>NC_047035.1:24161657-25411657 GCF_011762595.2 Tursiops truncatus | reverse complement strand
AATCTTTACACTGCAAACTATGCCCACGGGTCTGCCCTTCCTTGTTAAGAATGTGTGACCGGCTCTGAGTCTGGAACAAGATGGGAGATTTAGAATCAAGATTCAGAACCAGGAACTTCCCTGGTGGCACAGTGGTTAAGAATCTGCCTGCTAGTGCAGGGGACACGGGTTCAAGCTTTGGTCCGAGAAGATCCCACATGCTGCGGAGCAACTAAGCCCATGCGCCACAACTACTGAGCCTGCGCTCTAGAGCCCATGAGCCACAATTACTGAGCCCATGTGCCACAACTACTGAAGCCTGTGCGCCTAGAGCCCGTGCTCCGCAACAAGAGAAGCCACTGCAATGAGACACCCCAGCACTGCAACAAAGAGTAGCCCCTGCTCGCTGCAACTAGAGAAAGCCTGCGCACAGCAACGAAGACCCAAGGCAGCCAAAAATAAATTAAATAAATAAATAAATAAATTTTAAAAAGATTCAGAACCAAAGGAAGTGAGAAGAAGTGAGAAGAAGTGTGGCAGGCAAAGCCAACCCTTCCTGTCTGCCATTAGTTCAGGAACTAGACTGAGGGCTTTCCAGGCACCAGTCACAGGGGTGGCCGTGTCCCATGCTCAAGATCCAGAGACAAGAGAACAGGCTTCTCTCAGGCTCTTAGGCAGGAAACAAGGACATGTGTCCGAGAGCCGTGGTCGAGGAGGTGGCTTGGAGCGCAAGAGAGCGTTGTGGCTGCCCCGCTCTCACTTGCTGTCCATGTGTCCTGGGAATGTGACTTAACCCCTTTCCTGTCAGTTTCCTGGTCTGTAAAATGCGGATGATCATAGCGCCTGGCTTTGGGGTTATAGTGAGGATTAAAGGACATAGTGCCTCTAGAGCCCTCAGCGCTGGGACTGGCATTACTGCTCAGTCAGCATTAGCTATTGTTCTATAGAAAAGTGCTCAGAGGGACCCCCTGAGGGGTCGTGAATTCTCCCCCAGGGAGCCGCAAAGAAGAGTGAAGTGGGTCTCTATGGAGGAGTAAGAGTTTGTTTGATGGGCAGTTTATTGCCAGCAAAAGAACAGGTGCGAAAAGAGCAAGCCCTCTGGCCTGACCTAAGCACAGGTGTGTGTGCCACGTGGGAGGCAGAGGTTGCGGGGGTGGAGGTGTGTGTGCGCGTGCGTGCGCGTGCGTGTACGTGTGTGTGTGTGTGTGTGTGTGTGTGTGTGTGTGTGTGGTGGTGGGGCAGAGGCGGGTCCTGGAAATGTAGGCTCGCTTAACATTGAGAAGGGCCTTGTCAACCAGGCTGAGACCTGGGCTTTTTTTTTTAAAAAAAATAATAAATTTATTTATTTATTTTTGGCTGTGTTGGGTCTTCGTTGCTGCGCGCGGGCTTTTCTCTGGTTGTGGCGAGCAGGGGCTACTCTTCATTGTGGTGCATGGGCCTCTCATTGTCGTGGCTTCTCTTGTTGCGGAGCACGGGCTTTAGGCGCGTGGGCTTCATTAGTTGTGGCACGTGGGCTCAGTAGTTGTGGCTTGCGGGCTTAGTTGCTCCGCGGCATGTGGGATCTTCCTGGACCAGGGCTCGAACCCGTGTCCCCTGCATTGGCAGGCAGATTCTTAACCGCTGCGCCACCAGGGAAGCCCAAGGCTTGGGCTTTATTTTTCATTTGAAGCCCATGGAGGGGTGTGTGGGGCGCTTGAGAAATTTTGCTTGTATTTGAGGTTTCTAAGCAAAGAACAGTAGGATCAGATATGGGTTTTGGAAAGTAGGTTCTGGAAGAGGTGTCCATTCAGGAAAGTGGCCAAGAGCCTCTAGCTGTTGTCCCCGGACTGGTCACTAGAGGGAGGCCTGGGCTCAGAAGTGGCGCCTCACTGCCTGTTGTTGACAGTCTGCTGGTCCCTGGCCTAAAAGGGATGCTACGGAGGCAGTCAAATCCTGACTCACATCAGCCCTTCGGCTGAGGCAGGCTTGCTAGGTTATGGACAAGCACACTGGCAAGTTAGGAAGAAAAGGAACGCCCCTGGTATGCTGTGGGCACCTTGACCTCCATGCATCTATAGATACATGCATCTATACAACTGACCCAGCCCATCTTCCTTCTCTTCCTGTCCCTGCCTCGCCTCCACACCATGTGTGAGGACACCCCAGCCTGCATGGCCGAGCTTTGTCCACACTCCAGCAAGTAACCTGCGGGCCCAGGGGTGCATACACTGGTGGGAAAATGAACCTGAGGGTGAGGACTGCAAAGGCCCAGGGAGCAGGCTCGGGCCATTTGGGAAGAGAACTTTGGGATTCTGGGTGCTCAGAGCACAGTCTAGAAAGAGGTTAAGAGCTCTGGGTAGGCACCTCTGTTGGGCCTTGAGGAGAGGATTGTGGCTAAAGCAGGGAGCAAAGGATGTGTCCTGTTTCACCCAGATCCTGAGTGAAGGATTTTGTGTTATTTCTGTCTCTCCACGTCATATCCAGCTTGAAGCCCAGAAGCTAGTGGGCAGAATTGCTTCTCCTTCTCCAGCTCTTGACTGGCCTCTTGTGTGAGAGAGCAGAGTCACTTTTCCTTTGTCGAGGACTCTGTGGTTTTAAGAAAGATCTCGAGTTCTTTGACACTCTTCTGGAGAAATGGAGCTCAATTCCCCTTCGGGGCTGGACTCTTTTCTGAAGAATACAGAGAAAGTGATGGTGTTCGACTTCGGAAACTAGGTTATAAAGGCACTGTGACTTCCTCTAACTGCTCTGGTGACGCCCTCAGCTGTGTCAAGGGGGCCCTCAGGCAGTCCTGTGGAGAGGCTGCGTAGGGTGGAGCTGAGGCCTCCTGCCAACAGCCATGCTGGAAGCTGATGCTCTAGCTCTGAACAAGCTTCAGACGAAGGCAGCCCTGACCTGCAGCCTCATGACCATTCAGCTAAGGTGCCCCTGGGACACGGTGTGAGATAATACACATTTGTCATTTTAAGTCACTGAGTTTGGTGGTAGTTTGTTATGCAGCAACGGATAACTACTGCAGGCTTCAAGGGGTTCCCCAAAGTTAGCATTCTTATTTCCTGCCTGGGTTTTGCATAAGTCAAGACATAAAACAAATGAAACGTGCAAGATGAAATATCACCTTTATTGGTAGTAAGAGACCAGTCTTTAGCCAACTGAGTCTGCTAATACTGAGACCCAGAATTTAAGCAGACGTACCCACCCAATCCCAACACTGAGTGGAGACAGTCCTTCCCCTCGCAGAGGGGTCCTGCCCTATAAGAGTAAAAGCAAGAAGGTGGGAAGAATGTTTACTCAACAGGTGCGCTCACACCCAAGGGAGACAAGATGTGGGCCGAGTCAAGGATGCCCAAATATTCTTTCCAAAATTAACAGTCAGTCTCTACTCACTCTTCACCACTCTACTCACCAGGGCAGGAGGAGCAGTGGGGCAGAGAGAGTTCCAGAAGTTCCACTAATCAAGCTTCCTTCACCGGGAGGAAATGTCAGGAGTGAGGAAGAAGTTCCCTCCCTCATATCCTTCCTTTCTATCTGTCTGTGGTCCTATCCCATGCACGTGACCCGTGACCTCTTTCTTCCCTCTAGGGTTGGCACCCCTGGCATCTTTCTAATAGTGTTATTCTTATGCCTGTTGTGTCCTGGGAACTTGATGCTTTGCACAGTGCTCTGCATATAACAGGCCCTCACTCAGGACATGCTGGGAATCACGATGCTTCAAACTTGCCATTTTGAGACTGAGGTTTTCTATTTTCTCTTTAGCTTGCCCTGTTGTTCCTAGCCTTGGGGGCACTGCTTTATTAAATCATCAGTGCCGATGGACCAAACCATCTTTGCAGGAATATTGTATAAGTGTGAAATCATCAATCTTCTTTTTTTTTTTTTTTAAAGACCTCATCAAGGAGAATCATTACATTTTATGGGTGAAAATGTGGTTCTGAAAATTACTTAATGATCAGCAAGCAGTGGCAGAGATCCAGAAGAGAACAGAAAATCCTGTCATCCATTTTGATAGCTCAGTAATAATATGCACATCTATTTCACATATACAGCTATTTCAAAGTCTGATTACATTTATTTCTTATCATCGGGAATCTAGTGAAATAGCTATACTTTCTTTGCTCTTTCTCTAAATTTATTTACCTGTTCCTTACTAATGGACATTTAGGTTATTTCTGATTGTTCACCGCCACGAATATCATTGCTACGAACATCCTTGTGCTTTCAAGTCTCCCTGCCCTGATCCATCCTGTCCACTGCTGCCTGAGTTAAGGGAGGGGCAGGGACAGAACCTCAGTAGGTGCTTAGGGGCCTCTGGGTAAATATCTGCAAGGTTTTGGCCTAACCCCTTTCCTCTCTAGAAAACAAAGAAGCATTTGTGCCCCGGCCACCACTGTTCCTCTCTCTCTTATCTTCTTGGGCATCATGAAAGGGTTGGAGATGACGCACAAAGATTTATAAAGGAAGATGGAGATATGGCTCTGTGTTAGGAATGCAGGAAAGCATATGGACCCTGGCAGGCTTCCATGTGGACCTGTATGGGGGCTCTGCACTCATGTAGCCCTTTAAATTCCCTGGAGGGCTCTGTGCTGTCTGGGGGTGCTTTTGGAGTCCACATGATTGGCCGAGGTGTTGCAGGAAAGGGTATGAGCTTGGGTGTGTACGATGGGGAGGCAGGCGCAGGAATGGGCTTTGCTTCTGCAGAGGGATTTCTGCCAGAGGGTGTGTGTGTGTGTGTGTGTGTGTGTGTGTGTGTGTGTGTGCGCATCGCGGGGGCTGCTGACAGGGAGCTACATGTGCCTGAGTGTGGATGTGACCAAACTCAGGGATATGCTGCTGTTAAATGAAGCGAGGCATTGCCATGGCAACATAGCTCTCTGTTCCCAGCCAGATGCCAAGCCCTTAAATTATATTTTTCTGGCTGAAAGCGCCTCAATCACCTCTGGTCTCCCAAGCAATGGGGGTGCGGGGGCAGCAGATGCCTCATCTCCAACCTTTTCACAAAGCCCAAGAGGTAATAAGCAGGGGAGGTGACATGGGGGCACTGATGAATCTTGTCTGGGGAAGGCCCTGGGAGTAGCCTCTGGTGAAGGGGCTTGGGGACAGCCATGGATAGGCCCCCCCTTCTATTATCTCTGAGTCCAGTGATCTGGGGTTAACATTCTCCAGCACTTCATTCTAGAAGGAAATTTGTACAATGAATGTCAGTAGAGATGCCAATCATTTCTTCTGCTAATCATTTCCTTTCCTTCCACCCATTAGCCTTCCTTTGATTTTGATGAGCAAAGTATCCCTGTGTCCCTGGCCACAGCTGACCGGACAGGGGGAACATGTAGAATACCAAGCAGATTCTCCTCCAGCAGTCTGGATGGGGGTTAATTATCTACTTGCAAACAGCCTGGAAGGTTTAAGGTGCAACTTGGGGGCAGCTTTGTGTAAGTAAAGTCAGCAAAGAGGGTCTGCAGTCCCAGGAAGCAGACACAGGCAGAGGGAAGTCAAGACCAGAGAGGGTGGTTGAGGGAGGGAAATGTGGCAGTTGCTGTGGTCCACGGGTCTTTCCTGCTTCTGGTTCTCAGGGAGGCTCTGTGCATTTCCTGCCCTCAGATGCTTTTTGTAATTTGGTAAGTTTGTGTCTTGCAGTGGAATGGTCCCTGATTAAGGCATGAGGAGCACTTGGATAGGGTTTGGTTGATGATGCTGGAAGTGCCTTTTCTAGCCACATTCCCACTCAGGATAAGCAGTAAACTCCTCAAAAAAGGTTGCCTGGAAAATTTTCAGTTGTCCAACAGTATTTTATTGAGCAGCTATGTACCAAGCAGTATTCTAGATGTTAGGGAAATATCAGTGAACGAGACAGATGAGAACCTGCCCTTAGGGAGCTTGTTCTTTGGAGGACACATATAATAGAGTGAACAAAGGACATGATAGCAGACATTGCTAAGGGCTATGAACAAAACGAATGAATCATACAGAATCATAAACTATTAAGGTTTGAAAAAGTCCTCAAAAGTTTTCCAGATGCTTTTATTCCCACAAGACCAAAGAAACAAAAGAGATAATAAATGGCCTTTAGCCACACAGGAGGGTAGTGAAGCTACGTCCGGCTCATTCTTTGCCAGCTTTTATGTTCCTTCCTGTAGGAAGCCTTTCCCTTCCAGCTCTCTGTTACATGCCGCTCCTGTTGCACCTTGCACTTGGCTCATCACAGCATACTTTATTGCCTGTTTACAGAGGTATTTTTCCCACGTACTGTAGGACCTGAGGGCAGGAACAATGCCCATCGCATTCACATAACACAGTGACTCACACTGCATAGATGCTTAATAAAGTTGCTGGATTAATAAATAACAAGGGCTGCTGCTTGACAGACAGCAGCAACACTGATGTTTCTACAACTCCTGTAGGCAATTCTTCTACCATGTGACCCCTCCAAAGGCAGGAGTAGTTGGATAATGACACAGACACGGCATGGTTGTCTTCAGAGATAGGAGAAGACTCTTCCATGGCCAGAACCCAGGCAAGGCGGTTTGTTAACTCTTTTACAGCTGTTGAGATCGGAGCCTTCGGTGTTGAGCACCTCTTAAAAACGAAGGCAAAACGTTTAGGGCCTCTATCTGGTGGCTCTCAGGAAGTGCTTCATTCCTGTTGATGGGAGCAAATGGGAGCAGCCGGCCATCAGTTGGGCTCATTTTCAGGCCTAATCTCACTTTGGAGACAGGACAGTTAACATCTACCAAAAGGGAACACACACTGAACCCAGGAAAGGTACACGCGCACGAACACCCACCTGTGTGCCCCAACAGCAGGTTTTACCTCTCCTCCCTCTTCCCCTCACCTAATAAACGATAAATCTTAGGGCCCTGAGGACTTCAATGCTATCTAGCCAGCCATATCCCTAGAATACAGTAATCATTTTCAGGGGAGGACTGTGGCCCTCGCCAACCGGTTCAACCTTAAGGCTGACTGTTCGCTGCCCTAGCAAGCAAAGCCCACGCTGGTGTTTCCATGGCGGAGGTAGAACAGGGTTTCCAGGCGTGGCGAGCTGAGCTTAGGACAGACACAAACGTGACGGAGGCTGATTCTCTTGCCTGGATGGATAGGATCATACACTCCCTCGTCAGCCCATGGAGAATCCCAACCCAGAAACGAGAACTAAAGCCTTTGTGGGAGCAGCTGAAACTGGCTGCTTTCTGCATCACTTAACACAGTACCCGATCTTATTTATAATAGGAAACTTCCAGAGAGTTTGGAGATGTATTTCCTCCATTTTTCATTACTGCATATAATTCTTTATAGGGTTTGCCATGCATAATTAAAAAAATTATATGAATAATACATAAATATGTTCTTACAAAGAAATCAGACCTCACAAAAGCCTATAGAGTAAAAAGTCCCTTCTACCACCGCCCAGCCCCTCTCCTTCCCACTGTTATGTTTGGATGTATCTTTTCCCCCATCTTTACACACATGTACGTGCATATACAGATAATAGTCTTGTTTACTTTTTACATTTTAATTCATACACTGTACATAGAGTTTTGCTATTTCATGTTTTTCAATAACCAATCTGTCTTGGAGCACTTTTTTTTTTTGGCCACTGTGTGGCGTGCGGGATCTTAGTTCCTGGACCAGAGTCCCCTGCGGTGGAAGCGCAGAGTCTTAACCACTGGACTGCCTGGCAAGTCCCTTGGAGCACTTTTCATGTCAGTACATTATTGTGAAGGGCTCCATAGTATTAATATTCCATAGTGTGTATGAACCATAATTCAAATAACTCTTTCCCTACTGATTAACATTTGGGTTGTTTCTAGTTTTCCACTATTTTGAACACTGTAATGAACATCTTTTTACACATATCATTGTGTCCCTGATAGGCATTTCTATAGGGGAGATACCTAGAATTGCTGCGTCAAAATTTAGCTAAACATTGATAATATAATAGCTTTATCAATGTAAATTTCATTTTCACACATCCCACCAACACTGGCATCCATCCATTCATTCAATATATATATAGTGAGAAACTACTATGTGCCAGGCACTGTTCTAGAAAACTAGGGCACACCTCTGCCTCAGGGCACTTAGAGTCTAGTGGTGGGAAACAATATTTTTTCCTTATTTCTTAAAAATAAGGAAAAAAGAAATTACTATTAAAAAGAAATTATTTCCTTATTTCCTATAATGAAGTTTTATGTCATAAATGCTATGGAAAATAGTGTGGTAAAGAAAATGAGGAATGGCAGTGGGGTTGAGATTTTGAATAGGATAGTGAAGGCAGGCCTCACCCCGGTGATTCTGAGCCTTCCTTGAAGGAAGTAAGTACAAATCTCAGAGAAGAGAGTGTTCTAGGCAAAGGCAAGTCCAGCTCAAAGGTCAGGTACGTGCTTGGTCTGTTCAGAGGGGCAGCAAGGAGGCCAGTGTAGCTTGAACAGAGTGGGCGAGAGGACCAAGAGAAAATGGGGGGCCAGAATGGCGAGGGACTGGTAGTCAACTAAAAGGGCTTTGGCTTTTACTCAGCGCAACAAGTGACATTAGAAAGTTTTGAGCACCAGAGTGACATGAGCTGCCTTAGGTGTTAACAGCCTCTCTCTGGCCATAGTTAAGAATAAACTATGAATAAACTATAGGAGTAGAAGGTGGGGACAAGCATGGAAGAAGTCAGAAGGCTACTGCAATAATAATCCAGTTGACGGATGATAGTGGCCTGGGTCAGGGCGCTACAGGCAAAAAGAAGGGATTAGACTCTGGATACTTTGAGAGCAGAGCCATACTGACCATTAAGAAATAGGGTGGAAGTAAAAAGAACAGTCAAGAGGTTAAAATCTCCTTAAATTTTCCAAATAGATGGGTACAAACATCTAATTTACTTACGTCTCATTGCTTTAATTTGCATTTCCCTAATCCCTCCTTACCCTCCTCTTTCTCTTGGTTAACACTTGATTTCCTTACCAACAATCCTGCTTACTGGGTAGCCTTGCTGTTTAGGCCAAACTCTGAGATTAATTTCTCATTTTAGAAGAACAGCATTGCAGAGCTGGTAGGTAACACAGGATTACTTGGTCAAACCTCCTTAAACGTGAGAAAACTGGGTTGCTCAAAAAGGTTAACTGAGGCTCAGTGGAGTGACTTATACAAGGTCACCCAGCTAAGTGTTGGAGCTTTACTAAAATTTAGCTTTCCTGATAACCACTCTATTTCACTTTCCATCGTCTATACCATCTTCTTAGAAATCTGTTTTTCCAATAAAACTAATTGAGAACCAACAAACTCATTTCCATGAGGGCTCAAATTTGGATAGGATAGTTGATCAAAAGGATTGTCAATAAAAATTTACTACGCAGGCTAAGAAACTAGATTTGCATTGCTTTTTCCACTGTAATCTTCGAAGCAGGAGAAAACAGGTGAGGTGTCTTTCCTGCCTAGCTCTGCCAGCCCCTCATTCACACTGAGATCAGTAATCATTCCTCGGGCTCCCTTCCACCTCATTACCATTCTAATTTGCCTTAGTATAATCTACCTAGGATATTAGGGTTTTATTTTTTTCCCCTACTCTAATAAACCAACCTTTTAGATGAAGGGAAAACAGAAAAGGGGTAAGACCAGCTTATCTTAGTAAAAAAGGAATTGGGAAAATTAGAACGTGGCAAGCCAAGTCTTGCTGAGTTTGTCCTGTTCAGCACATCTCTGTCTCACTGCAGGCCTGGGATGCTTTAGGAAAAATCTGATGTAGGGTGCTGGAAACGGGCAAGAGGCTCTACTGAAATAATAAGGAAGCAGTAGTGAGATCCATCTTAGCCAAATGAAAGGGCCTCAGACTGGAACGGAGCTGATGAGGGCAGTTAAAAAGGTGAGTGGACACTACAAAGCTGCTGCTGCTGAGTGCAGTGTGTGCCTTACCTGCCCCTTCCAAAAAAGCAACACAAAGGCCTTCTTCAAGAGCAGTTTGTGCTGGCGACAGAAAATTTGGGAGATGTAAGATTATAACCCTCCAGCCTTTTCTGTGCATACAAATTGTGCATACAAAAAGCACTGGTAAAATGCTTGTGCATTCTGTTAAGCTGTTTTTCTCAGTTAACATATTGAGCATTTCTTCTGATTACTGAATATGTCCCTAAAACGTGATTGATAGTGGTTATATAGTATCTTATTACATAAAATAGTTTCCTCCAACAAGCTCTTCTTTTTTTTTTTTTTTTTTTTTTTGTAGTACGCGGGCCTCTCACTGTTGTGGCCTCTCCCATTGCGGAGCACAGGCTCCGGACGCGCAGGCTCAGCGGCCATGGCTCACGGGCCCAGCCGCTCCGCGGCCTGTGGGATCTTCCTGGACTGGGGCACAAACCCGTGTGTCCCCTGCATCGGCAGGCGGACTCTCAACCACTGCGCCACCAGGGAAGCCCAACAAGCTCTTCTTGTTAGACAATGCTGATGTTCCTAGATTTGCATTCTAATATATTTCAGGTAGAGGCAGAATTACAAGGTAAAGGACTATTTTTTTTAATTGGAAAAAAAATTCAAGCATGTATTCTTTATTTAAAAAATGACTCAGGGACTTCCCTGGTGGCGCAGTGGTTAAGAATCCGCCTGCCAATGCAGGGGACACGGGTTTGAGCCCTGGTCCGGGAAGATCCCACATGCCGTGGAGCAACTAAGCCCATGTGCCACAACTACTGAGCCTGCGCTCTAGAGCCTGGGAGCCACAGCTACTGAAGCCCGCGCGCCTAGAGCCCGTGCTCCGTAACAAGAGAAGCCACCGCATCACAACAAAGGGTAGCCCCCACTCGCCGCAACCAGGGAAAGCCTGCATGCAGCAACGAAGCCAACGCAGCCATAAATAAATAAATAAATTTATTTTAAAAAAAGACAAAAAAATTTTCAATGTAAAAAAAATAGAAATACAGAAAAGCACAAATAGAAGAAACATCAACTATAATCCCACTATCATTCACACTTTGGTATACCTATCCTTCCAGTTTTAAAAAAATATATAAACAATCTATACAGAATTAGGTTACTATGCATGGTTTCATAACTGGGTTTTCTCATTAAACACAAGTATTTCCTCATATCTTTACTTGTTCTTCCAAAACATGAATTTTAATGGCTATAGTTTTCCTCTGTATGGTTATGTCATTTCCACTAGGACATAAGCACCACAAAAGCGGGTACTTTGTGCAAATCAAAGAACAGTGCTCAATAACCATTTATTGAACACATACATGAATTTAATCAACTCCTTGTTGCTGGACATTGAGCTTATTTCAAACTGACTATTACATTCTTATACAAAAATCTTGCAGACAGCTCTAATTACTTCCTTAGACTCAACTAGAAGTGAAATTTATTGGGTCAAATGGTACACATTTTAGAACATTATTAGGATGACCATATAATTTATCACCAAACCAGAATCCTTCTGAGAGGAAAAGGGAACATCATTCAGGCCTGCCCTGGCCCAACTGGGATGTACAACAGAATTACAGGTTACATGATGCCAAACTGAGCCTTAAAGGTTATATAGCAAGTTACACTGCCACTTGCAGAGCATGAGTGCCAGTTTCCCCAGACCTAACATTTGTGACTCCACTCTTAATATCATATACATCCTAGAACATAGAGTATCTACCCTGGCATTTTTGATATAAAATAATAAAGAAAACAAAATATCTTCCCCTTGATGTTTTCTCTTGGTTTCAGGCTCCTTTCTAGGGGTCTTGTTTCCTTTCTAGATGTTGGCAAATGTTTGCTGTACAGCCTGGATCATATCTTTTAGACTTTGTTGCAATTATTCAACTCTGTCATTTTAGCATGAAAGCAACCACAGATAATCTGGAAATGAATTAGTGTGGCTGTGTTCCAATAAAACTATTTATGGACACAGAAACTTGAATTTCATATAATTTTCATGTGTCACTAATATTATTCTTCTGAGTTTTTCCCCCCACCAGTTAAGAATGTACAAATGATTCTTAGTCCATGGGCAGTACAAAAACAGAGGGTAGCTCACAGTTTGCTGACACCTGACTTAGAAAACATCTGGTAGACAACTAAAACAAACTTGGTGGTGGGGGGGGATCATCCTCATTTAAATGTAGAAAAATCACCAACTTTTCCTTTTTCCTTGAGCTGTATCATTTCTGCTGTCAAAGTATAGTTGCATTATATACATCTTCAACTATATGTGCCTCACAGAAATATACATAAAAACGAGAGAAGTGAACTGTGCAAACAATTCTGCTCAACCCTCTCCACCCCACAAATGAGTCCAGAAGCACATCCCTAGAGGAAGCGTGGGCTGGGAGACAGGAGTCTTCCATCCTCTTGGCTGGCCTCAGTTTCCACATGCTTCTCACAGCATACATATCTTGCTTGATGGAGTGTGAGTTTACAGTTGGAACATGTATTTTTTGTAAAATATTGACCCTGAACACAAGGCAATACCTTCATCTGATAACTGACTAAAGAGCAATCTTCTAATGCTGAAAGATAAGCTGACTGCTGGATTTATTAAATGACATGTGTTGGTGTTCAGTGGGTCACATATAACGTACACAGTGTTCATATAATGTACATTATTAAAAATTTAAGGGATTTTTCCAGTGGTAATTTTTATTATATAAAATTATCCTATCACGAACGAATTTTAGAACCTATGTATGTACACATAAAGGATGAACCTGTTAACTTTTATTCCTTCAAACAAAAAAAAACCTACCAAGGATTACAATATAAACTCAATATTCAACACTCGTAAGAAAAAAAAGGCAGGACAGGAGAAATGCAAATTTGGCAAGTCATGTCGCAAGCAGCAGGTATCAAAGCAGCTTCTGGTCAGTCGTCCACACAAACAAATAAGCCAGAATGTTTCTAAGAGTCCAGATAGTAATAAAATATTGGCAATATTATGTTTCTAGAAAGGAGCACTAAATTTCCATTATTGTTTGAAATAGCAATATCCATCTAGGAAGATGGTAATAAATATTTTCATTTTATGAGTGAGGAAACTGAGGCCCACCGAGACAAGGTAACTTAAAAGGCTCAGGGTGTACCAAGGTGAACTGGTGGGGGTACACAGATTAAACGCAGTGCTTCATGCATTTTCCATACTGTCTACAATACCAAAAACAGCAGTGACTGGAATATCAAGGAATATTCTCTCCTGTGAGACAGCCACAAAGAATACTTAGGGCAGAAACAGCTAGAAGGCTTCAATAGCATGAATACAGCAAGTGAAAATAGGAAAAAAACGAATCCCAGAATCACTTACCCTCAAACATAGATACAGATCTTTAATTTAAAACTGAGTAAGTTTATTCATGGGGAAAACAGTTACAGAATACCCTTAGGACTTTTTTAGTCCAACAATTAAAATTGCATTTAAAAGCCAACGGGAAGAGTTTATTTACAGACCTGAAAGACATCTGGAGAAACTACTGTCCCTCTTTCCTTGGGTTTATATATATTTACCCTTTAGGCAAGAGAGATAACTGTGATTGTCTTTTCTAGGAGATGCGATTTCCAGTTCCACTGTCTTAAGTGTATAGGATTTTTCTGTGAAGGCCAGAGAAGATCAAAGAATTTGGTGTTGACTGGAAGAATTAAGAAGGTAAGACTAATGGTTGGTTCATGGAACCACAAATCACTAGATGGGGTGGTAGAAGGGGAATTATGTTTCCCATCAATAAAACCTGAGGTATTTAAAGATTCCACAGACATGGAAATTCACGTCTACCTTGCTCAGAGATAACGGCGAGGCTGAGAAGGCTGTTGTGGGAGCTCATACCTCCTTGGACTTCGCACATACGTTAGTGCCAAAACCTAACCGGGACTGGATCACGTCAAGCACTTCTCTGACCGAAGTGGTTAATCAGTTTTCTCTTCAGGATGGGTTCCAAGGCAACAGTGTGATCAATGATGAGTTTTTCCCTGTCTCTGCTTTTGGCCTGTCTTTGTGCTAAGTCTGCGGCAATACAAAACAGCACGGTCATTTACTGTTAAGACCTGCCTGAGTAAAAGAGTGGGGCTCTCCAAGTCTCAGCAGTCAGGGTTTAACCTAGCTCATTTTACTTGGCTGTTCTCATCATCCAGATGGCAGGAACCCTCTGGGGTGATGTCTCTTTTATTCTCCTCCATGAGTTCCAAAGGGAAGTCCTGACCTATGGCCAGCACCTGCCGGACAGTCATGTTAACACGAGCAGTTTTCAAGTAGCTGGCGCACACCTGCCAGTCCTCCACAGAACAGGGCTCCACCACTGAGTCTCTGGGGAGGTCAGCTGGGAGAGGCGTCTCTAGGCAGCAAGGCAAGCTTTCCCCTTCCAGACTGGGAAGGACCCTCGGGACTGCATGGTTCAACAGGCGGCTGAAACCTGACATTACCATGATGTCACCACTGTGCAAAAACATGGGGGTGGGCGCTTCATCTCTTTTGAGGCCACCCAGGAGAAAGATGGCAGACTGTCCGAAGCTATAAAAAAAAAAAGTAAAACAATACGAATAGTAAGTTTCTGTTACTAGCCATGACTGAGAAAGTTACTGCCCACTGCTTTATTTTTTGGTTGCACTGTGCACCTTGTGGGATCTTAGTTCCCTGACCAGGGATTGAACCTGGGTCCACAGCAGTGAAAGCAACAAGTCCTAACCACTGGACCACCAGGGAAGTCCCAATCCTCCTTTTTATACCATGCTAAGATCCTTCTTTTCTGGCTTGTGTCTATGAGCGACCAGCCCATGATCTGTTATTTAAACTCATTATAGCCCAGAGAACTGCTGCAAAATAAAATCTGAAGCAATTAAATAAGCAAATTAAAATTTATTTGGGTCCTTTAATATATATTTATAATTCCTGTTCACTTTAAAGATAAGGCAATTAATAAAAGATTCTGTTCGTGCACTTTCCTCATGAGATACAGGTGCAGTACTTTGCAGAAATATAAACTTACATTTAGGGAGAAAAGGAGAGTAAACTTTTCAGGCTTCTGTGCTTTGCTCTCCTCTATTCCAAAAAGGTTGCTCACTTTGCCTTATGGCCTCTACCACTTATCTATTCCACAGACACTGACAATACCTCTCATTATAAGACAGACTCCATGCATCTTAAACAGAAATATTCATTGTAATTTGGTCATTACTCGAAAAGGACTAGGCTAATTTTACTTATGATACATGGCTAAGATGCCCAGAAGTGAAAGATTATAGAGTCCAACCATTTAAAAAATCTAATGTTTTATTTAAGCTTAAAAGTGCTTTAGAAAAAGGAATGAACTGATAAGTAATTCAAAATCCCTAGACCCAACTTACCTGAACGAAAGCAGGGGTTTGGAGTGATCTAGTTCAGATTTGTCTACATGGATTCCTAGTGTGGAGTCTAATCGGTAGTAATTCAGGATACCTGCTTCAGCTCGGAAACCCTGAAATCCACAGGCAGCGGCTACTTGCTCTGAGAGGAAAGCCAGGTCAGAAGGGAAAGGTGTATAATGATCTGCTGAGTATTTCTTTGATAAAAGTAGGGAGAATAAGAAAAATAAACAATGATCTCAGGAAAATAGGAAAGTGTGGCATAAGATTAATTACCACTTTAAAATCATCTAATTTACATGTAATATATTGATTGATTGATTTACAATGTTGTGTCAGTTTCTGCTGTACAGCAAAGTGACTCAGTTATACCTATGTATACATTCTTTTTTTTTTTTTTTTCGGTATGCAGGCCTCTCACTGTTGTGGCCTCTTCCGTTGCGAAGCACAGGCTCTGGACGCACAGACTCAGCGGCCATGGCTCACGGGCCCAGCCGCTCCGCAGCATGTGGGATCTTCCTGGACCAGGGCACGAACCCGTGTCCCCTGCATTGGCAGGCGGACTCTCAACCACTGTGCCACCAGGGAAGCCCTACATTCTTTTTAATATTCTTTTCCACTATGGTTTATCACAGGATACGGAATATAGTTCCCTGTGCTATACAGTAGGACCTTGTTGTTTATCCATTCTCTATATAATAGTCTGCATCTGCTGACCCTAAACTTCCAATCCCTCCCTCCCCCATGGCAACCACAAGTCTGTTCTCTATTACATGTAATATTAATATAGCATGATTTACCCATCCCTCAAATACTATAGCCAGTTTGATTTTGGACCCCTCAGCCTGCAACGTAGTTTCATGTGATTTCACTGGTCAATCTGATGGGATGACATGCTCAAAACATCTGAATTTAAACCGACTTACACTGTGGTCAATGCACGACCTTAAAATGGAAGTAATTTTCAGCAATTTACCCCCTGAACTGCCTCTATTTTTTGTACCTAAGGATCATAAATATCCTTTTTCTCTTAAAAAACAAAAAAACAAAGGCCAGAATACTCTCTCTACAAAACATATACAATTTCGGAGAATGAAAAGGCAGCAGCCTCCTACGCAGATGAGGCTGACGGCTAGTCTGGCTATGTAAGCCAGCAGCATCCTGATCTCTTCCTTGGGCTGATGCTCCTCTCTCATTCCTCCCGTTACTCAGTCAACCTCAAATCTGATTAGAAAATCCACTTTTGTCTCACATCCCCACTAGTGTTGACTAGCTGGAGCAATGGTCATGGCTCTGGAGAGATGTGAGGTTCTTTTTTTTTTTTTTTGTCTTCAGTAAGTGATTATTACTGGGACAAAAGACAATTTGGTACACATCTGCTCCAAAGCACAGAGGGTTCTATACAGCAGAAACAATCCATTAACAGGAATGCGAACAGTAACACCAACTAGAAACCTATCTCACACACACTAATCTTTCATCCACATTTTAAAAAATGGGCTTCAGTATATTTTTGTTATTTCAGTATGTTAACAATATACTTATTTCCTGTTTCTTTCTCTCCCTCTTCCTCATTTTTCTTTTTTTATTAGTCATCAATTTTATACATATTAGTGTATACATGTCAATCCCAATCTCCCAATTCATCACACCCCCACCCCTGCCCCCCCCGCCGCTTTCCCCCCTTGGTGTCTATACGTTTGTTCTCTGCATCTGTGTCTCAATTTCTGCCCTGCAAACTGGTTCATCTGTACCATTTTTCTAGGTTCCACATATATGCGTCAATATACGACATTGGTTTTTCTCTTTCTCACTTACTTCACTCTGTATGACAATCTCTAGATCCATCCACGTCTCAACAAATGACCCAATTTCATTCCTTTTTATGGCTGAGTAATATTCCATTGTATATATGTACCACATCTTCTTTATCTATTCGTCTGTCTATGGGCATTTAGGTTGCTTCCATGACCTGGCTATTGTAAATAGTGCTGCAATGAACACTGGGGTGCATGTGTCTTTTTGAATTATGGTTTTCTCTGCGTATATGCCCAGTAGTGGGATTGCTGGATCATATGGTAATTCTATTCTTAACTTTTTTTTTTTTTTTTTTTGCGGTACACAGGCCTCACTGCTGTGGCCTCTCCTGTTGCGGAGCACAGGCTCCAGACACGCAGGCTCAAAGGCCATGGCCCATGGGCCCAGCTGCTCTGCGGCATGTGGGATTTTCCAGGACCGGGGCACGAACCCACGTCCCCCCCATCGGCACGGGGACTCTCAACCACTGTGCCACCAGGGAAGCCCCTATGCTTAGCTTTTTAAGGAACCTCCATACTGTTCTGCATAGTGGCTGTATCAATTTACATTCCCACCAACAGTTCAAGAGGGTTTCCTTTTCTCCACACCCTCTCCAGCATTTGTCGTTTGTAGATTTTCTGATGATGCCCAGTCTAACTGGTGTGAGGTGATACCTCATTGTAGTTTTGATTTGCATTTCTCTAATAATTAGTGATGTTGAGTAGCTTTTCATGTGCTTCTTGGCCATCTGTCTTCTTTGGAGAATGTCTATTTAGGTCTTCTGCCCATTTTTGGATTGGATTGTTTGTTTTTTTAATATTGAGCTGCATGAGCTGTTTATATATTTTGGAGATTAATCCTTTGTCTGCTGACTTGTTTACAAATATTTTCTCCCATTCTGAGGGTTGTCTTCTAGTCTTGTTTATGGTTTCCTTTGCTGTGCAAAAGCTTTGAAGTTTCATTAGGTCCCATTTGTTTATTTTTATTTCCATTACTCTAGGAGGTGGATCAAAAAAGATCTTGCTGTGATTTGTGTCAAAGAGTGTTCTTCCTATGTTTTCCTCTAAGAGTTTTATAGTGTCTGGACTTACATTTAGGTCTCTAATCCATTTTGAATTTATTTTTGTGTATGGTGTCAAGGAGTGTTCTAATTTCATTCTTTTTACATGTAGCTGTCCAGTTTTCCCAGCACCACTTATTGAAGAGACTGTCTTTTCTCCATTGTACATCCTTTCCTCCTTTGTCATAGATTAGCTGACCATAGGTGCATGGGTTTATCTCTGGGCTTTCTATCTTGTTCCATTGATCTATATTTCTGTTTTTGTGCCAGTACCATATTGTCTTGATTACTGTAGCTTTATAGTATAGTCTGAAGTCAGGGAGTTTTATTCCTCCAGCTCTGCTTTTTTCCCTCAAGACTGCTTTAGCTATTCGGGGTCTTTTTTGTCTCCATACAAATTTTAAGAATTTTTGTTCTAGTTCTGTAAAAAATGCCATTGGTAATTTGATAGGGATTCCATTCAATCTGTAGATTGCTTTGGGTAGTAGAGTCATTTTCACAATGTTGTTTCTTCCAATCCAAGAACATGGTATATCTCTCCATCTGTTGGTATCATCTTTAATTTCTTTCATCAGTGTCTTATAGTTTCCTACATACAGGTCTTTTGTCTCCCTAGGTAGGTTTATTCCGAGGTATTTTATTCTTTTTGTCGCAATGGTAAATGGGAGTGTTTCCTTAATATCTCTTTCAGATTTTTCATCATTAGTGTATAGGAATGCAAGAGATTTCTGTGCATTAATTTTGTATCCTGCAACTTTACCAAATTTATTGATTAGCTGTAGTAGTTTTCTGGTGGCATCTTTAGGATTCTCCATGTATAGTATCATGTCATCTGCAAAGAGTGACAGTTTTACTTCTTCTTTTCCAATTTGGATTCCTTTTATTTCTTTTTCTTCTCTGATTGCTGTGGCTAGGACTTCCAAAACTATGTTGCATAATAGTGGCGAGAGTGGATATCCTTGTCTTCTTCCTGATCTTAGAGGAATTGCTTTCAGTTTTTCACCATTGAGAATGATGTTTGCTGTGGGTTTGTCGTATATGGCCTTTATTATGTTGAAGTAGGTTCCCTCTATGCCCACTTTCTGGAGAGATTTTATCATAAATCAGTGTTGAATTTTGTCAAAAGCTTTTTTTGCTTCTACTGAGATGATCATATGGTTTTTCCTTCAATTTGTTAATACAGTGTATCACATTGATTGATTTGTGTATGTTGAAGAATCCTTGCATCCCTGGGATAAATCCCACTTGATCATGGTGTACGATCCTTTCAATGTGTTGTTGGATTCCGTTTGCTAGTACTTTGTTGAGGAGTTTCACATCTATATTCATCTGTGATATTGGTCTGTAATTTTTCTTTTTTTGTAGTGTCTTTGTCTGGTTTTGGTATCAGGGTGATGGTGGCCCCATAGAATGAGTTTGGGAGTGTTCCTTCCTCTTCCATTTTTTGGAAGAGTTTGAGAAGGATGGGTGTTAGCTCTTCTCTAAGTGTTTGATAGAATTCACCTGTGAAGCCATCTGGTCCTGGACTTTTGTTTGTTGCAAGATTTTTAATCACAGTTTCAATTTCATTACTTGTAACTGCTTTTGCTGCATCCCACAGGTTTTGGATTGCCGTGTTTTCATTGTCATTTGTCTCTAGGTATTTTCTGATTTCCTCTTTGACTACTTCAGTGATCTCTTGGTTATTTAGTAACATATTGTTTAGCCTCCATGTGTTTGTGAGTTTTACATTTTTTCCCTGTAATTCATTTCTAATCTCATAGTGTTGTGGTCAGAAAAGATGCTTGATATGAGTTAATTTTTTAAAAATTTACTGAGGCTGGATTTGTGACCCAAGATGTGATCTATACTGGAGAATGTTCTGTGTGCACTTGAGAAGAAAGTGTAATCTGTTGTTTTTGGATGGAATGTCCTATAAATATCAATTAAATCTATCTGGTCTATTGTGTCATTTAAACCTTGTGTTTCCTTATTTATTTTCATTTTGGATGATCTGTCCATTGGTGTAAGTGAGGTGTTAAAGTCCCCCACTATGATTGTGTTACTGTCGATTTCCTCTTTTATAGCTGTTAGCAGTTGCCTTATGTATTGAGGTGCTCCTATGTTGGGCGCATATATATTCATAATTGTTATATCTTCTTCTTGGATTGATCTCTTGATCATTATGCAGTTTCCTTCCTTGTCTCTTGTAACATTCTTTATTTTAAAGTCTATTTTATCTGACATGAGTATTGCTACTCCAGTTTTCTTTTGATTTCCATTTGCATGGAATATCTTTTTCCATCCCCTCACTTTCAGTCTGTATGTGTCCCTATGTCTGAAGCGGGTCTCTTGTAGACAGCATATAGATGGGTCTTGTTTTTGTATCCATTCAGCGAGCCTGTGTCTTTTGGTTGGCGCATTTAATCCATTCACATTTAAGGTAGTTATTGACATGTATGTTCCTATGACCATTTTCTTAATTGTTCTGGGTTTGTTTTCGTAAGTCCTTTTCTTCTCTTGTGTTTCCCACTTAGAGAAGCTCCTTTAGCATTTGTTGTAGAGCTGGTCTGGTGGTGCTGAATTCTCTTAGCTTTCGCTTGTCTGTAAAGCTTTTGATTTCTCCATCGAATCTGAATGAGATCCTTGCCGGGTAGAGTAATCTTGGTTGTAGGTTATTCCCTGTCATCACTTTAATTATATCATGCCATTCTCCTCTGGCTTGTAGAGTTTCTGCTGAGAAATCAGCTGTTAACCTTATGGGAGTTCCCTTGTATGTTATTTGCCGTTTTCCCTTGCTGCTTTCAATAATTTTTCTTCATCTTTAATGTTTGCCAATTTGATTACTATGTGTCTCGGTGTGTTTCTCCTTGGGTTTATCCTGTATGGGACTCTCTACGCTTCCTGGACTTGGTGGCTATTTCCTTTCCCATGTTAGGGAAGTTTTTGACTATAATCTCTTCAA
This sequence comes from Tursiops truncatus, assembly GCF_011762595.2. Taxonomy (NCBI): domain Eukaryota; kingdom Metazoa; phylum Chordata; class Mammalia; order Artiodactyla; family Delphinidae; genus Tursiops; species Tursiops truncatus. The sequence goes on along the minus strand of NC_047035.1, from coordinate 25,390,613 downwards.
ATATTTTCTTGGGTCCTTTCTCTCTCTCTTCTCCTTCTGGGACCCCTATAATGCGAATGTTGTTGCGTTTAATGTTGTCCCAGAGGTCTCCTAGGCTGTCTTCATTTCTTTTCATTCTTTTTTCTTTATTCTGTTCCGCAGCAGTGAATTCCACCATTCTGTCTTCCAGTTCGCTTATCTGTTCTTCTGCCTCAGTTATTCTGCTATTGATTCCTTCTAGTGTAGTTTTCATTTCAGTTATTGTATTGTTCATCTGTTTGTTTGCTCTTCAATTCTTCTAGGTCTTTGTTAAACATTTCTTGCATCTTCTCGATCTTTGCCCCCATTCTTTTTCCGAGGTCCTGGATCATCTTCACTACCATTCTGAATTCTTTTTGTGGAAGGTTGCCTATCTCCACTTCATTTAGTTGTTTTTCTGGGGTTTTATCTTTTTCTTTCATCTGGTACATAGCCCTCTGCCTTTTCATCTTGTCTATCTTTCTGTAAATGTGGTTTTTTTTCCCACAGGCTACAGGATTGTAGTTCTTCTTGCTTCTGCTGTCTGCCCTCTGGTGGATGAGGCTATCTAACAGGCTTGTGCAAGTTTCCTGATGGGAGGGACTGGTGGTGGGTAGAGCTGGCTGTTGCTCTGGTGTGCAGAGCTCAGTGAAACTTTAATCGGCTTGACTGCTGATGGGTGGAGCTGGGTCGCCCCTCCCACCCTGCCCCGCATTGGTTTTCTGGCCTGAGGCGACCCAACACTGGAGACTACCTGGGCTGTTTGTTGGGGCTAATGGCGGACTCTGGGAGGGCTCACACCAAGGAGTACTTCCCAGAACTTCTGCTGGCAGTGTCCTTGTCCCCACGGTGAGCCACAGCCAACCCCCGCCTCTGCAGGAGACCCTTCAACAGTAGCAGGTACGTCTGGTTCAGTCTCCCCTGGGGTCACTGCTCCTTCCCCTGGGTCCCAATGTGTACACTACTTTGTGTATGCCCTGCAAGAGTGCAGTCTCTATTTCCCACAGTCCTGTCAAAGTCATGCAATCAAATCCCACTAGCCTTCAAAGTCTGATTCTCTAGGAATTTCTCCTCCCGTTGCCAGACCCCCAGGTTGGGAAGCCTGACGTGGGGCTCAGAACCTTCACTCCAGTGGGTGGACTTCTGTGGTATAAGTGTTCTCCAGTCTGTGAGTCACCCACCCAGCAGTTATGGGATTTGATTTTACTGTGAGTACACCCCTCCTACCATATCACTGTGGCTTCTCCTTTGTCTTTGGATGTGGGGTATCTTTTTTTGGTGAGTTCCAGTGTCTTCCTGTCGATGATTGTCCAGCAGCTAGCTGTGATTCTGGTGTTCTCACAAGAGGGAGTGAGAGCACGTCCTTCTACACCAGCGTCTTGGTTCAGGGCTGAGAAGTGAGCTTTAACTTTTCATTAAGAAAGACTTTTCTGAAAAGTCTTTGATGGATGGCCAAGCCTTTTCAGTTGGAATGTGTTTTACTTTTTTCTTCTTTTCCTGAACTGCATATGAGAGCTCCTGTTTAATTTCTGAAAACTAAGGGTGTAGTTAGAGAACTTTAAGGTTTTCTCTAACATTTTGTTTTAGTCCTTCAGAAGACCAGCCACTTAGAGCTCTTATTCTATCACTAGATTGCCTCTGCTATAATATAAGAATTACCTTTTTGGGCTTTCATCCCTATCCAAACTGTCTATGTACTACTCTTCTTTCTTAATTCTCTTTCTCTTTTTCTGATTACCCTTTCAGTGCTTTTGATAATTTTCACTCCATGTTTTTCTTAGTAAATGAGGCTAACTTATTCCTTGGAGAATAACAATATCTACAGTAAAATTCATATCATAAAAAACAATAAGCTAACATTTATGGTGTTAATACATTTAACTGCTTAGAATAGCCAGGTACTGTTGTTAATACTACAAAGGTGTTAATCATTTAATCCTCACAACCACCTTATGAGGGAGGCACTATCCATATTGAAGGCAAGATTCAAATCCAAGGTGTCTAACCCAAAGAAAACCACATGGCCATTTCCCCAAATACAGATGTCTAGTTTTCCATTAAATCTATATCACTGAAAATAAGAATTTTATCATGAATAGTTCTGAGCAACATTTACCATTATTTTGAGTAGTTAACATATTTATTAATGAGCTGGGTTGACTGAAACTATGGAGCTCTTAAAAAGTAACTGATTAGTAGGAAGATGGTCTATACTAATTTGCTTTATTCAGTTTACTCTCAGAATTAGTCCTTCCACTTGGTGGCAAACATATCATTGCGAAAAGAAGCACTGAGATGCCAGCGATAAAGGAGGCGTTTTCTGAATCGTAGGGGTCACAAAAGAAGAAATTGTACCTCAAGAAAACATGGAACTTTGTTAACTGTAGGACATTCTTTCCCATCTCTCTCCTGCTCAGACCTTATACAGCAGTCAAAGGCGTCTAGATCTTGGAAGTTCTTTTGTGAGTTGATGGAAGAGAATACCAGAAGCACATGGAGCTTCTTTTACTCCAGGCACATATTATGTAGAAAATAAATGATCAACAAACACTAAATAATAATGGAAATAAAGATTGTAATTGAGAACTGCTCTTGAATACAGTAAAGAAAAATCTGTATCCCTGAAACCTCCCCAGAAGAAGCACCAATGACTTCTGATAAAATAATATAACCTGAGAACATATGAAAAAGTAATTTTCTCTTGATAAATTATTCATTCCTCTCGAGATACCATATCAAGAGGATTTTAGGAGGGAATAAATGAAAGAAATCCTTCCACATATGTATAATCTGATACTTTAAGCTTGGCCAGGAAGAAGTCAAACTATGTGGGCCCAAAAAGAATAAAAATGGAAAAACAATGGAATTAGCAAGAAAATTTTAATACCTTATTGTCCCAGTTATAATGGTAGCCTAGGGTCACCCAGCGCAGTTTCTCTAGTAAACTTCGGGGTCTCCGTTTATTCACTTCTTTATACCTGCAAAGATTGGAGACAAAAATGATTTATTCACTTCAAATGGCAGCAATAGCCTGTTGTATGGATCCTGGAGTCTAAATTTGGTATTCTATATAAGCTGTTAGCCAAGACCTCCACAGGGGAAATTAGAACAGAAATGAGTTGACCAAGAATACAATACTACTGGGGCTTCCCTGGTGGTGCAGTGGTTGAGAATCTGCCTGCCAATGCAGGGGACACGGGTTCGAGCCCTGGTCTGGGCGGATCCCACATGCTGCGGAGCAACTGGGCCCACGAGCCACAACTACTGAGCCTGCGCGTCTGGAGCCTGTGCTCCGCAGCAAGAGAGGCCGCGACAGTGAGAGGCCCGCGCACTGCGATGAAGAGTGGCCTCCGTTCGCCACAACTAGAGAAAGTCCTCTCACAGAAACGAAGACCCAACACAGCCAAAAATAAATTTATAAAAAAAGAATACAATACTACTAAAACACATGTTAGCATTTCTAATTTCTAATCGTTGGTTCTAAATCCTCTGCTGAATGGGATCTATTTTAAATGTCGAGTTTCCAGCATCTCAATAATAATTAAACAAAATGACAACAGAAATGCCTTTACCAGTCCATGGGAAATGGGACAAAGAGCCCTACAGATAACCGAAAATTTGGCTAACAGAACATGTTCAATTTGGTTTGCTAAAAGCAGGACGTGATTAATTACAGCTATCAACTATGTCTAGAATAATGGCGGCTTCCCAGAATTGCAATTTGGGGAAAAAACATTTGGCAAAATACAGTATACAATCAAAAATTACTGGTTTAACATGACTTCTTTTTTTTTTTTTTTTTTTAACATGACTTCTTTAACCCCATATAACAACTTAGATAACTGAGGCCCAGCTAACAATTAAGGGCCACTGTAATTGATTTGGTTTCTGACATTCCCTTATTCAAACCACAGGAGGTTTCTGTAAAATGGAGGTATCATTTCTGTAATTATACCTTGTTTAATCAAATCTATGGGATTAACTACTCTTTTTCTTTTTTTTTTTTGGCCGCGCTGCATGGCTTGCGGGATCTTAGTTCCCCGACCAGGGATTGAACCCAGGTCATTTGTCAGTGAAAGCACGGAGTCCTAACCACTGGACCATCAGGGAATTCCCTAACTACTCTCCTTCTAAAGAGGAAGATTGTTTGATTTACCTCTAAGTATCTAAAAATACAAGAATGCTAGGTCTAATCATTTTATTTAGTTTGTTTTTTCTATGTAATTTACATCATTAATGAATCAAAAAAATTTTTTGGGGGGTCTAGGAACCACTGCTCTTTAAAAAAGAAAAGATTAGGCTGCTTTAAGGAGTTTATATTTTGACAGGAGATGACAGATAAGTATAAGAAATGAGGGGAAAATTTAAGGCAGTATAAAATTTGGCACTAAACTGAATAGCACAAGACTTGGAGGGCCACTAGAATTAAGAAAAAGCAGAGCTCAAAGTCAACTGTCTAATCAGTTAAGGCTTCATGGCAGAGTTGGGGAGTTGAGTATGGCATTGAAGAATGGTCAGCATTTAAACAAGGAGTGATGCAATAGGCAATATAGGCACAAAGCATGAACAGAAGCCAAGGATTTATTACAGGCTCACACTGTAAGTGGCACTCATTTTGAGGTCTGACAAAGTTTACAGAATAGATGCTATCTGTCCTCAAAGAGTTTACATTCTAAGGAGATTGCCACACAGACATACATCAAGACCAGTAACTCAATAAAAAGAATGGATCAAACACTGATATATTTAGGACAGCTGTGAAGAAAGAAGCATAGCAGGTCCGACTGCTATCCTTTGAAAGCACTGCATATTAGGTTGGCCCTTGGCAAGAATCTGGAACTTGGATTCTGGGGAGGTTCACACCATTGCCAGAACTCAGTGTGCCTACATTGTCTGTATAAACAATACAGTTCATGCTGAACACCTGCCTCCCTTCTGGGAGTCTGAATTTTTGTCAGGCAGAGACTGCCTATGTGCCATTCCCTAGTAAAAATCTGGGCACTGAGCTTCTTTAAATCATACTGATGCTGCTGGTCCAGGAACCACACTTTTCTAGCCAAAATTCAAAAACAAAACACCTTCTATCTCTTTCTAGCTCAATAAGAGATCATTTTATTCTTGACAAAGAACCCCAAATCAGATTGATCTGTACAAATAAAGATAACAAGGCAGCTCTGAAAACTTGACGGCATTTTAGACATTTGATATGGCACCAATAAGCTGCTTTTCATCAAAAGATTGGGTCTAATGTTCTTTAAGAACAGGGTATACATTATTATAATTAACACAGGTTTATGGTATTAATAAAATTATCAAAATTATAGTAACAACCAAACACGAACATATAGCCTATAACATATCCTTTAAAATTTAGTTTCTTTTTTAGGAAACCAAAAAGAACATGTCTTTTCTACCTTAACTGTATCACTATAAAAAAGGCTTTGGGTTTTGCCTATATTATAGAGGGGGATAGGTCCAGGATGCAAAAGAAGTCAGAGAAGAGCCATGCTTTCACAAGCAATAAGTCCAGTCCTCATAACAAAAAGGAAAAAAAAAGCTTAAAGACGCTTAGTGAAAGAACAGTTGTGATCACCGAGTATGCCATTTTGAGGTGAAAATGTGTGTGTGTGTGTGTGTGTGTGTGTGTGTATGTATGTACTGTGTTAGACCCAGGTAGGTATGAGATTCTATCCCTTATTTCATATCCTCTTCTGAGAACTTGACTTCCATTCTTGCCTTTGTATAGAATTTCTGGAAGGAAAAGTAGCAACAATTGTTGTAACACTTGCCTTCAAGATGTGAGAGAAGGACTGACCAGTGCTAGACATTTCTTGTCTTAGTACCATTTAGGGACCTTTCTGGTCCCCACGGGCCTCGTGGGTTAACAAAGATTCCAAAAAATTCACTTGAACATTGTGAATAGTATAAGGCCCAAACCAAGTTTCACATGCTCCCAGATCTTTTTCAAACAGAAAATACTGAGGGATTAATGAAAGGATGGGTGGGCTGTTCTTTTTTTGTACCTGATTTGTCCAAAAAAGAAGCCAAGAAGGCTCAGTGCCAGTGGAGCCACTTATCCACCCAAAGGAAGGCAGGAAATATGCTGGCACCTAACCTAACTTTAAATCTTCACCCAATTATCCAAAAGAATGTTTTCAAGCAGGTGTGACCCTAATTATTGGTTCTCACTGCAAACAGAAACATGCTGCCCCTCCAGGCACTAGCTGGAGGATGATGGATGGGTGGGCTGGCACCTTCTCCCCTGGTGAATGTGCCCACCCAGCACTTTGCTCACTTTCTGTCAGGGGTAAAATCTTAATGTAAGCGTTGGCATTTCTTTCAGCAATCTCATCCTATAGCACTGCTTTCAACTGAACCCTAACTGGGTGGAAACGAACTCCTGTCCTGCTTGTCCACTCTCTATGCAGTGGGTAAGCACTGGTATTTTCTTTTCTTTCTTGCCTCAAGGGACAGTAGTGAACCATTGTGAAAGCAAAACTACTCACTCAGGGCAGAAGTCTGAAGGTTGTTTATGACAGAAAACCTTCAAAATCCTATTGCAGGTATTGCTTTTTCGATCATTTTTAAAGATTTAGGGATTGAGTCTTTCACAACTCTGAATATTTCCCTCCACGACTACAGCTTTCTGTCCTTCATCCTTTCCTAGTCTCTCATTTCCATTAAAGCTAAAATTCCATCTCCTGTCCCTAGAACTCCATTTTTTCAGTATTTGAGTGCTTCCAGTTTTGTTTCCCTTCTCAACCTGAATCTGTCAGTCAGCGCAAATAGACATCCAACTCTACCTTAACACTCTTTTGCTATCTTGCAAATGTTAGTCTTATCTAATCTTCTACCTTCTGCTGTAAACTTTCACCATTTATCCAAAGTCCTCAGTCCTGCTCTTGCTCCCTTCCAGGACAAGGAGAATACAGAGGCCTCATCAAGTGATCCAGTTACTGATTTCAACTTTCCTCCCCTACACCTCTAAACTTTTTGAAATCCTTACTCTGTCCTTCCTTCCTGGTTTCAGCAGTGGTCTTACTTCTTTTCATTAAGGCCAATTCTCCATCTATACTATCTCCCATTTCCCTGATGTGGCCTCTGAGGCCCTTCTCCATTATCATCCTTCTTCTCATATTTTCAACTCTTCCTGTGTACTTGTTTCTTCCTCTTGATCTGCAAAAATGTTCAACATTTCCACATACTTGAGAAAACATCATTTCAACTTGACCTCTTACTCGGATACCCTATATGTCCTGCCTCCCTCTGCTCCACATTGCTTCTTCTCTTCACAATTAAATGTTCCTAAAAGGACTCAATATTTGCTGCCCCCACCCCTCCTCTGAGATCTGACTTTTGCTTACACCACTCTACCAAAACTAGTTTAGTTTCAATTATACCATTTAATTGTCAAATCCCAGGCCTACAGACATGGTTGGTCCTTCTCTTATTTTGGAAACACTTCCCTGCCTTGGCTTCTAATAGTACCTTTTTTCCCACCCAGAGCTGATGCTTCCTAGGGCCAATCGCCGCCTTTCTCTGTATGTTTTCCATAAACAAACAAAAAAACACATTATTCCCACTGTTTGCTTCACTATGGCCTTCATGTGTAACTCCCACATCTATATCTATCTCTGTTTCTCTCCCTCTCTCTCATTATGCTCCTAAGCTCAGTTCCATATTTCCAAAGGCATACTAGACATCTCCATGTGGATACTCCACAGGCATTTCAAAAACAATAAGCCCCAAACTACACTAAGGATCACCTCTGCTCATTCTCCTCTTCCTCCAAACCCTATTTCCATTAAATCTTAGTATATAATGTTCCACTGAGGAACACGGAGGTGCAGGTATGTTTTTGAGATAATGATTTTGTTTTCTTTGGATACAGACTGAGAAGTGGAATTGCTGGATCATATGGTAGTTCTATTTTTAATTTTCTGAGAAACTTCTATACTGTTTTGCATAAATAAATAATTACAGCATTATTTACAACAGCCAAGACATGGAAACAACCTAAGGGTCCAACAACAGATGAATGGATAAAGAAGATGTGATACACACACAGAATATTATTCAGCCATAAAAAAGGGAAATCCTGCCATTTGTGACAACTTGGATGAAACTTGATGGCATTATCCTAAATGGAATAAATCAGAGAAAGACAAACGATCATACTTTTATGTGGACTCTAAAAAATCTAAAATAGAACAGACTCGTGGTTGCCAGAGGCGGGTGTGTGTGTGTGTGTGTGTGTGTGTGTGTGTGTGTGTGTGTGTGTGTGTGTGTGTGTGTGTGTGTGTGTGTGTGTGTGTGTGTGTGTGTGTGTGTGTGTGTGTGTGAGTGAGAGAGAGAGAGATGGGTAAAGGTGGTCAAAAGATAAAAAGTTGTCATTGTAAGAGAAGTAAGTTTTGGGGATGTAAAGTACAGCATGGTGACTATAGTTAACACTGTATTATATACTAGAAAGTTGCTAAGAGAGTAGATCTTAAAAGTTCTTATCACCAAGAAAAATAATTTGTAACGATGTGAGGTGACTAACGTGAACGAAGTTTATCGTGATAACCATCTGGAATATATACACGTATAAAATCATCATGCTGTACACCCTGGACTAACACAGTTATGTGTCAATTACCTCAATAAACTTGGGGGAACCCCCACAACTGAAGTGTAAACCTGCCTGTCACTTAGAAATCTGTGCATAATCCTTAACTACTTCTCTGTCACTTTTCATAATCTCTTGGTTCCCAAGCCCTATACAAAATGTCTTTTCCAGGCCTTTTTCATCTTTTGTGTGGGTTATTAAGCTAAATTCTTTCTTTTTTTGGCCGCACCGCACAGCATGCAGGATCTTAGCTCTCCGACCAGGGACTGAACCCGCGCCCCCTGCAGTGGAAGTGCGGAGTCTTAACCACTGGACCGCCAGGGAAGTCCCTTAAGCTAAATTCTTTTGTGGTACGCGGGCCTCTCACTGTTGTGGCCCCTCCCGTTCGGACGCGCAGGCTCAGCGGCCACGGCTCACAGGCCCAGCTGCTCTGCGGCATGTGGGATCTTCCCGGACCGGGGCACGAACCCGTGTCCCCTGCATCGGCAGGTGGACCCTCAACCACTGTGCCACCAGGGAAGCCCAAGCTAAGTTCTTAATTGTACTTTTTGCAATGACTAAATTTTCAATCCATTTTCCTCACTGCCACAAGAATTCTCTCTCTAAAGTGAAAAATCTATTACTAATCTTGATGAATTCCTCCTGTTTATAAGGACAAAGTCCACATTTTCCTATTGTGAAATGAAATTTATGTTTTATGGCAAGATGAGATAAATTCATTCATTCATTCATTCATTCATTCATTCATTTGCTGCGCCGCACTTTTTTGTGAGATCTTAGTTCCTTGACCAGGGGCTGAACCCAGGCCCTTGGCAGTGACAGTGTGGAGTCTTAACCATTGGACCGCCAGGGAACTCCCAAGACAAGAAAAATTTAAACATAAAAAAATCTTCTCTGCCCTTTGGCTCCCTCTCTTCCCCTTACTGTGCATTGTGTATCTGCATTATGCATCGAGCAAACCTCCCCCCATAGGCAGAAATACCTGCTCACGTAAAGAGCAACATTCTCTTAGCAACAAGACAACTCCTTAAAAGATAATGTTCCTTCTTGATCTTGTAAGGGGATGCTTAGATCTGGATTGTGTAAATTGTCAATAATCCATCACTTAATATACAACTCTCTGTGTCAAAAAACTTATATAACTGTGCCTTGACTTCTAATGGCTGAACAGTGCTGGGAGCTTTCTGACATGCTGTTCCCAAATAATAATCCTCAATTTGGCTCGAATAAAATGTTTCCATTTCTTTCTTAGATCGATTAATTAATTTTTTGTCTACAGTATATGGCATGCAAACCCCCTTATAATCTGGCACAAACCTTTCTACTTTCATCTTCAAACATTTCCTACAAGGTAACCTACCCTCCTTCTTTCATGGCTGTGTTTTTGACCATACAATTTTCTACTGAAATGCTCTCTCCTCTCCTACTCTACTCTCTGCATAGCAGATTTTTCTAACTTGCTTTTCCACACAGTTTAAACACTTAAGGGAAATCTTTATCCTCGACTCAGTCTCTCCCTCTATCTACTGTGCCCATACAGCACCTTGCAACTTCCTCTATTAAAGAATACAGCTTTAGTGCTGTAAATATCTTATGAAAGCACCTGAATTCCTCCTTTAATAGTCCCTTCCTCAAAGACATGTAATGAGTTTTATATCCATGCTAGCACCAAATATTTCCTAAAGCACAAATGTACATTATTTAATAAATTAATGAAAATAAGATGGAAAGGTATTGTACTATACAGTTTTTAATTGATGATTCTCAAGTTCAGCATTATGCTTTTATTGGACTAATAGAGAAGATATCAATTTACTTAAAATTAGTATTTACTGAACACCTTCTAATATATACTAAGAATTGTGGTTGGTGCCAAGGCTACAAGAATTTCAAGGTCTGGGGGCAGGGATGGGGCAGGGCAGGTAGTAGGAAGGAGAAGGGGGCAGATGACAGGATTCACTACAATAAATGCTATAACAGCATCATAAAGTCTTAAAGAAATAGAAAGGGGAAGGAATTAATTCTGCTTCCACATTGAGAATATCAATGGAAAAAAGCACACATACAAAAATGGATACAAAGCACTTCATAAGTTAACTTATGGAATAAATAAAGCTAAGTTGCTTTATTTAAATGTATATTTTCCCTTGCCTTATTCTTTTTTTTCTTTTTCCCCGGTATGCGGCCTCTCACTGTTGTGGCCTCTCCCGGATGCACAGGCTCAGCGGCCATGGCTCACAGGCCCAGCCGCTCCGCGGCACGTGGGATCTTCCCGGACCGGGGCACGAACCCGTGTCCCCTGCATCGGCAGGCGGACTCTCAACCACTGTGCCATCAGGGAAGCCCTGCCTTATTCTTTAAAAAGTTATTTTTGAATAGATAATACATTCACAAAATTCAAAAGGCATAAAAAAGTATCCATTAACTAAGTAATTCTACAAATATTTATTTAGTAACTACCATGCACTGAAGAATAAAAACACAGGGCAAAGGGATAAAGAGGACAGGAAACAGGGGCTATTTTTAATTGAATAAAGAGATCTCATAAAATGACATCAGAACAAACAGCTTGTACAAAGAATCTGAGTATGCCTGATGTGTTTAAGGAACAGAATGGAAGCCAGTACTGCTGGAGAATAAATGAAAAGGAATAGGAGATGAGGTGGGAGAGCCAGATCATCTAGGCCTCATGGCCTTGATAAAGACGTCTGATTTTATTCTAAGTGTGATGGGGCTGTAAACAAAGAATCTGACTGGCCTTTGTCCTTGGTTCTTTACAGCAAGGTTTTAAACCCTTGGAATTTCTGGGAGGGATAGGAGTATTTGTTATTCACTGTGGACCCTAAGACCACACCTGAGTTTATGCTTAAAAGATGACTCAGGATGTGGGTTTGTTAAGCTAGAAAGACCAATGTCAACTTAGAGGGTTTAGGCTTGAAGTGATATTAGCATGACCTACTCGATAGGTGGAGGGCTAGAGACTGAGTTCAAGCATGCGGCCAATGAGTCAATCAGTCACGTTCAAGTAGTGAAATCCCAATAAAGCTGTGAACACTAGGCCTTGGGAGAGCTTCCTGGGAGGGCTACATGCCCTGATTCCATGGGAAGAGGACATGGAAGCTCTGTATTCAGGACCCTCCAAGACATCACCCTACAGATCTCTTCATTGGATGGCCCTGATTTGTATCCTTTATAGTGAAATTATAATCATAAGTATAATGCTTTCTTGAGTTTTATGAGCTGTTCTAGTGAGTTAATGAACCCGAGGAGGTCATGGGAATTCCCCTGAATTTGTAACCAGTTGTTAAGAAGTGTTGTACAGCCTGGGGCCCTCCCAAACTTGTAGGTGGTGTCTGAAGTGAGGGTAATTTGGTTAAGGACCACGCCCTTAACTTGTGATGTCTGTGCTGACTCTGGATGGTTTGCATTAGAATTGAACTGCAGTATTGCACATTAGAAACTATAAAAGAAATGACACAATTTCTATACTCTGTAGAAAACAGACTGAAGAGGCACAAGAGCAGACACAGGGAGACTGGTTAGGAGGCTACTGCAGTAAATGATGGTGGCTTAGACTACAGTGGTTGTGATGGAGATGCTGAGGAATGATTTTGTTTATTACAACTGTAGACCCTACTATATTTGCTGGAGGGTTGGAGTTAGGATTTTTTAATGGCTGTATAGTGGCTGCATTCTACTGCTGGGGTCTGTCATGCTTGATTTATCTGATCTCCTGCTGACAGACACTTGTTTCTCATTTTCCCCCCATTACAAACAATGCTGCAATAAAGATGCTTACACCTAACTATAGTACGCTTGTGCAAGAATCTCTAGCTACACCATTCACTGACAATAAACTTTGAACAAAACATAGAATTGAGGTGCCCTAATATTGTGAACAAACTATTTTTGCTAATATGTTCCAAATATTCCTTCATTTCCTACTTAAAAGTTTCTTCCTCCCTGACCACAGAAACCTAGAAAGTTAAAATCGAAAGGATTCTTAGAGGTCCTCTAGTTCAGTGGTTCTCAATGTGAATGTTATGGTAGATAATCAGAATCTCTAGGGACATCTTTTTGAACCACAGACCTTCTCCCTTTCTGATATGCTCTGGGACAGTGGGAGAACTGGCATGTACTGTCTAGGTGACTCTGACCGTGATTCAGTCACCTTGAATGGCTTATCCAGCCCAATCCCTTTGTTTCCCAGATGAGGAAACTGAAACACACATTCTATACAGTGACAGAAGGAGAACTAGTCCCTCATCGATTTTCAGTGCTGCCAGCAATGTCTGAGCATATCAATTTCTTCCAATCCTTGACAACAGAAGGTATGACCATAGCATTTTTCATTTTTTGCTAATTTATTAGACCAAAAAAAAAGGTATCTCACCATTGTTTACAGGATGATTTATTAAAGAGATTCATCTGAGCTATTATAGAAAATGACAACTGGGATTTCTACAGAGTCATTTGTCAGAAACAAAAAAATCAATTACTTGAAAACACAGGCTGGCTTAGTAACAAACTCTAACCTCTCTGACTAATTTCACTCAGCCATGATCTTCCTTTACTTTGCTCTCAATTCTACAGAAGATACACTTGAGAACAGGATTTTCCTTACTGCTCTTGTCTATAACATAACCTACAGACCAAGAAGGTTTTAAAGGAAAACCAATGCATTTAATTTTCATTTTCCTTTCAACTTAAGAAAATCGTCTATTTCCCTGCTAGAATTAATATGACATAGTTTCTGAAAACTATACCATTAGAGCCACTTAAGTTCAAACAGACCACACAAAGCTGGTATAATGGTTTTAACAGGATGTTCTAAGGATTTCTCACATATTATCTTGTTTAATCCTCACACTATTAAATGAGGAAAAGACGACTCTGAGGTACAGAAAGGTTAAGAAACTGCTTAAGTTAACAAAGCTAGTAAGTGGCAGAACTGGGATTTGAACCCAGGCAATCTGACGCTAGAACTAGTACTTTACATCATTGAACTCTTTACAATCTGGCCCTAACCTACCTTTCCGATGTCATCTCTTGCCAATTCTATTCATGACTTCCAGGAAGCATCTCCCATCATCTATCTTTAATCTAGCCACTTAAGTGATCATACTCATAATCTTATAAACTCTATCCCTGTACATGCCAAATTGTATTTAATTATGTTTACATGTCTCTGTCCTCGACTAACCTACAAACTGCTTGAAGACAGGAAGTGTGTCTTTTTGGTCTTGAATCTCTAACACACAAGCACAGTTATCTGACACAGCAGAAACTCAACAGGTATTTGTTGAATGAACACATGAATGTACATATTCTGTGCTCCTATCTCACAGAACAAGTTACTCTGTCTTTGCTCAGGCTGCTTTCTCTATCGACAACACCTTCTTGCTTTTCTGACTGGCAAACTCCTAATCATTTTTTTTTTTTTTTTTTTTTTTTTTTCGGTACGCAGGCCTCTCACTGTTGTGGCCTCTCCCATTGCGGAGCACAGGCTCCGGATGCGCAGGCTCAGCGGCCATGGCGCACGGGCCCAGCTGGTCCGCGGCATGTGGGATCTTCCCGGACTGGGGCATGAACCCACGTCTCCTGCATCGGCAGGCGGACTCTCAACCACTGCGCCACCAGGGAAGCCCTCCTAATCATTTTTGAAGACTCATTTCAAATGGACAGAGAAAAAAAGAGGATAATGGGCCCAATTAAAAAATCATTTTTCCTTGACACCTCCTTCTTGCCTAGAAGAATTATTTCTTCCTCTGGCCCCCACTGCATTTTCCTAAACACCTATCGTAGCAGTTTCTGAGCTCTATTATTTTATTCCTTTTGATACCGAGTTCCTGCTGTAGACTATGCACTCCTGAGTGCAGGGACAGTGTCCTGTTTATCTTTTTATCTCCAATGCTTAGCATCACACCTGGTACATAACTGACCCTCAAAAAATATTTGTAGGGGCTTCCCTGGTGGCACGGTGGTTAAGAATCTGCCTGCGAATGCAAGGGACACAGGTTCGAGCCCTGGTCCGAGAAGATCCCACATGCCATAGAGCAACTAAGCCTGTGCGCCACAACTACTGAGCCTGTGCTCTAGAGCCTGCGAGCCACAACTACTGAGCCCATGTGCCACAACTACTGAAGCCTGTGCACCTGGAGCCCGTGCTCCACAACAAGAGAAGCCACTGTAATGACAAGCCCGCGCGCCGCAACGAAGAGAAGCCCCTGCTTGCGACAACTGGAGAAAGCCCGTGCACCGCAACGAAGACCCAATGAAGACAAAAAATAACTAAATAAATACAAATGATAGTAAAATAAATAAAAATAAATAAATTAAAAATATATATCTGTAGAATGAATGAAATGCTGAAACAACATTAAGGTACAAGGACTAGTTTCCACGAACAACAGCTGACCTACCGTAAAACAGGCAGTAACACTGACTTCATCTAGGAGAGTAGTGCTTTCAGTGTTACTTTCTTCAGGATACCGTAAGTCTTCAAAAAAGACTTTTGAAGTCTTTTCTACTTTAGGTAGAAAAAAGGGCTGAAGCCGAATGAAAATGGATAATCTGGGCTTCCCTCGTGGTGCAGTGGTTGAGAGTCCGCCTGCCGATGCATGGGACATGGGTTCGTGCCCTGGTCGGGGAAGATTCCACATGCCGCGGAGCGGCTGGGCCTGTGAGCCATGGCCGCTGAGCCTGCGCGTCTGGAGCCTGTGCTCCGCAACGGGAGAGGCCACAGCAGTGAGAGGCCCGCGTACCGCAAAAAAAAAAAAAAAAAAAAAGAAAATGGATCATCTGATGATTGAGGATGAACTCATTATCTAAGATATGATAAGCAAATCTTTAAAGTTGGCCTCAATTTAATATAACTGTCAAAGTGTCTGTCCAAATGTTCCTGGGGGAAAGAATATAACTGTGCTGTATTTGAATGGAAATGAGGAAAAATATATGTTAGTAACTTTCACTGAACTATTATAGAGTAGTTCATTTAAAGATCTGTGATGACGTGAGCTGAATATGAATGCTTTACTGTGACTGTTAAGACTTACCTTAGACACTCTTTGCTCTGTTCCCACAAATCTTGGGTCTCTTCTGTAGTCATATGTTTGTCCAGGTTACATACATTAGGTTTCTGAGAATATAACTTAAGGCACTGCTTCACCCAGTGCCACTGGTAACCTGGGAGGAAGGGGTTTGGGATAAAAATAAATCCTATACAAAAGATGGATGAGAAAAAAAGAAGAGGAGGAAATCCTCCATCAGTTAATCAGATCATGTATTTTTGGTGACATCCTTATACCCATTACATTATTATTTATTCCGTGTCTCCTTTTGCTAATGCTTCCAGTGGCTTCCACACATAAGCATATATTCTCATTCCTATTCTCTAATTTCAGAGGAAGAGGAGTTCCTTCAAGTTAATAAAAGCTGTTTTGATGATGAATGTTAGACATCTACCACTATGCAATTATCTCTAGTTTTTTGGGTTATCCTCAAGAGAAACAAATACTACACAATTATCAATTGTGTTATTCCAAAGCAAACTTCAGAACTGAAACTGACAAGTCACCTCTCAAATTTCACCAGGTATCATTTAGAGAGGTGGAAACTGCTTCCTGTAGTTACTACTTTTGTGATATCGCAGTGTTGCCTTTTTTGTTTTCTAATATCTGGCTAATGATTTTTTTAATATAAAATCATCTGTTAAAATAATTGGTGTGATTTCTGCTTCCTTTGAACTTTGATCACTATAACAGGGAAGAAAGGTGGTATACACATCTGCTCAGTATGCAAATACCTAACCATTTCTCCTCTGTAAAAGACGAATAACAATACTTAACTGGAATCCTACGCATGGTTAAGGATTCATTCATCAAACATTCAACAAACATACACTATATGTACTTTCTTAAGAATTAGAGATAAGGAGATGAAAAACTTTGTCCTAAGTACCTGGAGATAGAACAGTAGAGACGGTTATACAGATAATGCCTTTAGAAGTCTGGCTGTGAAAGGAAACAAAGGCTGAGGAGTAGTCACAGAAGAACAAGGTGGGAGTTTATCGTTTTTAGGGTTTGGAAAGACCTAAGCATGCTTACATGAGCAAAGAGCCAGCAGAAAGGAACTGGCTGAAAACAGAAGAGAAGAAAGAACCACAGCAAGGTCTTGAAAGCTGGAAGGGGTAAAAGAAGGTGGGATTAAAGGGTGAAGGGAGTGGTTTTGAACAGAAGCAATCCCTTTTCCTCTAAAATTGGAGGAAGGAATGGACGTTCACTTATAAGTGTGGAGGCCACTTCTGCATGTCATGTATTAGTCAAATTCTCCAAGTAATTTAGGAGTAACAGGACTGCCAATATTTATAAAGAAAAAAAATATGAAAAAAATTTCCAATAACCTACTGTCTGCTATCACCACTATTTCACAAAATAAGAATATCGTAATACCCACAAAGATATCACATCAAAGGAAGAATACTTCTGATCTAATTCAAGTTTGAACAGTGACAGGAAACTGAATACTTTTATAGGCAGTCCATTCCAGACAACTGTTGTCTTCCTTTTATGGAGTTAAAATTTGCCTCTTTTTAATTTTTCATGCATTGGTCTCAGGTCCTGACACATATAGCAACCCCAAATCAGTTGTCAATTCTTCTTGATAAATGCCTCTAACTCTGTAGCTAACATTTACTGAACATTTACTATGTGCAAGGCACTGACCTAAGTACTTTACATGTACACTCAAATTTAATCCTAATCTTATGAAGTGGGTACTACCTTTAGACACATTTTACATATGCAGAAACTGAGGCCAAGAGAGATTGAGAAACTTGCCCAAGATCATACAGTAGGAAGTGACAGAACCAGGACGTGAAGCCATGTAGTCTGGTGTCAGACCTTAATCACTAGTATGCATTGCTTCCCACCCCTTTTTGTGTACAACAAATTTTCAAATGTTTGATGCTGTCATGTTCCCACTCAGGTCTACTCTTCCCCAGGCTCAGCTTCTGGTCTTCAGACCCATCACCTTCCTGCTCACTCTTGTAAGGACAGCTTGTGGTATACTCAGATTCCTTCAGAATAAGCAGGATCCGGAAGTAAACATAATCCTTCTGATCAAGTCAGAGTAAGAGGAGACTCCTTTCCCATGTTCTGGACATTGTACTTCAATTAAATGCAGCTTACAATGGCAGGAAACATAACACAATGAGGTACCAACTCAAATGATGTGGCTTAAGTGTGAAGTCCTAGGAAACCTCAAATAGCAAGTACAATCATACCTCAGAGATACTGCGACTTTGGTTCTAGACCACGGCAATAAAGCAAATACTGCAAGTCACATGAATTTTTTGTTTCCCAGTGCATATAAAACTTATACTTATGCTCTACTGTACTCTATTAACTGTGCAATGGCATTATGTCTAAAAAAACAATGAACACACTTTAATTAAAAAATTTAATTAATTTATTTTAATTATATAAAATAATGCTGAAAAATGCTAACCATCATCTGAGCCTTTAATGAGTTGTAACTTTTTTTGCTGGTGGAGGGTTTGAAATATTACGAGAATTATCAAAATGTGACAGAGACACAAAGTGAGCAAATGCTGTTGGAAAAATGGCACTGACAGACTTGCTTAATGCAGCGTTGCCAAAAACCTTCAGTTTGTAAAAAAGAAAAACAAACAAACAAAAAACAGTATCTGTGAAGCACAATAAAATGAGGTATACTCCAATCTGGACAACAGAAAACCGAAGTGGGATTGATAACTTTGTAGTCTGAACAATCTGTTAAGGGAAGGAGGCACAACAACAGAAACATGGCCGTGAAAACAGGAGCAAGGCCTGAAAGGTAAAGAGCAGCATTCAAGAACAAAAGGTGCACAAAACACTACTGGTGATGTATGCTCCTCATTTACTCAAACTCATGAAGAGCAATGCTTTCATATATAAAAGCCACCATTCAACTGTTTTCTTTGTGACTTCAGACACAGAACTGGTCTTTAGTTCTTTAATATAGAACTAAAGTGCACAAGGCCTTTTATAAAAGTTTTAAAGCTGTTACCCTTTCCAATGTTATCAACATATACTTCAGTGCTGATAATGTACTAATAACTGTAACACAGACCTGGCCCTTGGTACAACGAAAATTAATTTTTTTAAAGGAATTTTTCTTGCTTTTAACCCATATTTGAAATCACAAGTGCAATGTTAACTTTATGTCTTCTAGAAACAGGATGCAAATATAAAATCATTCGGCCAAATAAGGCATTTACAAATTTTCTAAATCATTCATGATAATTAATCTATCAACACAATGGTCCCATGAGCCTAGAAAAAGGGTTAATAACATTACCCACTCTTCATCATTAATTTCTCTACCTGTAAAATGAACTACCTGATATCACTAAAATTCAAAATTCTAGATTATTTAGTCTTTTAGGACTTTTGATCTCATTAACCTCAATTCTCTTTTCAAAAATTCAGCCTTGATGATAGCAACAATTTTTAAGTTGTTATGCCATTCGTGAATGTAGGGATTATGCGACTTGAATGAACATTATGAGTTACTCTATCAATTCAAAGTGCTTCTTTTGCCAGAGTAGATGTTCAGAGCTGCAGCAAGGAGTCCAGAGTCAGTGCCCTAATATTTGATTCGTACCTGGTTTGTCACTTTCTGCACTATAAGGCAGGCATTACTGACTCCTGTTCTATCCTTTGGGAATGCCAAATAAATGGAAATCTTAGACATGGCAGAATTCAGGAGGGGTTTGGGAGTGGAACATTTGTGTGTTTAGTTTTCTTCTTTGTCTATTTACTTGATTATAACTCCTCCTCCAAAATTAGACAAATGATTGATTTTGCCTTCTGAGCTCAACTGCACTCACCAGGATAGCCTTGGAGACCGTAGGCTCTCCACTTGCTTACGGGCTGAAGTCCAGCTCTGTACGCATCATGGTCACTGACTGAGGACACATTTAGGTGAGATTTGACCACCTGGCAGAGGAAGGAAACAGAAGTCAGTGGGTTAGAGCTATTTTACAGATTAACTGTGAGAATCTCAAACCTCTAAAGGCATTTGTGATATGGGGCAGTTAGGAGTCCTAAGTTTGGGGTACTAAACTTAGCTCTATCACTTACTTAATGCATGACTCAGATAAGTCACTTAACTTCTTAGAACCTCAGTTTCCTCAGCTATGTACTAAAAAACACAACAGAGCTATACAAAATTGAAGTAGTGATGAGCAGCAGACTGACTTTGGCCTTTAAGACTATCTTTTCCTATGATACCACACCTTTGTGATTTCTTATAGGACTCTGAATTATGAAAGGTGTTTGGTATATGGAATACTCTAAGTCACAATGCTATTTACTTCGGTTAGGGCTAACAGTAATGCTCCTGAGGAACTTGTACACAGATGGTGCTTAAACAGAGCTATGAGGAACACCAGGCTGGGGAGGGTGAGTGCTCAAACCACTCAGAAAAAATGGTTCAATAAAACATTGGGAATCCTGTTTGCTAGAAGTACAATATTTGCTCTCTTAGATGGAGCTTCAAAATGAAACTTGTAATTTTTTGTCTTTATTAGTTACTTAAAAATTAAGCTTTTAAGGGGCCTATGAAGGTTTCTTTGCATTTAAGAGTATCTTATGGATGGCTCATTAAACTAGTTGAGAAATCCAATATTCAGTCACTAAAGTAACTAAGGATATTTAAAAAAAACCAAACTATTCTTACATTAGTAATAAACTTAGGGTCTGGCTTGCCTTAGAATACCTCCAATGTTCTCTCCCCAAAAGATATGATGATCTCTTAATCTATTAACTTTGCCAAGAGTGTAGATTTCCAGACAAACCACCAACAAGTGGCTGCTGTATACCCAGTCTCTATAATGAAATGGCTATCTGAAACTCTCTGAGAGTCCTGACCACCTAACTCTTTCAAGTACCCAGAGAACAGAATGTTTTTATTTCAAACATTTCATAATGATTTCTTAAATAGATCTTACTTAATACTGCACTGTAATTAAGCAACACCCTCAAACTGGAAAGAAGTCTGTGGACCTAATCTATCATATTCTAAGCTGAATCAAACCTCTCAGCCTTTTAAAGTTTGTCTGCTTCCTCCCTTGTCAGACTGTTAGCCATCACTTTCTCCTCTGCTCTCATCTGATGTCTTATTAATAGCAACTTTCTTCTTCTCTAATTTGCTACTTTCAATCTGTTTTGAGCTGGAGAATGAAATACTACCCATGTTTTTATGTACTAAATAAATAGTGCATTTACTGTGTACTTACTGTTTTAGGTACTGTGCCAGATACAATGTCCCCTTCTCAGGTGGCTTACATTTTAAAATTATGTAAGTATTACAGTAAAATATGGGCAAAAGGAGTTGAATGAAAGTCTGAGGGGTTCTTCCATGAGCCAAGTACACTATTCCTGGACTTTCTCTATGTTATTTTGACAACTCTAAGACCATCTCTGCTAACAAATGAAGTTTCTAAGAAGCTGAGTTCTAGATAAATACGATGTTACTATAGTATTCCAATTTTATTGAGATCTATTACTAAGCTTGAAAAGAATGCCTCAACCAGCCATCTGTGGACAACACCAATGGCAAATTAGGGATCTATCTTCAGTGTTAAAGCGATTGAAAAGAAGCATACGTTATAGTTGTGATTCTCCCTGCGTCCCCTCCCCCTCTCCCCATGTTTTCTTCAATTTCCATGAGGAATAATGCAGAAATAAGGTAGAAATAATGTATAGTGCTTGGATTCAGTTGCCCTTTACTTTCAACCTGGAGGGATTATCTCAGACTCTTTCAATGCCCTCTTTCTAAAAGTCCCAGAGAAGACAGGCCCTTTTATGGACAACGGCTTCTAGGAAGACTCGGGTAACTGGTTTCAAGCTGTAGAACGCTACCGTAACGTCTGCGAACACGATTTACGGGTTTTCACACAAATCTAGGTGCAAATTCAAATGGACAGTTAATGTAAGTAATAAACACCAATTCCCAAGCATTTTTTGACCGAGGCCGCAGCCAGGAATAGCTGCGTGGAAAAATGGTCAATAGAGCCCTTCATCGCCAAAGTGTGATACTTTCTGGGCAGTTCAACTGTGCACCCATGGAAGGCGGGGATCGCTCAATAACCATCAGTCTGGAAGCGAAAAGAGGATAGGAGAACACTGAAACCTCTCCAAGAAGCGAGGCGTGGCGACGGGGAGGTGCGCGCCGCTCCTCTCTCCGTACCTTGTGGGCACCAGGTCCCGTGCCGCGGGCTGCGTGGGCTACCGAGAAGTCGATGACCCCTCCCAGGTCTACGGTCCCGGGGCGGCTCTGCCGGTAGAAGCGGAAAAGCTTCCGAAAGGCGTCCTCCCCAGGCTCCGCCGCCAGCGTCGCCACAGAGCCCACGGCGGCCGCCATCTTCCCCATCTCCCCCATCTCGCTGCCCGGCCTCCTTTGACCCGGAAGCTGATTTCCGTGCTCCGGATCAGGCAAGTTCTTCCGGGGTCGTGACCTCAGGTCACTGGCGGTCTCTCATTCTGAAGATGGCGGCTTCGGCAGCGAGGAGAGCGGTCGCACTGCGTACGAATATCCGCCGGCCGGTTGCGTTTGTCAGAAAAATTCCATGGACCGCGGCCTCGAGTGAGTTGCAGATGTAGTAAGGGCGGAAGTTTTAGGTCCAAGCAATCCTGAAAAACCTTGCTTTCTGCGGAGCACTTAAATCAGCGTGGCGGTTGGATTAAGGCGGCTGAGTATGCTTCTGAGCAAGCCACTGAGTAGAAAAAAAGTTTGTTTGCAATTAGCCGTGTAGGGATGCCCCTTGAGGTTTTGGGGCACGTATTCACGGTCTCTAGCCTTTCGGAGTTTAAAGGTTTAGTTACTTGGAAATTTAAGACTAACGATTTAGAAGGGGTTATTTTGACGGCAGGGTGGAGGATGGATTCAAAGTGGCAAAAGTAGTTTCAGTGATTTAGTTCAAAAGTGAGGATTTCAGGGTAGTGATAGAAGGAAGGGTCAGATTCACTTATGTTAACCAAACAAAATCGACAGATGGCTTGAATGGGGGAAGAGTACGGATGGGGGAAAGGGTGGAATGACTTACAGGTTTTTAGCGTTGGTGAATTTCGTGGTTAGAATGTAGGAGAAGCACATCGAAAGAAGATGAGGAGTAAAGTTTAAATGTGTTTAGTTTGAAAAACCTGTGAGGTCTCCGTTAGTTGGACAGAGGACGGTGTGTATCGATGGAGAAATGCACTCTGAAGCCGTACTCCTTGGGTTAGAGTTCCAGCTTGGCCATTTGGTAGTTGTGTAACCTGACTAACGGAAGTAACTGGGGAAAAGGGCTCACTACCGTGCCTCAGTTTCACCATCTACAAAATGGAGTCAATAATAACTTCCTTCTAGGATTGTTGATTGGATTAAATGAATTTATATGTAAACTGCTTAGACTTGTGCTCAATACAGAGTAAATACTCAATAAATGATAGTTGTTTTCATGATTACAAAAATTGAAGCTCATGGGAGAGGCCTAGGTTGGAGATAGAGGGCTGGGAGTAATCAGTACTGAAATCTCTCACCAACGTTGATTTTTGTCAGCTGCAGTTTTGAGTTAAGGTTTTTACATATGCTTACAAAACTTTAAAAATCCGTGGTCACTTTTGCAGACATTCAGGTATCAGGTCAGCTCCCTTAAACAAGGAATGGAATGAGTGTGGGTAGTAGAATGGGAAATAGATCAGTTTGTGCCCCACCTTCTCAGACCACACCCAGCAGAATGTCTTGCTTTAGGCCCTGTGAAACTGGAAAGGCCGAGGGGTTTCTGCAAGCATCTTGCAGATGCGTTTCCAGACCATAATGGACTTGCTCAAGATCCTTAAAGAGTGTATAAAATACGACCTTGACTACAGTCTCTCTCAGTTCATTCATTCAGCAGATGTTTAAGGAGTATCTGTTATGTGGTAGGCATTGTTCTTGGTGTTTGCAGCTGTTTTTCCGTAACAGTTGTAGGTAATTTGGGAAAAGGGTTACTTTCTAGAGCTAGTTTGTTTTGGAAGTGAATGTTTTCTAGAACTTTTAATACCTGGTTTAAAACTATTTTGTTTATCCTCCAGTAATATGTTCTGTGTGAGAGCCTGATCTTGCCAACTGGTTTGATCAACTATTAGAGCACTACAGAAATTTAGCCCCTGTGGCTGGTTGAAGGATTACTGGACATTTATTTATTCATTCAGCAAATATTGCCCTGTTGTGTACCAATCACTGTGGACATAGTGGACTAAACACTTGGCAAGCTTATGGTATAGTGGTGGGGGTGAGGAGACTTACAAACAACAAATATAGGCAGTTTTTGAACCAGTGAGGTTTAAATGAACTAGGGTGGTGAAACAGGTAACATGAAATATAAATCAGTGAAAGTACAAGCACTGTAGTACAGAAGAGAAAGCGATCATGTAGTTTTTTGTTTTTTGTTTTTTTCAAATTTAATGTGTGATTTTTAATAGATCCTGTGTTGAGGGGGGACATTTTAAAAACACATTTAGGAAACAATTTGGAAGTTTAAAATATATACTGGTGTTACCAAGTCCAAGCTTGTGCTACTCACTGCACAACAGGCCAGTAAATTGAGAGATGAGTTGTTGGGTGGGGCAAAGAATAGCAGCTTTATTCGGAAAGCCAGCAGACCAAGAAGACGGTGGACTAGTGTTCCAAAGAAACACCTTCCCTGAGTTAAAATTCAGGCTTCTTTTATGCTGAAAGGGAAGCGGGTAAACCCCTGGTTCCAGCCAGACTCCGGAGGGGATGTGTTAATTTCTTCTTTGGCACAGCCATTCACAGGTGGGCCTGGTCCGGACATTTCCTATGAGCTAAACAAAGGTATTTTAGCTTAACACTCATTACCAGGGAGGCAGGGTTCCCAGAGATGGGCCATTATGTATAATTTTTTTTTTTTTAAAGAAGATGTTGGGGTAGGAGTTAATTAATTGATTAATTAATTATTTTGCTGTGTTGGGTCTTTGTTTCTATGCGAGAGCTATCTCTAGTTGTGGCAAGTGGGGGCCACTCTTCATAGCGGTGCGTGGGCCTCTCACTATCGCAGCCTCTCTTGTTGCGGAGCACAGGCTCAGTAGTTGTGGCTCACGGGCCTAGTTGCTCCGCGGCATGTGGGATCCTCCCAGACCAGGGCTCGAACCCGTGTCCCCTGCATTAGCAGGCAGATTCTCAACCACTGGGCTACCAGGGAAGCCCCATTATGTATAATTTAAGCTTTATAGGCAACATCCCTTTAGTGATTAACTTGTCATAGAATACAAAAGTTCTTCCCTATTACACTGGGAGTTAGATGAAATTAGGAAATTATCATTGACTTGTGTGATAATGATATTGTGGCTATAAATTATGTCTTTATTCCTAGGACAGGAGTGCTGAAGTATTGAGAGACGTAATGGCACTGATGTGTGTATCTTACTTAAAATGTTTTTGAAAAACTACATATATATGCATGCATATAGATATGTGTATATGACAAAATGTTAAGAATGACTGAATTTAGATTGTGGGTGGATTTGTACATCTCTGGTTGCAGCCAATATGTGTAGATGTCACTACCTAATTCAGGAAGCAATTTTTTGAAAACTCCTCACTGTTTAACTGTTACACCTCAGGGAAGAGGATCTATGTTCATTTTGTGGGGTCTCTCCTCTGGCCATGCCCAATGATCACATCAATCTCCAGAGAACAGTTCAGCTTCCTATCTATGCTTCCCAGAGCTGTTAATTTGTTCTTGGTAGAGATGGACAAATTAATGTATTGTTTCTTCTTTTACTTCCTGTTCTTAGAGAACAAATTTAAATAAGTGACTTTTTGTCCTATATTGAGGTTAACATCCAGTTTCTCTATGGATCCACTGGTGTGTTTTAACATAGTATTGTGGGTCATCACCTTTACTACTCCCAACTTCAGCACAGCTACTCACACACTACACACTCACATCCCGGAAGGTCTGTGTGTGCCTCAGTTTGACTCTGCTAGGTGAACAATGCTTATTTTTTTATATGTATAACTGATTTACTTTGTTATAAAACAGAAACTAACACACCATTGTAAAGCAAATATATTCCAAAAAAGATGTTAAAAAAATAAAAAACAATAAAATAAAATGTTGCCATTTCCTCCAAACTCTCAGTATTCACGTCTCGTTATTAATTCACCACTCTGTTATTAGGGGTTACCACTGAATCAGTGATGACTCCAGAACTTCTGTAGAAGGGGTTTGGGGCAGGTGAGCAATTCATTCTGGGAAAGAGAGTCTAAAAGCAAGTGAATGGCCGTTAAATTAGCATGGGCAAACTTCCCACATCCCACCTTGTCTCAACAGAGCCATTAACCTAGAAAAAACTACAGTGTCACTTTTCAGAGGTCTACCCTGTGTGCACACATGGAGAAGACACTTAGAATGTTAAAGTCAGCATGTTAAGCAATTTTCTTGAAATACTGTAACTAGCACCCTATTTACTTTCTTCACAGTCCTTTTCATAATCTATTTAATTTTAGTCCTTTTTAATTGTCTGGTACACCTTTAACACCTAAACTCCAAGAGAGAAGGAGCTTCATCTTATTTCCAGTGCCTAGCACATAATGGTTTCTAAATGGAACTGATTCCAAAATTGGCCTCATTTAGGAAAGGATCTGTTGTTATAATCAGGTTTCCGAAATCTTTAGTATCAATACGGAATCCTTTCCTCTCACATTTCACAGGAAGCTAAACTTCTTAAAGCCCAAACATGGATACGTCTGAAGTTTCCTTGACTGATTTAAATTGAATTAAAATAATTATATTGTACAGGAAAAACTTTCAAAATTTTTACATTTTTCAGAACATAACCACCTTTTCTTTCTCTACTTTCTTCCCTTCGAAACAAACTTTGCAACACTGGGGTGAGTTAAATAATCAGAAATCTAGCCCCAAATTAAGCTCTCAA
The DNA here is from genome assembly GCF_011762595.2 of Tursiops truncatus. Taxonomy (NCBI): domain Eukaryota; kingdom Metazoa; phylum Chordata; class Mammalia; order Artiodactyla; family Delphinidae; genus Tursiops; species Tursiops truncatus. The sequence goes on along the minus strand of NC_047035.1, from coordinate 25,364,021 downwards.
TGACATGAAACACATTTTTTGCTCCTTTTTAATAAAAATCCTATATGCAGTACGTTAATGTTTTCTTTTAGAAATTACGTTGACAACTTAATCCCTAATTTGAGGCATCCATATAATTGGTTTACAGAAAGGTTCTTCGGCAAAATATTTAACACAAGATATATATGAGATGCTGAGATCTGGGTAATATACGTTACTTGAAAGGCATGAATAGTTTTTAAACACTGTAGCATAATCACACTTAAGGCCATAGTTACTTTCTTCCCAAATCCCTGCAATTCTATTAGAGGGGAGTTCTAAAAGGCCTGTGTCTTCTCCTGTGTCCACAACTGTAGACGTACACTGATGGCCCTCAATCCTGCTCTCCAAACTTCAAATAAGGGGCCAGAGACAAGGCTCGGGACTTGGAAAAGTCCTAGAAATTCCCTGCCTCCAAAGCAGTTTCAGAGTTTCACCTTTTCCGAAGGATGACAGAGCTGAGTAGACATGCCAAAGTCTTCCAAATCCTGCTGGTTGTTTTGAATTATGGCTACACTGGCTGTGTACCCCTTGAGTTTTTATCTCCACATACTTGAATTAAATCCTGTAGTTCCTCTTCGGTTCTAGCATCTGTGACCTCTTCACACCGTCTATATGCCACAGCTATTTTACCACTTGCTAAAACCACAGTCAGCAGTTTCTGGAATGCATCTCTCATAGCCTTCTGAACAGCAACCTTCTGGGTTACCTTCCTTTTCATAAGGAATGATAATGACCCTTCCTGCAAGTTATCCAAAGGTTCCTCAGCCATGCCAACTTCGGGACTCCTGCACTCGTGGGAGGGCAACACCACCTCTTGATGATCCTTTTTGACCACCCATTGAAACCAAAGTAGTAATTTGCCAATTCTTGGCATCTGGAGCTGTTTAGGGCAGGTGTATTATGTTGAACCGCCTTATGTCTGGTGCCGAGACGAACCTTCACTGGAGATGTCTGAAAAAGTTGCTTCTGGACGCATGGCTTTTGGGCTCTGTGGGCATCCCTTGGTGAATAAAACTTGATGATGGCATAGAACCCAGGACCGGCCACTGCTGCGTTTGGGAAGACTCGGACCGAATACAGAAGGCCAAACTGGGAGAAGATTACAAGGCCTCGGCCGTGGGTCCAGAGCTCAGCACACCAGCAAGGTTTTGTCACCCGCGATGGGAACCGCAAAAGGTACCAACTCCACCATTTTACCGTCACCGCGCGTGCGCGGCTCGGGGCGCAAGCGGACTGCGCCTCAACAATGCTTATTTTGAACTCTTTGCCTGCTGCTGCCTGCTAGCTAAAAGGTCAGCAGTATTTTCAGTGTTTCAGTATTTTAAGGTTAGGCTGCTGGTTTGCGTCAACAACAAACAGTAGTTAGGAGAAGGAGCAGCTGATGGGCTCAGCCAGCGTCGCAGGCCAATAAAGGCTGTTTCACAGGGCCAGGGAAGGGTCTCTTCACAGTACAAGTGGTCGGTCGGGCTGATGCAGTGAGGCTGCTCAGTAACTTACTGGGAAACCAAGGGCGGTGGGCACACACTTGAAGGCTGCAGGCACTTTGGGCAGAGTGAGGAGCAGCGCGAACGTTCAGCTTCGGGGCCAAAAGGAAACCGGGGATCCTGCCGCCATCTGCGCAGCCATCCGGTCAGGGACACGCGGTACCCACTTATCCAAGTCCGGGTGGGCAGCCACGCGGCGGGGAGGAGGCCAGCGGCGGCCAGGTGGGATCTGGTAAGGATTCAGCAGACGCTCTGGGGGAGGCGGGCTCCAAAGGTGTGCAGCGAGCCCCGAAGCTGCCGGCGCCCTCCGTGTCCCCTTCAATGAGATACACCTGGGCGCGCAGCCAGAGTGCTGGAGACATTAGGGAAGCTGTGAGGCCTCAGCTGCATGCATACGGCCAAGTTTGTTGGACACCTTCGAGTCCCCAGGCCTGGTGAACTACACTGGGGGTGAGCCACTGCTGCACGGTTAAATTTGGGCCTGGGCCTCTGCAAACCTGTGAGTTCTGGTTTGCAGCTGCAGGCTGTGCAGGAAAAGTAGCACCCACACTTCCTCGTCCCAGTCTCACGCTTCACACTCTTCCTGGGCGCCGAGAGTATCATGACGTACGGATCCCGCACCCACCCAGCCCTGCACAGCTACTGCAGCAGGTGCGGGGTGCAGAGTTTCCACACATTAGTCTCTCACCCCAGCGTTTACAGCGTCACCCCACACTTCCTGGACGCGGGCACGCCGATCGTGTAGTTTTTGATCTTTAAAATAATCCACTATTCATCTTTGAGGCCTCACAGGGTTAGTATGTTGTCTTGTTTTGCAGTAGGAGCCCAATAAAATCTGTGAATGTTTTTGGCCTGGGTCTTGAAGGATAGATACAATTTAGGCAAAAGGAGATTGGATTACTACATGTTAAAGGGAAAGAACAGCAGGCAAAGACAGGAGTCCACAGGACAGATACACAGATTTTCATTTGTTGTACTAGAAAGTAACTATGGGCATGCAATGGGAAGTAAGGCAGGAAGGATAGGTAGGGTCGACTCAACAAACTTAAGAGTAACAACGATATAACCCAATGTAAACTGTAAATAATGAAAGGCAAGTAAATTGAGATTTTATTTGGAAATCTCTAATATAGCTAACAACATGCTGTACTGTAATTGTTTTTCTGTCTTCTGTGTAATCTTCTGAGGGATTATAATCCATGCGTTTAGCACAGTACCTGGTGTGGTGAAGACACTCAGTATTTGCTGGGGATGAAGATTACAGTCAACTCAGCAATTTATCTGTCCATGTTCCCACCTCATCACCTTCCCAAATCTAGTACATTACAATTTTATAATCAATACCATAGCTATTTCCTAGATCTTAAGGCTTCAAGGGAATACAAAGTAACTCCCGTTCACAAGAAGTTTGGGAGCTCTAGGAGCCCTTTTGGTTTCTATATCAATCTAGGATGGAGGATACAAAATTAACAACTCTTAATAGTTTTCTCTTCTTACACAGGTGAACTGAGAGAACACTTTTCACAATTTGGCCATGTACGAAAGTGCACTGTTCCTTTCGTGAGTATTATCTTTTTTAAAAAAAGTAATAATGTTATCCTCTAATTCTTGATTTTTTTGTGTGAAAGCATCAATTTATAGAATTTGTAATGAAGTGAAGCTGTTCAGTCTTTGTTGATTAAATTATGGGTGATACTGCTTTAAAAAAATAAACCTTATCCTAGGTATTTGAGGTATTTGTGTTAGTTTTTTGTTGTTGCATAAAATTATGACAAACTTAATGGCTCAAAACAACACACATACATTATCTCACAGTTTGTACAGATCAGGAGTCCAGGCATAGCTTTGCTGGGTCCTCTATTCAGAGTTTCACGTAGCTGTGATCAGGTGTCAGCTGGAGCTGCAGTCTCATCAGAGGCTCAACTGGGAACGATTGATTTCCAAGCTCCCTTAGGTTGTTGGTAGAATCAGTCTTTCAGCTGTAGGAGTGGGGTGTCTGCTATCTTCCTGGCTTTCAGCTGGAGGCTGCTCTCAGCTCCTAGGAACTGCCTGCAGTTCCTTGTTAGCCAGCTTCTCTCCCATGTGGCAGCTTGCTTCAAAGTCAGCAAGGGAGTTTCTCTGGTCTGGTAAGATAGTTTTATAATGTAGTCTTTGGAGTGACACGCCATCATCCTTGCTGTATAACCTGATCAAGGGAGCAATATCCCATCACTTTTGCTATATTCTTATGGTTAGAAGCGTGTCATAGGCCTTGCCCACATTCAAGGGGAGAGATTATACAGGGTCAACATGGTGGGACACATGGAGATCTTGGGGCTGTTTTGGAATTTTGTCTATTACAGTGTTGTAATAAGGACTTCAGAGAGTAGAGGATAATTTTATCATAAAACTAACTGGTGGAGAATATTTTAACCTTTATCCTCATTGAGTTGAGTGCTTTTTGTGTGTGTTTCTATTTGTTACATTTTCTTTGCCTCCTCATGAGGGTTCAGAAATCAATCTATAGGGAATTCCCTGGCGGTCCAGTGGTAAGGACTCTGTGCTCTCACTGTGGAGGGCGTGGGTTCAATCCCTGGTGGGGGAACTAAGATCCCACAAGCCTCGGGGTATGGCATAAATAAGTAAATAAGTTAAAAAAAAGTAATGGAGTCCTTTAATTCCAAAAAAAAGTCTTAAAAATATCAATCTATAGATTTGTTCTACTTTATCCTGGGCTGTCTTTTTCTGTGGACTCTAGATTACTGTTTTTTGGGGTGTGTGATGTGAATACACAGATTTACACATGCTTCACTAAAACTGCTTTTTTCCTCGTGGCACTGAAAAGGCTGTGGTAAAGTATCAACTTAAATTCTTAACGCTTGGTTAAACGTTACTTGCCTTACAAAGATCTAACAGATTACGCATATCCAGTGCTAGTAAAGGTGTAGGGAAACTGGTACTGAAATTGTTGAGAAGTTAACTGATACCTTCACTGAAGGGTAATTTGGCAAAATCTATTAACAGTAAGAATTTGCCTTTGATCTAGCAGTTCCATTTCTAGGAATTTATTCTACAGAAATGTGAGGTCAAGAATGTTCAAAACAGCATTGTTTAATAATATCATAATTGGAAAATCTAAGTGTTCATCAGTGGGGTTGGTTAAATAGATACTAATTCATTGATACAATGGGATTTATAGTTGATTAAAAAAATGAGCATGCGTATTACAGACATGAAAATCTATAAGCATAAAAAATAGTTTTAAAAGTGTATGAAATTGGGCTTCTCTGGTGGCACAGTGGTTGAGAGTCCACCTGCCAATGCAGGGGACACGGGTTCGTGCCCCAGTCCAGGAAGATCCCACATGCCGCGGAGCGGCTGGGCCCTTGAGCCATGGCCGCTGAGCCTGCGTGTCTGGAGCCTGTGCTCCGCAACGGGAGAGGTCACAACAGTGAGAGGTCCGTGTACCCTCCCCCCCAAAAAAAGTGATGAACTTTGTATTTTTTGAAGAGCATTAAAAAAAATGTTTCTTGGGAATTCCCTGGCAGTCCAGTGGTTAGGACTCCGTGCTTCTACTGCAGGGGGCAAAGGGTTCGATCCCTAGTTGGGGAACCAAGATCCCACATGCCACGTGGCCAAAAAATAAATAAAAATATTAAAAAATAAAGTTTCTCCAAAAGGTAACATTTTTCTTGGTTGCCATTTCCCTCTTAAAAGAATTTAGGAGCCAGAGTTAACAGATTTTAGATTTAAACATGAGGTTTTGATTCTTGGGAAAATTAAGTAATGTGTAACAGGAAGAAAATTAGTTTCTAGTAACAAGTTCATTGTACTCAAGTTAGAAATGCAGGTTCCAATTTTAGATACATAGTATCTAAATTTTAGCACAAAAATGTTAATGCCTTTACAAATGGAAATGGCCACCTGGAGTAGAGTGCTTTAGAAATCGTCCTATCTCAGGTAAGGAGTGAATCACTGGGACATTAACAGAAACTTTTCCTGTGTTCTAGGTTAATACTTATAAACTTACCTTCCAGGTATATGGGGGCAATTTCCAAGAATGTGTTTTTGGGGGCAGAGCACAACATAACTTTGTAACAAGACTGATGATGTACATTGAGTGAATAGACATCTTGGCCTTTTTTACATAGAAGGGCTGGAGGGCTGGGCGGGGTACGTCTAAGCACACTAGAATCTCTGATGTATAAGACATATAGAATCTGATGTATAGGTTGAATGATAAGCACTCTGTCTTTTGCACAAAGGGAAGTAGCAGAACTGCTTAAATTAACCAGAAGTCTAGAACTAGGTAAATAAGGGTAACTTTTTTTCCCTTTTTCATTAGGAGCATGTGATGATAATGATGGTAGTTGTGATGAGGGTAGTTAATCTCAGAAATTACTAGAAATGCACCTAGGTCTTAAGGGTTAATTTTCTAGTTTCTAGAAGTGAAGAAGTTAGAAACAGGAAGAGTACTTCTTTATGTGATCAAAATTTCGCTTGACTGTTGCTGTTAATGGTTTATATCTAGAATGACAGAGAAAGCTCTTTACTCATATTTTATTTCTCCAGTGGCGGTAGAGAAGCAGAGAGAGTGTTATGATTAAGAGATTAAGCTTTGGGTAAATAGGAGAGTATTTGTATTAAAGCAGGGTTTTTTATATTTATTAAAATGTGTTTTACTCCATTTTGGCAGATGAAAAAGTTGGTAGTTTGATTTGGAACTCCTGGAAACTTTCTCAAGTTCATGATTATTAATCTCTTCCTAAATTTTGAATTTTTAGGACAAAGAGACTGGCTTTCACAGAGGTATGGGTTGGATTCAATTTTCTTCAGAAGAAGAACTTCACAATGCACTACAACAGGAAAATCACGTTATTGATGGAGTAAAGGTAAATATTTTTCTGTATCATGTCATGAGCTTTCTGTATATCAGTTAAATAGGTCAGAAGTGTGAAATGACTGACAGGGACTTTGGAAGATGTGTAATTTAATGTTTGTTAAAGAATGGTGGTGGTGGGAGAGTGCCCAGTTCTAAAAGGTCTGGAAAGGGAAGTACAAGAAGACACTTTAATGGTTGGTTAGCAAGGTATATGCAACACAGAACGGTGGAAACAGCAGGGAGACCCTGGTTGAAATCCTGGCTTTTCCACTTACTGTGTGATCTTGGGCCAGACTGATTTACAATTTTTAATTGAAGTTCAGAGAGTCTTAAGTACAAGGAACAAATAACATCCTTTGACTTCCTGGTGCTGACTCCCTAATAAAACAACAGTTTTCAGTTTTAATGTTTTTGCAGACATTGCCTTTCCTTAGAGTGCTTATTATGTGATTGCTTTTTTTCCCCAGCTCCATGTTCAAGCTCAAAAACCCAAAGCTTTGCAAGGGGACCAAACATCTGATGAAGAGAGAGATTTTTGAGAACATCACTGCCTATTAAATAAAGTAAACAAAACTGGAAATTCTGTCTAAATGTTTTTATTGGAAACAGATAGTTGCACCAAGCAAGAGCTTACTTTCCCCACTCCAAATTAAAACAGAGCACAACAGGGGCCAACATCATTTGGCAGGACACTTCCAATATGTGAACATCCTTCTTTCTACGCACTGTGGTTGGGCTAACTTTATTTGTAAGCAGTCATTCTTAGACAAAATATTAACCCCAAAGTACTAATGTCACTCGAAAGGGAAGTGGCCTTAATTTCATGTGTGGGGCAGTATGTTCTGTAAATGCCAAAAGGTGGGAGAAAGCACAAACACAACCCACTCTTTAAAAAAAACTAAATAATTCAAAGTAGAATTTTTCCATCCCCCCCTTTCTCCTATAATAAAAAGTAGTGCTGGGCTCTGACACCCAGATTTTGTTTTCATCCTGGCCATTTACAAAGTGTACCCCTATATGACTTTCATCATTAGGGTTATGAATAATAGTTCATTCACTCTGAAGAAAGTATCTACTCCTTTCTCCTCTTCTTGCCTTCGTGCTCATGTTCCTTGGGGCGGCTGCTATCTGAGGGTCTCTTAGAGCCACCGTGCTGTTTGGCTTCTTCCAAAAATTTGTCCAAACCAAAAGGATCCTCCTCAAACTGAACTGGTCCTTCTCGGCCTCTTTGTCTACGGTCTGAACCAGAAAACTCCTTATCGGGAACAAATCTAAGGAAAAAGAAACGACCATGAACTACTTTGTTTTCACTGGTGCAGACACAAACTAAACTGTCTGCCTTGGTACCTGTTAGTCTTTATCCTGGCTTCTAGGTCATCACCATACATGTCCTTGTCCAGATTTTTACTGGGCCTGTAAATATTCTGGGCCATATCTTTACCACCTCTCCAGGCTTGATCATAAACATTGTAAATTTCATCTTCTCCACCTGCAAAACCACTGTCCATACCCTGTGGAAAAATAGAGGATGTTAAAAATGTACGTTATTATTTATTAAAAGTTGAATCTGATTACATTCTTGTGAAGAGTAAAAACCCTTGCTCATTTATAGCTCACATTTTCAGTAATCTGAACTGCAAATAAAAAGGTCATTAAAGAACAGTCACAAAGTCCATTAACTTTTGTTCATACCCGCTTTGGGTTCTTAGGTTAAGTGTGGTGCTCACTAACAACTGACTGCTTTAGCATAGTGGTCTTTAAAATTGGAGGATACTAGTATGTTAATTTCCTTTTCCCTGAGGATTGGTATTGGATTGGTATACATTCATATAACAGCTAATATATGCTATTTCTAGACTCTTTGTACCTTGGATTGGTTGAAGAGCCTTTGGTCATACTGAACTTCATTGGAAGTCCGAGGATTGGGCACACCCAGAGCAATGACTTCGCTGATATCTCGATTTTCATTTCTCTGCAGTTTCGACCTGTTTTGAAATACCATGTCACAAACTGAAAATTCTTCACAAACAAGTTGAATTTCCACTTAAATACAATCGATATCAGAAGCAGAGTAAATATGTACATTCACATCTTGTGAATATATATATTCCTTGATAATGCATCATCAGGATGGCAGCTCTTAAGGCATTTCAGATACATGATTATAAGAGATAGGGTTTTACAGTTAAGCCTTCATGATAGCAGAAAAGAACTGCTAAGAGACCCTTCTTTCCTTGAGATAAAATTGGTATATAACATATAAGTTTCAGGACTACAACATAATTCGGCATCTGTATACCCTACACAAAGTGATCACCAAAAGTCTAGTTACTATCCATCACCATACAATTGACCTTCAGCCATTTCACCAATCCCTCAACCCCCTTCCCCTCTGGTAACCACCAATCTGTTTTCTGTATCTATGAGTTTGTTTTTGTTTTGTTTTGTTCATTTTGTTCTGTTTTTGTAGACTTCACATGAGTGAAATCACACAGTATTTTTCTTTCTCTGACTTGTTTCACTTGGCATAATACCCTCAAGGTTCATCCATGTTGTCACAAATGGCAGGATTTCATTTTTATGCCTGAGTTGTATTCTAGTGTACACACACATGCCCCAGATCATCTTTATCCATTCATCTGTTGATGGGCACTTAGGTTGCTTCCACATCTTGGCTATTGTAAATAATGTTGCAGTGAACACAGGGATGCATATACTTTTTTGAATTCGTGTTTTTGTATTCTTCAGAAAAATGCCCAGAAGTGGAATAGCTGGATCATATGGTAGTTCTATTCTTAATTTTTAAAGGAATCTCCATAGTGTTTTCCATACTGACTGTACCAATTTATACTCCCACAAACAGTGCATGAGGGTTCTCTTTTCTCCACATCCTCTCCAATGCTTGCTATTTCTTGTCTTTCTGATAACAGCCATTCTAACAGGTGTGTGGTTTTAATTTGCATTTCCCTAATAATTAGTGATGTTGATTATCTTTTCATGTGCCTGTTGACCATCTGCATATCTTCTTTGCAAAAATGTCTATCCAGATCCTCTGCCCATTTAATTGGGTTTGTTTTTTTGTTGTTGAGTTGTATGAGTTCTTTATATATTTTAGATATTAATCCCTTGTTGGATATATGATTTGCAAGTATCTTCTCCCATTCAGTAGGCTGCCTTTTCGTTTTGAAGATGGTTTCCTTCACCGTGCAGAAGTTTTTAGTTTAATATAGTCCCATTTATTTTTCCTTTTGTTTCCTTTGCCTTTGGAGTCAGATTCACAAAAAACATTGCTAAGACCAATGTCAAAGAGCTTATTACTACTTGTGTTTTCTTCTAGGAATTTTATGGTTTAAGGTTTTACATTCAAATCCTTAATTCATTTTGAGTTAATTTTTGTGCATGGTGTAAGATAGTGGTCTAGTTTCATTCTCTTGCCTGTAGCTGTCCAGTTTTTCCAATACCATTTATTGAAGAGACTGTCCTTTCTCAAAAGAATCATTCTTGATATGGAAGTCTTTAATACAAGCAATCACCTTGTAATGCATGCTGAGATATGAAACTGCTATGGTCTATATCTGCTATTATAAAGGGTTAGGGGGAGTAGATGCAAATTAGATGTATCACATGAATCATTTTCAATAAGCTAGAGTCAGTTCTTTTACCTAACCACACTTAGTAAGTTTATTCTATTAGAATTCTGAGGTAAACATGTCAATGACTGGATTACTCAGTAAGATTTTTGACATTCAGATTAACTTAATTCCCCTGCTGTTTCAGTACATATGAAATCTACATCGCAGTGATACCATAGTAACCATCATCATTTATTTTACTAGAGACTTAGGTCTTAAAATGATTTCTACAGACAATCTAATTTTCATACAATCACAAGTTTAAAGCTTTTCTATGTTATCAATTCTCATAGTTACATTACTGGTTTTAAGGGCTCAATTTATCCACAGAGCCATTTTGATTTTTGCAGCTTAGGAATTTCAGACTAAGAGTGTCATTAACTGTGCACTTTCATACTTTGTTCCTCTCTCCTACACTGTACATTTAAACACAACTCTAAATTCAGATTTTCTGCTTCCCTATGACTTCACTCATCAGGGAGATGAAATATGCCATTAAACAACAAAGAACACCACCAGCAGGAATCTGTCGTAGATACGACTTGAAAAAATAGATTGTATCAGCTCAGAGGAGGATGAGAGCATGGAAAACTGCTTATTTGGAAAGAAAATGTTTTACATTTGCATTTAACCCTTACTCAGAATTCCACCTCTGTATTATAGCATGTCTTCAACGTTTCAGCAATTTCAGTCCTTGGCCTTTGGTGAACCACAAACTTCACTAATCCCTACTTTATTCCCAGTCTCCATACATGTATTTCCTTTGTTCTATACAAGTCTGTACTTACTAAGAGCACTCTGTCAATTTTCCTAAGTAATTTGAAATGACAGCTCTGTCTTTCTGAATTTTAAGTAAAACTGCTCATGAAAAGAGGCTGACCTTCACTTCTTACAAAACCTGCTCTTCTTCCCCACTGTACTTGGTACAGTACTCTGCACGTGAAAGGACCTCAATAAAGGTACAGAAGCTTATTTCCTGTCTAGAGGAATAGGCACATGATAAATTTGTCTCACCATTTGAAACAGGAAAAGAACAGACCAGAACAGGCATATCCTCAACTTTCTATTCACAAACATGATCTCAATTCCCTTTTCTATATCCCCATCATTCTCAATTCTAGCTGACTCTACAAGGTAATGGAAGAAAAGATAACTTCCATGGGTAGTTACTTCTTCTGCTAAGACAGAGTAAGCAGTTAAGTGCAAGAAAATAAGTGATTTATTAAGTTATCAACCTGAAGAGGAAAGAGAGAGAAGCAAACTGGTCTTAGTGCACTAAACCTCCTCTCTAAAAGGTTCACAGAGGCCACTCTTCATAATTCGTATTTATCTCAAATAGTACCTACCTCTTATCTGGAGCTGCCCTGGAAAGATTCCGGTCATGCTGTCTCTCTTTTCGCCTGTCATGCCGGATTTCATCCCTCTCACGTGCCTCCCCATCCTCTGTGTGGACACAGTTGAAAATTATTATTATTATTATTATTTTCAGTATGCGGGCCTCTCACTGTTGTGGCCTCTCCCATTGCGGAGCACAGACTCCGGACGCACAGGCCCAGCGGCCATGGGCTCACTGGCCCAGCTGCTCCGCAGCATGTGGGATCTTCCTGGACCGGGGCACGAACCCGTGTCCCCTGCATTGGCAGGCGGACTCTCAACCACTGCGCCACCAGGGAAGCCCTGAAAATTATTTTATCACTATATTACCCATTAATATTTTGAACAAGAGAATATTCTTTAACCTTAGACAGAAAAAATCCATGAATTTCTTTGTACTCACATTCAGCCCTTTTAACCTTACTTGCAATTAATTTAAATCCAACAGTATTCGTTTAATTTTTGAATGTGAATTCCAGAATCATGCATGCAGCTAAAGTGTTTAGGCATAAAGTGTACTAATATCTTTATGAAACACATCAAAGTAGTATGGTGGATTAACAGATGGAGAGAGAGCTGGGTAGGTATGTGATAAAGCAAATTTAGCAATGCTAATAGTTTTTAAATAAATGTTAACTGTAGAATCTAGGTGGTGGAGATATGGGTTTTCATTGTACAATTCTTTCAACTTTTCTATGTGTTTTAAAATTTTCATAATAAAATGTCAGGAAAAAAGAATTATGCAAAGTTTATCCTTATATTTTCAAAGACTGACTTCGAATAAAGAACCTTTTGCTCATGGTACATTGGGGCTGGCTGCACCTTGATCTGTATCTATTGTGTTTATGTCTATCTTCATTTCTCTGCCCTCTCCAGGCTGAAGGGATATAGTGTAGATATAGAAGGAATACAGTGTAGAGCATGAGCTTTGGAGCCAGACTGTGTGGATTCAAATCCTGTTTCTACAACAGATTAGCAAATGTGAAATTGTGCTGATGACTTAACCCCTCTGAGACTTCGTCTCCTCCTCTGTAAAACAGTGATAATAACAGAACCACTGCATAGGGTTGCTGTAGGGATTATATAAGGTAATATATGTAAAGTGCTCAGAGTGGTGCCTGCCATAATAAACACTCAATAAGCGTTAGCTTTTATTAATATTTGGCAAGATATTTTTAAAATTTTTAACTAATTTCTCAAGAACCATTCTGTTTTTTGTTTTTGTTTTTTAATCAGTTTAGAGAACTTAGATACAGGGAAGTTTTACTCTGAATTACCTTCAGAGGCTAGGTTACAACAGGTAGCTTTTTAAATCTTGCCTCATTAAGACATATATATATGATTCAAGGAAGTGGATTACTACTTATAACCTTAGTTACTTCCCTATAGTTGAACTCTAGACTCCTATAACAAATTGTCTGCTTGACACCTCCATTTTAAACTTAACATGTCCACAACTAAACTCTTAATCTTTCCCTCCCAAATATCGTCCCCCTGCAGTCTTCTCAATATTAGTAAATGGCAACTCAATCCTTCTCAAATATTTAGATCAAAACTTCTAGTCACCCTTGACTCCCTTTCTGTCATTCCTCTACCAAATCCATAAGCAAATTTTGTCAGCTCTACTTCCAAAATACTTCCAGTAACTGACCATGTTTTCACTACCTCTCATTATTATCTCTCATCTGGATTACTGCAATAGCTTTCCAAACGGTTTCCCTGCTTCTCCAAATGACCATTCCATAGCCTTCTAACATATGCAAAATCATGTCACTCTGCTCAAAACTCTTCAAATTGCTTCCCTTGTTACTTGAAGTAAAAGCTATGTTCTTACAACGACTAGAAGGCATACATGACCTGGCCACTTTGCCCTAACTACTCTGACACCTCATCTCCTACTGCTTAGCTTTCTCAGTCTAATCCACCCATACTGGCCTCCTGCTTTTCCTTGAACACACCAGTTACACTCCCAACTCAGGGCCTTTGCACTTGCTGTTCCTTCTATCTGGGATGCTCCTCCCTCAGATATCCACATGGCTCAGTTCCTTACTTCCTTCAAGTGTTTGTGCTAATGTTACTATCTTAGAAGTGAGGCCTATTCCAACCACTCTCTCCTTCTGGCACTTTTATACTCCTTCTCTGTTTTATTTTTCTCCATAGCTATTATCACCTTCTAATATACTATATGACTAACTTTTTTTGGTCTATCTACATTCACTAAAATGCTCACTGCTATACCCCCTACCTGTCTAGTAGAAAACTCTGTGTCTAGAAGAGAGCCTTGCACACAGTAGGTGCTCAGTATGAACTGAATAATTACACTAGTCTAGGATTTATTAATGAAAGAAAAACTACCCTCATAATTTTCTTGAATTAGAATTAGTCTTCTCACTCTACCCGAATTAATATACCGATGTAGACCACTAGATAAAGCCAGAGAGAAAATACTGGCAAATTTAATGATCAAAGGCCTACAAGATAGAAAAACTCTCGATCAGTTTACCATGTGGGGGAGATGAATTATTCAGTTGGAGATAAGATTTCTCTAAGTTTCAAGAAAATTAAAATAAGAGAAAACTAAGCCTATCATTTGAGTAATATGTGATTTTTAAAAGTATACTGCTCAGAACTTTAATAACTTCTGGTGTTCTTGCATATTAGAGGCCCACATTTAAATACACATTCTTTATTTTCTACTGCTTCAGCTTAATAAGGCAGAAACTACTGTTTCACTTCTAAATTATTTCTGAAATATCTATATTTATATGTATGTACTGCTCTGTATGCAATAAAAAACAATAGAGATTTTCTAAAATGAGATAGATATTATTAACAATGCAAATTCAGTTTAGTAATGAGTATGTCATACCTTTTTCCACATGGGTTTTGATCCCAGCTCTTCTCTCCCTGGCTTTCTGGGCCATTTCTCTAAGTTTCTCTTCATGTTTCTCCTTTTCTTTTTGAGCCATCTTTCTCTCTACTTGAGCACGCATTTCCACAGCTTCACGAGCCTGTTAGTAAAGTCAGATGTTAAATAAGACACTACTGGGGATAAAGAATTACAGCTGTCATGTAACTCCCTGACTAAACTCTGGCTTGAAAGAAGTTATAAAGAATTCAAATTTGTTACTGCCGATTAAAACAAAGATTCTTGTCTACAAAAAGATTACTTGTCTAGACGACATTGCAAATTTAGCTTTTTCACTCAGAGAATTGTTTTAGTGGTTGAAACTATAGTGACCCCAATCAATCTTGTAAGTCAGTGTTTCACTAATGTTTCCTCAGAAACAACCTAAAAAATAAAATTAAACAAGATTCCAGTAAAGAAAATTTCAATATCAATAACAGGAACTGGTTATATTCTCAAAATCAATCAGACCAACTCAAGATAAAGCCTTAGAGGGCAGATAGCAGATGCAAGAAGAATTACAATCCTGCAGCCTGTGGAACAAAAACCCCATTAACAGAAAGATAGACAAGATGAAAGCTATGTACCAGATGAAGGAACAAGATAAAACCCCAGAAAAACAACTAAATGAAGGAGATAGGCAACCTTCCACAAAAAGAATTCAGAATAACGATAGTGAAGATGATCCAGGACCTCGGAAAAAGAATGGAGGCAAAGATCGAGAAGATGCAAGAAATGTTTAACAAAGACCTAGAAGAATTAAAAAACAAACAGAGATGAACAATACAATAACTGAAATGAAAACTACACTAGAACGAATCAATAGCAGAATAACTGAGGCAGAAGAACAGATAAGCGAACTGGAAGACAGAATGGTGGAATTCACTGCTGCGGAACAGCATAAAGAAAAAAGAATGAAAAGAAATGAAGACAGCCTAAGAGACCTCTGGGACAACATTAAACGCAACAACATTCGCATTATAGGGGTCCCAGAAGGAGAAGAGAGAGAGAAAGGACCCAAGAAAATATTTGAAGAGATTATAGTCAAAAACTTCCCTAACATGGGAAAGGAAATAGCCACCCAAGTCCAGGAAGTGCAAAGAGTCCCATACAGGATAAACCCAAGGAGAAACACACTGAGACACATAATAATCACATTAGCAAAAATTAAAGACAAAGAAAAATTATTGAAAGCAGCAAGAGAAAAACGGCAAATAACATACAAGGGAGCTCCCATAAGGTTAACAGCTGATTTCTCAGCAGAAACTCTACAAGCCAGAAGGGAGTGGCATGATCATACTTAAAGTGATGAAAGTGAAGAACCTACAACCAAGATTACTCTACCCAGCAAGGATCTCATTCAGATTAAACAGAGAAATCAAAAGCTTTACAGACAAGCAAAAGCTAAGAGACTTCACCACCACCAGATCAGCTCTACAACAAATGCTAAAGGAACTTCTCTAAGTGGGAAAAACAAGAGAAGAAAAGGACCTACAAAAGCAAACCCAAAACAATTAAGAAAATGGTCATAGGAACATACATATCGATAATCACCTTAAACGTAAATGGATTAAATGCGCCAACCAAAAGACACAGGCTTGCTGAACGGATAGAAAACCAAGACCCGTATATATGCTGTCTATAAGAGACCCACTTCAGACCTAGGGACACATACAGATTGAAAGTGAGGGGATGGAAAAAGATATTCCATGCAAATGGAAATCAAAAGAAAGCTGGAGTAGCAATACTCATATCAGACAAAATAGACTTTAAAATAAAGAATGTTCAAAAGACAAGGAAGGACACTACATAATGATCAAGGGATCAATCCAAGAAGATATAACAATTATAAATATATATGCACCCAACATAGGAGCACCTCAATACATAAGGCAACTGCTAACAGCTATAAAAGAGGAAATCGACAGTAACATAATAATGGTGGGGGACTTTAACACACCTCACTTACACCAATGGACAGATCATCCAAAATGAAAATAAATAAGAAAACACAAGCTTTAAATGACAAAATAGACCAGATAGATTTAATTGATATTTATAGGACATTCCATCCGAAAACAGCAGATTACACTTTCTTCTCAAGTGTGCACGGAACATTCTCCAGGATAGATCACATCTTGGGTCACAAATCCAGCCTCAGTAAATTTAAGAAAATTGAAATCATATCAAGCATCTTTTCTGACCACAACGCTGTAAGATTAGAAATGAATTACAGGGAAAAAAACCCTAAAAAACACAAACACGTGGAGGCTAAACAATACATTACTAAATAACCAGGGGATAACTGAAGAAATCAAAGAGGAAATCAAAAACTACCTAGAGACAAATGACAATGACGATCCAAAACCTATGGGATGCAGCAAAAGCAGTTCTAAGAGGGAAGTTTATAGCTATATAACCTACCTCAAGAAACAAGAAAAATCTCAAATAAACAATCTAACCTTACACCTAAAGGAACCAGAGAAAGAAGAACAAACAAAACGCAAAGTTAGCAGAAGGAAAGAAATCATAAAGATCAGAGCAGAAATAAATGAAATAGAAACAAAGAAAACAATAGCAAAGATCAATAAAACTAAAAGCTGGTTTTTTGAGAAGATAAGCAAAATTGATAAACCATTAGCCAGACTCATCAAGAAAAAGAGGGAGAGGACTCAAATCAATAAAATTAGAAATGAAAAAGGAGAAGTTACAACAGACACCGCAGAAATACAAAGCATCCTAAGAGACTACTACAAGCAACTCTATGACAATAAAATGGACAACCTGGAAGAAATGGACAAATTCTTAGAAAGGTATAAGCTTCCAAGACTGAACCAGGAAGAAACAGAAAATATGAACACACCAATCACAAGTAATGAAATTGAAACTGTGATTAAAAATCTTCCAACAAAGTCCAGGACCAGATGGCTTCACAAGTGAATTCTATCAAACATTTAGAGAAGAGCTAACACCCATCCTTCTCAAACTCTTCCAAAAAATGGCAGAGGAAGGAACACTCCCAAACTCATTCTATGAGGCCACTATCACCCTGATACCAAAGCCAGACAAAGATACTACAAAAAAAGAAAATTACAGACCAATATCACTGATGAATATAGATGCAAAACTCAACAAAATAATAGCAAACGGAATCCAACAACACATTAAAAGGATCATACACCATGATCAAGTGGGATTTATCCCAGGGATGCAAGGATTCTTCAACATACACAAATCAATCAATGTGATACACCATATTAACAAACTGAAGAATAAAAACCATATGATCATTTCAATAGATGCAGAAAAAGCTTTTGACAAAATTCAGCACCCATTTATGATAAAAACTCTCCAGAAAATGGGCATAGAGGGAAACTACGTCAACATAATAAAGGCCATATACGACAAACCCACAGCAAATATCATTCTCAATGGTGAAAAACGGAAAGCATTTCCTCTAAGATCAGGAATAAGACAAGGATGTCCACTCTCACCACTATTATTCAACCTAGTTTTGGAAGTCCTAGCCACAGCAATCAGAGAGGAAAAAGAAATAAAAGAAATACAAATTGGAAAAGAAGAAGTAAAATTGTCACTCTTTGCAGATGACATGATACTATACATAGAGAATCCTAAAGATGCTACCAGAAGACTACTAGAGCTAATCAGTGAATTTGGTAAAGTTGCAGGATACAAAATCAATGCACAGAAATCTCTTGCATTCCTATACCCTAATGATGAAAAATCTGAAAGAGAAATTAAGGAAACACTCCCATTTACCACTGCAACAAAAAGAATAAAATACCTAGGAATAAACCTACCTAGGGAGACAAAAGACCTGTATGCAGAAAACTATAAGACACTGATGAAAGAAATTAAAGATGATACAAACAGATGCGGAGATATATACCATCTTCTTGGATTGGAAGAATCAATATTGTGAATATGACTATACTACCCAAAGCAATCTACAGATTCAATGCAATCCCTATCAAATTACCAATGGCATTTTTTACAGAACTAGAACAAAAAATCTTAAAATTTGTATGGAGACAAAAAAGATCCCGAATACCCAAAGCAGTCTTGAGGGCAAAACACAGAGCTGGAGGAATCAGACTCCCTGACTTCAGACTATACTACAAAGCTACAGTAATCAAGACAATATGGTACTGGCACAAAAACAGGAACATAGATCAATGGAACAAGATAGCAAGCCCAGAGATAAACCCACACACCTATGGTCAACTAATCTATGACAAAGGAGGAAAGGATGTACAATGGAGAAAAGACAGTCTCTTCAATAAGTGGTGCTGGGAAAACTGGACAGCTACATGTAAAAGAATGAAATTAGAACGCTTCCTAACACCATACACAAAAATAAACTCAAAATGGATTAGAGACCTAAATGTAAGACTGGACACTATAAAACTCTTATAGGAAAACATAGGAAGAACACTCTTTGACATAAATCACAGCAAGATCTTTTTTGATCCACCTCCTAGAGTTATGGAAATAAAAGCAAAAATAAACAAATGGGACCTAATGAAACTTCAGAGCTTTTGCACAGTAAAGGAAACCATAAACAAGATGAAAAGACAACCCTCAGAATGGGGGAAAATATTTGCAAACAAATCAACGGACAAAGGATTAATCTCCAAAATATATAAATAGCTCATGCAGCTCAATATTAAAAACAACAAGCAACCCAATCCAAAAATGGGCAGAAGACCTAAATAGACATTTCTTCAAAGAAGACATACAGATGGCCGAGAAGCACATCAAAAGCTGCTCAACATGACTAACTATTAGAGAAATGCAAATCAAAACTACAATGAGGTATCTCCTCACAGCTGTTAGAATGGGCATCAGAAAATCTACAAACCACAAATGCTGGAGAGGGTGTGGAGCAAAGGGAACCCTCTTGCACTGTTGGTGGGAATGTAAATTGATACAGCCACTATGAAGAACAGTATGGAGGTTCCTTAGAAAACTAAAAATAGAATTACCATATGACCCAGCAATCCCACTACTGGGCATATACCCAGAGAAAACCATAATTCAAAGACACATGCACCTCAGTGTTCACTGCAGCACTAATTACAATAGCCAGGTCATGGAAGCAACCTAAATACCCATCGACAGATGAATAGATAAAGAAGATGTGGTAAATATATACAATGAAATATTACTCAGCCATAAAAAAGGAATAAAATTGGGTCATTTGTAGAGATGTGGATGGATCTAAAGACTGTCATACAGAGTGAAGTAAGTCAGAAAGAGAAAAACAAATTGTATATTAACGCATATATGTGGAACCTAGAAAAATGGTACAGATGAACCGGTTTGCAGGGCAAACATGACACACACGCAGAGAAGAAATGTATGGACACCAAGGGGGGAAAGTGGCGGGTGTGTGTGTGTGATG
The DNA here is from genome assembly GCF_011762595.2 of Tursiops truncatus. Classification (NCBI taxonomy): domain Eukaryota; kingdom Metazoa; phylum Chordata; class Mammalia; order Artiodactyla; family Delphinidae; genus Tursiops; species Tursiops truncatus. Next base: position 25,344,316 of record NC_047035.1, on the reverse strand, counting down.
AATTGGGAGACTGCGATTGACATGTATACACCGATGTGGATAAAATGGATGACTAATAAGAACCTGCTGTATAACAAGATAAAATTCAAAAAAAAAAAGATAAAGCCTTAGTGTAGATGTGCAAGAGATAATTTCCATAAGGGTGCTCACTGTGACACAGAAGGTGTACTCTTCTATATTCTATACACACGCCATGATGTATGTAAAGTTCAAATACACATATTAATACCATGATATTAATAGACAGCCAATATTATGAATGTCATTTTCTATAGCATTCAACACATCGGAATGTTTATTTGCCCCTCCCTGATACCTTTTGGGAGACACCTACATTTAAAAGAGACAAAAATAATGAAACCTAAAAAGAGCAGCTGGCAATCTTCCCAAAATGTGATCGGCCTAGTTAATCATTATTCTGGAATGTTGTGAGGAAGCCGAACCACCAGTGGTGAGGAAGGTGTACGAGTCTACGAACGCTGAGACCAGGTACAGAGCTGCAACCAGCACCTGTCATCTCTCGAACACATCCACAGGTGACAGCCTCTTCAGGTACTCAGCAGTGTAGCTAAAATAACAGTATCTTAGGTAACTGAGAACGGATTTACAAATTATCAAGAGCATTAAACATCTTAATTATAACAGATCAACCTTCCGATCAGCAATGTAGAGGGCTTCGGCCAGTTTTGCAAAATTTTCATTGATGTGAACTGTCTGCAGTCCTCTTCCATCAGCTGCCAGACGTTTATCTAATGGAATTGTATAACCCTAGTGTGAAGGCAGATAGAAAACACTGGTCACAAAAGAGCTACTGCAGAGTCTTTAAAACTATATTTATATATGTCCGTTTTGACAACCATTTAAAGTTTTTTCCTTACATCTTTCTTCACAATTAAGCAACAACAGCAGCAGCTAACAATGAGTGCTTTATGTGGAGGATTGTTTAAGCACTTTATACCCATGGCCTCACTTAACCTTCACAACGATTCTGTAAGACTGGTAACATTATTATTTCCATTTCACAAATAAGGATACTGAGGTAACGTCCCCAAGGTCATACAGTTAATAAACAGACAAACTAGGATTTAAACTTGGGAAGTACGATTTCAGAGTGCACGCTCTGGGAAAAGATTCTCATGTTAAGATTGTGGGTTATAATAAAAGGAAATCACTATCAAATAGTTAAAGTTGTTCATCAAGTAAATGTAACAGCCATACAAAGGTAGAACAAATCACTAAAATCACAGCGTCTATAGGTAGCTTAATCCGCTATACTGTTCTCATGACTTGTCAGATTCTAGGAACCCTGCAAGTTTTAGTAAATGGAAAAAAGATAAAATTTGCTAGACAACTAAGATTCTGTGTTTTGAAATTTTGCATTCTACTTCAACAACTCAAGGAATACGTTTGAACATTCATGTAATTTTCAGACTTAGCTTTATTCTTCCAGATTTCTGACTAGACTCCCAAATACTGACCTCTAGTCCATGGTCTTTATTCCCAATATAAGGAAGTGTTACAGAGTCAGCTCAAGATACGATAGTTACATACATATTAATCAATCCAAACCAGACCACCCAACAATCTTTTTGTTTCAGGATGAGTGTATAACTTCTTCTTTTTTTTTTTGGACACGCTGCACAGCTTGTGGGATCTTACTTCCCCGACCAGGGACTGAACCTGGGCCCTTGGCAGTGAAAGTGTGGAGTCTTATCCACCGGACCACCAGGGAATTCCCTAACTTCCTTTAAGGAATAATTTATATTTAAACCATGGGTTAAAGTAGCCTTATTCACCCATCAACATCAGAATCATGAAATATTATTTGACAGAAAAGAGGAAACAGTGATTAGGAAATTTATTCTGCATTATTTTACAGATTCTTCATGACTCCTGGTAGCTTTGGTGATTAGTACATATAGTTTATACTTGCATTGTTATAAACAGAAACAAGTAATTTAAAAATTAAAGCACTGAATATATCCAAACATTTACTCTGTTTTGTCATATGATTATTTAAATTGGTTTAAATCCTTTCAGGAAGAATTTTAGATATAAATTTGAGTTTTCTAAAGAATACTATCTTTCATTGATATGTTACTTTATTCTACGCTTTCCTTCTCTATATGCTTCCAGTAACTACAATTTACTAGGAGAATCCACATGGTATTCATGTGCCTGGCATACTAACATTTCTATTACATTAAAATAAAAAGAGAAAAGTCACATAAGTTGAGTGTTCCTTCTTGAAAATCTTCAGCTAAATGAGATGCTGAGGTTTCAGCTAAAGGTACCCAGGCTGAAGGTCCTTCCTGGGTGTTTTCCAGGAGGTTCTAAAACTAAGACAAGTTAATTACCTTTTATGATTTTATGACAAGTTAATTACCTTTGCATTTTTCCAGTTTGAAATACAGGGAGGAATCTTCCACTCTTGTTGTTCCTTCACGGTCATCTGAATTGAGAAAAGAGAGGAAGAAGAGACATTTTTAGATTTATAGTCTAGCTAAAAACCGAAGTGCAATCTTTCTCTTCAAAGACAGCTCAGTATACACTACATATGGATGGATTTAGTCAAAGGTCCTAATTCCATTTGTTTGGTGGCACTATATACTATGTTCCCATATCATGGGTTCTAGTAATAACTTTAATATAAAAAATAATCTGTAAATTATTTTTGACAGTTATAAATGCTGGTTAGTATTTTTACATATTTAAACTGATGTGACTTCTTTCAGATGAGAAACTTGTTTTTTTAGTTGGGTAATAAAATATCTAAAAAAAGCCACTTGGACTATGAAGCACAGACCTAATGATCCCAGGTACTTCCTTCCTATAACTATGATAACATTCTTCTTGTCAAATACCAGACCCTTTTCATTCCATTAAATGCAGGGGTTAGGTTAATAATAATAAAACTACTAGCTAACATTTTACATACATTCTCATAGGCACTCTGGAACTGCATATTACAGTCTTGAGTGGGTCCCTATTTGGTCTTGGAAAACAAATTAAAGAAACAATAAGTGTGGTGAAATGTAACTACATAGGCATCTAGACTTTATTCTATGCGAGGTTATTTATAAAATTAGTAATCATGAGTACAAAAAGAGATTTTAAACTAGAGCAAAGATTACCTTTCGGCTAGGAGAATGCATGACAGGTGCAGGGGGAGAAGGTGGTCCCCGGGGAATTTTCTTATTAATCCTGAAGGATAAACCAAAGCACAACCACAGAGTGATACAGATTTTTCCTTTTTAGTTAATATGTCGTCTCCCCTCCTTATTTTTTATTATGTAAAGCTTCAAACAGATACAAAAACAGAGAGTATATAACAAATGTCCACCTATTATATAGCAACGCGTTGAGAAGCTAGAGCTGGTGTATTCAATTAAGAATGTGCAGATTATGACCTGCTGAATGAGGGGCACAAGACACCCACCCAGGGTCCGCAGATAGCTCTCTGAGCATCCAAGCTCCCACTCTGGGGAAGTGAAACACATTGGGTTGTTTCAATTAAAGGTGCAGTTTTAATACACCCACCTGAAGAAGTAGAGTCACAAGATTTATTATTACTTTCAGATCCCAGAAGTGAGGAGTGAGGAATGAGGAAAGAACTGGAGGAAGGATAATCTTCTGTCCTAGGCCACAAGTGAGCAGGAGATGGAGAGCAGCATAGCAATACCTATTACTTATAAGGTAGTTGGGACAGAGGATACTAACTTTTCCTGGGGCTTAACTCTAAGTAGTTATAGTCACCCTTTGGTATCTGAGGAGGATTGGTTCCTCGACGCCTGAGGATACCAAAAGCCGTGAATGCTCAAGTCCTTTATTAAAGTGGCGTAGGGGCTTCCTTGGTGGCGCAGTGGTTGAGAGTCTGCCTGCTGACGCTAGCGGACACGGGTTCGTGCCCGGGTCTGGGAATATCTCACATGCCACGGAGCGGCTAGGCCCATGAGCCATGGCCGCTGAGCCTGCGTGTTCAGAGCCTGTGCTCCGCAACGGGAGAGGCCATGACAGTGAGAGGCCCGCATACCGCAAAAAAAAAAAAAAAAAAAAAAGTGGCGTAGTATCTGCATATAACCTATACACATCCTCCCATATACTTTATTTATTTATTTATTTATTATTATCTTTTTGCAGTACGCGGGCCTCTCACTGTCGTGGCCTCTTCCGTTGCGGAGCACAGGCTCCGGACGCGCAGGCTCAGCGGCCATGGCTCATGGGCCAAGCCGCTCCACGGCATGTGGGATCTTCCCGGACTGGGGCATGAACCCGTGTCCCCTGCATCGGCAGGCGGACTCTCAACCACTGCACCACCAGGGAAGCCCCTCCCATATACTTTAAATCATTTCTAGATTACGTATAATATCTAATACAATGTAAATGTTATATAAATAGTTCTGGTAGGTGTGGCAAATTAAGTTTTGCTTTTGAGAACTTTCTGGACTTCTTTTTCCTGAATTTTTTTTTACAAACTATTCTTTTGGCCATGCCACGCGGCATGTGGGATCTTAGCTCCCCGACCAGGGACTGAGCCCGTGCCCCCTGCAGTGGAAGCACAGAGTACTAACCACTTGACCACCAGGGAAAACCCTCCCAAATATTTTTGATCTGTGGTTGGTTGGAACCACAGGTGCAGAACCTGCAGATACAAAGGGCCAACTATATTTTAAAAGGTTCCCTGGGAAAGGCAAAGTGGGAACTTATGACCGGCATCGTAAACACAAGTCTTACTCTAAATGTCCAGTCTCTAGGTGTGAGCAGGGTTATCATACTGTAAAGTGCCTAGGCAGCAACTCAGGAAAAAAAAAGTTGTTTTCCTCAAAAGTTGTTTTTCTCATCACAACCACTCAGCTTCAACAATTATTAAAACACAGCCAACTCTGTCATCATCATTACCCACTTCACCTCCACACTATTAACATCATTTCATCGAGCAATATACTTTTGCCTTCTTAAGAAACAGCTTTATTGAGGTACAACTAATGTACAATTAACTATACATGAAGTGTACAATCTGATTAACTTCTGACACAGTAAATACCTGTGAAACCATCATCACAATCAACATAGTGAAGATACCCATCACTACCAAAAGTTTCTGCATGCCCCTTTGCCTATCCCTCTTTTTCCTCTCATCGCCTATCCATACTCCCTCCTTCCCAGCAGGCAACCACTGATCTGCCTCCTGTCATCGTAGACTAGTGTGCATTTTCTAGAGTTCTATATGAAAAGAATCATACAGTATGTACTTGTTTGTGTCTCACTTCTTTCACTCAGCATAATTATTTTGAGATTCACCCATTTCACTTTCCTGCACATATTAAATAAAGTTTATTCCTTTTTATTGCTCAACAGTATTCCACGTATAGATGTCTCACGATCTGTTTACCCATTTACATGTTGATATACATTTTCCTCCTTTGATATCTCTTTTTAGGAATAGTGGTTCCTTCTCATGAAACCACCTACTTACTTGAACCTTGGAGGTTCCATCGGATCTTTCTGCATTTCCACCATTCGAATAACTCTCTGTTTAGCTCCAGAGTTGAAAGCCACTCCTTGTTGAGATGGTGTATATCTAAAGAATGTAGATGAAACTAAAGGTATAACCAGTTCAAGTTTTCAATAGGTCTTTTTCTTCTATTACAATCCTAAACTGGACTACACTGTCAATTTCTCTCACAAAGTATTAATCGAAAATTGCAACAAAATTTAGGCAGAGCAGATAGCAACAGAGATAAGAGAACTAACAGCAATTCTGAATTATAAGCACAATGTAAACTATAGTTGTATTAATTTGCAAATAATTCATCACAGTCCATTTTGAACCATGGAAGCCACAGTGTTCAATTTCACAGATAAGAGGTCTAGAAAATAGCACCTATTTTGTAAGTCTGCACCTATTTGAGGAAAAAATGCCTCATGATATCCTCAGCAAGCAACTTATAGTTAGTAGTTTTTGACTAAGCATAGGCTGTAAAACAGAAAGAATAATGGCAGCAGTCCTACCAGCTCTCAATTCTCCGTTAATATCTATATATGAATCATCTTTCCACATAAAGATTTAGTTGAGTGAAATCCCTCAAAATTTGGAAGTATTATAAGGATGCCTATTATTATATAAATGATATTAATATATTAATATTTATAGTATACTATATTAAATAATTATAATAGTATTATACTATATAATATTTCCAATATACTGTTATATATTATATAAAAATGGAAAACTATAATCATTGTGGTTTGCATCACATACTCTATGTAATTGTTAATTTCTAAAGACAAAAAATGTTTTAAAAATAGCATAATAGCTAATATCTTAAAAGTGGATAGCTTAAAATATTCTGCTTTCAACTGAATGCACAAAGAGTCAATAGGCTTCAAGTCATTTTTCAAAAAACTGCATTTACAGTTGTGACTAAAGATAGTGAAAGAATACCAGGACCCCCAACTCCAATCACTTCCAACATGAAACTAAAACCTCCAGGCATGATTCATACCGGATATACTGAGCAGGAGCCAGTTTATCAGCTGCTCGGACTGGCATGGCTGCAGCAACCTTCTGCGATACGGATTTTTCTAAGGCTACCCTTGTCTTTTCTGTTATCTGAAATAAGAAACAACATATAGAGTGGTTTGAAAGTTAATAAAGATGTAAAACGTCATCTAAAATAATTATATATATCAATTCCCAGTTACCTCTTTAATGGCTTCTTCATCAGGTCTTTGCAGGTCTGGGTCATCTGCATTCATGACTTCTTTGGGAACCAGGTCAGTGTACTTGCTATAAATGACCTAAAATGTTCAAACAAAAGCAGGCTTAAGAAAAGCAAAGAATGAAGAGAAACAACCTCATTAAGTCATTTCAGAAGTCAAAATGTCCTCTCAGCACACTTATAAATTTAGGACACAGATTTTGTCTTTTAGATTTTAAAACCAAGGAAGTTTAAAATATATATACACAAATTGCTGCCCTGGCTATAAAAGTTAATAATTTTCCTCTGACCTCATGCATTTAAATTATTTGAGATCGTCTAATCAAGTCAGTGTCCAAATAAATTGTGCCAACAAAACCTTATGCATCAGTGATCCCTATTTTTGAGCCTCACTAGGACTTGAAATTAATGATGATATAAACTGCCTATAGCACCATTATCTTGGATTACAAGCTCACTGGAATTTAAGTCAGGTTACTGAATAATTTCCAAATTCAGGAGGCCTAAAAAATTTCATTGACCTCGCCCTACTTATAATGTTTGTCTTTTACGGCATCAACTCTATTCATAGACTAAGAAAATGAACATATGCCATGGTCAAAAAACCAGAACACTTTCTTCCATGAAAAAAAAAATTCTATACACATACCTTATTTTACACTCATTATCCAAATTTAGGACTGTTATCTGATTGGTAGGCCTCTGCCGAACAGAATATTACTGACTTTCATGTCCATCTATCCTTTCGAATACTTCCATAATAACTTACATGGCAGATTTTATAGAAAAACAGAAGTACTGGAAATTTAACAGATAAGCAGCATTCTAGATTTTGCTGCTTGAGTTAGGAATTCTTTGACACACATACAGATAAAGGACAACTTATAAATATGAAAGAAAACCAAATTCCTGGGCACTTGAGATCTTCAGAAATTTTCTGCAGAAGAAAATGTTTACTACTATAAGTCAAAGTCTTATATCAATAATTGCATTCTACCATGACATTCCTTAAAACAGCTTAAAGGAAATGCATGCTATTGCTAATTTCTCACTCCAAACAACAGAGCAAAAAAACTTAATGGCCTATACGACCTGACCTGGCTTTGCCTACAGCTTCAATCTTCCCCTGTACCTCTCGCTGCCTCATTCTTTATGCTTCAGTCACATGGACTCTTCTGTTTTTCGAACACAACCTGCTTTCCCCCAATTCTGGGCCTTTACAGAGTATTGCTCCCGGTTCTTCAATTGGGTTCTCAACCTGAGTCTTCATTCAAAGGTCAGGTATGCAAGGGGGAGGCCTCCTATGACTACCCTCACTAAAGGAGCAACCCCTCCCTACCCAATCATTCAGTGTCACAGAACTCTGTTTGCTCTCTTCAAAGCACTGCTTACAGTATGAAATTATTAACTACTTTAAATCTTTACCTGTCTTGCCCATTAAAGTAATAACAATTATAATAGGTAACATTTATTAAGCACTTATTTTGTGCCACTGTTCTTTTGCTTTATATATATAAACTAACCTAACTTTCGCATCAACCCTATGAGGTGTGCACAATGATTATACCTACATTATTGATGAGGAATCTCTCATTCATTAAAGTATCTACAGTGCTTCTAACAATGCTTGGTCCCCAGGAGGCATTCAGTCAATAGTTTTTGTACAAATGATTGAATGTGTGACTTTCAGAGATGCTCTATTCTATGCTAAAGGTACATATATTTGGGGCCTGCAGAATGTTCTACATAAGCTGTTGATTTCCTGGAAAAACTGTATCATGACTATAGACTGAAATCTCTAGCTTGTTTTTCTCAGGAATAAGAAAAGGGATCAGGTAAGAAATGTAGATAATTTACCACAAAATATGTCTATTGATATGGGAGCTACTAGTGTCACCATCCTCTCAGAGTGTTCATTTTGGAAGGGACCCTAAAGCTCACTCCAGTGAGAAAAGCAAGGCTCAGTGCGTTAAGATCACACAGCTTGTAGCTGACCTCAAAAGTTTTACTTCTTGGGCTTCCCTGGTGGCGCAGTGGTTAAGAATCCGCCTGCCAATGCAGGGGACATGGGTTCAAGCTCTGGTCAGGGAAGATCCCACATGCCGCAGAACAACTAAGCCCGTGCGCCACAACTACTGAGCCTGCGCTCTAGAGCATGCGAGCCACAACTACTGAGCCTGCGTGCCGCAACTACTGAAGCCCGCGTGCCTAGAGCCCATGCTCTGCAACAAGAGAAGCCACCACAGTGAGAAGCCCACGCACTGCAATGAAGAGCAGCCCTGGCTCGCCACAACTAGAGAAAGCCTGCATGCAGCAACAAAGACCCAACGCAGCCAATAATAAAAATAAATTTAAAAAAAAAGTCTTACTTCTTTTCAGTATGGAAAAAATCTATATCATAAGAATTAAAAGTTATATAACAGTCTCTAGAAAATAATACCAAGACTATGAAGAGTTAATTACTTTTACACAGTAATTGCTACAGGAAGGGATTCTACTCCCTGGTAGTTGTATATACTCAACATAAAGTCTCAATACTAATTTAGCATACAAGAGCCATTTGCTGCTTCTTATTTGGGTATTCCAAAGTTAATAACCCTTTAAATGAGCATCAGTAAGATTCTAGCATTTCACAAAGCTGATGAAGGACATCTGAAGAGCAAGATTCCTCCATGGTATTAACTATAAAACCCCCAATTTTTATTGCCTGAGAACCAAATGTGCTGAAGAAACTCAGTATATCTCAGGGGGCAAAGGGGCTGGGGAGGATTATCCGAAAAATTACAATATACCTTCCAGGGTATCAGGAGCACAAATGAGTTTTGTGAACAAGATAAAGTAATAACTCATCTATGAAACAGAAGTTTTTTATTACTGAAAACTGGCAAAGGATTGGATTGACTAAAAGGATAAGCTTGTCAGCATAGCTACCATTTCAGAGGTAGAGAAAGAAAACACTGTCTTTATAGACATAGTTCGTGAAATCCCATGAACAAGGTAATAACATAACAATTTATCTTGGGGTTAAGGTTGTTTGGAGTTTTCTTGGGGGGGCTGAGGGGTTGAAGGCATTCTTTTAGGCAATATCATGTATGTAACATTTCCTATTTAATAATTTCAGAAGGAAAAATGTAAACACTAGGCTTTTTATTTCAAGATTTATGACTGAAGTCACAACTGGAAAAAAAAAAAAGGATTCAGTTCTATTGAGATTTACTTAAAAATGTTTTTCTCCTTCCCAATTTTGTATCACCATTAAGTCTTGTACACAGTATTTACTTTACATTTAGAGAGATCAATCGCCTTAGCCTTGCCCTAGAATATTATCCCTTGGAACCTTTCCTTGTTCACCTCTTATACCTACAGCTAGTATTTTCCATTCTTGCTCTTTCACTATTAATATTTCAGTGAGAAGTCCCTGGTTTCTGAAGAATGCCAGATCCCTCTGATACAAATCAGGAACCACTGCAGTATAGCGCAAATTCAATAATCCAATAAGCCATTTTCATCCTATGTCAAGGACCTTGCACATCAGCATTCTGAATGACAATGAATTTTTTAAAAATCTCATTTTGTGCATTTAGTAGCCAATTCCTACTTCTAAAACAGGAAAATCAGTGGTTTTAACACAGGGCAATGCTAACGCCTCCAACTCCCCTCCCAGGGCCTATGAAAATATGTGAGATGCTTCTGTTTAAGACAATGGTGGGGGCGGCAGGAGGGGGCACTACTGGCATTTAATAGGTAGTGCCAGTTATGTTAAACATAATACAATGCTCAAGACAGTCCCAAACAATCAAGAAGTGTCCCTCTCCTCTAAATGCCAATGCATAGTTAATGCTGAATTATTACATGCAGTCTAGAACTTCATGCATTAATACATCCACTTTTTAAAATAACGTATTAATTAAATTTGTATAAGGAATTCAAGTGTATATTCCAGGGTATAAAGTCCAGCAAGGAAATACATCCATCATAAACAATGTTAGAATACTCCAGGTAGTCACTCTCTTCAGTATCTTTCTTCTCAACTCACTGAGTGCCCTATTCTTTTTTTTTTAATCTTCATTGTGGTTATTTATTATGATTTTTTTAAGCAGTCTTAGGAGCAGTTTTCAGAGCAGTTTTCGGTTCACAGCAAAATTAACAGGATGTAGAGAGATTTCCTATATACCCCACACATGTACAGCCTCCCCATTACAGTCAGGGTTAGTATGAACCTGAGAGTGGTACCCCTATAAACTACTAGTCTAGGGTTCATTTCCAGTGGCTGATTTCTAGGCAAACATGTAAGGCTTTTACTGTGTAACGAACAATACTATGGAGACCTTATTTGGCCAGAATACTGAAATCCAAAAATAAACAGTTCAGTTTTAACATTTCTACTCTACTTTCAATACAAAAGAATCACCAATATACATGTAAAATGGGCTAAAACTGTATTTCATTCAAAATTACACATCCTGTCAAAGTCAAATTATTGTCCTAAAATGCTTTTTCCTAATAAATGAGAGGAGAGGTAGCAAATACCGATAAAGCATAGTTATTATTCCAGAGAAGGAGAGGTGCACCAAAACAAAGGTGAATGAAGGCCTTCATGGCCCAGGGTAAATTTCCAGTATATGCCCTGCAAGTATAGGGACCTATTTTTCCTTTTGCAGGAGTGGACCATGCTTCCTTAGTGGCTTCAGGAAAAGTGGCTTTCTGTTATTCAATAAATATTGCTATAATACCTCCAACAAACACTCCTGAATGCCTGTGTGTCAAGCTGTCAGGCACTAAGTTAGGTGCCAAAGAGGAAAATGAAAAGATATAACCTCTGTACTCAAGGAGCTTTTAGTCAAATGACATAGAACATTGTTAGTGAATGGATAACTACAACAAAAGGATAATTGCAACAAAATGGATAATTACAACTGCTACTTTATAGTAAACACAGGGAATAGGGAGGAAGGACACCCAGTCTAGCTAGGGAGGATCAGGGACAGTATCCTGGAATAGTGAAGAGCGAGTTGAGACTTGAAAACAATGGAATTTAGCCAGAAAAAAGAATAGGGAGACGGCTTTCCCCAGCATCGGAGGGCACCCAGGGGAAGCTCCCAAGGCAAGAAAGAACGTGCCATAATAGGGGAGCTGCAAGAAGTTCCTCATAGCAGACACTCATAGGGAATGCCTGCAAGTTTCTTCTTCTTTAACAACCACCTGTTATGGTGATTATTTTGTATTGAAAATAAATAGAACGGCTAAAACTGGACTCTTTATTTTTGGATTTCAGTATTCTGGTCATGAAAGTTGATGCTAGGCTAGAAAGGTAAGCAAGGGATCAAGTGTGCCGTAAGGTGCTTGGCTGGTTCTTATCCTGAAGGCTATGGAAAGATTTTAAGTGTGCATGCTTGTATGTGTTTTTGTGGGGGAGAGAGGGAGAGAAACAGAAAAACGTGAATGACTGTTTCTTCAGGCAGGCAAGACAAATGCCAAGGAGATGGGTTCAGACTCTGTTGCAGTAAATTAAGCAAGAAAAAATAAGCGTCTGAACTAAGTAGCAAAGAAGGGACAATACTAGAGAAATGTTAAGGAAATAAGATAAATCATGGTGACTAACAGATGGAGGGTCTGAGGGAAACACAAAAGAATGGAATGATTGTTAAGCAAAGGCTTTTTAGAGAACATAATGGCATTATGTGTCACATTTGTAATGTGAATATCCTTTGACCCAATGCATAGACTACTAAGAATTTATTTTACACAAATACTCATGTGCAAAAAGATGTTTATATATGGATCTTGAATATAGCACTGTGTGCAAAACTAAAAAATTGGAAACCACTAATGCTTAGAATATCTATATAGATTTTTCTTAATGAAAATTTTCAAAACATCTTAAGTAAGAAAAAAAAGCGTCTATGGGAGTTATGAGAATTAAAATCTCATTCATGTAAAAAAAGGATGTGTATGTTTGAGTGTGTACGTGTGTGTGTATATATGTAAAGTGGGAATACATGTAAAGGTGAGGTTACAAAGAAAAGGGGAAGGGACGAGATCCAGGATACACTAGAATACACTTGGCAAGATTAGGTTTAGATAGGAGAAGAGATTTGTTATAGAGACAAAAGGAATAGTCAAGACAAAAAGACACGTGCAGGATAAAGAAAGCCACAATTTTCTTCCAATAGCCTTATCTGCAAACAGATGGGGAGTCGCCTGTTAAACTGAGGGGGGATGGAGAGGAGTAGGAGCTAAGCTTGGAGGAACATCAAGACAGCTCTGCTGAAACCTGAGATACAAATTTGCATGACTGCATAATTGTTTTCCCCCAAAACTAGCAGCCATGACGGAGGAGCAAAGGATGGTTTATCATTAGTGCTGTCCTACAGGGTAAAATGAAAATGTTTGGGAGAGAGAGAAGCAAAGGACAGGTAGTGAAGGTTCTCAAGTACCTTCCCCAATATCTTCAATTCTGAAGAGCCCTTTTACCTCCAAAATACTCCAAATACTTGGAGTATTTATTAAAAAAAAACAAACTAGGTCTTAAAAACAGTTCCTTGGCTCTGAGTGTGGCTGCTCTGTGATGAGATTATTTTAAGTAAACTTCATTTTTGGTCTTTGGATTACTTTGTAAGCAGGGCCATCCTAAAAGTAGCAAGTGTCAGTTTTGTACTTAATCAAGGGAGAAAGAAGTTTATATGATTAATTCTATTCAAATGAACCATTAAAATAATTAAGTATCTATGTACTATTTTTTTTCTTTTTTTTTGTGCGGTACGCAGGCCTCTCACTGCTGTGGCCTCTCCCGTTGCGGAGCACAGGCTCCGGACGCACAGGGTCAGCGGCCATGGCTCACGGGTCCAGCCGCTCCGCGGCATGTGGGATCTTCCCGGACTGGGGCACGAACCGGCGTCCCCTGCATTGGCAGGCAGACTCTCAACCACTGTGCCACCAGGGAAGCCCAGTATCTATGTACACTTTAAGTACATGGAAGAGAAATAGAAGACTATACACAAAACTAAATTTAATTTTTTTAGGGTGCTAGGATTGTAGATTTTAAAAAATTTGCTAGCCTTTAAAAAAGTCAGTACTATGAAAGAATTGTTTTTAATATACAGTGCTGTATGTCAATTGTATCTCAATAAAACTAGAAGGGAAAAAGAAGAACTGTTTTTTAAATGTAAAACAAATACATAAAAACCCTTAAGTATATATAACCTATCATCAATTTGGGGAATTTCAAAGGAAAAAGTCATTGCTGTTATGAAGTCATATTATATTGTTCATATTGTTATGAAATCATCTTCAGTTAGCCTAAGTATACGTCACTGTTACTTTTAACGTAAACTAAATGGCCAGATTTATCATTTTTCATACAATTAAAAAAACTCCTCACAAAATATTTATCAATGGGGAAAAAAAATCAATGAGAGGGTTACCTTGTCTTTTGACTGTCCCTGTCGAGCAATTGCATCATACTTAATTTTTCCTTCAGCATCCACCTGAATGGCCAGTGCATTTGACATTTTTTTCTTTCGTCCCATATCCAGGGGATACTGGGCCACGTGGATCTCTGGAAAAGCACCTCCATCTCCAAAATCCTATATATTAAAAAGAAATAAAAAGAATATTTAATAGTAGGTTTGAGATTTAAGATATATTCACTTATTCAACAAATAACCATTGAGCCCTTATTATGCTAGATGCTACAGAAATGGCAGTAAACAAAACAGAGGTCTCTGACCTTGTGGAGTGTGCATTTTAGTGGGCAAAGATATAAAAAGCATAATTTTTGGCTTGTGATAAATGCCTTGAAAGCAATAAAGGGACTTGTAAGAGGGGCTATTTTCTTTATTATTTTTAAAATTTATTAATTTATTAACTTATTTTAGGCTGCATTGGGTCTTTGTTGCTGCGCGCAGGCTTTCTCTAGTTGCGGTGAACAGGGGCTACTCTTCCTTGCAGTGCGGAGGCTTCTCATCGCGGTGGCTTCTCTTGTTGCTGAGCATAGGCTCTAGGTGCGCGGACTTCAGTAGCTGTGGCTCGTGCGCTCTAGAGTGCAAGCTCAGTAGTTGTGGCACACAGGCTTAGTTGCTCTGCAGCATGTGGGATCTTCCCAGACCAGGGCTCGCACCCGTGTCCCCTGCATTGGCAGGTGGATTCTTAACCACTGTGCCACCAGAGAAGTCCCAAGAGGGGCTATTTTTGATAGTGTGGTTGGGATAACCTTTGTGAAGAGGTAACATGAGCTAAAGCCTGAATGATGAGAAATCAGTCGTGGGAAAATCTGAAGGAAGCATTTTCCAGGCAGATTATACAGCAAGTGTGAAGGCCCTGCTGCAAGAACGAACTTGGCATGTTCTAGGAAATGAGTGTCCATTGGGGCTGTAGCTTACTGAGGGCAGAAGAGCAGACATACAGGTGATAAGTCTGCATGGTGGACAAACACCAGATCACGAAAGGGCTTCTAGACCATGGCAAGGATGTGGATTTTATGTACATGACAGGAAGAAATTAAACAAAATGTTTAGCATAAGGAAAAGATTTTTCATTTTAGCATACATAATTTTCTTAGTGAAGGACAGGTCATGCATGCTACAGGTAGAGCAAAAATGTAAAGTATTAGGGAGTTCCCTGGTGGCCTAGTGGTTAGGATTCCGGGCTTTCACCACTGTGGCCCAGGTTCAATCCCTGGTCGGGGAACTGAGATCCGCAAGCTGAGCAGCACGGCCAAAAAAAAAAAAAGTATAGAATTATATTTCTTCTTCAAATTTTAACAACATCTTATTTATTCAGTGTTCCATGAGAAGCAAATAAATAGGAAGGACCCAGAAATGAGTTTACCACATTTCTAACAATGATTATACAATTACTTAGAAGAGAATTAAGACTTCTAAAGTAGAATAAGCTTAGTCTGTCAATGAAGTTTAATATTACAAAAATGTATATCATCAAATTAACATATGAAAATATAATTTAAATAGTTTTGTTAAATTTAATAATACTTGCCTACACATATATTCTCATTTAATTCTTGTAGTTCTTCAACACCTCATATTTTCATATGGAAAAAATTCAAGTTTAGAAAAGTTAAAAGTGATTTTTCCAAAGTCTCATGGATAGCTATGAGGACCTGAACCCAGATCTTTTGACTCCAAAAGTTGTTAAATTTTTTACTAAACTGAAATACCCTGACTCAAAAAAAGGCAAATCATTTCACTAAGAAATGAGAGAAAAAATATATTAATATTAATCATTTAGAGGGGGTTTGATGGAAAAAAATTATGAAAATAGCCACTTTTATATGATCTCCTCCTTCAAGAAATATTCCATTAGATCCTGGATATGTGATTTTCTAGGTACAACATGCTTACTTGCTAAAGAAAGGTTTGACATTTTTTAAAACAAACAATAAAGCTAAAGGAGACGTTTTCTTGTAAATTAGGCAGAAAATAGTTAAGGTATTCCCAAGAAAGGTACTACCTGTAGCCAGGCCATCAATCTGACATGGGCTCAGATTTACTAGAGTTCTTCAACTATAATAAGCACTTCAAGACTGTAGATGTGGCATTACGTGGTCATAAAGCTTGCCAGAAAAATCATAGCTTTTACTTTAAAACCTAGAACAAGATGCTTTCTTCCACAGAACTTTCACTCTCCTCAAGAAGCACTCACAGTATTTCTATTAGCTGGCCATTTTGGTTTGATTTTCAAATAAACTGTTCTGCTCCAACAGGATATATGACACTTTTGATAGTCAAGTAAGATTTTAGAAGCTAATAGTACCTGAATGTCCTGATGCTGAAATGCAAGTAAGGATGAGATTTCTACTGTAGGTAAAATGATGCCTGCCACCCCACCCTAATCTATCGAGAGGCCAAAAGTAGAGCATCTGTAATCCCTAAAAAGAAACACTCAAGACTTCTGTTAGATAATGACAAGTTCTGTCTTTCTTGCCACAGATAAGATGGCATCACAGCTTCCTTGATATCTTTTATTTTGCTCTGCTTCTCACAAATTACATTATCAGTGAAAACAAAAGCAACAACAACAAAAATCCCATCATAAGTGTGGTAAGACTGGCTTTCACACACTAGAATTAATAAGGACCAGAGGACCGCTGAACAAAAATCAACCAGAGAAACAAAAAAATCACCAGGGAATATGTTAGGAGAAGACATGATCTCTTTAGTTGAGTGTTCTTCTAGGCTGTACAAAGAGTTTGGTAGGGCAGGGGGTAATGACAAACATGAGAGAGGCTGAGAATACAGTTGCCTTTTTATAGGTGCTAAGCAACATATTTCAATCCACTGAATACTTAGTTCACTATGATCACCACTTGCAGGCATATGAAAAAAAGCTAAGGACACTTGGCTCTTCCCATTTGTAAAGTAAAATTATAACCATATAAAGACAGAACACGACAAAGTGATAAAATGAAAATAACTGGGTACAAACATGAATAGGCACAGAGGTTTTCAATAGGGCAGGTATATCCCTTGGGAATTGGAGCAGGAAAATTTGCAGGTGTCAGAATGAATACAGGGAGATGGAGAACAGGAAGCAGCTTGGAGGAGGAAAGTCTCAAATGTCTGCGTTTCTCCCTAGATTAAAAAAAAGGTGATCAAGCATGGGCAGTATGCCCTGGAATTAGGGAAAGGAATACGCACTGAACTGACGCACAAGATCCTGTGAATAGGTGCTGCCAAAAAAGTTTGTTCTTTGGGAACAAGCTAGAGATATAAAAAGATCATTTCAGATTCCTCCTTCTCCCTCACTGCCTCTGAATCAACCAACAAATTCTGTCTCTTATACCTTCCCCCAAATTTATCTAATCTGTATGTTAGGATATATTAACATTCTCAAGTTGAAGATAAGAAAACAGATGAAGAGAGCTTAGGACCTGTCCAGGGTCACACAAAGAGTAAGGAACAGGGCTTCCCTGGTGGCGCAGTGGTTGAGAGTCCACCTGTCGTGCAGGGGACGCGGGTTCGTGCCCCAGTCCGGGAAGATCTCACATCCCGCGGAGCGGCTGGGCCCGTGAGCCATGGCCGCTGACCCTGCGCGTCCGGAGCCTGTGCTCCGCAACGGGAGAGGCCACAGCAGTGAGAGGCCCGCGTACCGCAAAAAAAAAAAAAAAAAAAAAAAAAAGAGTAAGGAACACAGCTATAATGCAAAACAATTAATTAAAAAAAACCTCCTTGTCAGTGTTCTATCCACTATACCAACAGGAAGAAATCAGAAAAGGAAATGCTGCTGGAGTTTTCCCTGGAGGAAAGTTGTTTCTTCAGGGTGATGCGGCATTGTGCATGAAGGGGAGAGGGAGGGAAAGGCACCTGAACGTGAAACCATTTTTCATCTTTTTCCTCTTACTTTCCCATTATTTTCCATATACTATAATCCCCCCCCCAAACATAAAGGGTTTGTTAGTTTCTTCTGTACATAAGTAACAGTTTGACATAAGAATAGACATAAATTGTACACTTTTTCAGTGATCATAAAGCAGTGAGAATAAGCAAGAAGAAAAAGCTCAATCTTCTGAGGGAAGTACATGTCTTGAGAGCTCACAACCAGAATTTCTATCATACTGACATTCATATGCAGAAGTTCTAGGGTTTAAACTTATTTTACAAAGGTGCTATAATTTTCAGCACAATTATTTACCTCTAATAACCGAGGTATCCAGCCTTTCCGGTACCCGTATGGGGGAGGTTCTCTTCTGGAGGAGACCAGTGAGGTCTGTCGTGATCGCTGCGATCTTGCTTTTTCTTCAGCCTCAAGCTGGTCCTGAGATAGCTGAGTAGGTGCAGGTAAAAAGCTATAAGCAAAGATAATAAAAGTCAGAATTTTAAAAACTCTTATATTTGATTATTGCAATTTGGCCATCAGACACTATTTTCCTGTAATACTTTTTCCTTTGAGCAAAAGAACAAACTTTCCAATGATTTATGGCAGGATTATCAGTCATTTTATTATGCCTGGAAAGAAATAAGTACTAACAGACATACAGTAAAAACATCTTACCAGGATGCAGGCAACTGGTGCCCAGAATAAAAAATTAACAGATATTTCACATAATAAACCATTGAGTTTTTATGCTTCCACCTTTCTTTTCTTACAATAAGTAAATTTTCTCAATTACCAAGGGGTCAACTCTTTAGTATATGGTTTTCTTAGTGTCTTTACTAGTCTTTTACTCCTTATTTTTAACTATTTTACTCTTATGCTTCCTACTTTTAACTATTTTAGCGTCAATACAAAAAAATAATTAGCACTGAATGTAGCAAACAGGTGGATAAAAAAAGAAAACACGAGTTGCACATTTAAGTGTGTTTTCCCAAGGTATCTAGTTTAGAATGGAATTTAAAATTTAAGAGGTCAAAGATCCAAAGCAGAAATTCTAAAGATGTAATTTGGTACTCTTGAATCAAAGCAGCCTTTCTACTAAACCATTCTTAACTTTCAAGTATGATAAATGTTATTATAGAGATATCCCAAAGTACCACAAAAGGATTCCAGTATATGAATAATACATTTAATGGAAAAGTTAAGGTTCCTTTGTGATTCTTGACTAGTAAGAATATGTGAATAGGGCTCCCCTGGTGGCGCAGTTGTTGAGAGTCCGCCTGCCAATGCAGGGGACATGGGTTCGTGCCCCCGTCCGGGAAGATCCCAGATGCCGCGAAGCAGCTGGGCCCGTGAGCCATGGCCGCTGAGCATGCGCGTCTGGAGCCTGTGCTCCGCAACGGGAGAGGCCGCAACAGTGAGAGGCCCGCGTACCGCAAAAAAAAAAAAAAAAAAAAAAAAAAAAGAATATGTGAATAAGCAGTAGAGCTTATTTATTCAAAAATATTTAGTGGTTGCTGGGGTGCAGGCACTGTGTTAGGTAGGCAATGAGATGATGAACAGAAAAAGACAGCTGAGTCTTGCAGGGGAGAGAGACAATCAAAATCACACAAATCCATAGTAATCCACTTACTAAGTGATAAGAAAAAGTACAGAGTGTTATGACAGCGTATGTCAGAGGGCTCTAATCCAGTCTGGCGGGTAAGGTAATGTGATGGCTAAGAACTCAAGAGTTCAAATCCTACCTATGCCACTCACTAACCTGGATTAGTTGTTTACCTCTCTGAACCTCAGTTTTCTCATCTGTAATGACAGACCATAAGATTACCTATCTCACAGAGCTGTAATAAGTATTAAATGACAGTACCCATGAACCACTTGGCACGGTGTCTAAATACCATTCAATATGTGTTCCATAAATATTTGATTATTTGGAGCTGTTCCCCAATTCCCCCAGTTTGGGTCAGTTGCCCAAACTAACCACCCATGCTCTCACAAGACCCTCTATGTATCATTATTACAATATCTACCTTATTTACTGCTATCATCTATTTATTTACCTTTCTTTCTCTCATTAGACTGTAGGCAACTTGAGGGCAGGAATCACGCCTTTTGTTTCTTTTATTCCTAACTCTCTACGCATTGGCTAGCTAGCTCACAGCAGGGCCTACTTCAATGTTGGCAAAAGAAATATATTCACTCTTCTCTTTGCACTCATTTTTATGTTACTTGTTCCTTTAAACAAGCCATCTCGGGATCTTTACATTTGCTTTCCCACTGCCATAAAGTAGTCTATTTACTTATTAAGAAAACTCTTCCCCAGATTTTTTAGTGCTTGCTTCTTAGTATTCATTGGCCCTGCTCAATTATACCTCCCAACAGCTGTCACATTACCACCTTGTCCAAAACAGCATTCCACCCCACACTTTGAGTCACTCTCTATCCCTTTATTTGTATTTTATTCTTAGTACTTACTACCTGAACTTGCATTACTGATTTGTTTACTCCTGCAGTCTGTCTTCCCTAGAATATAAGTTCCGTGAGGATAAGAGGTTTGCCTGACTGATTCAATACTGTAAAACCAACCCTAGCCTGACACATGGTAGACTTTCAACACATGCGATTTAATAACTGGATGAATGGAGTCAAACGTTTTGGGCTTATACCACAGTTGTTTTCAGTAAACCATGTATACCCAATACATAGGAGGGATACAAAGACAGTAACAAGCCAAAATATTTACTTATGTTTCATTTCTCTTGTCTTTACCTTCTGTTGGAAGAACCAGTCAGTAAAATGATCAAAAGGCAGAGTTTGGACAAACCAGTAAACACAAAATCTGGCCTGGATTATGATTAGAACACACCCTAGCCTTCCAGGGGGTCTTAATTTTGTTGTTCCCTGTAAAGGATGATATTCCCATGAGGTACACTCCTATGGTGGGGGTGGGCTGCATAAGCCAGCAGAAAGTCTACCTCAGTGTTTCTCAACTGGGAGCAAAATATCTACAATGTAGACATTTGACAATGTCTGGAGACATCTTGATTGTTAGAACTTGGGAGGTAGGGGGTAGAAAGGGGTTTGGAGTTTCCACTGGCATCTAGTGGGTAGAGGCCAAAGATGCTGCTAAACATCTTAATATGCGCAGGACAGTCCCAAACAAGAATGAATTATCCAGTCCAAGACATCAGTAGTGCCACTGTGGAGACATCTTAGTCTATCCTTTCCCCTTTACTAAAGTAAGCGTATTAAATGCAAGTGATATTATTAGATACATAACCTTAAACACACGAGTTTAGAAAGTTAAATCAGTATGACTTTAAATCTTTAGTTAGTAACACCAGGACTGTAACACATCAGCATGTCCAGCCCCTGCTGTTAAGAATCCCTGGCAGATTTCAGAGATAACAGTTCACCTGGAAACTTGAGACCATCTCTAGAAACCAAATTAGCTAAAACTCAACAAAATCTGAAAGCTATGTAAGTCAAGCTATTTAAAGACTGCACTCTGCCCCTGCAATTTTAAGGAAAAAAAATAATAATTTTTTGGCCACGCCACACAGTTCCCCCAACCAGGGATTGAACCCGCGTGCCCTGCATTGGAAGCGCTGAGTGTTAACCACTGGACCACCAGGGAAGTCCCTGCCACTGCACTTTTAAGCACACAATACCCACAATATCTCTGATATTTTTCCTTTGTGTCCTTTTCCAATTCCACCTTTTCCACAAAGCCTTTCCTCATAACTTGACTAGTCTTTGTCACACTTCTCCCATCTGGAGAGCACTCAATCAAATGTTTGCTGCCTGCAACATTTACTAAAGAACACGCTCCATTTCATTCAGCTCATTCCATCTAATTCTTTTTGCACTTAAGGTTAGTACTACACAATAAGCATTCTGTGTGGTTCTTTGTTTCATATCTGTATGCCTTGTACCCCATCTTCCCTGCAGCCAAAGACTGTCAGATTTCCTTCTGTATACACACAAGCCCTAGGATAGAGCAAGGCATCCAAAAGTAATTCCCAAAAGAATTTTCTCAAATATGTTTAGGATTCATAACTGTCATCAGCCAGGAAAAACGTATGTGAGAATAAAGGGTGTTTAGGGAACTCAAGCGTATGTACTAACGTCGTCACTTTCTTTACCCTCTGTAACACTCAACTTTTCCTGTTGCGTTCGTTCGCATGAAAAGTTTTTCTATTTAGATGGGGCAGCAAGGTCGACAACTAACAGGAGTTACGTAACTCCTTGGAATCTCCCCCTTAAGCATCTTTCTCTTAAAGGCGGGGACCACTTTACTTGCGGTTGCCAAGGCAACCGGGACAGCAAAAATCCGAAGTGGTTCCATCTACGGGAAGAAATTCTAAGGCCCAAAGTTAAAGTGCGGAGCAGCGGCGCGAATTAGTAGACAGCGGCCAGTACTATGGCTGATTTTAAATCTCCGTTCAGTGCCGCGCCCCCACCTTTTTTTCCCCGGGAATCCTTGTTTAGGGACAGAGACAGGAGAGAGACTTCGGCAGGCGAAGGGCAGTAAGCCAGGCGGTCGCCTCCCACCCGCTTCACTCTGCCAAGACAAATAAGCCACTGCCCTCCACACTCCCATCGCGCCCACCCGAGCCGCGGACCCGAGGGAGCTCTCTCCACACCCCCAAGATGCTTAAGCGAAAACACATGCAACTCCTCGGCATCTTAAGCCAGAGAACTATTCCCCACGCCGCGGCTTTCGGTCCTAGTGAGGGGGCGAACTCAACCCGGGAAGCCGCTCAGGAAAGACCCCAGCTTCGGCTAGGCCTAGTCGCCCCGGCGGCCGGAGAGAGGGCCTAGCCGTGGCCTCGGCCTCTGTCGCTCTGTGACCCGGGCCGGGTTACTGCCCGGAGAGTGTGGGAAGAGAAATGAAAAAGGTGGGTACTCCCAAACCCTTCCGTATCGAGGACCCAAATCAACAACTCACCTGGTGAGCGCCATCTTCTTCCGCTTCTTCCAGCGCGAGCGACAGCACCGCGGGGCGGGTCTTTCCCGGTAGAGAGGTGGGGAAAGGAAGGAGCGCGCGGTGCGCAGGCGCTCTTGCCGAATGGCCTTCTGGGATTTGTAGTTCTTGGAACAAGACTACAATTCGGTTCTCTTCTAACTGGAGTTATCCCGGGATAAGCGCTTCAGTTAAGAAAAAGCAAATGCATCTTTTCCACTGTGACACGATAGAGCGTTCTCTAGGCAAAATACTAACGAAGTTGAGATGCTTTTTAAGTCTCTTTATTTTATTCTACACTTAATCACATTTTCCTTGTTGGGGTCCCAAGTACGAAAGCCTTCCGGGGGCGGCAACGTTAAATAAAAGAGTGGGAAATCGTGAGACTGTCGAATGCAGAATTATTGGACGCTGTGAAAACATTCACACTCAAAAATTTTTACACGCTTTCTTTCTCCACACTCCACCTCCAAAACACTCTCCGGGGGGGAGGTATTGTATGATCCTTAGTAAGTTACCTTTAGAACACTCCTTATGTGCATTATGTATGTATGTTTTTATATACGTAAGTGTTTTAGATAAATTGTCTTTTACATAGATTATGGATTAAACACAGTCTTTGATGAAGTGATAGGATACATGAAATCTGCTTCAAAATATTGGGGAGAGGGAGGTGGGTGGAATATACTGTAGATGAAACAAGAATAGCTATGAGTTTTGATCACTGTTGAGGCTAGATAATGGGGAAATGGATATTTATTATATTATTCTCTCTACTCTTGTATACGTTTGAAATCTTCCATGATGTAGAAACGAACTTTTTTTTTTTTTTTTTTTTTGCGGTACGCAGGCCTCTCACTGTTGTGGCCTCTCCCGTTGCGGAGCACAGGCTCCGGACGCGCAGGCTCAGCGGCCATGGCTCACGGGCCCAGCCGCTCCGCGGCATGTGGGATCTTCCCGGACCGGGGCATGAACCCGGGTCCCCTGCATCAGCAGGCGGACTCTCAACCACTGCGCCACCAGGGAAGCCCGAAACGAACTTTTAATAGCAGTATAGCACACATACAGAAAGGTGCATGCACTCAGTGTACAGTTCTTTGAATTTTTCCAAACCACACACACTAGTTTGAGCAGCAGCAGAAGCACCCCACATCCAAGATCACTTGATTTCTGGTGTGACAAGATGTTCAAGGCTAATTTAGTGCTTTTTCTGCCCCAGACCTTGAATCAGTCCTTTATCCAAGAAGGTTTTCTTTAAGTGGAAAGTGATATTTAAAGAAAACAATCTGGATGCTACAAATGCTCATCGTTACTGGACAATTATTGTTTGTAAGCCTTTTCAGTGGACAGAGCTAAAAAATTCACATATACACATAGTTTTGGAGAAAATGCATCATGCATTTATACTAATATTCCAATCCAAGTTTAGGATTATACAGATTTTACTTTGATTTTGTATGTGTTATCTCTTCTGAAAATCTCAGTACCTAATGGTGTTAACATAATTACTCATTTGCCTTATCCTACTATATATATAATGGTTTCAGAATAACATTTCTAATATGATTACTAAACATATGCCTAATGATAATAGTTTCTGAATTTTTTTTTCAAGTCTTTTCTGTCCTCAGGGTATATCTCTCTAGGCATGTACAGTCAAGTTGCATTGCTTTAAAGTGACTTGGAATAATTCCTCCGTGTGTCATTATGCCACTAGCTTGATACCCAGTTAGGTCTGAATATTTCATTTTGCTTTGGATTTTTGGGAGCTGCTTTTTAAAAAAAAAAAAGTTTTGTGAAACACTAATATGGTTTCAAATCCAAAATTTACCAAGCAGGTAGTACATTTAGAGAAGTCTAGATTATTTCCCTGTCTCTTCCTTCTTTTTCCTTTCCTCACCCTGTAGATAACTTTTAAAAATATTTTTTATAGTTTATCCTTCCACTTAAAAGTATACACAAATAAGTATATATATATATTTAAATAAATTTATTTATTTAATTAATTTATTTTTTGGCTGCGTTGGGTCTTCGTTGCTGCGTGCGGGTTTCTCTAGTTGAGGCGAAAGGTGGCCAGTCTTAGTTGTGCTGAGCGTGCTTCTCATTGCGGTGGCTTCTCTTGTTGCAGAGCACAGGCTCTAGGTGCATAGTCTTCAGTAGTTGTGGCACGCGGGCTCCATAGTTATGGCTTGCGGGCTCTAGAGCGCAGGCTCAGTAGTTGGGCATGGGCTTAGTTGCTCCACGCATATGGGATCTTCCCAGACCAGGGCTTGAACCCATGTCCCATGAATTGGCAGGCGGATTCTTAACCACTGCACCACCAGGGAAGTCCCCATATATATTTTTTTATACTTCTTTTTCTTTCTTAGACAAGTAGCAGATACCATACACACTTTTGTTCACTTTGCTTTTTTCCACTTGTCAATATATCTTGGAGATCACTCCTTTGCAAGATATAGAGATTACATCGGAGGTTCTGAACAGAGAAAAAACTTGATCTGACGTATGTTTTTAAGACGATCATTATGACTACTATGTTAAAAATGGATTCCAAGAAGCAAGGAAGGAAATGGGGAGACCAATGCGTAGCTTTTGAGATAATGTGGGGAGAGATGCTGATGGCTTAGGCAGGGAGTTAGTAGTGGATATGGTAAGAAGTTGGAATCTGGATCTATTTTGAAGGTATAAGCAACACATTTTGATGATGGAATTGATGTGAAAGAGAGTAATCAAGGATGATTCCAACCAGGATAGAGTTGCCATTTACTGAGATGGGAAAACTGCAAGAGGGTCATGTTTGGGGTGGGGGGAGGAAGATCAGGAATTTGGTTTTCAACATGTTACATTTGAAATGCCTTGTTAGACAGCCAAGTAAATGTGTCAAGTAGGCAGTTTGTATACAAGTTTGAAGTATGGGGGAAATGATCTAGGTTGGAGACAGATACTACTTACATTCATGATACCAGATGAGATTACCAATGGAGGGAATGTGGGTACAGAAGAGAAGTAGTCCAAGGACAGACTTCTGGAGTTTAGAAGTTGGGGACATGGGAGGAACCAGTAAGGAGACTGAGAGAGAATTGCTAGAGGTTTGATCAATGGAATTAGGAGAGAAAGCATAGGCCTTTCTTTTGGATCAGAAGCTATAAGGTTGTAGGTGTGATTTACCAGTATCTATCTTTCCTGGCGTAAAGCAAGAGCCTGTGACAGGGAAGAAGGAAGCCACCATGCAAAAAGGAGAGACCAGAGAGTAAGGAGAAGGAGAGTAAGAGATTGATAGAGGTTGAGACCTCTGAACAACATCATGGGAGTTCCTGGATCCAGCAGTGCCTAAAGACCACACCACCTTGAATTTTTTTAACCAAGTGAGCCAATAAATTATTTTGTTGCTTTAAACTAGTTTGAGCTTATTATCATTTACAACAAAAAGGTTATTTTCTGTGCTCCCATAATAATTGTTCTTCCCCCAGTCTTTTTTTTTAACATCTTTATTGGAGTATAATTGCTTTATAACAGTGTGTTAGTTTCTGCTTTATAACAAAGTGAATCAGCTACACATATACATATATCCCCATATCTCCTCCCTCTTGCATCTCCCTCCCACCCTCCCTCTCCCACCCTTCAAGGTGGTCACAAAGCACCGAGCTGATCTCCCTGTGCTATGCAACTGCTTCCCACTAGCTATCTATTTTACATTTGGTAGTATTTATAAGTCCATGCCACTCTCTAACTTCGTCCCAGCTTACCTTTCCCCCTCCCCGTGTCCTCAAGTCCATTCTCTACATCTGCGTCTTTATTCCTGTCCTGCCCCTAGGTTATTCAGAACCATTTTTTTTCAATTCCATACATATGTGTTAGCATACAATGTTTGTTTTTCTCTTTCTGACTTACTTCACTCTGTGTGACAGACTCTAGGTCCATCCACCTCACTACAAATAGCTCAATTTCGTTTCTTTTTATGGCTGAGCAATAGTCCATTGTATATATGTCCCACATCTTCTTTATCCATCCATCTGTCAATGGACACTTAGGTTGCTGCCATGTCCTGGCTATTGTAAATAGTGCTGCAATGAACATTGTGGTACATGACTCGTTTTGAATTATGGTTCTCTCAGTGTATATGCCCAGTAGTGGGATTGCTGGGTTGTAAGGTAGTTCTATTTTTAGTTTTTTAAGTAACTCCATGCTGTTTTCCATAGTGGCTGTATCAATTTACATACCCACCAACAGTGCAAGAGGGTTCTCTTTTCGCCACACACTCTCTAGCATTAATTGTTTGTAGATTCTTTGATGATGGTCATTCTGACTGGTGTGAGGTGATACCTCATTGTAGTTTTGATTTGCATTTCTCTAATGATTAGTGATGTTGAGCATTCTTTCATGTGTTTGTTGGCAGTCTGTATATCTTCTTTGGAGAAATGTCTATTTAGGTCTTCTGCCCATTTTTGGATTGGGTAGTTTGTTTTTTTGATATGGAGCTGCATGAGCTGCTTGTATATTTAGGAGATTAATCCTTTGTCAGTTGCTTCATTTGCAAATATTTTCTCCCATTCTGAGGGTCGTCTTTTCGTCTTGTTTATGGTTTTCTTTGCTGTGCAAAAGCTTTGAAGTTTCATTAGGTCCCATTTGTTTATCTTTGTTTTTATTTCCATTTGTCTAAGAGGTGGGTCAAGAAGGATCTTGCTGTGATTTATGTCATAGAGTGTTCTGCCTATGTTTTGCTCTAAGAGTTTGATAGTGTCTGGCCTTACATTTAGGTCTTTAATCCATTTTGAGTTTATTTTTGTGTATGGTGTTAAGGAGTGTTCTAATTTCATTGTTTTACATGTAGCTTTCCAGTTTTCCCAGCACCACTTATTGAAGAGACTGTCTTTTCTCCATTGTATATTTTTGCCTCATTTATCAAAAATAAGGTGACCATATGTGTGTGGGTTTATCTCTGGGCTTTCTATCCTGTTCCATTGATCTATATTTCTGTTTTTGTTCCAGTACCATACTATCTTGATTACTGTAGTTTTGTAGTATAGTCTGAAATCTGAGAGCCTGATTCCTCCAGCTATGTTTTTCTTTCTCAAGATGGCTTTGGCTATTCAGGATCTTTTGTGTTTCCAATATTCCACAAATTGTGGAATATTTTGTTCTAGTTCTGTGAAAAATGCCATTGGTATTTTGATAGGGATTGCACTGAATCTGTAGATTGCTTTGGGTAGTATAGTCATTTACACAATGTTGATTCTTCCAATCCAAGAACACGGTATATCTCTCCATCTGTTCGTATCATCTTTAATTTCTTTCATCAGTGTCTTATAGTTTTCTGCATAAAGGTCTTTTGTCTCCTCAGGTAGGTTTATTCCTAGGTATTTTATTCTTTTTGTTGCATTGGTAAATGGGAGTGTTTCCTTAATTTCTCTTTCAGATTTTTCATCATTAGTGTATAGGAATGCAAGAGATTTCTGTGCATTAATTTTGTGTCCTGCTACTTTACCAAATTCGTTAATTAACTCTAGTAGTTTTCTGGTAGCATCTTTAGGATTCCCTATGTATAGTATCATGTCATCTGCAAACAGTGACAGCTTTATTTCTTCTTTTCTGATTTGGATTCCTTTTATTTCTTTTTCTTCTCTGATTGTTGTGGCTAAAACTTCCAAAATTATGTTGAATAATAGTGGTGAGAGTGGACAACCTTGTCTTGTTCTGATCTTAATGGAAATGGTTTCAGTTTTTCACCATTGAGAACGATGTTGGCTGTGGTTTTGTCATATATGGCTTTTATTATGTTGAGGTAAGTTCCCTCTATGCCTACTTTCTAGAGGGTTTTTATCATAAATGGGTGTTGAATTTTGTCAAAAGCTTTTTCTGCATTTATTGAGATGATCATATGGTTTTTCTCCTTCAGTTTGTTAATATGGTGTATCACGTTGATTGATTTGCGTATATTGAAGAATCCTTGCATTCCTGGGATAAACCCCACTTGAT
Source organism: Tursiops truncatus (assembly GCF_011762595.2). Lineage (NCBI taxonomy): Eukaryota > Metazoa > Chordata > Mammalia > Artiodactyla > Delphinidae > Tursiops > Tursiops truncatus. The sequence goes on along the minus strand of NC_047035.1, from coordinate 25,315,318 downwards.
CATGGTGTATGATCCCTTTAATGTGCTGTGGGATTCTGTTTGCTAGTATTTTGTTTGAGGACTTTTTCATCTATGTTCATCAATGATATTGGCCTGTAGTTTTCTTTTCTTGTGACATCTTTGTCTGGTTTTGGTATCAGGGTGATGGTGGCCTCGTAGAATGAGTTTGGGAGTGTTCCTCCCTCTGCTATATTTTGGAAGAGTTTGAGAAGGATAGGTGTTAGCTCTTCTCTAAATGTTTGATTGAATTTGCCTGTGAAGCCATCTGGTCGTGGGCTTTTGTTTATTGGAAGATTTTTAATCACAGTCTCAATTGCAGTGCTTGTGATTGGTCTGCTTATATTTTCTATTTCTTCCTGGTTCAGTCTCAGAAGGTTTTGCTTTTCTAAGTTGTCCATTTTTGCAGGTTGTCCATTTTATTGGCATAGAGTTGCTTGTAGTAATCTCTCATGATCCTTAGTATTTCTGCAGTGTCAGTTGTTACTTCTTCTTTTTCATTTCTAATTCTATTGATTTGAGTCTTCTCCCTTTTTATCTTGATGAGGCTGGCTAGTGGTTTATCAGTTTTGTTTATCTTCTCAGAGAACCAGCTTTTAGTTTTATTGATCTTTGCTATTGTTTCCCTCATTTCTTTTTCATTTATTTCTGATCTGATCTTTATGATTTCTTTCCTTCTGCTCACTTTGGGGTTTTTTTGTTCTTCTTTCTCTAATTGCTTTAGGTGTAAGGTTAGGTTGTTTATTTGAGATGTTTCTTGTTTCTTGAGGTAGGATTGTATTGCTATAAACTTCCCTCTTAGAACTGCTTTTGCTGCATCCCATAGGTTTTGGGTCGTCATGTTTTCATTGTCATTTGTTTCTAGGTATTTTTTGATTTCCTCTGTTATTTCTTCAGTGATCTCTTGGTTATTAAGTAGTGTATTGTTTAGCCTCCGTGTGTTTGTATTTTTTACAGGTTTTTTCCTGTAATTGATATCTAGTGTCATAGCGTTGTGGTCAGAAAAGATACTTGATACGATTTCAATTTTCTTAAATTTACCAAGGCTTGATTTGTGGCCCAAGATATGATCTATCCTGGAGAATGATCCATGAGCACTTGAGAAGAAAGTGTATTTTGTTGTTTTTGGATGGAATGTCCTATAAATATCAATTAAGTCCATCTTGTTTAATGTATCATGTAAAGCTTGTGTTTCCTTACTTATTTTCATTTTGGATGATCTGTCCATTGGTGAAAGTGGGGTGTTAAAGTCCCCAGCTATAATTGTGTTACTGTCAATTTTCCCTTTTATGGCTGTTAACATTTGCCTTATATATTGAGGTGCTCCTATGTTGGGTGCATAAATATTTACAATTGTTATATCTTCTTCTTGGATTGATCCCTTGATCATTATGTAGTGTCCTTCTTTGTCTCTTGTCATAGTCTTTATTTTAAAGTCTATTTTGTCTGATATGACAATTGCTACTCCAGCTCTCTTTTGATTTCCATTTGCATAGAATATCTTTTTCTATCCCCTCACTTTCAGTCTGTATGTGTCCCTAGGTCTGAAGTGGGTGTCTTGTAGACAGCATATATATGGGTCTTGTCTTTGTATCCATTCCATCAGTCTATGTCTTTTAGTTGGAGCATTTAATCCATTTACATTTAAGGTAGTTATCGATATGTATGTTCCTATTACCATTTTTTAATTGTTTTGGATTTGTTATTGTAGTGCTTTTCCTTGTGTTTCCTGCCTAGAGAAGTTCTTTTAGCGTTTATTGTAAAGCTCGTTTGGTGGTGCTGAATTCTCTTAGCTTTTGCTTGTCTGTAAAGGTTTTAATTTCTCTGTTGAACTTCCCCCAGTCTTAACATTTACCACACTTTATAGATTTTGATGGGTTATGTGACTGCAAGGGAGATTGAATCTCTCTCACCATTCACTTGTGGCCATACAATTTTGGGAAGTCCTCAACCCTCACTGGATTTCAGATTCCTCATCTTTTAAAGGACAGCATAGGCTCGGGTAATATCGCACATCCCTTCTAGTGTCAACATCCTTTGATTGTTGGTACTTTTCTCTAGTTTTTAAACTTCTACAGAAAGAGGTTTAAAAATATGCCATTTTAGGGACTACTGATACATACAACAACTTAAATGAATCTCAAAGGCATTATGATGAGTGAAATAGGCCATTCTCAAAAGATTACATGTTATGTTATTTTATTTATGACATTCTTGAAAAGATAAAACTACAGTGACAGAGAACAGATCAGTGGTTGCCAGGGATGAGGGGTAGGGGAAAGATATGACCCTCTACAAGGCAATTTTGGGGGGTTATGGAATTGTTCTGTATCCTGACTGTGATGGTGGTTACATGCAACTATACATGTGCTAAAATTCATAGAACTGTACACCCAAAAAGTCAGTTTTACTGTATGACACTTAAAAAAATAAAATTTTTAAAATTCCTGGTCCAGTTCTTGCTACCATACTGTTAGAAGGGCCTACTTAGCCTCATTCTGCATCAGCAATGTTTACTCTACACTTGCTGTGGTTCAGAACACATCTTGGGTTCCTAGGCCCATAGAAGTGGTTTCAGAAAATGTGTTTTTGTTTTTTTTAAGAAGAGTAAGGGAATATTAGATGTATTTGTTTACTATTGCTGTATAACAAATTATCACAAACTTAGTGGCTTGAAACAACACCCATTTATGAACTCACATTTCTGTAGGTCAGAAGGCTGGCACAGCATGAATGGGCTCTCTGCTGAGGGTATCATAAAGCTGAAATCAAATGTTGACTGGACTGAATTCTCATCAGGCTGAGGCTCTGGTGAAAAATCCAATTCCAGGCTCATTCTAGTTGTTGCAGTTGTAGGACTGAGGTCCCTGTTTTGTTGTGGGCTACTGGTGAGGATCACCCTCACCTCCTACACGCCACTCTCAGGTCCTTCCCACATGACCCCTGTGGTTAGTTCACATCATGGCTGTTGGCTTTCTTCCAGGCCAGTTGGAGCACATCTCTCTGACTTTCTCCTCTGCTATCAACCAGAGAAAAGTTTTTGCTTTTATAGGACTCATAGATTAGGTCAGGCTCACCCAGATTATCTCCTTATTTTAAAATCAACTTTGCCTTATAAACATAACACAATCAGGGGACTGATAGCTCATCATATTCACAGCCCCAGGGCATGTACACAGAGCTGGGTGTGGGGAGAGGATCATGGGAGAGATCTTAGAATTCTGCCTGCCACAGGATATAAGCCAAAAGACAAAAAATATTTTGGTAAATGCAGGGTTATTGATTGTATTGTATGATGTACCAAGCATGATCTGGGAGTCTGAAGATATAAATTCAACCTATAGCTTCACTGGTAAGCTGTGTTATCGTGGTCAAGACACTTAACTTCTTTGGCCCCCAGTTTTATCAAACTTAAAATGCTGATCTTGTTACCTGCTTTATGTATATATCGTAGAGTGATTGTGAGACTTAATTGAGGTAATGGTGAATATGTTTTACTCAAATCTAAAGTACTGTGTAAATATATTAGTTATTTCTGTTAATATTTTGGCTGACAGTGATCTGCTTTAACCTCTGCTCCAGGAATGTATTATTTCTAAAAAGATAATAAAAAAGGGGCAAATTAGAGAAAGGTCCCAAAGCCAAGATCAAGAAGCTTAGATTTAATTCAGCAGGTGACTTGGAGCTGAAGGAGGACATAAACAAAGGGCCTGGGTCAAAGAAACTGGCAAGGAAGACAATTCTTAAGGCAGAATGGGTTTCTATGGTGATGAGAGACAAAGGAGCCCACAGAGGAAAAGGTTAAAATAATTAACATGGGAGATCAGTAAGATATAGACCAAGATCTGGGATGTAGGATTGAAAGAAAGGGGTGGAGAAGAGCTTTTACAGTCCAGTCTCATTTTTCACAGAGGCATATCCATGTGAAGCATTTCTACCATTTGTGGTCCCCTGCTGTCCACGGGGTGTATAGAGAATAGCAACTGACTTTAATAGCAATGTTAGCAAAACATAATTATGAAGGCAAATCTACTGAAAAAATAACACGATATTATACCCCAAGGCCAAGGACTTTATTCAGTTTTGTGGGGAGGGGGCTTGTGTTCAGCTGTGCTGGATCATCCTTGTAGCATTCTTCCCTTATTATCACAGGTAAGTAGCGGCTGCCTGTTCATAATAGACTGCCCAGTGTAGGCTAGAATTGGTGATGCTCCAGATTACGAGGAACAATCAACTGACTCCACTCTTGGTATTCCAGATGGAGGAATTCATTCTCAGAGGGCCTAATTTGATTCCTAACTAGCTGTGGCCCCATAGCCACAGTGACATAACTTGTGAGGTAGAAGCGTGGAGCTCTTAAACACACAGATTCTAGAGTCAGCTTTCCTGGGTTCCCATCCCAGCTCCCTAATTTACTAGGGAATTAGGGCAAGTCCCTTAACTTCTGCCTAAATTTCTTGCTGGCCAAAAAAATGGGGAAAGTAATTATAATCTATTCTCATAAAGCTGTTGGGATAAATAAATGAACTCATTAATTAATTTAATCACATAAAGTGCTGGAATAATGTCCAGGATAGAGTAAGTACTCAAAAAATTATTATTATTTTCTGGACTTAATTTAATTGGCCTTAACAACATTTATTAAGCTTCTTGAGCTTCAGGTTTTGCATTTGTAAAGTGAGGCAGTTAAACTCAATTTTATTTCTAAGGTACCTTCGAACTAACATTCTATTCTGTATGATGCGTGTTTTTATTTATTGCAATTCCAGTATTTTATGCTCTGATGCCATTATGCTTTAGTTATTGCTGCTTTATTTATTTATATTCATTCCCTGGTGAAAAGTAGCACTGTCCTACCTTTTTAGAAGCCTTTCATATGCCTTCACAATCTTAAAAAAATTTTTTTAAATCAAAGTACTGATTTGTACTGAAGCACAGTTTAAAAGGCTAGACTCACAGATTACTTATTAACTGCAAAAGAAAAAATGTACCTTTATAGTGGAGAAATCTGGATCAAGGGACAATTTTATATTAGGTGCTTCTGACAGGATGTTCCTAAATTACCTGATCAAGCTAGACCTAACTTTGACCTCACAAGAAATTCAGGAGATAGAGGAATTGGTTAAATAGCATGAGGAAACAATCAGAAAAATCCAGAATATGAGACATTTTACAGGACAACTGGCCTGGAATCTTCAAAATGTCAATGTCATAAAGTGGCACACATTTCATTCCCAAACCCTTCAGCATGCATCTCCTAAAAATAAGGGCATTCTCTTTGTAACCACATTGTCGTTAATACTCCTAAGAAAATTAGTAAAAATTCTATCATGTAGTCTACTATCAGCCGATAAACCTGAACAACAAAAGAAAACAATAGACAAATGGGGCTTCATGAAAATTAAAAACTTTTATGCTTCAAAGGACACCATCATGAAAGTAAAAAGACAACCTACAGAATGGGAGAAAATATTTGCAAATCATATATCTGATAAGGAACTTGTAGTCAGAGGAACTCTTACAAGTCAACAACAAAAAGACAAATAACCCAATTAAAAGAATGGGCAAAGGATTTAAGTAGACATTTCTTCAAAGAAAATATGTGAATGGCCAATAATCACATTCTATTTATGAATAGAATCAATTTTTTGACTGTAGATGCCAAAGTTAAGGTCAACTTGTATGTGGTGAGATGGGCTCCTATGTCTTCTTCCTGGGCATGAGCAGTTTTTTGGGTTGAGATGGAGGAAAGCAGCTTTGCTGGCAGCTACTTCCCTCCTCCAGCTCTGAGACTTCCTGATTGAAAGCACTGTGAGACCTGCTGACCCCATTTCTTTCCAGATTTAATTATTCTTTTTGAAAGTTGGCTCTAACCTCAAGGGGATTTGAAACACAAGGCTCCAGTGGGGATGAAGCTTTAGACCCAAGATAACTATTCCTTTTGCTATTGAACAGCCTGGCAGGGGAACAATTTGCCCCTTGCCCTGAGCACTGTCATTTATTTTGATCGTTTTCATTCCTATCAAGTGTGCTTCTGGCTCAGAAGGCAGCCATCTGATACCTGAAGTGACTCCTTACATTACTTCCTTGTCTTTTCTCTTGTCTTGTAACAAGATATCCCACTAAAATATGCCTGTTTGTGTACTAAGGAGCTGATGTGGGCGTGGATGGCTATGATTTAGTAACCCTAAGGGGGAAAATACGGGGGCAATAAGAATAGTTATTGTGTGTTGATGAGCTCCTCTGTGTCTATTTATTTCATTTAACTCTTACAACAACCCTATGAGTAGTTAACTCTTATTTATCCCCATTTTACAGATTGGGAAATGGAGGCTTAGAGATGTTATGTAAGTTGCCCACGGCAACAAATGGAAAGTGACAAATCTGCAAAGTGACTTAAACCCCCCAAATATGGTCTTAACCACTGTTCCATACTGGCACCCGAGTGGAAGAGGGTACCTTTCTAAAAATTTGGAGTCAGACAGACCTGAGTTCGAGTCCTGCCACCCTTGCTTCCTAGTTCTATAACCTTTAGCAAGTCTACCTACCTCATAAAGCTTTGAGGATGCTATGAGATAATACAGTGCGTAAGTGCTTGGTCCAGTGAGTACTAAATGAATATCAGGTGTTTTCCTTCAAAAACCTATCAAGTGCTTTCTCTGTACCAGACCCTGTGCTAATCTGGGGGGACTTGGAGTTAAATACTGCACAGTCTGAGTCCTAAAGACCAGGGGGTTAGTAGATCTGGGGCTTGTGGACTGAATCTGGCCTTCAGAAGTGTTCTGTTGGTCCACACATGCTTCAAAACTTTTGAATTAGTTGCAGACATTTAAAAATTGGGAGATTTTAATAAATATCTGTATTTCCAACTTTGGAAACCTAGTAGAGATGGCAATACTGGGCCTATATTCTCACATGGCAGCAATCATCTAGGAGGCAGTTTGCCAATGTGGGAATGTGGGCCACAGTCCCCGCCACTCCCTATTGTATCTGAGGGGGTCAGTGGCCATTCACGGTTGCAGTTGTGCACTGTTTTCTTTTCTTTTTTTTTGGCCATGCCGTGTGCATGCAGGATCTTAGTTCGTGTGGCAGGTAGAATTTATATCCCCTTACAAAATAACCACCCTAAATGCTGTTCCTGACAAAAGCAAGTTAAATTCCTCCCAGGGCAGTGAAGAGAAGCCTCCAGAGGTGAGGTGAGAGTATTTCTGGGAGAATCCAGAAAAGTGGAGAGAGGAGGAATCTAGCTCCTTTCAACATGAGAATGGAAGCCTGTCTGAATGGTCAGGGACAGGGTCAGGCTCAGCCTCAGCCCATAGGAAAAATACTGTTATTCATAGTGGGTAGACTGAGAATTTTTTTTTTTTTTTTGAGGGCATTGGGAGCCCATTCTTAGGAGGGGTCTGAGAGACATGGCAAAGGCTGGGTGAAAGCTGAGGATGGAAGAGAATATTCAAGGTGAAGTTCAACCTACAGTCAAGAAATTTGCTCCAGGGAGTTCCCTGGTGGCCTAGTGGTTAGGATTCGGGGCTTTCACCACCGTGGCCTGGGTTCAGTCCCTGGTCAGGGCACTGAGAACTGAGACCCTGTAAGCCGTGCAGTGTGGTCAAAAAAAAAAAAGATAAATTTGCTCCAAACCACGATAAGATACCACTCCACACCCACGAGGATGGCTATAATCAAAAAAGGCAGACAACAAGTACCAGAGAGGATGTAGAGAAATTGAAACTCTCATACATTGTTGGTGGGAGTGTAAAATGATGCAGCCGCTTTGGAATACAGTCCGGCAGTTCCTCAAAATGCTAAACACAGAGTTACCATATGACCCAGAAATTCCACTCCTAGGTGTATACCCAAGAGAAATGAAAATATATGTTCACACTGAAACTTGTACACAGTGTTCATAGCAACATTATTCATAATAGCCAAAATGTGGAAAAAACCCAAATGTCCATCAACTGATGAGTGGGTAAACAAAATGTATTACATATATTCATACAATAGAATATTCTTCAGCAATAAGAAGGAATGAAGTACCCAGAGGTGATACATCATACATGAATCTTGAAAACATTATGCTAAATGAAAGAAGCCAGCCACAAAAGACTGGATATTATATGATTCTACGTATATGAAATGTCCAGAATAGGCCTATCGTATAGAATGTAGATTAGCGGTTGCCGGGGGCTTAGGGCCAGGGTGGGAGGACAGGAGGGGGAGACTGGGAAGGAGAAGTGACTGCTACTGGTACAGGTTTCTTTTTGGAGTCTTAAAAAAGTCCTAACATTAGATAGTGGTGATGGTTGTGCAACTCCGTTAATATAATAAAGCCCACTGAATTGTACACTTCTTTTTAAATAGCTATATTAGTCTTACTTTATTTTGCTGGCAGATTTTTTTATTTTTATTTTTTGGCTGCGTCAGGTCTTAGTTGTGGCACGCGGGATGTTTTTTTATTGTTGCGGCATGTGGGTTCTTTGTTGTGGCGAGGGCCTCTCTGTAGTTGTGGCACGTGGGGTCCAGAGCGCCTGGGCTCTGTAGTTTGTGGCAGGCGGGCTCAGTTGCCCCACGCCATGTGGGATCTTAGTTGCCTGACCAGGGATCGAACCTGCGTCCCCTGCATTGGAAGGCAGATTCTTTACCACTGGACCACCAGGGAAGTCCCTGAATTGTACACTTTGAGGAGGTGAATTTTATGGCATGTGGAATTATATCTCAGTAAAGCTGATACTAAAACAAATCTCTGCTCCAAGTTTCTTCACACTCCGTCTGAGATAAATAGAAGCCACAAGGGACTTTTGTCTGTCTCCCCTTATCTTGGAAAAAGATTCCTTAGCCTCTCTTTACGCATTAACTCCTTATCTGCTGGCTTTTCTTAAGGTTCTGCTTTAGACCCTTTCCTAGTTATGCTCCATGAAGCAGACTCCCAACTTTACCACTAACAGTTGTGTGATCTTGAGCAAATTAGTTAACTTCTTGACCTCAATTTCCTCATTTGAAAAATGAGGATAATAATTGCATTGTTACTGAATCAGGTCCAGCTGCTCGCCGCTAGAAAAAGCAATACTCGAGAGAGAGAGACAAATGTTGGTAGAAAGGAAAGGTGCTTTTAATCAGAATGCCAGCAATCTGCGGAAATGGTGGACTCAGTGTCCCACGTTAAAACCACCTCCGAAGATTCTGCTCGGCCATGAAAGTTTATAAAGGGAAAAGGGGAAGTAATCTCAGTTAATCACTGAGATAGGGGACTGGACTCATAGCCATCTCCCACTGTGTGCAGGCTTGTGTGCAGGCTTGTCGACTCCTGGTAATCTTTCTTTAGATGCTATCTTGTTCACACAGTGTATTCGTTAGATTACTGAAGGGGAAGCTGGGGAAGAGATCTGGTCATCTGTTAATTACTTATTCTTCATTTCTACTTCCTTGATCTACGGAAAGAACCGACAATTTAGGCAAGGTATTGTGTGATTAGAAGATTTGAAAGGTGTGCTAGCGCCAGAGATGAGTAGAGCATGGGGGCGCCTGACTTAAGGTTAGTGACAAGACAAAAGGGTGCCTCCTGCAGAGAGCTCTTTCCTGCAAAGAGCTTTTTCCTGCCAATAGCCGCTTACAGGGACTCCTTCATAGGTTAAGTGTGAAGATAAAATAACTAAATATATGAAACCTATTTAGAACAGTACCTGGCACATAGTAAATTCTGTATTAGTATTTTTAATGATTATTTATATATTAAAACCCTAGAACAGTATTTAGCACGTGTTAAGTGCCCAATGAGATTAGCTGTTATTCAACCATACCTCATAAAAAGATTAGCTATTATTAATTAATTAATTTTTATTAGAGAGGGTAATGGCAAGCTTGTCCAAGACTTTGCTCTCCTGTTGACGAACATTTGAGCTGCTTCCAATTTGGTGTAATTAATGAATAGTGCAACTTTGGGTATTTGCCCATCAGCTTCTTTGGGTACACACTTAGGAGTAGATTGCTGAGTCACAGGGTATGTGGATCTTCCTATTTCCAGATAATGCCAAACTCTTTTCCAAAGTTGCTGATTCAGTTTACATTCCCACCTCCAACACTTGATATACTCATCATGTAAAATTTTACATCTGGTATGTAACGATGGCATTGATTTTAATTTGCATTTCCATGCTTACTGATGAGGGGAGTGTCTTTGATTTACTCTTTTATGAAGAGCCTGCTCAAGTTTCTTGTCCATTTCTAACTGGTTGATAAGTTTTTTTCTCATCGATTTGTGAGAATTCTTCACGTGGTTTGGAAACTAGTGCTTTGTCTATTGCAAGTATTTTTTAAAAATTTATTTTATTGAAGTATAGTTGATTTACAATGTTGTGTTAATTTTTGCTGTACAGCAAAATGATTCAGTTATACATATATTTACATTCTTTTACATATTCTTTTCCATTATGGTATATAACAGGATACTGAATCTAGTTCCCAGTGCTATACAGTAGGACCTTGCTGTTTTTCCATTCTCTATATAATAGTTTGCATCTGCTGACCCCAAACTCTCAATCCCCTCACCCCCGCCACCTCCTTGGCAACAATAAGTCTGTGCTCTATGTCTGTGAGTCTGTTTTGTAGTATTGCAAGTATTTTCTATTACTCTGCTTGTCTTTTTGCTCTAACAATGGTATCTTTTGATGAATAGAAAATTTTAATTCCTAAGTAAGCGAATATATGAATCTTTTCTATAATGGTAGTGCTTTTCGTGTCTTGTTTAAGAAATTCTTCCCTGTCTCAAGGTCTGGTTTTTTTTTTGTTTTTTGTTTTTGTTTTTGTTTTTTTTTGCAATACGCGGGCCTCTCACTGTTGTGGCCTCTCCGTTGCGGAGCACAGGCTCCGGACGCGCAGGCTCAGCGGCCGTGGCTCACGGGGCCTAGCCGCTACGCGGCATGTGGGATCCTCCTGGACCGGGGCACGAAGCCGTGTCCCCTGCATCGGCAGGCGGACTCTCAACCACTGCGCCACCAGAGAAGCCCTCAAGGTCTTTAATATGCTTTCCTGTACTATCTTGTAAAAGCTTTATAGTTTTCCCTTTTACACTTAGGTCAATTCCACCTGGAATTGACTATTGTGTATGAGGTGAGATACAAGTGCAATTTCAATATTTTTCTACATGGATACTCAATTTTATCAGCACCATTTATTAAAAAATCTGTTCTTTTCTCACTGCTCTGCAGGCTGCCTCTGTCAGGTAGCAAGTAACCATATGTGTAGGTCTGCTTGGGGGATCCTTATTCTGTCCTGTTTCAGCAAGTCCTCTCAGCTTGTTCTTCTATTCAATAGTGCGTTACATCTTGGCCCTTTACCTTGAGAATCTGCTTATCAAGTTACACACACACACACACACACACACACACACACACACACAAACTGAAAACTAAATAAAACAGAAACAGTTTTCTCAATCAGTATACATCTCAAGATCTAACTGGAGGGTAGGGGGCAGGGTTTTTTTCTTTTTCCAGCCGGAAGGGAACAAAGAAGCATGTAGATAAAGTTGTGTCTCTTTTATTTGACAGCTGCCTTGTTCTAGCGACATCAGTATGGGGTTGAAAACAACAGTCAGAGATGGGCAGAACCAAGGGAATCATTGAGGACAGTCAGACCACATCTTCTGAATCCTTCGTACCTCTGGGTGCTGCAGCTCTATTGGCTTAACTTGGGCTTTTTTTTTGGATGCAACCAAAGGCATCCTAACTCATCCATAAGCTACCTTAAATACAGACTTGAATGCAGGAACAAGTAAAAAGGCCTCTTCATGAAAAGGAAAACAGCTGTTACAAAAATATGAATTTTATTCTATAGGAAGGTAGTATGTGATAACAATAATAATGATAATGATGATAGTTATAGCTAACATCTGCCAAGCCAGGCATGGTGGCTAGGAATTTACAGATAATATACCATTACATTTATGACCTTATTTAATGGGTATGACCTCCCAGTGCTGTTCTTTTCCCAGGACCACAGATGTTAAGTAACTCTCCCCATGTCACACAGTTAATAGGATTCAAAGGTCTGGCTCCAATACACTTATCAATTGCTCTTTTGACTTAGAATTTTTTATTAAATAGGGAAAATTAAATTCTTCCAGAAGAGTAAGATTTGGGGCAAAGGGGAATTCTACCTCACTATTTGTAGGACATTAAGTGGATAACCTTCCTAGAGAGTAGTTTGGTAGTATGTATTAAATACCTGAAAATGTTTATTGTCTTTTAAACACGAATTCTACTTTTTAAAAATAAGTGCTGCCCCCAAAGAAAGATTTTCAAGGATGTTTATAGCAGAGTAATTTTTAGCAGTAAAAATAGAGCTTTCATTAAATAAATGTTAGGAACTAAAACACTATTGCAGCTATTAAGAATAAGGTTTTAGAGTTTTTAATGGCAAGAAAAAATGCTACCTTAAGTGAAAGAAGCAGATCACAAAACAATATTCACAGCAGGATTTCTATTTTATATATTATTTAAAAGTCAAGAAGAATATACTGTAAAATGATAGTAGTGATTATCTCTGCAGGGGGAGATTATGGATAATATAAGTTCTCTTCTTTTACTTTTCTGAAAGTTTCAAGTTTCAGCTGTGAACTTCCAGAATATATTATTGATGAAAATTTCAAAGATATTAAAAAATAGCACAGAAAAATGAAACTGATGAATACACCACTGACTTTAACAATTTTCAACACAGGGCCAATCTTGCCTATCATACCCTTTCCTATTCCCTCCCCCGGATTATTTGGATGCAAATCTCAAACATTATATTTCATTTGTAAAACTTTCATTATGTTTCTCTAAAAGATAGACCCCTGTTTAAAAACCACAACCACAGTACCATTGTCACGCCTAAATTAAAAAAAATAATTCCTTGATATCATCAAATATCCAGTGTTTGAATTTCCCTGATTGTCTTAAAATTAGGCTTTACATGTTTTTTTAATGTGTTCTTGGTTTTGCTTTACACACACACACACACACACACACACACACAGTTTTGCTTACCTGAATTGAGATCCAAGTAAGTTTTATCCCTTGTGATTGGTTGATATATCTCATGGAACTGAGCAGAATCCTGCAGGGCCCCTCCAAGTACAAAGGCCCCTCCATGTCCCCTGCCTCTTCTTTGTAGAAAAACTGAAGTCTCCCAGGCCTCCCTGTGTCACAAAAGAGCAGGCTCAAGCAGTTAATGATCAGGACAATAGAGTCACAGAATCTTTCAGCATCTGAGTTGTTTTACAGATACTATAACTGCCACCAGAGGGATGACCAGACTGCAGCCGTGACTTAAGCGGCTCCACCTTGAGCAGTACTGAATCTATGGCTAGAGCACAATTCCAAGAACTGGCCTTAAAAGAATGGGATTAACACTGTTGCTCATAATAATCTATATCTTTGTGGGCATCAAAATCATTGTAGCTTGTTCTGCCCATATATGTAAGTAAGCAGGCAACTAAAATTGTCAGCCAAGAGAGCCTACAGACGCATGTCAACATCTTCCACTCTGAGAATATGGCGCCCTATGTTAGCATGAAGAAGAAAAAGAAGACAGACCTTCACCCATAATCCCATAGAAATGGAATGATGTTCTGACAAGTGGGGATTTACAAGCAGCTTTCGGCAGGAAAGAGCTCTCTGCAGGAGGCCCCTATTGTTTTGTCACTTTAGCAAAGCTATATTGTAACCTTAAACCAGGCACCATCAGGCTCTACTCATCTCCAGCCCAAGCACACCTTTCCAGTCTTTTGATCACAAAATACCTTCCCTAACCTAACAACTAGGTCTCCATGGCCTCTCACAGACTGGAATTGCAGGTGTCCTAGATTTTCCTAGGCTGACCTGGTTTTCTGCCAAAGAAATGGTTTGTCGCACCCCATCATTCAAGAAAGAGGATATCTTCTTGAAAACATGATGTAGGAATGTGTGAGGATGTAACCTTCCAGACATTTCATGGTGAGGCAGCTCCCTTCAGCCCATCAATTTTCTGGAGATTGAGGCAGCTGTGAGCTGTTAGCAGCCAACATTCACAGCAGCTGAGTGATGGGCACACTGGCCTGCTCAAGGGGACCTGGGCAGAACACTAACTGTGTGTACCACATCACCTAAAATTATCTACCACCAGGGGCACTTGTACCATAGTTTAGAAAGTCTGGGTATACAGAATGGCACTGTGAATGCAGTGCCTTAGGTGGTGTTTCGTGGAAAGTCTTTGATGGGGAGGAGTCTGGAGGAAGGGGTACTGGACTGAAGTCTGTGGAAGTCTAGTCATGGAATGTGCGGGGAGCTTGACAATGTTTGTGGTGATAGGAATGGGGAGGAAGAGAAAGATGGGAAGGGTTATAGAAGGAAGTGTCAAGAGGCTGAGTTCGTGAAGAGGGGTTGAGAAGAATGAAGGAAAAAGGATGACTTGGGTTAGAACCTGGGGGCTTGGGAGAATAGCAGTGCCTGGGAAGGCAGAGAGATTCAGGCTGCGGAAGCCAGCTTGGTCCTTCTGTCAAGACCAAGAGATCAATTCTCTAGCACGAATGTTTGTGGAAATATCCTCTCCTTTGCTTTTATCTGGAATATCCATTGTTAAAAAAGTAAGGATTTGGACTTCCCTGGTAGCGCTGTGGTTAAGAATCGGCCTGCCAATGCTGGCGACACGGGTTTGAGCCCTGGTCTGGAAAGATCCCACATGCTGCGGAGCAACTAAGCCTGTGAACCGCAACTACTGAGACTGTGTGCCACAGCTACTGAAGCCCACGTGCCTAGAGCCCGTGCTCTGCAGCAAGAGAAGCCCCCGCAATGAGAAGCCCCCGCACCGCAACGAAGAGTAGCCCCTGCTCGCTGCAACTAGAGAAAGCCCGTGCGAAGCAACGAGAACCCAACGTAACCAAAAATAAATTAATTAAATAAATAAATAAAAAAGAAGAATTGTGCACCCCGGGAATTCCCTGGTAGTCCAGTGGTTAAGACTCCAAGTTCCCAATGCAGGGGGCCCAGGTTCGATCCCTGGTCAGGGAACTAGATACTGCATGTCACAACTAAGACCTGGCATGGCCAAATAAATAAATATTAAAAAAAAATAGTAAGGACTTGCTGCCCCCCAGATTTTAGCAAAAGGAGCAGGCTAGGTGGATGTCAAAACCCATCCGTCTCCTCTTCCTACAGAAATTCCAACCCACCCACCTGCCCCACGAGCAGCGTAGGGCCAGGGTGTCAGGAACTCCCAGGCAAAGCTGTAAGATCATCTCCTCTTTCAGGATTGAATTAGTCCTAGACATGAGTCATATTTCCAATTGCCTTTCTTTCTGATGAGAGGGTCCTCGCTGGCTCTGCTGTCCTCCTTTCTTGGCAACAGAAGGGTGGTGTGAGATTAAATTTCTCAAGAAAACTAAAAAAACCACAAAGATCCCCCGTCTCCATATCATGTGAGCCAAGATATTCTTTGGGTGAAGAGGGTCAGTGCAGACAAAGG
The DNA here is from genome assembly GCF_011762595.2 of Tursiops truncatus. Taxonomy (NCBI): domain Eukaryota; kingdom Metazoa; phylum Chordata; class Mammalia; order Artiodactyla; family Delphinidae; genus Tursiops; species Tursiops truncatus. The sequence continues at coordinate 25,299,838 of NC_047035.1, read as the reverse complement.
CACTCTGATCACTTGCGATGCTTTCTCTCTCTAATTATAGAAAGTATTTAGCTATTGTTCCCTAATTGCTTGCTGCAGTTGGTTTTTTTTTTTTTTTTGACAAAAGCCTGGTTTCTGATGAGTTGTTCTTTTTTTTTTTCCTTCCCCTGCCTTGGTCCATTGCCATATCAGGCCCTGGCTATCCCACTGGAGAACTGAAGGAGTTGGTATGGTATTTCTCAAGAAGCCACTTTAACCCATCTAATTGTTTTCATGGCTTCTCCTCTCTTCCTCCTAGTTACCTCACAGAGAAAGGGAATTAACATTTACTGAGCATCTATTTAGAATGTGCCAGGCATTGTACAAAACCTTTGCATAGATTATCATATTCAATCCTTGCAGCAAGGCTGAGAGGCAAATGTTATTTTCCTCAATTTACAGATGAGGATTCTAAGGCACAGGAAGTTCTCACAGCCTGTAAGTAGCTGAGCCAGGGTTCAAACCCAGTGAGTCTGAGCCCGGATTCCAACGCAGGTCTGTCTGACTCCATGTCACCTCTCTCAAAAGAGCCCAAGAGTTTTTTATAGACTTTGGCGAATAGAACATTGGTACTGATGCTCCCACCACCATAGGAGAATTGGGGAATCCTGCCCCCTCACCCTGAAAGTGCCTATTTCTAGGCCCTCTGACTTGGTGAGGATGCCTGTAGGACTCTGAAAGGAGGTCTGGGATTCCTGTGTTGATTTATGACACATGGAGAGATGGTGGCAATGACAAGGAAGAAAGCCACCCCACTCCCAGGGGCTGCAGCAGTCAGGGTTCTACGGGAAAGAGATGGCACATTCAAGGTTTAAATCCAGAGCACTGAACGGATGGACTGCTTAGAGGAGGTGTGGGACGTTAAGGGGAAGCAGCTGGGCACCAGCAGAGCAGGAAGTCATTGTCATCCCTAAGTCTAAAGGGGTGTGGTGTGGGAGTGCTGCTCCTATAGCCCAGTGGGAGCTGGGGCTAGGGCAGAGGTGCTCCAACGGGAGCTGTGGCAGGAAAGGAACCCAGCCACTGCCAGAACACAGACAGGAAGGCTGGGAGCACATGCGGAAGGGGGCTCTGTGTGTGTGCAGACATCGGGGTCTCTCTCTTCTTTGGCCTCCCTGCCTCCTACTCACGCTTACCACTGGCCAAGCTCAACTAGAAGACAGAGGGCAGGGGAGTCTCAGGGATGCAGCCTGTACTGGTCAGCCTCCTGGGCATGGAGCAGGGCAGAGAAGGGTGGAGAGTTGACCTCGGGGAGGATACAGAGGATATTCAGCAAAGGGGCTTACTCAAGCCTGCCCTCCGTGTCAGTCTCTAGGGGTAGGACAGTGCTTACAGACCCAAAGAATCGTGGAATGTGAACGATGGAAGAGTCCTTAGAGTTCTGCCCATAGAATTCCTTTACTTTACAAAAGGGGATCCTGAATCCCAGGGATGTAAAATGACAGGTCCAAGGTCAGCTGCTAATTAGTAGCATAGGCAGGACTGGAACCCAGCTCCCTAGCTCCCAGTCCATCATGCCTCTCAATTTGAGAACTGTGGTCAATTAATCGTTGGTAATAAAGGATTACTGCTGAGCCAGCTTGCCTATTTCCTGTTAAAACTGCTCAAAGACCTCAGGGTGTATTTTACTTTGGCCCCAGACGTTTGCCTCAAATGATTCCCTCTCTAAATACATCTGTGATCATAGTGGGCTGCCCATTCCAGAGTGTGGGCTCTGGAGTTAGACTCATGGGTTGGAAGCCCAGCTCTGCCCTTCGGCATGACCTTGGACAAGTTGCTTAACTCTCTGTTCCTCACTTTGTTCAACTATAAAATGGGGATAATAGTGATATGTATCTCATATAGCATGAGGATTATATGAGAAAACGTACATACTTCAAGCACTTAGACTAGCATCTGGCAATGAGTGCTTGATAAATGATAGCATATATATGTATATATAATATTTATTCAGATATATAAATATATATGGGAAATATATATGTGTATATATTCCAATAAATAGATTTGCAATTCTGGTTAAGAATTTATATGTTTTTTTTACTGAGATATATCAGCTATTTTTCACAAGGAATTTTTCTTTTCCCTTATGACAGATAAGAAAATTGAAGGGTATGTCAATTAGATTTCAATAAATTTGGAAAACAAAAAAAGCCTGAAGGGCCTGGGTGATGTGCCTTTTGTGGGATTTCTCAGTCAGTCAGAGGCAGATAAGAAATCCTTGTTCTCAATATCACTCCAGCCCCCAGGTTGGAAATTAATTCCAGATTACTCATCTTGATTTACTTCCTCCCAGATACTAAAAAAAAATCCCTTTAGGCTTCCATCAAGTCCAGGCCCGTCTGACCACCTCATGGGGCAGGCCAAGCAGGTTTCTGCCCTTCCACTCTACTACACAGATGTACATGGATTGGCACATGGATTGGGCCGCCAATCCTCTGGCAAACGCTAAACTGCCCTCTGGGGTAGCTGGATCCTGACCTTCTGGCCCTGGGTCTGAGTTGACTTCCTTTGTCCTACTGGAACATTCTGTCCTGGGCAGGTGCTAACACCAGCTTCGGGCCTCTAGCCCATGCTTCCTTCTGCTGCTGCTTCTGTGGATGGACTCCTGTGGGGCATTGCTCCCCTTTGGGATGCTGCTGGGAGCCAATGCAGCTTTCCTGCTTCCTTTACCACAGGCCCTAAGCCTTCTCCCCCTGCCTAGAACACAGTTCCCTTATTACTTCCTCTGCCGTGCTTTTTTCTTGTTGCCTTAAGGAAGAATTTTGTACTTTGGTTTCTCTTGCTTTTCCTCTGGTTGGCTGTGTGATGCTTTCTCCCAGATGGTCCACCTCTGGGACAAGCCACACAGCACCCTGAATGAAAACCTCTCTTGGACAGCATTCTAAATACTCAATGTACCAAACCCAGGCCTTGCTGTCCCAGAAATGTAACCGGGACCCTGGCAGGTTCTGGAATGAGTTAGTTGCTTTCCTTAATGGCTTTGGTTGCTCAGTGCATTTTCTGTTTAGCTTCGCTGGTCATGTCCCCTCTCAATTTAAAACCCTTCAGTGGCTTCCTAGTGCACTTGGACTAAAATCCAAACTGATGAGCTCTCCAAAGGCCCCTGCCTGCTTCTCCTACTTCCTCTTACACTATTCTCTCTGCTCAGTCACACTGGGTTCCTTCCTGTTCCTCAAACCTACCGAGCTCTTTCCTACCCCTGGGCTTGCTGTTCCCCCTGCTTGGAAACTGCTTCCTCATCTTCCCCAGGGCTGATGTCCTCATCCATTCGGGTGCACCTTCCTCAAAGAGGCCTTGTGTGACTATTCTCTCCAAAGACGCAATCAATGGCCTCTGTCCAGTTACTCTTTACCATACCCCCCTGCTTCCTTCCTTCACAGAGTTTATTACATCATGCAACTATCCTGTTATTTCTTTGCATGTCTATTGTCTGTCTCCTCTTTCTCCACCTCAGGTAAATGACACTCTGTGAGGGACCTTTTCCATTTTATTCACCGTTATATCCTCAGCACCTACTGTGTGGCAGGCACTGTTCTAGGCACCACGGATCTAAATCCATGCTCTCGTGGAGCTTATATTCTAGTGGGGGAGACAGATAAAAGCCATCTTAAACAAATGAATGATATAATTTTTAGAATTGATGAGTACTTTAATAAATAAAGCAGTGTGAGGGATAGAATGTGTCTCAGGGAATGTGGAGGTGGGGTGGTGGTTAGATAAGGGTGATCAGGGATGGCCTCTCTGGAGGGGTGATGATGAAAGAGAGAACAGATTGCTGTGACAGAGCAGACCTTTGGGGGAACAGCAGGTGTAAGGGCCTCAAGGGAGCAGGCAGATTGGCAGGTTGAGGAACAAAAAGGAAGCTGGTGTGACTAGAGTGGTGTGAGCTGGGGGAGATGGGTGGGAAACAAAGGCTGGAGACAGAGGGAGTGGTAACAGCCATGAGCAGAAGGGAGGGTTGGGTAAAGAGTTTGTATTTTCTTCTAAGTGTGATGGGACACATCTGTACAGCACTATTCAGTTTCCAAAGCACAAACACCATCTCACTTGATCCTCACAAGAACCTCTGAGGTAAGTAGGACAGATGATAGTTCATATCTTTTATCAAGAAGGAAGCCACCATTTTATTAAGATGAAAATGAAAGCTCTGCTAAGTGAGAAAACTTGCTTTAAGTCACACAGTTCAAACAAGATTCTGTGAATCAGTGGTGTTTAACCTTGGCTGTGCATGGAAATCCTCTGGGGAGCTCTGCAAAATCCTTCTATCTGGGTTCTGTCCCTGGAAAATGGACTCAAGAGCTCCAGGGTGTGTCCCAGGAGGATTGTTAAAGCTTTCCAGGTGATTCTGCGGGGGCTAGAACTCTGCTCTCAATCTACCCACTTTTCACTATATGAACTGCCTTCTTGACAGAGCCTTTCCACTAAACTGCCCATTAAAATCACCAAGGCAGCTTTCTAGGAATTACAGAGGCCCAGACTCCAAAATCAGAATTTCTGGGGCTGGGGCTCAGGCACTAGCTTGTTTAAAAGCGCCTCACTCGCCTATCTGCTTTGGAGTTTCCCACATATATTTTTAAATTTTTTCTATCTGCTGTTGTCTCTTTTCTTGTTCCTTTTGGGGTTTATGCCTTTTTTATTCCTTTCCTGTCATTTTCATGGGATTTTAGGCAGGCATGGATTTAAATGGGTATACTAAACATAGCATGTTGAACTGGAAACCTGCTAAATTAAAAATTAAAAAAAATTTAAACAATTAAATTTTAATTATAAAAGTTACACATACATTCACTGTAAAAAATTCAAATATTACAAAAGGGTACAGTATAAACTGAAAGTACTCCAGACCCACCTCCCCCATTCCCATTCTTCAGGGTTAGCTGCTAGCCTGCTGGTAACAATTTCATAGTTAAAGTTAATGTCCAATTAGAGTAACCGTATTAAGTTTTTAATATATTTTCTCTCTCTGTGGTTTAAAATCTTCCATTTTAATTTAAATGTCTTTTACTGTATTCTTCATCTTTATGCTTTTTTATATGAACTTTCCTATGCTTGGTCTGCTCCCCAACACCCTTCTCCCAGGGAGCCCCTGTTCAACCTTTGATTCTCAGCCTGTAAGTCATGTCTGAGTTTACAAAGCATTTCAAAATCTCCTGGGAAAAATTAATGCTCCCTTCTTTATGTTCCTATACCACTTTGTTCATACCTCTATTCTAACACTATTCACACCATTTAGAAATTATTCCTTTTTAAAAAAATATTAATTTAATTAATTAATTTATTTTTGGCTGCATTGGGTCTTCATTGCTGTGCACAGGCTTTCTCTAGTTGTGGCGAGCGGGGGCTACTCTTCCCTGAGGTGCTCGGGCTTCTCATTGCAGTGGCTTCTCTTATTGTGGAGCATGGGCTCTAGGTGCATGGGCTTCAGTAGTTGTGGCACGTGGGCTCAGTAGTTGTGGTGCATGGGCTTTTAGTTGCTCCGCGGCACGTGGGATCTTCCTGGACCAGGACTCGAACCTGTGTCCCCTGCATTGGCCGCTGGATTCTTAACCGCTGCACCACCAGGGAAGCCCAGAAATTATTCCTTTGTTTTCATCTTAACACTTATACATTGCAAACTCGAGGTGGTGGCAGCTGTATTATGCAACTCTATAATACTGCTAGCTCTGTACTGTAGCCCTGTACTGCAAGTGTCTTCTCCCAGTTAGTGGCTTGTATTTTTCTTCATGCCTTTTGATGAGGAAGTTCTTAACTTTAACGTAATCCAAATTTATCAAAGTTTTCCATACCGTTTTTCTGATGTCATTTAATAAACCCTTCCCTGAGATAGTAGGAAATTTTCCTTCAAAAGTTCTGATTTTACTTTTTCCTTTAAAATTCTTTAATCTATTTGGAATTAATTTTTTGTGTTAGGGGCCCAACAGAGAACCAGTTGGTTCAGCTCATATGCCAGCTCTGTCATGTATCAAGATTCCACATGTGCCTGGATTGTTTTTGGGCTCTCTAGGCTGTTTTATTTTCCCTCTCTGCCTATCCCTATACTAATATCCCATAGTCTTAATTTTTATAGCTTCATAATAAATGTTGATATATGTAAGGGTAAGTCCTTGAAACATTTTACTCTTCTTCAAGAGTGTTTAGGCTATGCTTTGTCCTTTGTTTTTCCATGTAAATTTTAGCTTAGCTTGTAAACGTCCAGAGAAAATCCTGTTGGAAAGTTTATTAGAATTGCATTGAATTGATAGCTCAATCTTCCACCCCATCTCTGTTCCCCCACGAAGTAGCTCAAGAGATGTTTGTAGAAGGAATGAAGGTCTGATGATTGTCTCCAAAGTACATCTTATAAACAAACATTCAGTAAATAGAGGTCAATGAATGAATGGGGGATAAAATGACTAAGATCGATCAGCACTTTCTTACTATTCAGCAACTGTCAGTAAAATTCTTCTTTGCCTGTTGTAATACACAAACCCACGACTCCATCCTCCTACTGAACATAAATCTATGACCAATTTGGATAGCTTCTTGAAAATAAGTTTTCAGGAAGGATCCTGGCCGCAGCGCAGTTAAAGAAACAGGCTATCTGACAGGTCAAGTGTCTGTGACCCCTCTGCCTCCCTAGGTGGAGCGGTCCAGGGCGACCGCGGCTGTTCTTTGGCCCTTGTCCCCGCGGCTTAGGGAACCAAGAACTACAACTCCCGGCAGGCCGCGCGGCGCCCCGGCTTCACTAAGAGCAATCCGGAGGTGGCGGCAAGCAAAGTTCCCCGCGAACTCCCGCCACCAGGCTGCTGCTGGAAGCCGGGCGCCGCGTCTCTGTTTCCCACGGGGTGAGTAGGGGCAGCTCCTCGGAGGCCCACGCAAAGCCCGTGCTGCCAGGGCCGCGGGGCGCGGGTAAGCCAGTATGGACGCGCCCGGCGCCCGCCTCTGCTGGGGCCTCCAGCCGGCAGGGAACCCTGGGCCGGTGACCTTATCATCCGGGGCCCGGCGCGCGGCCATGTGACTCGGGTGACTGGCAGTGCCCCATCACCTCTGCCGCGACTCTCCAGCCTGGCTCACCATTGGGTGGAAGCGTGGCGCAGTCCTGCGTGTAGGTAGAGCTGGAGCTGGAGGGAGGCAGCAGGTGGCTCACCCAGACCTCCTCAGCCTTGGTGGTCTGTGGGCTCCTAGGCGCAGGTGTCCGGGGCTGGAGCGCAGGCTGGATCAGAGCAGGGGCGCGCAGGTATCCTTGCCCTCCGCAGGGGCCTGCGCGACCCCGGAGCGCGCCGTATCTATAGCACTTGGTGGGGCCCTGAGCTTCCGGATCTCACAGTAAACGTGTGCTGATGACAGCGCTATATGGAGAGCAGCCTATAGAAGACGCCTAGTACAGCTCTCTCCCCAGGTTAAGTGGCATTTCCTTTCTACTATGAAGTCATTCGAGTCAACAAGTACTTATTGATCACCTCCATGATCCTTAGCACTTAGTGGCTGCTCAGGAAATATTTGCGGAGTTGAAAGTGAATTAGACTTTATGTGTGCCTTCACACGTTTTCTTTAAGCAGTAGTTCTCAAACTTTAGCGTGCATCAGAATCACCTGGAGGGCTTGTTGCAACACAGAAACCTGGACCCCATCCCCCAAGTTTCTGATTCAGTAGGTCTGGGGTGGGGAGCGAGCATTTGCATTTCTAACATGCTCCTAGGATATACGGATGCTGCTGGTCTGGGAACATACTTTGGAGTATCACTGTTTTGTAGGAAAAATTCCTGTGAACTTAAAGCACCAACTCGTCACTCCTGGTCCTGGGCCTTTCTGTTCTGTCTTGCCAGTTTAACTTCGGTAGCGTTAGTAAGCATGTACATATTACTTTTTCACTGTTTCTTCCCCCACATTATATACAGATTTTCATGTAGTCTACACTTGTGTCAATTTTCCTGGGTTACATCATATTGTATCTTTGGCCATTTCTCAGCAGCCCTCAGGATGTAAACTTTGACCTCTGCTGGGAGAGTTTACATTTTTTCCCTTTCTGATATACACTTATTTTCTTGTCACACAAGGGACCTATAAGACAAGAATAGTGCTTGGTTCATGCATTGCCCCCCCCCCCCCACTTCCACCCAACTCACTGAATAAGCCATCTCAGTTTAGCTATCTACATCAGAGGCACTTCAGGGACCCACCTCAGGGCCCAGCAAGCCCTGTTCTCGTCCGCCTTGCGCTCTCTTGGCTGGAGCAGACACACCTGTATTCAAGTTCTGTCTGCATCACTTAGCTTCCCAGCCAAGTTTTTTACCTTTTCTAAAACTCAGCTTTCTGATCTGTAGAATGAAGCTGTAATAGGATGCACCCCAGGATGTAGCTGTGAGAGTTACATGAGATGTTTAAGCACTTGGCACCGTACATTTCTGCTTACAATCTCACTCATTCTTCTCCTCTTACCTGCTACTCACGCTTTGTGCTTGGTTTTCCACTGTTCTCCCTGAGTCCCCCTATCTCTGGATGAAGTAAGTGGAGAATTCTATTCCTTGCCTGGATGAGATTTATTTTTCCTGTCTACTCTGGGACTTCGGCATCAGTTGGGGATTCCTTTAATCAATATTGACTGAATCACCTTCTGGGCATCAAACACTAGGAAAGAGAGTGATTACATTTGGATTACATTCTTATCTACAGGGCAGGGCAGGGCAGGGCAGGCTATAAACCTGCTCAGGTCAACTAGATGATCCCTCAGCATTGATATGAGACATGATGGTATCATCCAACTTGGTTGCTTTTTATCTACATCAGTAACCAATTTTCCCTGAAAACGAGATCACTGTCTCCAAATGTATTATTGGGTCTTTTCCAGTCTTGGGAGCAGACCAAAAGAAATACTGCTCGTTTGTCTAACGGTCTCTCTAGGAAATGGGAGGAGGAGCTGTGGTCACTTTATGGGATTAATGGGATTGGAGCCCTAAATTCTTTCCTCTGTGGCCATTCTCACCTGTGCAGCAAACAGGGAGCGGTGATTCTAGGCTTACTGTCCTGTAATGTGGCCTGGGGAGGAGGCAGCAGGTGGATAGTAGCTGAAAAGGCCTAGCCCTGTGAACAGTAAGTGCTTGGTTCTCTGTTTAGTTCTGCACAGAGGGTGGAATTTCATTTGACCATCAACTTTTAATTTGTAGAACTTCCCAGACTCTCCTCTTGCCTTGTCTCAATGCTTGCTAGTATGTTTCCTGTGGTCCAGCGAGATGGATTCCATGCTCATCCTTGATTTGACAATAACACAGCTCTCCTAAATGTTTCATAGCCTGGAATTGGTGGTTTCTAGTGAGGTGCTTTGGTTGATGTGTGACATGCTGTTGACTTCCAGGGTGCCAAGCAGTGTCTTCCCTGTGCCTGGCACTGTTTGGGGGTGGTAGAGGGTCAGAAATCATAGTGACTGATGCAGTTACTTGAGAATGGGGTTAAGAATGTTGGGGATTGGAGGTCTGCGAGTCCCTGTCAGGAAGGTCACGTGCCATAAAGAGAAAGGGCTGAAGGTCTACTCTGCCATTTACCAGCTGAGCCACCTGGGACAAATCACTCACCCTCTCTGCTCCTTGGTTTCCTGATTTATACCTGGGGATGGTAGTAATATCTGTCTACCTCACTGGGTTGTGTGGAATAACTAATGAGATAATGAGTGCAAAGGGCTGTGTAAAGGTCAGTTATTGCTAATATTATTATCTAATGGTTAGGTTTTAGGGTCCAGTGGCCCCAGGCACCTCCCCCTCCCACCCCCAACCAAAAAAAAAGGATGTGCTGTTATGAGAAACAACTCAGGTGAAAGTCAAAAAACGCAAGTAAACAGAACAGGGCAGGTGATTCATTAGCAAAAGATTTAATAATGAAAGGGGTTTTTCATTGACAGACATATTTCACGGCTGACAGGGTCTTTTAAAATTGCTACCCCGAGGAAAGCAACTCATTGACATGTTAAAGACTCACTGACACCTTATGGGAAACTCCAGCTTCAGTCTATTTAGACACAGTTTGACTCCTATATCATCTATTTTATGTTTTTCAATTTCCACCTCTTTTATTACTGAGGACGTTTGCATGAAAACTGGGTCTTGGGAGTTGTGTCTGCTTTGCTGCTGCTTCCCCACTCAGAGGTGGGCTTAAGGCTGGGGTGGCCTCATTACCTAGAGGGACAGGCCTGGAGGATGGTGCAACCTGAGGAGGATGGGGTTCGGGGAGGGAAGTCTGGGAGGGATGTTGGGGGTGACTGGAGGAGGATGGCTGTCAAATTGGCAGCTCCAGTTTGTGATTCTCACCTGGGAATCTGTGTTGTTACTGACTCTGTACAGGTCTCATAGGGTATAGTTTACCCATGCATTAATTCATTCATTCAGTAAATACTTTTGGAGCACCTATTCCATGTGCTAAGCAAGGTTATGGCCAACCATAGCCTGCAGGCCAAATCTGACCACACCCATTACTTTACATAGTGTCTATGACTGTCTTTTGCTTTGCACTACAATGCCGGAGTTGAGTAGTTCTAACAGAGATGTTATAGCCTGCAAAGCCAAAAATATTTCTATATGGTCCTTTACGGAAAAAGTTTGCTGAGCCCTATTCTAGGCAGAGAGAATAGCAAGTGCAAAAGCACTGAGGCTGGAATGTGCCTGGCGTGTTGGAGGAATAGCAGGGAGGCTGGTGGCTTTGGGGTGAAGTGAGCAAGGGGAGACAGTGGAATGGCCTGAAACCCTGGAGGGAACTGGGGAGTCAGATCAAGAAGGCCCTCTCAGGTCACGCCAAGGCCTTGGCTCCTTTGAAACCACATACCTCAGATTGGGACTCGAACCCAATTGCACCTCAGATGGGATTCGAATCCAGCCAAAACTCCTATTGGGACTCGAACCCACGGGCTGGGACTCGAACCCACTGTCTTTTAATTAAAGTCACTCACCTGGTGTCAGGACTTACTGAAGCTCAGGTTCTTTATGTCTCAGTGCAGAAGGAATTCAGTGAGAGGCAAAGTGATAGGCAAGAAGTAGATTCATTAATATAGGACACTTGTGAGGAATATAAGCAGGCAGGCAAGGGGGCTCTGGCCTGAGAACTAAGTGGGAAAGCAGGTTTATTTAGTGAGATACACACTCCATAGACAGATTGTGGGCCGTCTCAGAAGGCGAGAGACCCTGAAATATGGGGTGGTTAGTTTTTATGGGCTGAGTAATTTCATAGGCCAGTAAGTGGGAGGATTATTCCAGTCATTTCGGGGAAGGGGGGGGATTTCCAGGAATTAGATCATCACCCACTTTTTGGCCGTTTGTGATCAGCTTCTGAACTGTCATGGCGCCTTTGGGTGTGTCATTTAGCTAATGTATCACAATGAGCATATGATGAGGCTCGAGGTCCACTGGAAGTCGAATCTTCTGCCATCTTGGGCCTAATTGGTTCTAACTAGTTGATGTCATATCCTCAATGGCTGTGTCATTCTTTTTTTTTTTTGCAGTACACGGGCCTGTCTCTGTTGTGGCCTTTCCCATTGCGGAGCACAGGCTCCGGACGCGCAGGCTCAGCGGCCATGGCTCACGGGCCCAGCCGCTCCGCGGCATGTGGGATCTTCCCGGACCGGGTCACGAACCCGTGTCCCCTGCATCGGCAGGCGGACTCTCAACCACTGTGCCACCAGGGAAGCCCTGTGTCATTCTTTTAAAGGTTGTGCCCTGTCCCCTTCCCTCCTGTCTCACTTTGAGTGAGGTGGGAGCCATTGGAGAGTTTAGAGCAGAGGAATGCAGAGTTTGACTTGTTTCCATGTTGAGAATAGACTGGAGAAAGTTTCACTCTCTCATTCATTCATTCAGTCTCTTTTTTTTTTTTAGCAGACTTATTTACTCACTTATTATTTATTAGTGAATTCTGCCCTTTGCATTTAGTGGAAGAGGCAGATATAGGGCCAGATTATTAGAGGTAAAATCAGTGTACAATGAGACCAGAGAGGAAGGAGCAAGGAACTCTGATTGGCTGACAAAACTTCATAGAGGGATAATGCGGGATTGAGTGTGGGGGGATATTTTGGGAGATGAAGCTGGAAAGGTGGGTTGGGATGAGAATGGGGTGGGCCTTGAATGCCTTGCTAGAGAATTTGGACTTTTTGATAGAGAGTGGGTAGGTAAGAGTGTTAAGAATGCACTTGTGGGTTAGGATGATGATGACTTGTGTGGCAGAGTGAAGGTTGGCTGGGATGTGGGGAAGTGTTTGGAATGGGGAATGGTTGAATGGTTCAGGCAAGATGTGATGGGTTTCTCCCACCTACTTTATTAATTGTACAAGGTTGCGCTGAATTCTGGTCCCTGAGTGCTAGGAGTTCTTCTATATAAGCTCTTCAGCTTTTCAGAGAAGAAGAAATGAAGTTTAAAATAACAATAAGGAGAAGAAGTCTCATTTACTGAGCATGGTAGGCATTCTGTTAAAGCAGCATCTCATTTAATTCCCACAATGACCCTATGAGGTAGGTACTATCAAGAGCCCCTTTTGTAAATGGAGGCTCTAAGAGGTTGTGGTTTGCTCACAGTCACACAGCTGGTGAGCAGTAGAGCCGAGGCTCTTCCCGGCTCCAGAGGCTGAGTTCCTGACCACCGGTTGCTCTGTACTGCCTTCTTAGTGTGGGCTTTTCTGCAGGCCCCACAAGGAAGGTCCCTGGATCACCCCTCATGGACCTTTTCGAACTGATGATCTTGAAGGAGGAAGGTGTGTGAGGAGTTGAGGGCACTCAGCCTAATTTAAGGCCTGCGTCCGGGTCCAACTGGCAACCTGTGTCTTGGCAGAAACAAGGTGGAGGGGACATTGAGCGTGCTGCCCCTTTCGATAGAAAATACTACAGGCTGAGGGTGTAGAGAGCAAGACGAAAAGGTAGGGCTAGGTGGGGGACTGCCAAGATGCTAGAAGTGGGGCGTGCAGAAGTTGATAGGGGAGTAACAAGATCCTTTACTAAGCCTGGCATTGGGTGAAGACAGAATAACAACAACCACAATGGCGGTGGTGGTAATACTGTTACTGGAGGGGGACCCCTTCTAGGGTCCGGGCGTGGGCTCTTGTCTAACTCGGAAATAAATTGTCCAAGGAGACTGACAAAACAAAGGGCTTTATTGAGAAGGGACACTCCAACGGAGAATAGCAGGGAAAGGGAACCCAGGAGGACTGCTCTGCCACGTGGCTCGCGGTCTCACGTTTTATGGCGCGGGGGGGTGGGGTGGGGGTGGGTTTTAGCCTTCCGGGTAGTCTCTGGCCAATCATCTTTGTGCTCATATTTGGTCTGACTCAGAGTCCTTCCTGGTGGCACGTGCATCTCTCAGCCAAGATGGTTTCCCGCGTGAGGGTTTCTGGGAGGTTGGCAGGACGTATTATGGGCGCGGGTCTCCTCCCTTCTCTTGGCCCCTCCCCAATTCTTCTTTGGTGGCAGCTTGTCAGTATCCTGCTCCTTATTGGGACCTCCTGTTGTGAGACAACTCATGCAAGTGGTTATTACCGTGCCTGGCCAGGGTGGGCGGTTTTGGTCCAAGGCTCCCTAACAATAGTAATTGCTACTGTGTTCTTACTGTGTAGGTGGCACCTTGCTAAACATTTTGCATGATTTCCTTATTCCTCACCAACTCATCAAGTAGGCACTGCTATGATCATCCCCATGTTACAGACAAGGTCATGGGATTGAGAGAGAGTTAGCAGTCTGCCCCTGCTTACCCAATGTGTAAGTGATGGTGTTGGGACTCAAACTCAGGCCCACTGGATTCTGGAGTGCTCATTCTCAACCACTGTGCTCTCTCTCATCTGAAAGGAATGAGGGATGGGGTAAGGAAGTTTTCATAAAACAAAGAAGATGTAAAGAAAGGGGACACTGCAAAGCAAGGTTTAATTTATTCTTTTTGTTTATAAACCCCTTTCTTGCAGAGTTAGGAACTGCTCCCAGGAGGTGGGCCAGAGCATTTGCTTTTAGTGAAAGAAATGAGTTTCTTAAATTATCCCCTTAAAAATAATTGCTTGCTGGGCTTCCCTGGTGGTGCAGTGGTTGAGAATCCGCCTGCCAATGCAGGGGACATGGGTTCGTGCCCCGGTCTGGGAAGATCCCACATGCCGCGGAGCGGCTGGGCCCGTGAGCCATGGCCGCTGAGCCTGTGCGTCCAGAGCCTGTGCTCCGCAACAGGAGAGGCCACAACAGTGAGAGGCCCGCGTACCGCAAAAAAAAAAAAAAAAAAAAAAATTGCTTGCATGGGACTTCCTTGGTGGCGCAGTGGTTAAGAATCCATCTGCTGTTGCAGGGGACACGGGTTCAAGCCCTGGTCCGGGAAGATCTCACATGTCGCGGAGCAGCTAAACCCATGCACCACAACTACTGAGCCTTAGATCTAGAGCCCGCGAGCCACAACTGTTGAGCCCACATGCCACAACTACTGAAACCCATGTGCCTGGAGCCCGTGCTCTGCAACAAGAGAAGCCACCGCAATGAGAAGCCCCCACTCACTGCAACTAGAGAAAGCCCGCGTGCAGCAACGAAGATCCAATGCAGCCAAAAAAAAAAAAAAATTGCTGCAGTCATCCTTGTTGGGTGAATGCAGTCATCTGGGGTTGTGAGTGGGTAGGATAAACTTGGAAGGGGGCATGGTTTCACTGATGAATTTGAACATGTGAAGCCTCTCTTTATTAAAAATGAAATATTTAGAAGAGTGGTTCTCAAACTTTGCATAAAAATAACCCAATATATTTCCTATTAAAATGCAGATTCCTGAGTCCTACCCCCAGCTTTGATGATTCAGTGGGCCAAGGGGTGAACTTCAGAAATCTGCACTTTTTTTTTTTTTTTTTTTTTACTTTACTACATCATTATCATTATTATTATTTTTTTGGAGTATAGTTGATTTACAGTGTTTCAGGTGTATAGCAAAGTGATTCAGTTATACATATATATTATTTTTCACATTCTTTTCCATTATAGGTTATTATAAGATATTGAATATAGTTCCCTATGCTTTACAGTAGGTCCTTGTTGTTTATCTATTTTATATATAGTAGCGTGTATCTGTTAATCTCACATTCCCAATTTATCCCTTCCCCCACTTTCCCCTTTGGTAATCATAAGCTTGCTTTCTATGTCCGTGAGTCTAGTAGAAATCTACATTTTTGAAATGGCACCCAGATAGATACTTATTTTTTTTAAGAGTTCCTCTGACCACACTTTAGAAATGCTGGCTAGGAAAAAACACTGCAAAGGGAAAAACAATGGGATTATAAAAAGAACTGGGTCCAGAAAAGTCAAGAAAGGAGAGAAAAAGAAACAGAACAGGTAGGAATATAGAAAGCACAGAAGATGGTAAAATTAAATCCAAATACATAAGTGATTCTGTTAAATGCAAACAAAATCAACTATATGCTATTTAGAGAAACAGTGTAAAGTGTAAGTTGAAAGTAAAAGAATGGAAAAATATGTCCCTGTGGATACTTAAAAAAAATCTGTGACTATATTATGAGTCAAGATAGACTTTAAAGAAAATGCAGACAAGGCTGTTTGGAGCAATTGTTTCCATACAAAGGGGAAACAGAGGCACAGAGCAGGGAGGGGATGGTCACAGACTGAGTCCAGGGCAGAAGCAAACAGGGTGATGACCTAAATTTTCCTGCTGCATTTGTGCCGGGTTTGCAGCTGCAGGTGGCTTGATGGTGGCCCTTCTGGGTGGGACTTCTCCACTGGCAGCTGCAGCTGCGGTCAAGGACTTTATTCTGATATAGAATTCCTAGGAATTGAAGGGGAATCTGCCCACTGGCTACAGTGGCCCCAAAGACTGTCTGTGCAGCCACCTGGCACGCTGAGCAGTACAAGTAGGGTGGGGAAAGGGAGCCGGGAGCCCACTTGGTCCCACTGAATGGGAGTGTGAGTTTGGTGAAACGGAGCAAATCAGCAGGTGGACCTTGAGCCCCTAACCAGAAAGCAGCCTGGAGGGCTGTGAGTGGACAAGTAGTAACAGCCATGGTGTTTGCCCTCAAGGAGCTTACAGTCTAGAAAAGGGGCTGTCTATTCTAATTAAAATAAATATTTTGAAAATCAGTCAGATGTGGAGGGCTTACCTGGCTGCTCTGACCAGCTGCCATCTTGGCTGTGGTTACTTCTGACCTGGGCACAGGGGGCTAA
This sequence comes from Tursiops truncatus, assembly GCF_011762595.2. NCBI lineage: Eukaryota > Metazoa > Chordata > Mammalia > Artiodactyla > Delphinidae > Tursiops > Tursiops truncatus. Next base: position 25,283,692 of record NC_047035.1, on the reverse strand, counting down.
TGACGCCTTTGTGTGCTTAGTGGTCCAGTCATAGTTTCCGTAAGAGTCGTTAACACGCACTCGCTTCTCTTATCTAAAACAGCATCCTTCATCACATATTCGTCATCCTTCCTCTTACCCACTTTGATTTTCTTCTCAGCACTGAATACCTGCTGCTATTCTAATACATGTCTGTTTGCTTGTGATCTGTCATCCCCTCTAGACTGTAAGAACGTTGTCTGTTTTCTTGGCTCTCTCCCTAGTGCCTAGAACAGTGCCTGGTACTGTTGAAGGAAGAATGACTTTGACAGTTGACTTATGCTGGGTACTGTACTAAGCATTTCACATACACGATCTCATCTTATCCCAACAGCTTTTGAGGTAGGTATCCTCCTGTTTTACAAATGAGGAAACACAGGTGCAGCGAGATTGAGGAAATGACTGAAGATCATGCAGTCTAAGTGGCAGAGCCCGGATTTTAATTTGACCACCTGGGAAACTCTTAACTGCTCCTCTTCCTCTGCTTTCCTTCTTCAGGGTCTGGGGACATGGCCCGGAGGGCTCTCAAGCTTGCTTCGTGGACCAGCATGGCTCTTGCCGCCTCTGGCGTCTACCTCTACAGCAACAAGTACTTGGACCTCAACGACTTTGGCGCTGTCAGGGTGGGCAGAGCAGTTGCCACGGTAGGTTCTTCACCTTTTGGGAGGGGCAGAGGAACTGCAGTATTACTTGCAGGTGTTCATACATGTAGCAGATGTACCTGCCAGTCACACATATGTGGAGATTCACATGTACCTTACACGTGTGAAGCTCCCACCACACAGTTGCACAGGCATGGGTGTGCACCCCTGTGTGCCTGTATCCCTGTTCACACAGCCTCTGGCATCCTGAAGTTAAACAGAGTGGTATTGCATGGGGTCTCTGTTCTGAAGCCTTTACCTTTACAGAACCTCCTTACCTTATTTTAGTGACAGACTCAGGAGGCGGTCTTCTCAGGAAACACATGGAAAGAGAGCTTTGCAGCTTTGAGTAAATTCTACCAGAAAACTTGGGCTGCCTCCAGTGAGCTCGTGAATGGTTTGTGATGCAGGGCTCATGCTCTGAGTATCTATGCCTCGAAGAACTTTGCCGATCCCCTCCAAGCTCCAAACTAACAGAATCTGAATTGAATATTTGACTGTTAGAGGCTTTCTCCAGTGGTTCAGGAACATCGTTCTGGTGTGATTGCATCCTCTTTAACTCTGCTGAAAGTGGCTGTTCCAGGCAGCCCTACATAATTGCTCCATTGGTGGGTAGAGTGCCACATGCATCCTGCTTTCTTTCCTCCTTTTTCTGCTGCAGGATGAGCCCATGCTTTCTTCCCCTCGGTGTAGAGACACTCTGATGCACAGTCTGTCTGGGCTGTTGTCTAATCATTTCCTTAATACTCAGTGTTGTCCCGTCTTCTTCCTAGCCTGGCTCAGATGTAGTGCCTGCTCTTTAACGTAAACTGGGTCATAGACTCAAGATTAGCAAATAGATAAACAGGCCATGGCATATGTACTGATTCCTAAGTGTTTGCTGAATGCCTTTTTGGGGCCTAGCATTATCTTATATGTCTTAGGGGTAGAAATGAACTGTCCCATGCAGGTGCAGCTTTTTTTTTTTTTTTAATGTATATATTTTAAAATTTTATTTATTTATTTATTTATTTTTGCTGTGTTGGGTCTTCGTTTCTGTGCGAGGGCTTTCTCCAGTTGTGGCGAGAGGGGGCCACTCTTCATCGCAGTGCGCGGGCCTCTCACTATCATGGCCTCTCTTGTTGTGGGGCACAGGCTCCAGACGCGCAGGCTCAGTAGTTGTGGCTCACGGGGCTAGTTGCTCCGCGGCATGTGGTATCTTCCCAGACCAGGGCTCGAACCCATGTCCCCTGTATTAGCTGGCAGATTCCCAATCACTGTGCCACCAGGGAAGCCCCTACAGGTGCAGCTTTGAAGGACCTTCTGGCTGAGGAGTGTTCACATGAATGGGTCAAAAAAACAATCTAGGGCTTCCCTGGTGGCACAGTGGTTAAGAATCCGCCTACCAATGCAGGGGGACATGGGTTCGAGCCCTGGTCTGGGAAGATCCCACATGCCGTGAAGCAGCTAAGCCTGTGCGCCACAACTACTGAGCCTGCGCTCTAGAGCCTGCAAGCCACAACTACCAAGCCTGCGTGCCACAACTACTGAAGCCCATATGCCTAGAGCCCGTGCTCCACAACAAGAGAAGCCACCACGAGAAGCCCGTGCACCGCAATGAAGAGTAGCCTGGCACTGTGAAAGGTGCAGGGGATACGATGATGAACAGGAAGGACATGCCCCTGAGCTTATAGAGCTTAATTTCTAGTGAAGTGGAAACCATCCATATACAAGGAAACAAATGAGCAAGGTAATTTTGGATGGTAGTTTGCTATAATAAATAATTGGGAGTTCCTGGTGGATGGGGGTAACTTTAGATTGAGGGTCTCTGCAGGGGTAGCATTTGTACAGAGCCTTGAATGACAGGAAGAAGCCAGCCAGCTCGAAATCTGGGAGCAGGGCCTCTTAGAGGTTGGACTGCTTCTCTAGACATACCACCTGTGTCAGGGGGCTGCAGCTGCAGGCCTTGGACAGAGGAGTAATATTTGATGTCTGGTGCTAAGCCTTCCTCGTCCTTGGTTCACAGACAGCTGCCATCAGTTACGACTATCTTACCTCCTTGAGGAGTGTCCCCTATGGTTCAGAGGAATACTTGCAGCTTCGATCCAAGGTAAGGGACCTGTGGGACCCATCTGAGCTAGACCAGGCCTGGGTAAGTCCTGAAGTGACTGCAAAGCCAGCAAGCTTCCTGAGTGCAGCTGGAGGTGGGTGGGGGCAGTGTAGGGATTGAGGCTGGGGGCTTGGGAGGAAGGAGGGGGCGTGTTTTAGTGCCCATGGGCTGGGCTGCCAAGCTGCCGTCAAGCTGGACCCCCCAGTACTGAGGTTATAAATCTATAAGGTGCTGCTGGGGAGGCTGGTGTGTATGTCTGGGGAGGGCACGCGTCTGGGATGACTCAGGAGGAATGAAGGCTCTGTCCCTGAGATAACTCAGCTGGCTTCTAAACTGCCTTGTCAGGCAAAACCCAGTTGAGAGAGGTTAATTGCCTTCCTGTCCTCTGAAGGCTACGCCGGGGCCTATTGTAGGTCTCTGAGTGGAGCTGCCGACCACACACTCTGTTCTCATTTGGAACAGGATGGTTGATTTTGGTGCTATGTCTACATGTCCCAGAGAGTTGGGGGATTAAGCAAGAGGGCACTTGTGTGGGATGTAAGTTGAGTTTGAGGTCAAGTGTATATAACTTTGGTTCTCCCAGAGAGAGGTTTGTGATAGATCTGTGTATCTTTACTCAGCCTGGAAGGCCCTTTGCCCCTTAGAAAATTCCTAGTCATCCTTCAGGACTCAGCTCAAATACCTTTCCTCTGTGACACCTTACCTCCTCAGTCATCCTAGGTGGCTGGAATAATTAATTTTTAAATTTTTATTTAAACTTTTCATTATGGAAATTTCAACCATCCATAAGGGTAGAGTAGTATGAGCCCCTATGGAACTGTCATCCAGCTTCAGAAATTATCAACCTTTTGCCAATCTTGTTTCATCTACTCTTCCCTTTATTTAGTCATTCCTTCATTTACTTCTTTATTCATTTATTTATTTATTATTATTTTTTGCTGAAATATTTAAAAACAAATCTCTGGCATCATATTATTTCATTTGTAAATACTTCAGAATGTATCTCTAGCAGATAAGGACCTTAAAAAAACCTTAACTACGGTACCATGATCATACCTAACAAAATTGATAATAATTCCTTAATAACCTCTAGTAGCTAGTCCATATTCAAATCTTCCTTTTTGGGACTTCCCTGGTGGCGCAGTGGTTAAGAATCCGCCTGCCAATGCAGGGGATGGGGGTTCGAGCCCTGGTGCAGGAAGATCCCACATGCCGCGGAGCAACTAAGCCCGTGTGCCACAATTACTGAGCCTGTGCTCTAGAGCCCATAAGCCACAACTACTGAGCCTGTGCTCTAGAGCCTGTGAGCCACAACTACTGAGCCTGTGCTCTAGAGCCCGTGTGCCACAACTACTGAGCCCGCATGCCACAACTGCTGAAGCCTGTGTGCCGAGAGCTCGTGCTCCGCAACAAGAGAAGCCACCGCAATGAGAAGCCCGTGCACTGCAAGGAAGAGTAGCCCCCGCTCGCCACAACTAGAGAAAGCCCGCGGGCAGCAACAAAGACCCAACACAGCCAAAAATAAATAAATAAATAAATAAATTTATTTTTAAAAAAACCTTCCATGTTGTCCCCAAAATTTCTTTTTTAAGTTGATTCAAATCTGGATCCAAACAAGGTTCATATATTATGTTTGGCTGATGTTTCCTAAATCTTTTTAAGTCTATAATATTTCCCCTCCCTGCTTTTTGGGGGAGCTATTTCCTTGTTGAAGAAACCAGATCATTTATCCTGTGGAATTTCCTACATTCAGCATTTGGCTGATTGCATCCTCACAGTGTCATTTAATGAGAAGTAAATTCAATGGTACACAATTCAAAATATATACTATTTGAACATAAAAAATGACCCTCCTATCCCTGTTTCTCAGGTACCCAGTTTTTCTGCCTGGAGGTGATCATTATTTCTTGTATATCTTTCCAGAGAGATCTTCCTATTTGTATTTAACCACTCTACGTTCTTTATTCCTGTCATAGATGATAGTTGGTTATGTGTCTTTCTCTCTCTTTAGACCATAAATTCTTTTAGATCAGGGATGGGTCTTTCTTTTTTACATCTCCTATCTCTAGCAGTGATGCCTGGGACTGAGTTGAGTTAATGTCTGTCTCAATGCCAGGCTGTACCCTGCTAGCTCCCTGCCTTGGGAGAGGCCCCAGAAAGAGAGTAAGGTTTGTAGTCAGAAGACCTGAGTTTGTGCCTTGGCTTTGAGAAGGTCATTCCAACTTTTGGGGTCTGTGGACTACAGATAGTTATACCACTTACTGAGGTATGGATAGTATCTGAGACAGTGTGTTGTGAATGTAAATGTAAATAAAGCAGGTATCAAAAGTAAGTCAGATGTCTACTAGAAGGTATGCTCCATGAGGAAAGAGACTTGGTCTATGTTGTGTATCTTCCCTTCTGCAGCACCTACTACAGTACCCAGGACACAGTAGCTCCTAAATAAAGGTTTGTTGAATGAATGAATGAATGAAATGTTAGTTTGTATTGGAAGATCTCAAAGTCCTTGTCTCTGAGACCTAATGCCCCCTGCTTTTCCCTACCCCCTTTTCTCCATCTAACCAATGCTATGGGCCTTGGAACCCACCAGAGCCACGTTTTGCAGAGAGGTCCAGGCCAGGGCACAGGGGCAAGCCCTCTGCCTTGGGGAATCTGCAGAGCAGACAGGGGGATGGATGTCGTGAAGACAGTTGCCCTTCATGTGTAAGTCATCTGGAAAGCAGTGGTGCTGCAGGTCCTGGAGAAGCTTGGGGGAATGCAGTTAGGAAAGTACAGTCTGGCAGTTGACAAGAGAGCAGCAGCGCGTGGTGACTGGCACCAGATAACAGGGTGCAGGCTGGTCCCTGGGAGTTGTGCCTGGGAAGGGAGAGCCGGCCAGCACTAAAGAGCACAAGTAAATACCGCAGAAGTGTTTTCTTGCATCGGAGCACTTATCTGTTCTGGTCTGTGAGACTGATAAAGAAGTGAGTGACGGGTAAAACATAATTATCTCACCTGTTAAGCCAGTGTCCCCAGGTCCCGGAGTGCGCCAGAGCCAGGAGCTTGGCAGGCAGTGACTTCGAGAAGCACTTTCAAGGTTAGTGCTCAGCTGGCTGGGATCGCAGTGACTCAGCTCTGCTTCGAGAGGGGGTGGGAGCCAGCGTGGAGGTGTGTTTTCTAGGGGCACGGTGGCACTTTGCTGGGCAGTGAGGGCGTGGGACGGGACCCAGGTGCTTTGGAGAACGAGACTCCTGGTGCCCAGAAAGGACGGGTGTGAACTTGCCTGTGCCTGAAGCAGAAAGAAGTCACTGCTGGTACAGATGTCCAGACGATGGGCTGGAGGAGGCAGGACTGAGTTGACTCTGACCAAGGAGTCGAGGTGTAGTGGACATATGTTAATTTTGCAGCACAGGAGCCATTCTTGTTTTAGGGAACAGCATCTAAACTTTCCTTTGGGGAACCACTCCTATCTCATATACATGCCTTGAGGTTTGAGTGTAGCTCCCCCCACCCTCAGGGTGGGCATGTGACTTTGGCTATCAGTGTAGTCCATTCCTCTGGCCCTAGTGATTGATTCAAGGATGAGTATCTAAGCCAGTGCTGGTCAGTGAACTTAAATCAGCTCCAGGACTTTTGGGGGTGTCCCCCCTGTGACACTGTCTTTTCTGCTGGATTAGCTGAGAGTATCAGATGTTGGCTTAGACCTGCTGGCAGCCATTTTGCCACCACGAGGGGAGAGCCCATCTGTGAATGGAGCCAGTATTGTGGAGAGATATATTTGAGTCCTAAGCTAGACTACCACTGGACTTTTCAGTTATTTATGCCAGGAAATTCTCTTTTTGTTTAAGATGTTTTGAGTTCAGTTTTCTGTTCCTTGAAGCCAAATGAGTTCTGATAAACTCTTGGGGAAGCGTAATTAGTGTTTTGATAGGTCACAGAAGGACCAGTAACTCAAGGAAAGAAATGAAATTCAGAAATTCCAAGGCCCATGGAGGACGAGGAGATAGAATGATGGTGCTGGGTAGAATGTGAGCCATTTTGGACCTAGAGCTCCTGGTCTGTCACCCAACACCTCTACTTCCCTAACTGTAAAGTGGGTCTTTGCCCCAGCTAAGTTTGTAAGAACAGAGATGAGAAGCTTTACTTAATTAAATACTGTGGGTTATTTAACCAGCCAGAGAGGAGATCTAGAAGCACAGTTTGCCTTGATGGCTCCTTACCATTTTAATGAACAAGTTAATTATTTTCTATTTTTCTTATTTTTACATGTATTAATTGGAATTATCCTACAAGAAATAGCTGTCCCTTCTCAATCAGTTATTTGTTTATTTTTATCGGTATCAACTCATGGATATTTATTTTATTCTATGGATTAGAGTCCAAAATAATCATTATTTCTTTTTATCACTCAAATTGTTCTGACTTTGGCCATTGGGAGCTTCTTCAGGTTGTCTCCTGTGTTCTTTTGATATGCCCCATCATTTTTTCAGCACTGTCTTAACTTTGTGGTACCACAAGTTGCCCCAGGCTCATCTTGTATTTTCATTGCCCAATCCCTGGAATCAGTCACTTCTCCAAGGAGCCCTGATTCCTTTTATTGGAGAATGGTATTCAGAAACCAAGATGTGGCTGCATGTTGCTACTGGGGTGCTGTTGTTTCTAGGCTCTTCCAGGAGACATAGCTAGGAAATATATGGATGTATACTTAACTCATGCATAAACACATCTGTCTATTAAAAAAACATGAGTTCATGCTGATACCTCTAATTTCAATCTAAACTCACAGAGTTCATTCTAGCCTTCTCCCTTTCCTTATATGTAACTTATTTCTCCAACAGTGAGAATGCCTATTATCTACAATATATTCACTTATTTGTTAAACCCTAGTATAGCCCAAATTAGTTAACACCCCTAAGGCATACAAGAGCAGAGAGAGTGGCTCAAGATGAATTAAGGGGGTATTTGAGCTGGGTTTGGATAGATGCATAAGATAGAAACATGTAGCATTGGGGACAAGGTGATCTGGGCTGAGGTTGATGGGTAAAATTTTGGCGATTGTCTATAAGAAGCAGAGAGTAGTTCAGTGTTACTGGAGACTAGGTTATGAGTGAGTGAAGGGTTATACTGGCAAACAGAATTAGAGGTAGGTTGCAGAGGGACTAAAGGCCAAGTTTTATACCATGGACAGTAGGGAGCCCTGGAAAGTTCTAGAGTAAAGTTTTGTTAAGCCATTAATGAATGAGAATGCTTCAAGTCATCAGTTACTGAATATTTTCTGAGCTTCTGCTTTGAGTTAGACAATGAATAAAAAAGTGGTATGTGTGTGTGTGTGTGTGTGTGTGTGTGTACACGTGTATGTGTGTGGAGAGGATAAAGTGAGAGAGTGAGAGAAATCGCATGTGCCTTTTCCTTTCTTTCTTTTTTTTTTTTTTTTTTGCGGTACGCGGGCCTCTCACTGTTGTGGCCTCTCCCGTTGTGGAGCACAGGCTCCGGACGCGCAAGCTCAGTGGCCGGGCCCAGCCGCTCTGTGGCATGTGAGATCTTCCCGGACGAGGGCACAAACCCATGTCCCCTGCATCTGCAGGCGGATTATCAACCACTGCGCCACCAGGGAAGCCCACCTTTTCCTTTCTTAATCGGAGTCCTAATATAGGGAGGGGACCTTGATTGTTGCTGTGACTGGGAATCTTTAGCTGAATTCAGTTTCTTGTTTATGGAGCAGGTCACTGGGCTCCTGTGGTATGCTTCCTGGGACGCTTCAGGTGTGCAGTATGTGTGCGTCATATTAGTTACTACGGTACTTAATAAATATTTGGGCTTAGGAGGTAAAGATATAAATACTCTTTTCCTCTTTGCCCAAGAAGCAGAACCAAGGAGATGCAGGACTCTGCCAGGTAGAGATCAAAATGTCAGCTTTATTACTGGTAAATGTTCGGCTGGATCACATGTCTTGGGCCTGTGAACAAGTGGGCTTGTTGAACTTCACCCCTGAATTTGATAGACTTGCCTACCCAGGCACAGACGTGGCAGGACAAGCCTCTCAGATGGGGGCCTGCCTCTTAGGGCAGGGAGGGACTGAATACCAGTGTTCGGCAGGTTTGCAGATCCCAAAAGGGAGGAGAGAGGAAGAGGTGAGCTGTTTCTTTTCCCAAACTCACCAATCCGGTTGAGGATTCCTCCTCCCACAGGGAGGGAGGGAGAGGGAAGAGAGAGGTCAGGAGCCTTACACCTCTGATGGGGCTCCCTCCATGTGCTTGCCTGAAACTTAGTGAAAGGAGGCTTACCTGCAGCACTTACCCTCGGAAGGGGAGGTAGCTTTAAATTTGCTGTAAGAACCTTTTGTGCCCATTAAATCCTGCTAACCTTTACACCTGACCTTGTATAGGGACAGAGGCTGCTTCGGGCTTGAATATGGGCTGACAATTTCAGCATTACTGAAATCTGCATTTAGAGGGAGGAGTCATGTGCTGTCTACCTTTAGAATTATGGCATGTGGTAGGGTATTTTGGGGGAAAATGGACTCCACTTCTGACCAGTGGGTATTGGTCAGAGGAGCAGAATAAGGAGCTCAGGGAAGGTGATGGCTATTTGTAATCATTCCATTGAACTTGGGAAAGACATCTTTGGCATCAGCTAACTCAAACCTCTAATGTACACATGTGGAACTGGAGGCCCAGAGCAGGGTGTTACTTCTTCAGGCACCCCCCAGCCCCCTGCAGGTCTTGGCAGATCGCAGACTGGGTCTTGGACATCCAGATCTTGCCCAATCTCATGTTCTTTGCACTTTATACTTGGTTGTCTCCCTTTTTATCCACTTGCAACCTGGGGGAAAGCACCAAGTTGGATAGAAAGTGGAACCAAAGATGCCTGTGCAGCTTCTCCCCATGGTCCGCGCCCTCTGGTGCAAGCCCTGAGGCTGTGATGCTGCCTGGGGTGGGCTTGGGAAACACAGAGGAAGAGAGAGAAGGGCAATGGAGCCTTCTCCCTGGGATTCCTTTACTTATTTAACCCATCAACCAAAGAGTTATTAATTCAACAAATATTTGGACTTTGCACTCCCCAGTGGAGGGGAGTGTAGACCCTCCAAAGGAATCAGTAGACTGCTTTGGGAGTTTCAACTCTCAAGCTATTGAGCAACCGCTGGTTTTGAGGATAACCACACTCGCAGCTTAGTGAGAGTATGATAACTCAGCAAGCATTTTAAAGCTCTTCTTGCTTTGCAAGGGGAACTGTAGCAGCGTCTGACTCTTTAGGAATATTCTCTGAAACCTGGGACTATTCTGGCCAAACCAGGACATGTGTTCACCATTCTTCCATCCACCTGTTATTTTAACCAACGTTAACTGAGCCTGCTGTATGCCAGGTCCTGCGTCAGGCTCAGGCTCAGAGGATATAAAGGGAAATAAGACTCGATCTCTGCCCTCCAGTTGCTCACAGTCTAGTGGGGGAGACCAGACGTTAAATCTCCAGTTGCAGAAGATCAATGTGGTTTCATTCTAGCTCTGGCCCCTGACAGCAGCTAACTCCTAGCCAGGAGGATCGGGGTGGGTGGGGCGTGCGTGGTGGGCAGGAGCCCTGCGTGGGAGGGGCTGCTAACCCCGCCTGGGGGGTGGGGGTACATGCCTAGAAGGCCTGGAGTTGCCTTTTCTAATTGTGTTGCTGTTCCTTTTGCACGTTTGGTGTCTGTCAAGCTGGCGTGGACGCTTTTCAGGGAGTTTTAATGCATTCTGTCCCTCAGATCCCCTTTTACTGCTTTTGTTTGTCATCATGGAATATTTGCCTGAGAGTATTCTGCACAGAGGAGGAGGGAAATTGAATCCTTGCTGTCTTGGTGACTGGCTTTCTCAGAGTTTGTGATAATTTCTGCAGGAGCATGAGCTGCATTTAATGTGCTCTGGTTGGGTCATCTAAGGACCAGGCCTGTGGAGTAGGGAGACCAGAGTCTGCTACTGAATCTAGCACCTCCTTTTCAGTTTTCTGCATACCCAGATCTTTCTGAGTACTGCATTGCAAACCTACACAACTTGCTGCGGTGGCCCTGACCCCAAAGTTTTTCTGATTCAGAGAGAGTTACACAGCAGGAGGCTCTTGGGCCTTGGTGTGGGCTGGGGAAAGCCTTGGTGGGGTCCACTCCCATTAGTGGGGACCCTGGGGGAAAATGTGGTGTGCCTTGAGCTTCCCCAGGAGATTGGGCCCACTGTGCGGTGGCTTCTCTGTAGTTCCCAGGCAGACCACGCAAATGCCAAGCTGTCTTCCTGGTTGCTCTGGACTTCTCAGTGACCTATGGACCATGGCCCATAACAGTACCCACTTTGCCATGCCTGCATACCTTTTATATTTCTAAAAACATGTGAAATATATAAGACCTAAAAAAAAGTATAAAAAATAATTTAGTGATCACCCTTACACTCCCTGCTCAATTTCAGAAAAGATACCTTACCCATATAATTGTAGACCCCTAGGTATTTCTTCCCTGATTCCAGTCTTCCTCCTGCATAACGAGTTGTCATTCCCATACACTTCTTTTTTTTTTTTTTTCGCGGTACGTGGGCCTCTCACCGCTGTGGTCTCTCCCGTTGCGGAGCACAGGCTCCGGACGCGCAGGCTCAGCGGCCATGGCTCACAGGCCCAGCCGCTCCACGGCATGTGGGATCCTCCCGGACCGGGGCACGAACCCATGTCCCCTGCATCGGCAGGCGGACTCTCAACCACTGCGCCACCAGGGAAGCCCCTCCCATGCACTTCTTTATACCCAACTATTTATGTATTGGTATGATATTTTTCATTTTATTGACTCTTTTTCCTTTACTTGGTTTTGTTCTAAGCAAACATATCTGTGAAATTGCAGGTTTGATAGACTAGCTTGCTTTTTTGGGGTCTAATGCATATGCAAGTAAGACGTGTTCTGGGTACCACCCAAAATTGCTTCTTGTACCACTTTTTTTTTTTTTTTTTTTTTTACACTGGTGCCAGGTCACACTTAGAGAAACACAGACTGCACCATCGGTAGCAGATGCTGGGCCAGACTCCGGCTTGCGCCCTCCATTGCCTCGGTCTTTCCCCTGCTGGGTTTGGCTCCTCTTTTTCTAGCTTTCCTCTTCCCCTAGCTCACCCTGTTTATCTCCTGGGGCTGCTTCGGGCTTGAAGCTATGTGATGGGCTGATATTTGTTCCTGCTGCTCAGAAGTAGTGATCCCTTCCCAAAGGCCACAGCTGAAACAAAACAAAATCAGAAAAAACAAAAAGAAACCCCCAAAACCCCCCAACAAAATTAGCCCCTGGGTTTCCGGTGATGGGAGGCCATTGCCTGTGCTGGGCGTCTCTCATCCTGATCAGCGCGATTATCACCATTAGCCAGTTCCTCATTTGCAGTGTCTGCAGCTCCCTTGCCTACGTGGGCTGCCTTGACACTCAGAGCTGGCTTTCTGCTGCTGCAGATCTGCTCTCCAACTGCCCCTGCCACCTGGTTCTGTGGAGTGGCCCGAGGAAGGCAGAGGGCCCTGCTCCCCAGAGATGGTGCTGTGTTGAGGGTTTAGCCTGCACGTAATGGGGCAGGAGCTGGAGAAAGCCCAACTGCAGTCTGTCTTTGCTCATCTCAGATCCCATCCCAGACTAACCATGGCTGGGCTTCTCACTGCTGATTGCTTTTTCCACTGAAAACCTCCCTGCAGTTTCTTTTCTTGTCCTGGACTGGGTGCTTTCACCATGACCAAGGTCTTTCTACCTCTGCAGGGAAATGGAATGAAGCTGCGTGGTGGGGGATTAGGAGTAGGCAAAAGCTAGGACTTCCCTACCCCTAAGGTTCTTTAGTACTGGACTGCGTTACCAAGGACAGATGTGAAATCTGTATCTGGAAGGGCAGCTTTCCAGAAACAGCAGAGACTCTGTTGTGGAGCTCACGGATGGTTTCTAACCTGTCAGATGGGGAGCCTTCAAAGTACAGATTCTTAGACGCTATGCTCTAAAATTTGTTTTCAGTGATTCTGGGGTAAGGCCTGGAGAACCCATTTTTTAAAATGGGCTCCCCAGGTGGGCTTCTTTTTTTTTTTTCCCCAGGTGGGCTTCTGATGCTAAGAGCAAGTGTTTACATTGACTGAACACCACGGGACAGGCACTGTGCTGAGAGCTCTCTCTGTATTATCTCCTTTAACTTCACAATGACCTCGAGGTAGATGCTATCATTGTCATCCCTATTTTACAGATGGACAAACTGAAGCACAAACAGATTAAGTGACTCGTCCAAGGGCGTACAGCTAGTAAGCAGGTATATTAGTTTCCTGTGATTGTTGTGACAAATGGCCACAAGTTAGGTGGCCAATGACAACAGAAGTTTATTCTCTTACAGTTCTAGAGGCCAGAACAATGAAAACAAAGTGCGGACAGGGCCACGCCCCTTCTGGAGGTTCTAGGGAAGAATCCTTCCCTGCTGCTTCTGGCGGCTCCAGGCATTCCTTGTGGCTGCATCACTCCAATATCTGCCTCTGTCTTCTCTTTTCTTTTCTTCTGAGGACACTTGTCATTGGATTTAGGGCCTATCTGGGCAATCCAGGGTGTTCTTATCTCAAGATTCTTAACTTAATTAAATCTATGAAGACCCTTTATTCCAATTAAGGTTATAATCATAGGTTCTGGGGGTAATAAGACATGGGCATATCTTTTGGGTGCCACCATTCAACCCACTATAGGGTCTTGGATTTAATCCCAGATAGTGGCCCCTGAGCCTGTGCCTGTAACCACTCAACTTCCTGGCTCCGTCTCCTGGACTGGATGAGCTTCTAGGCTTCCTATAGGCCAGCAGTCGAGGCATGGATTAACTTGCTGTATCAGAGAGTTGACAAACCAGTATTTTCCTCTACCGCTCTCCTATCGCCTCGACCCTCCACCATTTCTCCTGAAACCCTTTGGGCTGTTCATCTCAGATGCAGAAATTCTCGCACCTTGATGTGCTTGGGAGGTGAGGCCGTAGGGGCTATGAGGCCACATTCATACTGGCTTGGGCGAGATGCATTTTTCTTGCCTCAGTGGCCACGTCTCCAAAATGGGAATCGCTGGAATAGCAGGGGTAGATGGAAGGCCATAATACAACTAATAAAGTTGTTGGAAGGAATCTGCAGCTGTAAGGGTGATGGAGGCGGTTGTTAACAACACTAGTAATCTAATAGCCTATTTTGATTTCCTGCTTCTCACTGTCTTGGCCCCAAGCAGCTATTTTCTACCAAATTAAAATCCACTCAGCTCCTTTCCTGTTCCTGAATAAAACTACCCTCAAAGCTCTTCCCTGTTACAGCAAGACTTTTTAATAGACTTTTCCTTGTAGAACCGTGAGACATACGTCCAATTAGCAGAATAACTTCACTTAAATATACAAATAAACTGTTGACAGATAATGGCAGGACATATGTGAAGCTAATTTAAGGCAGCATGGTTTGGGAGCTGAGGCACTGCCCCCTCCCACCCCAGTCTGTCTCCAGGACTCTCCTTCCCTCCAATTTCTTGCTTTTGGGATGGCTCTTCATGCCCCACACTCTATAGGATGAAGAGGGATGTCTCCATGCTGTGCCCGGTCACAGCCCAGAGTACCTGGGCCACTCACCATTCATACAGTCAATTGTGCAGCAAATATTTTTGAGCACTTACTATGAGCCAGGTACTGTGTGAGGTGCTGGGCGTACAATGGTCTATTCTTGAGGGGATAGGAGATCATTAGCGATTGATGGCACTCACAAGAGTGTCTGGTCCGGGAGGGCAGAGACTCGACCTGTTTTTCTTGCTGCTGTATCCTTAGCACTTGGAACAGTGCTTGGCACACAACGGGCTCAGTGAATACTTTTTAGTGACTCAATGGGGTAAGTAAACAAGGTAATGTCAGCTCTTGCTGAGTTCCCTAAAAGAGATAAAACGTGGTCATGGGATAAAGAGTGATGGAAGCTGGGCTTTGGAAAAGCTCTCTTACATGGGGTTTTACAGTTGAAACTGAAAAGTGATGAAAAAACCAGCAAGTGAAGAGCTGGGAGAATATTGTTAGAGGAAGAGGCAGGGCAGGCTATGTAATTTACAGGGCCCAGTGCAAAATGACAATGCAGGACTGTGGCTGGGTGGGAAGTCAATTTCCCCTTCTTGTGGCCCTGCTGCCCCAACCTGCAGTGGATGGGAAGCTCCCAAGGGATTGCAGCCTCTGTGCTGGGATGTGCTCAGGCTCTGGACTGGGCATGAGTGAGAAGTCCTGCTGAGTCACCTGCTGAACTTGTCGTGGTGAGGCTAGACCCCGATCCTTCCTATGCTTGTACCCAGGCCCCCAGTAGGGACGAAGGGCAATGGAAGAATGTAGACATCTCCCACCAACATGACCTGTTTGCCATGCTGGGTGGAGAGCAGCTGTAATTGTGGGGAGGCTGGATGGGGCCAGGGTACTGGGCTTGGGTGAGGAATGGGCAGCTGAGAACCCACTGGGGAGGTGGGACTGTGTGTGTGCTGAGTCCCCCAGTGCATGCTCCATAGTCCCATTCGGCTTCACTTGAAAGACACAAATTCAAAGATAAAATTAAGAATTTCAAGACAGCTACTCTGTATTAGTTTCCTATTGCTGCTGTAACAAGCTACTGTAAACTTAGTGGCTGGACTTCCCTGGTGGTGCAGTGGTTAAGAATCCGCCTGCTAATGCAGGGGACAAGGGTTCGATCCCTGGCCCGGGAAGATCCCACATGCTGCAGAGAAGCCAAGCCTGTGTGCTACAACTACTGAGCCCACGCACCACAACTACTGAAGCCCGCGCGCCCTAGAGCCTGTGCTCCACAACAGGAGAAGCCACCGCAATGAGAAGCCCGCGCACCGCAACGAAGAGTAGCCCCTGCTCACCACAACTAGGGAAAGCCTGCGTGCAGCAATGAGGACCCAACGCAGCCAAAAAAAAACCCAACAGAACTTAGTGGCTTATAACAATATAAATTTATTCTTTTACAGCTCTGGAGGTCAGAAGTCTAAAATGGTTCTCACTGGACTAAAATGAATGTGTCAGCAGGACTTTATTCCTTCTGGGGGCTCTAGGGGAGAATTCATTTCCTTGTCTTTTCTAGCTTTTATTGGCCACCTGCATTCCTTGGCTCAAAGCACCTTTTCTCCATCTTCAGAGCCAACAACGTCTGGCCAGGTCCTCATGCTGCTACCTCTCTGGTTCTCTTCTTGTCCCCCCCATTGCACTTAAAAGAACCATTGTGATTACACTGGACCCACCTGGATCACCTGAGCTAATCTGTCTCAAGGTCAGCTCATCAGCAACCTCAATTTCTTCTGCAGCCTTAATTCTTCTTTGCCATGTAAGGTAACATATTCACAGGTTCCAGGGATTAGGGTCGTGGACATCTTTGTTAGGGAGGTATTATTCTGTCTTCCGCATTAAACCACAAGTGTGGAGCCTTTCTGAGTGCAGAGTGCAGTCTGACTGCACTGGTCACATGTCCGTGAAGCTGGCCCTGGGAAGAGGAGGCTACAAGCCTAAAAGTCCCGAGATGGGAACAAGCACAGCTTGTTCAAGGACCCGAAAGGAGGCTGGCGTGATAAGACTAGAGTGGATGACAGGGCATGTGGTACAAAATGAATCAAGAGAGGCTGGCGTGGGTTGAGCACACAGGGCCTCCTAGGCCACAGTGAAATATTAGGAACAGCAGGTAGGGATCTGCCTTAAATCTGAAAAAAACAAGCAAACAAACAAAAAACAACCCCCCGTCGAAAAACCCAACTCCATATAAAAAATTTCAAATATAATTAAAAAGTAGAGAGAGTAATAAGGTGAACCCTATATCTGGCACCTAGATCTAAAATATGTTGCCATAATTCTTTCATTTATTTATTTATATTTTTTGCTGAAGAATTTTAAATTATAGAAATCATGGCATGTCAACTGTAATTTCAACATGCATCTCTAACAACTGACATTTTTATAAGTATTGACGTCATAATCACAATGAATGAAATTAACAAGAATTCTTTAACTTCATCAACTTCCCGTGTATATTCAGTTGTCCCTCAAATACCCTGCCTGTTGATCTTCACGTTGTACCTGAGCTTTGCACCTTTTCTTCTTCTGAGCTTAGAATGAGTCTTCCTTCTCTGTATCTTTTAGGATTTTTTTTTTTTGTTCCTTCCCACTCCTGTCCCACACCCAGGCCTGTAGCCTGAACAGGGTTGAGGGGAACGGAAGGGAAACAGGCTGGATGGATATGTTATTCTGCTTGTGGCCTAACGTTTCTCTCTCTCTCTCTCTCTCTCTCTTTTTTTTTTTTTTTGCTTGTAATTGCCATTCCAGAAATGCCCTCACTCTTCTAGCCACAGAGCAACTGTTGAGAACAAATTAATTATGCATCTTCTCAGTGTGTGTGATTAAGGGGCAGATGGAGGGAAGGGTTCTCTTCAGTTTTTCTGGCAACTAGGTTCCCAAATGGATGCTTTCCAGACCAAAGAATGCGTGTCCTGGGCTCCCGTGGGCATCTGGGTTTGTCTCTGTAGTGGCAGGCTTGCTCACTGGCAGGCAGAGTCAGAAGTTGTCAGTAATAATATTATTAATCCCTTAAATTTGCAGCATATTTGCTGTTTGCTGAGGGCTTGCGCACTCACATCAGCTCATTTGATGGGATTTCAGGGATGCTGGAACAACTTTCTTTGCTTAATACCTCCCTAAATCATTGCTGATGCTTGTAATTCCACCATTAGAGATTAATTCTTTTGGCCCCAAACTGTTCCCTATTAAAATGCAAGTAGCCTTGGCAGCTGTGTAGCATGTTTTATTCATGAAGCTTTCTCAGCCACTAGTGGCTGCCCTCCCCAAATGCCCCCTCCCGCAACTTTCTTTTTAGGATGGGCTTCTCTGAAACAGAACCTATGTTTGGAGTCTTTCTCATTCCAAAGAGAGAACTCTGCTCTCAGCTAGCTGCTGAAGCTGGGAAAACAGACAGAAACTTATGCCAAGGTGTCAGTGACTGATAATAATTTACTGTGTTACCATCTCTAGGGAGTATTTGTATTTTAAGTGGAAATTTCTGGGAGCACAGTGCTTAGTACAAAGGAACCTGTACCCCTTCATCCTATTATGTCAGTGGCTTTGACCTTAGATCTCCCTTTTATTGGGCTCCCTTAGAGAGACAGAGGAGAGAGAGGGCCAGCACATCCAGTTCATGTAACTACGATTAAAGCATTGGCTTGGAGTGTCGTCCATTGTGGGTCGGGGAGAAAGTGGAGCTGACCACGTGTAACATAATGTCCATTTTGCAGAAGGAAAATGGAAGCGTAAGGACAAGATCTAGTTGGAGTGGGGCTAGAATTAAAATTTTGTCTTCAGAACCCCAGTAACACCATTTTAGATTTTTAGAGTCAGAAGACACCTTAGAAACAATCTAACTCTGGGAAAGCAAATGCATTTTATTTGTCGATACCAGTTGATACATAGTGGTTGAGGGGAGGGTGGAGAATGAGTGAGTCTTCACCTGGGCTCAGTGTGTTGTGGTTGATTAGTGATGTCTGATGGGTGCCATGGTAATAGAGGGGAGGCATGTATGCCGCACTTGTATTCCTGATTCTCTGCAACCTCTCATTGTACACATGGGCCAGCTGAGGTCCTGAAAGCTGGGATGATTTGTTCAGGATTATATAAGTAGGGGTGACAAATTAGGGGCAGAATTGGCCCAGAATCCAGGTTCCTTGAATCCTGGTTCAAAACCCTTTCTTTTGAAGTATCCAGGTATTCTAAGAAGCATTTCACTGTGGTTGAAGAGCGTGTGGTCTTGGAGTCAGACTGCCTGGGTTCAGATCTTAGTTAGCTGTGTGCCCTGGGCCAAGTTATTTAACTTTTCGGAGTCATTGCTTCTTTGTCTGTAAAACAAAGGATAATAATTGTGCCTACCTTATAGGGTGGTTATGGAATTAAATGAGATAATATGCGTATAAAGTGTTTGGATTAGGGCCTATACATAGTGAGTACTTAATAAATGTTAGTAACTTAATTAAAATTTTTATTGCCTTGTCCTTCTAGATTATTGCCGGATACGGACACAAAAACTCCCCATGCTCACTCCCTCTGCAGTATCTTGCAGAGGTACCCCTCAGACACCTGCTTCTCTTCCTTCCCTATTGAACGCTCTGGGATTTTCTGTGTTTGATGTGTTCCTGGAATTTGTAATTTGGTGATGAAAAGTCCCACAGTACTAACAACCAAGTGTGAGACGGTGCTGGGCCTGTAAATGCCCACGTTTGGGGCGTCATACTTCACACTCCACAGGAGTTTGTTTTGGTTTGGGACATCGACAAAGTCCTGGAGGCCTGGTGGGGTTCCCTGAGGACCAGCTGCCGAAGAGTCCTCGGTGGCCGTTTTGCCTGGTCTCTCCTCTGATAGGAACATTGCTATAGCATCTCCCCAGACCATCCCTGCTCCCCTGAGCCAGTATGTGCTCCCATCCCCCAACCTAGTTTGCAGACTGGACATCAGTGCCCAGCTGGTGCCAGCCCCCTCCCCTCACACCCGCCTCTCCTGTGGGCTTAGAAAGCAGGGCCCAGGCAGAGCCTGGACCCATAACTGGGCTGGGGTCCTCTTTACATCTTAGTCCAGCCACACGGGCCCTTGTCAGTGGTCCCTTTGGGTGACCTTGAGGGGGACCCAGGGAGGCCTTGAGAGCCGGGAGGAGTCCGTGATGGTCCCGGATGTCTGGCCTGGGGTGATGGGACTTGGGGCTGACTCCTGTAGGACCATGGCCTACCCCTGCATTATTCGACTTCGCCTCTTGGTAGCGTGCTCAGTTCCTCATGGAAGCAGTGCCCGGGGGCTCCCCTTGGAGTGTATGGGGGAGGGAGCTGCAGCGGTGGGGAGGGCTCCCTGGGTGCTGTGATGGGCGTGTGGCTTCCGTTAAGTGAATCATCTGTGATTCCAGTCCTGACTGGCTGTGGGGGAAAAGCCTCTGCTCTGGATCCTCAAATAGGGGCCTTCTTAGGGTCTGCCTGTCTGTTCCTGGTAGACAAAGTGGGGAAAGGGGGCTGTGGGAAGGAGGCCATCCCCACTGAAGGACAGTCACGTCATTGTCCCTAACATTTGGAAGCTCTGTTGCTTTGGGCCTTTCATCTTGGATCACAACCAAGTTTGGTGGCAACCTGGCCATGTCTGCGGTGGCTTCCCTGCTCTTCGTTGTCTGGGCCCAGAGCAGAGCAGATGATTAGAGCCCCAGAGCTGCAGCATGCTCAGAAGCCTAGGATTTTCTAACGGAGGTTCAGAGAAAGGGAGGATTGAGAGGCACACTGGCGTTGGAGCTCTGGCTCTGCTGTTAGTTCTGGGATGGTGGGCAGCAGTCACATCATCTGGGAGAAGGTAGATGGGGAGGAGAGGAGAATGGGCCAGGCTGGGACTAGGAAAAGGTGAGGGGAGTGAGGCCTGGGTCCAGGCTGAAGAGGATTTTGACAGGTGAGAAGGAGAAAGAGATGGTGAGGTTATGGAACTGCCTGTGCAGAGGCCGGGGGGCAGGGGATGGCGCAGGACTGATCACTGTGGGTGGGGGATAGGGAGTGAGTGGGGAGGGTAAGCGCTGAGTTCAGAGGGCACCTGGGTTGCATCGTGATGGGCCTGGTAGGAGCTTGGATTTCATACCAAGGGCAGTGGGGACTTCTGGAGGGTTATGGAAGGCTATTTCCCTTTTCCCACTGTGGCCAGTATCCTGCCCCTTCGTGACCTGCCTGCCTGGGCTGTACAGTCTTGTGGTCTTATCCTGTGTCTGTAGTGAGACACGTTATGCCTCCCGGGCCTCCCTCTTTTCCTTCTCCCAGTGGCTCCCTGATTGCAGTTTGTTCGTGTGACTGGTGTTTTCCAGGCCCCTGCGTGCTCATGAATATGTCCTAATCTTGGTGTTAGCCGGCTTACTGGAATGGCTCCTGGGAGCCCAGACATGGCCAGGCGCCATGGCGGCCATGTGACCTAGTTGTGGGAAATAGCTGGGGGCGGGAGTGGGGAGGACAACACTGAGGGCCCATGGCAGGCACTGGTCCCCTGGACTTTTTCCTTCTAATTCATAAAGGATGTTTAACAGTGTTTTTGGAGGAGCAGCAGAGTATAGCAGAAAGAGGTGGCTTTTGGAGTCAGAAGACAATGACTCAAACCTTGGATCTCCCATTTACTGGCTGAGTAACCCTAGCAAGGCCCCTAGCTTTTCTGTTAGGGGCCTTGGAGAGAATGGTAATATCCACCCGAGGGGCTCTTACCTGGATCAGGTGAGATAATGCGTGTAAAAGGTTTAATGCACTTATAAAGAATTGTGCATTTACTGCTGAGGACCATTATTACAGAGTGTGTGATGAACAAGATTTTGTTTCCCAGCGGCTTATATCATATGTTGGTATAATGAATCAACAATTCAAATAGAAGCTAATGATTATGGAGAAGAGTATGTGAAAATTATAAATTAGGGACCTATTTGTACTTGCATTGTGCTGACAAGTCATTTGGCACCTTATTTTTTTTTTTTTTTCTGTATGCGGGCCTCTCACTGTTGTGGCCTCTCCCATTGCGGAGCACAGGCTCCGGACGCGCAGGCTCAGCGGCCATGGCTCACGGGCCCAGCCGCTCCGCGGCATGTGGGATCTTCCCGGACCGGGGCACGAACCCGTGTCCCCTGCCTCGGCAGGCGGACTCTTAACCACTGCACCACCAGGGAAGCCCGGCATCTTAGTTTGATCCTCATTTTAATATGAAATTATTAACTGAACTTGAGTGTTAGTAAAACCTAAGATAATAGGAAACTCATACATACTGGGCATTCACAACCTTTATCATCTATTAGTGAGTACTGATAAATTGAATGAAGACAGTCTTATTTCAAAGGCTCAAGATGGATGTTTATATAAAGTGTGACTAAAATATTATAATTGATTTTAAAAAGTAAAACAGTTTTTATGTCCTGGAATTAGATAGTGGTGATAGTTGCACAAGTTAGTGAATATAGTAAAAGCCACCAAATTGTATATTTTAAGATGGTGAATTTTAGGAACTTCCCTGGCATCCAGTGGTTAAGACTCTGCGCTTCCACTTCAGGGAGCTCGGGTTCGATCCCTGGTCAGAGAACTAAGATCCTGCATGCCGTTTGGTGCAGCCAAAAAGAAAAAAATGGTGAATTTTATGGTGTGTGAATTATATCTCAATTAAAAAATAGAAAATTTAATTTATTAAAGCAGTAATTATAAAAAACTTAGAGGTTCAAGAAAAAAATCTATAGTTTCACCAATTCAAACTTATTATGATTTTAATATGCTCTCCTCTAACCCTTTCCTATTATATCCGTAGTTCTATCAATATAATTATCTGGTTTTCTGATTTACTGTGTTATCTTTAGCATTTTCCATTTTGTTACAATAATCTTCATGGTCTTCACCTAAAATGGCTACTTAATACTGCACTGTGTGACTGTTCCATAATTTACTTAACCCTTTTCCTACTTTTGGGATGCATCTATCTATATGTTTTTCTTTTATAATTAGCACTGTGCTGAACCTCTCTGTACATAGGGTTTTTCCCTATGTCCTGGATTATTTACTTAGGAGGGATTTTTAAAGTGATATATATGGATCAAAACATTGCTGAGAGAAATTAAAGAAGACCTGATAAATGGAGAAATATATCATGTTCATGGGTTGGAAGATTCAATATTGTTAAGGTGTCTATTTTCTCCAAATAAATCTATAGATTCATAACAGTCCCAATCAAAATCCCAGCAGGCTTTTTTGTAGAAATTGACAGTCCGATTCTAAAATTTATGTGAGAATGCAGAGGGTTTTAGAGTCAATTCTAGAAGATAACACTGAAAAAGAACAAAGTTGAGGACTAATACTATCTGATTTCAAGACTTACTATAAAACTGTAGTAATAAGATAGTGTGGTATTGGTATAAAGATAGACAGACTGATCTATGGAACAGATTAGAGGGTCCAGAAATAGACCCACACATAATATGAACAATGAATTTTATACAGTGGTGAAAAGGCAATTCAGTGTAGAAAGGTTTGTGGTATATTTATCCAGTAGAATACTACTCAGTTAAAAAAAAAGAATAAACTATTGATATATACAACAACATGATGGGTCTCAGAAAAATTATGTTGAATGAAAAGGGCTGGATAAAGAGTATGGGCTATATGATTCCACTTATATAAAACTCTAGAAAATTCTAGTCTATACTGATAGAAAGCAGATCAGTGGTTTTCTGGAGGTGGGAGGTATGTGGAGGGATGGGGCTGGAATTACCAAGGGACATCAAAGCTTTTGAGAGATGCTGGATATGTTTACAAGCTTGATTATGGTGATGGATTCATAGGCGTATACATATGTCAAAACGTATCAGATTTTACATTTTAAATATGTGCAGTGTACTGGGTCAAAATATCAATACCTCAGTGAGGCTGTTAAAACAAAAAATGATGTTAATGGGTTATGATCCTTTGAAAAAATTAGAAATCCATGAGTTCATACTGATATAAATAAACAAATGAATAAATTGAAATTTTGGTAAAGAACTGGCTATTTATCAAGTTTGGAAGGACTTCCCCATAAAACACTTAATTATCAAAAGAAAACAAGTAACTTAAGTGAGGAATTTAGGTGGATAACCATCTTAAGACATTATCAAAATTAACATTGTCTCTAGGGAGACAAATCAGAATTGTGCACCACCAGGTTGTAATGAGAAGAACAGAGCCTGTTAATAAATTGTTGGATTCAATTAGCTAACACTTTTTTTTAAAAAAGAATTTTCGCATCTTTGTTCACTATGAATATTGGACTATAGCTTTTTTTTTCCCCTTGTATTTTCTGTCTAGGTTTGATATTGGGGTTATGCTCCTCTCATAGAATGAGTTGGGAGGTATTCTGTCTTCAGTTTTCTGGAAGGGTTTATGTGGAATTGGCAATATTTTTTCCTTAAATGTTTGATAGAATTCAACTGTGACACCATCTCGGGTCAGAGTTTCTTTGTCTGATATACACCATTCCAGCTTTATTTTAATTGGCATTGGCATGAGTTATCCTTTTCCATCCTTTTCCATTTAATCTATTTTTGTTTTAATATTTAAAGGGCAATTTCTTATAGGTAGCATATATTTGAGTCTTTCTTTTTTATCCAATTTGGCAATCTCTGGCTTTTAATTTGGGTGTTTAGACCATTTATATTTAAAGAGGTTATTGATGTGGTTAGATTTATGTCTTTCATCTTGTTATTTGTTTTCTACTTGTCCAATTTATGCTTTATTCCTTGTTTCCTCTCATGCCTTCTTTTGGATTGAATATTTTTTCATGGTTCCATTGTGTCTCCTTTGTTGGCTTATGAGCTATAATTCTTTTTGTTATTTTAGTGATTGCATCAGTTCGTAGCATAAATCTTTAAGTTGTCACAGTCTACATTCAAGTGACATTATACTACTTTCTTCAGAGTATAAGACTCTTATAATCGTATACTTTCATTTCTTTCTTTCCATCCTTTATGCTATTGTAGTACGTTTTGCTTTTCCGTATGTTATAAACTCCACATTACATTGTTATTATTTTTGTTTAAGCAGTCACTTATCTTTTAAAGAGATATAGAATGTAAAAAAATTCTTATATGTTTTCCTGAAGTTTCTATTTCTGGTCTCTTTTTCCTTTATGTAGATCCATGTTTCTCTCCAATATCATTTTCCTTCTGCCTGAAAGATGTCCTTTAACATTTCTTGTAGTGTAGGGAGATGAATTCTATCAGCTTTTATATGTCTGTAAGAGCTTTTTTTTTTTTTTTTTTTTTACCTTTAGTGTTGAAAGATGGTCTTGCTGGGTATAGAATTCTGGGTTTTCTTTCAGTGCTCTTAGAGATGTTGCTCCACTAACTTCTGCTTGTATTGTTGCCAGTAGAGATCTGCTGTCATTCTTATCTTTGTTCCTTTCTCCATAATATGTCTTTTTTCTCTGGATACTTTCAGGATTTTCTCTTTATCACTGATTTTGAACAACTGCATTATGTAGTTTTCTTCATGTTTTTTATGCTTGGGGCTTGTTGAGATTCTTGGACCTGTTGGTTTATAGATTTTGAAAATCAAATTTGAAAAAAATTCAGTTATTATTTCTTTAAGTATTTTTTCTCCACCTCTCCCATTCCATCTCCTTTGGGGATTCCAACTACATGTTTACAAGGCTGCTTGAATTTGTCCCACAGATCGCTGATGCTCTTTTCATTAAAAAAATTTTTTTTTCCTCTGTGTGTTTCATTTTGAATAGTTTCTATTGGTAGGTCTTGAGGTTCACTAATCCTTTCTTCTACAATGTCTAATCTGCCAATTATCCCATCCAGTGAATTTTTCATATCAAACATTAGTGTTCACCTCTAGAAGTTTCATTTGGATCTTGCTCTCTTTTTTTATATTGCCCATGTTGCTGCTTAACTTTTTGAACATATGAAATGCAGTTATAACCGCTGTCCTCCTTTACTAATATAGGTTTCAGTTTTGGGTTGGTTTGATTGATTGATTTTTTTTTCTCATTATGTGTTGTATTTTTCCGTTTATTTGCATGCCTGGTAAATTTTTTATTAGGTGCCAGACATTGCAGTTTTATCTTTTTGGGTACTAGATATATTTGTATTCTTATAAATATTCTTGAGCTTTGTTCTGGACACAGTTAAGTTACTTGGAAACAGTGATTTTTTTTTTTTTTTTTTTTGCGGTACGTGGGCCTCTCACTGCTGCAGCCTGTCCCGTTGTGGAGCACAGGCTCCGGAAGCACAGGCTCAGCAGCCATGGCTCACAGGCCCAGCTGCTCTGCGGCATGTGGGATCCTCCCGGACCGGGGCACAAACCCGTGTCCCCTGCATCGGCAGGCGGACTCTCAACCACTGCGCCACCAGGGAAGCCCTGAAAACAGTGATTTTTTTTCAAGTCTTTCTTTTAATATTTATTAGTTGGGAATGGAACAGTGTTTAGTTTGAGATATTCCCCTTAACTGAGGCAAGCCCCTTCTGGGTATTATAACAAAAGCCTCAAGAATTATGAGATTTTCTGGTCTGGCTGGTGCAAATAGACCTTATATGAACACAGGGTACTGTTAACTTTTGTGGTTGTTATTTCTCTGGCTCAGGTAGTTTTCTTGTGTGCATGTGCTGACTAGTACTTAGCTGAATATGTGAGATGGACCCTCAGCAGATCTTCAGAGTTCTTTCTTTGTACATCTGTCCACTCTCCAGTACTCTGTCCTGCGAACTCTAGCTACTTTGGTCTTTCTGGCCTCTCAGCTCTGTCTCTTCAGTTCAGAGAATCTCCTGTTCACTGCCTGGGTTCCCCTTCCCTGCACTGTGGCCTGGAAACCCTCAATGCTGTAAATTGGGGAGTTTTCACCTTGTTTGCTTCCCATCTCTCAGGAACCACTCTCCTTCCTTTCCTGATGCCCAATGCCTTAGAAAACTTTTTTTTTCTTTTTTTTGGTAAATCTTGTCTACTTTTTTGTTATTTCAGATGGGAAGGTAATTTTGGTCCCCATTTGGGAAGAGATGTTAAGGGTGACATCAATATTTATGGCTTCGACAACTCCAAGTTTAGAGTTGCAATTTCCTAAGATGGGGAAGACTGAGGGAGGAGGAGGTTTGGTGGTGGTAGAAGTGGTGGGAAAGTCACGCTGAGTTTGAGAAGCTCATTGGACATTGGGTGATGTCAGAGAAGAAGTTGGATATGTGAGTCTGGAGTCAGGGGAGAGGTCTGGGTAGGGGATATGCATTTGTGTATCATCAGTGTGTAGACGGTATTTACCACCATGATTCTGGGTGAGATTCCCCAAGGGAGTATAGCTAGAGTATTGTATTGATCATGTTTTTTATATTCTGATGCTTTGAAACTGGGGGTACTGCTGCTCTCAAGGTTAACTAGTTCCAAGAGATAGTAAGCAACTCACCTGTGAACATGCCTTTCATAGGCAAACCAACCAATCTGGAGCCCATACCTGCCAACCACCTCTGTTACTGAGCTGTTACACTCTGGGTCACTATCCACCTGCCTTATTCACCCCAGAGCCAGGTACCAAACAACTAGGAACATCCCCTACGCCCCAAAGCCAAATGAAATACTTAAAACTAGCCACTCCTAAGTCTCACCCATTCTTTCCCATCGAATCCACAATAAAAGCTTTGCCCACATTTTCCCTCACGCCCTCTCTCTCCTGGCCAACCCTGGTGCTTCCCAGTGTGGCTCTGTGTGGTATGCCAACTCTCCTACTTGTAAGGAATCGTGAGTAAAAACTTCTTTCTTTATGACAGTCATTTCCATGTCTGTGTGTCTTACCATACCTTAAAACAAATTCTAGGTACCCTTGCAACAAGTACAGAAATGCCAGTTCTGGCTAAGTGGAGTGCATGCATTACCTCACCTCATTTAATCTTCACAGCAGCCCTATGAGGTAGGTACTATTATTGTCTTTCTTTTATAGATGAGCAGTCAGAAGTAAGCAGAGGTTACATAACTTGCCCAAGATCACCAAATTCTGAGTGGTGAAGTTGGGATATAGACTGTGGCAATCTGATGCTGGCCCTGTGCTCTTAACCGGGATCTACCTGACAGGTAGTCAGAGGAGAGACAGAGGACCCTCCCAAGGAGTGGGATTAAATTTGTGGTCAGCCTCCTTCAAAACTTTTATAAACTGCAACTTGTTTTTTTTCCCCCAAGACATGATGAGTTAGTTTTACTTTTTTGCTTAAATGAGAGCTTAAAGCAAAGGGTGACATCCAGAAAAGCAACCTTGGAGACCGTCCTGGCCTGATTTCTTGGGGATGAAGGAGTTGCAGTTCCATTTTTTTTTTTTTTGCGGTACGTGGGCCTCTCACTGTTGTGGCCCCTCCCATTGTGGAGCACAGGCTCCGGACATGCAGGCTCAGTGGCCATGGCTCACGGGCCCAGCCGCTCCGCGGCATGTGGGATCTTCCCGGACCGGGGCATGAACCTGTGTCCCCTGCATTGGCAGGCGGACTGTCAACCACTGCGCCACCGGGGAAGCCCTGCAGTTCCATTTTCATGATGAAAAACACACACGTGGATCATAGCACCCTGGAAAATCGGGGAAGAGATGCTGGATTCTGCACCAAGCTGGTCCAGTCTGCATGGGAGAATCTTGTCAGCTGGACTTATCTATTTCCAGAAGATGTTGAAGACGGGATTATTTTTTAAAATTCTCCTCTATTATTGATATAATACATATTAGTTTTAAGAAATTTGAAAAGTACACAAAAACCTAAAAAGAAAAGTATTCTTTTAATCTCACTGCCCAGAGGTAACACTGTTTACATGTCAGTGCATTTCCTTTGGGTCTTGAATCTTTGATTAGAAGAATCCGTCAAGGGGCTTGTCTGTTTTGGGGTCTGTCTGTGACCTTGTCTTTCACTGTCTCTTTCTTCCTGTGATGTGTGGGGTATGTATATGCGTCTGTCTCTTTCGTCTCTGTCTCACAGTCACACCCCGAAATCCCGTTGGAGACACTGCTCAATTCTGATGGGAAGCCTCTTTGATTCGGTCTGGCTTTGGTGCCTTTCTGCCAAGTTTGGGGCTCGAGATCCCTACTCTTGGGGATTTAGACACGAGTAAAGGATTGCTCTCCTTGGGCCTTTGCTCCATCCCTCCCAATCAATAATTAATCAGTACTGAGTTGATCTTATTAGCTATTCACTGCCTTCCCCCCAACCCCAACCCAAGCTGGCTGATGACAGTGCTTTTAATTAATATGAGGCAGATTAAAACTCATTACAACAAGGTTATTGGTAATGAGATAATCATAAGGCAAGTTATTGAGCTGGGAGTGAAAACAAAGTTGGAGGAGGGGCAGAGAGACACTGCCAGCCGTTCCTGCCGTGTTTTGGCAGGAACAGAAGGGGGAGTGTGGGGACTCTGCAGTGAGGACACGCGGCAGTGAAACCAGGTGCTGGGTAAGGGCAGGACTCGGGTCCAGTGAGCAAATGGGTGGGGAGTGTTAGGGCAGTAACATGTGTTGAGAAGCAAGAGCTGGTGTATTGAATTAAGAATATGTAGTTTATGACCTGATGAATGAGGAGCGCAAGCCTCCTACATGGGGTTGGCTGGTAGCTCCCTCGGCATCCAAGCTTCCACTGGGGAAGTGAAACGCAGTGGGTTGTTTTGATTGAAGGTACAGTTTAAATACACCCGCACAGAGGAAGTAGAGTTACAAGATTTATTATTACTTACAGATCCCAGAAGCAAGGATGCTCAGTGAGCTGGGGGAAGGGCAGTCCTCCATCCCAGGTACCAGCAAGCGGGACGTGAATGCTAAAAGAGGGAGTTTGCACTAAGCGAGTAATTTCTTGAAGTTCTGAGTGGCACCTGCCTTCTGATCCCAAAGGATGGTGGAGCTGTAGGAGCTGGAGCTAGAAAGGGATGCCGGAGACCAGAGTGCTGCTCTGTTATTCAGCATGTGTGTCTTTTGGCTTTAAAAGAACATTTACACTTTTTGGTTAGTGGCAATGTCCCTCACCCCCATGTGACTCTGTGTGTGTGTGTGTGTGTGTGTGTGTGTATTTAATTAGAAGCTGGTTGAAGGTGACTTTGGGGCTTCTTTTGTTGAAATGTGGGTGCCATTTGCAGTAGATGCTGATTCAGCTTCCTGGATGATGGTTTTGTGAGTGTATGACCCAAGGTTGTCATCAGTCTACATTTCTAGCTCATGCATGGCTTGCCCTGGGGTACACAACACATGGTCTCTGTCCCCAATGGCTGATGTGCCCAGTAACCAGTGAGTCAGCAGTAGACCAGCCTTCCTGGGCTTGTGTGACCAGAGAGGGCTCTCTGCATTGCCCAGACAGTGTCCTGAAGGTGACCATCACTTTGTGCCAAGAGACGCCCTACCCAGGACTGGCTCAGGCCACAGGTGAGGGGCAACAGAGCCCTGGCTCTGCTCCTTGGTAGGAGGGCTTGTTAGGGTGAGGCTAATGCTTTCTGAGGGCTGCCAGCAGCAGAGATAAATGCAGATGTGAATCCTGTCTAAAGAAAATGGTGGAGCAGGTCTTCAGCAGCATCTCACACACACACACACACACAGACACACAGACACACACACACACACACACACACACACACACACAGATGCATGTTGTTCTCTCGATCTGAAAGGCCCTCCTTTTTTATTCTAATCTTTTCAGGTTCAATTTCAGGGGCTAATCCTATGTATCGGCCAGGGACTAGTCATACCTGTAATTTAAATATAAAGACTTGTTCACTAGGAAAAGGTAGTTAACTCCTAAAAGGAGTAGAAGAAGATTCTAAAGGTGCAGAAGTAGTAACTGCGTAAAGCACCTGCTCCCTCTAGGGCTGAGGGGGTGGTGAACAAGAACAGAGCTAAAGACTCAGCTGGGGGCCTGCCACCTGCAAGGCTGGGATGCTGGGCTGCCCTGGTGATGAGACGTGATGGCGGGCATGGTCCATGGGAACAGCCTGCCAGGTGGCAGAGAGATTTGTAGGAGGGTGCGACCTGGAGCTAGTGTGTAGGAGCCGCCTGCTGGGCGGTCAGAACACTTGCTGGAAGATATGGGGCCTGAGTTGGTCCACAGGAGGGGCCCATCAGGTAGTGGAGAAATTTACAGAGGGTGGGCTGGTCCGTGAGGGCCACCAAAGTGGTCACCCCCAAGCCACTACCCACTGGCTGATGAGCTGAAAACAGTGCACGGGGACAATAAGGGAGCCTCCTTGTGCTGTGGCCTTGCAGTGTTCCCCAGAGCCCCCTGTTGACAAAGCCTAATAGCGACCCATCTGACAAAGGAGAAATGACACAGGGTCTAGCACCAGTATCACAGCGCACGGCAAAGAAGCATGGATTTGCAGCTGAGGGGCCCTGTGTTCCTGAGCTGCACGCACCCCGCTTCTCCCCAGGAGCCAAGCCTTTCTAATTCCAACCCTCTTGTTTCTCCCGTCTGTGAGCTCCGTGGTCCTCAGTGTGATCCTACTGCCACGTGTCATTCTCTGTGTGTGAGTGGCTCTGTCACATCTCCCCACGCGGTGGAGGGCGTGGGACTCAGCCCCCAGTGAATACACAGTGGTTGATGTCTTTCCTGGGAGGGGCAGAGACCATGGGGTGTGTCCTCACTCCGCCTTCCAGTCCTCTGCCTTGACGCTGCAGTGGCTTTGGCGTGAGGGCTGAGCATGCCTCCTTGGGGGAGTGGGCAGCTGGGTGCCAGGGCAGCCTCACTGGGAGCCTCTGGTGGGACCTGGCTTCCGGTCACACTGTACCTTAGGACACATGGATCGTGGATGACTTGCTGGCTGCCTCTTATTCGGCAGGGTGGGAATTGGCGTTGATTATTTGAGCTGTAAAGAGTCATTTTGTTCATAACAGCCTGGACTCATGGAGGGTGGGGAAACGCCCAGTTCCATATTTGACCACGTTTGCCTTCTTTCTCACTTCCTCAGAACATGAGTGTGGCCTTGGACAGTAGTGACCTTCTACCATCTGACACCGGCCAGCTCAATTCCCAGTCCACCCCCGCTGCTGCCCCCATGGGCCTTTTACTCATCTAGGGAAATGTGTTCTCTCCCCACACCCGCCCCGCCTTAATTCTTAGAGTCAATTCCCTTCTCTCTGCACCCTCCTGTCAGGGAAAAAAGACTCTTCTTGGCCTAGTTTGGACCAGGCGCCCGCACTCTGTTCAGGGGCATAGAGTCATGTGGACATAGGCTTCCCCAGTAGTGGGTTGGGGCGGGATGCAGAGGTGTCCAGCAGAGCCCTTGAGGGCCTAAGGACAGCTTGCGAGTGCCTGGAGTGTGGGGCATCCCTCTGCTCTAGAGGGAGTGGATAGATGGCTCCCTGGCTGCTGGGACCAGGGTGTTCAGGGCTGCAGGGTCCTCTTCTTAATTCCTAAGGTAACGGTTTTCTGTATGGTTCACTCAGCAACTAATTATGTAGGATCTTTGAACGTTTCTTCCGTCTTTGTTGCCAGCGGTTATTTATCTCTTCATGTGGTTTATTGCCTCCAATACACACTTAACTGTGTCAGCATCCTTCATAGCACTTAAGAGAGTGTAAGTCCGTCCTAGATATTCACCCTCCCGGTTGACTTATGGGTGGAAGAGGGTACCAGGTTCCCACAGGGCACTGGGCTCCCTTGTCTTTTGTGTGTGCCCATGGCTTCATCCTGCTTCAGGAACTGTAGCTCCAAGAAGGTAGGACCCTCAAAATGCCAAGGCCCTCAGCTGAGCTGGGGTGATGACTGGGGATGTGTAGCCTGGGGGCGGATGGAGGCCACCTCCCACTCTGGAAGGACAGGTGGGCATCAGGCTGCAAGTTAAGGCCGGCTTGTCCTGCAGAGCCTGCCCTGCTGCCTACCCTGTATGCCTGATGCTCCCTGTAAAGTTCTCCTTCAGTTGACAGGAGACCCTGCTAAAGTTGGCTGCGTTAAAGCGCTGTAGGTTTGAAGCGTTTTCTAGACCTTCCTTTGACATTAGTTAGCTATTTCTTGATAAGCAAAACGTCTGAGTTTCTTATCCTTAAAGATACCAGCACTTGCCTCCCTAAATTGTTGTAAGGATTAAAAAAATAATGAATATGACCATGTTTAAAAATTGTAGACCTCCAAACAGACAGATGGTATTATTAGTATGACTGAGGGGTGGGTGACAAATGCGTGAACTCAGTGTATCCTTGAATGAAGCATAAGTGTAGATTAGAATCGGTTGAAAGCCTTGGACAAACGCTAGTTTCTGAGGGAGTGGGACTTGGACTAGGTAAGTTTTGAAGAAAAGGCGATCAGAAGCATCGGGCCATGTCAGGAGGCTGGTTCCAGTTTGAGATTGGAATTGACTGCTCTGGGTACCGGGAGACTGGCTGGAGACTGGAGACTGAAGGTGAATGACGGGGTGTGTGTGTGTGTGTGTGTACGTACACTGGGGGGGGGTGTGGTGGTGAATCAGGGTTTCTAAGCAGAGGGGGCAGGAGAAGAGAAGAGCATGCAGCAGACAGTGAGCATTCACATCTCTCTGGCCCCGCCTGTCTTCCTGCAGGTGCACCTTCGCTCTGCCAGGCGCCTTTGCGAGCTCTGCTGTGCCAACCGGGGCACGTTCATCAAGGTGGGCCAGCACCTGGGGGCTCTGGACTACCTGCTGCCGGAGGAGTACACCAGCACACTGAAGGTGCTACACAGCCAGGCCCCACAGAGCAGCATGCAGGAGGTCCGCCAGGTCATCCGAGAGGACCTGGGCAAAGAGGTACCCACCTCTCCCAGGGGGGATGGGCTTCCAAAAAGGCCCCCGCAGAGTTCTCACTGCTTGGCCCCAGGCCCTGGGGCTCCACCAGTGGCGTGGAACTATGCTTCGCAGAAACTTTCAGTGTGAAAGCAGAGAGGTTAGAAGGAACCTGAGTGGCCCTCAGTATAAAATTTTAGTTGGGCCATACAAAATTGTTGATATTTGATTGTTTTTGACCTGTAACTTAATATGATTCATATGGTTGAATTTAATAATACCTATCGGGCTTCCCTGGTGGCGCAGTGGTTGAGAGTCCGCCTGCCGATGCAGAGGACACGGGTTCGTGCCCCGGTCCGGGAGGATCCCACATGCCCCGGAGCGGCTGCGTCCGTGAGCCATGGCCACTGAGCCTGCGCGTCCGGAGCCTGTGCTCCGCAACGGGAGAGTCCATAGCACTGAGAGGCCCGCGTACCGCAAAAAAAATAAAAAATAAATAATACCTATCAATTATTGAGGGTTTACTGCGCACTCACACCTGCGCTGTTTCCCACATGTTATCTCACTTAGTCCTCAGGGCAGACCTATGAGGTAGGTGCCATCATTAACCCCGTTTTGCAGATGAGGGATGGAGACTTAGAGTGATCAGGTAGCGCGTCCAAGGGGACTGTTAGGAAGTGATTCCAGTGCACTGCTCTGTCAGTGAGCTGTCCTAATCATTCAGTGCTATGACTTTCCCAGAATGTCTGTGGGCCACTGCTTGATTACCTCCAGTGATAGGAAGCTTATTCTCTTACCTGCTGCCTAAGGTGGTCCATTCTATTATCACTCATCTCTAATTGTTATACAGGCTTCCTCCTAAGGGCTAGGCCTGCCTCCTCAAACTTTCCTGATCTTCATCCACCCCATGGAGCAAAAGAGAAAGGGGCTGAGGGCCCTTCCATACACAGCCCTGGTCACACTCCTCTGGGCTCATGCCAGTGACCTGCAGGATGTGTGGAACCCAGATCGCCACAGTGGTGTGGATCCTTGCTGACCTGTTCCGCTCATCTTGATTCTGGGGACGGGGAGGGATTGGAGCAGCCGTCTGCAGGGTGCCGACTGGCCGATCAGGCCCAGCCTTACAAATTATGTGCTATAATTTCATGGTACCCCAGAGAACGCTAATAAAAAAAAAAACTTATTTTCTTCCTTCACCTATTATTATATTTGAAATTCTCCTCCTAGAGAGAGAACCCTTTGGATCTAGAACCTTTCTGAGCAAAATAATCTTAAAGTCAAGCCTAGATCAGCTGATGCCTTTCCTGAGATTATTTTATCACCTTTGGTGCCTCCCAGTTTCCCCAAATCAAATCTTTAGCAGGACTTTCAAGGTCTACCCCATCCACTTTCAAGTTGCCGTGGTCTCTGTCTGCCTGGAATCTCTTTACCCCACTCTCTCCCTGTCAAGTGATTCCTTGTGTTTCTAGGCCATTCGTCCATCTGTCTACCAAATGCTGGGCACTGTGCAAGGTGCTGTGTGTCCTGGCCAAATCCCAGCTCTCCTGTGAAATCTTCTCTGACCCTCTGCACACCTTTGCTCCTTCTGCTTGTGCCTCTTGTAGTTTGGTTAGTTGTGTCTAGTTGGTTTCACAGTAAGTTGTAAAGTCTGGGGATGAAGACCATGATGGTCCTTTTAATCCCATCTGCAGTTCCAGGATAGGATGTGGTATATCGTGGGCACCAGTGTTTGTTTAATGAACCAATGGCTGGTAAGTGACAGTTTCCTTAGGCTACTGCGGACTAGGTGGAGAGTAGGGGCAGAGATTCATAAAGACCATGTTCCATGTTCTCTGGTCTGCGTGGAGCTGGCCCTGGCTGT
Source organism: Tursiops truncatus (assembly GCF_011762595.2). Taxonomy (NCBI): domain Eukaryota; kingdom Metazoa; phylum Chordata; class Mammalia; order Artiodactyla; family Delphinidae; genus Tursiops; species Tursiops truncatus. Next base: position 25,248,907 of record NC_047035.1, on the reverse strand, counting down.
CGCCTTTCTGTAGAGCTGGTATCTTGTGCCCGGCAGCCAGCCAAAGGTGAACCACTCCTCAGTGATAGCCTGGCCTGGGCTGGCCTCTAACTGACTCTGGGGGGCCTGGGTCACGCAGGAGGTGAGCATAGAAGCCTCTGTGGATTCCCTTCCTACTGAGGAGGAACATCTCCAACGGGACGGGGGAAGATTGAGTGAAGATTTAGGGCTGGTGTCAGGAGCAGACCACAGGCTGGGAAGAGCGGGGTTAGGATGCAGGGGCCGCAGGCAGAGGGGACGGGATTGGCCTGGCACAGCCGTGTGCGCCCTTGCTTCTTGCCAAGACCGTTGGCCCCCTGCTTCCTACAGCATGAGGTGCACCCCCAAATTCAAACTAAATAAATCACTAAAACTAAATATAAAACTAAATAAATAATAACAGTGTGAAGTGCATCATTGCTAGCATGTGGCAGCTCAGTGGGGGGCGGAGGCAAGGGAGGGAAGGCAGCAGATTAACCCTTGGAGGCCGACTTGTCTCTGGAGAGCTGGAGGGGGAGGCAAGAGCAGGGCAGTGGCTTCCTCCGAGCCAGGGTGGAGCGAGATGGGAAGCTGGGGGTGTCAGCAGTCATGGTGTGCCCGCCCAGCTGGCATGTCTGGGGTTAGAGGATGCTGCCTGCATCTTCAGGGTCTCTTCTCTAAGCCCCCTGGCCAAGTCCTCCTGAGCGTGGTGGCCTGTGGCTTCTGACCCACAGCTTGACTCGAGTCCTCTGAGAAAAGGAGGCTAATGTCAAGGTCATGGCTCAGAGGGGGCGTCCCTTACAGCTGGGAAGCTCAGAGACCTCTGGTTTCTTACCCGGCACTACAGGTGCACAGTCAAAGTCTTCCCTCACCCCTTTTGTTCCCGGTGACACACTTTCTCAGCCTGTGGGTGGAGGGAGGGGAAAGGAGACAGGTGGGAAGCAGGGTAGGTGGGTGTGGGGCTGTGAGGGCGGGGAAAGTCACTCACTCTGCACTTCCCTCCTCCTCCAGTGAAGTGTCCTGTGACACTTCTCGGGGAGCAGCCCTCCCCCCAGGAAGATGTTTCAGCCAGCCCCACTGATCCTGGGCTCCACGCCTGCCCTGGGGCCCTCCGTTCCGTCCCTGGTTCCAGGAGTGTGGTGAAAGGAAGCCGAGTCTGCCATGCATCACCGTCTTCTTTCTAGGTGTGAGTCCTTGTGTGGGCTCTGAGGTTACCTCGAGCTCAGAGACTGCATAGCTGCCCCTAGGTCTCAGACTGAAGAGTGAGGAGAGGTGGCCAGAGGAGCCCGAGGCCGGTGCGTCCCAGCTTGCACTGACTGGTTCCCTCTATGCTCTTAGGGGCCCCTCCCATCAGCAGAGGCCTTGGGGGGCGGGTCACTAATATCCTCAGACCGATCCCTATCCCAGGCAGATAGGGCTGGCCCTGAGGGGTGTCCCCAGCATGGGGGGTGAGGGTTAGGTGGCGGCTCTTCTGGATCCCATGATTTGCACTTGGTTCTGGATCAGTCCAAATCCTTGGACAGCAGCCAGCGCTGTCAGTGCAGAGGTGAGGGCAAGTGAAGGGGTACCATCCTGGCATAGGGCTTGGCCTGGGTAGGGAGTCTGGGGGACCGGGTAGCTAAGGGAGTGGCATGTGAGGGATGGGACAAGACGTCAGATCTCCTGATCTTCTGGCCAGTGCTTTGTCTCTTATTAACAGAGCTTCTGTTTGGCAGAAATCCTCTGTAAATCACTTTTCTCTGTGTCCGTGTGTCTGTGCCTTGGAAGTTTCTACTATTATTACCACAAAGAAACTTACTTTTTTCTTTTTCTTTTGAATGTTAGGCTTAAGTCCTGAAGGACAGGTCCTGGGAATCAGTCAGGAGTCAGAACTCTAGGATGTGGGGTCATTTCTGCTGCTTCCAAAGTGACTTGGATCTGGAGTGGGTTGGAGATGGTCTCAACCTTGGTCTCCTGACTGCCCTTAGGGCTGTGGGTCCAGGTGCAGTGCTGATCTCGACCAGCAGATGGCGCCTGAGCTCGAGAGTCAGGGAGGGGTGTTGAAGACACGGTCCTTCCTTACAGAGGGGAGCCCCAGCAGCTGGCTGAGATTCAGATGATTTGTACTCCTGGGCATGGTCCATGCTGTGGAGGGAGCCTGGGCTGACACCTCTGACCCTGAATGGGGCAGACACAAGCCTCAGGTACGAGACTGTTGACCATCCTGGTCCCAAGGAGCTCTCGGCTGTGTGTTGGAGGACCTGGCAGGGTTCTTCACACTGACCACCAGCCTATCCTTACGGCTTCCTCGTTTGGAGTGGGAGTCCTCTAAGGGCCCCTGCAGGCTCTAAGAGCATGCAGTTCTATGGTTCAACACGTTTTCCTTCATTTTTCCATTTCTTCTTTCTCTTTGTTGTCTAAGCAGCTTGAATTTAGTGAGAGAGGCACAGAGCTGGAAGCTGTGGCTGCAGCCAAAATGGGTAAGACCTCATTCTGGCCCCTGTGGTCTGGGGTCATCAAGAGGTACACTCATCACTGTAATACCTGGCCATGTAAGTGCCTGCGAGAGAGAGAGACGGAGAAAGAGAGAGAGAGAGAGAGAGATGGAGAGAGAGGGAGAGAGAGAGAGAGAGAGATGGAGAGAGAGGGAGAGAGGCAGAGAGAGAGATGGGGAGAGAGAGAGAGGGGCAGAGAGGCAGAGAGAGAGATGGAGAGAGGGAGATAGATAGATAGATATTATATTTGGGTGGACAGAAGCTTTCTGAAGCAGGTGGCATCTGACCCAGGATCTCAAAGATGGGTGGGGTTGGAGGAGGTGGAGGTTGGAGGAGGGGATTACTGATTAATGAGATGTGCCAAAGATGCAAGCGGTGGAAAGCATAAAGTACAGAGAGTGCACGGTGAATAGTCTTGTTGACTAGTATATGGGGTTCAAGCTGGTGGCCAGTGGAGCTGAGGTTGCAAAGTTGGGGCTGAGGTTACATTGAGAGGGGCCTTTGAATGTTCTTTTCATAATGGGCGCCTGGAGGAGAGGGGCCTGAGCAAAGAAGGACAGAGTGGAGCCGAATTTTCTTAGTAACATGGGAGATGAGGTCATCTTTTACAGGTGGGGAAGGTGGAGGCGGGAGGTTTGAGGTGGGCGGAGAGCTTGGGGGTAGGAGTTACAGTGGGACTTTGGAAGAGATGATGGAACCCTCAGCTGCAATGGGACAGTTATCTTTGGTCATAAACACACACACATATCTCTCCCCACCTCCCCAGCACATACAGACAGGTCCAATCTCCTTACAATATATTTCAGTGAATGATCCAGTTTTGTTTATTGTCCCAGAACATAGTCGTATCAGATAACGTTCTTTCGAACCCTTAAATTCTATGAAAAACCAAAGGAAATGAAGTTAGGGGCTGGAGCAGAGCACAGAAATACCTTTGTTAGGGGCAATGCTTGTGCTGCTTCTGTGCTCTGAAAGATGTTTTATCTGTCTTTTACCCCTGAGCTCCCACAGGGTGGGGGATCTAGATTTCACCTTGTTTTGTAACTCCCCATAGCTCCCAGGGACAAGGGCTCAGTGTTTTGATGGGCCATCTGACCGGAGTGGCTGTGAGAATGCAGAAGAGAACCACTGTGATTCAGATGGGGAAATGCACCCGTCATTGTTTCATACAAACCTACAGGTACGGGTGGAGGGTGATGTTTCAGTTGTAAGCAGAAGTTCAGAAAAAGAGATAAAGGAGCTCTGCTCCCAGGAACATCACTCATCTCTCAAGCTTGGTGGTGGTGGCAGAGAGAAGGCACTGTTGATGTGAGGACCAGCGGAGGCAAAAGCAGAAGGCGGAGAGGTGAGGCAGGAACTCCTGGCCTGTGCAAGGGCTTCCTGGTGTGGGACCACTGGGTGGGGGCCGTGCAGAGACTGGAACAGGGGCTTGGGTGGAGGCCTCAGGGCTGGGGGAGGGGACCGTAGGCTTGGAGAGTGAATGACCGGCTCTGGGCTGAGCCATATCATTTCTGCATGCCTGCACACAGGACTTCTGCTGGCACGCAGAGAACTTTGTGAGAACTAGGAAAAGGTGCCTGAGCTGGGCATCCCTTCCCCCAGGCGGTGACCGCTCTACCAGGGCTGGATTTTTATTCTTCTATGAGTCAGGATTGGCCAGAGAAACAGAGCCAGTAAGGTACATGTGTGTTCTTTTATCTGATAAATAAATAGTGATTGATTGATTTTAAGGAACTGGCTTATGCAGTTATGGAGGCTGGCAAGTCAGAAGTCTTCAGGGTGGGCCAGTGGGCTGGAGACCCAAGAAGAGCTGATGTGCATCTGCTGGCAGAATTTTCTCTTGCTTGGGGAGGTCAGTCTTGTTCGATTCAGGCCTTCAACTGATTGGATGAGGCCCACCAATATTAAGGAGGGCAGTCTGCTTTACTCAGAGTCTACTAATTTAAATATATATCTCATCCCCAAACACCCTTACAGAAACATCAGAATAATGTCTGACCAGATTTCTGGGCACTGTGGCCCAGACACATTAACACGTAAAATTAACCCTCATGGTTCCCCACGCGGCCCTTCGCTTGGCTTGCACATTTGTACCCTGGGTCCTGCTTTCACACGGCCCTTGAGCTTCTTTTTGAGCCTTTGAGGTGGGCAGGAGCCAGACTGCCTGTTGGTTTACTGACTTTGTGACCTTGGACATGTTACGTATCTTCTCTGTCCGTCAGTTTCCTCATCAGTAAAATGGGGATAATGACAGTACCTGCCTCACAGGCTTGCTGCAGGGATGAAATGAATGAATGAATGTGGAGCACTTAGAGCATGCCTGGCACAGAGCAGATGACCAGCAAAGGTTAGCTGTTGTTTCTGTGTTGCGCTGGATGCTTCATATGTGTGAGGAACCAAGGTTCTGGGAGACTTTAAATGGTGGAGTTGGGTCTTCAGCCAGGTTTTCTGATACAAGGTATGGTCCCAGATACTATTTTGCTAGAAGCATCGGCCTTTCTCTTCCCCTTCCTGATTGGTACCCAGCATTCCATCTAGTGGCCAGCCCCTTCCCTCCCACTGTTAGAAACCTCGCACAGGCTGCCTTGGAGCCTGTCTCCTGGGCTTCTTGAGCACCACCCTCCCAACAGACCCCCACGCTGGGGGCTGCTGGCAGCTCAGCGGGCAGTTTCCTGAGGCCCGTCAGCAGCACCTCCCATGTACTGTTGGTCTGATTCCGTGGAGGAGGTGGAGCCACGGGTGCCCAGGGCCATGAGTCGGCGGCTGTGCTGTGTCCAGGACCCACCGTGCCTTCCTCACTTGCAGGAAGGCAGCTGGACTCAACTTCCCTTGTCCTGGAGGAGGTGGGTATGGGATGTGCGCAGGGCTGAACATGCCCTGGGTTGGACTAGGGCTAGAGAAGAGCTTAGGACAGAGGTAAGAGGAGCCCCTCCTGCCCCCGGGGCTGATTCCACCTGGGGGCCCGCAGCTGGCAGAACACGTTCCTCCCTGATGACACAAGCCTCCGTGCTGTCGTGCTCCTTGCTGCCTTCTTTCCAATGCCGACCCAACATCTCCCTGCCCATCTCTTATTTGTTCACACATATTTATGGAGTGCTCCTCTGTGCCAGGTACCACGCCAGCCCCCGGGGGTCCGTGCCCTCTGGGGCTCCTGCCCTGTTCTCGCACACACTGGCAGGGGCCGGCCGAGGTCAGCTCACCCTTTACCACCCCTGGGCTGCTCTGCTGGCCTGCAGCTGAGGCGCACCCTGAGGGCTTCAGCTGTCTGTAGAATTGCTTCTTTCGGTCTTCTTCTGGCGTCTGGTTTCTTTGTCTCCCCAGACAGCACCCCTCCTCCCCAAGGCTACCGTGTGAGCTGAGCGTTCTGGGAACGGAACAGAAGGAGCTGGAATGCGGGGTGGGGAGGGAGAGGGGGAGGGGACGGGGGGAGCTGACCACCCTCCCTCCCGACCTGGGCTCATCCAGCCTTCCCAGCAGCTCTCAATAAAAAATACATTTATATTAAAAACATAATGAAGAATAGAAAAACATTTTGCCCCCAATAATGCTGAACATCAAAAGGAGATTTTTATCAATTATGAGAGAGATTTTGGCCATAAAATGGTAATTTAACGAGTGGGAGATGGATGGCGGGAAGCATTCCTGTCAGCCGGGACAGATGGCGTGCCATTAGTCACTGGGTGAGAGACTGAGGCATCCACACTGGCCCTTCCTCCCCAGGCCTCCTGGCCCGGCTCCACCTCAGGCCTACACCCCTCTGCAGGCCTCCTCCTCTGGGGTGGGCGGGCGCCCATGCCGGTCTCTGGGGCGCCTACCGTCCGATTCTTCTGTAGCTCCTGGGTGAACCTTACCCAGCCTGGGCCACGTCCCTCTCACGCCTGTGGAATGGAGGCCCCCGGAGAGCAACTCAAGTGCTGCCCCCCGCCCCCTGCTTTCTTTCTAGCCCCGTTGGCCTCTCCACTCTTCACACAGCTGCACCTGGCTGCACAGGGTTTTCCCATCAACCTGCATTTGTACCTCAGGCCTGTCCTCTCATGGCCCTCCTTTATTTCTCAGGCTCTTTATCATCCTTTGATAAAGGATGATGAACAACACCGTGTGCACGCGCGCGCGCACACACACACACACACACACACACTCACACACACACTCACACACACACACTCACAAGTGAATGCCGCCCAGGTATCAGGCATCGCTTTAAATCTTTCACATGGATCAACTCACTTCTCACTAGAACCCTCTGAGATGGATACCATTATTCCTTATTTTACAGGTAGGAAACTGAGGTACAGTGTCTGGTGAAGTGGGCCCCCTGGGCCTCCTCACGTACTCCCAGTCAGGATTAATGGCTCCTTTGCGCTTCCCCCGTTGCAGTTCTTTGTTGTGTTAGGATCCGTTGCTTTTCCATCTTGAGTCCCCTACGAGGCCTCGTGTGGGCTCTGTGCAGAGTAGGTGTTAGTAATGTGGTTGGGTTGACTTGTAGAACTACTTCAGATGCCCCTGTCCCCTTGAACTGGGCAGTCCTCTCACTTCAGCCTGGTCATCTGGTCATCTCAGAGCTCGGTTTATGTTCTCAGGATGGCAGGTCTCTTCCCACTCATCTAGGGGTTTCCTCAGAGCTCTGTCCAGTGCTTGGCACACAAAAGATGCTTAATAATGGATTATAACACGCGCTGAGACACTCCATCCAGCGTAGGACCTCGTGGTGTGGGGTTGTCGGGCCTGGGGTCCTTGGGGTAGCCAGCTCTGCGCCTGGCTCGGTACTGGCCCCCTTGTTCCCTGGGACGTTCCCCTATGAGCCTGTGGAGGGCTGGGCGAGGGTGCGTCTGGGGCTATCTAAACTACGGGCTGAGAGCCTTCCCTGGCGGTCCAGTGATTAAGACTTCGCCTTCCAATGCAGGGGGAGCAGGTTCCATCGCTGGTCAGAGAGCTAAGATCCCACATGCCTGTGGGCCAAAAAACCAAAACATATAACAGAAGCAATATTGTAACAAGCTCAATAAAGACTTTAAAAATGGTCCACATCAAAACCGCTCTGGACCTCCGAGGGAGCTAGACCTCACATTTCCTTTATCGGTCAGGCGCAGAGAGGTATACATCCTGAGTGAGTCTCAGCTGGGCTCAGAGAGGAGCGGGACTGGTATTTTCACCGTGGGCAGCGACACAGGGGAAGCCCCCATGTGCCTATCGCTAGGAGCCATGATGTAATGCTGGGGCAGCTACGCGCTGGAATGTTGAGAGTGAGGCACATCCCTGTCACATGTCCAAGACACACAGCCACAGGGAAGGAGCCTGGTCCCCCAGCACGAAGTGGAGCTGGCTGAGAGGGAGGGCGCAGGGCCACACCCTCCAGTGGAGCTCCTCCCCCGCAGGCCTCCTCCTGCTGCCGCTGCTACTCACAGGGCAGAAGATCATGGCTTGAGCAATGGTGATGGCCCCGTAGATATTACACAAGGCCTGGAACTTCTCATCTCTGCTATTGCGCAGGACGTAATACTGCTTGATGGTGTCCAGTGTCTCCTCCTCGCGCTTCAGTTTGAGGATGTTTGGGTCTGGGAGCACTTTCTGGGCAAATTTCCAGAGTCTTCGAAGGTGGCAGAGAAAAGCAGCATCTGGCAGTTCCTGGGAAGCACCCTGCAAGGGAAGGCCCAGGTGTTCGACATGACCCCGACCCAGTGTTTCACTGCAAGGAACAGAAGCACAGCCTCCCCAGGCTTGGATGACCTGCGTCCCCAGGAAGGTGGCAAGGCAGGGAGGAGCACTGCAGGGAGGAGGGAGGAGCAGACTTGGGGCAGGGACGGGTGGTGGTAGAGTCCCTAAGTCTCCTTCCTCAACCCAGTCTGGGGGTATGGTCAGTGCGACATGGAGATGGCCCACCAAACAGATGCCTCTGAAAGCTGCAGAGTAGAGAACCCGGCAGGGCCGAGAAGAGGAGGGTGAAGTGGAAGGAGATGATGCTGTGGATCAGGGGGCCGAGAAGCTCCTCCTGGCTCATGAGTTCCTACCTCTGGATGCGGATGCTCTGATCTTGGTGGCCCTGAGTAGCTATCATCACGTCAGCCTCATCCAGAACAAACACCTTGATCTTCCTGGGGTCAATGAACTTGAGCTTGGAGCACCAGTCCAGAACGGTCCCAGGGGTGCCAATGACAATGTGCTCACTGATCTTCTGACCTCTTTCCACTGTGGAGACAAGATGTGTTCTGTGGGTACTTCCGTGGCTAAACCCGCTTTCAAAATGAAAGCCTCCTTGCCCATCCTTCCAGAGCTAGAACAAGTTAATTCCAGATTTCCAACCACAGGGGTGTTACCCAAAAGTTTTGTGTTCTTCTACTATAAAATGGGCATGACACCTATCTCACTGCACTGTAGTCAGGATTAAATCCTACACAGTCAACCCTCCATGAGTGTTAGTTTCCCTTTTTCTACTTCCTCCTGTAATTCCCCATCACCCAATTCTTTCTCTTTAGCATAACACTTATTCTTTTTATACCATCCCTTCACTCATGGTTCATTGATTTCCTTATAAATTGGTAGTTTTGAGTCCTAGCATCCTGGCCCAGTGATTTTTTGCTTTGTTAGATATTCTAATTGTGTAGACAGTTTTCCTAAGTACAAATTCTCTTTGATTGAAAAAAACACATTACTCTCAAACTATAGCTGGTGGGAGTTGAAACTGATATAACCATCTATCAAAATTACTAATGCATGTAGCCTTTGACCAGTGCTTCCACTATTACGAATCCATCCTGTATGTACGTGAATATGTGTGAAATAACATATATGCAAGGATATGCATTCGTTAAAACATAACTAAGCAAAATATGATGCACCGAATGGATGACAGCAACAAAAGTATAAAACTGTTTAGGAACTGATGTGGAACAATCTCCAAAATACATTATTAAATGTGAAGAAGAGGTTGCGGAGCAATCTGTATACCAATAGGGGCAAAAAAGAATACATGTAATATATGTAAAAAAAAATGGTCCACATCAAAAAAAGTCTTAAAAAAATAAAATAAAAAAATAAACTACGGGCTGAGGCTCAGTCAGGGTCTGGCTTCTAGAAGGAGCAAAAGGATCATTTCTGAGGCAGCGTGGCATGAAGGTTAATAGAATAGGCTCTGAATTCAGAGGGCCTTGCACACATCCCAAATGCTGCCCTATTCTAATTGTATCATTAGTTCTTTCTGAGCCCCAGTTTCCTCATCTGTAAACAAGAGCGGTAATAAAACCTTTGTATTAATAGGGCTGTGATGAGGATTGAAAGATTAACCCATGTAAAATGCAGTGCGCAGCGTGCGGTGAATCCCAGTGGCTGTTAGCTGTGGTTGTCATGTATGAGGTTGGGAGGAAGAACCGAAGCAATAAGACGGGACCCTCAGATTATATCCAGCACCTCACCTGGTACTTGGATCCTCCTGGGGTTTGACAAACACTGGATCTTCTCATCTTCTAGTGGCAGCTGCTTTAGACACAGGTTATCCAAGAGCGTCACTAACTCATGCGCTGTAAGGGTTTAGAAATCATCTTGTTTAACCCCAGTTTTTCACAGGTGAGCAAACTGAGGCTCAGAGAGAAGTAACTTGCCCAGGGTGGCACAGCTGCTTAGTGATAGAAGCAGGCCTAGAACCTGGGTCTCATGACTCCTGATCCAGGGCTAGTGCTCTTGGACTGTTCTGTTCAGGGCTGGAAGCTTAGTGCCCAGAAGGAGAGGCCCCGCACAGGAAACGAGGCCGGTCTTGCTCTCAGCGAAACCCAGAGGGCCTCAGGTAGCTTCCACCCTACTTGGGACCTTGTAGTTTCTTGTGGACTTTCAGGAAGCTGTATTTTCCTAAGTTCATCCCTCAAAGGGATGGATTCTCTTCTTTGTATCCTTCTATCAGTCCTTGTCTGTGCTTTGGGGAGATTATACCCTTGCACTTACCAGTTCACCTTTGGCCCACAGGCCATGCCTGGGGTGCTCCCCTTCTCTGGGATCTGTCCTGCAGGGTGGTGCCCAAACCCTCTGCTTAGCTGCTGTGTCTGGGCTGTTCCGTGGAGAAAGAAAGGGCCTCAGCTCATGGTGGTCCCACTCACTGACTCAGGAAGTTTGGGGCAACCACTTGCTGCTTTGCTCACTCAGAAAATACAGGTTTGTTGAGCAGCTGATAGGTTCTTACCTCTGTGCCAGTGCTGTAGTGGATACAGAAAATGTCAAAGCCACGTCACTCCCTCCTGCCTTCCCCCTCCCCCCCCAAAGCCAGGCAGACAAAACAATACACAAAGGGATTAATTAGAGAACAATCAAGGCCTCACCTGTGGGGCTGATGAAGGAAGAGTTTGGGGGAAGTTCAGAAGGGGATTCTTGGAGGAGGTGGGCCTTGAGCTGGGCCTTAGAGGATGAGTAAGATTTAAGGAGGGAAAGTACGACAGCACATGAAGCCGGGCAGTGTGGTGGCGAGGGCTGACCACAGCTTGTTTTGTGCCAAGAGCAGACCAGTGGGGTTGGAATGACAGGGAACTTTGTTGGGGTGTATTAGTTTGCTAGGGCTGTTGTAACAAAGTACCACAAATTGGATGACTTATACAAGAGAACTCTATTGTCTTGTAGTTCTGATGACTGGAAGTCCAAGGTCCAGGTGTTGGCAGGGATGGTAACCTGAGGGCTGTTGGGGAGAATCTGTTCCCTGCCTCTCCCCTCGCTTCTGGGGTTTGGAAGCCAATCTTTAGGGTTCCTTGGCTTGTAGAAGCCTCACCCTGATCTCTGCCTTCGCTCTCACCTGGCGTTCTCGCTGTGTGTGTGCGCATGTGTGTGTGTGCGTGTGCACACGTGCGTGTGTGTGTGTGTGTCTGTCTCTGTGTCTGAATTGCCCCTTTTCGTAAACGCGGTCATGTTGGATTAGGGGTCCCACCCTATGCCAGCATGACCTCATCTTAACTAATTACACCTGCAAGGACACTGTTTCCAAATAAGTTCATGTTCTAACCCCCTAACTGGGGCTTAGGACTTTAACACCTGCGTATTCAGAGGACACAAACCAACCCATAACAGGTGGGTGCGTTGGGTCTTTTGTGGTTGTGAGGATCAGAACCCCAACTTGATCGAGCTGAAGCAAAAAGGCAGGTGTCCTGTCTAATGTAACCAACATCTTAGGAAGGCTTGGGGTGGAGTTGAGCCTTTGGGGAGCTCTTCCCGGACTCTTCTCTCTGTCTCTCCACTTCTTCCTGCAGGTCAGCTTCATTCATGTTCCCTCCATGACCGCCTGGCACTGGAAGCTCTCAGCCTCACCTCTTTCCATCTGTGGCCCCAGGAGGAATTCCCCCCCCACTCTAGTTTCATTTTATAAAATAAAGTGTCCCCCTTCTTCCCCCCAACTCATGTCTATCTGGAACCTGAGACTGAAATAAGGTTTTTGCAGATGTAATTAGGCAACTTAAGATGAGTTTACACTGGATTAGCGTGGTCCCCAATGACTGGTGTCCTTATTAGAACACCATGTGACAACGGAAGCAGAGATCTGAGTGATGTAACTATAAACCGAGGAACGCTGAAGATTGCTGGCAGACAGCAGAAGCTAAGAAGATGCAAGGGAGCATTCTCCCTTAGAACCTTCAGAGGGAACGCAGGCCTGCCAGCACCTTGACTGCAGACGAGCTGGGCTTTTAGAACTGTGAGACAATATTTCCGTTGTTTTAAGCCCCCCTCCAGTTAGTGGTAATTTGGTGTGGTAGCCCTAATTAGCAAATACAGTTGTCTGTTCCATACGGACCAATCACTGTGGTCGGAGGAGGTGGGGTCTGTAAGATAATTACCCCCCTCATTTAAACGCCAAGGTTTAGAATTGGGGTCGGGTGGGGAGCAGCAAGGCAGAAGAAGGCATAAAGATGCGTAAGGCCAGCAGAACCGGAGATGTTCATGTCAGTGGATGATAATGTTGGTTTCTTTTTATTTGGTACTTGCTGTGTAGTACACATTGGCAGGATGTTTTACAGATATTGCTTCTAACCCTTAACAATAATTCTGCAAGTGTGATAGACTTTGCCGTTCCAATTTTCCATATGAGGAAGCAGAGACCCTGAGAGGTTAAGTAACAGCCACAGTCACGTAGCTAAAGGAAGCAGAGCCAGGCTTTGAACTCTGTTGCCTAAGGCCTTGCCCCTCCTGCATTCCAGCTGCCAGCCCTGAGGAGGGACTGGTTCTTGGAGGGCGTTAGAGTGGACATAAGTGTTGGGCCTTCATGTGTAAGCTTTAGGGGGTGGCCACAGGCCCCGGGAAGTAATGTTAAGTCAAATCAGCTAATAGCGTGTGTGTGTGCTTGCGTGCGTACGTGTGTGCAGGCTCCCGTGACTGATGGAAAAAGACATTTCAGGCAGAGTTAGCCAACATTGCAGGATGGATGGAGGGGCCCAAGGCAGGAGCTGTGGGAAGGGGCTCTTTCCATCATCCGCATATGGCAGAGGTGAACTCTCCCTACAGAGCCTTTTTTTAGCTGTCTCCTGGGACTTTGCAGGGCCAGTTTCTTCTCTCGCCATCCCCCTGGAGCTCCGAGCAAGTGTCCCGAGCTGGGCAGTGAGTCAGGAGGCTACAAGCCAGAGGATGAATGCCACGGTCACTGCTCTTGAAGGAGTTGGCCGGACAGCTGACCCCATGCCCTCTGGGACTGCTGGAGGGACTGCAGGGTCCTCATCTTCTCCTTGAATGAAATTGTGGCCGTTCCTCCCCTTCCCAGGGAGAAGGGGTGGGTCTCCACTTGCAACCCTCAGGGCTGGGGTTGGTGGTGTGGGCCGGCTGGATGTGCTCGCAGTGGTTTCTGTGTCCATGTGAGCCAAGCAGTTGTCTTTACTGGTGATGGCTGGTGGAGAAGCGATGATCTGGAGGAGTCCCAGGTTCTGCCCCATCCTACAGTGAACATAATTGCCAACCTTGGCCCAGTGCTCCTGGCGTGAGAGGTGCTCATCCTAGTTGGGGGTTCCCAGAATATGACTCCAAGAAAAGGGTTCCAGTGCAAGTGGTTTTGTGGGAAGCTCAGGGTCTTCCAGTAGGAAGTGGGAACATGGTCCAGGGAAGAGAAGTCAGCCGGTGGCTGTGTGCTCTTAAACCAGCTGCGCCAGTGGGTGAATGAAGGTGAATGCTGTGGGGAGACTGGGAAACGGTGCTAAACAGTCACCTTAGAATCATCCCACTCAACAGCCAGAGGAGAGGGTGGGGTGTTTATACACCAGCTTTCTAACTTCCTGAGTGATGGCTGCTCCAGAGGGCTGTTAATTCCTGCGGCTTTGGAGGAGGAGTCCTCAGGCACAGATGCAAATACAGAGAATTGCAAATCAGGCCAGAGAAGGAGGAAAGATCTGAGGGAATGGGGGGACACTGGCAAACTTTGCAGGCATCATCTCCTGTAATCCTCACAGCTGCCCTATGAGGGGAAGTACTGTTATTCTTCCCATTTTACAGAGGAGCAAACCAAGACCAGAGAGGTTGAGTCACATGCTTGAGGTCACACAGAGAGTACCAGGCAGAGTCAGGAGCAGGAGCCAGGGCTGACTGCAGAACCCAAGCTCCTAACCACTGCGTTCCCTTGTCCTCTGTAAGGACCCCTGTGCTTTTCACAAGGTTTCATACTTCTGGCATTTGATGGATTCTCCCAGCATTCCTGAGTGGGAGGCAGGACAGGCAGATGGGGAACCTGGCAGGTCAAGGAACTGAATGTTTATTAAGTGTTTTCTCCTTCCCTAGCATGTGTTTTCAAACACAAGGTCTCACTTAGTCCTCACAATAGCTCAGCGAGGTAGGTATCCCTTTCCCCATTTTTTCCAGATGTAGAAACTGAGATTCAGAGACGCTAAGTAACTTACTCAGTATCACACAGCAGGACAGTGGTTCAACTGGGAACTGAACCTTAGTGTTGTCTGACTCCAGAGATGCATACCCTTCATGGAGGCGAGGGGCTGGTTCAAGGCTGTGCTGATGGGCCTGTGGGACCCAGTCTGCCTCTGAGGGCCATGCTCTTGCCTCTGACATCACCCCAGTCTTCCCCCTTGCCTTCAGCCCTGGGCTGGCCCTGGGCCTATGTTGCCTCAAGAGCCAATCAGATGGTAGCTGAGGAGGTGCTCTAAGGAGCCTGCTGGGAGGTCATCAGGCTCTCCTCTCCATCTCACCTCTGGACAAGGTGCTCCCCCTATGTGTGTGCAGGCAGGGGCTGGTGATGGGGGAGTGGGCTGCTCCCCCATGGACTTCTCCAGCTAGGAGCCCCCCTCTCCTCCCACTGCCCCTGTTCGCTGTCTACCTGATGCTGCTCCTTGGCAGCAGGGGGAGGCAAGCCCTCCACGTCCGCCTGATTTATGTTCATCGTTGAAACAATAATGTTTAATCTGGAAAGGGCTAATCAATTTTTTATGCTGATTATGAATAGGCCAGCTGTGCCTGCTTCTTTATTCATGGAGCTTTAGGAAAAAGCCCATGTCCCGGGCCAGGCTCCCCTGGTGAGTTCTGCTGTAGGGGCCCAGCTTCAAGGAGTGGTGCCTTGGCTGCCTGGCCTGTGCCACTTTGGAGGTGACTCTGTGTGTGTGTGTCTGTGTGTGTGTGTGTGTGTGTGAGAGAGAGAGAGAGTGAGACCAGAGAGGGTAAGCTGACTCCAGGTGGAGAACTGGATGTAGTGTGCATGGGTGCATGTCTGCCTGTGTAGAGGGTGGGATGGGCTGGGGAACAATTAGGGGAGCATTGGATGGAAGGTCAGTGTCACAGGGTCATAGAAGTGGGAGGGCACTCAAAGATCAAGTACCCTGACACCTCCTTTTACAAGTGAGGAATTAAGACCCAGAAAAGGTGAAGCAACTTCCCTAAGGTCATGCTGCTGGTTGGTGGCAGAGGTGGGGTTAGACCCCCCTACTCGGAGGACAGAACACTTTCCACAGCAGTACAAGCAGGGCAGAGTCAGAGAAAGGTACTGTGTGGGCTGCTCTCCTTGAGTTATTGACATCATACAACTCTGACATCTCGGAGGAGCTTGTATTTTAGGTACAGAATGAGCTGTAGATGTAACTTAATGAGAGGTTAAGACAGGCTGAGAGAAAGTTCTCTGAAGTTTGGGCTACAGTTTTCAGGTGTTCTGGGAATCAGTGAATAGGGTCATAGGGAGGGGTGAGTTAGGACGCTCTCTGAAAGAGGAGAAACCTGAGTGGGACTTCAGTGCTGTAAAAGGAGAACGAGCAGAGAGGCCTGGAGAGGGCCTTTGGGCAGGTGGAGAGGCATGAGCTGACGGGCAAAGGCAGGGCTGAGGATCTCAGGGAGGCGTCTGGATCTGAGCCAGACCAGGGAGCCTGTACCTCTGGGCCTGGGTGGTGTGGCTGCCCCACAGGCTGGGGTCCCGTGTGTGGACCCTCCACCTCCCTTCCAGGATGTCACCGATCTTTTGCTGATTCGTTTATTGGCTCAGCAGATGTTTACTGAGCTCTGCTGTGCGGGAGCCGGGGGTTACGTGCATGAACAAGCTGCCGTCATGGTGCTCATGATCCAGTTGTGGGGACGGCAGATGCTAAACAAGCGACCAGGAAAGTGAAAATCTAAAGACACTTGTGATAAATGCCACGACAGAGGAGGAGTGCTCTGAGTGTGGGGCTGGGTGGCCTCTCTGAGGACGTGAGGATTAAGCTGAGGCCAGAGGGTAGTTAGGGGAAGGGGAGGCAGCACAGAGAACAGAGAATGCAGAGGCCTCAGGGTGGGGAAGACAGTGGACCTGCCTGGGGGCAGATAAGGGGTGGTAGTGGCTGGACAGAGAGACACCCTGGAAGGTGAGGCTGGAGAGGTGCTGGGCCCGTTCGGGACAGCCGAGGTTGGCACTGACCGGCTCCCTGCAGAGGACGGCGCAGTCCAGCCTGCAGGCTTGCAGGGGATCAGGGTGGAACTGGGCAACCAGTTACGAGGCTCCTGTGGTTGTCCAGGCAAGAGGTGATGGTGACTTGGACGAGGCGTGGACAGACGTGCTTTGGAGGCTGAATCAACAGGACTCAAGGATGAATCACGTGGGGGGGGGGGCCAGGGAGAGGGAGGTGCCACAGTGGACTCCTGGGGTTCTGACCACAGCACTGGAGGGGACGGTGCGGAGAGTGTGTTAGCAGGTCAGCCTGCAAGCAGTTTGGGGAAGGGTCTTTCTACAGGGCTGGGGTTTGCACAGTGGCTCCCTCTCTCCTTAGTGGTCAGAGAAGGCCAGAGAGTCCACATGGGTTTGAGTAATTTGGGGTTCAGCATTGAGAGGCTGGGATCCAGCATTGGGTTCCTGGTTTCCAGATATTAAAAACGTACCCTAATCTGACGTGAGCTCTAGGGCTGTGTGTGTGTGTGTGTGTGTGTGTGTGTGAGTGTGTGTGTGAGTGTGTGTGTGAGTGAGTGTGTGTGTGTGTGTGTGTGTAATGGATTTTGTAGAAGGAGAAGCTGTTACTTCAACAGCTGGAACAGCTTCTGCAAATTAACTGTGTCATCAGCATTGTGATGAGGGGTCTCTCATGGGCCCCCACTGCTCCTCCCATCTTTGGTGTGTGAGCCGATGACAGGTAGTTGTGCGTGAGGACTGAAGCTCCTTGGGAAGAGGGGAAGATGCTGTTTCAGCCAAGCAGGTTTTAGGGTTTGGCCTGGGGGCTGGGAAGGAATGACATGTAGGAGGCAGCTGGGGGAGCAGAGGACGCCTTGCCCTGGGAAGCGGGTGAGGACAGGACTGTGCCACCTGGCACAGCAGAACTGGAAGCAGTTATGTGCCCTTCCTGTTTCCACATCTCAGGGTTTGCACTTGACCTGTGTTCCCCCCACTGCCAGTGCAACCTCTTGTCACATTCCCCAGCTTTCTAGCCCTTTCTCTGTCCTGGGAAATGCAGCAAAACAATAAAACCCGACTTGTACTGAGAGTGTTACACTAATGCTCTATTTCAGGGCCTGTTTTAGGTTCCTATTGCTGCTGTTAACGAATTACCACCAATTTAGTGGCTTAAAACAATACACGTTCATTATCTTGTTGTCCTGTGGGTCAGAAGCCCTGAAATTCAGGTGCTGGCTGCTGCGTTCCTTCTGGAGGCTCTGTGGGAGAATCTCTTTGCCTTTGCCAGCTTCTAGAGGCTGCCGGCATTCCTTTGCTTGTGGCCCCTTCCTCCATCTTCAAAGCCATCAGCATAGCTTCTTAAAATTTTTCTCTCTCTCTTGTCCTTTCACCTCTGTTTCTGTTGTCATATCTCTGCTCTGACGCTGACCCTCCTGCGTCCCTTTTATAAGGACCCTGTGGTTCCATTGGGCCTACATGGGAATTCAGGATACTCTCCACATCTCAAGAGTCTTACCTTCATCACACCTTTGGGGATTGGGATATGGACATCTTTAGGGGGCCATTTTTCTGCCTACCACAGGGCCAGATGGTAAATATTTTAGGTTTTGCAGGCCACACACTCTCTGTTGCAACTACTTAATTCTGCCGTTGCAGGATGAGAGTGGCCACAGACAATAAGTAATGAATGGGCATGCTGTGTCCCAATAAAACTTTATTCATGGTCATGGAAATTGAATTGCACGTAATTTTCACATGTCACAAAATATTATTATTTAGATTTTTCTCTCTTAAAAATGTAAAAACGTATTCTTGTGGGCTACAGAAAAGCAGGCGGTGGCCTGGATTGGCCCATGGGCTATAGTTTCCTGGCCCCCTGCTCTAGATGCATAATATCCTTTAACCTTTAGAACTCCCCTACCAATGGGCATTATTATCACTCCCATTTGCAGAACGTTAGTGCAGCTAAGCAGTTTGCCCAAGGCCACTTGGCTATATGTTGGCAGATAGGGTTAGCCAGGCGTGTGCGTGGTTTCCCCCAAATGTGAGCTTTATCTTCCCCGTAGATACAGCAAGTCTGGGTTTACCTCCCTCTAAAATTCCTGGGCACTGCTTCTGTCACATGCAAAGTAAATCTGGGAAACTTCTTATTGGATGGAACACGCTCAGGTGTTATAGAAAGACCACAAGGGCTTTGGTACGTGAACCCTCTTGTTTGGGGCTCCGAGGCATAGGAACGCAGCTTGGGCTCATTTGCTGTGTGTTATTTCGCCACCTCCCAAAGGCTAAGGAAGTCTGTCCTGACAGCAAATGGTGCCGCTGTAAGCAAAGAATGCTTAGGCTTTAGTTGTTTTTTTTTTTTGCACTACGCGGGCCTCTCACTGTTGTGGCCTCTCCCGTTGCGGAGCACAGGCTCCGGACGCGCAGGCTCAGCGGCCATGGCTCACGGGCCCAGCTGCTCTGCAGCATGCGGGATCCTCCCGGACCGGGGCACGAACCCGCGTCCCCCGCATCGGCAGGTGGACTCTCAACCACTGCGCCACCAGGGAAGCCCTTTAGTTTTTCCCTTCCTATATTTTTGGGTGTAGGAACAGCTGAAGGTTGTTGGGAGAAGGGCTTTGGGGTTTCGTGAGGGTGAGCCCATCTGGTTTTAGAAGTATGAATGCGAGTCACTGTGGCCTGGCTTTCTCCACCGTGGGCATGAGCTGTGGTTGAGGACCTCCTCAACCAGGGGGAGACCCGGGGAGCCCAAGTGGGCCTGGATTCCAGGTTGGGAGTTGGTGGTCATCTTCTCTCTGGCTCTCTGCTGTCTCCATACCTTATTCCCCTTATTCATGGTTCACACAGGCTGTCCCCTCTGCCTGGAAGACTCCTCTTTCCTTTCTTCAGCTAGTTAACTAGTGAACTGGCTCCTCATCCTTCGGAGCTCAGTTCTTTGTCTCCTTCTCCAAGAAGTTCTCCCAGCCTGGGTTTAATCCTCTGGACAAAGGCTCTTATGGTACCAGCTACCCTCCCTCTTCATGCACTTATCAGAGCTGGCCGTTTATCTTTCTTTGTGATCTCGTGATTAATTCCTGTCTCCCTATTGGACTTCATGTTCCTGTAGTAACTCCGGAGGCTGGTGGCCGTACCCAATTTGGACTCACTCCCCATTGAGTCCCCACTGACCAGCACAGGGCCCTGCACATAGTAGTCACTCAATAAGCATTTGTTGGATGAATAAACGAATGACCTTTAGGGAATATATTCTACTCTGTACAATGGGGGTGATTGTATCTCCTCTACCTTAACCTTAAGAGAGGGTTGAGAATTACATAAGAGCAAGATATTATGCAAATACAAGGAATTACCCATGGTTGAGCATTCAGTGCCTGCAGAGCAAAGATATCCTGACATCCCTTATTCCAACCAAGCTCAAGTTCAAGGAAGAGTCCTCACACGGGCAGGCATGCGGTGGAGGGTGTAGAGCTCAACCTGCCCGATTCTTGGGTCTGAGCTCCTGGCACCACCCGTCTCTGGACCCTGGGATGGGGTGTGAGCACTTGACTCACGGGCGCTCTGCAGCTCCACGGACAGCTCATCACCTCTGTACTCTGATCACCCAGGGGATGCCTGCCCTGGTGGGGCCCTGGCTGTGGGAGTCCTCAACTTCATACAGCACTGCCTAGGATCTCTGGTATCTTTACCCCAGAGATCTCTGTCACAGGCAGAGACATAGACCTGTCACCCTGTGCAGCTGGACAAGTTATTAAGATGGGAAATGTTGAAAGATTAGATTTATGACAGCCAATGGTGGGTTATGAACAATAATTTATCAAATGTCAGTGCCTGCAGCCTACAATTTACAGAAGGTTTGCTTAAACTGAGAAGATCTGATTGGACTGTGCCCTCCCCCACCTCTAATGAATGACAGATCTAATGGATGGCTTTCCGGGCTGGCCGGCCACACTGGGTGTTTATCTGCTTTTTATTAATCATTATTATCACAACATTTCCATAGAGTCCCTCTACCCACAGCTCTCGAAGTGCCCAGCCACCTTGAGGGAACTGTAGCCACTTTCGGGAGGTGTTTTAGCTATCCTGGATCAGCTGGAAGGCCTGGAGTCCCCTCACCAGGAAGAGGATGGGGAAATCATTCATTCACTAGGAAATACATACTGGGCACCAGTTGTGTGCCAGGTGCCTTGGATGCAATGCTGAGCAAAACAGAAGTCTATCATCTAGAAGGAAAGAGGGAGATGAAGCAAATATAAATTGAGGCAAAAGTGCAGTTGTGTAATTGCTCTTGAGGAAGGCAATGAACTCTGAGAATGTACACAGGGAGGCTTCCCTGAGGAGGTGACAGTTGAGCTGTGATTTGAAGCATTCTTCCCTCGATGAAGAATTCCTATTCATTCCTTCTAGGCAGAGGGGATGGCACGTGCAAAGGCCCTGGGCAGTGAGGGAATATGCTGGTGGTCAAAAGAGGCCATCTCTTCAGGGCAGATGGAGCTTGGGGAGGGCAGAGGGAGGAGAAGGGGCAGGACACGTAGGCAGGGTCAGACCCTGTGGGTCGTGCTAAAGATTTTGGCCCTGGGAAGTTGGTGAAGTAGTTGAAGCAAGAAGTGACGTGATCAGTTTATGTTTGGAAAACTCCCCTTAGCTGTATGGGGAAGAGGGCTTGGCACAGAAAGGAACATGAGTGGGCAGACCAGTTAGGCGTCTTTGGGTGAAAGAGGGTGGTGGCTTTTACTCACTGACAGAACAGACCTGAGAGCCTCCTTGTCCAGTGCTCTTTTCATTAGACCACTGTGTCCTCCTCATGGAGGCATCAGATGGGGCACCCACTACTCCTGCTACAATTATTGGGGGTCTTCTGTAGGCTCTATTCTAGACCCTTTATGTATGTTGTTTCATACAACTCTATGAGGTAGGTACCCAAATTCCCATTTTACAGATGAGGAAGCTGAGGTACAGAGGGATTATGTCACTGCCGAAGCTGATGCACTTGGAGCCAGAACTTGAGTAGGGGCATTTTGACCCAGAGCTGGCATTGGAATCACTATGCCTTGCTGCCTCTCAGATCCGACTGTCCTGACCAGCAGGTGGGCATTCCCAGGGAGCGTGCCCATGGCCATCCTAGGGTGGGCTGCTCCTGGCTTCTTGCTTCTCCTTCTGTCAGCTACTTGTTACCATCCTGCAGGAGGAAAGAAGCTTGGTCTGACCTGTGACGCCCTCGGCAGAGCCAGGTAGATGATTGTCCTGTACCTGGAGGCTCTTCAGCAAATTGGTAAGAGTTTAGCATTGTGCCAGCCTCCTTACAAGAACTTAGACAGGAATGCTGTTTTGTAATTTCTGGGGAGGACCCTTGTTGAGAAGGGCCTCGGGTTCTGCTGTTGGCCTAGCTTGGCAGTAGCAATAGCTAATGGCTCTGCAGAACCAACACTTTCATCTTTCAGAACCCCAGAAATAACACAGATTCCATGGAAAACAGGTTCTAGGTGTCCTTGAGCTATTATCGTCATTACGATTTTTATTATAATAAATTGTTCTGAGTGGGAAGCTGGAGATGGGGCTGCACCCACCTTGAGGCAGGGCAGCTATTGAGTGGGGAGACGGAGAGACACCTGGATGCCTTGTCCCCTCCCCTGACCCCCCAGCGTCTACATGGCGATATTGGGGGTCCCCTCTTCTTACCTTGCCTGAAGGTCCTTTCAGGGTTGGGTTAAGCAGTACTGGGCAGGGGGCACTCTCTCCAGCAGGTACTGCTAAAATGCAGGTGTGTTTTTCAGAGGCTGTCGCCTTTTTCTAGTAGGACATTCGGCTGCACCAAGGTCTCCTCATGGCTAGGGATTGCCTGTTTTGTTGGCCCATGTTCCTAGCATGGTGTTTGTCATTTGATGGGCCTGCAGTAAATATTCATTGGCTTAGGCTAAGAAGTGGCAAGTTGGTTTCATTTCATATGTTAACTTTTGTCGGTTGGTAGCGGCTGCGCGGAACCCTGGGTTGAGAGAGATTTTGAGGCATCATCTGGGCCCAGCAGGAACGAAGGCTGTGATGGATTCGTGATGTCTGGCAGGGTGTGCTTGGGGTACATTAATCAGCTATTGCTGCATAACAAATTACCCCAAAACTTAGTGCCTTAAAACAACAGACATTTGATATCTTACAGTTTCTGCGGGTCAGGAATTTGGGAGTGGCTTTACTGGATAGCTTTGGCTCAGTCTCTTCGTGAGGTTCCAGTCAAGATGGTAGCTGGGGTAGAGTCATCTGAAGGCCTGAGTGGGGAGGGAGGAGCTGCTTCCAAGATGGCCCACTGTCGGCAGGAGGCCTGGGTTCCTTACCACGTGGACCTCTCCACAGGTTGCTTGAGTGTCCTCGTGACATGGCAGCTTGTTTCCTCCTGAGCAAGCATTCCAAGAGAGAAAGCAAGGAGGACATCTTGGTGACAGTCTTGGGAATTGGACACCGTCACTTCCTCCATGTGCTGTTTGCTAGGAGTGGGTCATTAAGTCCAGCCCCTACTTGAGGGGCAGGAATTGCAGCAAAATGGGGTATCAGCGGATAGGGTGACTGTGAGGTGTCGGGGTTCCTGGTGCTGAGAGGAGGGATGGATTTTCTGCCCAAGGCAGACATCAGACATCAGTGTTTTGGCAGAGTCCTAGCGAGCTAGAGCTCTATTGTCTGCCTCAGGCTGGGGTGGGTATGGTTCACTCCAGCCACTTCATTAGCATGGGGACTTGTCCTTCCCCCCATCAGGCAGCAGTGGATGGCTGCTGGCACCCAGCCAGGTGTGGGCTGGGCCATCTCAAGACCTTGAGAGCCAGATGTTGTTTGCTGCTGATGCCATGGTAACCTGCTTAGGTGCCCTGGGCAGTCTTCCTGGCTCCTAAGTGGGAACTGCCTGGCCTTGGCACCAAGGCCTGGATTTGCTTCTGTCTACATCCGGAGCTGGCCAGTTCAGGGTGTGCTGGATTTCTTAGCATTATCTTTTGGTGATGTCGTTTCTGAATCCAGAATATGTCTGATGTGAATGAGCATGGGGACAACAGGATAGAGTATTTGAAATTGGACCATCTTGGAAAATCTGGGACATCCCCCATCTTGTGACTGATGGGCCAGTCCCCATGAGGCTGGGGCTGCCTGGGCTGCAGGCTCTGGTGGGGCTGGCTAAGAGACCCAAGTGAAACTCCCCCCAGGGGTCATGTTGAGGCTTCTCTAGAAGGTCCTGACTTCCGGCCTCCTTATTTTGGGCTGAATGAGGACCTGGCCAGTGCTTGGCTGCTTAACGTGGCATTTTGGAAACATTGCCCGGTAACCTGGCTTTATGGGAATCCTCCTGGTTGATTTTCTGGAGGGTCTCTCACTTTGCCCAGTACTAGGGCATCACGTCATGTGGTCTCTTGATTCTTGGACCCCAGCTGACGGCAGTCTGCTGACATTTTTTTTTCTTCCTGTTTTATTGAGATATAATTGACATCCATCACTGTATTAGTTTAAGGTGTGCAGCGTGATGGTTTGACTTACATATATTGTGAAATGATTACTGCAATAAATTTAGTTAACATCCATCATGTCATATAGACGTGCTGAAGTCTTAACCTGAGCCCCTGGTGAGCTAAGCCCCTAGGAGGTGACAAATTTCTTGTTGCCCTTCTCCCCACCCCTTACACACACACACACACACACACACACACACACACACGCACACGCACACACGCACACACACACCACACACACGCGCGCGCACACACACCCCCCCCCCACCTCCCCAGACCATACAAAGCTAGAGAAACTTTTTCCCTGATTATTTTTCTTTTTCCAGACAGGGACATTGATATATTTGAATCATGGGCTGACAGTAATTAAAAATCACATAACGTCATTTTAAAATGTAGTTGTTTTAGTTAATTGATATTGCCGCCAGACCCAGAGGGAGAAAAAAAAGAACAGGGGAAAGAAAGCCTTAGAAGGGGAGAGAGGTTTCTGCGAGTGACTGGAGGCAGCTGAGGGCCCTGCTTGAATCTAATTGCTGCAAATGCTGCAGGTTGTTTCTGCTAATGGTTTCTGCTAAAGGTCTGGGGGATGAGGCCTGATTGGAGGGGGGTGACGTTTGTTTCAGCTGCACGAGGGGTACAATTCTGCTTTCGGGACAGGGTCTATTTTTCCTTACTCTCTATCAGCATAAAGTACTTCCAGCGAACACTTTGAATCAAGGTTCCATTTAGAGATACTTTATTCATATTTAATTACAGCCTGTAGCCCCAATCTTTAATTACGGTTTTTTATAAGCCGGCTAGGAACAGTCACTAGCAATCAATAATTGTGTGTGTGTGTTGTGTGTGAGTGTGTGTGAGCACAGGAGGGTGTGGGTGTCTGACGTGCTTCCTGATAAAGGGGAAGAGGATGGCTGCAGGGGCACCCCGGAGGTGGTGGGAGTGCATGGGTGGGGTGGCGTGGGCGGGGTATCTGCCCAGCAGGTTCCCTGCGCCGATGGGTAGTGCATCCT
Organism: Tursiops truncatus; assembly: GCF_011762595.2. Lineage (NCBI taxonomy): Eukaryota > Metazoa > Chordata > Mammalia > Artiodactyla > Delphinidae > Tursiops > Tursiops truncatus. The sequence goes on along the minus strand of NC_047035.1, from coordinate 25,224,156 downwards.
CACTTGCCATGCCTCTTTGCTTCCACTGGTCAAATTGAGGATTTGGGCAAGTCCTCACAGCTGGGCCTCGTTCAGGGTGCTGAATGGGCACCTGGGCTTTGGTGGTATCTTGGGACCCCCCCCCCGACCCCTGGTGCGAGCAGGGAACTGTGGGAGGCCCCCTCCCCATTCCCTGGGGATATGGGGGACCAGTCTTCCTCTTACCCTGAAGATTGGGACGTGCTTGCCTTGACGCGTTCCTCCCCCCGCCTCCTCGCCCCCTGCAGCGCTCCTGGCAGCTGTTCCTGCCACACAGCCCCAGTGATGCCACGTCACTCTTCAGTTGCAGTGACTCTGCAGCGTCCCTGCAATGACTCTGATTTGAAGACTGGTTGTCCTTCTCAGAGAATGAGCAAGTGTTCCCAGGGAGCCAGGCGGAGGCTTGGGGTGGGAGTGGGGTCAGATGACCCCCAGGTCCCCTTGCCCATCCTAGCTGCCGGAGGTGAGGGTCTGAGTTCACAGCTTTTCTCTAGAAAACATTCTCCTTGGTGCTCCTTCAGGAATTACCAGAGGCTTTCCAAGGAAGTGGTGTTGATCTCATTATGTTACGGACAGGAATGTTGCTGAAGTTCCATCTCCCTTCGGTTCCTGGATCCCAGTCCCAGCAAGAGGGTGGGGAGGAAATGGAACTCTCACGTACTGGCCTCTTGGGGGTACCGGGCACCATGCCCAGGTTTCTTTCATCTATCCCCGCTGGGGCCTGAGAACACACTGTGTCAGTCAGAGCCCCTTCAGTTGTGTGTGACGGAAAACAACTCAAACTACCTTCAGCAAAAAAAAGATATTCTAGGGCGGGCATCCAGGCATGGCTAGACCAGGGGCTCAGCCATTGTGAGCAGGATTCACTCTCTCTCTTGACTCTGCTTTCCTCTTTGTTGCTACTGTGTGACCCCTGGTAGCTCCAGGCTTCAAGTTCAATTTTCAGCTTCAAGTTGAGCAGAAAGAAGGAGAAGCACTTCTACAGTTTAAGCAAAAGTAAAACAATTGAGTCTGATTGGACCACTTGGGTCAATCTCTGATGTAATCAGTGTGGCCTGAGGTACCTGGGGTTCTGAATGATCAGGCCAGGGCCTCACCCCACTCTGGAGTAACAGGTGGAGTCCACCTAGGTAAATCCCACTCGTGACATGTGCTTTCATGTGTGAGGCCTTTGGAATAGTAGCAGTGTGGGAGTAGGATGGTCCAGCCATTTCAAAAGGAGGAAAGAGTTGATACAATCCCTCTCCGATAGAAAGAATAGTGGATTCAGTCCTTCAACAGTATTTGTTTAGCACTGACTAGTTCCAGTCCTGTTCTAACTGTAGGGAAGTCAGCAGCAAACAAAACAGAAAAAAATTGCTGCCTATTTGGAGCTGATGTTCTAATGCGCTATAGGGCTGACGGCCCTTTCGTTCTTAGTCTAAGCCCAGGTCCAGGATAAAGCGTTCTTGTGTGGAGAGACCCAGGGTGATTCAGGCGGATGATGTGAGAAGAATCTGGCCCTTAGGGAGCCCAGAACTCACGAGGGAGGGAAAAAGGCAAGTTGGGGAAGGGGGCAATAGGAGGGGTACAAATAAATACCCAATAAGGAAGAAGGGGGACGGGAGGCCAATCTGTACCCATCTCCCGTGACAGAAAAAGGTAGGCCCCTCCCGTGTTGCCTGGACCTTTGGCCCCCGCAGGATGTTGATAAATGGCATGGAGTTAGTGAAAGCTACCAAAATGATGACAGGACTGGAGGGAGTGATTTATGAGATGAGATTAGCAAAGTGATGGTGCAGCCTAGCAAACAAAGGGATGGGGTGGTGGCCGTGGGTCGTGTGACCTCTGAAGTCCAAGGAGAGGGGAGGGGCTGAGGGGTAGGATGGAGTGGCTGCTGCCGAAGGGGGACGAAGAGAGGCAGCAGGGGCACGGACTGAGTGGACCTCAGCATGAGAGCCTGGGTGGTGTGAGAAGGAGCGGAGGCACGTGGCATACATATGCACATTTGCGTGCGTGCGTGCGTGTGTGTGTGTGTGTGTGAGTGAATGTCTGGCCTTTCCAGAATTGTGAGGCTATACAGGGAATTCAAGAAATGGAGGGGATGAGAATTTCAGACCTGGACAATTTTGCAAAAGGCTTTTGGGGCCCTTCTTCCCATCTGGTAGAATATTCATGTCTGGACCATCTATCTGACCACTCAAGTCAGACAGACCTTTCCTTCAGGAGAAATGGCATTTCTAAGAGGGAAGGAGGGGAGGAAGAAAGGAAGAGAAGATGGAAGAGTAAGGGGTATATGTTCCATTTCACAGAGAAAGTGAGGCGGAAGGGGCAGGGGTCTGCCCAAGGTACTCGGGGTGGCATCACGCCTGAAGACCGAAAGCAGGGCTCTGGTGTGCAGAGACCTCTGCCAGGTGGCTGGGTCAGGAGTGGACTTGGGGACCCATGTTGAGGCTCAGGCAGCGACAAGTGGTAGCTGTTGGGTTTGGAGCCTCTAGCCTGGGCTTCCTTGAGCTTTCCGGATTGGCGGGGTTGGAACATCTTCCATCGGATCCCCGGGCTTGGGCTGCCCTGGGCCCAGGTTCTGTTAACTTTTGATCATATCCATATGTGAGAGCCTCGGAGACACAATGGTGAGTAATTAAATAGGTGGATGACGCACGGTTCTGAACACTCGAGATGGCACTCTTTTGGCTTTAAATGGAGGTGCTCAGGGTACCCCTGCACAGGTATGAGACCCACCCTCCACGTGTGTTTTCTGTCTCACTCCCTGCCCTGGTGGCTGGTGTGAATTTCCGTGGCACTAAAGGGCCCAGGCAAAGCAATTGATAGAGGAGAAAATCTGTCTTGGGGGCACTGGGCAGTGCTGGCCCTGGCCCATCCTCCTGGCCCCTCTCACTGAATTGCGTCATCTTAATTGCTCTGTCCTCTCTCCACTCTTGACAGATTCATGATTTGTTCATGAGCTTTGATGACACCCCTCTGGGAGCTGCCTCCCTGGCCCAGGTCCACAAGGCGGTGCTGCATGATGGGCGGACGGTGGCCGTGAAGGTCCAGCACCCAAAGGTGCAGGCTCAGAGCTCAAAGGACATTCTTCTGATGGAGGTGAGAGCCTTCCACCTTCCCCTTCCTTCATACTCGTTCTACATTTCCCTGGGATCCAGGCAGTCCCAGTGAAACTGGTTCAAGGCCTATAGTTTGGAGTGTGGCCCTTTGAGCAGCAGAGTGAAAGACGAGAGCTTGAGACCACAAAGGAGGTGTCATGACAGCGCTGTGACCAGGGGACCCGTGGCAGGGTTGCTTGATTTTTGATTCATTCCTGGGAACTGTCTGTGGGTGGTCTCAGAACACGGTGGGCATCTGCTGGGGCCAAGGAGACCTCAGGGGGATATTGTAGAAATGAGACGACCCACAGGTGACTTCCTTGGGGGTAGAAAAAGTTACTTGCTAATTTGTTAAATTATAACAAAAGGGAGCATGTGGTCAGTCAAGGGATATGGAAATGACAGGCAGATCGCATAGAAATATTTATGCAGATGGCACATTTGCTTCCCTGATACTTTGCTTTGAATGAACAAAACGTGTCTGCCCTAAAATGGCCCTGGGACAGCTGTAGTGGGGACTGTGCCTCTGGACTTTCTAGCTCCATGCTTGGAGCAAGGAAAAAGGGTGAGCGACCCGGGTTGGGGCGGTAGCCAGCACCCCCAATGGAGGTCAGCAGTCTGCCTACCCTGCCAGCTTGTTCTTCTCCTTCCTCTTCTCTTTCCCTTTCCTTGGTTCCCTTTCCTCACTTTGGACACTTAGTTTACTCTTCCAGCTCACTTTGGCTAAACTTAACACGTACATAGGACACAAGAGTGAGTGACCTGCATCTTCATCTTCAGGGGAGCTCCCCATTTAGTGGGGCAGACAGGCTTGTACACAAAACAGCCCTTGACTATGAGCTCCGTCAAAGGGGTGTTTGCAGAGTGCCGTGGAGCCCTGCGCCTGGAATGTTGGGGGCATCAGGGGGGCTTCACCAAGGCACCCACGAGACAGCCGGGCAGGGGAAGGTTGACCCAGCCTGTGTGAAGGCCCCGAGTCTTAGGGGAGCAGGGTGTGCTTGGAGAGCTTCAGCTGGTTCAGATGGAACGAGCTGGGCGTGGGTGCAAATGAGGCTGGGAAGGTAGGCAGGACAGAACATGAAGGGCCTCGTATTCCAGGCTCAGGCGCAGAATGGTATACATAGTAAGTACGTATTTACTGTGGAACCGAGCAGATCTGATTTTCTTTTGTAGTCAGTGGGGAACCATTTAAGAATTTTAATCAGGGGAATGTCGTGATCAGATGTGCCTTAGAAATAAAAGTCTGTTGACAGTCTGGAGGATGTATTGGAAGGCAGAAAGACTGTAGCCAGGGAGACTAATTGAGGGGCTGCAGCCTTGGTCTGAGAGAGAAAAGATGATGCGAACCCAGGCAGTGTAATGGGGGTGGAGGAGAGGCATGGATTCACAGGGTGGAATCATCAGGACTTTGTGACCAGCTTTACATGGGATGGGGGGAAATACTGGTATGAATGAAAATGAAAACAAATTGTAAGTTTCTGGCTTAAATGATTAAATTTAGGTGCCTTTAACGATGTGTATCAGTCGGGATTCAGTTGGGGGAAAAAAGAACTTGCTCTAGGTATTTCAGAGGGAATTTAAAACAGAACATGGGGTTCACAGGGCATGGAATTGCTGAGAAGCCAAGTGGAATGGTGAGATAGTCACCAATAGCGGGAAGCCACTGCCACCCTCCAGGTGGAGGGACAAGGAGGAGAGGTGGTTCCCTGGAGCCCAGGTGCTGGGGGCACCTGAGGGGAGTGGATCGCAGACCTCGGGCCTGTCACCTGGGGTTGGAGCCACAGATGCTGTTTGAGGCAGTGGGTGTTTCACCTCCTCCTGTTCCCCCCGCCCACTCCCCTGTATTCCATCAAACCTAGCTGGAAGCCGGTTGGCAAGGGAGCCTGGGGAATGTAGTTTCTTATGAGATTAAGGGGGTGGGATGGATGTCAGAGCAAGTGGAGTGGGTGACGGAGCAACTATGTTCTGTAAGACATTGCCGTCAGCAGTTTTAGATCAGGATCTCTGTCGGTCTGCACTTCAGGCTGGAAATACAGATTCTGGATTTATCAGCAAGGAGACTCATGGGAGCTGAATCTGGGGCAGTAGCTGAGATGACTTAGAAAAGCTATATAGAGTAAAAATAAAAGGAGGGGGCAAAGAAAGAGCTGTGAGGAGCATCATGCCCAGGAGGATGAGTTCCGGAGGGAACTAAGAAGGCATGGTCAGAGGGATTAGAGGAGAGCCAGGGCTGAGCAGCTATGTCCAATGAGAACAATGTAGAGAAGAGAGCACTGTCAGTTATCTAGCATCCCAACTGATACAACCACTAGTCTGCGTGATGAACCACCTGAAAACGCAGTGGCTTAAAACACCAGTCGTGTATTTTGCTCATGACTCTGCAACCTGGGCAGGGTGTGGCAGGGAGACTCATCTCTGTTTTATTTGGCGCCAGCTGGGGTGGCTTAACTGCAACAGGAGGACCCACTCACACGGCTGGCAAGTTGGTTCTGGCTGTTGGCTGGGAGCTCAGCTGGGGCTGTGGGTCAGGGCCTTAGACCCTCACCAAGGCCTCTCCAAGGCTGGTTGGGCTTCCTCACAGCATGGTGGCTGGGTTCTAAGAGGGAGTGTCCCAAGAGAATAAGGCTGAAAGCACATCATAGTTTTATGACCTAGCCGTGGCAGTCACGCAGGTTACTTCCTCCTTTATTGGTAAGAGCAAGAGTCACAAAGTCCCCCTTGGTTTAAGAGGCAGGGAAATAGACTCTGCCTCCTGATGGGGGAGTGGCACGGTTCCAGAAGAGCATTAGAGGGGGAGGTATTGTTGCAGCCATTTTGGAAAATATAATCTGTCAGAATTACGGCATGTTGTCAAATGCAATATAAATTTGTGAAGCTCTGGAAAGAGTATTTTGGGTTTGGTGACTTAGAGTTCTTGGGAAGAGCAGGGAGAGTGGGGTGAGTGGGGTGGAAGAGAATTTAGGCCTCAGGGAGCAGAGACGGTTAATGTAGACTACTCTTTTCATGTTTAGCCATGGATGGTGGGGGAGGGTTGCATAGTGGTTAGAGCAGAGCACAGGCTTAGCGGCGGGGACCTGGGGCAGGCTGTAGCTGATGGGGAAGGGGCAGTGGAGCCGGAGACTTGGAGATTTAGGAGAGAGAAGTAACTGATAGATCTGGTTTAGGAGGGGCCTGGAGGGATTGGGCTCCAAGGACACAGGTGGAAACGTTAGGCTTTGGCAGCCTTTGCTTGAGGCTAGAGGAAGGTGGTAAGGCTGGGTACAGACGAGTGAGTGGGGCAGAGGGGGAAGGTGGGGAAAGTGGACAGCTGAGTCGTACCAGCCTGATAGCCTCTATTTTTTCTCTGAAGTAGGAGGTAAGACCATCTGCTGAGAAAGAGGGGGTAGGAGGTGGCATGGAGGCTCGAGCGGGGAAATGAAGGTTTGGAATATTGCTGGGTGCAGTGGAAAAGGGAGCTGACCGGGACTCGGGAGCGGGGTTGCCGAGTGGCATTGGGCAGCCACCTGGAAACTTTAGTTTTCTGAAGCATCAGTCAGTAGCTATGGAACAGCCATAGATGCAAGTGCACTGTGAGTCTCGGAGGATCCCTGGGTGTCCTGGGACCCAGCAGCCATGCCTGCATTAGCTGGGAACCTGTCTCTGCCCGGTTGTGCCAGCAGACCCACTGGGGCTGGGAGGACAGCTGACATCTTTTCTTTGCTCAGAGCCTCACTGCTCCCTAAGTAATGGTGGCCATAAGGTCGATATCAATAATAGTAGTAATAAAAATTTGGCATCTTCTGGCCTGAGATAAGCATCAGATGCTTTTCTTGGAAATTACCAGCCCTGTGACTATGTGCAGAGCACAGAGTGGCTCCTTCGCAGTGGCTGGGGCTGGGATCGCGAGGCAGATCAGAGACCCGCACTCACAGCCTTCAGGAGAGAAGCTGGAAATGAGGCCTGAGGTCACCGCCTCCATGGACCGTCAGCATTAGCAGCAGCACAGAGTGATACTGCCTTGTCGCTGGGCTTGTCTGGTGGAAAAAAGTCCTATCTGGTCACCCTTTCTGCTTCACAACTAAGAGGCGCCAACTGGAAAGCTCATTTGGTTTTATATTTGGAATGAGTATTACTATTTTCTTCTAAGTCCAGACCTAAATGGTGCCTTGATTTTAGGAATGACACATACTCCAGCGTGCTTGGTAGGAAAAAAAATGATTTCTAGGAGGCATTAGGGCTATCGTAGCCACCAGAAACTTAGAGACAGAGGGGAGGCAAAGCCCGTGAAGAGCCTTCTAGTGTTTCTTTTCATGCCAATTCCAAGTATTGTGTGTCCTCGTGCTTCTCTCCCACTGCCCGCTATTGTCTCTCTCTCATCTCCAACCCTGTGATTGACCACAGCCTGGTCTTGAGAGGAAGAAAACCTGATTAAAGTAGTTCATGCTAAGGAGAGAGTGGCTAATAGGCTTAACCTCTGGGTATGTGCAGTTTAAGAAGTGGGCTTGTAAATCCAAACACATATCTGCTGCAAGGATAGAGGTTTGCAGAAATGGGACTTTTGAGAATAAGGAGGTGGGGGCTACTAGCCATATCAGTTAGTATGGTTTTAACTGCATGTATCAGGACATCCAACTAAAAGTGGTATAAATAATAGTAACCTATATATATGTGTATATATATATATTTTTTCCCTGCGGTACATGGGCCTCTCACCGCTGTGGCCTCTCCCACCGCGGAGCACGGGCCCCGGACGCGCAGGCCCAGCGGCCACGGCCCACGGGTCCAGCCGCTCCATGGCACGCGGGATCCTCCCGGACCGGGGCACGAACCCGCGTCCCCTGCATCGGCAGGCGGACCCTCAACCACTGCGCCACCAGGGAAGCCCCAATAGTAACCTATATTATCTTACATTACAAGACATCTGGAAATAGGGTCAGCTGTTTCAAGGTTGACTAATCCATCACTTCTTTGTGGTTTTTAAGGACCCAGGTTCTTTACAGCTCAGCTTCCTGGCTTGTCCTTCTAAGGTAGTGCCCCTCATAGCTGCAAAACAGCTGCGGGGTTCCTGCTGTTACAAGTAGATGACATCCAGATGCCAGAGAGGGCCTGTTTCTTCCCTCGTATTAAAAAGTAGCCCCTTAATAGAATTCATTTCAGTTTTCATTGGCCAGAAGCAGGCCCACATCCCCAAGACTGAATCAGTCTTGGCAGGAGGATTGGGACCACTTTGATTGGCTTAGACCAATCATGGTTTGCCTTCTCAGGCTAAGGCCTGCCTTCCTTGAAGGACAAGAAAGATGCAGAAAATTGAGGTTCTGTTAGCCAGGAAGTTGGCACCCAATAGCATGTGCTGGTGTTTTGTGTCTCCTCCTCTTGGGGAAGGGGATAGTCTCGGTGATAGCTGTTGACCAGTGCTAGAGAAACAGAGACTGACTCTCAGTAAATGGTGATGAACTTGATGGTGTCGGTGACTTTGCACAAAAGAGAAAGGCACAGCCAAGGGTGTTTTCAGCTTTGTCATTATCACCTGATATTGTCCCTTTAATAGTTGGAGCAACTCTACTTCTAGATGCACGGCCAGTGACTCTTATTGATTTGAGTGGCTGTCCAGAGCCAGACTAATTGGGCCCAGAGATTGGAACAGTGATTCAGCAGCAAGGGGAGAACTGACGAGGCAGAGTCTGTCTGCTGGCGGGCTGGCTTTGCAGCAGTTCTTGCCTGCCCACGATAGCAGGGAGCTTAGCAGGCCGGGTCTCACTGCCACGCTCACCATTTGAGAACAGGGTAGGACTCAGTTGACCCATGAGGCAGTAGTAAGACCATCATTCCCAGGTCCCAATAGCACTATCCTGTATCACTCCCTGTTATCCCTTAAGCTTCTGAAATTGATGATGAACACCCCCGTGCTCTATCACCCCCTAAAGAATCTAATTCATGGCCAGGCTCCCTGCCCTTCATGTACCACCTGTCCCCAAGGTGCTCTGCAGCATTAGGCTAGAACTCTCTGATCTGAGCACCAGAATCCCATCCACCCACCATTTGATGTCATCCAGCCCATACCAAGGGACTCTAAAAGTAAAGACCTGGGACAGTTATGGTTTTGATTTTTTTTGAACAACATTTTCAGTGCATGCTGTCTGTCATCTTGTTTCTTTTCTGAATGTGTTGATTGAACAGTGGGTGGCTAGGTAATGTTTGTGTTGGCACAGAATCCAACAGCTGATTTTATTTTTTTTAAATACATTTTTAAAAGCCCCAGAGATGTGGACCATCCCATGGAAACTTCTCTTCACCCTGTAATTCTGCTTTCTAAAAAGTATGCACTTTAATAACTTACCAGAACAAAGATAAACCCCATGAATGGTAAGCTATTTGCAGCACTCTGAACTGATTTTCGATCCTTGTCGAACATCCATTTTTACCAGTTCACATCCGTGTAGGCGTTCTATTTAGTGTCCTGTTTTTCCATAGAACATTATTTCTTTTATAATATATAATAACTTGATAGCAGTAACTCGAATTTCAGTTGCATTTTACAGTTTACAAAGCTCTTTTTATGCCTTATCTCAAGCTTCCTATTGTATTGTCCTGTACTGTATTGCCTGAGACAGGGCTGCATAAAGAAAGAAGTGAAAAAAAAAAAAAAACCAACATGTGGGTCCAAGTCCCGCATTTGAAATTAAAAGCTATGTGACCTTGAGAAATGCTTTAACCTCTTGGATCTGATTCCCTTCTCTGTGAAATGGACAAGAAGAGGAAGAAATGAGAGCATGTATATAAAGTGCCTCATAGCGCAGTGCCTATGCCTGGATGATGATAATTCCCCCCCCCCTTGTTTTTTTTTTGCTATCATAAATAGCAGTCACTAGTTTTCAAACTTTTATGTGACTCTCAATTTTTCTATTACATTTCTGTGTGGCTCATAATTTATTTTTCCTACTGTGAGCCAATAGCCCTATAGGAGAATGATTTCATTATTCTACCTTGAAGGAAGTATTAATTGTTGAATATACCTTGATTGATTAACAAGACTCCAAATCAAGTAGAATATTCTCAGGCATCTTAAAACTGTGGTTCCCCAAAGTTCAGAGGTAGTCCTTTCTCCACCAAAATCTTAGAGGCATAAAAACTTAATGCATTTGGGTAATGCACATGTGAACATATAATTATTTCTGGGGAGAGGGCAAACCTTTTGGAATGTTCATTTATTCATTCACTCATTCATTCATGTGAATATTCAGTAAACATCTGCTGGTTATTGAGTACGTGCTAGGCACTGGTGGAAAATCGGCTGCTGGAAGAATTTTATGGAGAAGATAAATTTGGGAGAAAAATCAAAAAGTCAAATTGATAACAACACCTGTTTTATTTTCGTTGATTGCATCTGTTGTCAAAAAAGAAAAACTTGAATCTACTTAGGGCAGGCTGTTAAGAACGGAATTGACTAAAAACAGAAGGTGAGACTGAGGAGTTTTATTTTATTTTCCCAAGCCAAGAACAGTCTAAAGTGACAGCAGCCCAAAGCATTTTAGACTTGGACCAGACAAGTTTTAACCTGACCCCTCTCCCCACCCACTGTGAAGTTCAAGGGGTTGATAGCCCCCCTGAATTATGTACAAAATTATGGGAGTATTTACATTTTCTGGGCTTCATAGCTGGCATCAAAATTTCAAATCGGTGACTTCCTATAAAGGGGATGGTGTCCTATAAAGCTAAGAACCCCTGACTTCCATTCAAACAGACCCTCTCATTTTAAAGGAACCAAGGAAGTGACATGCCAACCACCACAGAATGCTTTTGAGACCAGTTTTATGAGTAGTGCAAAGTTTTTTGGGTTATGAATTAGTTTACTAATTAGTTATTAGCAGTTAATATCAATCAGTAAAATCTTTGGCTGCTTTTATGATTCATGACATTAAGTATTAATAATAATCAATAGTACTAGTAATGACTAATCACACAACTGATTAGTAACAGAAGAGTCTTTAAAGTGCCTTTCAGTGCTGTTTGGATATTAATGATAATTAATGATAATTAAAAATTTCACAAATAGCAGTGACCATACAAATGATGAGGAGTTATTGTGTGGCCAGAAGCCTCATCTCCTGGTATAGACTCCACTGGGCTGCATGTGGGTCTCTGTGTGTACCTTGATCCAAAGTCATTACCAAGAAGGTATTCAGTACATTTTGATTGAACAAATGAGTGAGACTCATTGTGGCTCCTTCCTTGTCCCTCCTGGGTGAGAAGCTCTGGAATCTAGGCTGGAGCAAAACACCCAAGAGGGTTCTTGCTTGAACTCAGAGCCCAGAGATTGGAATTCAGGTGCCTCGGATGACAGATGTGCCCTTAGCCTGGGCTGGGCAGGTGCTTCTGTTTCCTGTGCACCAGCTCTGCCTCCCCTTTGGTGACAGCTGAGGGCCATCTGAGGGCACGATGATGAGACAGGATGTCCGGCTCTGACACATGCGGCCTGGGCCTCACTGTTGCCACCTCTTCTTTCTTGTTTCGTGTGACGGAAACAGAAACAAAACATAAACTAAATCGATTATCATGAGGTCACAGGTCTAGCCCCTGAAAGACTAGACAAAACTTAAAGGAAATTAGACTGCAGCCGAATGTAATTAAAAAGGGTTTGAGAGAAATTGAGTATAATAACCCTGTGTGATGATTCTTTTAGAATGGCGTCTGGTACATTGCCTCGGACATAGGATTTAAAAACAAAACTGTAGAATGCCTTGTAGTTAATGGCCCTACTTTAGATTTATTTCTTCGTGCTGCATGTGCCTAACACAGTGTTGGACATCATATCATAGACCAGGGCAAACAGAAGCATGAGACAAGGCTCATAGCTGGGGCTCAGTAAGGCCTTCTGGATAGACTGGGTGGTATCTTGGTCAGCTCAGGCTGCCATAACAAAATACCATAGACTGGAAGGCTTAAATGACAGACACTTATTTCTCACCGTTCTAGAGGCTGGGAAGTCTAAGATCAAGGTGCCAGCTGATTCGGTTCCTGGTAGGAGCCTCTTCCTGGCTTGTAGACAGATGGCTGCCTTCTCCCTGTGTCCTCACCTGGCGAAGAAGCGGAGAGCCCTGGTCTCTCTTTCTCTTCTTATAAGGACACTAATCTTGTCACAGGGGCCCTACTTTCATGAGCTCATCTAGACCCAATTACTTCCCAAAGGCCCCACCTCCAAACACCATCACCCTGAGGTTAGGGCTTAACGTATGAATTTGGGGGCTACATAAGCATTAAGTCCATAACAGATGGGGAAGGTCTCTTGGTACCAATAGGCCCATGGTTCTTTAGTTCTCGTTCCTTGTCCTTCTGCTCTAGCCAGGGCTAGAGATGGGGATTCTCAGAGGACTATACCAAGAATTACTGGGAGGATCTATCAGTGGTTCTCCCCAGGCCCGACTTTGAACACCAACAGGAGGGCTTATAGAAGAACAGGAGAGGTGCCTTCTGTGTCCCTCCCTCTCTCCACCCCCCACCCCCGCCCCCCCAGTGCTGGAACATCCCCCATGTCCCTGGCATCACCCTTGCTTACCCACTACAGTGCTATAGTCTGTGAACTTGTGAGACCATCTCAAATCCAGAGCTCCAGTGGTGGGGTAGCCTCAGAACTGAGTCCCTGCCCACGGAGGGGCCGTGGTGTGCTCTGCAGATGTCCCTGGGCTCTTGTTCTCTGCCAGTGATGTTTGTTTCACATAATTAAACTGACAACTGAAATGCCAGATAAGTCTTCTGAAACTCACTCTTTCATCATGTCCTGACTCAAGAGTCCACCGTGGGCCCAGATCTCCAAAAATCCAAGCTTTTTACCCAAGTGGTCAAATCCCTTATCTCTTACTCCTCTTGTCTTAGCCAACCTTGGTTTCTTATTCCAATTTGATTTTTTATCATGAAATATTTTAGATGTATTCAATACAAAAATCATAGAAAATAATATAAATGCTCAGGTACCAACCACTCAGCCTAAGAAATAAACAAAATGTAGCTGCTGCCCCCTCCCAGCCCTTTATAAACAGGACCACAAAGCACAAATCTGGGAGAAGCAAAGGCAGCAATTCAGCAACGTGCTTAAGAACAAGGGTTTTGGGGCCGGGTAGACCCAAGGGGAATTCTGGCTCTGCTTCCTTGCTGGGCAAATTCAGGAAAATCACATAACCTCTCAGAGCCTCAACTTTCTTAATCTGTAAAATGCAGATGATAAGGGTGTGTACCTCCCAGAGACACTGTGAAGAAGAAATGGAGGAATAAGGCAGGTAATAGCGCTTACCCAGTGCTGGGCGAGTGGGGCGCGCTCAGTAAATGGTGGTGGCGGTTTCTGCTCGCGGCTGTTGGGCTTTCATAATCTTGGATTTGGACTACAGAGATGGGCCCCAGGGGAGCCGTTTGCCCACCCACCCTTAATCCAGGGGCGGCCTGGGGACTTGTCAACGCCCAGACCCAGGCAGGAGGACAGAGAATGTACCTTCCTCTGTGGGGGCCGTGGACAGACTGATGGGGTGCTTGATGGGTTTTAGGTGCTCGTCCTGGCCGTGAAGCAGCTATTTCCAGAGTTTGAGTTCATGTGGTTGGTGGATGAAGCCAAGAAGAACCTGCCTTTGGAGCTGGATTTCCTCAACGAGGGGAGGAACGCCGAGAAAGTGGCCCAAATGCTCAAGCACTTTGACTTCCTAAAGGTAGGCGGTCAGGGCCACGGGGCCCTGCTGGTCGGGCGGAAGAGGGCAGGGGAAAACTGGTCCCAGCCCTGAGCATCCCCCCTTGCAAGACATGAGTGGGGACATCTCCTTCCTGAGTCTTCCTTCTGAGGGTGACTGATTTGTCCCTGGTGATGCACATTAAAGCCCTTGAAGGCAAAGTTATTGACACAAATTATCAAAGGGGATTGCTGACTTTTTGAACAAATATTTTTTTATTGAACGACCTGCAGTTGCAAGACCTTGAGCACTCCTGAGGGCCTGTAAGCCATGGTTTCCACCTCCACGAACCATGGGATGATGACATTGATGATGGTGATGGTGATAGCTAACGCTAGTATACTCTGGCACTGTTCCTAAAGCTTTACCTATATTACATCAGCTCATTGAGTACGCAGGTCTGTATCACACAACACACGTGTCCTAGAAATCTCCACAGTATGCAAAATCGCACAACAGAAACCACAAGGTTTATGGGCAAAATAGGGTTAGGCTTACCACGTTCAAAAATGTCACCAGTGACCCAGAAGATAAAAGCGGATAGGAACCTAATGAAATGGTAGCATCGTTTTACACATGGTAAGTGGCTAAGAAATACATTAAGACCACAGTACACAAGCCGCTTTACTTGACGCGGGCTTGCGGAAGTGGGCATCAGAAGAGTGGCTGCTTAGGAGTTACTGTGAAGAGGTGGAGGGAGGGTCCTCTGAAATTGGACAGCTGTTGTGACGCCAGTTACGGGTGAGTGTAACCCATAACGCACGTGGTGATGTTTGAGGTGTGTCTGCTTCGTGTATTCCTGTGTGGGTCAGCTGGATAGAGTTTTCTGCGTTTCCGAGTATTTCTCACAGATGATACTGCACATAAGTGAATGTAAAATTTGTGTTATGATCAAATTGTTCCCTCATTTATCAGTCACATTGGAACAGATTTGTGTTTTCAAGTATTGACTAGAACTGCTGGTGTGATAGGAGACACTTACTGTGGGAAACAACATCAAATGACACAGAGTCCCAGCTCAGTGAGAGGTCCTGCTCTAAGGATTCAGAAGGGACTCCTGTGGGGAGCAGGGCAGGGAAGGCTCCAATGAGGAGTTGGCCTTGGAGCTGGTCTTTGAGGACTGTCCTGATGTTCCCCACAGGGCCCGTGGAGGTCAGAGTGAGAGAGATGCATGCCCACACCACTGCTCTTCCAACACATTTTGTCCATGGTGGGGCTTGGATTCATTTTCTGGGGGTACCGCTTCATCACAGCAGTGCAGGGGTTGGGTCTCTCTGGCAGTCTACATGGAGAGATGACTTTCAACTCTTGGAAGAGATCAACCCTTTGCTCTTAACTGGGGAGGCCTGGAGAATGTGGGAGGGGGAGGCACAGGGCTCCAGGTACTAGTTCTGGAGCAGACAGTCAAGTGGGGCTCTTCCTGGGGAGGGTGTCTCAGCATGTGGACTGGAAGGTCTCTTGCTCTGGACTAAAGTATCCACGTGGCTTCTGAAGACATCGTGAGAAACGGAGACCGTGTTTATACTGTACTTCTGCTATCCGGGTTGATTAATAGAGATGGGGAGACTGAGGGTGCATCTCCCCTAGCTGCCTGAGAGTCCTAGAGCTTGGTTCACGGGAGGAAGACCTACAACTGTGATGAGCAGTGTGGCGTCTTGATACGCTGGTTTGGCAGAAGGTGTAGCCACTGGCAAAGTTCAGCTTTTTGAGTGAGTCGGGGGTCAGGTCTGTCCAGATGCCCCCAGTGTGCTTGACTGGCTTTGCCTTAAACAGCCCTACGAGGCAAATGCCATTATTCGTACAGACCCTCTTGCTTGGGCAAATCCAGATGATCTGGTGACATTGCCCCAGCCTTGAGCTTCAAACCACCAATTCAATGAAAACTTGGCTTTCTAATGCAAGTAAAAATATTAACTAATTAGAATAATGCTGTGGGGTCTGAATTATGCTTCCACTTACGTATTCCTTTTCTTTCAGTCCATTATTCCACATTTATGGAGCATTTCCTGAGCCTCTTGCTGTGCTAGGATCTGGAGGTACCTAGATGAGTAAGAGATGGTTGGCTCCTGCCTGGGAAGACGTCCCATCTAGTGGGGGACAAACACACAGCATGTTGTTATAGTACAGGTTGGTTAGCACTATGCCAGAGACTCTTCTATGTTTCTGTGGATGCCCAAGAGGAAGTACTTAATTCCGCCTAGGTAAGGAGCTCAGAGGGGGCTTCCAAGACGTGTTGATTATACAAAGGGATAGGCAATGTTTACTGAATGTTTCTTCTGCGGCACTGAACGCTATGACGATACTAGGACACTGAATCCTTCCAACAACCGTCATCCCATTTTACAGATGGTAGCCTTAGAGGAGAGGAGTTAGGGTACAAACGGGATTTTCTGACTTCAACTCTGAGGCTCGTCTAAGGACATTCTGTTGCCTCTTAGCCGGCAGGGGTGGTCCTCCGTGCCAAACAGAACCGTCTCCTCCACTGTTCCCATGGAAACAGCAAAATCGTCCCCTGGCTGGGGCCAGCTAGCATCTGTCAGACCAAGACATGTAATAATAATAATAATAACACAAATTTTTGAAACGAGGATGCCAAATGGGTAAATAATTAGTGTAATGATTTGACCTGCTGCTTCTAAAACGCGCACACCATTCCTAAGACAATGGTAGAATTAAGGCTCCTGAGTAATTAATTTTCTCTAAACACATAACAAGTGGGAAGCAAATTTTGCGTTGCGAACCCCGTTCAGCTCTTAAAACAGGAGATAGATTGCTTTTGCACACTGGCACCCCATCACAACATCTGTGCGTAATTAAGCCTCGGCAAAGAGTTTACCTCTCAGTGTGTGAGGCCTCTTCCAGTGGGGTTTAATAACCTCAGCCCTATGCTATAAATCTCTGAGCCTCAGACAAGCACTGAATGCAAATGTGGTGTCGGGGAGACGGGGAGAAGGTGATGGGGCAGCCAGGCCGAACGGTCAGACCAGGGCATTTGTAGATCTGGCATCAGAGTGTGTGTATGCTGTGGGGAGGGGACAGGACACGCAGTGAGGTTTGTGACTGACCTTGGGGACAACTGGGACAAGATAGAGGGAGAAGCCTTATAACCACAGGGTTTGGGACTGGAAGGGATGAGAGTGTGTCTCTATATGTGGAGGTGGGGCTTGGTGGGGGGTTGTCTCTTGAGCAGGGCCCACTCCAGGGTTTTTTAGTGCTAGGTAAGGGGCCTGGGACTCTCCAGAAACTGTGGGCAAACCCTGAGGAGATGAGCATGCTTTTGGTGAAACATCATAACTTCCTAAGACTCTCAAAGATCAGGAAGCACTGATGTGTAATAATTAGTTAATATTCTTTACATGCCTGTGCTGTGTTAGACACTTTTCAAGTGCTTTAGGTATATTTACTCTTTAATCGTTGTACAACCCCACAAGGGAAATGCCATTATTAGCTCCATGTCAGCAGCAGGGAGGCTGAGGCCCAGAGAGATGAAGCCACTTGCCCAGGTTTACACAGTTTCCTGGTAAGGGACAGAGGCAGCCTGGCCCCAAGCCTGCATGTTAAACCTTGAGCTCTTCTCCCTCTGTAATAACTTATGGGCAGATCTGAGTTATGCTGAACTGTCTGTTGCATTAGCTCTCAGCCCTGGTTGTGTTTCAGAACCAGTGAAATTCTACGTGGCTGTCATATAGCAGCTGCCGTGTTGAGCACCAGGACCTCACACGTGCTAGTAGGAAGTAAGGAGCGTCGCTTTCCTTGTAACTGTTGTCACCCTTTTACGGTGAGGGAACTGGCACTCAGAGAGGTTATAAAACTTACCCAAGTCACACAGCTCAGAGGTGGCGGAGCAGGGGCTCCAGCCTGACAGTCTGACTTCAGGTCTATGCTCTGCTCCACTGGGCTCGGCTAATGGGACGACTGTGGCCCTGGATGACGGGGGGGCTGGCCCGGACAAGCCAGGTGTGCTGACCAAGCACAGGAACAAAGAGGAAGCACAGGGTCAAGGCCAGTTAATGAGGCTGAGGCCAGGGTTTGGGGCTGGAACTTTCCATAATCTGTGCCCTCCTTCCGGGGGTCAGGATTGGCTCTGGTATGGGGGCAGGCAGAGCCTACAGGAGTGGGGCCTCTGCTCCGTGGTGAGAAGTTTAGATGCCAGACCCAGAGGTCCTGATGGCCTATGAGGGGTGAGCAGGCACCCTGGCCAGGAGCCTCTTGGGGTTTATTTCTGTTTGGGCAGGGGACAGGGTGGTTCTTATTGCCTCTTCAAAAATTTTCTGTTTTGGGCTTCCCTGGTGGCGCAGTGGTTGAGAGCACGCCTGCCGATGCAGGGGACACGGGTTCGTGCCCCAGTCCGGGAAGATCCCACATGCCGCGGAGCGGCTGGGCCCGTGAGCCATGGCCGCTGAGCCTGTGTGTCCGGAGCCTGTGCTCCGCAACGGGAGAGGCCACAACAGTGAGAGGCCCGCGTACCGCAAAAAAAAAAAAAAAAAAATCTTCTCTTTCATTTTCCATTCCTTGATGGAAGAAGCTGAGGAAGGAATGGTGGTGAAACATTGCTGTTGGGGTGAAGTAAATTTCACCTTATAGCCCCGGAGCCTCCTGCTCACGTGATGATTTAGGGACAAGTCACTTGACCTTGTGTCCCCTGTCAAGCCAAGTTTCTCCTAATTGAGCAGGAGGCACGTTTGCATCTTGCAGGCATTTCCATGTTACATCCATCGAGGGGCAACTGCCGCGCTCCCTGAGCTCCCAGGACAAACCCTTCTGCCTCCCATTTTTCTGCTGTCTCTGCTGTTTCAGAGCTAAGCCGCTGAGGCAGGCGCACATTCCACTGGGAGACTGGGTTGGTTGCATTTGGAGGGAGACTGGGGGGAAAGGTGGAAGCGAGGGAACCCAGTACACCGGTGACCCTGACTGACGAGCCCAGGGAGGCTCCAGCTTTTGGGTTTTCTCTCTGGTCTGTGGCTCTTTCTTGGCTGTTTTGCCTGTTGCCCCAGGCGGGCACGGAGGGGAGGGGCCTGGCCTCCAGTTTCCAGAGCCCCAGGCACCCACGGCCAAGCTTGGGCCCCATACAATGCAGGGGAAGGACTTACCCCCCAAATATGTCCCTTTCCTTTGGAAGCCACCACCAACCGCAGCAAACTCGCCACTCATATTCTTAAAGAGATTTTTTTGAAGAATGCCAAGCGAGACTGAATTTTTAGTTCAAAGTAACGTAGGGTCACAGATTTCTCTAATGGCCTAGATGGCAAGAATTGCAGGAAAGGAGCAAACCAAAATGACACCTGATTTCAGTAGGAACTTTTGTTCCAGGGAGCCCAGGGTGTTCACTTGTACGTATGGCACTTTTTGTCCCCAGAGCTCCTTATTGAGATGGAGAAGGAACAATCTCCTTTCTAATGAGGGAAACTGAGGCATGGAGGAGTTAAGTGTCTGGACTCAGACACAACAGTTGTTAGCAGAACCAGGAACAAGAAAGGTTTCTTGGCTTGAGGGCTGCTATCCTCCTGCTAGGTGAGCTCTGAGGGTTGGGATGAGGGAAGTCCTTATTCCCCAAAACACTTGAATTAGGTGTCCTTGCTTCGTCATTTGTAAGTGGAATAAACCCGTTAAGTTGTTGGGGAATCACGGCATGCTGAAATCCTGGTCATTCCTCCCTCCTGGCCATGGTGGGACTCACAGGTGTCACTCACTCACATGGCAGCCCAGCAGTCCTTGGTGCAGCCCAATCTCGTGGCTACTCCTGGGGAAATCTTCTCTTTTGGGCTGTTGGGTGTCCTTGGAGTCAGAGTGGGTCGGAGAGCATATCAGTTAGGAATGCATTTGTCTGTAGGTAACTGACAGCCCCATTCAGAGTGTCTTAAACAAGAAGGATGTATTTTCCTCACATAGCAAGAAGGCTTGTAGCAGTTGCCTGTTGATATTGTCTCAGTGGTTTGACAGTATCAGAGCTGGCATCTCTGTGATTTTCTTAGACTTTTCCTCATGGTTATAAGGTAGCTGCTGCAGCTCCAGGTATCACATTCACTCTCAAGGTAAGAAGAGAAGGGTAAGAAGAGTTGCAATATTTACAAACATCCCTTTTTATTAAGAAAATAAAAACCTTCCTACACCCCCTAACAGACCTCCACTTATGTCTCATAAGCCAGAACTGTGTCACATGGCCATAATTATTGCAGGGCAGGCAGGGAAAGTATTTAGTTTCCCCTGTCTCGGGGAAAGAGGAGGATTGGGAATAGGTGTTGGGTTAGGCTTCAGCACTGCCTGCCACAGGAGGCTTTAGGAAACGGGCATGAGAAAACTCATGACTTCGTGACTGAAAAATTTATCACTTAGCAAAAATTCATTCATTCAATCATCCATACATATAACACCCATTGCACAGGTGAAGAAACTGAGGCAGAGGGTTTATATTCACACGAGGAGCCTGAAATAAGCCTGGTGTGAGAGAGAAATTGCTTCTAACACCAACTGTGGCTCAGATATGAGAGGTTCCATGCATTTTCCCCTAAGTCCCGGTTTTAGTGTGGGCTCTTCATTGTGTCTGGAAGGCACTGAGGAGGGTGGGAAGCCCTTCTCTGGTCCCCAAGCAGGAGGGGTCACTAAAGGAGGCCTTGCGCCTCGCTGGTGGAGGCGGAACAGCCTACCCTTCTCTCTTGGCCTGCCTCCCGCTTTCCCCACCAATCCCTGCTGGGGGGCCTTCCCTTCTGTTCCTGGGAGGAGCGTGTGTTGATGTCTGGCTCATGTGCCTGTCTGCAGCCCCCTTGCCCGCAGCTTCCAGCCTCCTGCCTCCTTCTGACCTGCCCTTTCCTATTCCAGGTCCCCCAGATCTACTGGGAGCTGTCCACCAAGCGGGTCCTTCTGATGGAGTTTGTGGACGGCGGGCAGGTCAACGACAGAGACTACATGGAGAGGAACAAGATTGACGTTAATGAAGTAAGGTCGAGGGCACTTGGCTGCTGGCGCGGGACGGGGCGGGGCTGCCTAGCAAGGGCAGGTGTGTCTGGGTGAGGTCTCACGGTCTTGAAGTGGGACCTGTTGTCTGAAGAATTATAACATCTCTGAGCACAAAGCAGCCTTACAGGTCCTCTATGGCAGCTCTCTGCCCATCTCCTAGAAATGGGGTTGGCAGCAGGCAGTGGGGTGGGGCACGTGCTGAGCCCCACCTGCCCCCACCCACAGCAGCTCCTGCCTGGACAGGGGATTACCATCTGTCTTCTTGTGCCATCTGAGCCCCACAGTGCAGAGAAACTGAAGAACAATGGTGCAAATCCATGGGACTTAATCCTCTGCCCTTTGGGCCCTGGACGCACCTCCTCCCTCTTCCTGCCCTCCCCAGATCTCCAGGTACCAGGCCAAAAGGGCGCGGCAGTAGCCAGCTAGTGGCTTGGAGCGAAAAAAAGAGGGGCTTCTGTCTCCTGCCTGCCACCTGATTGGCCTCAGGGAAGGCTGACCGGTGGGCTGGGGCCTGTACCCCATTTTCTTCTTCTTGGTCACCATGGGGTCCCACAGGTAGGGATGAGGTTGTCTTTTTTCCACCAGCATTCATCATTTTTTAGTCCTACTGTGTGCTAGGTGTGAGGGTTCAGAGAGGAACTAGACACAATTCCCTTTGTCAGGGAGTTCCCAGCCTAGCACTGGAGTCAGGCACACAACTCTATCCTTGTAGCCATCTCTCAGGCAACGCAGCGAGGGGTGAGCCAGTCCCCAGGGAGCCACAAAGAAGAAGTGCTCACCTCTGCCCCAGGCCGGCTTCCCCAGCAGGATGAGCGGGAATTTGCCAGAGATGTGTGTGTGTGTGTGTGTGTGTGTGTGTGTGTGTGTGTGTGTGTGTGTGTGTGTGTGTGTGTGTGTGTGTGTGTGTGTGTCGGGGTGGAGGAGTTGGGGGCGCAGAGGTGGTCCTGCAAGGAAGTGTTAAGGAGTGGTGAGGTTTTGCAGGGCTGCAGGCAGATGGTGAAGGCCTTGGGCGTGACCCCGAGGTACTGGGGAGTCACTGAAGGGTGAGTAGTGCAGTGACATGACCCCTCTGGCTGGTGGGAGGAAGGAAGGGAAGGGACCAGACCCAGTAGAAGCGAATGCTCTTGGCTACTCCCCCTCAGGCAGCACACGACGATGAGCCTGTGGTCCCAGTGGTGGCCCAGAGGAAAAAGCCACACTTTGGCTCAGCAGACGAGCCAGTGGGAGCTGAAGGAGTGTGCAGATTGTGAGCCCAGGCCTTGGGTGCCTGTGTGGCCTCTGCAATGTGGACGATGATAGCCTTACCTCTAAAAACGTTGGGAGGACCTCAAGAGTTAGTGCACAACAGTGCTTAGAACAGTGCCTGGTGTATGCTGAGCACTCCAAAATGGCAGCAGGACTGTTGTTTCCACTCTTTTCTTTGGGCTCTGGCCCTTCCTTCCTCCTCCTTTATCTCCTTTGACGGTGAATGTTTGCTGAATGCCTGACTCCCTGTGCCAGGCCGTTTTCTCCATGATAAACTCAGGAGGGAGGTCTTATTGTCTCCATTTTGCAGATGAGGAATCAGAGATTCAGAGAAGGAAGGTAACTTTCCCAAGGTCACACAGCTAGTAGAGCTAGGATGGAAACCCAAGTCTCTCTGACTCCAGTACTCCTCTTAGTTCATAAAAGGAGGGCCTGCACCAGAGGGTACGGAGCTGCTGCCAGGAGCCTGTTTAGCCACAGCTGGCCTTGGGTCCTGGGGACAGCTGTTGTCCCCTGACTTAGGGAACAGTGCTCCCAGAACCCTTCAGGGGCCTCTGGGTGGGTGGGGAGGCTGCATGGGCCTCTCTGCTCCCTACCCTGCTTCACCCAGGGCAGCTCTGCCATCACCTGAGTTGCCTATTGGGCTTTTTGGGAAGAGATCTGCTGCTTGGGGGCTGGGGGCAGGGGGAGGATGAGAAAACTACTGTTCCAATTCAGGGGAAGCTCAGAGAGATAGCAAATGTCTCTCCCGAGGTCACCTGGCAGTAGGACAACTTGGGGCTTCTGACTCTGCTTCCCTCACTGTTGGCTAGAGGGTGTCTGGGCAGAGCTTCCTGCAGAGGAGGGACTGGTAAGACCTGCTTGCCCAGCTCTTCCTCTGTTGGTTGGGGTGGGGGTATGTCCCCGCATCTAACCAGGGATCCTTTGTCCTTTGTCCACCAGGACTCTTGAGTACAGAGTCTTTGGTGCCAGTGAGGAGGGGAAGGGAAGGGAGGGGAGGTCACCTCTTGTTTATCCTGAGCAGTCTTAAAGGGGAGCAGGGTCTCTCTGCCTGCTGATCAGGAAAGACTCCAGGGGCCTCAGGTTACTGGCGTTTAGTTACTGCCAGCTGCGGTGGGCTTTTCATGCCAGCAGCACCCCTAAATTCATTAATCTCTTCTGATCCAGTGAACCCAGGGCTGTAATGGCGTTTAATCAGGCAGCTTTGATTTTCAAAGACAAATGCAGACAGAGATGTGCTCTGGTGTAGTTGCTTGCTCTTGGCGGAGTGAGGTACCTGGGAGGAGGCTGGAGGTGGCTGGTGGGAGCTGGGGCTGGGTGATGCCCTCTGAGGGCCTGGGCTCATCTGCTTCTGCTTCCAGCCCTCTTGAATCAGCTTTGCAGATAAGGCCAGTGTTCTGTGCAGAGCAGACCCTTGGTGGACATCCTATGAATTAGCGAACAAACTAAGCCAGTCTCATGCCCTGGATTGGCCTCTATGAGGCAGGGCTGGGGTAGAGTGTTGGTTTTTGTTTCTGTGGACATACAGAGTCGGACAGGCTGATATCAGAGTAGTTTGGGAAAAACAATAGCAAAAATTATTATAAGCAACTTATATGTACCAAGCATGTGACAAATATAATCTCTACTCCTTACAGATGTCCTCCAAGAATATATTGTTAACCCCAATTATAGATGAGAAAGGTGAAGCTCAGAGAGGTTAAACAATTTGCCCAACATCACACCGCTAGCAGGGGCAGAGTCAGGAGTCAAATCCAGGTCTGCGTGACTTCAAAGTCCTCGCACCTCCACCTTCTCTGTCTCCCTCCCAGGAATATGCCTGGGGCTGCAGTGGATCCTGGGACCACCTGGTTGACAGCCACGCCAGTAACTCCTCGAAGAAGGAGTTGGAATACTGACAGAAGTTTTGCCCAGCTCCCAGGGCACCATCTAAATGCAGCCCTTCACTCTCTAGCTTACATCAAGTTCATGTTACAGACGTTCCATTTTCTAGAGATGCTGTGAGGGCTAGATGTGTCCTCCTAGCACAGCTCCTGGCATGTGGCTAGAACCCTGAACTGGTAGCTAGTTGATGGTTGTTGCTGTTTTCATTATTATTATCATCACTGGGCCCTGCTCTTTCCTCCGTTACCTCCTTTGACCATTAACGTTTACTGACTACCGGACTCTGGGTGCCAGGCCCGATCTGCATTACAAACTTAGGAGGGAGGTCTTGTCTCCATTTTGCAGATGAAAAATCAGAGACTCAGAGAGGGAAGGTAACTTACTTGAGGTCCCAGATCTTCATGGTACACCTCAGTGAGTTTTCATATGGCTATACCGTGTACTCACCAGCCAGATAAAGGGACAAACCATTTCTAGCCCCCTGGCAGGCCCCCTCCTGCCCCTTCCCGGTTGATACCCTCACCCCCACCAGAGCTCCCACTATTCTGACCTCTGTCGCCATAGATCACCTTCTCCCTTACTGAATTTCATGTCAATGGCATCATACCATATAGTAATTTAGGCCTGGCATCTTTGTCCTCAATTGGCTGTGGGTCTTTTCTGGAAGTTCTGTTCTCTTCCATTGGTCTGTTGGTCTGTCCTTGCAATAATAACCATACTGTCTTAATTCCTTATTTCCTTAATCCCCTGCCCCTGGCTTCTAGGATTTGCATGACCTGGGAGCCTCCTTGGTAGTGTTCTGAGATGATGTCATTAAATACTTCCACAGGAACCTCAGGCTGGGCAGTGGGCGCTGGGACACGTGCTCTACTGTGCCGTTGCTGACCATTGGTGATGTTGGGAGACTAGGGACAGGCCCTACTGTGCAGAAATTAACCTATTATGGCTCTTACCAACCAACCTGAAAGCCACAGGCCTCATGGAAGACTAGTGGGGTGTGTGTGTGTGTGTGTGTGTGTGTGTGTGTGTGTGTGTAGCATGAAAGACTCCATGTGACTGAAAGTTTCTAAAAAAATTCTGAGATTCTAAAACCTGTCTAGGACTGTGGGACTGAGTGGGCCTGTCTCTGGAGTGATTCTCCCTCCTGAGGACAGCCTGACTGTGAGTGTTGCTTGGGGAGGGAAATACAGGGGACAGATAGGAGTGACAAGGGGCAAAGATCTCACCCCAGATCCTGGGGGAAAGGATAGTTAGTGGCATCTTGGCTGCTACAAGTTGTTGACTCAGCTGGAAGATGGGGCTCAGCAGGAAGTGGCTCTAGAAGGAATTGTTCTCAAGGGTGGGGAGGGCTCTAGACGCCTCCAAACACTTGTTAGTCATCCCCACTCCACTCTGAAGAGGCCTCCTCACCCTGCAGTGTCCCAGCCCAGTTGGGCTAGTATGTGAGGACCTGAAGACCAGTCCAAGTGGCCAGTTCCCCAGAGACTCAGGTAGGGAAACACCAGTTTAGGAGACAAGAGACCTGGGTTCGAGCTCCATCTCTGCCAGTGGCCTGCTGTGTGACCTTGGACACATCACTCCCCTCCTCTGGGCCTCAGTTTTCTTACTGAAGGCGTTGGGTTAGCAGGACTCTAAGGGTCTGTCCTGCTTGGATACTTTACAGAACAGCGACTCTTGGCCTGCTTGGAGATAAGACTTGAATGCAGATTCCTGGGCCCCACCCCAAACGTACTTATCAGAATCTGGGGTGGGAAGGGTTGCAAGAATCTGCATTTTAACAAACTCTCCAGGTGGTTCAGGCACTCACTGGAGTTCAGGAACCACCTGCCACAAGACCAGGGGGTCCCTGGCTGCCCCAGGTGAGCCCGCAAGCCTCACCTCCACTGTTTTGCACGTCCAGGCCCTGCCTAGGTGTGTTGTCTGGCCGGGGAGCGTGGAGCCTGGGGAGCCAGCAGCCTGCAGGGGCCCTCGTTTGTCTGTGCTCTGAGCCCAGAAGCAGCATATTATTGAGGGCCTGACCCGGTGATCATATTTGCCAGTCACTTTAAGAGCTGGTGACAGTGACTGTCATTGATTTCATTAAGAATAAAGGTCGTGCAGGAGCGCGCTTTCCTGGGCTGAACGGAGGCTCCTTAAGCCACAGGACGACTATTGATTGCAGGACCTTTATCGAAGGTTAATTGGATTTCAGTGAGTGTGTGTTTAAGACCCCACATGGGCTGAGGCCCAATTGAATTTGTGTGAAATTAGCTGGGAGAAAGGTGACAAAGTCAGGAGCTGGGGCTGGGTGAGACAGGGACTGGAGGCCTGGTGGGCAACGTCCGCAGTCTGTGAAGGACGGGTTGGGTGCAGGGATGGCGGGCTCGCGAGAGACGCCAGCCTGTCTATCCCGGGGGCCCGGGAGTCTGCTGGGGAAAGAAGGCCGGGTGCTCCGCAGCGGTCATTATGTGGACTTTGACCGGGTCCTCTGTCCCCATGATGGCCCTCTGGTCTGTGGTGTGGCTTGTAGAGCCTGTCTTCTTACCACTCCAGAGAGTAAATCTTGTCTTCCATAAGGATCTGAAGGGAATCTGGAGGTTTAGTTCCTCCTTTGGACTCCCATCCCATGTATCAGAGGTGCCAGGGCCCGAGTTGCTGGCCTCTCTAGGCTCCGAGACAGCAGACTTCAAGTTCCCCCACTGTCAGCTTAGGGTGCCCTGTCGTCTAGCCTGCTGAGCCATTTGTCAGTAGCTGTCTGCTCCCCTCTGGCAAACACAGCCTGGCTAATCTCTTTGTGTGCTGTTTTTGGCCATTCTACTCTCTGTTGCAGTGGGGTCTCGGCCTTATCTGTTGCTTTTAGAGTCATTTTAGCGGGGCTGGTGAGGGAATGCAGTCAGTGCCTGGGTTCCATCTGCTCTGTGTAGCCAGCCGCCCTTGCCATGTTTCTTCTTTCCAGTCGTTTTTCTCTTCTGTGTCACTGGAGAAGCAGTGAAAGCATCTCAAACGTGTCTTTCAACGGACGTTTCTTGAGCACCTACTAGGTGCAGGCCCCTCGTGTCAGTGCCATAGGAGAGGTGTGGACAGAACGTGGGACAAGTGGGCTGCGTGTATGATGGGAGGGGCAGAGGGTTCAAAGTCGGGCCACCTAGGGTTGTGTGTCACTCTGCCATTTATTGGCCAGGTACCCTTGGGTAAGTTACTTAAACTCCGAGTCTGAGTTTCCTCATCTGTACAGTTGGAGTGATAACAATACTTCCTTCACAGGGTCGTTGTGTGGCTTTGCAGGCTGTGAAGTTCTGTTAAAAACAAAAAAAGTCATTTATAATTCATGAGGTTATTAGTCACAGAGGCATGTCTTGCTCCACGGAATCTCCAAGAATCTTCTTGCTCCTCTCCTGTCCACCTCCCTCTGTTGTCCATGAGTATGTAGACTCAGGGGTGATCAGTGGTCATTGACTGAGCAGATGGGGACCCCTTTCCTGTCTCTAAAGCCATGCTGCCCGCATGTTTCCTCTTGTCTCCTGACACCAGCCTGGATTGTGCAGGACATTTGCTTTGTGCTCAGATCATCCCCCACTTGGCGGGTCACTCTGGTTCGGTGGTGGGAGGTGCTCAGAAGACTAGGGAAGAGAAGTCAGAGAGGCACAGAGCCCCCCGGTTACTGAAATCACTAGAATGAAAACACCTCCTCCTATCGTCCACCCTCCGTAACTTCTCACACCAGATCTTGAGAAGCTTGGGGACGTTGGAGGGGTCCAGGTGCACAGATGGGTTCCTGGAGACTTATGTCCCCAACAGCAGGTGTGTCAGGAGTGGGCAACAGCGTCACTTTGGAGTTGGCCTTCCTGGCTTCTGCTGCTGGCTCTGCTGCTTGCGAGCTGGGCCGCCTTGGTGGAGCTCATCACCCTCGGGAAGGCCCAGGTTCCTGCTGTAAAGTGGATACAAGAGAGTATCAGGGACTTCCCTGGCGGTCCAGTGGTTAAGATTCCACGCTTCCACTGCAGGGGGCACGGATTGGATCCCTGGTTGGGAAACTAAGATCCCGCATGCTGTGTGGTGTGGCCAAAAAAAAAAAAAAAAAAAAGTATTGGATTGTTTGATGATTGAAACATGAAGCAGCTGGTGCAGTGCCCACAGGCCATGCTCTCAACACAGGCTGTTTTGCTGCAATACTAACCCCCAACTCCCTCCGTGGTGCTGTCAGTAAAATATTGGCCAGAAGAAGGGGGAAATGTAGGGGAGAAACCCTTTGCTCATTTCCTTTATCCTGACCCAGGTAAGGTGGGCGGATGTGGACGTATTTCTTTGGAGCGAGTTGCTGCCCGAGGCAGGGATGTCAGAGGTCATCATGTGTGTCTCCCAGTAGTCATGGCCCCTGGGATCCACTCCCTGCCACTCTGGTAGCCGTGACCCTTTGAGCCTCACTGGCCAGGACACCTGAGGAGCCCTCATTGGCCTGTGGATACCCCAGGCCCTGGCTCTCAGGTGCTGTCCCGCTTCAAGCTGAGTCTAGAGAAGCTTTCACCAAGCCCCTAGAGGCTCCGAGATTAGAGAAACTCCCCCAGCTTCTTGTAATTAACCTGGCTCCTCTTCTTTCGTCCTCATTACTGCTCCCAACACCACGTGTGGCTGAAGAAGTTCCCACTGCCTTCACACTCAGGGACTTCAACTCAGTGCTCGCTGGTCCAAGATTGACCCGCTCCGTGAATGGCCAGCAGCGAGGGACCTGAGGCTATACATCCCAGGGGTGGTTCCCGGGGGTGGGGTGGGTTGGAGAGTAAAACGCTCTAGGCAGTGGTCTGGTCTGGTCCTTGGGGCTGTGGTTCTGCCTCTAGAAGCCTGGGCGGACACCAGGGGAGGGGCAAAGAGAGCTTGAATTATTCACCTCCTTATACTTAATATCGGGCTACTTGTGTGATTATTAATATCCTGCAACACCATCCTCCTGTTTCTTTCAGAGATCTTGACCTTGCTTCCTTGACACCCCCCAAGAACATAAATAGAGTTTCCCTTGGGGGTGGGAATAAATCCATCCATGCAATTATAGAATAATTAAAGTACTTTCAGCCAATTCAAGTTTTGAGAAGAATCCAAAAATAACTCTTTGGTTTAAACATTATTTACTAAATTAATTAATTACTCAGACTTTTGATAGATTCCTGGGTTTCCCCTGCCATTGCGTGATTACAGAAATCACTTACGTGAGCGGCACATTCATTTTACATGGGACAATTAAAGACTTGTCACTGATTTTTTTCTGAAAAGAGCTGTAGTATGGCTTTAGTTAACAGTGTATTTTGGGTTAGACAAACAGCTCTGGATTTCCCACTGCGACTCTTTTCTCCACACGGAATGCTTTCTTGGTTGCCGTGGGGACCTGCAGAGGTTTTTGGTGCAGCTCCTGCCACCAGGAAGGAGCTTCCCAGTGAGTGGAGAGGCAGGAGGGGCTGGTGATTGAGAGCTTGTTCCCTGGAGCCAGGCCACCTGGGTTTGGATCCCGGTTTCACTAACTGCTGGCCAGGTGACCAAGCTTCCTCCTCTTTTTGTATCTTGCTTCCCTCACCTGTCTACTGCAGAGGTGGCTGTGAGTCCATGTAACGTACCTGGAATGGTGCATGGCACAGAGCGTTAGCTGTTACTATTCTGAAAAGGTGGGATTCCTTTCTTTATGCAGATGCTGCCGTTAACAGGGCAAGGGGCAGCCTTAGAGGAACTGAACCGACATTTCTCCAAAGAAGGTATACAGATGTCCAAGGGGCACATGAAAAGGTGCTCAACATCACTAATTGTCAGGGAAATACAAATAAAAACCACAATGAGAGATCACCTCACACCTGTTAGAATGGCTGTCATCAAGAGGACAAGAGATAACAGTGTTGGTGAGGGTGTGGAGAAAAGGAAGCCCCCGTGCACTGTTGGTGGGAATGTAAATTGATACAGCCACCATGGAGAACAGTATGGAGGTTCCTTAAAACACTGAAAATAGGGCTTCCCTGGTGGCGCAGTGGTTGAGAGTCCGCCTGCCGATGCAGGGGACACGGGTTCGTGCCCCGGTCCGGGAAGATCCCATGTGCCGCGGAGTGGCTGGGCCCGTGAGCCATGGCCGCTGAGCCTGCATGTCCGGAGCCTGTGCTCCGCAACGGGAGAGGCCACAGCAGTGAGAGGCCCGCATACCGCCAAAAAAAAAAAGACAAAAAAAACCCAAAAAAACCCACTGAAAATAGACCTACCATATGATCCAGCATTTCCACTTCTGGGTTATATGTCTGAAGGAAACGAAATCAATATTAAAAGGATACCTGAACTCCCATATTCATTGCAGCCTTATTTACAATTGTCTGTTCTTGAGGAGGAGCCATAGCTAAGTATATGGAAGGGGTGGAGAGAGGGCTTTGTTCCCAGTGATGGCCTTAGGTTTCTCCTGGGACTCTCAGTGCCTCTGTGAGTAGGAGGGGGCTGGCTGCCTTTCTCTGGGCATATTGGTTCTCAGAGACTATGTACTGCAACTCTGATAGATGTTAAGAAAAATTACCTAAAATTCAGAAAATGGAGTGTGCGGTTTGTCCTTTCAAAGTCACTCTCGGGCATTGTTCAAGCAGCCTACCTGAGGAGTTTTTCATATATAAGGGAATGTACTTTTGTTTGACTTTGCTACTGACAATTAATTAAGGGCTCAGACTGAAGTCGTATGTCAACCTGTGGATCTTATCCAGCAGAGATGCAAATAATTTCTCCCTACTAGAAAAGATAACCCGGAAGGTTATGATTTCCTTATTGCCCAGTAGGGCAATAACCAGTTTTGTATCTAATCCCAGAATCTTAGTCTCTTATTCCTGTTTAAATACCCATAAATACCCAGTCCCTCAAAATTCTCTTTGAACCAGACCTACTTTCTTACTTGCTCCTTTACTGATGAGTTACACAATGTTTGACATGTGTTCATTCTATATTTGTGTGAAAGTCAAGTTTTTAACTTTTCGAAAATTACTCTTTGATGGTGACAGTGGGTATATTTTTTTTCCAGGTTTAAAGTAAGCTACCACATGACAGAAAACAAACAAGCACGTTTGTGTCGTAGAGTGTAGCGGATAACGTGCCTTCCCACAAGCAATCACATTTTGACCTTGAACCTCGAGGTAGCTCTGTGAGGAAATAGAGCAGGTGGGGCTATAGGCTCACCGAACAGCTCAGGGAACTTAGACTCAGATTGAGATGGGAGGTGATTTGTCCCCCGGGTGACCCATGCCCACAGTGGCAGTGCCAACAGGGCCCCAGAGTGAAGCCAGTGACATAGGCTGGTCCTCCCTCCTGTTTCTGCCTTCCACACCTGCCTATCCTGGTGAGATCTGGCTAAAATGAACATCAGGAACAGCCCGTAAAGGGAAAGACACCCAGGTAGGGGCCGCTGGAAGGGGAGGACTGCTCTGGTGGCTTTGCCTGCGTGTATATGGGCCGCACTTGGCAGCCTCTTCTCCTCCTCCTGTAGCAGCCGCTCGCTCCTCATGGGCCAAGGCTCCCCCAGCCTGAGTCCCCAGAGCCCTAGGGGCCACCTTTCAGTGTAGTAACAGGGGGCCCGCAGCGACTAGCAATATTTCAGGAAGCTTAAGGGAGGTCATACATCTCCCCATGACAGGTCTGCCCAGACTAAATGAAATATCATGTCTCTGCTTTTGGCTGGAATTCTGTCAGCTCTGTCTGGCTGCCCTGCTTATCTTGGGCTGATCAGGAGCCCTGATCGGACCTTATAGGCATCCTTGACAAATAAAAATGAATTATTACTTAATAAATGCAATTGGTTTGGCAAATATGGCCTTTTAGAGCTCGTCTCCGGAGAGCTCCAAAGAGCCTAACAGAAGGGGTTCTCAGTGGTCCCGAGGTGGGGACCTGCTGGCTCATCCAGGACCCCCTCTCCCAGGAAACAGAAAATGGTGGCCCTGGGGCACCCAACATCTCAGCCTAAGTCTGGGAACATGACACGGGGTAAAGTTCTGTTCCTGATGCCCACAGACACTGAGTACTGGGTATTGCTTTCCTCCAAGAAAAATGTCAGGAGCGTGTGATAGCAGGGCACAGGGCGACAGTCTAAGTGTCAAGAGTTTAGATGGCCTCTTTAACCCTGATTTCATCATTTCTTAGAAAGGTACAATGAAACCTAGTCTGCCACCCTCCCAGGAGCATTATGAGGAATCAGGGGCACCTAGGAGAGGTTCCTAGGTCCCGAGCACCATGATACTCTCATTGACCTGACAGTGGCCCGTGAGAGGGGCACTATTATTATTTCCATTTTGCTGAAGTTGAGAGTATGACTAACTTCTTTAAGGTCACAAAGTTCAATTGAGAAGTGCAGAAGTCGGCGTGAGCCAGTATAGAATAGTGGTTACTGGAAGGCTGTGGGTCACACCTGGTTTGAATTCTGTCTCCACCTCTTTCCAGCCAGGTAGCTCTGGGTACATTAAACCTCGACGAGTCTCAGTTCCTAATCTGCAAAATGGGGATCATGACTGTACTTACTTTTAGGGCTTTTAATAAGGATGACAACCACCGTTACTAAAGTAGACTTATTCTTAATGATTTAATTGGAGGCCAATTATCATTGATTGGGATTCAGAGGAGACTAATGGGGTTCGGATAAGCATCAGAGGCCGGAACCTCAGCATCCCAGAAAAACATGGAGAGTCAAGGGTCTCATTCATGTTGAAGGCAGAGTCCTATACTCACATGTTTGGCCTGTTACAGGCAAGGGGATGAATAATAGAACCAGTCTATGATATGTAACTTAGACCTCAATGAAGCTGTTTAACAAAATAGAGCCAGTTCTGCTATCATACAGGAGCTTATGATAGCGGGCTAGATGGTTGTTAATCAAATAATAATACAAAGAGTGTGCTAGTGGTAGAAAAGTGTGAGGGTGTATGGCAGGAGAACATCATTTAGTCTAGGAGGTCAGGGAAGGCTTCCCCAGGGAGGTGATGCTCAGTGGGGTGGGAAGGAAGAGAGGAGTGAAACAGCTGAAGGGGAGATGAAGCAATGTTCCTGGAATATCATGTGCAAAGGCCCTGAGGTAGGAAGGCACAGAGATTATTAGAGAAGAGGAAGAGAGCAAATATGGCTGGAATGTCAGTGTGGTACAAGATGAGACCAGGGAGGGAGGCTGGGCCTGGTTGTACAGGACTTTGTAAACCAAGGAAAGGAGTCTTTATCTTAAGACCCTAATCCTATGTTCCCCATCCCACGGGCCCCAGCTCCTCTCCTCTAGCTGGGATATGTTTGTTAGTGAACATGGGGTCCAGCCGAGGCTGAGGGATGCCAAGGGCAGTGTGTGTCCTAGGGCGCCAGCTTCCTGGGTTAAGCATCTCTTTGTCCTGTGGAAACCCATCAGCAGACCATCTGTGGGTCCGGGTCTGGCTCTGTTCAGCAGCTGTTCCCTAGCTGGGAAGAGGCTTTTAGCTTTAATGAAAAGGGAGTAGAGATAAGGAGGCTGCCTCGGCAGGGAGAGCAGCAGTGACAGGATGATTTAAATGGCCTCTCCAGTGTCATTTCTTCTGTGCAGACATCATAAATCAGATTAGCATTGGGCTGTGGCAGGGAGGGGAGTAGGGAAAGGGGCTGAAGGGAGAGGGGAGAAGGGCTTGTGATTCTGGGTACTCCTGGGACTGGCCTGGAGCTGCTGAGGCAGCCCCAGAGGGTAATGGGGGTCATCTATCCCTGGTCCTCAGCCCCCTGACCTTGTTCTTTGGAGAAGGGGCAGGTAGAGTGATCCCTACCCCCACCCAGCTTTCCAACCCATATTCAGCTTTGGGGGTAACAAGGAAGAGGGACTGAGAGAAGAGAAAAACCAGGGCAGATTGGAGGGGCAGGTGTGGGAGGTGGGTGTTACAGTCTTCAGAAAACCTAGAAGCAGTGGTTCTCCTACGTTGCCATCATTAAAATCACCTTGGGCACTTAAAGATAGTACTGATGCCTGGGTACCACCCCTAACATTTCTGAGTTCCAGCTGAATCTCATGTGCAGCTGAAGTTAGGAAAAGCTGGGTGAGCGTTGAGCTTCTATCAAGAACGGTGCAATCTCAAGCCATCCCTCCCACCGTGACTGCTCAGGCCTTCCTCTTGAGAGTGGCCAGATTGAGGGGCCAGCGGAGAAATCTCTGAGGCACGTGATAATGAGGTGCAACTCCCACCCACCTCCCTTCTCTTTCAGATCTCGCGCCACCTGGGCAAGATGTACAGTGAGATGATCTTTGTCAACGGCTTCGTGCACTGTGACCCTCACCCAGGCAATGTGCTGGTGCGGAAGTGCCCGGGCACAGGAAAGGTGGAGATCGTCCTCTTGGACCATGGGCTTTACCAGGTAGGAGCGCCCTTTCCCCCCAGGGTCTGGTCCTGCTTGGGCTCAGAGCCCGCTGAACTCCCCTACTGGCCACAGAAATGGGAAGCAGATAGCAAGGTAGCTGAAGAGGGCCCAGCCCTACCCCTAGAGCTGTTATCTTGTGGAAGTCAAGGTCAGAGGAGCTCTCCAAGCTCTCCGAGCCTCAGCTTCCTCCTAATAGAGTGAGAGTAATAACACCTCCTTTAGAGGCACCTGTGAGGGGTAGATGAGATTGTGCCTGGATGTGTGAATGGGCTTTCTCAGCTGCAAAAAAAAAAAACCTTTTTCCCAGGGAAGCTCAGGCTAGCCAGACCCTGGGAGGTGAGCTGCCCTTACATGAGCTGGACTTCAAGGGGAAGGGTAACTCAGCCCCAGTGAGGAGGTCATATGTCATGGGAAAGGGCGCAGGAAACTGATAGGGGTTGGATGGTCCTGACTGTCCTCTGGAACTTGGGACACAGAGCCGGTTCCAGTGAGCCACGTGTTCCTGCCTAGAAGCTGACAAGTTCAGTGTCAATCCCAGGACCCAGGTCCTGGCTTGATTCCATGAGGCAGGTGGTCCTGGGGAGGTTTCCCTGGTGGTCTCCTGCTTCTCGCCTCAGAGCCCTGATCCCACATCCCCAAATCTGGGCTTCCTTTGAAAGGCTCAGGGGTGTTGGGCATGTTAGTTTAAGTTAGACACAGCCCCCAAGTGAATGATGGCCCAGACACAACAGATGACTAATTGCCTGCTCACACACCAGTCTGGGGTGCGTGGAGGAGCCTGCAAGCAGGGGCTGACCGAGGCTGTTGCTCCCAGGTCTCCTTGGGGGTCTCGCCGCCCACCAGCAGCAGGGGTAAGGGCTCAGAGGAGCATGCATGGGGAAGTTTTCATGGACCAGGCCTGCAAGTGGAGCTTCTGCCACATTCCATTGGTCAGAGCTCAGGCAGAGGGCTACATCTAACTAGGAGGAAGGCGGGGATCTTAGACGTGGGAAGAAGAGGGGAATATAGATTTTGGTGGGCTGTTGGTAGCCTCTGCCACTCAGGACCAAGGCTGGCCAAATAGTGGCTTTGTACCTGGACCTTCAAGGATGGCTGACTGTGGGAGAGGAGCAGACGTTGTGCAGGAACCATGGTTTCCCTCCACTCCCCTTTGCAGTGGTCACACCAGCCAGGGACTAGGTCTTTCATGGGGAGAGGGGGCCTAGGTCCTGCCATGCTGCCCCCGCTGTAGGTGCTCACGGAAGAATTCCGCCTGGATTACTGCCACCTCTGGCAGTCGCTGATCTGGACCGACATGAAGAGTGTGAAGAAGTACAGCCAGCGCCTGGGAGCCGGGGACCTCTACCCCTTGTTCACCTGCATGCTGACAGCCCGGTCGTGGGACTCAGTCAACAGGGGCATTGGCCAAACTCCAGTCACCGCCACTGAGGTGGGTGCCCCCCCCCCCGCCCCGGTCCTGCCCTGTCCCGGATGCAAGGGGCAGGGCCAGGCGTGGCGTTTGGAGCCCTGCCAACCCAGGGTCTGGGGTTCTATACTGGTGGTGCTGTGGGGATGGAGTAGGGGCAGAATTAGAGAGGTACTCGTTGAGGAGGAGGGAGGGAGGGAGAAAGAGTGTGCCTGGATGGACGGAGGGAAAGGGGACGCTGTCCCACTGTGTCCCTCCTGGCCTTATCAACCTGGAATATAAGTAGGTCACGTTAACCGTATAATCCAGGCTCTGTGACTTTCACTACAACCTGCTGTCATAAGATTTCAGGCTTCCACCAAGTTCTCCCCCAGGACTTCTGGGAATCCCCAGGGACTGTCTGGTGAATAAGTCTGGCGCCACCCGCTGTCTCCTGCTGGGCACCATCCCCCATCGTGGGGCTGCTCTAGGGCACCCTCCTGGGCAGGGGGCTTCACTCCTCATGCCGTACTCAAGGGCTGCTTGTCCCTTCATTCCTATGGAGTTTTTAGTGAAACAGCTCTTTTGGTCTTTTTGTCTGTAGCTCATTCCTCCATTGGATCGGGAGTCTGGGCTGAGACCGATCCTAGGAACACCTTCTCCCTGTACTTGTACTCACCTCTGCCCCTCCAGTAGGGGCTTAGCGGGTAGCTCGTTCTTCCTGGCTCAGGGTGAGCTCCCTCCCGGGCTCCTTAATCCCTCAAGGAATTGCCTTCTGTCTTCCCGGTCTGTCAGTTTGCAGACCTTTGCAGACTTGCCCGTGTCCATGTGGGGAGGGGCTTACGCTCGCCACAAGGGACAGGGTCCTGCTTGTGCAGTAGAAAGACCTGGGCTCTGGTTCCAGTGCCTGCTTCTGGTGGCATGACCTTGGATGGTTCTGGTCACCTCTCTGAGCCTCAGAGTCCTCCCTTGCGAGCTGCCTTGTGGTGGGGGCTTTAGGAATGGCTGGGTCCAGAGTCTGCAGCGATGTCACCAAACCACCATCTGCCTCTTGCCATCTCTTGGCTCTGCTTTCCTCCAAGTTGACATCGTTCCCCAGCAAACTTGGTGGCAAAGGTGACCACCAGTCACCCCAGGCTTACACAGCTTTCAGCTCATCATCTCAGAAGAAGAAAAACAATCTCCTTTGTTTGTTGGATAGGGATGATAGTTTCTGCTTTATTGATAATGCATGTAAAATGCCTCCTCATAGTTTCTGAAATTTGTTCACTGAATAAACATTTGTTTTTGCTGGAACCTGGACTGTGGATCCAGTGATGAACAGACAGACAGGACTTCCATGTAATTTGCACTTGTAGAGGAAGACAGACAGTAAACAAGTGAATAAACAGGTAAATGGAATAAGTGCAGGTTAGAGGTGCTGGGGGGAGGGGCGGGCGGGCAATAAGCAGGGTGCCGTGATGATGGGTGATGGGGGGATGCTGTGGAGGAGATCTCGCTGGGGAGTTGACATGTAAGCTGAGGCCCGAAGGACAAGAAAGGCACCAGCCACGGGAAGAGCTTGGAGAAAGCGCTCCAGGCAGAGGGCACGCGATGCATTAAGGGGGCAGGGTTGGGTGGTCTGGAGTGTGTGAGGAGGATGGTGGACTGAGAAGCGTTTGGGGGCCTGAGCTGGGAGAGTATCACACAGGGAGAATTTCAGATTCATTCTCAGGACAAAGCAGAGGCTTTGACAGGTTTTGAGCAGGAGAAGCATGTGCTCAGACTCGCTATGTTAAGTATTTCTCTGGAGCGGGGCAAGATGAACAGGTGGAAGGATGACGGGGCTCAGACTACGCTAATGGAGGTGGAGAGAAGCAGGTGGGGCCAAGGTGTATTCTGGACATAAGAGTGAGAGGCCTTTCTGTCGGCTTGGACGTGAGGGGAGGAAAAGGGGAGAGTCAGAGTTGCATCGTAGCTTTTTGAGGTGAGTTATGGGGTGGAGGGGCACCACTTCCTGACCTAGGAAGACTTGGGGAAGGACACGTTTGGGGTGGGAGGGTCAGTAGTTCTCCTGAGCGTCCAGATAGCGGTGTCGTGGGCAGTTAAGCCTGGTGCTCAGAGATCCAGCCTCGAGACGTATAAGTTTGGGAGTCTTCAGCCTATAGATGGTATCAAAGCCACAGGGACGGACAAGATTGCGTGGCACACAGTAGGTTCTCAGTGAATGATATCTGGTTTTATTAACTAAGTTAGAGTTTTGTTTTTGCAAGCGGGTAGACATCCAGCAGGTTCCAAGCTTGACAGCTGTGCTGCTCTGAGAAAGAGCCCCTCGGGGTAGCCTGGGTGGACACAGGGCCTTCCGTTTGGGCTGAGAGGGGGTCTGGTGAGCGGGGCCTTGATCTGCCCTTAGCCCCCGCAAGCAGGGCGACCTGCAGCTGTGCGGGGAGGTGGCGGGGAGGCAGACAGCCTCTTGGTGTCTGGCTCGTGTTGAGATGTTCCAGTCTGATAGCTCCTGCCTGGGGGACATTTCAGGTTTCACAGCGGCTCAGTCGTCAGCGGCGCACGCGTGCTGCTGAAAGAGCGGAGAGCTCTGCTCCTGCTGCAGAAAGCGGCTGGGCAGGGTGAAGCGCTTGGCAGCATTGCTGGGCCCCTTGGGGTGACTTTGACGGGCCCCACGCGCCTCCCCGTACCTTATCCCTGATGACCCTCTGGGTTCCGCTGGGAGGTGGGCACAGACGGTGTTAACATGCCCAGTTTTTTGGGGAGGACATTGGGTCACACAGTCCTCTGTGAGATGACAGGCAGTGTAGTGGTGAGGGTGTGGGCTTGGGAGCTGCACGGCCTGGGTTTGACTTCTGACTCACCTCTTACTAGCTGCGGACCTTGGGGAGGTTACTTAACTTCTCAGTGCCTCAGTTTCCTCCTCTCACATGGGGGTATACGCTTGCCTACTCGGGTTGCCGTGCGATTAGGTGAGTTAACACATGCAAGCGTTGTCAGAGCGCCCGGCTTACTTAGTGATGCGCCGTACGAGTGGACTATTGGCATCGTTGTCACCATCACTGTTTCTCTGGAGACTGAGAAGGGATCAGAGCCTCACTCTATACTCAGGACTCTGGCTAGAGGCAGTTATCTGCCCAGAACCATGCAGAGCTCAGGGACGGGGAAGGCTGGGAAGCCAGACCCCAAACTTACCCACCAGGATGGGGCAAGGGCAGCCCTGAATCCTGCTCTGGGGACAGGAGGACCTCGGGCAGTGGGCGGGCTGACGCTAGCTCCAGCGTGGAGGACAGTGATAAGCGGTGGCCAGGTGGGCAGGTCTGGTGGGGTGCGGGGCCAGGCAGGGTATGGGGCAGGACTTTGGGTTTGGGTTTGGGGTCAGCAGCTCAGACCTCTCAACTGCACCAGCCTGGGCTTGGCTGGAGAGATGGGGGACGTGACTCAGAAGCACCAGCTTCCAAGGCTCCTTCCAGGCCTGGCCTGAAATTGGTGGCCGGCGAAGAAGCCTTAGAAAAGAACACAAGGGTGGACCCCGGGCTGAGAGGCTGGACTCATCA
Source organism: Tursiops truncatus (assembly GCF_011762595.2). Lineage (NCBI taxonomy): Eukaryota > Metazoa > Chordata > Mammalia > Artiodactyla > Delphinidae > Tursiops > Tursiops truncatus. The sequence continues at coordinate 25,185,032 of NC_047035.1, read as the reverse complement.
AATGGTTGGTGGGGAGGTAGACTTCCTGCCCTGGTCAGTATGGGCTTGGGGGCTTGGGGGCTGGGTATGGGTGACCTTGGCTGCCGGGAGCTAGGATGGCAGAGGCAGCAGAAACGTGGCCTGGTTCCTGCTGATGTGCTTCTGCTCCTGTACCGCGTTCGGTGCTTGGCTAGAAGTTGGGTGAGATGTCCCATCCAGGTTTGCCCGGCTACAAAGCCCCTTGGGCTAGGCTTCCCTCTGGGGAGGATTCCCAGTGCTGCTGAGGCAGCTGTGCTAGACGCTCCCTCCCGGAGCTTCCTTGCAGCCCCTCAGGTCACAGGCTGCCCGGACAGCCCGCCACCCGGGGCCCCACTTCCCATGCCAGCCGTCTGTTTGTCCTCCTGTCTCTGCTTCAGGACTCAGAGATCCGCAACAATGCGGCCAACTACCTCCCCCAGATCAGCCACCTTCTCAACCTCGTGCCGCGTCAGATGCTGCTCATCTTCAAGACCAACGACCTGCTGCGGGGCATCGAGGCCGCCCTGGGCACCCGCGCCAGTGCCACCTCCTTCCTCAACATGTCACGTTGCTGCGTCAAGGCGCTGGCCGCGTGAGTGTGGGCTCCGGCTGCTCCTCCCCTCTAGCTCCCCGCCAGCCCCAGGGGTCTGCACACCTCCAGTTTTCCCACCAGTCCCCAGGGCCGTGCCTGAGCTCCCCAGTCTCCAGCTCTCCCTGCAGGAAGTTAGGGGCAGAACACAGCTCCAGTGACCTGGCTGATGCCTCGGGGCTGTGTTTTGAGGTGGTCCAGAGAGCCACCTCTACTTGTTAAAATTGTGGATTCTAGGACCTCACCCTCCCGGGCAAGCTTTGCAGGTGATTCTTACCCTTAGTAAAGTTTACAGTGTCTTCGGAAAATCTCAGTCCCATCCAAGCGTCCCCCGGACTTGGGATCGGGATGCCCGGGTTCGCATCCCATCTCCAGCTGGTCCCGGGACTGTGTCCCCAGCATTGGCCAGGCAGTGAGGCCAGTGTTCTTTTCCCTGCAGGTGTGGCTGTGACTCAAGAGAGTGTCACCAGCAGGCCATCTCGAATCTCAGGTCTTTTTAGATGTCTCAGCACCCTTGAGGTGTTGATGAGGAAGGGAAGGGTGCTTCCTCAGGGGGGTAGTGACAGAGGAAAGAGGGTTCTAGGCTCTCCTAGCTGACAGTAGCAAATACACAGGAAGGCCTATGCTCTGGCTGACTGTTCTCACCTGAGAAGGCAGGCCTGGACTGTGGTCAGCTCCGAGCCCATCCATTCTAGGCAGTGAATGGGTCATTCTGGTAAATGGGTGAAGGGAGTGTTGACCACATACATCATGTACCCACTATCAAATACTGAGTTAGATTACAGGAAGATAGACTGTATACAGAAAGGGCCGAACATGATTTATTCTTCCTCTGAGGTTCAGGAAACAAAGTCTCGGGAGTTCCCGGAGCAGTCCAGTGGCTAGGACTGGGTGCTTTCACTGCCAGGGCCCAGGTTCGATCCCTTGTCGGGGAACTAAGATCCCGCAAGCCACACGGCACAGCCAAAAAAAACAGGACACAAGTCTGGAAGAGGTGGTCATCATAAACACCAATTTTCATCATGTCCTTTCGTTGGTGCAGAAGAGATTGAGCTGGGCTGAATCCACAGTGGCCCCAGCCTCCCAGGACTACCTTGATTAGGTTTCCAAGTGATTCTCACCCTCAGAAAGTTTGGGAAAGCTTTTACCTTTGGGTTTGGGGGATTCTGATTTGATAAATATTAACTATACTTTTGGAAAAAGGGAAACATTGGAACGTGCTACCCACTGGGTTCACTAAACCTTTGATACACTGTGAAACAACTGCTTTAGCTGACCCCACTTACCTGGAAGATGCCTCTGGAATAGCTGAGTTCCTCAGGTCCCTGACTGGGCTGTGGTCTGATCTGTAACCAGGAGTTGTCCACTGGGGCAGGGGGCTGGTGAGTTGGCAAAGCCACCATCTTCCATTGTTCTAATGATACTGAGTACTTCTTACCTCTTTATCTCCCGTTCTCTCCTTCCTTCCTGCCCCTCCTGCAGGCACAAGAAGAAGAATACCCATTCATTCTTCAGAAGGACCCAGATCTCTTTCAGTGAGGCCTTCAACTTATGGCAGATCAACCTTCATGAACTCGTTCTGCGTGTGAAGGGGCTGAGGCTGGCCAGCTGGGTGTCGGCCCTGCTCTGCTGGCTGTTGCCTGCTCCACACTGAGTGGACTTACTGTTCCCTTCCCGGTGTGACCTTTTGGTGGCCAAGGGGTCTTTTCACTCCTCACTCTTCCATCATGTCTCTATGCGCTTGCCCCGATTCTGCCAGCTGGTGGCCTGGAGCCCCACGGTCTCTGTCCATGGCACCGTTGTGCTCCACCTCTGAAATTCCTCTCCTTTGGAGCCCTTGTCTTGGGACCCCCAAGCTGTGCCGTGTGATAGGTTCCTTTCTCTCTGTATCCAGGGAGAAGGCACGGCAGTCTGCTTTCCCGCTCCCCCTGTGGGCCATTGGGTTGGATGCCCCCCCCTTCCGTTAACCCTTCCTGTTATCAGGATGGACCATGAATCCCACTGAGGGCACATTTAACTTGCAGGAAGTTCGATTTTGCTGGAAGGGAGCGTGGTCTCTGAACTGGAGAACAGTTTCCTCTCCTTGCGCTGTCGCCCCCCAGAGGTGCCGACCTTAGCGAGGTGGCTTGGCGCCCACGCCAGCCTCTGTGGCAGCTGTGAGTTCACTGCTGTCGTGGTGACCCTTTGGTGTTTTCTGTACTGTGATTCAATAAAAACCCCTTCAGGGTTGCAGAGCAGAGCTTGGTCAGTGGGATTTTTATTCCAGGTTGGGAGTGAATCCACTTTGGCCACTAGGTAGGAGTGGGTCTGGATGCCGTGCGACATTGTGATCTGCTCGGCTTCCTGGCTCTGAAATCCTTCCACCCTTCCACTGTGCGGCAGCTTTCTGATTCTTGCATGTTTCTCTCACTTTCTAAGACTGAGACCTTGGTTGGAGTGGCCCAAGGCCAGGAACTCGGAGGCTCAGCTGAAACCTCTGACTTTGGTTCCCCCGGTTTCTCACCTCATTCCCTGTGACCTGGCACCTGCCTTGTTCTACCAGTTGGCTTCTGACTTAGCCCTTGGATTCATCATTTGATACCCCCAGTCCTGGAGACTGTAGTCTAAAGTTCAGTCACCGTGGCTGGGCTTCCACTCTGAAACCTCTTTGTCGCCTGTCTGGACTCTGCTTCTACCTTATTGCCTGTTGCTAGCCTGCCCCCCCCCACTCGATCATCTGGTCCTGTTTTGGGGACACCCGCAAACTCCTGTGTTTGTGTGGTCTCCAGATCCCCAAGACCCCAGATATGGCAGATCCTAGCTCTCACCGAGCACCCAGGCTCACAGAGAGTAATTGTGTTTAAATCTCTCCAATCTTACTTCACTGCATCCATGAGGGCAGAAAAAACCCTAAATTTAAGTCTCATTTTCCGTTCTCTTTATTTATAACACAAGAAGCAGATTTTTCACTGACCAGAGATGATTCGCAATCCCTTTATTTCCTGAAAAAATTAATTGTTCTTAGTGACCAGTTGGTTGCACCCTGAGACCTGACAGAATAATTTGCAGGATCTGTTATGAGTCACGAGGACGCACGCTGCATATTACATTTTATGGTGTCTTTTATAGCCACTGAAGTAAATATAAATGTCCTTTTTGTTCAAGGTAATGGTTACTTGCTTTTCACTTTGGGCTTAATGGTTGGCTTCCTGCTGCCTTGGGATCTAAGACATCAGCATGTTGCCAGAACAGTTATCCAGAGAGAGCTGAGAGGCTGGGAGAGCTTGGGGTACAGAGCAGTTTGAAAATAGGAGGGGTCAGTGTTTACTGAGTGCCTTCCACGTGTGAGAGAACATGCTAGGTTCTTTGTAAATAAGTTACATCTTGACTTGTCTCATCAGCTCTATGAGGGCGAGGGGTCATTAGCCTCATCTCACAGAGATGGGAACTGAGGCTCAGAGAAGTTTAGTAATTTGCTTGAAGTCACTCAGCTGCTGAATGAGGGTCCATGCTTTGCTTTTTATTCCACAGTGCTGGAGATATGGATTACGCCTGCTCCGTGAGCTGTCATATGTGCCTGAATTGTGACTCTAACACCCTGACTTAGAGAAAGTTGGGTTTTCAGTGGAATTGTGACTCTAACACCCTGACTTCAGAGAAAGTTGGGTTTTCAGTGGAAGTGGGGGAGTGGATGGGTGAAGGAGACAAAAAGTTCTGGAAGTGCAGACCGAGTCCTGCATGTTCCTCGGGCCTAAGACAGGATGGACCTGGACCACTGTGATACTGCAGTGCAATTCTGATGCTGACCACCTAGAGCTAGTACAGACTCTGTTCCCTTAAGCACATAGTTCCCATAAGACTGCCCTCACTTCAAACACAAGTTGCAGGTTTGGGGGTCCCTAGGCCATCTACACTTTTGACCAACTGACTACAAATTTGGGGGTTCCCACAACCCCCGTAGATTTGATAATTTGCTGAATGACTCACAGAACTCAGGAAAGCACTACACTTGTGACCAGGCAAACGAAGAGACACACAGGGTGAGGTCTGGGAGGATCTCGAATGCAGAGCGTCTGGGTTCTTGCTGTGAAGGGAACCTCTTGGCACAGAAATGTGTTCGTTGAGCTTCAGTGTCCAGAGTTTTTATCAGGGTTTCATTATATAAGCACGATTGATTGAATCATTGACCACGTGACTGAACACAATCTCCAGGCCCCCTTCCCTCCCTGGAGAAGGTGGGGCTGCTATCAACCCCATCCTGAGTCATTTAGCATAAGCTCAGGTGTGATCCAGGGGGCACACCATGAATAACAGAGATACTCCCATCACTAAGAAAGTCCAAGGATTGAGAGGTCGTCTCCCAGGAGCAGACAAAGCAACAAAGACCAGGCAGAGTCTTCACTGTATAACAATCACTCTGGTGTCTCGTCATCCTGTGTACTTGGCCTGAGGTGCGTCTTTATCGACTGACCACTGGTCTGTGCCTTCTGCTCTGCCAGGTGGAGCCACCTCTGGTGGATCCATCTCAGGATCTCTGTTCTGCAGCTCAGAGAGTGTGCACGTGAGTTTATACGTGGGACCTTTGCCCTGCTCCCTTCTGTCCTGTGGAACTTCCATGCACTGATTTGGGTTTGGTGCTTCCAGTAAAATCCTGCGGCTTTCTTCTCCCAGCAGTTACAGTGTGTCAGGAAGTCAGCACCAGCTTACTTTGAAGAGCACCTTCTCTTTTAACCCTTGGATCCTTACTCAATTTAGGTGTTGGCTTCTTTGATTTGGGCAACATGGCTATAGTTCCCCTTCCCTCTTCTCATCCACCTGAGGAGAATTCCAACTCGATGGCCCATTTGGCTTCTCGAGTATGCACCCAGCTCATAGGAAGTGCGGATGTCCTGGTTTGTAGTAAGTGCTCAATAAACACGCAAATATTTAGACTCTCAGAATGCTTCACTATTTTCAAGGGAGTTGAAATCTGTGTATTGAAAAAGAAGCTGCACATGCCAGTCTCCCTCTGCTAGGAACACTGCCTTGTTTGATTGTCAGGTTAATTTCCGCCGTGTTCTGAGCCCACTCCCGGGATCAGCGATGGTCACTCTCAGCATCGTGGGCTGCTAGGTGCTCCCGTCCTCCACCACTTCACGGCTGTAGGGACTTCTGATGACATCTCAGAAAATGAGTGTGGCTCCAAGCGGCACAAATCCTCAGGGGCAGTGCTTTGGAGGTTTGGAATTATCCTCAGTGTAAGCAAATGTGAGAAGGGCGGGATGGAGCCTTGCCGAGGGACACTGGGGCTTCAGCAGTCTCAGGGTGTGGCCAGGCGGAGCTAGGGTCTGAGCTGGGAACTGGTGACTGGGCAAGATCTGAATAGACAGGATGAACAGGGTCTCAGAGAGTTCCTGGCAGCCTGGCCTGCTGGGGGTGATGTTTGCTGGGCTGGATCGGGGGTGAGAGGCCTTGAATGCCCGGCGACCTGGTGCCGCTGCTGTTTGTAACTGGCCAAGGGGGACTGGGGAGGCCCCGTCTCCTAAGCCTTAAGTCTGCAAATATTTTGGTAAAAACCCATTTGTTCAGAAAGGCTCTGCTCTCACCTCCTTTCCTTCCTCCCTCCCTCCCTCCTTCCCTCCTGTGGAGTAAAGCTTATTACAAAGCTGCTCTCCCCTTTTCTGAAGGAAGGATGAGGGACCCTCAGCAGAGTAAATATTAAACCTTGGGCTGTGATGTCCGTGTTCCTACAGCCAGTGCCTCCTGGCCCGGTTTACTCGACTTCTCTGGAGGCTGCCTCAGCCCCCGTCATCGGCTAGCTCCTCTGCTAGCCAGGTCACCGTGCCCCTGGCCAGCACTGCAAGGGACAGGAAGCGCTCTTTCTGCCCAGTTCTGCCTTTGGCTTAGCGATAGCAAAGAGCCTCTGGTGTTTCTTCCTGTTTTTCTCTCTCCCGTGTGTAAAGGGAAGTCCAGGCTGGTGAAGTGGTGAAGCGATGGGTGTCCATAGCCCCCTGACCCCTGACATTTCAGCTCCCATTTCCTCATCCCTCCTTCCTGAGCAGTGCTTTCCAAACTTCCCTGTATACACAAGTAACCTAGGCTAATGTTAAAACACAGGTTCTGCCTCAGTGGGTGTGCGTGGGGCCTGAGGTTCAGCATTTCTAACCAGCTCCTGGGGGATGCTGATGCTGCTTGTCTGAGGGTGATGCTTTGAGTTGCAAGGCTCTGATCAGTGGTTCTCAAGGTGTGGCCCTGGGACAGGCAGCATCAGTGTAACCCAGGAGCTGGTTAGAAATGCAGGTCTCAGACCCCACTCCAGATCTGCCGAAGCAGAAACTCTGGGGGTGGGACCCACCAGTCTGTTTTAATGAGCCCTCTAGGGAATTCTGATGTACACACTCACGGTTGAAATCTCTGGTCTATAGGTCTCAACTCTACCTGCACATCGGGATCACCGGGAGAGCTCTGAATGCCCAAGATTCTGATTAACTTGGTTTGAATGAGGGCCAGGCACTTAAAACAATTTTTTAAAACTTTTTATTTTGAAATAACTTTAGATTTACAGTAGGTTGTAAAGACAGTACCCAGAGGATACCCATATAGCGTTCACCTAGCTCTCCCCAATGTTAACACCTTACATAACCAGGGTAACCTTTATTAACACTAAGAATTAACATTAGTACAATACCATCAACTAAACTATTCCAGTTTCATCAATTTCCTCACGAATGTCCTCGCCACGTCCCAGGATCCAGTCTAGGACGTACTTTACATTCATTTGTCACGTCTCCTTAGTCCCTGCTCTAGGACAGCTCCTCAGACGTCCCTTGTTTTTCATGACCTTGACACTTTGGAAGGGCACTGGCCAGGTACTTGTAGATCGTCTTTCAAGTTTGGCTTGTCTGATGTTTTCTTGTGATGAGAATGGGATTAGGGGTTTGAGGAAGAATACCACGAAGGAGGAGCACCCCCTCATCGTGCCACACCCCGGGAAACATCATATGGACAGCAGGGATGTACTGATTTTGTTCCTTCAAGCTCCGCAGCCAGGGTTGGGACCCAGCGTTAGGCTCATGCACCTTCCAGGTATCTTCTGGAGAAGGAAGAAACGCAGCTTATGAACTTCTCCACAGGTGGGCGTTAGGCAGAGCCTCTTTGAGATTAAGGGAGGCCTGGCTATTTCCAAATTAAAAGACTCCCAGGAAACTAAAAAATGCAGCTCTACCAACACAAGGTAATACAAATGGCTGTGTAATTTTAATGTTTACATTTACCACACGTTAACTCTTTAAGCAAACACACAAATGTAGTGACAAATGGATGTAACATCAGAAGGGTGAGCACCAAACCCCTCCCACCAAAAGATAGGCCTGGCACTAGCAATTTTGTTTTCCAGGTGTATTTGCAGCCCTAGACATGGAAATCACTAGTGGGAGGTTGGCAGGGAGCCCTCCAGTCAGTCACTCCTGAGTGGTGGGCCTGGTGTCCTCTGCATCAGCCTGGACTGGCAACCACCTCCCAGTGCCCAGAGGGGAAGTCAGAGTCTCAGCTGGGCTGGTGGTCGACTGTTTCTAGCCCACGACTGACTGCCCAAGCCACGAATGACGGAAGTGCTTGGTGATCCTTCCTCTAGGTGAGTAATAACAGAGGGAAGGCTGGAGGGTGGAGCGCCAGCAGCAGGACTTTCCTCCAAGGTGACACTGGGTGGGACATGAAGTCCTTCCAGGTTGATGAATTGGGGACAGAGGTCAGGGGCTCTGGGTATTCCTTGCCCTCTTGGAGTTTCCAGGGCTGTGTGTAGGTGGGGATCTTCTTCCCTGGCCCCTGGGTGCTTGCTCCTTTTTGTGCCAAATGTAAGCATGTGCACATCAGAGTATCTGTAAACATCTGTTGACAGCGGCTGCTACCATCATGGAGGTGATGCCCTCCAGCCCAAGGGCGTGGGCTCTCTCTACAGTTGGCCTGAGTTCAAATCCTGTTGCCCTCAGTGTTCTGTGTGATCTTGGGCAAGCAACACAACTTCTCTGGGCTCCAATTCCTAGATTTGAATAGTGGGAATAATAGTACCTACCTCACGGGGTCATTGGGAGGAGGAAGTTAGATAATATATGCAATGTGCTTGCAGAAATGCTTAGAGAAGAGAAACCATAGCAAGTGCTCAATAAATGTCACTTATTTTTATGATTAGCCCCCATGGCAGACCGTATTCCCAACGCCTTTTCTTAACCCTGCCCTCTACTTGAGAGGCTGAAAAAGTGAGGTCTTGGTTTCCCAGCTTCCCTTGCAGCTGGTGGTGGCACACGACATGGCAGGTGAAGAGGAATCTTTTGGAGTGATTCTGGGAAGCTTTTTTTTTAGATATTGATATAGGTATAGTTTGTGAGTATTGCCCCTTCTTCTTCATTCCAGCAGGGGAGACTGGTGTGTGGTTTTGGATGTCTGGAACTTTAGCAGCCATTTTGTGATCTTGAGGTGGTAGGTACAACTTGATGTTTTATTTGGGCATGTAGCAACCTCTGCTGGATGCTGGCCATCACTCCTCCCAGCCATATGACAACCCTATGACGTCTAGGGACCACTGTTATCCTCTGTGTACAGGTGAGTAAACTGAGGCACGGAGGCTTGGATTGCTTGCTAGAGGCACACAAGCAGTGAATGGTGGAGCCAGGCTTTGAGCCAAGGTAGTCTGCAGCCAGAGCTTCTGCTCTCAACTACTGACTTTCCATTTTCCTCTGCTGGAGTGGACTGCTTCCACTGAGCCTGCTAGAGGTTGGACCCGTCCTGCCTTCCTGCAGCCTCCTCAGTCTGGAGCTAGTGGGTTCCTGAAGTGGTGGGCTTCTGTGCTTCCTGCAGTGAGTGCAGCTGGGCAGTGGCACCCTAGGAGTAGTCACTTCTCTGCAGAGGGTCGGCCTGTATGGCCCAGGGCTCACCCAGCCAGCGAGGCCTCACATCGAGCCTCTTGGGCAGCCTTGGGTGCTGGAATGCATCCCCTTCTAGGGAAATCCTTATAAGGGAAGTTGACATTGGCAGAGATTCAATTTTGCCCCATGGTAAGTAGGAATATAGAGGAGGTTCTGCCTTTTTCACTTCTTTCTCTCCCTCCTGCCTCCCCTCAGGTATGCAGGGAAAAATGATGACTGACATGGGATTTAGAAGAGAAACCAGGAACATTCAGGATGTTATAATGAGCTGATTAGAAGTGAGTTCCGACTTGTAACAGCTTATGTCCATAATAACCAGATGGCACAATGTGTCCAGAGTAGGCTCTGATCTTTTTCCTACCTTTGTCCTGGACCGTATTCTCTGGATGGGGGCCAGTGTCGCCTACACTGAGCCGGACAGCTGGAGGTCAGGCCCATCAACCTAATTCTGCTATCACTGGGCAGCTTGTTTCGGTTTCTGAGCCTCTGCTTCCCCTGCTATGAAATGGAGTGGTTGTCCATAGGTTGCCCTTTCTTGGAGGACTGTGATGAATGTGAATAGATAGTGCCAGTGAAAGCGACAGGGAAGAGCAACGCTAAGAAACTAACAGAGACATAGCGTGCAAGTGAACAGTTTATCTACCCAGCATCCCTTGCAGCTTTAACAGAACTCCCTTCTCCTGTAGCGACACCCATTCCTGCGAGTATGCTGATCCAGTGTCTCCCACACGCCATGGCGGTAGACAGATGGCCATCTCTCTGGCCACAGACATTGGTTCCAGCATGGGCTCATGACTCCAAGGGCATTCCTGTGACTTTCAGCGAAGACTATGGAGGATGACTGTCTTTCCACTGGTTCCTAAGTTCCAGTGGCTATCTTGCCTGCCTCTCTTTTGAACTCCTAGATCCAGCCATTCCTGCAGGCCAGATCCACTTTGGTTTTTCAATTACATGAGCCAATAAATCTGCCTCTCCCTTTTTTGTGTGTTACTTTAAATTGGGTATTTGCGTTTTAACCCAAAGTGCCCTTATCATTGCAGCTATTATCTTTAAGGGCCCTGGACCCACGTTTGGAAGATGTGGAGAACCCAGAGGAAGTCTAGAGGAGAATAATAGACATGTCTACAGGGATAGAAAATAAAGAGACGATTATAGACTGGACACTCTCCAGAGAGCTGAGCAAGAGAAAACAGAGTTAAATTACAGTAAGGTCTTATTGTTACTGCTGTTGTTGAGACGATGAGAGTGAGGGCTGCTGATTGGTTACCTTATATGTTATTTTCTGGTCAAAACCAACACAAAGGCCATGCCATTCTGGCTGGATACCAGTTGTATGGACACGCTTTCTATAATAGCCATGGCTATTTTCTGATGATCCATAGGGTATTTAGAAACTGGCTTTTTGGCTGAAATAGGCTTAATTTCTCTTATTGATTCTCGTAGTTGCTGTCCACCCAGGTTACCACCAGAGAGCCGGCAGGAGCTCTTTCTTTAATCACAGTGTTAGTTTGAAAGAGACATCCTGGGAGCATTTAAGGTAAAGACAGCCTCCCGTAGGTGCTCCCCATTGGCCTGAGAGCTGAGCTGGCCAGTTCACAGAGCCCATGTTTAACCAAGGATGAGTTTGGGAACTGGACTGTGTATGTGGAAGCTTCTCTTTCTTCTGCTTTTCCTACTTCACACGTCCTGTTGCGTGAGATGAGAGCTCCTGTGAGGGTTGTCACCTCTCTCTGCCTGTCTGGGTTGTGAGATTCCTAAACGGGCTGATCTTGATGTTTTATAGACATCTCCATGGTCACCCCATCTCCACAGTCTTGCTCTGGGTGTTCACTCTGCCTCTCTCTGCTTTTCCTTATATCCAAGCCCTCTGCTTTCTATGTTCATGACAGCTCTCAAGTCCTGCCTTCTGTAGGGAACTTCCCAAGATCACTGCCCTTGTTGAGCTCCTCTCCTCCCCCTCTCAGTTCTCTTGATACGTCTGTCTACCCCCACCATCCACACTCATCTGTCTGCGTGCCCTGTGCAGTCCTTGGAGGGCAAGGGCCACCTCTTTGTCTCTTGCATGCTCTTTGACACCAGGACAGTGGAGGCCATAGTAAGCCTTTCATTGGTCGTCATGTGGCCACTTACACATGCCTCGATTCATGTATGTCACATGCATCCCTTCAATGCCCTTTTATTGCGGAGGGGAGTGGAGAGACAAGATGAATCAGACATGACGCCTGCCTTTAAGGAACTGGGGTATATTTCACAAGAGCAGCTGGCTTTGGGTAAGGAGAGAGCCTCCTGCCGGTGGGGGCAGAGGTGAGCCAGGAGGTCTGTGGCCTGGGAGGAGAGAAAAGGATTTAAACAACTCTTGGGGACCAGTGATGCCAGTCAGCAGCTCTACCTGGAAGCAAGATTTGATGAGACCATCTCTATCTCTCTTCGGGGCCAGTATTTCCCCAAATTTCATTTTTACCAAGGAACCTGCATTCACTGTCTTAGTGGTTGGTGCCACCAGCAGTCACCCAGGTGCAAAAGCCAGGAGTCAGCCTTTGAAGTGAGGGTCTTGACCTTCATAGAAATGCCCCATAAACTATATCACCTTGTATGTCCTATATCCGCTCCTCTCCCACTCTACCACCAGCATCCTGGTTCAGGTCTGATCCCCTCATTGGCCTCCTTGCCTCCCAACATGTCCCACCAAACTGGCTCTTGTTCAATTCACCTAAAGCCAATTTGCCTACGGTCATTTGGCCAAAAACCTGTTTGCCCAACGACCCATTCTCCCAAAGACCAGTTTACCTCAAGTTAAGTATTCTTGAACGTTTTCAGATCCATTTAACCTTCCTGTTATTTCTTGCCTTTTTTTTCTTTTCACTTTAAAGATTTTTAAAACCAATTCATGCAAGAGTATTTGACTTAATTTTGTATTTCTCATAAGTATTTATTAAACAGGCAGCTCTTTGAACAATTATTTTGTACTCCTATGGATGTCTTTTTCTAGATTACCTATTTTCATTAACTTTAAAGATAGCCAATATTTAGCCATTTCTTCTAAAGACACTTTCCTTAAAATATGGCTGTCCTAGCAAAAAAGAAAAAAATATTCAAGGCATTAATTATAATCAATTGCTATGCACTGTGTCATCTTTTTTTTTTTTTAACATCTTTATTGGAGTATAACTGCCTTACAGTGTTGTGTTAGTTTCTGCTGTATAACAAAGTGAATCAGCTATATATATACATATATCCCCATATCCCCTCCCTCTTGTGTCTCCCTCCCACCCTCCTTATCCCACCCCTCTAGGTGGTCGCAAAGCACCGAGCTGATCTCGCTGTGCCATGCAGCTGCTTCCCACTAGCTATCTGTTTTACATTTGGTAGTGTATATATGCCAATGTTACTTTCTTACTTTGTCCCAGCTTACCCTTCCCCCTCCCCGTGTCCTCATGTCCATTCTCTATGTCTGTGTCTTTATTCCTGTACTGCCCCTAGGTTCATGAGAACCTGTTTTTGGTTTTGTTTTTTTTTTAGATTCCATATGTATGTGTTAGCATACGGTATTTGTTTTTCTCTTTTTGACTTACTTCACTCTCTGTATGACAGACTCTAGGTCCATCCACCTCACTACAAATAACTCAATTTCGTTTCTTTTTATGGCTGTGTAGTATTCCACTGTATATATGTGCCACATCTTCTTTATCCATTCATCTGTCGATGGGCATTTAGGTTGCTTCCATGCCCTGGCTATTGGAAATAGGGCTGCAGTGAGCATTGTGGTACATGGCTCTTTTTGAATTATGGTTTTCTCAGGGTATATTGTGCACTGTGTCATCTTGATCCCTTAACTAAGGGTACATCAAGTTCAGATGAAAAAGGGTGGGTATTAATGCTGAGTTTTGGTGTGGTGCGTACTATTTTATGAATTAGAGACCTTGGAAAAGGATGATTCTTACATGCAATATGACAGGTTTGCTACATCTCCCCACTGCCAATGACTGATGCACAGTGTATGCTCAACTCACAGGTCCTGAGTGAATGAGTGAGATTCTGAGATGAGAGTCTAGTACTGCCATTTGTAGCAAAGCAATTTATCTCATGATTGAACTGTGTCAACCATCAGGAAGGAGACATTTGCCTCAAGTTTTAAACAGAGAAGCCAGTGGTATAAAATAGACTGTCACTGGCAAAGCTTTTGACCTAGGAAAATAGATTGGATTTGTCTAGGGTTCTAAGACAGACGTAACAAACACCTGGCCCCTACCATGGCCCATGCAAACTCCACAAGTTGGTCATTGTATCCTCTCAAGTTGAACTGGGATATGGCTCCAGAATCCTTCTTAACACAGCACACACGTCAACTGCTCCTGATTGAGCAGTGTTGGCATGTAATGCCTAAGTGCTGTTTTGGGCCTCAAAGTAGGATCCTTTCTTTACCTGGGAGAGTTTCAGAGCTCTCATAAATGAAGACAGGAAGACGATCAAGTTAGCTTTCTGATGGTGGGGAGGAGATCATCTTGGGCTCATTTGGGCAGATTAATTGAAAGGCGTTGAGATGTCATTCCCTAGCTTAGAGGACTTTATTCGACACTGTATGGCTGTGTTTTCCTTTGGAGGGACTTTGGTCTTCTGGGGGTGTGGGGAGCAAAAATGAATCTGAGCATGGGAACTAAAGGAGTTCCGGCCAAAAGCCTGATCTCCTCCCACAGTGTTCAGCTTGGAAGCTGCAGTGTGGAGCTAGGAGGGATCCTGGAATGGGAGTCCGGAGACTGGTGGGTGCTGACCAGCTGGTCACTTAGCGCAAGCCTTCTCCTCCCTAATCCTCTGATTTCTTACCTGCAAATTAAGGAGACTGGGCTAAATGAGCGGTTCTCCATGGGGGTGCTACTACCCCCAGGCACTTTCTGGAAATGTGTGAGGACATTTTTGGTTATCATAATGACTAGGGATTGCTACTGGCACCGATCGGGTGGGGTCAGGGACGCTAGACATCTTCCTATGGACAGGGCAGCTTTACCCAGCGAAGAATTGTCCTGTGACCAGTGTGGTGTCCAGGATATTCATGTGGTAAAAATCCCGACTGAACTGAATCTACAACCTAACTCTGTTTTACATATAAAGGCAAACCTTTTTTTTTTTCATGGTATTAATACCTGTTGAATTTTACAGGAATGCAATTACCATGAGAGTTGAGGGGTGATTTGTTTCTTTAGGAATTATTGGTCACTCTTCTGGGAAAACACATAACCAATGAAAATGCAGAGCCTGCATTTGAATGGCCAGTGTCCCTGCATCAGTCTGACTTTTAAAAATTATGCAAGTAGATTAATTTCATATATACACAGATTATAGTTTCTATGGATTTTGTTTCAGGATGGTCGGGGGCATTGCAAAATATTTGTTGTGAGAAGGGTGCATGAGGTCTGATTGGGCTAAAAAGCACTGGTCTAAAGATGCCCAAAGAGCCTTTTTAGCTCTGACATCCTCTGAGTGTGAGCAGAGAGGAGACTCGCTTGGCGTGAATAATGGAAAACATGCAGCAGTGGAGATGGATCAAGGCAAGGATTAATATCCCCAAGTTGAGCAGAGTCTGCTGCTGACAGTGCCCACTGCCGCACAACCCTGGTACTGAGGTGAAGTCCTTGATTTTGGACTCTGTTTCCAAATGGGATTCAGGACCAGAATGTCCTAGTTACATACACAGCCACGTGCATCTTTTACTGTCGGCAGGAGGTCTGACTCCATGGGCAACTGTTGTACGTGGAAGCTTACCTCCCCTCCTTCTCTCTGTAATCCTTCCTCATGCCCCTTTCTCATGATGTAATTTTAGTAGAAGTAAACTTGAACAGCCCAAAATTATATAATTAATTACATTGAGCTTCAATTACAATCACTAATTGATCCAAGCCTGCTAGCACAACGCTTTCATTACTTGGCACACAATTATTGAGTGCCTACCTTGTGCTGGGAATAACGTAGGAAATGGTCAATTTTTCCTGAGGAGAGAGGTTAGAGGGGGGTTAGGGTTGTCAAGACAGACCCGCTACGGACAAGGGGTAGTGGCCAAGGCTTTGCTGGGGACGTGGCAGGTGGGTACATCCCACTGGCCTTCTAGTTCAGTCGTGAATGTTCATAGGCTAAAAATCTCACAATGGCCATGCTGGGATCAGGCAGGCTGGTTTGGGCATCGGATGTCACACGTTGTGCTCTAGGTCTCTTTGGTTTTCTTTTGACTGTTGAATAGTAATTAGTTGCATCACCTCACTGGTCTCCCCACTCCTAACCGTTTCTCTGTAATCAAAGGCCTCGCTACTCAAACCTGAATCCGTATTCTTGTTAAATGCAGACTCTGGTTCAGCAGGTCTGGGTGGGGCCTGAGGTCCTGCATTTCCAACAAGCCCCCAGGTGATGCTGATGCTGCCAGTCCAGGGACCACACTTTGAGTCGCAAGGTGCCAGGATCACCAGATTACCCTCCTTTCAGGTGCTGACATTCCTTGAGGGAGAAGCCAAAGCAAAGTTATGACACCTAACTGCAGTCAGGGGTCTCCCAGAGCGGGACAATTACTCTCCAGTTGCACTGGGGTTACTTCCTCCTTGTCCGCTGTGTTTCTTTATGGGGCATGTGTTCTTACTTCTCCTGGTAGTGGCTGTATTAAGTAGCTCACTAGGTGAGTTCAGAGGTGGTAACAAAGGTGACACGTCCCAGAGGTTGTTAGGCATTTGTGAAGTGATTTATTCACCGAATACTTCCTGTCCACCTTGGAGGAGCTGGGTCCTATAGAAAAAGGAGAGACAGAGGTAAAAAGGAAGATATCCTTTGGGGTGGGAAAGGCCGGCAGGCAAACAAACACATGGTCTTAAAATGTGATCAGTACCCCGTGTGGAGCAAGCTGTGTGGCGCTCTGTTCCAGGGGACGCTAAGGACCAGCTGTGCCCTGGCGCCAGGGCGATGGTACGTCCACTTTACCAGGGATGCGAGCAGCCCAGCCCACTTGGGAACCTGAGTCGGAGGGTCATCTGGGAACCAGCTGGTCAAATGGAAGGCCTCCACTCCCAGAGTTCTTTACCTCACCCTCCTTCCACTCGCCTCTGCATTTCTCCTTGTACTGCACCCCTCCTCCTCAGTTTCCAGTAACACCCCGTTACTGGGCAATCAAAAAGGGAAAGGGGTGTTGGCCACTGGCTGTTTCTCAAAGAGGAAGAGCTGTAATCATGTCTGTTGTCGTTGCAGCAGGTCTGATGATGTCTCATCAGCCTGAGAATCCCCGAGCTGTGGGACCGCCTTCTCCTCCTGCCTCAGCTCCCCAAACAATGCTCCACAGCCATGTTCTACCTCTCTCACAAAGGAAGCGGGGGTCAGGAAGGCCACTGGGTCTCTGCAATTCAGCCTGAAGCCCATTCATCCAGGAGGGAGAGGTTTCATTATAGTCAGTTCTCCCCCGTTTCTGAGTTCTGAGGGTTTCCATGGGACCAAAGCATCCGCAGGGGCCAACGTGCCCCTGATGCTGTCTGACCATGCGGGCACTCGCTGGGCTGGACAAGTCCTCGGCTACTGCTTACCTTTCCTGGACACATTTCCCTTGTGAGCCTCTAACACCACGTTTGCCCGAATGACCCTCATTCCTCTCTTCTCCACCCTCTCAGGGCAACTTCGTCGTGACTTCTGGGTACAGCAGTCACCAGACAGACCACTGTCCTGAGCCACACGGGGGCACAGGGAAGCGCTGAGACCGTAAGAGTAGAGACACTAGGTGACCACTCTCCAGTCCAGAGGCAGCTCTACCTAGGAAATGCTCACAGCTGTGCTCTGACCACACACCCCTCTGGACTCCTGAGACCTAAAATAGGAGCGAGGCAGAGGATGTAGGGCTCCTTCTCGGGGACCCAGTGATGCCTCAGCTCTCATCAAGTTCCTCTATCTCCCCTCTTACCACCTCTGGGGAAAAATTTTTTTTGTGGCTGGGGTCGGACTGGGGGAAGTGTTGGAGGGTGCAGGGGGAGGAGAGAATCTTGCTCTTTACTCCTAATGTTTTTCTCCCAAATCCTTTGCTTAAATTTTGAGCCTATTCCATCCCCTAAAGAAAAATCCAGATAGCTAGCTTTCTGAATCAAAAGCTAGTAAACGCCGCCACCCCCCCCCCACTGCCATTTTGCAGTCTTATCTCTTCCCAGCCAATAAAAGGGAGAAGCCTGGTTGCTGCTTAATGGTGGGGATGGGGAAAGGGCAGTGAACAGGAAATGGGGAGGGGAGGATCCCAGCGCTGAAGAGGGCAAAAATCTTAATCTGTCACAATATACCGAGTCTTCCATTTGGTAAAGGATATATAATGAGATATTTCTGATCTTTTAGTTCTCTTTTGGCTTGCGGGACCAGCCCGCTGCCAAAGGACGCCTCTCCCTTCCTTTGGCCCTGTTTCTACCCCAGAATACATGCCTGCAGGTTTCCCTGAGCTCACTGGAGCTCTGGTGGTGAAGCAGGAATGTGAAAGTTCACTCAGTGGGAATTTTCTTTTCTTTTCTTTTATTTATTTAAAAAAATTTATTTTTGGCTGTGTTGGGTCTTCGTTGCTGCACGTGGGCTTTCTTTAGTTGCGGTGAGCAGGGGCTACTCTTCGTTGCGGTGTGTGGGCTTCTCATCGCGGTGGCTTCTCTTATTGTGGAGCACGGGCTCTAGGCGTGCGAGCTTCAGTAGTTGCGGTGCGTGGGCTCAGTAGTTGTGGCTCGCGGGCTCTAGAGCGCAGGCTCAGTAGTTGTGGCGCACGGGCTTAGTTGTTCTGCGGCACGTGGGATCTTCCCAGACCAGGGTGCAAACCCATATCCCCTGCATTGGCAGGTGGATTCTTAACCACTGAGCCACTAGGGAAGTTCTTTCTTTTTTGACTTACAGTGATTTTGAAGTTTAGGCATTCTCTGTCTTTCAGCCATGCTGAGGGTGTGGTTTTTGTGTAGCTTTAATTTTTCTTCTTGTTCTCTATTGTTTCTGGAGGAAATCTGGGGAGACAGACATGGGTAGCCACCACTGTCTCAGTAAAATGGAAGGGAGAGGCATCCTCTGGAAGGTGGGTGGCAAAGGGGGTAAGAAGCAAAAAGAACCATTTAAGATCCCACAAGATAGTAGGTGATCAACAAAAGTTTGTTTGCATGGAATTTGCCAGACAGAGCTGGGTTAGTTCTGGCTTTGCTTTCTACCAGCTGTGTGAGTCCTTGGACAAGTCATTTACCTTTCTATTCTTCCGTATCTTCCTCTATGATACAAAAATAATAAAGATACCAACTTCCTACCTCTTAGTGTTATGAGGATTGAATGGGAAGAGGCTTGGGGCATACTAGGCACTTAATAACATTAGCTATTATTATCATTACTACTACTACTACTATTATTATTATTCATTCACTATCTCAAAGAAACTCATCCGTGACAAGCATAAGCTCTGATAACAGTGGTTTAAGAAGACATGTTTCAACCTTAAACATTCTCCCTTTAATTCTCTTAGGAAGCAGCAGTAACAAGTTTCCAGTTTTGGTTTCTGATCCTGTTTAAGTTCCTAGTCCATTGCCTTGCATATAGTAAGTATGTACTCAGTAAATACTTGTTGAATGAATGATACTCCATATTTTCAACTATAACAAAAATAATGGGGCCATGTTTTTTTGTTTTTGTTTGTTTTTTATTTTATTTATTTATTATTTTTGGCTGCGTTGGGTCTTCGTTGCTGCGCGCAGGCTTTCTCTAGTTGCGGTGAGCAGGGCCTACTCTTCGTTGCGGTGCGCGCGCTTCTCATTGCAGTGGCTTCTTTTGTTGCGGAGCATGGGTTCTAGGCACACGGGCTTCAGTAGTTGTGGCACGTGGTCTCAGTAGTTGTGACTCACAGGCTCTAGAGCGCAGGCTCAGTAGTTGTGACACATGGGCTGCGGCATGTGGGATCTTCCCGGGCCAGGGCCCGAACCCGTGTTCCCTGCATTAGCAGGCGGATTCTTAACCACTGTGCCACCAGGGAAGTCCCTGGGGCCATGTTTTAAATCATTTCTCTCTCTCTTCCTCTCTCTCTCTCTCTCACACACACACACACACACACACACACACACACTCAGGCACACCCCATTTTAAAACAGAGTTCAACAAGGCTTTAAGCAGACATAGAATATATATTAGTTTTCTATTGCTGTGTAACAATATCACAGACTTAGTCACTTCCAACAGCACACATTTCTCTCAGTTTCTGTAGGTCAGGAGTCCCACATCTTAGCTGGGTCCTCTGCCCAGGGTCTCACAAGGTTGTGATCAAGGCTGAACACAGAGTCAGCCTGGTTGTGTTCTTTTCTGAGGCTTGAGACCCTCTTTCAAGTTCAATGAGGTTGTTGGCAGAATTCAGGTCCTTGTGGTTGTAGCATAGAGGCCCTCAGCTCTCAAAGGCTGCCCCTCTCCACAGGCAGTTCACAACATGGCTTTGCTTCTTCAAGGCCAGCAGGAGAGTGTGACTCTAACCTCAGGAAGGACCTAGTCCCTCTTTTAAGGGATCACCTGATTAAGCCAGGCCCACCCAGGATAAGCTCCATTTTGGTTATCTCCAACTCAAGGACGCTGCAAAGTCCTTCCACCTTTGCCAAGTAACATGACCAAATCACAGAGTGGCATCCCATCATATTCAGTCTCACCCACATTTAAAGGGAGGGGATTATACAAGATGTATAGGGTTGTGTGTGGGAGTTGAGGGGGTGGGAGTCTCGGGGGCCCTCTTAGAATTCCGACTATCACAGAACATCTCTTTCAGCTCAGTAGATATCATTACAAGTAGAAACTCCAAACTGGGTTTCTACGTTCGAGTTGACATAAACTCAAAGAAGGTGGGGTAGTTTCTGTATGCCAGGTGCTCTTCAGTACTTTAACATCCTTTATTCTAATTCTCACAACTACTGCATTTTACAGAGGGGGCTGGGATATGAACTGGTGTGTTTTGACTCTGGGGCCTGCTCTAACTCCTGTCCTACATTAAATTTAGAAAAATATGCAGTGACAAACAAATGCATGATAAGTGATTTAAAATGGTGATAGTGACGGCAAGTTATATGCATGTGCTGCACGTTCTCTCTCTCTCTTCTGCTCTCTGACATTAAAGGCTTGGTTACTCAAGGCCACAGTTATAGGATGTTTAAGTAAACAGTCCCCCCTTCTCCACTCTTTTTTTTCAAGACAAGAAAATGGAACAGAACATCAGGGAAGGAGGCTTCACGGCATCTCAGAGCAGCTGACTGGCCTGTGCAGAGGCTGTGCGGCCACCTGGCCCGGCCCCCTCCCGCTGTCATGGCCGGGGGACCCTCTGTGCTGCTGTAACCACGAGCGGCTCCTCCCTGGGCGCCAGGACGTCCCTGCCCGGTGCGTGTCTGGAATAGGCACTTAGATCAACGCTGACTCTGGAGCCCGTCCCTGGGTCCTGCAGAAGGGGCCAGAAGGTCAGCCAGACGGGGCTTGTCTGTCTCCCTCCCCTTCCCATGCCACCGTCTCCCCACAAACCAAAGCTCAGCTTTTGGTCTCCCACAACCCCTCGTGACCCCACCCGAATTGGCTTTCCTGCCTTCTGCTTTGCGGAGTATAACTGTAGTGCTTGTACCTGCTCACCAGGGGTCGCAAAGTCCTGGCTCACTTACCCCAGCTGGCTGGGTACCATTTCTGAGTCCAGGGGCCAAGGGAATTTACACACATACACCTGGTGTTTGTATATTTATCTAATAGGAATCTTTTTTTTTTTTTTGCTTCTGTCAAGAAATAACTAGCTCTCCTATTGTTTTTTCTAGACACATGCAGCTGTGTCTTTTATGTATTTCTTCCGAGTATATAGAAGAAATAGGCAACACTTTTCCACTCAGAAAGTCATTCCACAGGGTTTGGATAGGGCTAAACACCCTCCACCCGCTCCCCGCTCCCATAAGCTCAGGCGTGGGAACAACTTAGGCATCGCCAATCAGATCATTTCATTATTCTGGCCACAGCCATTGGATAAGGGATGGTTTCATGGGTGGTGCTGGACCAATCAGAGTGCTCCCTGAGACTTTCCTGTTCCTGATTTCTGGGAGGAGAGCTCTTCTTTCTGAGGCTAAGCTGGACTCTGGGTGCTGGCAGCTGTTCTTACCCTAGAAAAGCTCTAGAGAAAGTTTGTATGAGAAATGGAAATACAGGCAGAACCCTAGTGATATTGACTGAGCTCCTGGATCCCCCTATGCCAGAAGCCTTCATACTGCTTCACTTTGGGGTTATATATACACACCAACCACACACACACCTTTTTTTTTTTTTTTCTTTCTTAAGTTGGGATCATCTGGGATTCTGTCACATTTGACTGGAGAGTCCTTATACAAGAACCAACATTCCGGAAATTTCTACCATGTGCCAGGCACTGTGCTATGCATTTTAAATACATTATCTGTTTTAATCTTCTGTTTAAGGGCCTTGCATGGTAGGCACGATTACCTCAGTCTTACAAACTGGAAAAGGGAGTCTCAGAATAGGTAAGTAAATGTCTCATGAGCATACAGCAAGTGGCAGAGCAGAAATCTGTGCTTTCTGTCCTGAACTTCTACACTGCTTACCATCTTTGCTGTTCATTGGCATTTGGGCTCATATCACTTATAGCATTATTTCATTTCTCCATGGCCTTACATCTGACTAAACCATTTCGATTGTAAGATCTTGATGGCAGGGACTGTGATATGTTTGCTGGCTCCACTGTCATCACCACTACGCAGGCCCACAGCACCCAGCATCGGGTGAGGCATGTCATAAACCTTGAACAAACCCTTGCTGAACTCATGACGTGCCCATGGCACTTCACAAAAGGCTAGTCAGAGCCCGAATCGCGGGAGACAAGACACGGGGCAGAGTGTGCAGTCACGTCTGCTGAGCTAAACATGCTTTTTGCAATCAGTACAACCAGTTCTCCCCAGGAGCTGACCCTGATGAGTCTCCATCTTTCATTCATTCAATATCCATCCATTCCTACATTCGACAAACATTTTCTGAACATTTATCGTATACCAAACATGTTGTACATTTATCATATACCAGACATGTTGTACATTTGTCATGTACCAGACATGTTGTAAGACTCAGGATACTAAGTGAATAAGACATGGCTCCTGCCCTCAGAGATCTTATTTGTAACTGCCTTTTAATTACCCTGCAGCAAATTTTCCAAACCATTAGCAAGTTGCTGTTAGAATTGTTGACCAGCTCTCTGGATTGTTCATCACTGGGGCTCAAGCATTGTCCAGGAGGGGAACATCAGCCCCCATATTGGTCTTTGTCAACCAACTTAGCCCCACTTCCACCAACAAGGCTGCCACAATGTACAACTCCAGGGGGCACCATTCACATAAACTAATGACATTCTCAGAAGTTGAGCAATGCACAGCCTGTACAGCTATACACGGCAGCCTTGATAACGCAAACAGGACCCATTAATGATAGCCCTTCCCATTCACAGTCACATTTGTGAAGCACTTTACAGTTTACAAGGAATTTCACCTCCATTGTGTCAGTTGAACCGAGAAATTCTGTTTTGGTTCCCATAATGCATTCTCTCTCCTCTGACCTTCACCCATGGGATTCTCTGTTTGTTCCATGAGCTCCGCATAGCCACGCCCTCTCAGATGGTGACAGTCCAACTGAACTGGTGACAATTACCAAGCACCAAGTCACATTACCGGCCCCAGGCTTTCTTCCACCCAACAGCACCTACCTGGAATTAGCAGTGGCCACAGCTTGGCAGAGGTGACTGTGCTGGTGATTACGAATGCATTTCTTATTTGTCTTTTCAGCCCTGAAATCCTGTCAGTGAGGAGAAGCGATAATAACGTGTTATTAAGCTCTTTCTGGGTAATGTAATTCAGGAGTCAGGAGGCATTTTGGTCATTTATGTCTTTGAAAAGCTTAGAATAATTTTCAGTGTCATTATCCCCCATTTTAAGCCAGGCTCTAATATATAAATATAGATCTGGCCACTCCTGTGGGTATATGTAGATACACATGTACTCTTAGATGTGCACATATGATGTGTATATACGCATGTACACAAAACACAGGATGTGGGCAGGTATGTGTAGAGTCAACAGAAACTTCCAGTTATTTATAGATCTATGTATATGCATAATAACTCCTCCTTTTAGGATCATGGCTACTATAAGGTTCTATCCAGGTTTTCAGGAATTAAATTTTATTCCTAGCTTCTGCCTTGACATGTTGCAGAGTTTCCATTTTTGCTCATCATTATAGTAATGAAAGGAAGAACTTCGTTTACAAATACACCTCCAAGTTGTGCAGTGCCAACATATAGGGACATTTCAGTTGCCCAGTCCTCTCCATCACACCGCCTTTCCAAGTTATGGTTCCCAGTAAGCTTCTTAGAGCTTTTGATTCCAACAGAAAATGTCTTTCTACTAACTGCCGATTATTTGCTGATTTTCCCCTAACACCTTGTACCTGGTGTTACAGGAAAGGTGCATCTATGGTATGTGCTAATCGTACTTGCTAATGGAGTTGGTGCTTGTTTATAGACTGGAATTTCCAAACTGGAAGGAATGTGAGATTGTATGAGTTGGCTCCCTCTTTGCACAATGAGGAAGGGGATGGTCAGAGCGGGCAGTAACTAGTCCCCGGTTCCTGAGAGTCAGTGGCAAAGCCAGGATGAGTACGCATGTCTCCTGGTCCTCCAGCCAAAGCTCTTTCTGGTAATGTGTTTCAGCCCTCATGGACCACTTAGCCCCACTCTAAGTGTGCTCTTCCTACATTTCTTGTTGAGCACAGTGATGGGGACTGTAGATGGGGTCCTCCACAGTCTCGGTGCAGTCCTAATAAGCTCTTATCAAGGCAGTCACAGTGCAGTGGGAAAAACACGAAGACTAAAAGCTCAGTTTCTAACTGCAGCTTTGCCAAATGGCCTTGGCCAAGTCTCAAATGCTCTGTGCTCATTTAGTTACCAGTAAATTGGAAATAGTAATAGTATTGAACCCTTACAGTTGTTGTAAATTAATACACATATAAAGTGCCTGACATATCTTATGTGTTGGCTCTTACTGTTGACCCTCACCTGCCTACAGCATTTTCATCTTGTCCTCACTAAACTCTTCATCTGCAGTTTAGACACTGAACTTTTTTCAATTGAAATATAGTTGACTAAACACTTAACTCTTAACAAGACTTGTGACCTAGTATTTCCCATCTACAGCTTTACCTCCTTTAAGATAGTTTCATCCACTCCCATTGCTCCCCAAATTTACGTCTTCTGGTCCCGTTTACATGAAAGTCCCACAGGTCTTATATTAGCTTCATTCATTGATTTAGTCATATAGATATTTACCGAGTGCCTGTTATGTGCCAATAACTTTCTAGGTGCTAGGGATTTAGCAATAAATAAAATAGCTTCAAATCCTTGTCTTCACGGAGCTTATAATCCTAGTGGGGGTGGTGGTGGACAGTATCTCAAGTCATGATACGTGCTGTGACAAGAGGGCAGGAAAAGGGGACAGGGAGTTCTGGAGAGAGGGCAGACGTTACTATTTAAATAAGAAACGCCTCCTTGATGAGATGGCGTTTGAACACCAAGGAGATAAGGGACCAGCAGCTTGGCTATCTAGGAGACTATTCCAGGCTGAGGGACCAGCAAGTACCAAAATCCCTGAGGCTGGAATGTGCTTGGTCTGTTTGAGGTACAGGAAGCCTGTACGGCTGGAGTAGAGTATATGAAAGGGTAGTAGTAGAGATAAGATTGGAGAAGTACTTCCATCTAAAAGAAAGCATAGTTACATAAAATAATGCAAATGAGAAGATAGCCACCCCCTCCCCCAAGAGGAAAGACCCAAAGTCTCATCAGTCATTGTGTCCATCTCTGACTGATGTTTTTCTCCCTTCTACTTCTCTCGTCATCTCATTTGATATTCTAAAGACTAATTTAGAAGATTAGCTGCCACTAACGCTCCTTGTGTAAAATAATAGGGGAAAGAAAGAGGAAGAAAAGACCTAACAAAACAAGGAAGAATATATGCATATTTACTACATTTTTGCAACCGGCCTCTGTTGATTATTGTAACTTCCTTCTTCTGCCATCTATCCCTTGTTCCTTTTGTTCTCAGCCAGCATTCAGCTGTTCAGGGTTCTCTATCTGGTAGAATGACCCAAGCCTTCCTTCCTGAAGGCTGCGCTCTCTTGGTGGTTCTTCTCGTATTGCTGTAGTTTTCCATTAACTTTTACTAAAGGACATAGATATACAGAAAGCTATAGGAACCCAATGTTCAAAATTAGTACAATTAATTGTGGGACAACTAGACATCATTTGCCTGCAGATGTGATATATAAGTTCAATAGGAAATTCAAAGCATCCTTTTAAAGTATTTTGACTTTATGTGTTAAATCTGAATCAAACCAAGCTTTTAGATTACGACTATTTGCATTTGTCAAAACACATAGAACTGTAAAGTAAAAAAGATGATGTTTTACAGATATAAATTATACCTCAATAAATATGGCTTTAAGAAACCCAAGCCTTGGACTTGAGAAGAAGCAAAGATGGCGGAGTGAGGTGCCAAGGCTATCTGGCCTTTGGGCCAAGGGGAGGGCCGGCCCCCTGGCGCTCAAGTGCTTCTGCTGGCCCGTACGAGGAAGAACATTTTCCTTGACTTGTAGGTGCTTTTATATTCATCTCGGAAAGAAAACAAAATTCTGAACTCAGGATTTGGCAAGTTTTGAATCAGAACTGTCTCGTCTTCAAGCAGAAAAGGTTATTCAAGCTCAGTTTGGAGTTGAGATATAACAAAAAATAAAAAATTACCCAGATAAAATGCAAAAGAAAGAAAATAAATTGTATTATCCTAACAAGCTATTTTATTTTCCTTTATCCTTTGAAAGATTACTGGATGAGGAATCAGGAAACGTGGATTTTAGTTCTAGTTACACCACGTGGGAATTAATTATATCAGACAAACCATAGTACCTATAGACAAATGTCTGTAGAAACTAATAAATGGCACAGAGCTGGGACTTCCCTGGTGGTGCAGTGGTTAAGAATCTGCCTGCAAATGCAGGGGACATGAGTTCGAGCCCTGGTCCGGGACGATCCCATATGCTGTGGAGCAACTAAGTCTGTGTGCCACAACTACTGAGCCTGAGCTCTAGAGCCTGCGAGCCACAACTACTGAGCCCGTGTGC
Source organism: Tursiops truncatus (assembly GCF_011762595.2). Taxonomy (NCBI): domain Eukaryota; kingdom Metazoa; phylum Chordata; class Mammalia; order Artiodactyla; family Delphinidae; genus Tursiops; species Tursiops truncatus. Next base: position 25,158,386 of record NC_047035.1, on the reverse strand, counting down.
CACAACTACTGAAGCCTGTGTGCCTAGAGTCCATGCTTCACAACAAAGAGAAGCCACCACAATGAGAAGCCCGTGTACCGCAACAAAAAGTAGCCCCTGCTCGCCACAGCTAGAGAAAGCCCGCGCGCAGCAGCGAAGACCCAGTGCAGACAATAAATAATTTTTTTTAAAAGTGTCTTTAAAAAAATAAATAGAGGGCCAGAGCAAAATGTAAAGAGATCCCAAAGTTATGCATAGCGTGTAATATATAACAAATATTTCATTGAATATTAGTCTGCTAATGGCCCAGGAATGAAGGTTTGCATCACAACAGGTAAAGAACTGTGATCATCTGAGTGCTTGCTGAAGGCAAAAGGAATACAGAATGGGTAGTGGAAGAGGGTAGTTATAAATACCAGCTATGACCATGTGACCAGTTACAGGAAAGTAATTGTCATGAATATTTCCTCCTTATTTTGTTATGCATATGTTTACGTGTATATGCGTGTTTATGTTTTCTTCCCTTTCTTTTCCCATATCATGTAACATAAGATGTACTGAGTTTTTATTATAGTATTTAAGTATTAATTTTACATCATAGTATTTAAGCTATGAGATATCAAGGAGAAAAGTATCACTTAAGGACTTTACCTCCTTTCCTGGAGGAGGGTTTAGTGTGTATTTAGTTGTATGCAAGATAGCTATGACACGTTAGGAAGATTTACAACCTTGTTATTGTCTTTATTTGGAGATTAAGTGTGGGTTTAGGAGATGCACGTGGATGCCAAGTTAACACCTAATGATTAAATTTATGTGTCAGCTTGAGTGAGCCAAAAAAAAAAAGAAACCCAAGCCTTTAGATCTACCGCATTTCGTGGGAAATTCTAGGGATTAAGTGACAGCATAAGGAGATAGACATATTTAGAATTTGGGACATTCTATATGACAGCTGGCCTGACCTCTTCAAAGGGTCAACGTCATGAGGGGGAATTGTCACAGATGAGACAACACTTAAGAGCCATAATAAATTTATTGTGTGAAACTTAACTGGATCCTTGTTTCAAAGAAACAGGTATAAATTTTTTTTAGGACAGTTATAGAAATTTGAATATGAAGTGAGTTTTAGGTGGTATTAAGGAATTACTGCTATTTTTGTTACATATAATATTGGTATTGTTAATTGGAGAAGTATCCCTACTCTTTGGAGATACATGTTAAATATTTAAGAATTAAGTGTCATGATGTTTTTAATTTACTAAGAAATGATCCAGTTATGAGGCAGAAAAGGCAAAATATTAATAACGGTTAAAAGTAGGTGGATGGTATATGGGCATTTATTGTATTCTTTTCTTTCCTGCGTGTATGAAATTAGAATTAAAATTACATTGAAACAGACAAACAAAAAACAAGAGAAGGCTGCTGCCGGATCCATATAGCTGCCCTACGCAGCCTGTGGACCCAAAGTGGTGATAGACCATAGGATCTAGAGCCTACTGGCCACAGCAAAAACTCATACCTGCTGAAACTGGCGCTTCAGCAACTGCCACTGGCAAAGGAAGAAGGGCTTCTGCCTCCCTTCCACGAATCATGGGTATGTGATTGACCAGATGAATCTAGAACCCTGCTGGCCAGGGGCATCCTACCACACAGGTAATGGAGCTTAAGCCTCAGAGCCCCTCAGTTGCACAGGCATCTTCCAAGACCCCAGAAGGGCCTTAGCAATGTGTTCATGGGGTCATATGCTTTTGCAACCATCTTTGCAGAAGTAAGATATGTCAACTGAAAATAGTTAAGATTGCTATTTCGACTCTGATTTTCCTTGTGTCATGGTATTGGATGACCATGTGTTGTGTTGGATGGTATTGGAACGGCCATGGGAATTTTGGGGATCCAGCTAAGAGGAAGTTGAACTGTAGGTACATGTAGTTGGTGTTTGACTGTATCTGCTTCTGTGGTTTGCGGTCAATTCCAAGTTGTCCTGTTGTAGGAATGGCTTCCATGAAGACACTTACTGCTCACTGTGCCATCTCCCTGGACTTTATGATATCAAGATGCAGGGCCAGAGGTCATATCATGATGTGAATGTGTCCTATGCTCATCATCAGAAGTATTTAGCAGTGGTGGAGGAGGAAAAAAGGCTGAAATGTACAAAGCCAGAAGCTAGTCTGTGTAATATTCTTCCACTTACCAGATGTATAAAATTGTAAGTGGAGAATTTGGTACTCACTGGTGTCTAGTAAAATGGAAGATTTCTCCTATCAGGAACATGCTCAGTAACTTAGCTTACACGTTTACAAACACCAAGTAGTTTTTGATGGGTGTTATGAATCGTAGAGTTTATCAGAATTCCTATATTTGTAGGGCAGAACCTGCAGTAGTACTACAAATAGTATGTTTCATATGTTTTATGCGTATCAACAATAAAAATAAATTTTAATGAACCATGCTGAAAGAAAAATTCAATTATCTTTTTATTTATTTTCCATTAGATATTACAAAATCTTATCTTATGGAAAAGTGATCAAAGATCATGTAGCACAAAAAAAGTAGAAAAAAAAACCTGTTATAAAGGTATGTTGGGAAGGTGAATAATTATTTTTCCTGGGTGTAGTGATGTTTGTGTTATTTCAGCTTTTAAAAATTTATAATGCATTATGATTTTTTCCCTTATTTTAAATAATTATTTGTAATTTTGTGTTCTTTTACTTGAAGAAGGCCTGCACAATTGTATAAGCTTTAGACAGGAGATGTCAGAGCAAAAAGATAGAATTCTAGTCTCTATGACACTTAGAAGCCCATGGCAGCTCTGGATGGCCCATCTCCAGACTCCTTTTATTTAAGGGAGAAATAAATATCTTTCTTGTTTAAATGACTGTGTTTTTGGCTTTTCTGTTATGAGCAACCAAACAGAATCTTAACTGATATGCCCTTTGACTCAGCAGTTCCACTTCCAGGAATTTGTCCTGCAGATACACTGGCACATTTGCAAAATGTTGTATGGTCAAGGTCATTCATTGCAGCAAAATATGAGAAACAATCTTTATGCTCATCAATGGAGACTGGTTGAATAAATTATGTACATCCATGCAGTGAAATAGTAAGCACTGTATATTAGGAGGAAGCTTGTCATATTGACATGGAATTATCTCTAAGGTATATTGTTAAGAGAAAAAAGTAAGTGCAGAAGAGTGTGACTACCATGCTATTATTTGTGTTAAAGAAGAAAAATATGCCATTGGTTGCCTCTGGGGGCGACTGAATGGCTGAGGACAGAATGAGAGGGAGACTTTTTACTGTATTCCTTCTGAATAATTGTGAACTTTTAATCTATTAAAAATAAAATTAAAATAAAAACTAGAAAACATTCTTATAATTAATACTTGTATAACAAAACATATTGTTTGCTAAAAAAAAACTCTTTTCAGATAAAAAAATAAATAAAAATCCCCTAAGTCACCCATAAATAGAGATGCCATATGCCTGGCTTGCCCAGACAGTCCCAATTTACGCCTCTTTCTCTGGAATAATTGTCAATATCACCTCACTTCACTCTCAGCGGTGTCCTGGTTTGGATGATAAATTGTCTGGTTAACCCACCCACAAATTACATCAGACCCCTTAAGAAGTCCAGCCCAGCCCGTGATGAAAGTGATCCCACCTCTTTGACTGATGACCAGATGAAGTAGTTGGCTTTAGTTTAGGGACCTTGAGTGAAGAAGAACGTGTTTTTAATGATAAATGGATGTCAGTGAGGTGGGCAATGATCACACCAAGAAAGGCAATAGGGAGTGGAATAAACCGAAGGTCTGATGGCTTCTCTTTATCATCTTGTGCTGATGCTGGGGCATTGCTTAGTGGGAGGAATGGTGGGTGAACCACTGTTTTATTTCTCTGATTATTTTCTCTCTCTTTTTGCTGTATGATTACATGAACAAATGTTACATGCACATATGTCATGACTCAACTCTGTAGAATTTACCATGTTGTATTTGCAATCTGCCTACACCTCCAGGATTATGAGCCTTGTGAGGGCAGTGACTGTGATTTCTCCCTGTGTCCTGGCACACAGTCAAACTCACCAAATGTTTGTTGAATGAATGACTGAACTCTGCAGAGACCTGCGCTGACATCTGGTGCTCTCTTCCCCACAGCCTCTGGTTGTCATATCTTGAAGACTGTAATATTTATGAAGGCAGGAGCTAAATTTACTTGAATCAACACTGGAACCTCAGCGCAGAGTACTGGTACATAGTAAGTACTAATAAATGTCAGTTTAATGGATGAATGAATGATGCAGTTTTAAAAAAGTTTTATTGACGTATAGTTGATTTACAATGTTATGTTAATTTCTGCTATACAGCAAAGTGATTCAGTTATACATATATATATTCTTTTCCATGTTCTTTTCCATTATGGTTTATCACAGGATATTGAATATAGTTCCCTGTGCTATACGGTAGGACCTTGTTGTTTATCCATTCTATACATAATAGTCTGCATCTGCTGACCCCAAACTCCGAGTCCTCCCCTCCCCCACCCCCACCGCCTCCCCCTTGGCAACCACAAGTCTGTTCTCTTATATCTGTGAGTCTGTTTGTTTTGTAGATATGTTCATTTGTGTCATATTTTAGATTCCACATATAAGTGATATCATATGGTATTTGTCTCTCTTTTTTACTTACTTCACTTAGTCTGATAATCTCTAGGTCCATCCATGTTGCTGAAAATGGCTGAGTAATATTCCATTGTATATATTGTATATACCACATTTTCTTTTTCTGTTCATTTGTTGATGGACATCTATTGTAGGTTGTTTCCATGTCTTGGCTCTTGTAAATGGTGCTGCTATGAGCATAGGGGTGCATGTATCTTTTCAAATTTTGTTTTGTCCGGATATATGCCCAGGAGTGGGATTGCTGGTTCATATGGCAACTCTATTTTTAGTTTTTTGAGGAACCTCCATACTGTTTTCCACAGTGGCTGCACCAATTTACATTCCCACCAACAGAGTAGGAGGGTTCCCTTTTCTCCACACTCCCTCTGGCATTTGGCATTTGTAGACTTTTTTTTTTAATTGGAGTATAGTTGATTAACAATGCTGTGTTAGTTTCATGTGTACAGCAAAGTGATTCAGTTATACATATACATGTATCTATTCTTTTTCAAATTCTTTTCCCATTTAGGTTATCACAGGATATTGAGCAGAGTTCCCTGTGCTATACAGTGGGTCTTTGTTGGTTATCTATTTTAAATATAGTAGTGTGTGCATGTCAATCCCAAACTCCTAGTCTATCCCTACCCCCTACCCTTCCCCCCTGGTAACCATAAGTTCCTTCTCTAAGTCTATGAGTCTGTTTCTGTGTTGTAAATAAGTTCATTTGTATCATTTTTTTCAGATTCTGCATATAAGTGATATCATATGATATTTGTCTTTCTCTGTCTGACTTACTTCACTTAGTATGATAATCTCCAGGTCCATCCATGTTGCTGCAAATGGCATTATTTCATTCTTTTTAATGGCTGAGTAATATTCCATTGTATATATGTACCACATTTTCTTTATCCATTTGTCTGTCGATGGACATTTACGTTGCTTCCATGTCTTGGCTGTTGTAAACAGCACTGCAATGAACATTGGGGTGCATATATCCTTTCAAACCATGTTTTTCTCTGGACATATGCCCGGGAGTGGGATTGCTGAATCATATGGCAGCTCTATTTTTAGTTTCTTAACTAACATCCATACTCTTCTCCATAGTGTCTGTACCAATTTACATTCCCACCAACAGTGTAGGAGGGTTCCTTTTTCTGCACACTCCCTCCAGCGTTTGTCATTTGTAGACATGTTTTTAATTGGAGTATAGTTGTTTAGCAATGCTGTGTTAGTTTCTTGTGTACAGCAAAGTGATTCAGTTATACATTTACATGTATCTATTCTTTTTCAGATTCTTTTCCCATTTAGGTTATTACAAGATACTGAGCAGAGTTTCCTGTGCTATACAGTAGGTCCTTGTTGGTTATCTATTTTAAATATAGTAGTATTTTGGATGATGGCCATTCTGACTGGTGTGAGGTGATATCTCATTGTAGTTTTGATTTACATTTCTCTAATAATTAGTGATGTTGAGAGTCTTTTCATGTGCCTCTTGGCCATCTGTATGTCTTCTTTGGAGAAATGTCTATTTAAGTCTTCTGCCCATCTTTCAGATTGTGTTGTTCATTTTTTTGTTATTGACTTGTATGAGCTGTTTGTATATTTTACAAGTTAAGACCTTGTCAGTCACATCATTTGCAAATATTTTTCTCCCAGTCTGTAGGTTGTCTTTTAGTTTTGTTTATGGTTTCCTTTTGCTGTGCAAAAGCTTATAAGTTTGATTAGGTCCCATTTGTTTAATTTTGTTTTTATTTCTATTGCCTTGGGAGACTGAGCTAAGAAAACATTGGTACGATTTATGTCAGAGAATGTTTTGCTTACGTTCTTTTCTAGGAGTTTTATGGTATCATGTCTTATATTTCAGTCTTCAAGCCCAAATGATTCAGTTTTTGCCTCAGTCATCTGAGGACCAATCTCTTACCTGATCATTCTCATCACTGGCGTTATGGACTCAATATCTGTGTCCTCCTCAGATTCATATGTTGAAGCCTCTAGCTCACAATGGGGTGGTATTTGAAGATGGGACCTTTGGGGGATAATTAGAGTCATGATGGGATTGGTGGCCTTATAAGAAGAAGAAGCTTGCACACACTGAGGAAAGACCATATGAGGACGTAGAGGAAGTAAGCTCTCCCCAGGAAGCCAATCTGCTGGCACCTTGATCTTGGATTCCCCAAGCCTCTAGAACTGTGAGAGATAAACTTCTGTTGTTTAAGCCACACAGTCTATAGTATTTCGTATGACAGCCAAGCAGACTAAGACAGGTGGTGCACCTGGCCCTGGAGTAGGGCAGGGGAGCTCTCTCACCCTGGTGGAGGAAGACTGCATGGAGAAGGCAGGGTTTGGAGACCTTCCTGAATGAACACAGGCCATGCGTTACAAGCTGAGACTTAAATGGTAAATAGGAGTGAGGCAAGAGAAGCACGAATCTGGTGAGAAGGGACTTGGGGAGGAGTGGGAGGATTTTTGACTTTGCTTTGCCGTGTACCCCAATGTCTGAAGCAGTAGGCACTCAACAAAGAGTTGCTGAAGGAAATAATAGACGGAGCCACACAGCGAAGTCCCTGTGGCCTGGAGGAGCCTGGAAGGCTGGTTCTCTGCAGTGCTGTCTTCAGAAGCTCAAAGCAGCAAGAGCGGAAGCCCAGGTCAGTCAGGAGGCTCGCCCAGTTTGGATTCCCCCCAGAGCAGGTACTGAGACAAGGATTTAGGTGCTGCTAGGTTTTACTTGGGAAGCACAAGTGAGGGAATGGGGGGAACTGAGAAGAAGAGTTGGGGTAGTGATGGAGGGGCTGAATCCCGTTGGGGACCTCTGAGGAATCTTGTGGAATATGCCTCAGCATTGTCCTCCCGAGGAGTGGGGATGGGTGGTCATCTGTGGTTCTTGCGCAGGGTCCCTGGGGGGCCATAAGATCCCTAGCACTCCGGGCTGCCCTGCTCTGGGCCGAGCAAGCTGCTGTGCTGTGTCAGAAAGCCCTGGGAGAAAGCAGGGGAGCTGCTTGAGGAGGGAAGCTGCCGGCCTCTTGGCAACCCTCCACCACGGCTGCAGCTGTGTTCAGGGGATGCTAGATAGAGGGTCTGGGGTGGGCCTCACAGCGTCCGTTCCAGAGGAGATACAGGGCTCCAAACAAGAGAGAGTGGTGGCTTTAATTTCGGTGGTGGCATTGGACGGGGAGAGAAATAGGCAGATTGGAGGTACTTTGGGGATATGGATGGTGAACAACAGTAGAAAGTCAAAGCTCTTTCTTTTTTCCTCTCTCTCTGTCCGTTTTCATTCCAGAGATGTGTACTGCTGTGCTCTGGCTCCCTGGGAAGTGGGCACTGAGGCTGAGTTTATTGAGCACGATGGTGAGGAGTGTCCTTGCACCAACACCTGTGGAAAGGAGGGAACAGACACGGGAGTGGGCAAAGGGGAACCACACAGTCGCAGTCAACCCCAAAGGGCGCTCTGGAGCTAGACCTGACCTACAGAGTTGTCCTAGGTCGGGCCTAGATGCTGGACCTCCATCAGTCCAGGGATGTGGGCCAACCTGGGAAGGGCAGCTCTCTTCAGCTGAGGCTATTGCTGTCATGGCGTCCGTCACAATTATTGTCTTTTGCAGGCCAGGTACCGTTGTAGGTGCTGAGTATGTAGCAGTGAATGGGGTCAGGTGAGGGAGAGACAACAAACAAATATATAACATTGGGCAGTGAGAAGTACAAAGCAGAAAACCACACAGGGTTAGCTGGATGATGGCTGGACAGGGTGGGTGAAGGTTGGGATGGAGGTGATGGAAACTTGAAGGTAAAATCAACCTGACTGTGACAGTTTAGGGGCTGGGCAGCCTCTCCCTGCACTGCACACCCCTGGAACCCACTCCGGAGCTGAGAGCTGCCCCATCTCTTGGCCACAATTCCCAGCCTCTTTGTAGGAGGTAGGGGCAGCCCCACTCCCATAAGAAATTTGCCATGGGACCCTCTGCTTTCTTGTTGGCCAGCAGCCTGGGGTTTTCGGAGTTGGGGAGTGGCATGAGGGGTGGTAGCTGGAGGTTGGCAAGTCTTCCCGCTGCCTCCAACCTGGGGAGGGGGGTGGATTGGCAGAACGGGTGGCTGGGCCTAAGTCATGGCCGAGACTCTGTGTGTGTGTGTGTGTGTCCGTGTGTCCGTCCTTTCCCACATGCGATCCTGCTGCCCGCTTCCTTGGCCCGCCTCACCTGGGCAGATGCCTGCGGGGGGCAGCACTGCTGGGGTCCCTGCTGGGGGCCAGGGTTGGGGGAGGCTCCCCCAGCCAGGCCCAGGCTCCGCCTGCTTCCCTCCCCCTCTCTCCCCAGGCCCTTGTGTTTGCAAAGGAAGGTCGAGCGTCCCAGGAGTCTGGATGCAGTCACGGATCATTACGGCCGGGAGAGCTGGTGCAGCCTCGGCCAGGGCAAGGGCACAGCGGCTGGTAGACTGGCGGGCGAGGTCCCGTGGAGTGAGGCCGTCCTCGGATGCAGCAGCCCTGCCAGTGTCGCCACTCCCGCGGACGCTGGGGCCCGGAGAGTGGTGCTGTGGACTGGTTCCGGCCAGTGGCGCATTTAGCATCAAAACAAACCCAATACTGAGTTAGTTGGCGACCAGTCCCTCTGTTTCTGACAGCTTGGGTCAGTTTCCTGGTGACTGACAGAAATGAAAACCTGAATTTAGGTTGTGGCTCTGCCAGTCTTTGCCTGAGTGTTCTCAGACAAGTTACTGTGAGCCTCAGTGTTCTCATCTGTAAAATGGAGGGATTCAACACGCTCTCTGAACGTTTTTTCTATCTCTAAAGCACTGTCTGTTCTGTGGCCCTCTTCCTGTTCTGGTCCTGGAGGTCAGGAGAGATGTAGGAATTTGGAGTTTTAAGGACTTCCTTGGCTTCCGTTCACCCAGTTGTGAGCATCTGACTGGAGAGACTCTATAAGGGACAGACTGCTGAGGAATAGGGAGGCCCTTCCCATTTGTGAAGAGCAGAGAAGAGTCATGGCGGGTGAGAGCCAACAGCAAGAGAAGGGGAGGTGGCAGAGAACATCCGAAGAGCTTCTGGCACGTGACTGTGGTGCTCATGGGGGACATCAGCTCCTTTGTGGTTTGCTCTCCATCCCTCCCTTGGGAAACTGTCATTCCCCAATACCTGTGTTTCAGGTGAGGCTATTAACTATGGAGCTCTGCCCGTCCCTGTCCAGCAGTGGGGATTATGAGTCATATTCAGGGGCCAGTGTGGATGGTGAAGGAGACAGTGGCACGCTCTTTTCTCTGGCTTTGCCAACTGTGTGGGTGAGGTCAGTCTGGAACTGTTTGGAACATCTTTGATGCCGCATGGAGAAAGCCTGACTGAAAATGGAGCACACTAAAGGGAAAGCAAAAATATTTTACATTTTAAAAAAATTTTATTTATTTATTTATTTTTGGCTGCACTGGGTCTTTGTTGCTGCGCGCGGGCTTTCTCTAGTTGCAGCGAGCGGGGGCTACTCTTCATTGCGGCGCGCGGGCTTCTCATGCGGTGGCTTCTCTTGTTGTGGAGCACGGGCTCTAGGCACACGGGCTTCAGTAGTTGTGGCTCGTGCGTTCTAGAGCGCAGGCTCAGTAGTTGTGGCACACGGGCTTAGTTGCTCCGCAGCATGTGGGATCTTCCCAGACCAGGGCTTGAACCCATGTCCTGTGCGTTGGCAGGCAGACTCTTAACCACTGCACCACCAGGGAAACCTGGGAAAGCAAAAATAGAAACAGAAGGTCCTAGTGACATAATTTGAGCTCCTGGATATATCCATGCCTAAAGCCAGCCCCACCCTTGGATCTCCCCACTTATTTGTACCAATGAATTCCTCCTTTCAATTATTCCAGTTTGAGTTGGATTTCTACTGATTGTGGTTGACTGAGTTCTGTCAAATATAGTGTCTAATAAATATAATAGCACTTCAGGATGATATGCGAGATCGTTTCTAGTCAGTGATCCAAGGACCAGCAGCATGGGAGCTTGCTGGAAATGTAGAATCTCAGGTCTATCCAAGACCTATTGAATCAGAACCTTCATTTTAACAAGAGCCCAAGCTATCCATATATACATTGAAGTTTGAGAAGCAGTACACTAGACCAGTAGCTCTCAGCTCTAGAAGCACACTTAAAAGTCCCAACACCCAAGCCATACTCCAGACCAATTAAATCAACATCTCTGAGGGTGGACCCTGGCATCCTCATTTTTTTAAAACTCCCTGGGAGATAACAATGTACAACCAAGCTTGAGGACCACTGCTCTGGTGTGATTTGCTTAATGGTAGCTAAAACGTCAGATGCTTTGTGATTTAGAATACAGCCAAAGCCTGCTTCTGTTGTGGGCACAGCAAAGGGACCTTGGTAGTGGTGGGGTCCCTTAGAAATGAAGTGGGAGCTGCCTTGCCCGGTAGAGGAGCCAGACTGGGCTGTATCCCACAAACAGAACTCACAGGCACCCCAAGGGGGATTTTATCAAATCCTGGAGTACTTTCTTTTCTTACTACAGCAACATATCTTCTCTTCCTTTGAATTCATAATCCAGGACTACATAAATATCTCGTAAGCTTTAAAAATTCAAGTCCCTCTGACACAGGAACTTGACCATAAGCACAACCTGAATCCCAAACTGAACCCAAATATTATTTTTTTATTGAACCATGAACTACCTCCAAAATATGTTGTGAGTTTTTATTTTCCTTCTAAAAATCACTATTGTGGTGAATCAATTCACTCTGGAGCTAATCCAGATGCTTTCTAAAATCAGTCAACTAGAAGAAAATGGGGATATCAGAATATTCTCTGAATTGAACGCAAGCAAAATTCTTTGCATTGGAGAATTGGCTCTGACTGGTTGCTGTGGGAATTTGGCCTGTGGCCTCATGTTTCCAGTGGCTAGTCAGATGCAGCATTCTTCTGCATTTCTATTTCTTTCTGAGTGAGGACCTTGCCAGGACCCATGGGGCACCTGTGACCAATTATGTATGGTCCAGGTGGCATCGTTAGGGTGTTAGCAGGTGGCAGCGGTCCGTATGCATGGAAAAATGAATAAGATGGAGGTATATCGTCCTAGGGAGAGGGAGAAGAGAGATGGAAAGGGAGTTTCTGGGGCTGCTTTGTGTTTGTTCTTTATGGTTTTAACTGCTGGCAAAGAACCCTTTCCTGCCTGGAGCGCCGCTTGGGAGCAGGGAGAGGTGTGGGAGGGGATGGGGAGAGAGCTAGAAGCTGGCCTTTCTCTGCTCACCGTTGTCAGCAGCTCATTAGGGATTCTAATCAGGCAGAAATATTTTCCCATTACCTCATTACCAACTCTAACAAGGTCCCAGCTCCAGGTCGCGGCTGCTTTTCTCCTGCTGGGGTTAACGATGAGCAGCTTGTTGGAGCCTTCAGTAACTCATTTGTTATAACATGCGATTCACAGCAGCAAGAAGGCTCTGGGGTGGAGGAGGCAGAGCAGAGAGCAGGGGAAGAGGTGGAGGGAGAGCCCTCTTCGCAGAGGACAGGAAGGCAGAAACGCCCAGTGCTTCGGGGAAACCAAGCTCAGACCCTAATGGGCACCTTGAATCTTCTGGGAATCCGGGCCCAGCTCTGTGTGAGGTGCAGACCAGCTCCAATTGGGTGTGGAAACAGGTGATATCATGACCAGTTGTTGGCTGGGGATTAACGGGCAAGCTTTTAATCCTGTAGCGACAATCTTCAGGACCTCTGCTTCGTGTGCTTGTATGGCCCTAGACGCCAATCCTTGAACTTAGTGATTTGAAAAATATTTGCATGCCATCATTTACCAGGTCAAAGCCTATCCACGGCTTCCTAATTCCCATCGTCTTACACCAAAACTTCTTTACTTGCCTATCTAGGCTCTCCATAAAATACCTCTACTCAAACTAGTTGTGTTTCAAGTATTTCCCCCATACAAAATCCTCTATTTGAAACCCTTAAGGACTTGGTCTCTTCAGGATCCCATAAAGATTGTTAATTTTACCTTCTGCTTGATTGTTCTTCCTTCACATTCAAGTCCTATCCATTCACCAAAGCTTAACCAAAGCATTATATCTTCCATAAATCCTTTCATGATGATGCTACTTGATGCCTACAGCATGGCTTAAAATGGGGATCTGCCAGATTTGGCCCATCTCTTTTTATAAATAAAGTTTCATTGGAACCCAGCCATGCTCACATGCTTTCTTAGCTGCTTTTGCACTACATCAGAAGAGTTAAGTGGTTGCAACAGAGACCATATGACTGGCAAAGCCTAAAATATTTACTGTTTGCCCCTTTGCAGAAAAAGTTTGTCTACCCCAGCTTAAACCATAAAGTTTATAACTTTAATTTATATTGTGCGTCCTTAAATTCTTTCAGAATGCCCTCCCAGCTTATTCTTTTTCTCCTCTTCTTCCTATCCACTCTGCACTCTTCCCACCTTCTTTTGCTCCGAACTTTCATCACATTTTATCTGTTTATTTCTTGTGATGCTTTTCTCTTTCTAAAAATTGTAACCGTCATTTATTTAAATGCCTGTTCTGTATAATCTCTAGTCTGTAAGCCCTTTGCGGGCAGAATCTCTTCAGATCCATCTCTGCAACCCCTCAACTATTAGCACAGGGTTCAGTAAGTGGGGAAAGAACCTCGTTGGTTTCAGAGTCTGCCATGGCTCCTGAATGGCCTTTCTGGAATTGCCATGAGAGGTGTCAACAGTTTTCTGGCAGTTCTGTTCAGGGTTGTGACATCCTGAAGAGCTGTGTTCCTTGTAGAATAAAGCTATCTAACCCTGCCCTTGAATTACTGCTTCCTCAGTAGTGAGATCACCATTTCATGGAGGGTAGGGTGCCTTGCAAGTTTGTGGATGAATTAGGGGATACTATTGATCCTGGTTCATTTCCATCTCTCCCTTGTTTTCTAACATGATCCCATTTTATAGAATTCCAGGTGTAGGCCCCTCAGTTCTATGGAGATGTCTGAGAAAAACAAAAGCTTCCTGTCTTTCCATCTTTATTATACAAAATCACAGTGAAATTGTGGGAGGCAGAATAATGGCCCCCAAAGATGTCTATGTCCTAATCCCTGGAAACTGTAACTACATTACTTTATAATGCAAACGGGAGTTTGAAGATATGATTAAGGGTAAGATTTTGAGATGGTGATATTATCTTGGATTATTGGATTGTCCAATTTAATAACCTGAGTCCTTAAAGGTAGAATAGTGAGGCAGGAGAGTAGGTCAGAGAGATGTGACATGAGAAGGACTCAATCCATTGTTGCTGACTTTGAAGATAGGGAAAGGGCCATGAGCTAAGGAATGAGGGCAACCTCTAGAAGCTGGAAAGATAAGGTACAGATTCTCCCCTAGAGCTTCCAGAAGGGAAGGCAGCCCTGACACCACATTGATTTTAGCTCACTGAGACCCATGTCCGACTTTGACCTCTAGAACAAGCAGATAATGTATTTATATTGTTGAAGACACTAAATTTGTGGTAATTTATTACAGGAGCAGTAGAAATTTTACCATTTTACAGAAAATATTTCACTGACTTAGGGAGGCTGTGTGGGGAGGTGGGAGCTAGCTGGTATTTGTCTATCCATTCCAGAAAAAAGAAGTGTTGTTCAGAGTCCTGGAGCTAGATCTGGCCTGGTTGTCTTGGAGATCATTACATTTACCCCTAAGATTAAGTTAAATTGGGGAAATGTGTATGGCCTTTTGCCGTCAGTATTTTTGGGGGAAGGCATGGACTGGCTTTGTGGAGTTTTTGTTGCATGTACATAGTGTATACAGACTTCAGGTTTTTAGACCAGTTTGTAGAACTCTGGTCCTCAGGGAGTCAGGAACCCTGAAGTTCACGGCCTGGGGTGATTTCTCCTGGGCATTGCTTTGGTTACTAAAACAACTGGATGAACCATGTATCAATTATCTATTGACATAATAATGCTACATAAAAAAACATCCCCCACCAAAAAAACCCCAAAAAACAAAAAAAATCCCCCAAACCTCACTGACTTGAAACAATAACCATTTATCATTGCTCACAGGCTTATGGCTCTGCTGATCTGGGCTGGGCTCAGCTGGGCTCAGCATCTGTGGTCAGGTTGGCTGGAGGCTGATTGGTTCAGAATGACCTCAGCTGGGGAGACTTGGCTCTTCTCCACATGCTCTCTCCCCTCCAGAAGGCTAGCTGATGGTGTTCTCATGACAGGGGAGGGAGAAAGGGGGGTTGTGGAGAGTGGGAGAGGGAGAGGGAGAGGGAGAGGGAGAGGGAGAGGGGAGTAGGTGAGGCCTCCAGAGGCCTAGTTTGGAGCTGGTATGTTGCTGCCCACATTCTGTTGGTCAGAGGAACTTACAAGGAAGCCTAGATTTAAAGAACAGGGAAATAGTTTCAACTTCTTGATGAGAAGAACTACCAGGTCACATTGCAAGTGGTGTGGGAAGGATGGAGAATTAGGGCCATTTTTGCAGTCAGTCTGCCACAGACTCTCCAGGAAGGGAAAAATGCCCTTAGACCCAAACAGCTCCTGAGAGCTGGCTCCTTTCCTAGCGTGGGAGTCATCAGAGCCTCCGGATCCCACCCCCTTTTCACTACATGTCCTCTCTCAAAGAAAGCCACAATTCTCCCTATGAACTGCCAGCCATCAGCGCCCGCCTTCCCTGTCTCTCGGCTCCAAGCCTGAGGGATGTCGTGGACGACCAGCCAGCTTGATGAATGCCGCCTCTGTAAACCCTCCCCTGGCCTCTGTCACAGCATCAATGTGAAATGAACTTGCTAATACTCTGAGAGCCACAAACCTTTTCCTCTTCCCCAGCACGACGCATCGAATCGATCTGGCTGGGTGAGCCGCGACAAACCAAACCCCACAGAAAAAGGCATCAGCAAATTTAAAGCCTCGTTCAAGGTCTTGATTCACCATAAACTAAGTTGCCGGCAGCAGGTGTTGACACTTCTTCCACGGCGGTTGATACCGGGATTTATCGACTTGCCATAGATGTTGATATTGACCAAGACTGAGTTCCAAATGAAAAGACCTATGGCAGTATATCTTTATTGCTCAGATAATCTGCGGACTTGCTAATCCTTCCTTGTCCCACTCAATAATGTTGCAGAAATTCTTTTGGAACGGAGAGACCATTACTTAAACACAAGATGCTCTTTCCCTACAAGACCTCCTGAAACAGGGATGGAGGTACCAGCAGTGTGTTGAGAACATAACCAGTGTTGGAAAATCTATTTGTGCCTGTGCCCGAAACCATAATGCCTTTAAGTTTTTAAAAACCCAGCTCTCTCCTCTTGGGAAACAGCCCAGAAAAAAACACAGTAGGATTTGACATGGAACCTGTTCATGAATAGTGTCCACTTCCCTTTCCCCACTGGTCCACTTCAGGGCCACAGGTGTGCCTACCTCCCACCCAGGCTAGTGAACAGTATGATGTCACCCTTAGTGCTGGTCCCTGACAGTGAAATTAATGTGACAGTTGGTTCTTGCTAATTGTGGGGCCCACTAGGAACACAGAAAAAGAGGGACAATTTATTACCTGCTACTCTGTTTTCTCATTGAAATAACTACAGTCTGCAGCCCTCCTAAGGGAGGATATGTACGCATTAGAGTCACCTATGGTGACTTTTGAGTTATTTTGGATATCAGGGTCCCTAGGAAAATCAGCAGGGAGAAGATGAGCCAACTGAACAGGGCCAAGGAAGCAGCCCAGAGTGGCTGGGTCAGGGAGCAAGCCAGAGGGGCAGAATTTCCAACCCAGCTCCCTTACCCAGCTCTGTTCCCCTGGATGGTTTCTAAGGGCCTCTTCAAAGAGGAAGATGGAGGCCAGTGGGGAGAGGCCAAGGAAGACAGAGCCACAGGAAGATGGAGGTTTCACAGACATGCTCTCCCCTGCCATCAGGTAAGCAGGTGCAGGATGACCCAGATGCTGACCCACAGTGGGACTCTTGCTCTGTTCTCTCTTCTAAGACTTGCATAGTCATTAGCAGTGCAATCTCTACTAGCCCTCCTGGCTTGCGGCCTCAGGGAGGGAAGGAATTGATCACAACGTCAACTGCATTCCAAAGAGGTACTAACAGAGGTTGAGAGCACAGGCTTGGCCGCCAGACAGTTTGGGGTTTGCAATCTGGCTTCTGTACTTATCAGCTGGGTGACCTTGGGCAAGTCTCTTATCTTTTCTAAGCCACAGTTTTCTCATCTGTAAAAAGGAGGAAATAGTAACTGTACCATGGCAGGCAATGTTTATGGCCTCCTTTTCTTCCTTGCCAACAGAATATCAACTTTGTTCAGGTGTCACTTCCCATGATTTCTGGGGAGGTGGGCCTAGGTCCTGATCCTAGAGTGAACATGTGATCAGTTCTGGCCAATGAGTTGAAAAGGGAACATTTTGGGAGTAGTTCTGGCATTTTCCCTCCCTGATATGAGAAGGCAGACAAAGAGCATCTCTGTATTCTGTCTGCCACCTGCTTCCTTCTTGACGTGAAGTTGGTTGGTGGGAGGAACCCCCCCTGCTCATGCTGCCCCCTGCTTCCTACAGTGGAAATTTCTTGACTAATGCTATGGCTGTGGCAGCAATTTTATTCCCAAGAGACCAGGAGAATGTGGAGACACCTATTCAGGGTCCTCCATCATGGAGCAGCTAAGACAAAGCCTAACCACCCAAGTTTCATGTGAGAAAAATGAACCCTTGTTTGTTAATGTTGCTGTGAATTGATTATTCTGTTCCTTGCAACCAAAAGCATTCGTAAACAATATAAGTACCTATTTCATGGTTTGATGGGAGAATTAAATAAGATAGTCAGAGGGTCTTCTGGACAGAGGCCTGAAAGCTTCTCCAATTTCTCTGCAGAGTCTTGACAGTAGGTTTGTGATATTTCCTCCTTGAGAATAATGATGAAAGAGAGAGGCTGGGAAAAGGAGCAGAGAAGTGAGATAACTCCACTTTTCTCTTTCTGTTTTGGGGAGAAGGCAATTCAGACTTTAGATGATGATTCTCCAACCACTGTGCCTGTAATTCATTGCATGCTGGGTCAAGCGACTATTGAATACATCTTGCAGACAATGGCTGGATTTAAAATTTTTTGTGTACCTCAAACATTGGTAAATTTCATTCAATTTTCTCATTGCTTTACCTACTAAGTTTAGGATTGTGTAGGGCATCACTTCAGTTCAATAAGCAGTGGTTTCCATTGTTTTAGGTTTTTTATTTCTTTGCCATTAGGTCTGCAATCTGTACAGACTGAAGGGGACTAGACAGTTCTCGTTGCAAAGGAACCTTTTGGTAAGTGAAGAATCATTATTTAATGCTAAGAATCATCTTCCAATTAATTTATTTGCTAAAATTCTTGAGAACCCAATAGTTGGATGCTCAAATAGGGTAGCAATCTGCCCCAGGTTGGCTTCTGAACCCTGAAGCTCAACGTACTGTGGTAGCTCACAGCCTGAGAGAATCTTGCAAGCTATTTGCAAGGATCAGGGGAGGGACTGCAAAACAATGTATTCTTAGCTTTGAGTTGGTATAGCTTGTCTGTCTCATAGGTTAGTATTTATTTTTAAAATTTTATTTAAAAATTATTATATAGTAAAATTAATGTTTTGTGTGTATACGATTCTATTAATTTTGACACATATATGGATTTATGTAACCACCACCATAATTAAAACAGTGGTCCCTCATGCTAGCTCTTTCTAGTCACATTGTTTTCTCACCTCCAACCTCTGCCACTGACTTGTCTGTTTGCCATCACTATAGTTTTGTGTTTTCGAGAATGTCATATAAAGGGAATCATATAGTAGATCACCCTTTGAAACTGGCTTTTTCATTCAGCAGAATATCTTAGAGGTTCATTCAAGTTGTTGTGTGCATTAAAATCTGTTCATTTTTATTGCTGAGTGGTTGATATTCCACTATATGGTTGTTCCACAGTTTGTTTATCCATTCACCTTTTGAAGGATAGTTAGGTCGCCTCCAGTTTGGGACAATAATGAATAAAGCCACTATAAACATTTGTGTTCAGGTTTTTGTGTGAACTTGGGTTTTCATTTCTTAGGGTAAATAATTAGAAGTTGGATTGCTGGGTCATATGGTAAGTGTACGTTTAACTTTGTAAGAAGTTGCCAAGCTGCTTTCTGGAGTGGCCACACCATTTTGCATTCCTGTCAGCAAGGTGGGAGAGTTCTAGTTAGTCCATATTTTAATCAGTACTTGGCATTTTGGGTATTTAAAATTTTATTTTAGCCATTTAATGTGTGTAGCGGTAAGTCACTATGATTTTAATTTGCATTTTCCTA
Source organism: Tursiops truncatus (assembly GCF_011762595.2). Classification (NCBI taxonomy): domain Eukaryota; kingdom Metazoa; phylum Chordata; class Mammalia; order Artiodactyla; family Delphinidae; genus Tursiops; species Tursiops truncatus. The sequence goes on along the minus strand of NC_047035.1, from coordinate 25,139,503 downwards.
ATGGTTAATAATGTTGAACATTTTTTTGACATCCATATATCCTCCTTGATGAAGTGTTTATTTCAGTCCTTTGTCCATTTTTAAATTGTGCTACTTGTTTTCCTGTTGTTGAGTTTTGAGAATTCTTTATATATTCTGGATACAAGCCCTTTGTTGAACACGTGATTTGAAAATATTTTCTTCCAGTCTGTAGCTTGTCTTTTCACTCTCTTAACAGTGTCTTCTGCAGACCAATGTTTCTAGGTTTGAAGAAATCTGAATTTCAGTTTTTTTCTTTTATGCGTTATACTTTGTGTCATATCTAAGAATGTTTTGCCTAACTTTAGATCTCAAAGATTTTGCCCATGTCTTCCACAAGTTTTGTAGTTTTATATTTTATATTTAGATATATGATCCAATTGAGTTAATTTTTGTATATGGTGTGAAATTTAAGTTGAAGTTCAGTTTTTTTTATTTTAGCATATGGATGTCCAGTTGTTCCAGTACCATTTGCTGAAAAGACTGTCCTTTCCCCATTGAATGGCTTTTGCACTTTTGTAAAAAAAAAAAAAAAAAAAAAAAAATGAGTTGGTCATGTTTGTATGGGGCTATTTTTGGACTCTGTTCTGTTTCATTGATACGTGCATGTCTATTTCTTTGCTAATTCCATGTCTTGACTACTGTAGCTTTATAAAGAGTATTAAAATTCGGGTAGTGTGACTTCTCCAACCTTACTCTTCATTTTCCAAGATTGGTTTAGCTATTTGTCTTCATCAGTTTGGGCTGCTAAAACAGAATGACACAGAATGAGTGACTTAAACAACAAACATTTATTTTTCAGTTCTGGAGGTAGGAAGTTTGAGATCAGGGTGTCAACACGGCTGGTGAGAGCCCTCCTCTTAGTTCATAGCTGGCTGCCTTGCTGTATTCTTCACATGGAAGAAAGAGAGAGGAAGTAAACTCTCTCTTGCCTGTTCTTCTAAGGGCAGTAATTCCATTATGAGGGCTCCACTCTCATGACCTCCCCAAAGCTCCATCTGCAAATACCATCACACTGAGGATTAGGGTTTCAGCATATGAGTTTTAGGGGTACACAAACATTCAGTCCGTAGCACTATTCTAGTTTCTTTGCTTTTCCATATAAATTTTAGAACTAGTTTGCCCAATTCTATAAAAAAAAATCCTGCTGGAACTTTGACTGAAATTGTATGAATCTATAGATTAGTCTGGGAAAAATAAATATCTTTACTATACTGAGTTTTCCAGTCTGTGAGCAGAGTATGTTTTGTCATTTATTTAGGCCAAATTTGAATTCTTTCATCAGCATTTTGTAGTTTTTTCAACTCACAGGTCCCATGCATATTTTGTTAGGTTTATACATAAGTATTTTATTTTTCTTGAATATGAAATATGAACATGGTATGTATTTTTACTAGTGTCTAAAACTATGATTGGGGCTTCCCTGGTGGCGCAGTGGTTAAGAATCTGCCTGCCAATGCAGGGGAAATGGGTTTGAGCCCTGGTTGGGAAAATCCCACATGCCGTGGAGCAACAAAGCCCATGCGCCACAACTACTGAGCCTGCGCTCTAGAGCCTGTGAGCCACAACTACTGACCTTGCTAGCCACAACTGCTGAAGCCTGCATGCCTACAGCCTGTGCTCCACAACAAGAGAAGCCACCACAATGAGAAGCCCTCACACCACAATGAAGAATAGCCCCCGCTCTTCACAAGTGGAGGAAGCCCGCGCACAGCAATGAAGACCCAATGCAGCCAAAAAAAACCAAACAAACTACGATTGATTTTTGTGTGTTGAACATTGAACTGGTGGCCTGTGACCTTGTTAAACTCACTTACCGTTTCTATGAATTTTGCTGTTGTTGTTATTGTTGATTTCTCAGGACTGTATATTTAGAAAACTATGTTTGTGAATAAAGACATTTTTATTTCTTCCTTTCCAATCTGTAGGTATTTTATTTCTTTTTCTTGCCTAGTTACATTAACTACAATTTCCAGTATGATGTTGATTGGACTGGTGAGAGTATGTCTTCTTCCTTTTTTTTTTTTTAACATCTTTATTGGAGTATAATTGCTTTACAATGTTGTATTAGTTTCTGCTGTATAAAAAAGTGAATCAGTTATATGTATACCTATATCCCCATATCCCCTTCCTCTTGCGCCTCCCTTCCACCCTCCCTATCCCACCTCTCTAGGTCATCGCAAAGCACCGAGCTGATCTCCCTGTGCTATGCAGCTGCTTCCCACTAGCAATCTGTTTTACATTTGGTAGTGTATATATGTCCGTGCCACTCTCTCACTTCGTCCCAGCTTACCCTTCCCCCTCCCCATGTCCTCAAGTCCATTCTCTACATCTGAATCTTTACTCCTGTCCTGCCCCCAGGTTCTTCAGAACCATTTTTTTTAGATTCCATATATATGTGTTAGCATATGGTATTTGTTTTTCTCTTTCTGACTTACTTCACTCTGTATGACAGACTCTAGGTCCATCCACCTCACTACAAATAACTAATTTCACTTTTTTTACGGCCGAGTAATATTCCATTGTATACATGTGCCACAACTTCTTTATCCATTCATCTGTTAATGGACACTTAGGTTGCTTCCATGTCCTGGCTATTGTAAATAATGCTGCAGTGAACATTGTGGTACATGTCTCTTTTTGAATTATGGTCTTCTCAGGTTATACGCCCAGTAGTGGGATTACTGGGTCATATGGTACTTCTATTTTTAGTTCTTTTAAGGAACCTCCATACTGTTCACCATAGTGGCTGTATCAATTTACATTCGCACCAACAGTGCAACAAGGTTCCCTTTACTCCACACCCTCTCTAGCATTTATTGTTTGTAGAGATTTTGCTGATGGCTATTCTGACCCATGTGAGGTGATACCTCACTGTGGTTTTGATTTGCATTTCTCTAGTGATTAGTGATGTTGAGCATCCTTTCATGTGTTTGTTGGCAATCTGTATATCTTCTTTGGAGAAATGTCTATTTAGGTCTTCTGCCCATTTTTGGATTCGGTTTTTTTTTTTTTTATATTGAGCTGCATGAGCTGCTTGTTTATTTTGGAGATTAAGCCTTTGTCAGTTGCTTCATTTGCAAATATTTTCTCCCATTCTGAGGGTTGTCTTTTAATCTTGTTTATGGCTTCCTTTGCTGTGCAAAAGCTTTGAAGTTTCATTTAGGTCCCATTTGTTTATTTTTGTTTTTATTTCCATTTCTCTAGGAGGTGCAAAAAGGATCTTGCTGTGATTTATGTCATAGAGTGTTCTGCCTATGTTTTCCTCTAAGAGTTTGATAGTGTCTGGCCTTAAATTTAGGTCTTTAATCCATTTTGAGCTTAATTTTGTGTATGGTGTTAGGGAGTGTTCTAATTTCATTCTTTTACATGTAGCTGTCCAGTTTTCCCAGCACCACTTATTGAAGAGGCTGTCTTTTCTCCATTGTATATTCTTGCCTCCTTTATCAAAAATAAGGTGACCATATGTGCATGGGTTCATCTCTGGGCTTTCTATCCTGTTCCTTTGATCTTTCTGTTTTTGTGCCAGTACCATACTGTCTTGATGACTGTAGCTTTGTAATATAGTCTGAAGTCAGGGAGCCTGATTCTTCCAACTCCATTTTCTTTCTCAAGATTGCTTTGGGTGTTCAAGGTCTTTTGTGTTTCTATACAAATTGTAAAAATTTTTGTTCTAGTTCTGTGAAAAATGCCTTTGGTAGCTTGATAGGGATTGCATTGAACCTGTAGATTGCTTTGTGTAGTATAGTCATTTTCACAATGTTGATTCTTCCAATCCAAGAACATGGTATGTCTCTCCATCTGTTTGTATCATCTTTAATTTCTTTCATCAGTGTCTTATAGTTTTCTGCATAAAGGTCTTTTGTCTCCTTAGGTAGGTTTATTCCTAGGTATGTTATTCTTTTTGTTGCAATTGTAAATGGGATTGTTTCCTTAATTTTTCTTTCAGATTTTTTGTCGTTAGTATATAGGAATGCAAGAGATTTCTATGCATTAATTTTGTATCCTGCCACTTTACCAAATTCATTGATTAGCTCTAGTAGTTTTCTGGTAACATCTTTAGGATTCTCTATGTATAGTGTCATGTCATCTGCAAACAGTGACAGCTTTACTTCTTCTTTTCCCATTTGGATTCCTTTTATTTCTTTTTCTTCTCTGATTGCTGTGGCTAAAACTTCCAAAACTATGTTGAATAATAGCGGTGAGAGTGGGAAACCTTGTCTTTTTCCTGATCTTAGAGGAAATGGTTTCAGTTTTTCACCATTGAGAACAATGTTGGCTGTGGGTTTGTCATATATGGCCTTTATTATATTGAGGTAGGTTCTTTCTATGCCCACTTTCTGGAGAGTTTTTATCATAAATGGGTGTTTGAATTTTGTCAAAAGCTTTTTCTGCATCTATTGAGATGATCATATGATTTTTATCATTTGTTAATATGGTGTATCACATTGATTGATTTGCATATATTGAAGAATCCTTGCAATCCTGGGATAAACCCCACTTGATCATGGTGTATGATCCTTTAATGTGCTGTTGGATTCTGTTTGCTAGTATTTTGTTGAGGATTTTTGCATCTATGTTCACCAGTGATATTGGTCTGTAATTTTTTTTGTGACATCTCTGTCTGGTTTTGGTATCAGGGTGATGGTAGTTTCATAGACTGAGTTTGGGAGCATTCCTCCCTCTGCTATATTTTGTAAGAGTTTGAGAAGGATAGGGGTTAGCTCTTCTCTAAATGATAGAATTCGTCTGTGAAGCCATCTGGTCCTGGGCTTTTGTTTGTTGGAAGATTTTTAATTAGTTTCAGTTTCCATGCTTGTGATTGGTCGGCTTATATTTTCTATTTCTTCCTGGTTCAGTCTCAGAAGGCTGTGCTTTTCTAAGAATTTGTCCATTTCTTCCAGGTTGTCCATTTTATTGGCATAGAGTCGTTTGCAGTTGTCTCTTAGGATGCTTTGTATTTCTGCGATGTCTGTTGTAACTTCTTTTTCATTTCTAATTTTATTGATTTGAGTCCTCTCCCTCTTTTTCTCGATGAGTCTGGCTAATGGCTTATCAGTTTTGTTTATCTTCTCAAAGAACCAGCTTTCAGTTTTATTGATCTTTGTTATTGCTTTCTTAATTTCTTTTTCATTTATTTCTGATCTGATCTTTATGATTTATTTCTTTCTGCTAACTTTGGTTTTTTTTTTTCTTCTTTCTCTAATTGCTTTAGGTGTAAATTTAGGTTGTTTATTTGAGATGTTTCTTGTTTCTTGAAGTAGGATTGTATTGCTATAAACTTCCCTCTTAGAACTGCTTTTGCTGCATCCCATAGGTTTTGGGTCATTGTGTTTTCATTGTCATTTGTTTCTAGGTATTTTTTGATTTCCTCTGTTATTTCTTCAGTGATCTCTTGGTTATTAAGTAGTGTATTGTTAACCTCCGTGTGTTTGTATTTTTTACAGGTTTTTTCCTGTAATTGATATCTAGTCTCATAGCATTGTGGTTGGAAATGATACTTGATACAATTTCAATTTTCTTAAATTTACCGAGGCTTGATTTGTGACCCAAGATATGATCTATCCTGGAGACTGTTCCATGAGCACTTGAGAAGAAAGTGTATTCTGTTGTTTTTGGGTAGAATGTCCTATAGATATCAATTAAGTCTATCTGGTCTACTGTGTCTTCTAAGCTTGTGTTTCTTTATTTATTTTCATTTTGGATGATCTCTCCTTTAGTGAAAGTGGGGTGTTAAAGTCCCCTACTATTATTGTGTCACTGTCGATTTTCCATTTTATGGCTGTTAGCATTTGCCTTATGTATTGAGGTACTCCTATGTTGGGTGCATAAATAGTTTCAATTGTTATATCTTCTTCTTGTATTCATCCCTTGATCATTATGTAGTGTCTTTGTCTCTTATAATAATCTTTTTTTAAAGTCTATTTTGTCTGATATGAGTATTGCTACTCCAGCTCTCTTTTGATTCCCATTTGCATGGAATATCTTTTTCCATACCCTCACTTTCAGTCTGTATGTGTACCTAGGTCTGAAGTGGGCCTTTTGTAGACAGCATATATATGGGACTTGTTTTTGTGTCCATTCAGCCAGTCTGTGTCTTTTGGTTGGAACATTTAATCCATTTACGTTTAAGGTAATTATTGATATTTATGCTCCTATTACCATTTCCTTAATGGTTTGGGGTTTGTTATTGTAGGTCTTTTCCTTCTCTTGTGTTTCTTGCCTAGAGAAGTTCTTTTAGCATTTGTTGTAAAGCTCGTTTGGTGGTGCTGAGTTCTCTTAACTTTTGCTTTCTGTAAAAGTTTTAAATTCTCCATCAAATCTGACTGAGATCCTTGCTGGGTAGAGTAATCTTGGTTGTAGGTTTTTCCCTTTCATCATTTTCAATATGTCCTGCCACTCCCTTCTGGCTTGCAGAGTTTCTGCTGAATGATCAGCTGTTAACTTTATGGGTTTTCCCTTGTATGTTATTTGTTGCTTTTCCCTTGCTGCTTTTAATCATTTTTCTTTTAATTTAATTTTTGATAGTTTTATTAATATGTGTCAGTGTGTTTCTCCTTGGATTTATCCTGTATGGGACTCTGTGTGCTTCCTAGACTTGATTGACTATTTCCTTTCCCATGTTAGGGAAGTTTTCAACTATAATCTGTTCAAATATTTTCTCAGACCCTTTCTTATTCTCTTCTTCTTCTGGGACCCCTATAATTCGAATGTTGGTGCATTTAATGTTGTCCCAGAGCTCTTTGAGTCTGTCCTCAATTCTTTTCATTCTTTTTTCTTTATTCTGCTCTGTGGCAGTTATTTCTACTATTTTACCTTCCAGGTCACTTATCCATTTTTCTGCCTCAGTTATTCTGCTATTGATTCCTTCTAGAGAATTTTTAATTTCATTTATTGTGTTGTTCATCATTGTTTGTTTGTTCTTTAGTTCTTCTAGGTCCTTGTTAAACGTTTCTTGTATTTTCTCTATTCTACTTCCAAGATTTTGGATCATTTTTACTATCATTACTCTGAATTCTTTTTCAGGTAGACTGCCTATTTCCTCTTCATTTGTTTGGTCTGGTGGATTTTCATCTTGCTCCTTCATCTGCTGCATATTTCTCTGTGTTCTCCTTTTGTTTAACTTACTTTGTTTAGGGTCTCCTTTTTGCAGGCTGCAGGTTCGTAGTTCCCATTGTTTTTGGTGTCTGCCCCCAGTGGGTGAGGTTGTTTCAGTGGCTTGTGTAGACTTCCTGGTGGAGGGGACTGGTGTCTGTGTTCTGGTGGGTGGGGCTGTATCTTTTCCTTCTGGTGGGCATGGCTGCGTCCAGTGGTGTGTTTTGGAGTGTCTTGAACTTAGTATGACTTTAGGCAGCCTCTCTGCTAATGGGTGGGGTTGTGCTCCTGTCTTGCTAGTTGTTTGGCATGGGGTGTCCAGCACTGGAGCTTGCTGGTCATTGGGTGGAGCTGGGTCTTAGTGTTGAGACGCAGATCTCTGGGAGAGCTCTTGCTGACTGATACTATCAGTGGGGCTGGGAGGTTTCTTGTGGTCCAATGTCCTGGACTCAGCCCTCCCACCTTGGAGGCTCAGGCCCGACATGCAGCCAGAGCACCAAGACCCTGACAGCCACACAGCTCAGAAGAAAAATAAGAAAGAAACAAACAAACAAACAAAAAAGAACAGCCAGAACCCTATGACAAAGGGTAAAAGCAAAGCTATACAGACAAAATCACACAAAGAAGCATATACATACACACTCACAAAAAGAGAAAAAAAATTATATAAAAAGAAAAAAGGAAGAGAGCAACCAAACCCTAAACAAATCCACCAATGATAATAAGCACTAAATAGTAAACTAAGGTAAGCATAAAAGCATAAGCAAGTTAGACACAGAAAGCAAGCCCCAAGTCTACAGTTGCTCCCAAAGTCCACCACCTCAATTTTGGGAACATTCATTGTCTATTCAGCTATTCTTCAGATGCAGGGTTTATCAAGTTGATTGTGGGGATTTAATCTGCTGCTCCCGAGGCTGCATGGAGAAATTCCCCTTCTCTTCTTTGTTTGCACAGCTCCTGGGGTTCAGCTTTGGTTTTGGCCCTGCCTCTGCCTGTAGGCCACCCTCAGGAGTCCGTTACCCACCCAGACAGGAGGGGGTTAAAGCAGCAGCTGATTCGGGCTCTCTTGCTCACTCACGCCAGGGGGAGGGAGGGGTACAGTAATCATAATTGGAATGTGGGGCGAGCCTGAGGTGGCAGAGGCTGGCTTGACATTGCAACAGCCTGAGGCACACCCTGTGTTTTCCTGGGAAAGTTGTCCCTGGATCACGGGACCCCGGCAGTGGCGGGCTGCACAGGCTCCCGGGAGGGGAGGTGTGGATAGTGACCTGTGCTTTCACACAGGCTTCTTGGTGGCTGCAGCAGCAGCCTTAGCATTTCATGCCCATCTCTGGTGTCCGCGCTGATAGCCGCAGTTCACGCCCGTCTCTGGAGCTCATTTAGGCGGTGCTCTGCCTTCTGTGGGCACACAGGGAAGGAATCCCCTCTCTTTGCACACCCAGTAACAATGGTCTCTTGCCTCTCTGGCAGGCCCAGACTTTTTCCCAGACTCCCTCCCGGCTAGCTGAGGCTCACGAGCCCCCTTCAGGCTGTGTTCACGGAGCCAACCCCAGTCCTCTCCTTGGGGTCTGACTTCCGAAGCCCAAGCCTCAGCTCCCAGGCCCCACCCATCCCAGTGGGTAAGCAGAGAAGCCTCTCAGGCTGGTGAGTGCTGGTCGGCACCAATCCTCTGTGTTGGAATCTCTCCACTTTGCCCTCCGCACCCCTGTTGCTGCGCTCTCCTTCGTGGCTCCAAAGCTCCGCCCCTGCCCACACCCCATCCCCACCAATGAAGGGGCTCCCTAGTATGTGGAAACTTTTCCTCCTTCACAGGTCCTTCCCAGAGGTGCAGGTCCTGTCCCTATTCTTTTGTCTCTGTTTTTTCTTTTGCCCTACCCAGGTACGTGGGGAGTTCCTTGCCTTTTGGGAGGTCTGAGGTCTTCTGCCAGCGTTCCTTGCCTTTGGGAGGTCTGAGGTCTTCTGCCAGGTCTTCTGCCAGCGTTCTGTAGGAGTTGTTTCACATGGAGACGTATTTTTGATGTATTTGTTGGGAGGAGGGCGATCTCCACATCTCACTCCTCCACCATCTTGAAATTAGTTCTCCTTCTTCCTAACCTTAGGGGAAAATAATTCAATCTTTCACCATTAAGTATGATGCTAGCTGTAGGGTTTTTATAGATGTTTTTTGTTAGGTTGAGGAAGTTCCCTTGTATTCCTAGTTTGGTGGGATTTTAAAAAGTGATTATATGTTGCATTTTGTCCAATGTTTTCCTGTATCAACTGATATGAGGTTTTTCTTTTTAGATTGTTGATATAGTGGTTTGCATAGATTGATTTTCCAATATCAATCCATCCTTGAATTTCCAGAATAAACTTCACTTGTTTGTAGTATATTATTCTTTCTATGTTCTCCTGGACTTAATTTGCTAATATATTTTGAAGATTTTGCATCTATTTTCATTAGGGATATTGGTCTCCAGTTTTCTTTTCTTCTTTCTTCTCACTTCTTTCTTTCTTTTCTCTTTTTTTTGGGGGGGGTAGGGAGTACTGTCTTTGATTTTTGGCATTAGGGTAATGCTAAGTTCATAAATTGAGACAAAGTGTTCCCTCCTATTTTCTGGAAGAGATTGTCTAGAATTGTATTATTTCTTCTTTAAATAGTAGAATTTGCCAGTAAAATCCTGGGGATTATTTTGGGGGGAAGATTTTTAAACTATAATTTAATAGTTATAGCACTATTTGGGTTACCTATTTCATCTTGGGAGAGTTTGAGTAGTTTGTGGTTTTTGAAGAAGTGGTCATTTTATCTAAGTTGTCAAATTTACATGTGTAGAATTGGTTATAGTATTCTCTTACTATCATTTTAATGTATGTGGGGTTTATAGTGATAGCTCCTCTTTCAATCCTGGTGTTGAAACTTTGTATTTCTTCTTCTTTTTCCTTCTAGAAAATTTTCAATTTTATTTATCTTTTCATAACTAGCTTTTGGTTGTACTGATTTCCTTTTTTTTTTCTGCTTTCAATTTCATTGATTTCTTCAATATTTATTATTTCTTTCCTTTTGCTTGCTCTCTGTTTACTTTGTTCTTCTCTTCTGCTTTCTTACAGTGGAAACTTGGATTATTGACTTGAAACCTTCATTGTGTTCTAATATAATCACTTAATGCTATAGATTTCTCTAGAATTATGGCCTTAGCTACATCTCACAAATTTTGATGTGTTGTGTTTTCATTTTTGTTTAGTTAAAAATATTTCCTAATTTCCCTTGAGACTCTTCTTTGGCCTGTGAATTATGTAGAAGTTTGTTGTTTCATTTCCAAGCATTTGGAGATTTTTCTGTTATTTTTCTGTTACTGATCTAGTTTAATTCCATTATGGTCAGAGAACATTCTTTGCATGGTTTCAGTTCTTTAAAACTTGTTGGTTTAGTTTTTCACCCACTATTTGATCTATCTTTGTGAATGTTCCAAGAACATGTATTCTGCTATTCTTGAGTGGAGTGCAGTATTGAGAATGATGTGTATTCTTCTGTTGTTGGGTGAAGTGCTGTGTAAATGTCAATCAGATCCAGTTGTTTGATGATGTTGTTTAGTTCTTCTATATTCTTGCTGATTTTGTTTACTAGTTCTAATTATTAAGAGTGTCAAAGTCTCCAGCTATAATTATAGAGTTGCCTGCTTCTCCTTTCAGTTCTTATCAGTTTTTGCTTCATGTATTTTGAAGCTCTGTTGTTAGGTACACAGTTAGGATTGCTATTTCTTCTGGTGAATGACTCAGTAATTTTCTCATTTCTGAAATCTTTTTGGTCTGATATTAATATAGCCACTGTGACTTTATTTTTAGTGTTTGCATTGTATGCCTTCCCCCTCTTTTTATTTTTAATAAGTTTCTTGTAAACAGCACATAGTTGTGTCAGGGGTTTAAAAAAATGTATTCTGACAACATTTGTCTTTTAATTGGTGTGTTTAGATCATTTTTACTTAATGTAATTATTAATAAGTTTTGATTTAGGTCTACCATTTTATTATTTGCTTTCTGGATTGTACTCTCTTTTTGTCCCTCTGATTCCCCTTTCCATTTTATTTAGTATTTTTTTTGTAGTTTTATTTTGTATCTAGTTTACAGCAATTTGATTATGATGCATTTGGGCATGGGTTTCTTTGGGTTTATTCTTTTTTGGATTTGCTGAGCTTCTTCAATGTGTATGTTTATTTCTTTGTCTATTTAGACTATTTAAATCATTTTTAGTGTTTCACTCACGTTTCTTTATTTTTTGAGTCTATCTCTTTGTACATTTTTATTTAGTGGTTGCTATAGGGATTACAATATACATCTTAACTTTTCACAAACTACTTAGAGTCAATATTTTCCCACTTCAGGTGGAATGGAGAAATCTCACCACATCAATCTCTCTATTCTCCCATTTGAGGTTGTAATTATCTTACATAGTGTACCTGCACACATTGAAAAGTTCACCAGGTGATGTTACAATTCTGCTTTTAATCATCGAACACATTTTAAATAACTTAAGAGATGAGAGTAGTTTATTATACCTAACCAGATATTTACCCTTTCTGATGCTCTTCCTTCGTTCTGATGTTACAGATTTTCTTCTGGTATTATTTCCCTTCTGTCTGAAGAATTTCCTTTAACAATTCTTTTAGAGCAGGTCTGCTGGCATCTTAGTTTTTCTTCATCTGAGGAGATCTTTATTTTGTCTTAAATTCTGAAGGATATTTTTGACAAGTATGAAATCTTGGTTGATAGTGCTTTATTTTCAGCACCTTAAAAATGGTGTGCCACTTCCTCTGGTCTCCATGGTTTCTCATAACAAATCCATAGTCATCTGAATCACTGTTCTCCTATAGCTAATGTGTTGTTTTTCTCTGGTTGCTTTCATGACTTTTATTTTGTATTTAGTTTACAGCAATTTGATTATGGTGCATTTGGGCATGGGTTTCTTTGGGTTTATCCTTTTTTTGGATTTGCTGAGCTTCTTGAATTCGTATGTTTATTTCTTTTTCCAGATTTGGAGGGTTTTCAGCTATTATTTCTTCAAAAAATTTTCAGCAAGGTACTATTTTTTCTCTCTGGGACTCTATTTTTTTTTTTAAATAAATTTATTTACTTATTTATGGCTGCATTGGGTGTTGGTTGCTGCATGCAGGCTTTCTCTAGTAGTGGCCAGCAGGGACTACTCTTTGTTGGGGTGCTGGCTTCTTATTGCAGTGGCTTCTGTTGTTGTGGAGCATGGACTCTAGGTGCACGGGCTTCAGTAGTTGTGGCACACAGGCTCGGTAGTTGTGGCTCGTGAGCTCTAGAGCTCAGGCTCAGTAGTTGTGGCCATGGGCTTAGTTGCACTGCAGCATGTGGGATATTCCCGGACCAGGGCTTGAACCCATGTCCCCTGCATTGACAGGCTGACTCTTAACCACTGTGCCAGGGAAACCCCTCTCTGGGACTCTATTAACACAAATATTAGACCTTCAATTAGTGTCCCACAGGTAAGGCTCTGTTCTTCTTTTTTTTTTCCCTCTCATTTTCTTTATCTTTGTTATTCATTTTGGATAATTTTATTCTCTACCAGTTGGTTGACTCTTTCCTATGTAATCTCTATTCTGCCGTTGAACTCATACTGTATTCTTCAGTTCTAAACTTTCCTTTTGGTTCTTCTTGACGTTTTCCATTTCTTTGCTCAGAGTTTCTATATTTACATTAATTTCCAGAGTGTTAGGAATTATTTATTGGAGCATTTTAATAGTAGCTGCTTTAAATACTTTACCAGCTAATTCCAACTTTTGTGTTGTCTAGGTGTTGACACCTGTTGACTGTCTTTTCCCAAGTGAGCTGAAAATTTTCTGATTCTTCACATGTCAAGTAATTTTGAGTTGTACCCTGAATGTTTTTCATATTTTGTTATGAGATTCAGGGTCTTTTTAAAGGCTTATGGATAATGGTAATATTTTTATTTAAGTAGGCAGCTGATCTGGTCAGGTTTAGGCTGCAAGTTCGAATTCACTCTCTGTGGGCTGTTTCCATATCGATTTGGTTTCTAAATCCTTTATATATGCTACTTGAATCTCTCCCATGTGTGTGCCACCCAGTGGCTACTCTGGGACCTGGGGGGTGATCTGTATGTTAGTTCATGGTTCATAGTCTTTGGTTTGCTGTTTGGGATCAGGTCCGTGCAGGCACAGCTTGGAGGCAACCCCACAATCAGTTAGCTGGGGTCACTTTCCTAAGCTGCTTCCTCTCCCTGATCTCCCTATTATTTTCTGGGTCCTTGGGTTTTTCTGTTCTTCAGTCAGAAATCTAAGATTTTATTTATACAATTTTGCCACCCACTTTCACAAATGTGCCCATGTCAGGGTCCAAGGAGTAGAAAGACAAAGGGAAAAAAAGCAATGGAGGTTCACTCCATTCTTTTGGGACCATAGCTCCTCCAATCATAGAGGAAGTTTCCCCTCTTTCTGAGTTTTTGTTCCTGTGGGATTCATTGCTACCAGAGCATTGTTTGGGAGATAGAGTGTGAGAGAATTGAGGAAAAGAAGAAAAAAAATCTAGGAGATTTTTGCACTCTCTCTGAGCTTTAGGAGTTCCCCAAGCCAGAGCTAGAGGCTTCTCCTGGAACTTACTCTCTGTGCCCCAGTGCCCCTTCTGGGTTTTGGGCTGCATTGAGTTCAGACTGGTGGATACCAGATGGAAAAAATGGTAAACACACTATTTAATTTTGAGAGTTCTCAGATAGCTGCTCCATGCATTCTGCCCAAGATTTACAGCTGCCTTCAATGGGAGAAACAGGGTTAAGGGCACTTACTCCATCTTACCTGGAACTGGAACCCCAGTATTCTCTTTCAGATTTAATAATAATTACCATTTCTACACACCATGCTAAATACCTCACATCACTTGTTTTGCATTTTAATAATCTGGCTAACAGATGGCCTCCTTTTAAAGGAAAAATACTCTTTCATGGGCTCCTAGAGTTAATAAGCTATTTTTATCATTTTGCTCCATAAATATGTATTGACACACAACTAGGTCTCAGATTCTTATGCTCACGGTGTTTAAGCAACTATAAAACAAAATGAAATTTATAAATTAAATGCAAACAAAAGTACAACACAATAATTTAAATCAACATCATTTATTTAACGTGACAGATGACGATGTTTGTTGAAACTAAATAGCTGTTCATACTGTAAATTGTAGTGGATGACTTCGGTGCAGGTTCTTTAGTCACATCACTGTTCCCTCGTGCTGAGTGATGACTCAGTTCTCCCACGAATTTCTCTATTTAACCAATGCACCACCCTGAAGCTTCCACATGTGCAATGTGATGTGACATCATTTGGCCCATCTTTAACTCAAAGCAGCATTTACGTATTAAGTGTCTCTGTGTCTGTCTGTCTCTCTCTGTGTCTCTCTCTCTTTCTTTACCAGCCTAAACTCGTTACAAAAGTTGTCACTGGTGCCAACACTTGTGCAAATGGCATCAAAAACTTGGACACTGAGCTTTCCCAGCAGGACTTAATTATGAGGTAGTCAACCAGATAATCTGGAATATGTTAATATTATAATTTTCTGCTTACTATCCAACTGAGAACTACAAAATATAGTTTTAGAAAACTCTTTAGACTCAGAAAGTGTATTTGTGGATCCCCATTTGAGAAGCATTGCAATATGACTTAATTTAATCCTTATCTCCACTTCACAATGAGGAAACTGAGGCTTAGAGAAAGAGGTTAAGTAACTTGGCCACAGTCTCATAGCTGATAAATGGCAGGGTCTGGGTACACCAAGAGCAGCTAAGTCTGTCTATCTCCAGAGCCTCCACTCGTAACTGTGACTAAGTTAAAGCTACTGTTTCCTCCATAAAAGCTCGTGCCTTGATCTGTTTTTTCAAAGTGGGCAGAGGCTACCATCTATGAGACAGAGCAAACACCATACTGCCTTACACCATCTCCCTTCACTCCTTGATCTAAGTCCTTTATGTTCCCCTAACTGGAAGAAAGACTTGTTTTATTATACCCTCAAGACAAGGAAGAATACAAGGAACATAGAAATGTATTCTTTTTATTACTTTGAATTCTTTTTATGTCCTTGTTCCTGCACAGAAATGCATTTTCCTATAGGTGTGATCAGGGCACATGTTGATGTCCCCTCTGAGGAGCCTCTCTGTCTTCTCAGACACAATTAATCACTCCCTTTCCTCTTCAACATATAGCTCTCTGCTCACAGGCCAAATGTATACACTGTGTACATTGTATTGTGCTTGTCTTTCCTCCCCCAAGCTTTGAGCACCCTGGGGACGCTTGAGCACCTTTGAGCACTTTGACTCATCTTCCTCATGTTTGTAGCGTTGGAAGAGCACCAACACAGTTTAATATGTGCTTGCTGAGTGGAATTATGTCATGAGCTCATATATTAATTGGCCATATGTTAAAAGAAAACTGATCTCGTGATTTTCTCCCTGAACGTTTTCCTCTCTTAGTTTTCTCCATCACAGAAGAGGACACTGCATCCATGCTACTTTAAGCTACCATCATCTCTTGCCTGAACAACACCCATTGCCTCTAACTGGTCTCCCCACATCCACTCCAATCCATGGGGATCTCTGACTACCAAGTTTCCCTCTGTCATTTCTCCTTCTCTGTGTGTGTCTGCTTCATTCTCCTCTTTCTTCAGTCTGGCTTTCCTTTCTTCTTCTCCTCACACCATGTATTACATTGCTGTGTAACAAATTACCCCAAAACTTAATGACCTAAAACATCCTTTATTATATCACAGTTTCAGGTCAGGCACCCTGGTGCATCTTAGCTGGGCCTTCTTCTTCTCATAGGATACAATCAAAGATGTCAGCCAGAGCTGCAGTCACCTCAAGGCTCAACTGGGAAAGGATATTTTTCTAAACTCAGCACATGGTTGTTGGCAGGATTCAGTTCCTGGCAGGACAGTTCCAGGTGTTGGACCACAGTTCCTTGCTAGCTCTTGGTGGGAAGCCATCCTTAGCTCCTGGCCATGTGTGCTGCACCATAGGGCAGCTCACAATCTGTGGCAGTTTGCTTCATCCGAGCAAGCAAGTGTGAAGAGCTAGAGTGAAAGGGAGCAAAACGGAAACCACAGCTTTTTATAACCTAATCTCAGAAGTGACATCACGTTTTCCATATTCTATTTGTTAGAAGCAAGTCACTAGTTCCAGCCCACAGTCAAGGGAGGGGGTGGTGGATTATATATGGGCATGACTACCAGGAGGTGTAGACCGCTGGGAACCATTTTAGGAGTAGCTGACCGCAGACCAGATCACAGGCCGGGAAACACCGCTGTCCCTCTGTTCTCACATTGATACATACGTCTGCAGCTTCGTGGAGTGATCCAGTTCTTTCTCATGGCCCCGGTTCTATATTTCTCACGGAAAGGTCTCTGATGGACTAGCTTAAGTCATGTGCTCACTCTTGGTTCAATCAACTGTGGCCAGGGTAGTTTAAGTTGAACGAAGTTGGCGATTGGGAGTCCACTACTGTCATGTGGACTGAGGGTGGGGGAGAAAAAAGGAGCCTGGTGGTTCAACTGTGGACAAACTACAAGTATCCACTGTAGATGTCCCGGCCTCTAGGGTCTGTAATCATTCTTCCCGCTTTTCCCAACTCCCTAGCTTAAATGGCATCTAAATAGGAGAAGACCTTGACTTATATTGGACTCTCGGGGACACAGTGTTACCAGCCCTCCCAGGTAGGTTCCCAACAAGGGTCCTTTTGCTTGGTGTCATTCAAGCTGATAGAATGAGACCAAGTTCAGTTTGGAAGCAAAGGAAAGCTTTATTCTTTCTGTGCTCTAGAGCACAAGCTCTCCCCCTTCCCTACAGACCATGAGCGGGGCTGCTGCATAGGGATTTCTGCAGCGGGGAGTGGGGCGGAGTTCTCGCCGGTGGGCACAGCTGTGCTGCCCGTGGCTCCAGATCACCGCGCCGGGCTCGGCGTCTCTGCACACGGCCTGCAGCCACCATCTTGAATTGCAGTGTCGTGTGCAGCGCTTCTGCACACGGCCCTCCTGAGCTGAGGTTTGAATTGCAGTGTCGTGTGCAGCGCTTCTGCACACGGCCCTCCTGAGCTGACGTGTTGGGGCAGGTGTTTCTCACGGGGAACTCTGGTCTGAAACGCCGGATTGGAGGTCTCTGCACGCCGCATCTTACAAGTAAGTGAAACTAGACTAAGCACCAAGGGGAAAAAAAGGTTAGACTTTATTTTATTACCCAGATTCTATTTTTATTTCCTGTGAATTGTTAACAGGCTTTGCCAGTGACAACAGATCATTCTGGAAGGTTCTCAGAAAGAGAAATCAAGACCACTGTCTTTAAGTTGCAATATAAGCTCCTGGCTTTGGAGAAGTTGGCATGTCCCCACTGGGCTGGGGTCTCTCGGGTCAGAGGAGTGAAGAAAGGAAGGCAGGACAGATTCAGAGAAGTGCATCTTTTTGAAATATCTTGGGTGGAATCCTTTCTCCTTTCTGGTGTGTTAGGCCCATAGGAATGTGTTTTGTCCCAGGAGCCTGATCCTTCACAAGCTAAGTGACAGCTGTATTGATTTTAAGATTCTTGAGCAAAGTCTGTATTAAGCTAGGGCACTTAGAATGCTTTGTCCCTGGCCCCGTTCTTCCCACACATAATGTTTCTACTCAGCTGTGGTGATCATATCCCAGATGGGAGTCCTTGAAAATGCCTTTTGGAGGGTCTCTGAACCTATCTCTTGGGCATAGGTAGATTGTGGGCTAGCAAACTGCAGACTTGCCCTGTCTCTCCTGTGCCAGTGTTGTGCTGTGTTGTCTCTTACCCCAGACACTGTGGCTGTGATGAGGCGCAGGGTGGGCTCTCTGCACTCAACAGCTGACCATCGTATGGACAACCTCCTCAGGGTGGGTCTAGAGATAATTTGTTTCTTTTTTTTTTTTAATGATGATAGTGGCTCTTTTTTAAAAAAAATTAATTATTTTTGGCTGCATTGGGTCTTGGTTGCTGGGCACGGGCTTTCTCTAGTTGCGGTGAGCCGGGGCTACTCTTCATTGCAGTGTGCGGGCTTCTCATCGCGGTGGCTTCTGTTGTTGCGGAGCATGGGCTCTAGGTATGCGGACTTCAGTAGTTGCAGAACGCGTGCCCAGTAGTTGCGGCATGCAGGCCCTAGAGCGGGCAGGCTTCAGTAGTTGTGGCTCACGGGCTCTAGAGCACAGGCTCAGTAGCTGTGGCGCACGGGCTTAGTAGCTCCGCAGCATGTGGGATCTTCCCGGACCAGGGCGCGAACCCGTGTCCCCTGCATCGGCAGGCGGATTCTTAACCACTGTGCCACCAGGGAAGTCCCTATTTCTTTTATTTTTTAAAAATTGAGGTGCAATTCATATAACGTACAATTAACCACTTTAAAGTGTACGATTCAGAGGCATTTTGTGCATTCACCATGTTCTTTCTCTGGTTTCAAAACTTTTTCATACCCCTTAAGTAATCATTCCTCATTCCCCACCCCCACCTCCAGCCTCGGGAAACCACTAACCTTCTTTGTGTCTCTATGGATTTGCTTATTCTGGATATTTCATATAAAAGGAATCATACAGTGTCTGGCTTCTGTCACCTTTTTGGAGCATAGTTTTGAGGTTCACCCATGTTACAGCATGTAACGGTACTTCACTCCTTTTCATATCTGGTTTCTTTTAAAATGAAGTATCTGAACTCACATTTGACACATTGTAACATACCTCTCCCACATTTCTCCTCCTTTTCCTTTAACCTTTCTCTCTTCTTGAGGAGCTGGGGGGAGAGGCACACTTTTAATCTGGTGAGGAACACAGAGAGATTTGATGGTTGATCTCAATCAAGATTTGTTTATAAAATATTGGACTGGATGATACAGGAAAATTACCATCAACACTGTTTCTGAAGTCCCTTCACTAGGGACCCTGGAGGAAAAAGTTCTCATTTGATCATGCAACAACGTTTCTTGAGCACTTACTGTGTGCTGCTAGAGCAAGGAGAGCATGTTGGCTGGATCACTGGGTGAGGTGAGACACTGGCCCCATCCTCATGGAACATGCATCTCAGAGGGATGACAGAGACATCCTCCAAGCATGACAATGCTGTGCAATAAATGCTTCTGTTAGATATTTGTTCAGGGTGTTGGGAAAGCACAGAGTCAGGGTGTTTAATTGGGAAAGGCTTTCAGAAGAGACTGATGTTTGAGCTAAATCCTGAAGCCTTGAAGGAATTTCCCAGAAGGAGCAGGCCAGGAAGGGAACAGCTTATGGAAGGTCCAGACGTTATAGTGAGCCCTGCAGGCTCACACATCATAAAAAACAAGAAAAATGCCAACCAGTCCTGACTTCTCTGCAGCGAGACCAAATGACCTGTCCATTGGCTGGTGAGCTTGTTTCCACCAAACGGTCCATGGGATAGGAGTACGGGGTGTATATCCACATGACTGTGAAAACACAGGTTGCTGGTATATTCTACTAGAGGTAGTGGTGTGGCAGTTCAGAGCTGGATTTTGGAGCCAGGTGACCTGAATTTGAATCCTGATTCCATTGCTTATTAGCTGTGTAACCTTGAGCAAAATATGTTAAAATCGTGGTGCCTTGGTTTGGTCATCTATAAAATGGAAGGCATAATAGTTTTAAGATTATTATGAGGATTACATGAGTTAATACAGTGTACGTATAGCATCTGAACAGTGCCTGGCACAGGTCAGTCCTGTTGATAATGCAGGCTCTGGGCTCAGCTTTTATTGTTCCTCTGGACTGATCACAAAAACCATTCATTGGGGGCAGGAGCCGTAATGGCTACTACAAAAGGCACTGGGTGATTTATATGTCATATCTACCACTCCTGGTGAGGGAGCTAAAAAGAGAGAGACCTGACAGATGAGTAATCAGGCTGGGAGAAATCCTCTCCCAAGACCCACAGCTATTAAGGGACGGAGTCAGCATTTGGACCTGGGTTTGCCTGATTCCAGAGAACTGCTCTTAACCACTCCTCTATACTGCCTCTCTTGGCTGGAGATTCCAGAACACCAGTGGTGCACATGCCTTGGGGCTGGGGATTGTGTGTTGGAGGTCATTTCAATGCAAATTTGGGTCATTTAAGCATTTATCCCCTTCTGTTACAACTCCAGCAAAAACCTTCCCGTTTGAACACACTCCACTAATATGCTCCCTGCTCTCTGTGTGTATCAGATTAATTTCATGTTTGTCCCATAAACCAAAATGCAGCGGAGTTTCTTTCTTGGGACAAAATCTAGCTGAGCATAGGGGACATATTTTGATTCTGGAGAAGGAGGTGGGGCGTGCCAAGTAGATTCAAACACCCCCTTGGGTTCTAATTATAGTGTAAGTGGAAAACTGATCCTCAACCTGTGGTCCTGGAATTGGCCTAAGGAGGAGTGGCTTTAGAAGGAACGCCAGAGGTAGTGACCTAACTGAACGTGCACAGCTCTTCTGTGAGGGTTGTGGGAGCATCCTCTGGGGTGGGGATATCAGCACCTTTCAGGACCCTGGGGTTTTCCAGCTATTAGAGATCTGGGTCAGAGTCTGTGGGCTCCCAAGAGTTAACTCTGCAGGCCATGTGCAACAGAAGTGGCCTCTTTCTGTCTTCATCATGATGGAGAGGTAATTCTTCTTAAGAGCTGTTAGAGTGCCCGAGCCAGGAATTGGCTGGAGAGAGTGGCCATAATCACGTTTCCTGCTTCTGTCAGGACCTTGGATCCTTCAAAACACCAAAGCATCCTGCTGGAGGCCTCCGCAAGTGGGAGCTATCAGGAAAAGCCCAGAAACATGGCTATGCCCATCCTCCATTGGTCTACAGGGTATGGGCTGAGAAGGCAAAGTTCTATAGAAATTTGGAGATTGAATTCTGTCCATTTTGTCATTGCTGATTTTGGAATTAGAGGAGGCAGAGGAGTAGGGGATCCATGAAGGAAGTTTACTTATGCTTAGAGACTGTCCACCTTGATGGAGCATGGGCTGGGTGGGCAGTGGGTTCTTTGAGATGCTTGATGTGAGCAGTGAGGGATAAAATGCTTCTGGGCTCTCTGGGGACACAGATATTGTCTTGGGACTCTCTCTGAAGTTAGAAGGGAGAGGATAAAAGCGTCCTTTCCTCCCTCTATCTCTCCCTCCCTTCCTCCCTCCTTCACTCCTTCCCTTCCTTTCTCATTTTTCCTTCAAGAATTTATTGAGCTGTGTGCTAAGTTGGCTGATATTCCTGTGGAGAAAACACACCAAGGTGTTCTCAGTTTAGCAGTGGAGACAGCCAACAATTACAACATACAGTGATAATGAGGTCTGTGCAAGGAGCCAGGTGAGCAGAGGAGGGAGCAAACGACTGCTTAGAATGGGAGGTGGGGGACAAGGATGAGAGAATTCACTGAGGGCCCTGGAGGGGTTCATAAGGGAGCTAGCATTTAAGGTGAACACTGGAGGAGTCTGCCAAGTGGTGAAGTGGGGAAGGGCCCCCAGAAAGAGGAAACAATGCAAGAAAAGGCTTGGAGGCATTAAAGAAAATCAGATAGGTGTTCACGAAAATGGGGATATGTAGTGTTCCAATAAAATGTATGCATTTGCAACACAAAATAAATGCTGTTCTGTTGGAGACCATTGTTAGCAATACATTGGTGTTGGTTGTAGACATTTTGGCTATTTGTGAGTTTAAGGAAACCAAAATCAATATTAGTTAATGTCTGATAACATATGTGTTAATGAATTGTGAGTATATTTTATTAGATAACCAAGGGTTTTGGTGTATCTGGAACATAACGTGTCATGAGGGTGACAGGAAGAAGAAAGAAGTGAAGATACATAGGGCCAACTTAATGCTTAACTTGCTACATGTTTTAAGGTTTTCTCTTTTCTTCTTTTTACTTTTTATAATGGAAAAGTCTCACACATAGTAGAGATGAGTATGAGGGAGTCTTACATATCCATAACCCAGCTTTAATAACCACCGACTTTTTCTATTGATTACTTCCCGATTCTTTTTAATTGCTGGAGTATCTGAAGCAAATCCAGTACCCATGGATACTTCAGTATAATTTCTTTAAAAGAGTATATAGGCTGGGATGAAGTGAGAGAGTGGCATGGACATATATACACTACCAAATGTAAAATAGATAGCTAGTGGGAAGCAGCCGCATAGCACAGGGAGATCAGCTCGGTGCTTTGCGATGACCTAGAGAGGTGGGATAGGGAGGGTAGGAGTGAGATGCAAGAGGGAGGGGATATGGGGATATATGTGTATGTATAGCTGATTTACTTTGTTATAAAGCAGAAACTAACACACCCTTGTAAAACAATTATACTCCAATAAAGATGTTAAAAAAAAGAAAGAAATCTGCTTATTCATTGAAAAAATAAATAAATAAAGGAATATATAATCACAAAAGTATACCAGATAGTTTCTTTCAAAAATCAAACTACAATATAATTTTCATGCCCAACAAAATAAACAAAAATCCCTTACTGTCATTTAAAATCTGGTCCATTTTCAATTTTCGCTTGTTTTCTCAAAAATGTCTTTTTACAGTCGGTTTGTTTAAGTCAGAATCCAAACAGAGTCTACCTGCAGCATACGGATGATTTGTCTCTTAAGCCTTTCTCACTCTGTATTAGCTCTCTACCTATCCACCTCTTGATTAAAAAAACCTTTTTTAATTAAAAAACTGTTAGGAAACAGTTGTTTGTCCTGTGGGACCCCCAAAGCTTGGATTGGCCGATTGTACCTCGTGGTGCCTTTTAGCAAGCTCCCCTAACCCCAGCATTGCCTATGAACTGGTAGTTGAAGCTAGAGACTTGACCAGATCCAGGTTCTCTTTCTTTTGGAGGAAGACTTCGTGGGTAGTTTTGTGTGTTTCCCGTTGAGTCATTAGTTAGTGAGGTTAGTGAAGTAAACTTTGGTTACTGGGTTCAAGTGATGTCAGACTAATCCATTCATTATAGAGTTTGTATTCAGGCTTTAAAGCACGAGTGGCAAAGCCAGATTTGTTTGACAAAGATCCCCCTGGTAACTATGTGAAGAATGACCTAATGAAGTGATCTTAGAGGTAGTTAAGACCAGTTGAGAGCAATTGCAGTGGTCTAGGTGAAACAGGAAGACTTTTGACTAAGAGGGTGGACAGGGGGGTCCACATTTGAGAGATACCAAACAGGAAGTGGGTGTCTACTGGGTGTGGATGTAATCGAGGAGAATACAGTCAATCAGTTAGCCTGTTGTCCTCTTTCCTCTAGATCCATCCTACCTTCGGAGACCTTGTCCATTTCCAAGGCTTTACTACCCTTATATGCAGTTGTAACTCTGGCCTTAAACTTTCATCCTGAACTTCACACTCATATCCAATTGTCTGCTGAACGTTTCCACTGGGAGCTTATACTTCCATGTCCAAAACTGTACTCTTGTCTTGTCCCCAGCAACCTGCTTCTCCCCAAGTTTTCCCTGTCTTAGTAATGACACTCCTACTTGTTCAGACAAAAACCCTAAGAGGCTCTTTGTTTCTTACCTGTCCTTACACACTATCATCAAGTTCTGTCAGCTTACCATCAAAACATACCTGAATCTGAACAATTCTCACCAGTTTTGGCGTAAGCCAAAATATAGTCATCTTTCAGCTCACCCTAAGTCTCACTCTATTTGTACACCCATGTTCATCACAGCATTTTTCACAATAGCCAAAAGGTATAAGAAATCCAAGTGTCCATTGATGGAGGAATGGATAAACAAAATGTATATTGTATACATACAATATAGTATTATTCAACTTTAAAAAGGAATGAAATTCTGACACATGCTGCAACATAGATGAACCCTGAAGACGTTATGCTAAGTGAAATAAGACAGTCACAAAAGGACAAATACTGTATGATCCCACTTCTGTGTGGAGTAGTTACATTTATAGAGATAAAAAGTAGAATGTTGGTTGACAGGGGCTGGGGGAGGGGAAAATGAGGAGTAAGTGTTTAATGGGTACAAAGTGTCAGTTTTGGAAGATGAATAAAATTCTGGAGCTGGATGATGTAATGGTTGCAGAACAATGTCACTGTTCTTAGCGCCACTGAACTGTACACTTAAAAATGGTTAAAACGGTATATTTTACGTTACGTATAGTCAGTCTCAACTTTTAAAAATGGCATGGAAAAAATTTCCTCAGGCATTTAAGATACATTTTAATATATTTTTTGAGCAAATCAACAATATAGCAAAAAAAAAAATTCAGGCATAATAAACGATTGGCCTTTTTTTTTTGGTTTATTGTAAGGAAGTATATCTATTTTCAGACTATTATTCTGTATCTAGACTCTATTTTATATTCAGGATACATTATAGCTCTGTAGCTCCCATCTTACGTCTAAATTATTTTCCCTTCATATGATGACTGATGACAAAATGTGCTTCATGACTAATTAGTTATCTCATTTTGTATATTTTGAGCACAATCAAACTTAGATTAACTTTAAAATTATTTAATATTTAACAAGTACAATAAAACATGCACTATACATATAACATATGAATATTTATAATATAGGAATATATATGTAAGTTATATAAAAATATCCATTCTATTTAAAAATATAAATGTCAGATCATTTCGCTTTCTCATCAAAAAGACTTCAAAGACTTCCCTTCTTAGTCCTTCCCATGGCCCTCAAGTGCTATAGAACCCTACCTGGTCTGTCTTTCCAACCTCATCTTTTAGTACCTTTGTCTTAGCTCATTTTGTCCTTGGCCTTCTTGTCTGGACTCCAATTCCAAGTTTGGACGTGCCTCAGGGCCTTTGTATTTGGCATTCCCTCTGCCTGGAAAACTTTCTTTCCAGATATCTGCATGTCTCATGCCCTCGCTTCAATCTGATCTGGGCTCTAATGTCAGTTTTTCAGAGAGGCCTATCCTGACCATTCTAAAACAGACCCTCCCCTTCATTGCTCAGGATGCGCTGCCTCCTGTCCTGCTTAACTTTCTTGTTAGTACTAATTTCTGCATAAGGTTTCATCACATACTTACCCTTCATCTATCCTTGCCTTTCACCTATTTGTTCACTGTAGTATCCCCAGCTCCTGACACATTGATGATGCTCAATCAATGTTTGTTCAATGCATGAACTCTACAAATGTTCATTGAGTCCCTACTGTGTGCCAGACACCATGGATTTAGTTCTGTCATCTGTGTGGAAGATTATACTGTTGAGTGACACAAGGTTTTGAGATTGGGAGGACTGGGGACAGTTAGGTTACCTTAGGACTAACAGGTTGAAATGGAGAAAGGCAGCTGTAGCCCTAGTATGGAATTCAAGGCATCTGAGAGATTGGAATGCATAATAGAACATACAGAACTCTACCCTGGGACTCACTACCAGTCCATCCAATCTGGCATTCTGTCTCTGATGGGGACAAAGGGGACACTGAGGAAAGAATAGTCATGATGGTCCATAATATCAACAGTAAGGTCCATCCTAGACAGAGCCTTAGATGATGTGGCTTCAGGAATTATGAAGACATGTCCACTCCCAGAACCACAGCTCCCTGTTGGAAATTCCCTTAGAGGGATGCTGTCACTTGGCCACTAGAGAGAAGCTAAAAAAGCAGGCACTCCCATGAGAAGGCCCCTCCACTTCAAGCCTGTCCACAGATACGTGTAGATGACTCATATTGGAACTTTCCAGAAGACAGGTTTTGGGAGTTGAGTAGAGAGAGAATCTGAGGTCTGGGGCAAAGAGCAAGGGAAGTAGGAAGATGAATATATACTGAATGTTCCTAACTTCTCACTTCTAAGTCATTGTCCGCAAATTTCCTAGATAAAAACTGCTCTTACATTTGTCTAGTGCTTCATAGTTTATAAAATATTGCATTGAAAAGTCAGGTGCTCCTAAATTTGAATTCCACCTACCACTTATAACCTGTGTGACCTTTGGAAAATTTAGGTAACCTCTACAAATGTCCTAATTTGTAAAGTGCAGGTAATAATATGTTTATCATGGGGTTAAATGAGATAAGGTATGTAAGGTACTTAGCCCATTGCAGCACATGCACATACGCATTAAACATTAGTTTCCTTCCCTATTGCTTTTACTTTACTTCATTTGAGCCTTACATCATCTCTGGGAGGTAGGTTTGGCAAGAACTGTTATCATCCCATTTTACAAACAGAAAACGGAGACCAGGGAGGTTTATTCTGACTTTCCTAAAGCCACAGAGCTTTCAAATAAGAGAGTTGGGATTTGGATTCATGTCTTGGTCCCCATATTGTCTCCACACACCATGTTGCCACTAACTCCTTTCTGGTCATGCTGTATTGATATTGTCACATGGTGCTGACACTGGGGAAAACAGGGTGTAAACATTTACCACATGGTCTGTTCCATAGGCCAGGAGGACACTGCTGCCTTTGCTTTTGTTATAATATACTTTTGCACACAGGTAGAAGCAAAATGTCTGAAAGCCAGAATAGATTTACATGTTATCAAAGATATTCTGATCAAATTATATAATCTCTAATTGCATCTTGCCTTTTAGACATAACCTTTGTTGCTCTATTTCAAGCCCGTCATAATGCCTTTCATTTCACTTTTTTTCCTCCATGATTAGACACAGACTTGGCTGGCTGGAGGATGCTGGGTGGCCAATCAAGGCTAATAATTCACCTTTGCCTCCATTGTCCAAAGTTTATGAGAATTTTACCTTCATACTAGTATCAACTCGTTCCCCATTTCCTTTCCCAGTTATTAAAAAAAAATAATGGCAAATTCAAGACGACATTTAGATAGTTGCCAGCTAAACATGGCCATACAGACAAGGGTAGTGATCTTGCGGACCCTAATTGTTGAAGAGGCAGCATCCTTATGCTATAGCTCAACAGAGTCTGCTAATTTCCAAAGCCTAGAAGGGGTCATGGGTGACTGTTGTGTAAGGCACTGAAGACTGTGCTAATGTTGCCCTTCAGAAGGTATGACTTGGTTGTCAGCTGCCTCTATTGGTCCTAAACTTGTGTCTGACCAGGAGGTGGCGCCCTTTCCCTGCCCAGTTGGTGGCGCCCTTTCCCTGCCCAGTTGGTAGTAGTTGGTCATTACTGTGGGGAGGGAAAAACACAAGCTTTGTAGTTTGGACTGCCATTTCAGAGGCTCTGAGATGCAGTGGCCCGTTTCCCTCTTCTAAACGGACAGCAATCCCTTGAAGCAGGATACCGTATGGGGCTTCTCTTCTGCAGCTGCCAGAGTCACCTCTCTGCCCAGGGTATGGCCCCCTTCTCTCTTCCCTTTAGAGGTGCCACTATCACCTCATTTCTTTGGGTTTTCTTCTCTTAGAATGAGCATTGGTTTCCCTGAGAATGATGAGAACAGAGGATTGTAAAGAGGGTAGAATGGAAATGGAAAAGAGGACAGGGCGGCTGAGGGGCTGCTTTTTGCAGTGGTTTCTTCTCTCTCTCCCTATTATGATGAGCCCTTCTGCTCTTATTTTTGGAGTAACAAATTTGTCCTGCATTCTGCACCCAGAACCTAGTCCCCAGTCAGGCTTGTTACCTGGGCTGCTGTTTGCCCTAAGTCCTTTCTTTGGTTTTGGATGGATTGTGGGGAATCTAAGATCTGAACTGGGAAGGAAGAAGAAAGGGATCGGAGAAATGAAAATCAGAGAAGAAATCAGGGGGAAAGAGACGGTCAGACATCAGAGAGAAAAAAACCAGAGAGACAGTGACACATATACAAGGGTGGGGACATTGATTTGGAGGCAGAAAAATGGATTTGCATCCCAGCTTATCTACTTCAAGCTCTGTGAAGTTGGGAAAGTCACTTGACTGCTCTGAGCCTCAGTTTTCTCATCTGAAAATGGGAATAATTGCACTTCATCTGCACCACTGTGGTGAGGACTGTACAGAATGCACGGAGGAGGTCCATTTGTAAGTGATAAAGCTCTACTTAAAATGCATGATACCTGATGTCAACCAGACCTTGAGAGAGAGGATGTGGTCCTGGCCCACGCTGAACCAGGTGTGGGGCATAGGTATTCATAGGAGCCCAGGGAGGAAAACTTAGCCCCCTGCCCCCAAATTTTATTTTCTCAGAGGACTTCGTAAGAGGGGAAGATTGCTTGCTTCCAGCTCCTGGGCAGAGAAGCCTCCTTGCCCAGGATGGCACTGGTCTCTCTATGTGTGTATAAACACTTCAAGGTTACTCGTGCCCAGAATTACTACTCATAGCTAATACTGAGTTTACAATATGCCAGGTGCTTTTCTAAGTACACTACGTGGATTAACATTTAATCCCCATAACTGCCTTATGAAGTAGGTACTATAGTTAGCCTCATTTTCGATGGGGAAACTGAAGCACAGATTAAAGAAAATTGCAGAGTTGCACAGGAAGTTGCGGAGGGGATTAAAACTCAGGCCATCTGGTGCCAGGTCCTCATCCTAACCACTCTGCTACACTGCCTCTCCAGTTAGGTTCCTGCCCCTCACGCTCTCATCTGTCAGTGAGCGCGAGATTGCCTCAGAGGAGAATTTAGCTGGCATGTGCATGCCCTGTCATTCTAGGGGCACACTCTGGGGACTTGTCCCTGCACTCATGGTATTGGGGGGTTTCTTAGCTTGCAATGCCTCTCTGTGGGACCAAATGTGCTGTAATTCTTTTTCTTGCAGTGAGCTGTCAATTTCAGCACTTCAAGAGACAGATGGGGAAAAGAACATCACATGCCCTTTGTTCCTGATCAAAGGCAGCACCCAGACATTGTCTAGACACTGACAGCCCCCCTGCTTCCAGCCTTGTTTCTAGAGTTGTCTGAAAGGTTCTGGACTTCAGAGCTGGGTTTGGTTATGCAGTGGCTGGGAACAGACAGCAGGGTTTGCAGTGAAGTTGTCCCCACGAAATGAAGGGTCATCCATGATTTTAGTTACTTTCCTTAGGGCAGAAATCGTGGGCCCAGAGTGAAATCCAATGATAGCTTCATTTTGCCTTGTTTCATATCAGGAAGTGATATGGACGTGACCAGGTGAGCAAGATTCCAAACAAAGGGGCATCAATTACAGGCTTTGCAGATATTCTCATTTTGCTGCTGTGCAGATGCACTTGAAACCCAGGGCCTGAAAATAAAGGTCAGGTCTATTGGTCTCATTTTTTTCCCCCAGAGGAGGGAAAATCTCCACAGGGGCCCTGCGGCCAGAGATCTAAGTCTCCTTTTATAGGGTATTTTCCTGAGGGTTTCTTCTAACACATTCACTGCCCTAGTTTTTTTTTATTTCATTGAGTAGTTTTAAAAAGAAGGTGCTGGGTTGCTCTGCTGTCTTTGTTCTATCGAGTTTGGGCACATCTGACTGTAACTTTACGTTCGCACAACAATCTGTTGTAATTTGCAGTTATGTCAAAGTTGCTTTCCCTCAGACCTTTGTGGACATCATCCTTCTGTCTTCTGGTATTGAGTGTTGCTGTGAGAAGTCTGAAACCAGTCTGATAGCTTCCTTCTTGCTTATTCTGTTTATTCTTTCTTATCTCTGAGGTCCAATAATTCAACTAGGATGCGTCTTCTTGATATCTATCATGACTTATTTATTTTCATTATTATTTTCTTTGATGTTCATTAACTTAAGCAGGCTATATCATGATGCCTATTATTCTGGAATAATTATTCTTGATCTGTATGGTGTATCATTTTGAATTGCTGATTCTTCCTTCATTTCAATGAAATTTTCCTGAATTATATTTCAGAATATTTCTTGATTTCTATTTTTTAAAACTTAGGGGTACCAATTATTCTTACATTTGACAAGCTTTGTCCTCTACACCTGTAATTCCTTATCTAATTGCTTTAATCTATTTTCTCCTCATTCACTGTGATTACATCAGCTCTTCCCCCAAACCTGTTTATTCTGTATTTCAGCTGTGTCTATTTCATTTCATTCAGCTATTTCTAATTTATTGATTAGATTTGTAATAAATTTATCTTGGTTCACAATTTGGTTCCTTAGCTCTGTGAAATCCCTTGTAGTTTCATTTTATTGTTCTATCATCTCCTATTTATGGATTTTATATGTTTAAAGTTCTACAAAAGAAAACTCTCATGGAGAACCTAGTTCTGTTCCTTGGATTACTTTTTTTTTTTCTTGACTGTTAGATTGGATCTATAATGTTTCTTTTTCCTGTTGTCTCTCTCCCTAGAAAGATGGTAAGCCCCAGGGATCCTGCCTGCCTCCACAGAGGCCCCATGGTGGGATGGAGGGGTTTCTATTCACTGGAATTTTCCCACGGCTTTTCCTAGATCTGCCTACTTACTCTCTCAGTTCACATCTCCTCAAATTGTACAGTATTGGTGAGAATTCTCAGGAATCTTTGGGCTCAATTACTTTCCTATGTTCTACTCTTGTCAAAAATGATGTAAACAGTCATTCTGATCACACCAGAATATTCTGTTTCTTTTCTTGGTTACCATTTGGAATTCTGTAGTATAAGGTTTTACTGCTTTTCTTCATTGGTTGCTGCTCATGACTTCTTGCTGGTTTGTTTCACTTTTTTTTGCTTTATTTCATTGAGTACTTAAAGAAAGAGATTCTGTGTGCTTGCTCTACTCAGATGGTTCTACCCGGAAGTCTGCACTATTTCTATAATCAGAAAAAATTCTAAAAAGACTATTAAAATAAAGCAAAGAGATCTCAGTTCTCTCTAGAGTTTTGACCAACTGTTCTAGAATGCTTTTGAGTGTATTAATATCTGCCTTATGAATAAGTTTAATATGACCACCGTTTTAAGCTTGACTGCTTGTTTGAACACAGATTGGGACAAAAATATAGAGAGCAAAGTTGTACCACATTTTCTCTCATTACTTGAGCTTCACCTTTACAGACAATTCTGAACTTGACCTCACAGAGGGCTTCAAACAGTGTTTAGATTTGCTTATTTGATTTTGCTTTTCATTGTATTGATCCTAGCTAACATTTCTCTTCTCGTGGTATAGAAACTTTGGAGATTTTCTTTCCAAGTTTGCTTTTTGTTTTGAATGTTGCTGCAAGAGAGAGGGTTACATGCACTCATCACCCAGGGGTTTCTCACACAAGGAATATTGAAGTTTAGATTCATTTCGTATTGTGTTTCCACAGCAATAAAACCCACATGATGAACCTATATGATGAACCCATATGATGAACCTAAGTAAATCTTTTTTTTTAAATAAATTTACTTATTTTATTTATTTTTTGGTGCATTGGGTCTTTGTTGCTACACGCGGGCTTTCTCTAGTTGCGCTGAGCGGGGGCTACTCTTTGTTGCGGTGTGCGGGTTTCTCATTGCGGTGGCTTCTCTTGTTGCGGAGCACGGGCTCTAGGTGCGTGGGCTTCAGTAGTTGCAGCATGCGGGCTCAGTAGTTGTGGCTCACGGGCTTTAGAGTGCAGGCTCAGTAGTTGTGGTGCACGGGCTTAGTTGCTTCGCGGCACGTGGGATCTTCCCGGACCAGGGCTCAAACCCGTGTCCCCTGCATTGGCAGGTGGATTCTTAATCACTGCGCCACCAGGGGTAGCCCCATACCTAAGTGAATCTTACACTCTTAAGACTGACTGCTGGTTATGATTTACTGTCACTGTCAAGGTCATTAATGGCAACCTAAAGGACAATAGCACGCCTGTCACCACCTTGGATGATTTTTGGAATGTTCTGAATATTTGACTTTCAAGTTAATGTTTCAAACTTTTGGATTTTTGTCTATCTATCCAAGTTCTGAGTTTCAATTCAAATTTCATAATATTACACTTGGAAGAGATACATACAAAATTCCAGAATTCTTGGAACTTTGTATTATTAAGAAATTTGCCCCAACAGTATACGTGGGAGTTAGCTTTGGCTTACTCTGGTAAACAAAAGTAGCTGGTGTGGCTCAGATGGCTTATTTGATGGTAGGCAAGTCCAACATTAACAGATTTATAAATGCTGAGCAGACCAGCAGGCTCAAAAGCTCTTGGACAGGAGCTGCTGCTGCAGTCTATGGGCTGAGTTTCCTCTTCCTCAGGGAAACTTCAGTTTTGCTCTCAGGGCCTTTCTGCTGGTTGGATGAGGCCTAGCTACATTACCATGGATAATCTTTCCTTAAAGTCATCTGATTGTAGATGTTAACGACATCTACAGAATACCTTGAACATCGCACCGAGAGTTTGATTGGATACGTGGGTACTGTGGCCTAGCCATGCCGACACACAGAACTAACGATCACAACTAGGGAGAGGGGAGTGGAAAGGGAAACGGCAAAGTATATAGCAGAAGTGTTGGTTTGGCACATGACTCTCTCCAGAATTTAATAGGCTAAAAGCATGTTCCTACTCCTTGGCTCTGGCAGACGTGACCAACGATGAGAGTCACATTTATATAACTCAGCAAGTGAGTTCCTTGGAGAGGCTCCACCATGAACTGTCCATGTGAAGGTGCACTGTGGGCACCTCTGGACACCATATCCCCCTGTTGGAGATTCATAATGTGAATCACCATATTGAAAACCTTGAGAAATCCCATAGCAAAGACACTTGTTCATCTTTTTAGAAAATCTGGCTTTTCCTAAACTCATTTGA
Source organism: Tursiops truncatus (assembly GCF_011762595.2). Taxonomy (NCBI): domain Eukaryota; kingdom Metazoa; phylum Chordata; class Mammalia; order Artiodactyla; family Delphinidae; genus Tursiops; species Tursiops truncatus. Next base: position 25,106,856 of record NC_047035.1, on the reverse strand, counting down.
CAATGAAACCTTTTCTTTCTTTTCCACATGTAGCATTCATCAACAGAGCATGTTTAGGGAAAGGCTGGCTTAATCTCCTCTCCCTAAAGTAGTAGCCCAGTCCACTCGGGTACTGCTGAGGTTTCCCTGGTAACACAAAAAGAACAACTTTTTCAATCACTCGCTACTAAACGTAAACATTTCCTTCTATCCTGGTGTTCACAAAAAGTACAAGATTGGCTGACACGGGAAGGTGGAGTTTTGCTGCTTCTGTTTTGTGCATAGGACAAAACCTTTTAAGAGATAAACAATTCAAAAGTTTTTTTACCAAATCTCTGAGCAAAATGGCCTCTAGGAAAGTGCTGCTTTGTACATCACTTGGTATACCACAAGGTACCCTCAGGGGTATCAAAAGCCCGTGGGAAAACTTGCTCTTGCACTCTTGTGAGTTGGTGCCCCTGGCAGCAGGGAGCAGTGATGCCAGTAATGTAATACAATTGATCTCATGCAACAACAAATTCCTCAACTAATTCTTGAGTATCTACTGGGGGCTGGGCCACAGTTATGTGTGTGTGTGTGTGTGTGTGTGTGTGTGTGTGTGTGTGTATGCACACAGAAATAAATAAAGAACTTAAGTTAATGGACTTTTGGGGTAGGATTTGATTTAGTAACAGAGACCCTTCAAATAATAGTGCCTTAAACAAGACTAGAGTTTATTTGCCAGGCTCTACCAGGCAGACCACAGCTGGACTGGGTTCCAAGGCGCAAGGGAGCTGGGTTCTGCAATTTCTAAGGCATTTCTCTCATCTTTTCATCCAGAATGGCTCAATACCCCATCCTCATTCCAGCTAGGAAGGAGGCAGAAATAGTGCTAAGAAGGGCATACACTCTCCTTTTAAGGATGCAACTCAGAAGTTTCATACCTCATCTACTGTACACCCCATTGGTCACTTAGCCACATAAGTGCCTTCAAGGAGGCAGAGGCTGAGAAACATAATCCTCATTCCAAGCAGCTATTAACCTGGAAATGCCATGGGTCTTATTATTCTGGAGAATGGGAGAATGGATTTTTGGGTACAAATAACATTTGCTTCCCCAGGGTTATATAAAGTATATAAAGACATTTATTAAGCCCTTGACTTTCCAAAGCAAGGGTGTACCATAGATCTTTTATTACAAGGATTGGACTGAGAGATTTGAATTCTAAGGGCTGAGAACCATAAGGTGGTTATCATTTATACCTATGAGTAGATAAGAACCATCCCAGAATATGAAACATTTAAGGCTGACATTCTTATTTCCAAAATCTCCTAGAGTACTTTTATTTTTAATAGCAACTTAACTTTGCATTATAATTACTTCTGAGTGTAGATGTGTCTGCCTCCCCAATTATACTGTGCTCCTATAGGGCGGGGACTCTGTTCTGTGTCTGACTCATGGTAGGTACTTAGTAAACATTGTCTGAATCCATTGTGGGGAGTTGACACCCACTCCCATTCCCACTTCTGCCTCCATGCTTACCTGAACTCTGACCTTCTCTTGAGAATTAACTGGAAGTGCTGAGGGTAAATTCAGGTAGTAGCTGAGGGCTTGGATTCATGGCATCAACTCTGTTCTTGGGATCCCTGGTTGTTGGTTGCTTGCTTAACTGCATCTAACTTGATATGGGGAATATCTGCTCCAGCTTCTGGATACCATCTGTTCTGGCTATCCATTGCCATGTAACAAACTACCCCAAAACCTAGTGGCATAAAATAATTGCTCACAGACTCTGTCAGGAATTTGAACAGGGCACAGTAAAGATGGTTTGTTTCTGTTCCATAGCGTTGGGAGACTCAGAAGCTGGGGGTGACTCAACATCTGGGTTTAGAATTATCTGAAGGTTTCCTCACTCTCATGTCTAACAGTTGATGCTGGCTGTTGGCTGGGACCTTTGCTGGGGCTATTGCCAGAACACCTACACATGGTTTCTCCATGTAGCTTGGGCTTCCTCACAGCATGGTGGCTGGGTTCCAACGGTGAGCCTCCCAAATGAGAACGCCAGGTAGAAGTTGTAGTGCCTTAGTTCTACCTCAACTTGGAAAGTCATGCAGCATCACTTTCACCATATCTTGTTCTCTGTGGCAATCACAAAGTCCCTTCCTGTATCAAGAGGAGAAAAAATAGATTCTAGTTCTTGATAGGGTGGTGTTGTTGGTGATGGCAAGGTTCTGGGAAGAGCACATGGGATTGGAAATATAGTTGCAGCCATTCCAGAAAATGCACTCTGCCTATTGCGCTCATCCAGAGGACTGAGGAGTGAGGATTCCTGGATTCACTGAGGGCTTCTGGCGGATAATGCTATCAGCCACATTCCCCTCATTTCACAGGAGCCCAAGAAGAGTCAGGAGCTTTGGCAAGATCCCTGGCATCATTCCCCTTATATCCTGACAAGCAGCATGGGGCGGTGAAAATCTCCCTTGACCGTGAGTTAAAAGGCCTGTGATCTGATTGTCATGTGATTTGAATAGGCGACTTGATCCATTTAAGTCACAGTTTACCCTACCTGACAGGTGAGAAGTTGTTCAGAAGTAGATCAGTTTTTTTAATCCTTTATAGTAGGAAATTCTTTTCTTCTTAAATTTGTATTATTTTCAAACAAAAGTTCAGGTGAAACCCAATATATGAACTGGATAAATGTCATTGAAAGGGGTGTGTTATACATGCCCACTTGCCCCCTTCCCCGTGGGGATTCTCCATGGAATCTCAGTGCTCCTCGGAGCACATTTGGAAAATCCTTGAGCTATGATTCTGGTCACGACGTGTGGGGTTTTTTCCCACACCAATTAATTCTTCAAAACCAGCTGGGTGTCTTACAATTTAACTCAGTTCTGACACTATCTACCTGGAGGTAGCATCAGACTCCGCAGGTTAAGGGCTCAGCCCCACAAGACTGCCCTGTACTTCAGATGCCGGTTGCCAGCCTGGGTTGTTACTTGTGCTTCTGTCCAACTGGCTATAAATCAGAGGTTCTCATGAGCCCCTCCTTGCGTTCAATTAATTTGCTAGAGCTGCTCACAGAACTCAGGAAACTAGTTTACTCACTAGATTACCAGTTTATTACAGAGAATATTAAAGAATACGAATCAACATCCAGCTGAAGAGATACATAAGATGAGGTCCTGAACAAAGGACCTTCTGTCCTCAGGAGGATTGGGGTCCAGCTCAGTGGTGCATGGAAGGGTTCTGGCACCCCAACTTGGAAACACTCTGAACCCCATCCTTATGGGTTTTTAGCACAGGTTTCATTACATAGGCATGATTGATTAAATCACTGGCCATCGACAGCTGACAGCCTCCAGCCCCTTTCCCTGCCCTAGAATCCAGTGGGTGGGACTGAAAGTTCCAACCCTCTCTTCACACGGCTGTTCTCCTGGCAGCCAGCCCCCACCCTTAGGTGCTTTCCAGAAGTCACCGCACATTAACATATACTCAGGTGTGGTTGAAAGGGGCTTGTCATGAACACGGAGACACCTTTACAGCTCTTATCACTTAGGACATTCCAAGGGTTTTAGGAGCTCTGTGCCAGAAACAGAATAAAGACCAGATATATACATATGTATTTATTTAGTATAAATCACAATATCACAGCCAGGATATTTCCCTAAGAGTCTCCAGGGTGTGATTGGGGTGAGAGAGAAAAACTCAGCACCCAGCTCCCAGATCTCTCTCCTGAGCACTTTCTGCTTCCTTCCTGCTTCCTACATGAGCCCTCACTCCCACCTCTCAGCCATCTGACGCTGAAAGACCGGGCAGGTGTTCTGGATGAGCCAAAATCCCACAAATACCTGGAAGAGCAGTATTTACGGAGCAGGGATCTCTACTGGTATTGTTGGAATTTGGGGCTCTTCCAGCTTCCTGTCACTTGTGCCAGACCAGCCTTGTCTGGAGAGAAACTGGGGACTCTGTGGAAAGGCCTGAGAGCTATGGAGACGGTGGTCTCGCAGTCCCACCTTCCGGGCCTGGGGGTGACTCTGGCATCAAGTGCCCGCCCCTGGAATCTGAGGGAGAAGTGGGGCAGTCCTATCCAAACCACATGGGTTCTCAATGGGGAGGAGTGGTCCCTCAAAGGACAATAGAAGAACCCGGCAGAGATGCTGCACCGGTGGAAACAGCAGATGCCTCTGACCGGCTCAGAGCACCCAGGTGAGGGCCCGGTCCCTGGAAATGCCCCAAATCCCCCTACTTCGATGCTCAGCCCGTCCTCAATTCCCAACCCTTGTCCACAGCTCCATGAGCCTCCTCACCTGAGCTAGGTGCTCCTAGCGTCCTTTCCTTTCTCTGATGCGCTTATCCGCTTTGCCCACCACTCTCCCTCCACTCCACTCCTCCCCCTCTTCTCAGCCCACTCCCACCCCCACTTCTTCCCTCCCACATTCTCTGCTCCCTATCTTTGTCTCTTTATCCCGTTCTTTCTTTCTTTCTTTCTTTTTTTTCCCTTTAAATCAATCCACAGAGTGATTAGATTTGCAAATGAGCCGGCAGGAAACTGGGAACAAAGGCAACCAGAGGCGAAGAGAGAGCAGGTATAATTACTGTAATTAACTCAAGCAGCAGGGACACATCCCCTCTTCAGCAGTGGCTGCTGAGAGGTGCTGCGAGGCGCCACAGGGGAGGCTGAGGGGAGCTGCACGCACCCAGGAAACTCAGGCCACTCCCCCTTCCTAGGGCTGGGGTGCCTCGAGGGGCCCCTGGTTGGGAAGCTCCTCCTGGAGAAGGTGCCTGCATGAGGATCCACCTAATCTCCTGTCCTGGGCTCAGCGGGAGCAGGGAGGAGGAATCTGGGCCCGGAGGACACGATATGCTCTCCTGTCCGCAGAGTGGGGCCGGAGAACAAAACCATCTCTTTCCTCTCTTACCTGGACACTTAGCTCTTTACTGCTTTATGACATCCTGAGAGCCTGCTCTGGTTTCTCTGGAATGCAAACATTTCTAGAGACCTTGGAGGAGGAACATGTCATGAAACTGTCATATCTGCATCCGTAAGCATCCCCCAAATACACTTCCAGATGCTTGGGGCCTTCCAATGCACCTTTGCAACCTGACCTTTCAGAGTTGCCCCTCACATCTTCGTCCTCTAGACAAACCTGACCTTGCGATACACCCTGAATATGCCCTGCATTCTTCTCTTTCTCTGCTTTCACCTGTGAGACAATCCCTTTCCTCCCATGCTGCACTTGCCTAAATGTCAGTTGGTAGAATGTCATCCAGCTTTTGAGATACACTTGAAACTAAAGTCATTTCTGTGAAGTCTATACCGACCTCACCCTCTACGGAAGCCCATAGCCCTTGTGTCTTTTATGGACCTTACCTTACTACTATACCTCCTCTCCTATCATCTGGGGAAGGCAGACAGACCCTAACTTTGGATTCCTGGAGTTCATCACCTTTGGGGGGTTGTGTCAATCAGACCCTTTTCACCTGCCAGTGACAGAAATCCCAATGCAAACTGGCATAAACAACAAAGGGGATTTATTAGTTGTAGTAACTGAAGAGTCCAGGGATGTTTGCAGTCAGCCGTGGCTGGATCCTAAACCTTATCATCAGATCGCTCTGTCTCCTGTCCCCTTTCCTCAGTGTGGGTTCATGCCCAGGCAGACCTCTACACAACGTGGCCCCCAGCATCTCCAAGCTAATATCATTCCTGCAGGCAGCTGTCTCAGGGAGAGTTTCTCCCTCCCAAAGTTCCAGCACACACATAAGATTATGTGTGAGATCAGCGGGCTGGATTGGGTTCAGAGCCAATCATTGTGTTCGGAGAAATGAAGCCCAGTGATTGAACAGACTGGCATCAAGTGCCCGCCCCTGGAATCTGAGGGCGGATTGGGGCCACCCCTATCCAAACCACATGGGTTCTCAATGGGGAGGAAAATTCAAAGGACAATAGAAGAACAGAGCAGAGATGTTGCACAGGTGGAAACAGCAGATGCCTATCACTGGCTCAGAGCATACAGGTGAGGGCCCAATTCCTGGAAATGCCCCATATCCTTTCATTTTTATACTCGGCCTGTCCTTCGATACCCAGCCCATGTCCACCAGCTCTCTGATGCCTCCTCACCTGCTCTAGGTGCCCAGAGTCTGTATCACTTAACCAGGCACACACCTATATGCTGCTTTCTTATGACTGTTATGTTTTCATTTGTTATAACCTCATCTGAGCAACAAGATTACAGACCCACTGGGAGCAGGGATGTGACCATCCTTGTATGCCCCTCCTCCCACCCTGGTACAGCCCTGGGCACCTGGACAGCAGCACTATGGTGAACCAAGCACAGAATGCCTGCGATGTCCAGGTCTGAGAAATGGCTGGGTCACGTACCAGCTGAGTGACCTTGTGAAGTCCCCTGACCTCTCTAAGCCTCAGTTTCCACATCTAGAAATTTGGGCTATGAAAACACCTATTTCACAGAACTGTGAAAAATAAAGGAGATAATATGTGTGGAAGTGCCTCCCATCTTTTCTCAGCTAAGCTCGGCCTGTCTTCCTCCAGTTACCTGATTGGGTATTTAATTACAACTGAAGTAAGAAACTGGCATTCACCTTCCTTATTTCTGTGACACTGAGCTCTCCAGCCTTCCCTCTGTTTTCCTAGTCATTTGTTTTTATTTTCTTGGCCAGCCGCTTTTAGTTTTTTGTCTACCTTTTAAACAATGTACGTGTTCATGGTCAATAACACAGGCTTGGGTCCTAGGTTGCCCCTTTTGGGGTTGCAGTTATACCACTTACTAGACTGTAACCTCAGGCAAGTTATTTTACCTCTCAGAGACCCAGTTCCTCATCTGTAAAACGAGAAATCTCAGTACTATCTACCTCATGGTGCTGGATTGAGTGAGTTAATTTGTGTAAAGCACTTGTAACAGGACTTGCTGGGGAGTAAGTGCTATAAAATTGTTAACTAATATTCCTATTTTTCTTTTTTTAAATTTTTTTTCGGTACGCGGGCGTCTCACTGCTGTGGCCTCTCCCGTTGCGGAGCACACTCTCCGGACGCGCAGGCTCAGTGGCCACGGCCCACGGGCCCAGCCGCTCTGCGGCATGTGGGATCTTCCTGGACCAGGGCACGAACCCGTGTCCCCTGCATCGGCAGGCGGACTCTCAACCACTGTGCCCCCAGGGAAGCCCTAATATTCCTATTTTAATGTTCCAAACTGAAATACAGTATCCTTCAGCATCAAATCCAGTCAATTCTTTCTCCTTAAAACTTTTCAAATTCTTTTTTTTTTAATTCATTCTTTCACTCTCTCCATCCCTGCTCCTAATTTCTTAACTTAGTCTCTCATCATGTCAAGCATGGATTACTCCCACATCCTTTTAATTGGTCTTCCTTACCTGTCTTTCCTTCTAGTCTGTTTTCCACACAAAAATCTGATCATACGTCTCCCCTGTTTTAAGTCTTTGAATAGCATCCCACAATGATCAGGATACAAAGTCCAAGCTCTAGGGCATGACATACAAAGTGCTTCATGATTTTTTTCTTGCTTATTTCTTTAGCCTCACCTATCTCCACTGACCCCTCATGTCTGAACCCATCTGCCTTCCTTTACCTCTTTGTTTAGAATGTGCTTACTTCCTCTTTTCTCGTGGCCACTTCTTTGGCATCCACTGAGCCTCAGTTTAGGCATCACTCCTCACAAAGTCTTTCTGGATGGCTAGCCCCCTCCTCCCAGGATGGTCTAGATGTCTCACCTACAGAACCCTGGGAATATCTCTGTCCTAGCAGTTGTCACTTTGTGTAAGTGTCTGTCTCCTCCACTAGACCATAAACTTGTTAAAGGCAGGGATCTCACGTTCGAACGCCTAGCTCTTGGCACAATTTCTGGCACCTAATCTGGGCTCAGAGCTTGTTGAATGAATTGAATAATGATGATCGCTACTGAATTTGTCAGGCCTCTTCTGGTTGCAAGTGACAGAAACTGCCATTAAGCATCACTCATCCCTGTTCTCAAATGACACCATCAAGACCATATCTCTTTCCAATTCTTGGCTTCATTTTCTTCTGTCTTGGTTTCATTCTCAAGCTGGTGCCCTGAAAATGACCACCAGCAGCTTCAGTCTGTTCACTTTGCAGCCCTGAAAACTCCTGAAAAAAAATGGCGTCTCTTTCCCAACGTTTTTAGCAAAAGTCTGGACACTACTCTCGTTAGACCAATTTAATTTAGTTGCTGTCCAGGGGCATGAAATGTGGTGATCGGTCAGAAACAACAGCAATTTATTTCTTATAGTTCTGGAGGCTGGGAAGTTCAAGATCAAGGTACTGGTAGATTCTGTATCTACCTGCTTCCTAGATGGTCATTTTTGCTATAACCACACTTGGCAGAAGGGATGATGAAACTCTCCAGGGTCTCTTATCTAAGGTACTCATCTCACTCCTGAGGCCTCCACCCTCATGACCTAATCACCCCCAAAGGCCCTGAGACCATAATAACATGCCCATCTCCGGAACTGGAGGGTAGTCATGGTCACCTGAAACAAATGGATGAGTGGGGCAGGGGTGTTTCCCCCAAAGGAAAAATGGGGTGCTTTTGCCAGAAACATGGGTTAGAGGGAAGCAAAACCAACATTTGTACAGGAATGCCAGATACTGCTAGCTCTTATATAAACATTTCAATTAATCTTCACAACGATCCAAAGAAATCCACTCCACCCATGAGAAACCCGAGGCTTGAAGTGTTTCAGTGACTTGCCTGAGTCAGCTTACAAGAGATGGAGCCAGATTCTCAGACAGTCTGACTCCAAAGCCTTCCTTCTTTAAAAAATAAAGTTTAAAAAAAGGAATATACACACACAGTAAAAGTTCCAAACACTGCAAAAAGGTGTACAGTGAACAGGTAGTTATACTTCAAGCCCTGACCCTGATCCCCAAGTTCCCCTTTTCTGCCCCTCAATCGTTCACCCAGGAGGCTTCACTTCTATGCTTTATTATGCAGATCCAGAATAGTCTTTTGTCTAGGTCTAGTTTGTTCCCACTTCCGAGGATTTTACCCCATGCCCAGCTTATTATGAGGTCTTTCCCTTTGGGCTGGCAGGCACGTGAACTAGTTCCAGCCCCGCGTACAGTCGGGAAATTGTTGGGCTGGCTTGCTTTGCGGTGGTTCTTTCCCAGCCTCTGGTAGCTTCTCGCACATGCACCGACCGGTACTCAGGCAATGACTAGAGGGAATCCTCTGCAAGTCCCAGGAGCTCTCTCTTCTCCGACCCTCTGCCCTGTCAGTCTAGCTGCTTTGGCCACCCTGAATGCAAGCTCTGCCCCCTTAACTCAGGGAGAGCACTGGGTTCCACCTGGAAAGGACCTCCTAGTAGTAAGCTGGGCAGTTATACGGCCACTTTCTTCCTTTTCCTTCCGTCAGCCATCAGCGACCCTTCCAGCACTGTCTGCTGCACAGTGTCTTAAACCATTGTTTCCTCGTCTTTTTTTTTAAAGCTGTTTAAGGAAGGAGGGTAAATCTGGTTCCTGTTACTGCATCAAGGCTAGAAGTAATGCTACTTTGGCCAGTATTTATGAATCCTTCCAGAGTTATAAAGTGCATAAACAAGCATATATATCCTCTCCTCTTTATACACACGGCAGGTTTTGCTGCACAGTTTTGCACCTTACTTTAGTCGCTTATTATCATACAGATTGTTCCGTATAGATTGACCTCACTCTTTTAAAGGCAGAGCCTGCACTCCTAACCCCTACTCTAGTCTGCCTCAGTGAATGATAGCTGAGTTATTATTGGCTGTAATTGATGCTTGGTAAATAGTTGACGTGTTGAACAAATTATGTTGAAACTGCACCCAGGTGGCTGGACTCTCATGTTCTGATGACTGGAGAAAATAGGATACACCATATTCAGTTTGGGGTCCTTTGTATTCCCGACTACTCTGTCCTCTCCTTTCACTTCTCTGAAGAGTTTCTTCTTGCTTTCTGGTCTATGGGAAGCTGAGAAATAATAGTATTTAAACCTCAGCTCTTGTCTCATCTCCCATTTGATAAGAATCCAATTTACATGACAAAACCACATCCACTGCATAAAAAGAGGCACACGTGTACCCTTTCGGGGCAGCACTGTAAGGTGATATAGAAGTGTGCCTGGGGCTCCCCTGGTGGCGCAGTGGTTGAGAGTCCGCCTGCCGATGCAGGGGACACGGGTTCGTGCCCCGGTCCGGGAAGATCCCACATGCCGCGGAGCGGCTGGGCCCGTGAGCCATGGCCGCTGAGCCTGCGCGTCCGGAGCCTGTGCTCCGCAACTGGAGAGGCCACAGCAGTGAGAGGCCCGCGTACCGCAAAAAAAAAAAAAAAGAAGTGTGCCTGGACAGTGCTTAGCTTCTAGAAGCTCAGCAAATACTTTTTGGATGAACTTGGGGTTCACTTGTGTCTTGTGCAATTATTATCTAGGCCCTTCCCCCCAAAAAAGTTCTGGTTGTCTAGTATCTATTTAGGACCTGTTAAGTGATAGTGTCAAAGATGAGTATATATGAGATAATTCATTGACTCATTACTTATAAATGGAAATTGGAAATACCCTAAATATTCATAGCAACAGAATTTTGTTGTTAAATCTGTGAAACAAGGCTGTTAAATAATGGTGAAAGATTAGTATATAGCATTAGTATTCTCTTAGTCTATTTGGGCTGTAACAAAAGTACCACAGACTGGGTGGCTGGTAAACAAAATTTCTTTCTCACAGTTCTAGGGGCTGGGAAGGCCAAGATCAAAGCTCTGGAAGATTCGGTGTCTGGTGAGAATCTGCTTCCTGGTTCAGAGATGGCCATCTTCTTACTGCATTCTCACGTGCCAGCTGGGCCAGGAACCTCTCTGGGGCCTCTTTTATAAGGGTACTAACCCCATTCATGAGGTCTCCACCCTCATGACCCATCCCCTCCCAAAGGCCCTGAGGCAGGAGATAGACGGGCCCCAGGCTGAGCAGCTGGAGTTTGTCTCCTGTGCAAAAATACTCCAAAATGAAGATAATAGCAGGTGCCCTGCCCAGGTAAGAGACAAAGATGCCACCTATTTCTCATTCTTGAGGTCAAGGAGACCTTCCCGACTACACGTGCACAGAAAGACTCCTTGGGAGTCAAAAAGGGAGGGGGCGCTGCCCCATAGTAGGTGATGTCAACCTACACATGGGCTTGTCCGCTAGAATCCATCTTGGCTAAGAGATGCGTGCGCACACAGGGGAGGACCCTGGGAGAAACCAAACACAGACTCAGAGCCAGGCAAAGCCAGATGACTGGCAGAGGATACCTGGAAGAAATGCCCCATATAAGTGATTCAAACTACCACGAGGGCTCGACTCTCTCTCTGAGACTGCCATTTGAGTCTATTCACACGTACCCTTTTTCCTCCTGATAAACACTTTACTTGTTTCACTACTTTCCATCTCTTGTGGACATTCATTTCTACAAAGCCAGCGGGCCAGGCCCTTGTCACTGGCCACTGGCCTAGTGGTTAGGATTCAGCGCTCTCACTGCCGCGGCCTGACTTCAATCTCTGGCCAGGGAACTGATATCCTGCTTCAAGCCGCTGAAGGCCAAGACCACCTGAGATCAGCCCCACCTCCTAATAGCATCACACTGGGGCATAGGATTTAATATATGAATGGGAGGGGGCACAAACATTCAGTTTATAGCAAGTATATAGCTCTTAAAAATGTGTGCTAGTGTGTGTGTGATACAGGTTAACATGGCCCTCAAATGCAAGTCAACCACTTCATCTGGGCTTTAGCTGACTTTCTTTTACCACAACTTTGGAAGCTCACACTCAGCCCGAGGTACAAGTTTACTGTTTAACATCTCTTCTAGTTCTCCCAGCAGGCCGACAAAGTAGCTTTATTTGCCTCATCTCTACAGAGCTAGTCAAGGCCATATAGGTAATGTGTGGAGGAACTAGGATTTGAGTTCAGGTTCTTCTGACCCTACAGCCTGAGCTCCAGCTCCCCATGGGGGTTAAAGCATTGTTCCCAGAGAGTGCTCTGCAGAAATCGGCTCTGACTGATGGTTACAAGCAAAAGGGGCTCCCTATTCTCAGGGATGTTTGCATTTGTTCTTGAGGTATATGCATTTCTGTTGTGATTTAAAGTGGGAGGCAGCTCACATAGTATAGGCACACCTCATTTTACTGGTATTTATTTGCAGATAACGCTTTTTTTTTTTTTTAACAAATTGAAGCTTTGTGGCAACCTTGCATCAAGCAAGTCTATTGATGCCATTTTTCCAATAGCATTTGCTCACTTTATGTCTCTGTGCCACATGTTGGTAATTCTCACAATATTTCAAACTTCATTATTGTTATGTTTGTTATGGTGATCTGTGACTAGTGATATTTGGTGTTACTATCGCAAAAAGATGTCAACTTGCTGAAGGCTCAGATCATATTTAGCATTTTTTAGTAAGAGAGTATTCTTTAATTAAGTTATGTACATTTTTTTTACACATAATGCTATTGCACACTTCATAGACTACAGTAGTAGTGTGTAAGCATAATTTTATATGCACTGGGAAATCAAAAATTTTGGTGTGTCTCACTTTATTGTGATATTAGCTGTATTATGGTGTTCTGGACCCAAACCTGCAATATCTCCAAGGTGTGCCTGTATCTTCTAGCATCTGCCTGTGGTTGAGAGAGGAGTTTTTAACAGATGGTGGCTGGGTTGACACCTTGGTATATAAGGTAGCCATTTCTACAAACTGCCTGGGTCATAGAAACTGGAATATCAGGGTGACGAGGGCTCCAGAAAGAATGACTTAGGCCCACCTCTTCATTTTACAAATGAGGAAATTGAGGCCAAGGGAGACTACCTTGTCCAAGGACACCACTTGTTTGGCTGAGAGAGAACTAGAACTTCCTGATCCCTAGTCCAGTTCTCTTTACTCCTTCTGTGAATAAGGAGTATTTTCTAACTTTTTCTAACTTTTTCTAACTTTTCTAACTTGCCTGGCAATCAACGAATGGTTTCACATATAGTTTCCATTTCTCTGTATTTTAGCTTGTGTTCTTACTCCTTCTGTCTCAGGCCTCCTCCTGATTGTACTGATATTTAGTTCACAGTGAGATGACAGGTTGATCCATGGAAAAGAGGGCTAGAGAGTTGAGCAGAAGGGCCATAGGAGGTAGGATTACAGCCTTGCATCAGCTCTGATAGGGATAGTTGCACATCAATACACCCCGGATTTGTGACTTGAAAAGCTATGTGTACAGGTAAGATTTTACAGGTGAGTCATATTAGGGATGCCTCCTATTTAAAGACTACCATGGCCACTCCTTTGCCTTATCCATTCCATCTCTAGAGATTTAACTTACAAAGATATATGCAAAAGGATGTTTTGAAAAACATTGTATACAGTAGCAAGAGACTATAAACAACCTGAATATCTACTGATGGGGGGGTGGTTATAAAAACTGGTACATCCATACAGTGGAGTATATTTGAGATGCAATGTGGTAGATCGTATGGGCTAATATGGTGCAACCTACAAAATATATTGTTAAAAAAATAAGGTGTGTATATGGCTTGGTTTGTGTTCCCTTAAAAGAGAGCCTCGGACAAGGACGTGGGTGCAAGTAGTTTATTTAGGAAGAGATCCCAGGAAAAAGAAATCAGGGAGTGAAGAGAGGGAGACAGAAAATGCAAATAAAGTACGTACTGAGTTGTTGCTATAGCCAAGAGAAGCCCGAATAAGCCCAGACCTTTGAAAAACACACAGAATGTCTGTCTCCCAGAATTGTCTGTCTTGTTGGTAAGAAGGAAGGCTGGGATATTTATTAACGAAGCCCATCCTTCACTGGTTAAGGTTGTTCCATGGTGTTAACTGCCTCCTACTTCTGGCTGCATTTCCCTGTGGACTGAGCAGGCTCCTGTGGCTTTGAAGAAAGTGCTGGTGTTCAAGGTGGGAATCTGTCACAGCAGAAATCAGAGGTGGTATGAGAAAATGAGACGCCAGGCGCCAGAAGCACCTGCTATAATACAAAAGATGTCTACTTGCCTGTAAACAAAGTATATGTGTGTGTCTGTGCATGTGTAGCTACGTAAATATCTATATACAAATACCAATATAGAGGTGTATTCACATATACACGTGGACAATTTTGACTAATGCATAAAATCACTGGGAATACTGGTTACCTTTGGGTAGGGAGATGGGGTGTTTAGAGGTCTGGATATTTGGTGTGGGAGAGGACTAAGTTTTCAATGTCTAGCTTTTTGTACTAGTTGCTGTTTTCAACCACATGAATGTATTTATTTATTTATGTATTTATTTTTGGCTGCGTTGGGTCTTCATTGCTATGTGCAGGCTTTCTCTAGTTGCGGCGAGTGAGGGCTACTCTTTGTTGCGGTGCGTGGTCTTCTCATTGTGGTGGCTTCTCTTGTTGTGGAGCACGGGTTCTAGGTGCGCAGGCTTCAGTATTTGTGGCTCACGGGCTCTAGAGTGCAAGCTCAGTAGTTGTGGCTCACAGGATTAGCTGCTCCACGGCATGTGGGATCTACCCGGACCAGGCTCGAACCCGTGTCCCCTGCGTTGGCAGGTGGATTCTTAACCACTGTGCCACCGGGGAAGTCCCATGAATGTATTTTTTGAACAATGTTTTAATTAATTTTGTTGAGGTATAACTTACATATAATAAAACACACCTATTTTAAGTGTACAGTTTAATGAGTTTCAATGAACGTATACAGCCATTTAACCACCACCATAAACAAGATATAGCACATTTCTGTTGAGTTCCCAATTGGCTTTTTGCAGTCAGTCCTCTACTCTCACTCTAGGTAACCACTGATCTATTCTGGATCACCTTAAATTAAATTTGTCTTTTCTAGGGTTTCTATAAATGAAATCATACACTATACACTTTTTTGTGTATAGCTTATTTATGTCAATAGTTTGTTCCTTGTTACTGGTGAGTAGTATTCTATTATAACACAATTTGTTTACCATTCACTTTCTTTTTTTTTTTTTCCAATGTTTTATTTTATTTATTATTTAGTTAGTTAGTTATTTTTGAGGTACACGGGCCTCTCACTGTTGTGGCCTCTCCCGTTGCGGAGCACAGGCTCCGGACGTGCAGGCTCAGCGGCCATGGCTCACAGGCCTAGCCGCTCCACGGCATGTGGGATCTTCCCGGACTGGGGCACGAACCCATGTCCCCTGCATTGGCAGCCAGACTCTCAACCACTGCGCCACCAGGGAAGCCTGAATGTTTTATTTTTTTTTTAAACATCTTTATTGGAGTATAATTGCTTTACAATGTTGTGTTAGTTTCTGCATTATAATAAAGTGAATCAGCTATACATATACATCTATCCCCATATCTCCTCCCTCTTGCGTCTCCCTCCCACCTTCCCTATCCTACCCCTCTAGGTGGTCACAAAGCACTGAACTGTTGTCCCTGTGCTATGTGGCTGCTTCCCACTAGCTATCTGTTTTACATTTGGTAGTATATATAAGTCAACGCTAGTCTCTTACTTCGTCCCAGCTTACCCTTCCCCCTTCCCGTGTCCTCAAGTCCATTCTCTACATCTGTGTCTTTATTCATGTCCTGCCCCTAGGTTTTTTATAACCACTTTTTTTTAGATTCCATATATATGTTAGCATACAGTATTTGTTTTTCTCTTTCTGACTTCACTCTGTATGACAGACTCTAAATCAATCCACCTTGCTACAAATAACTCAATTACGTTTCTCTTTATGGCTGAGTAATATTCCATTGTATATATGTGCCACATCTTATTTATCAATTCATCTGTTGATGGACACTTAGGTTGCTTCCATGTCCTGGCTATTGTAAATAGAGCTGCAATGAACATTGTGGTACATGACTCTTTTTGAATTATGGTTTTCTCAGGGTATATGCCCAGTAGTGGGATTGCTGGGTCATATGGTAGTTCTATTTGTAGTTTTTTAAGGAACCTCCATACTGTTCTCCAAGTGGCTGTATCAATTTACATTCCCACCAACAGTGCAAGAGGGTTCCCTTTTCTCCACATCCTCTCCAGCATTTATTGTTTCTAGATTTTTTGATGATGGCCATTCTGACTGGTGTGAGATGATATCTCATTGTAGTTTTGATTTGCATTTCTCTAATGATTAATGATGATGAGCATTCTTTCATGTGTTTGTTGGCAGTCTGTATATCTTCTTTGGAGAAATGTCTATTTAGGTCTCCTGCCCATTTTTGGATTGGGTTGTTTGTTTTTTTGTTATTGAGCTGCATGAGCTGCT
The DNA here is from genome assembly GCF_011762595.2 of Tursiops truncatus. NCBI lineage: Eukaryota > Metazoa > Chordata > Mammalia > Artiodactyla > Delphinidae > Tursiops > Tursiops truncatus. The sequence continues at coordinate 25,090,635 of NC_047035.1, read as the reverse complement.
TATAAATTTTGGAGATTAATCCTTTGTCAGTTGCTTCATTTGCAAATATTTTCTCCCATTCTGAGGGTTGTCTTTTGGTCTTGTTTATGGTTTCCTTTGCTGTGCAAAAGCTTTGAAGTTTCATTAGGTCCCATTTGTTTATTTTTGTTTTTATTTCCATTTCCCTAGGAGATGGGTCAAAAAGGATCTTGCTGTGATTTATGTCATAGAGTGTTCTGCCTATGTTTTCCTCTAAGAGTTTGATAGTTTCTGGCCTTACATGTAGGTCTTTAATCCATTTTGAGCTTATTTTTCTGTATGGTGTTAGGGAGTGATCTAATCTCATACTTTTACATGTAGCTATCCAGTTTTCCCAGCATCACTTATTGAAGAGGCTGTCTTTTCTCCACTGTACATTCCTGCCTCCTTTATCAAAGATAAGGTGACCATATGTGCGTGGGTTTGTCTCTGGGCTTTCTATCCTGTTCCATTGATCTTTCTGTTTTTGTGCCAGTACCATACTGTCTTGATTACTGTAGCTTTGTAGTATAGTCTGAAGTCAGGGAGCCTGATTCCTCCAGCTCTGTTTTTCGTTCTCAAGATTGCTTTGGCTATTCGGGGTGTTTTGTGTTTCCATACAAATTGTGAAATTTTTTGTTCTAGTTCTGTAAAAAGTACCATTGGTAGTTTGATAGGGATTGCATTGAATCTGTAGATTGCTTTGGGTAGTAGAGTCATTTTCACAATGTTGATTCTTCCAATCCAAGAACATGGTAGATCTCTCCATCTATTTGTATCATCTTTAATTTCTTTCATCAGTGTCTTATAATTTTCTGCATACAGGTCTTTTGTCTCCTTAGGTAGGTTTATTCCTAGATATTTTATTCTTTTTGTTACAATGGTAAATGGGAGTGTTTTCTTGATTTCACTTTCAGATTTTTCATCATTAGTGTATAGGAATGCCAGAGACTTCTGTGCATTAATTTTGTATCCTGCTACTTTACCAAATTCATTGATTAGCTCTAGTTTTCTGGTAGCATCCTTAGGATTCTCTATGTATAGTATCATGTCATCTGCAAACAGTGACAGCTGTACTTCTTCTTTCCCGATTTGGATTCCTTTTATTTCCTTTTCTTCTCTGATTGCTGTGCCTAAAACTTCCAAAACTATGTTGAATAAGAGTGGTGAGAGTGGGCAACCTTGTCTTGTTCCTGATCTTAGCGGAAATGCTTTCAGTTTTTCACCATTGAGGACAATGTTGTCTGTGTGTTTGTCATATATGGCCTTTATTATGTTGAGGAAAGTTCCCTCTATGCCTACTTTCTGCAAGGTTTTTATCATAAATGAGTGTTGAATTTTGTTGAAAGCTTTCTCTGCATCTATTGAGATGATCATATGGTTTTTCTCCTTCAATTTGTTAATATGGTGTATCATGTTGATTCATTTGCGTATATTGAAGAATCCTTGCATTCCTGGAATAAACCCCACTTGATCATGATGTATGATCCATTTAATGTGCTATTGGATTCTGTTTGCTAGTATTTTGTTGAGGATTTTTGCATCTATGTTCATCAGTGATATTGGCCTGTAGTTTTCTTTCTTTGTTACATCCTTGTCTGGTTTTGGTGTCAAGGTGATAGTGGCCTCGTAGAATGAGTTTGGGAGTGTTCCTCCCTCTGCTATATGTTGGAAGAGTTTGAGAAGGATAAGTGCTAGCTCTTCTCTAAATGTTTGATAGAATTCGCCTGTGAAGGCACCTGGTCCTGGGCTTTTGTTTGTTGGAAGATTTTTAATCACAGTTTCAATTTCAGTGCTTGTGATTTGTCTGTTCATATTTTCTATTTCTTCCTGATTCAGTCTTGGCAGGTTGTGCATTTCTAAGAATTTATCCATTTCTTCCAGGTTGTCCATTTTATTGGCATAGAGTTGCTTGTAGTAATCTCTCATGATCTTTTGTATTTCTGCAGTGTCAGTTGTTACTTCTCCTTTTTCATTTCTAATTCTATTGATTTGAGTCTTCTCCCTTTGTTTCTTGATGAGTCTGGCTAATGGTTTATCAATTTTGTTTATTGTCTCAAATAACCAGCTTTTACTTTTATTGATCTTTGCTATCGTTTCCTTCATTTCTTTTTCATTTATTTCTGATCTGATTTTTAAGATTTCTTTCCTTCTGCTAACTTTGGGGTTTTTTTGGTTCTTCTTTCTCTAATTGCTTTAGGGGCAAGGTGAGGTTGTTTATTCGAGATGTTTCCTGTTTCTTAAGGTAGGACTGTATTGCTATAAACTTCCCTCTTAGAACTGCTTTTGCTGCATCCCATAGTTTTTGGGCCATTGTGTCTCCATTGTCATTTGTTTCTAGGTATTTTTTGATTTCCTCTTTGATTTCTTCAGTGATCACTTCGTTATTAAGTAGTGTATTGTTTAGCCTCCATGTGTTTGTATTTTTTACAGATCTTTTCCTGTAATTGATATCTAGTCTCATAGCGTTGTGGTCGGAAGAGATACTTGATACAATTTCAGTTTTCTTAAATTTACCAAGCCTTGATTTGTGACCCAAGGTATGATCTGTCCTGTAAAATGTTCCATGAACTCTTGAGAAAAATGTGTATTCTGTTGTTTTTGAATGGCATATCCTATAAATATCAATTAAGTCCATCTTGTTTAATGTATCATTTAAAGCTTGTGTTTCCTTATTTATTTTCATTTTGGATGATCTGTCCATTGGTGAAAGTGGGGTGTTAAAGTCCCCTACTATGAATGTGTTACTGTCGATTTTCCCTTTTATGGCTGTTAGTATTTGCCTTATGTATTGAGGTGCTCCTATGTTGGGTGCATATATATTTACAATTGTTATATCCTCTTCTTGGATCGATCCCTTGATCATTATGTAGTGTCCTTCTTTGTCTCTTCTAATAGTCTTTATTTTAAAGTCTATTTTGTCTGATATGAGAATTGGTACTCCAGCTTTCTTTTGGTTTCCATTGCATGAAATATCTTTTTCCATCCCCTTACTTTCAGTCTGTATGTGTCTCTAGGTCTGAAGTGGGTCTCTTGTAGACAGCAAATATATGGGTCTTGTTTTTGTATCCATTCAGCCAATCTGTGTCTTTTGGTGGGAGCATTTAGTCCATTTACATTTAAGGTAATTATTGATATGTATGTTCCTATTCCCATTTTCTTAATTGTTATGGGTTCGTTATTGTAGGTCTTTTCCTTCTCTGGTGTTTCTTGCCTAGAGAAGTTCCTTTAGCAGTTGTTGTAAAGCTGGTTTGGTGGTGCTGAGCTCTCTCAGCTTTTGCTTGTCTGTAAAGGTTTTAATTTCCCCATCAAATCTGAATGAGATCCTTGCTGGGTAGAGTAATCCTGGTTGCAGGTTTTTCTCCTTCATCGCTTTAAATATGTCCTGCCAGTCCCTTCTGGCTTGCAGAGTTTCTGCTGAAAGATCAGCTGTTAATCTTACGGGGATTCCCTTGAGTGTTATTTGTTGTTTTTCCCTTGCTGCTTTTAATATGTTTTCTTTGTATTTAATTTTTGACAGTTTGATTAATATGTGTCTTGGCATATTTCTTCTTGGATTTATCCTGTATGGGACTCTGTGTGCTTCCTGGACTTGATTAACTATTTCCTTTCCTATAGTAGGGAAGTTTTCAACTATAATCTCTTCAAATATTTTCTCAGTCCCTTTCTTTTTCTCTTCTTCTTCTGGAGCCCCTATAATTCGAATGTTGGTGTGTTTAATGTTGTCCCAGAGGTCTCTGAGACTGTCCTCAGTTCTTTTCATTCTTTTTTCTTTATTCTGCTCTGCAGTAGTTATTTCCACTATTTTATCTTCCAGGTCACTTATCTGTTCTTCTGCCTCAGTTATTCTGCTATTGATCCCATCTAGAGTATTTTTAATTTCATTTATTGTGTTGTTCATCGTAGTTTGTTTCATCTTTAGTTCTTCTAGGTCCTTGTTAAATGTTTCTTGCATTTTCTCTATTCTATTTCCAAGATTTTGGATCATCTTTACTATCATTATTCTGAATTCTTTTTCAGGGAGACTGCCTACTTCCTCTTCATTTGTTAGGTCTGGTGGGTTTTTATCTTGCTCCTTCATCTGCTGTGCGTTTTTCTGTCTTCTCATTTTGCTTATCTTACTGTGTTTGGGGTCTCCTTTTTGCAGGCTGCAGGTTCGTAGTTCCCATTGTTTTTGGTGTCTGTCCCCAGTGGCTACGGTTGGTTCAGTGGGTTGTGTAGGCTTCCTGGTGGAGGGGACTAGTGCCTGTGTTCTGGTGGATGAGGCTGGATCTTGTCTTTCTGGTGGGCAGGTCCACCTCTGGTGGTGTGTTTTGGGTTGTCTGTGGACTTATTATGATTTTAGGCAGCCTCTGTGCTAATGGGTGGGGTGGTGTTCCTGTCTTGCTAGTTGTTTGGCATAGGGTGTCCAGCACTGTAGCTTGCTGGTCGTTGAGTGAAGCTGGGTGCTGGTGTTGAGATGGAGATCTCTGGGAGATTTTCGCCGTTTGATATTATGTGGAGCTGGGAGGTCTCTTGTGGACCAGTGTCCTGAAGTTGGCTCTCCCACCTCAGAGGCACAGCACTGACTCCTGGCTGCAGCACCAAGAGCCTTTCATCCACACGGCTCAGAATAAAAGGGAGAACAAGTAGAAAGAAAGAATTAGTAGAAGTAGAAAGAAAGAAAGAAAGGGAGGGAGGGAGGGAGGAAGGAGGGAAGGAAGGGGAAAAAGAAAGAAAGAAGATAAAGTAAAATAAAATATAGTAAGATAAAATATAATAAAGTTATTAAAATAAAAACATAATTATTAAGAGAAAAAAAAAACGGACGGATAGAACCCTAGTACGAATGGTGGAAGCAAAGCTATACAAAGTCTCACACAGAAACATACAAATACACACTCACAAAAAGAGGAAAAGGGGAAAAAATCATAAATCTTGCTCTCAAAGTCCACCTCCTCAATTTGGGATGATTCATTGTTTAAAGGAGGGAAGGAGGGAAAGAAAGAAAGAAAGAAATAAGATAAAATAAAGTCAAGTTATTAAAATAAAAAATAATTATTAAGAAAAAAATTAAACAAAAACAAAAAACGGACGGATAGAACCCTAGGACAAATGGTGGAAGCAAAGCTATACAGACAAAATCTCACACAGAAGCATGCACATACACACTCACAAAAAGAGGAAAAGGGGAAAAAAATCATAAATCTTGCTCTCAAAGTCCACCTCCTCAATTTGGGGTGATTCGCTGTCTATTCATGTATTCCACAGATGTAGGGTACATCAAGTTGATTGTGGAGCTTTAATCCGCTGCTTCTGAGGCTGCTGGGAGAGATTTCCCTTTCTCTTCTTGGTTCTCACAGCTCACAGGGGCTCAGCTTTGAATTTGGCCCCGCCTCTGCCTGTAGGTCGCCGGAGGGTGCCTGTTCTTCGCTCAGACGGGACAGGGTTAAAGGAGCCGCTGATTAGGGGCCTCTGGATCACTCAGGCCGGGGGTGGGGGGCGGGGCACGGAGTGCGGGGCGGGCCTGTGGCGGCAGAGGCTGGCGTGACGTTGCACAGCCTGAGGCGTGCCGTGCGTTCTTCCGGGGAAGTTGTCTCTGGATCCTGGGAACCTGGCAGTGGCGGGCTGCACAGGCTCCCTGGAAGCGGGGTGTGGAGAGTGACCTGTGTTTGCACACAGGCTTCTTGGTGGCGGCAGCAGCAGCCTTAGCGTCTCATGCCCGTCTCTGGGGTCCGCACTTTTAGCCACGGCTCGCGCCCGTCTCTGGAGCTCCTTTAAGCAGCGCTGTTAATCCCCTCTCCTCGCGCACCAGGAAACAAAGAGGGAAGAAAAAGTCTCTTGCCTCTTCGGCAGGTCCAGACTTTTTCCCGGACTCCCTCCCGTCTAGCCGTGGCGCACTAACCCCCTGCAAGCTGTGTTCACGCCGCCAACCCCAGTCCTCTCCCGGCGCTCCGACCGAAGCCCGAGCCTCAACTCCAGGCCTCGCCCGCCCCAGCAGGTGAGCAGATAAGCCTCTCGGCCTGGTGAGTGCCGGTCGGCCCTGATTGTCTGTGCGGGAATCTCTCCGCTTTGCCCTCCGCACCCCTGTTGCTGTGCTCTCCTCTGCGGCTCCGAAGCTTTCCCCCTCCACCACCCGCAGTCTCCGCCCGTGAAGGGGCTTCTAGCGTGTGCAGACCTTTCCTCCTAAACAGCTCCCTCCCACTGGTGCGGGTCCCGTCCCTGTTCTTTTGTCTCTGTTTTTTCTTTTTTCTTTTGCCCTACCCAGGTACGTGGGGAGTTTCTTGCTTTTTGGGAGGTATGAGGTCTTCTGCCAGCGTTCAGTAGCTGTTCTGTAGGAGCTGTTCCACGTGTAGATGTATTTCTGGTGTATCTGTGGGGAGGAAGGTGATCTCCGCGTCTTACTCTTCCGCCATCTTCCTGGAACTGATGATCAATTTTTTAAATTGAAGTATAGTTGCTCTACAATATTATATAAGTTACAGTTGTGTAATATAGTGATTCACAATTTTTACAGGTTATGCTTCATTTAGAGTTATTATAAAATATTGGCTGTGTTCCCCATGTCTTACAATATCACCTTGTAGCTTTTTTTTTTTTTTTTTTTGCATGGTACGCGGGCCTCTCACTGTTGTGGCCTCTCCCGTTGCAGAGCACAGGCTCCGGATGCGCAGGTTCAGCGGCCATGGCTCACAGGCCCAGCTGCTCCGTGGCATGTGGAATCCTCCTGGACCGGGGCACGAACCCGTGTCCCCTGCATCGGCAGGCGGACTCTCAACCATTGCACCACCAGGGAAGACCCATTGTAGCTTATTTTATATCTAATAGTTTGTACCTCTTTCTCCCCTACCCCTATATTGCCCCCCCACCTGCCTTCTCCCTACTGGTAACCACTAGGTTGTTCTCTATATCTGTGAGTGGTCTGTGAACAAACCACTAGTTTGTTCTCTATATTCTTACGGATATAGAGAATACAAATACAAATGGTATTTGTCTTTCTCTGTCTGACTTATTTCACTTAGCGTAATGTCCTCCAAGTCCATCTATGTTGCTGTAAATGGCAAAATTTTGTTCTTTTTTGTGGCTGAGTAGTATTCCATTGCGTGTGTGTGTGTGTGTGTGTGTGTGTGTGTGTGTGTATCTTGCATCTTCTTTATCCATTCACCTGTTGATGGACACTTAGGTTGCTTCCATATCTTGGCCATTGTAAATAATGCTGCTATGAACATTGGGGTGCATGTATCCTTTTAAATTAGTGTTTTTGGTGGTTTTTTATTTTTGGATATATATCCAGGAGTGGAATTGCTGGGTCATATAGTAGTTCTATTTTTAGTTTCTTAAGAAACCTCCGTATTGTTTTCCCCAGTGGCTGCACCAATTTACATTCCTACCAACAATGTACAAGGGTTCCCTTTTCTCCACATCCTCACCAACATTTGTTATTTGTGTTCCTTTTTTTTAAAATATTTACTTATTTATTTGGCTGTGCTGGGATTTTCGTTGTTGCATGTGGGATCCTTGTTGTGGCACGTGGGATCTTTAGTTGCAGCATACAGGGTCTTTAGTTGCAGCATGCAAACTCTCAGTTGTGGCATGTGGGATCTAGTTCCCTGACCAGGGATCAAACCTGGGCCCCCTGCATTGGGAGCACGGAGTCTTAGCCACTGGACCACCAGGAAAGTCCCTGTTTGTGTTCCTTTTGATGATAGCCATTCTGACAGGTGTGAGGTAATATCTCATGTGGTTCTGATTTGCATTTCCATGATGATTAGTGATGCTGAGCATCTCTTCTCGGCCATCTGCATTTCCTTTTTGGAAAAAAATGTCTATTCAGTTTTTTTGCCCATTTTTTAATTGGATTTTTTTTATGATGTTGAGTTGTATGAGCTGTTTGTATATATTGGATATTAATCCCGTATTGGTCATATCATTTGTAAATATTTTTTCCCATTTAGTAGGTAGTTTTTTTGTTTTGTCAATGGTTTTCAAAAGCTTTTAAGTTTAATTAGGTCCCATTTGTTTATTTTTCCTTTTATTTCCTTTACTTTAGGAGATGGATCCAAAAAATATTGCTGCAATTTATGTCAGAGTATTCTGCCTATATTTTCCGCTAGGAGTTTTATAGTATCTGGTCTTACATTTAGGTCTTTAATCCATTCTGAGTTTATTTTTGTATATGATGTTAGAGAATTTTGTAATTTTATTCTTGTACATGTGTCCAGTTTTCCCAGCACCACTTATTGAAGAGACTGTGTTTTCTTCATTATATATTCTTTAATGATCAATTTTAAGTTAACTTTTGTTTATATTGTAAGACAATGTTCAAAGTTTATTTTCTTTCTGGGATATTCAATTGTTCTAGCAACATTTGTTGAAAATCCTTTCCCCTTGTATTACTTTGGCATTTTTGTCAAAAATTAATTGACCGTATGAGTGGGTCTATATCTGGACATTTTATTCTGTTCCACTGATCTATATGTCTCTCCTATGTTAATAGCACACTGTCTGTATTATTATAGCTTTATTGTAGATCCTAAAATAGTGTAGGTCTTACACTATTTGGGGATGTAGTGTAGGAGGTAGTCTAAGTCCTCCATCTTTGTTCTTCTTTTTCAAAGTTGTTTTGGCTCTTTTAAATCCTTAACATTTACATGCAAATTTTATTATCGGCTCATCAGTTTCTATTAAGAAAAACCTGTGGCATTGTGATTGAGATTACATTGAATCCCAATACATTGGGAAATATTAATATCTTAATATTGTGTCTGACAATCCATAAACATTGTATATATCTTCCTTTATTTAGGTCTTTTAAATTTTTTTCAGTGATTATTTTATCATTTTCAGTGTGGAGGTTTAGCATGTATTTTGTTAAATTTATCCACAAGGGTTTTATATCTTTTGGTGCTGTCACAAAAGTTATTTGTGGTAGCCAGCCTCCAGGTTGGCCCTCAATGCTCCTTCCCTCCTGGTATTCATGCCCTTGTACAGTCCCCCCTGCAATGCACACACATCGTACCAGGTCTGTGTGACCAATAGGATATGGCAAAGTGATGGAATGCCACTTCTGAGAGTAGGCAGTAAAAGGCATCATGGCTTCTTCCTTGTTCTCTGTTGGATTGCTTGCTCTGGAAAACATGAGAACAGCTCTACTGGAAGGTCAAATGTGGTGAAGAACAGATACCCTCATAAACGAGGAATGGAGGCCTCCACTAACAAGACGTGAATGAGTGATCTTGAAAGTGCATCCTCCAGACCCAGTCGAGCCTTCAGATGACAGCAGCCCTGGCTGATATCTTGACTGCAACCTCCTGAGAGATGCTGAGCCAGACCACCTGGTGAAGCTTTTCCCAGATTCCAGACTTGTAGAAACTGTGTGAGATTCTAGATGTTTGTTGTTTCAAGCTGCTAACTTGGTAATTCATTATGTAGCAGTTGAGAACTAATACAGTATTTTAAAAAATTAATGGTATCTATTTTATTTCAATTTCTAACTCTTTGTTTCTACCATTTAGAAATTCTTCTTCTTTTTTTTTTTCCCGGTAAGTGGGCCTCTCACTGTTGTGGCCTCTCCCGTGCGGAGCACAGGCTCCGGATGCGCAGACTCAACGGCCATGACTCACGGGCCTAGCTGCTCTGCAGCATGTGGGATCTTCCCAGACCGGGGCACAAACCCGTGTCCCCTGCATCGGCAGGCGGACTCTCAACCACTGTGCCACCAGGGAAGTCCCTTCTTTTTATTTTAAATATACATAGACCTTGTACCTTTGTCCTTGCTAAAATCAGCTCTTTTGCAGGTATTTTAGGATTTTCTACGTAAGCAATCACGTTATCTGTGACAAAGACAGTTTTGCTTCTTTTCAAAGCTGGATGCTTTTTGTTTATTCTACTGCCTTATTAACCTGGTAGGACTTTTAGTATAATGTTAAAAAAATGGTGAGAGCAGGTATTCTTGCCTTGTTCTTGATCTTAAGGGGAAAGCCATTCAGTCAGTGTGATGTTAGTTGTAGGTTTTTCCAAGATGCCCTTTATCAGGCTGAAGAAGTTTTCTTCTGTTCTTAATTTACTAAAAGGTTTAAATTTTGGGGCTTCCCTGGTGGTGCAGTGGTTGAGAGTCTGCCTGCCGATGCAGGGGACATGGGTTCATGCCCCGGTCGGGGAAGATCCCACATGCCGTGGAGCAGCTAGGCCCGTGAGCCATGGCCGCTGAGCCTGCACGTCCGAAGCCTGTTGCTCTGCAATGGGAGAGGCCACAACAGTGAGGGGCCCACATACCGAAAAAAAAAAAAAAAAGGTTTAAATTTTTTTCTCATTTTTTTGTCATCAATACTAGATTTATAGTTTTATTATAGTAAAAAATAGTTGTTACAGTGAGATCTACACACATATACAGAATTACATTTAAATTCATATAGAACAGTATTTACATTTTAAGTTGTACCTGAAATTAGAAGATGAAGTATGGCTTAAACTTTACAACAAAGAAAAGAAAAATACATGGGATAAAAATAGAGTTAACAGTAAAAATAGAACAGTCTGTTCTTGATACATGTGGAAACTTTTTGTCAGAATGCTACATCTTCTTAATATGATTGTCTAAACCATTAAAATATGGGTAGCTCAGTTTTATTTTGTCAGCAGTTTCTTTGACAGGATTATAAACTAATGTTTTTGAAAGCAAATCCAAGCCATTTTCAACCAAGCTTTTGACATGGGATGCTAGCTTCCTGGTTTTCACTTGGAAAATGTATTCTTGTAGTCCTGTAAAGATGCCACTTCTGGCCATGCTTCATTACTGGGGGGGCCCAAAGTTCTGAATATTTTAAAGAGTTGATCAACTTCTGAATTCCCATAGAAAAGTGGCTTCTTTGTTGTTAATTCTGCAAATATGGTGTCTATATGCCAAATGTCAACTGGAGTCGAGTAGTGAGCTGACCCCAGCAGTACTTCTGGAGATCTCTACCGGAGTGTTACTAACTCATGTATGTATACTCTAATAGGTATTCCAGAAGCTCTGGCAAAGCCAAAGTCAACTAGTTTAATTGTTCGTTTGTTATCAATAGATTTTGAGGTTTTAAATCCCTGTGAAGAGATCTTCTAGGCTGACAAAACACAATCCCTTGTAGGGTTTATTACAAATAACTCTTAACAAGTGAAGAATCCATGAACAGACCTGGAGGGATAGAATCCAAGTACTTTTGAGATCCAAGGAATTCAAAGATGAGATGTAACCTGGATTCTTGCGTAACCACATTTGAAGATTGACTATGTTTGGATGACAGTTCTAAAAGAGAAATTTCCTGAGTTGAGGCACTAGGAACACTTCCTCTTTACTTTCTAGTCTGATTTTTTCATGGCTACCACTTGACCTGTAGTTTTGTGTCTACCCTTACACATAATTCCATAGATACTTCTCCAACTTTCTCTATTTTGGAATAATCATCCACAATTACTAAATAGGAATGGTAGATCCTGGATTATCATTCTGTGATGGTAGAGGGTGTGGTTGGAGGTGTCAGAGGGGTGGTGGAGGCAGTGATGCAGCCATCATATCTGTGTTGCTCTTCCTCAACTTCCAAGAGCCCTGAGAGCTTTTATTCTCAATAATTTTCTAATAATCTTTCTGAGTCTATTGAGATAATTGTTTTCTTCTTTTTTGTTCTGTTAGTATGTTGAATTACATTGATTGATATTTGAATGTTAAACCAGCCTTGCATTCCTGAGATAAAACCCACTGGATCATCATGTATGAATTGTTTTTGAAAACATTTGATGAATACTTTTCTATTATTTGAGGCACATTTGCATTTCATCTGAGAGAAGCCAGGAGACTCTGCTCCCATTGGCTGCTTTTGGGAGCACAGTGTTTCCTTGGTGCTTGAAACTTGGATAAGTGGGTTTTTGTACCCCTTTGAGATCCTTGGGGGAAGTGTCCAGACTGAGACATGTGGGAATCTTGGTAGAGTGTTGATAATTTCTTGCCCCCCCAAATCAATATATTTGTTCAATCAAAATGTTTGTTCAGGGCTTCCCTGGTGGCGCAGTGGTTGAGGGTCCACCTGCCGATGCAGGGGACATGGGTTCGTGCCCCGGTCTGGGAAGATCCCACATGCCGCGGAGCGGCTGGGCCTGTGAGCCATGGCCGCTGAGCCTGCGTGTCTGGAGCCTATGCTCCGCAATGGGAGAGGCCACAACAGTGAGAGGCCCGCGTACCGCAAAAAAAAAAAAAAAGTTTGTTTAGCTTTAATTTGGAGGAGGAGTTGAAAACTGGGAAAGTGAAAAAAGAATGGAGAAGGAGGACTGCTGGTAGAAACCTCAAAATAGGGAGAATATTAAGATATTAGCTACCTTAAGTGACAAATATTCACTATTGAAATCATGGCCCTTAGAGGTCTTAGCTACAACTTCAGGATCATTTTGCAGTATTCCTTTAACCACACATTCTACTTTCCTGAGAAGAGTTTCGATCTTGCATTTTTCCTCTATCTATCTCCTTAATTTCCAGCGACACACCGGCATCCAGTGATGTTTGAACGTATCTTTCCTTGTGTAGTAGTGCTCCATGCAGCTGCCCGGCAGACCCACTCCTTAGTTTGACTCTGGCCTGTTTCCTCTTAATGCTTTGATCAGTATTTGTCGAGAGCTCAGTGTCCCCTTCTTCGAGACTCCAGGGAGATGGGTATGAAATATTATAATAATTTATTTTCACTCAAGGGCATTAAGACCAGGAGAAACCTCTCTTGGCCTGCCTCGGGGCCTGGGGTTAGTGTCCGTGTGTTAGGAGTAGGGAGACTGAGACATGGGATTATGAAAAGGAAACTTTCAGTGGATGAAATGATAGGAGAGAGTCTGGGTGGCTCCATCGAGTCCCAGATAGCTGCCAGCTTCTGAAGGTTAACACACTGAGAAGGGCTAGACCCTCTTGGCTTTCTCCTGTGTTCAGGCCGCTAGGGATCTATGAGTCTGTGAAAATAGCTGCTGCGCAGAGTAGAGCATTGCAGGCTCTCTTTCTCTATTCTCTGTCTCATTTTCCATTCTCTCCTCGATCCCCCTCTAACCTAGACTGGGACAATCAGATGACAAAAGAGATCTACTTTAAAACGAGTGCACTCAGGTATTTATAGTAAGGAAATGGGCTGAATGAGCCAGCTGCTAAAAATAGATGGTATGACTTAATCCATGCAGGAAGATTGTGGCGCGATGCATTTAGGGATAACATAAATCACTTCAGATCTAATACTTAGAAAACTTATCCCAGATTGGAATGGTTGGCCTCTTGTGAGAAATGCTATAGATTTTTCTAAACTGGTAGCAGGGGTCGGGATGGGCTTTGCAGGGAAAAGGCTTGACATCAGCCTAGACATCAGAAGATCTTCTCAAGTCTGTTTTGGTTTTCCTCCAGAGAAATTGGTCTAAGTCCTCTAAGCTCTGTACAAAACAAATGTCAGTAAACCTTGCTGAGTCCATAAGGTGGGTTTGGGGCTCTGACTTACGTTTGGGGGATACTAACTCTGTCAACTGTAGATACTCATTCAATTTTCCCACATGGGTAAGTTCTTTTAATAAATAAACACATGCGTAGCATTTATTGAACACTTCCTGAGTGACATGCACCATGCTAGGCCCTTCTCATTCTATTTTATTTAGACCTCACCCTAACCTTGGCATATGCTCTCCTTTTTGCTGATACACAAACTGAGGCTCAGCTAGGATTTTCCAAAGCCATGTTGGTTGAGAATAGCAGATTGAGATCTGAACTCATATCTAGCATGGGGGATAGATATGGAGTCTTGCAGTATTTTTGCAATCCTCTTGGCATTTTATTCTGGGCTGTGCACTTACAGGCCCTCAATCAGTGTTTATAATGAAGGCTTTCTTGATTCTCATTATCTCTTCCTCCTTTGAGTTCAATAGCCTACTTGTACTGTTCAACTTCGCATCCACTTTATGTTATCTTACATCATCCATTGTATCAGTTAGGAATGTGTTAATTTGCAAGGAAAAATACCTCAACCGATGTGGTGTTTTAAAGAAAAATGGTTGCAAGTTCTTTTTACGCCTCTAATTGAGAGCTGGCATCTGTGTCTCGTCTCCTTGAATCTGGTGACTGCTTCGACCAGCTGAGTACTGTAGAAATGACACTGATTCCTGCATGAGCCTGGATCATACAAATCCACGCAGCTTCCTTCTAGGTCTCTTGGAATGCTTGCTCTCAGAACCCAGCCATTGTGCTGTGAAAAGCCTAAGCCATGTGGAGAGGCCACATGTGTTGGCACTTGGTCAACAGTCCCATCTGAGCCCAGTCTTTTATCATTCTAGCCTGGGTACCAGACACATGAGTGAAGAAGTTTTCATGGAAATGGATTCTCCAGGGCCAGCTATTCTAGTTCCTGGGTGTTTGAGTCACTCACCCGGTTGAGTCTTCTCAACAGAGGCTCCGGATATCATGCAGTAAAGACAGACCATTCCAGATGGACCCTGTCTGAATTCCTGACCTGCAAAATCTGTGAGCTTAATAAAATGACTTATTTTAATGGCACTTTTAGAGTAGCTTGTGACACAGTACAAGTAACTGGGATATCCAGCTAGCACTGGTTTACAGCAATTGAAATATGTGTATACATGTATTTAATGTAATAGAAGATCTAGAGGTAAGCCCTTGTTGGCATTAGTTCACTGCTCAGCTATGCCATCAGGGACCCAGGATCTTTCCATGTGTCCATATTGCCATCCTTAGTGTGTTGCCTTTGTTCTCATGCTTGTTGCCTGCTTGTTTTGGCATAAATGCTGTAGCTCCAGGCATTGCATCCGCATTCAAGTTAGGAAGAAGAAAGGACAGGCAGAGCTAGTCTCATCTATATGGTTTTATTAGGAAAGCAAAAGCTTTCCCAGAAGCCCTCAGGTCTTTGCTTATGTTTCACCAGCTAGAATTTTGTCACGTGTTCACCCCTCAGGGGAAGGGAGGCTGAAAAAATGAGTATTTACCTGGCATATTGCTGTCCTAGTCTGGATTTGCTTAGCAAGGATACCGGAGTGCGTGAGCACCACGTGGGCAAGACCAGTGTCTGCCACATACCTCAGTTGCTTTGCATCACTTTTTTCTGGTTGGTTCAACTAGGTGGTGAGTTTTTGAAAACAGAGACAGCGATGGTTCCTCCTCTGGAATGCTTCTTAGCATGCCATATAGCGCTGAGAATGTCACTTCTGTTTTATATATTCACCTACTGAAGAAAGAGAAGAACAGTAAGGGGGAGATTTTCTAGAGCAGAGGTATTCGCATGTTTTCCTTGCATATCCCCTGAAAAAAATTTGAGAGGCAGTGTACCCCCTTGTACATTTTTAACTTGGTATCTACGGTTACTATAACTTTACATAAAAATTACAAAGAATGTAATTTTGGGCAAATAATAAATACTGAAATTTAAAAATTTTTAAATAAACCTTTACATTGCCCTTTTTAAAGTTTCCAGTCTAAATATCATAATGATTTGATACTACTGTCTTCTGTTTAAAAATATACAAAAGAGCTTTTCTTTAGTAGTCAGAAAATTTTACATCATTGCTTTTTCTCCTTGAACTCACATTTTCATTCCACTTTCCCCACAGAATTTTATCCTCATGTAATATATTTTTATGCTTGAAAGTTTTTTTATCGATTTCGGTATCACGCTTCTCTGCAACAAAAACATACATGTAGATTGAAACAGCATTTTAAAACATTTCATGTGCCTAAAAGGCTTTAAGTATTAAAACATTCCTTCTGGACTGAATTATCATTAAAATTGTTATACTATGTAATTGAGAAAAACAACATAGATATATTATAATTTTGATATGGAATTATTAAACACAGAAGTGAAACTCATTGGAAATGCATCTGCTGTGAGATGGATGACATTTTAAAAACTCGTATCATGTATCTGTGGGTGAATATTACTTATTGCTTGATTGAGACAGTTCGACATCAGTTGCAAGCCAAGTTTTTGTTTATTAAGACAAGTGCTGACGGATGTTAACTAGACTTATTGTCATCATTTTGCAATCTGTACTAGGATTGAATCATTACATTGTACACCTGAAACTAGCGTAACATATTTCAGTTAAAATAAAAGGTTAAAGTGCTGAAAACGTTCACATAAGTAAGTGGAAATGTAAGGAAAATTGTTACGTTTGAATTATTTGAACTGCTTCCAAGTCATATATTAAAAATCACATAGTGGTCTATCATCAAAAATTTGTTTTAATGATCTATCAGCTGACAGCGCAAATTAGGTCCCCATTTGATTATGTGGAAAACGCCTGACTTGGAAAAGAAATTGTAACCAGTCATTTGAGTTGCTCATTTGCAAATGGATTTTCCCCTCTCATTAGAGACATTCACAACCTCAATATTTCTATTTATTCCCTGTTTGGAGCCCTGGAAGTTTGTCCTCCAGGACACATAGTAAGATTTGGGATGTGTGAGCACTATGTCTTGCTTTTGGTAAGTGGGAGGAGGGCTACTGTGAAAGAGAAGATAGGGAAGATGTGGAAGGAGAACTTGCCTGGTGCCCCAGCTGCAGGCAGATCAATTTTAGGGGAGTCTGTAGGAAAAATGAAGATTTGGAAATTCATCTTTATCAGTCTATCCATGTCCCCAAACCAAGTCCTCTTATACCCCCAACAGCATGTGTACCCCAACTTGAAGGCTGCTGTTCCAAAAGCTGTTAGAACTCATAGAGACGTTATCACTCTTGGAGAGGATGAATTTGCTTGAGTTCCCCTTTAGGCATACTGGCTCGCACTTAATGAGCTGCTCTGTGCAGTGCCTTATAGGTACCATCTTACCAAGTCCTGAAAACAATCTTAAGAGGGAGGAATCATTATCTCTATTTTGCAGATGAGAATGCAGTGGTTAAGGGAAGTAGCAGGCATCAGGCACCAAAACTGGGGTTCAAACCCAGGTCGATGGGTTTACAGAGCCTGAGCTATTTAGCCACTGTGTAAATTGTGCCTGGCTCTGGTTACAGGGAGCATAGCTCTTCACGGGAGCTGTTGCCTGGACTGCTGTTGCTTTTATCTTTGTTTCCTTCTTGGCAAATTTCTCTAAACCCAGATGGCTGGGCCCTACCTCTAGAATTTCTGATTCAGTAGGTCTGGGGGAGGCCGAGAATCTGCATTTCTAACAAGTTCCTAGGTCTGGGAGCCCACTTCTCTAAAGCACGTCCAGCTTCATGGGAGAGATTCCCGTTTCTAATGTATTTAGGGACTGATGCTTTTTCCCTTAAGTTTCTTTTAGGGCTGAGGTTTTCATTTGCCTTGAAGTGAGTATATGTAAAATGCACATTGCATATATATTTCAATGCCTGAAACAACTTTGGAAAAACTTGTGCTGCAGGAATTTTTGCTGGAGATTTTTTTGGTGGTTTTGCACACGAAGGTCCTCTCTGTCTCTGCCAAGTTGTTCACTCTGTCTGTCTGGATGGAATGTCCCTTCCTTCATTCTTCACCTGTTGGTTCAGTCCTCAAGACTCATCTCAAAATAATATCTTCTCTCTGAAATTTGCTGGTTAACTTAAGTACCTCTTCCCTGAACTCCTCTAGCCCGGCATAGAATGCTGTAGGCACAATATTGCTTACACATTCTCTCTTGCATTGGTTGATAAATTTGATACTAGCAAAGTGCCCAATAAATAATAATAGCTAGCAAACATTTAATAAGCACTTACTAAATACCAGGCATTTGCTTACATTTCCTATTTCATTAAATTCTTACAACAATATTATGAGGTAGATACAGTTATTATCCCTATCGCATAGTTGGGGAAACTGAGGCACAGAAAGGTAACTTAGACAAGGGCATACAGCTATTCAGGGGCATTTCCTTTGTTGAAGTCTCTGTGGCCTAGACTGACCCTTGGGCTTGCAGCCCGAAATACTGATCTGTCAGCTCATGAAGCTCATTGACATGAATGCACATAATCTGTGTCGAGAGAATGCCAGGCCATTGATTTGTGTGGCTAGAAATGCCCAGGGGAAAGGGTACTCTGGGCAGTGTATTCTGTCTCTTATGGCAGACTTCTCGGGAAGCCTAAGTATAAGCCTCCATTTGACTTGCTAGCACAGCAGTTCAGACCAGGGGAGTTAGTGACACAGGTGCAACCTGTAGTGGCCTCGGGTTAATGCAATTCATTGCTGCAACAAAGATACTGTTGGGAGCAATAGGGCAAGTCCTTGGGTACTATTGCTTGGTGGATAAGAGAAGAGATTCTGCAGCTAGACTGAACGGTTCAAATTCCAGCTCTGCCACTTACTAGCTATGAGGAGTTGAGCAAGTTACTCATCTGAACAAGATGTTGATAATCATGGAAACTATCTCATAGGCTTGTTTCGAGGGCTAATACATGTGCATATATAAGGAACTTAGAGGTGTGCCAAATATATAACAAGAACTGTACTATTGTGACTATTAGTGTTGTATTCTCAGTGCCCTGTGGAGGCCTGGCACATAATAGGAGTGCTCTGCATGAATGAATAAATGAATGACTAGTTTGACTAAAACTTTGTTAGACTCTACCAATATTTACTTGAAAGCAGTCACTGTCAAAAAAAAACTAACAGTAAAGAGATACATTTTAAATTGAGACCAGTACACGTGTACACACACACACTTCATGAAAACAATACTTACTATTATTACATGTGATGCAGTCATATTTTCTATTCTATGTTATTTCATTTTTTAAAAAATGCTGGTAACTCACTAGTTGATTTTACCACCTATAAAGGAGTCAGGACAATTTGATAAACTACCGCCTTAAGAGATTTCCCCTTTAATGAACACATTCCATGTATAGATATGTTAATATCACCAGGCAGGCTTTGCATATCTTTGCTCAATCTTTAGAAGACAGACTCATTACCCTCATTCCTCACATTTTCAAGTTCTTGGACCCTGTATATAGGTCAATAGAGATCATCTCCTCTATTCTGTGGCTGGCCTTGAGGTCTGTGGGTCTTTCCAGGGCCCGTGGATGGAACTCTTCCATAAAGCCCCAATTTCCTCAGGGCTGGGTGGACCAGAGCTGTGACCTAAAATTAACTACATTAAAGGCCTTGAGCCTCTTTGGCAAAGTTCAAACTTGGCTAAGGAAATGCTGTCTTTACAGACTCTAGTCTCAGTTTTAACACTTTCGCCGAAGGTTGACCAGCACCAGCTGTGGAGATGGTCTTGGTCTTTCCCGGCTTCTTGGCTCACCAGATGTAAGTTGCTACCACCCTACCTCCCAAAATGGGTTGTTGGCTCCTGGGCCCCCTTCCACACCGGGGAAGCCTTATGCTTGTATTTAGCCCAGATTCCTCAGGTTTTTTTTTTTTTTTTTTTTTAAATAAATTTATTTATTTATATATTTTTGGCTGAGTTGGGTCTTTGTTCCTGCGCGCGGGCTTTCTCTAGTTGCGGCCAGCGGGGGCTACTCTTCATTGTGGTGCGCGGGCTTCTCATTGCGGTGGCGGGCGGGCTTCAGTAGTTGTGGCTCACGGGCTCTAGAGCACAGGCTCAGTAGTTGTGGTGCACGGGCTTTGTTGCTCCGCAGCATGTGGGATCTTCCCGGACCAGGGCTGGAAGCCGTGTCCCCTGCATTGGCAGACGGATTCTTAACCACTTCGCCACCAGGGAAGCCCTCCTCAGTTTTTTGGTGGCTGGCAAGGGTGAGTAGGAAAGTGTGCTGCTGGAGAATTATGTTCGATGGGGTGGGGTGGGCCGCAGGGTGCTGGAAGGAGAGGCTGGGTGGAGCGTGTCCTGATGTGGGTTTAGAACTGTATAGACTCTAAACCGAGGTGCCCTTTTGAAATGCACTGGCCTGACCTCCTTTTGCTGCCCTGGATTGTGCTCCCCCGTCTTTGGTCACTCTTCTTGTGTGAATGGTAAGGACAGAATCCTTGGGAAACTTTCCTAGCCATCAGCTTGGTTCTTTTCAAGGCTTGTGTATAAATGCCACATGTAATACTAGTTCAAGTCAAAGGAGAGGAAAGAAAAAGACTGTATGGTCAGGGGAGCTTGATGTGTCAGTAATGATACTAACAACCACTGCTACTATTTACTGAGCATTTCTGAGTGATGATACAGTGGGTTCTGCCTCCTGATTCAAACTGGCAACTGCGTCTCTGCTCTGTTATCTTGTGGTCGAGGGGACCTCTATTCATCTTTGTTGTTTAAACATTTTAAACTCTCTTCCATTGTTTCTTCGAAATGCTAAAGCTAGCCTTCTTAAACCATGCCCATTTAGGGCTCTTGTTTTCTTCTGGCTTAGGAGGGTGTAAACCTCCACCTGTCTTCCCACGCTCCTGTCCCTCTGTTCTTCATTACTTTTCAAGAATGTTAGCGCCTTAGTATATTCCCACCCAAAGACTCAGTAATGCAGACTTTTAAGATTTAGTGATTTTGTATGTATTACACATTTTCCAAGTATTCCCTAGCCTGTTTGTTGTTGATAATTATTTTTGCAAAGTCTTCATTACTTCCTAATAGTTTAAATGTGTTTCTTGGCCCCCTCCCTCTTTCCTTTCCTGTACTTCCACTATTCAAGCAGTGGGTTGTGGATTTTTGGATTTTATGGAGCAATAGTTAAAAAAAAAGTAGGGTAACTTACGTAGGGTTGCCATCTTTTCATGTTTTTCAAATAAAAACAAATACCATTTACTTTTTTTTTTTTTTTTTTTTTTGCGGTACGCGGGCCTCTCACAGTTGTGGCCTCTCCCGTTGCAGAGCACAGGCTCTGGACGCACAGGCTCAGCGGCCATGGCTCACGGGCCCAGCTGCTCCGCGGCCTGTGGGATCTTCCCGGACCGGGGCACGAACCCATGTCCCCTGCCTCAGCAGGCGGACTCTCAACCACTGCGCCACCAGGGAAGCCCCCACCATTTACTTTTAATTAATATAACCTTATTTATTTTAAAATAGTTTTAGAATTACAGAAACATTGTGAAAACAGTACAGAGAATTCCCATAGACGTCACACCCAGTTTCTCCTATTATTAACATCTTACATTCGTGTGGCACATTTATCTCAGTTAATGAACTAATATTGGTACATGATTATTGAATGAAGTCCATATTTTATTCCCGTTTTCTTAGTCGTCCCCTAATGCCCTTTTCCGTTTCAGGGGCCCATCCTGGACACCACAGTCCATGTAGACTCCTCTTGGCTGTGACAGTTTCTCAGACTTTCCTTGTTTTTGGTGACTTTGACACTTTTGGCGAATACTGGTCAGATATTCTGTAAAAGGCCCCTTAATTGGCATTTGCTTGATGATTTTCTCATGATTAGGCTGCGGTTGTATGTGTTTGGAGGAAGACCACAGAAGCCAAGTGTCATTCTCATCACATATCAAGGGTGCCTACGGTCAACATGACATCACTGCTGTTGCTGACCTTGATCACCTGGCTGAGGTGGGGTCTGTCAGGTTTCTCCACTGTCAAGCTATTTATTTATTTACTTAAGGAATGATTATATTTATTCTTTAAACACTCTTTCAAAAAACCTTAAGGATGCCTCACTTGACAATGGCTGGACACTGTCAAATTATTCTTTTATTGCCCTTTCCATACCGTTCTTTTTGGAAAGAAGTCAGTATGTGCAGCCCATGCTTAAGGAGTGGGGATTTGTGTTGCTTCTTTTTGAGGATGGAGTATCTACATAAATTATTTGGAATTCTTCTGTATGGGAGATTTCTCTTCTCCCCCATATATGTCTTCAATCATTTATTTATACAAGTGTGGGATAGAATCCAGTGCTACTTTATTTATTTTGTTGCTCAGACTATTCCAGCTTTGAGCACTGCTGGGGGGCGGGGGTTGTCTTCCAGTTGGCTTCCATCATTGTGGTCACCTGGGCTCTTCAGTGACATGAGCTATCAATTTCTTTTTACTCTAAGTCTTTTTAGTCTTTTTATACTTTTTAAGTCAGTTTAAGTGAAGGTTTCTGTCACTTGTAACCATAAGATACTTTTTTTTTCCCACTCAGAACCTAGATATGTTTATTTTATTTTATTTATTTATTGGAGTATAGTTGCTTTACACTGCTGTGTCAGTTTCTGCTGTACAGCAAAGTGAATCAGCCATACGTATACATGTATGCCCTCTTTTTTGGATTTCCTTCCCATTTAGGTCCCCACAGAGCACCGAGTAGAGTTCCCTGTGCTCTACAGTAGGTTCTCATTAGTTATCTATAACAAATACCATTTACTTTTACCATCACTTCATAAAAGAAGTTGCCCAGTGGAGTCCTAGAAGCATGGCAGTTGCCTTTGTGGAGATGAGTTCTCAGAGAAGCTCTCCTTCCTTACTGATTCAAGTTCAGTGTAATCTCTTGGGCACCCACTGTGTGCTCAGCTCTGTGGTGGACATAAAAGAAGGATTGGAGTTTTGCCTTTACCTTCAGGGATCCCACAGAGGAGACGAGACAAGCAGCTATGTAGGACTGTAACTCTGGGTCTGCCTTCTCCATGAGACTGTACTCTACTTAAAGGTAAAGATCATACCCTTATGTCTCCTACGTCCCACTGCACCAGCACAGGTCTGACACTTCATACGTGCTATATCAATGTTTGCTCACTCATAATGAATTACAGGACAGTACAAGATCAAATATGTGTAGACCTTCGATTGAAGTCAATCATGTACCACTACTGTATCATGGGCGGCAGAATAGAGCAGGAAGGGGTAGGTCACAGCTGACTCAAGTTGGCAGGAAGACTTCATAGCAGGAGATGGTGAGATTGAGATGGGCCCTCAGGAATGATTAGAAGTCAGACAACCTGGCAGTAAGCAGTGGGGCTCTGTTGGAAAGCAGCTTGAGGCCCAGGGAGTAATATTCAGAAGAGGTTATGTCTTTGTTTTGCAGAGTAATCGCTTATTTGGATTTTACGGTAGCATGTGTTGGTGATGGATACCAAAGAACCTTTAGGGCAGTGGTTCAAAACTGGGAGTGATTTTGCCCCCTAGGAGACATTTGGCGACATTTGGCAACATCTGGAGACATTTTTTTTCTTAAAACTGGGGGAAGGGTGCTACTGGCATGTAGTTCTGGCATATGGTAGAGGCTAGGGATGCTACTAAATACCTTACAATGCACAGGGCAGTCCTCTTCCCCCACCAAAGACTTGGCTGGCCCCAAATGTCAGTAGCACTATAAGTTAGAAACTCTGGGGAATTCCCTGGCGGTCCCATGGTTAGGACTCTGAGCTCTCACTGCCGAGCGCCCGGGGTTCCATCCTTGGTCAGGGAACTAAGATATCACAAGCTGTGCAGCACAGACAAAAAAAAAAAAGAAAAAGGAAAAAAGAAACTCTGATGTAGGGGGATTAATATGAAAAAGGAAATAGATATGATGCTATCAATAGCATTTCATGATCATGAGAAGTGCCTGGAAGCCAAAGCTACTATTACAGGGTAGCATTTACTTCTCTCCTTCTCTCCAAGGAACTTCCTTTTCCCTCCCTTTATGGATCTCTCTCCTGACTTGTGTTGCTGGTGTCTTTCTCTTCTCTCATTACCTCCCCTTTGGTTTCATATCTTCAGAGCTTCTACTGCCCTCCTGCAAGTCAAGAACCTCAGAGCTACCTGGGGAACTCTGGAAGGCTGTCTGGGCAATGAATAGAATTTGGAGATGAATGCAGTGGTCTTGGCCCAACATATGTCTTTACTTTCATGTCGTCTAGGCTAAAAGTCATTCTATTAAGCCTCATGGGTTATGTATTTATTCAAAGGGACTTTTTTGGCTTTGTCACATTTCTAATCTGTCAAGATTTTCCTCCCCCCAGGGGTGTGATAGCTGCATTTGTTTACCTTAGGGATGACAGCAGGATATAGAGGTGAGTTTTCCAAAGTATAGTCCCTGTAACATTAATTCTCTATATTAATAAGTATTCTCTGAAAAAAAAGAGTTAAGAAAAAAATATTTCAGTGGTCACTCTACAGGGTTAAACAGATATTTTAGTGTAAGACTTCTTAGAGTCTTTATTATTCATATGGGCGTTTTGAGTTTCCAAGGGAAGGCAGTGGCATTCTATAGTCTCAAACCTAATTGACCATGGGACACATTTTGTACAACATGTATCAACAACTTAGTTTGGGAAAGTATGGACTTTGGAGCTTTGTACCCAGAATTCACGTCTCTGCCTCCATCACTAACTCATTTCTTGGGATAAGTGCTTGACTTTTTGAAGCCTCAGCTTCCTCATCTGGAAAATATAGTTATATGTAGGCAAATAATCCTTCCTCACAAGGTATTGGGTGTTACCTCCCAATCTCATGCTTTCATGATTGTCACATGTTTCTACATTTTGTTGTTGACATGAATGTCTTTCGTACTAAACTGAAATCATTGAGCGCCTAGATGGTATCTTATGATCTTTATATTCTCAGTTCTTCCCTCAATTCCTGGCCTATCATGGCCTCGGTAAATGCTAAATGAATCATGGGTAATGTATGTAATAGGCACAGTGCACCTTGTGCAGTCCAGTGAATGCTAGTTCTCACCTGGCTCCTTCCCTTAGCCCTCCTCAGTGTGTAACAGCTTCTTGGAAGAGATAGGAAGGAAGGGGATTGGAGCCGTATGGTGATGGTAACTTCGATATTTTGGTTGGCTAAAGGCTTCAGGAGGTTTCATGCTTTATCTGTATGACAGTTAGCTAGTGTATATCAGAGGCTTGCTTAAGGAAGGTGTGCTCATCTATTTATAATTTTGTGCCACAGTAACATTGGTTAGTTCTCATCTGGAGCATTCTGCTCAATTTGGGACATCAACTCTCGGGAGGGGGGGATATTGGTTTCTTTAACATCCTTAGCCACGACTGCTTCTGGAAAGGATTGTGGAGAGGGCAAGGGAAACATTCACAAGCTGATGAGGGTCTTCCTGGGAGGGTTCTGGTGCAGATGGACATCTCAGATTATGATGGATGGTGAAGGAAATGACAATGTGTACAGGGATACATGTTAATCTTCTTCGTAAGAGCAGCACACTATAAAGAAAAGGGCTTTGGACTTGTATGAGCCAACCTGGATTTCAGTGTGTGTGTGACTGAGTGGGGGGTTTCCTGCCTCCTGGGCCTGAGTTTGTCTTAAAAATGAAGGTCTGGGGCTTCCCTGGTGGCGCAGTGGTTGAGAGTTCGCCTGCCGATGCAGGGGAAACGGGTTCGTGCCCCGGTCCGGGAAGATCCCACATGCCGCGGAGCGGCTGGGCCCGTGAGTCATGGCCTCTGAGCCTGCGCGTCCGGAGCCTGTGCTCTGCAATGGGAGAGGCCACAACAGTGACAGGCCCGCGTACCGCAAAAAAAAAAAAAAAAAAAAAAAGAAGGTCTGGGGGACTTTCCTGGCGGTCCAGTGGTTAAGACTCAGAGCTTCCACTGCAGGGGGTGTGAGTTCATCCCTGGTTGGGGAACTAAGATGCCACATGCCATGTGGTGTGGCCAAAAATTAAAAAAAAAAAAAAAGAAGAAGATTTGGGGCTGGAAGATGTTTGCAGGTCTCTTTTTGTTTGATAAAGCGTAACTCTGAGACATTTGAGGGCTGTGTTGGACAAGAGAGTCTAGACTGCAGACTTTTTCTGTGGGTTTCAGAGGGCAGAACTCAGACCAGTAGGGTGGGAAGAGAAGAGGCCAGCTGGCTGCTCAATAAGAAAAAGTCATTTCAGAGGGAGGGAGAATGTGGATGAATCCTATTGCCAGAAGTGCTACCAGAGTCACCTGCCTGGGCTCTTCTAGAGATGACCCTTAAGACCCCTGCTGTCAATGAAGAAAAGTTTTATTTTAGAGTAATTTTAGATGTATGGAAAATTGTGAAGATAATGCAGAGAATTCCCACATACCCTCCATCCAGTTTCCCCTAGTATTAACATTTTATATTAGTAGGGCACATTTATTATAATTGATGAAACAACATTGATACATCATTATTAACTGAAGTCCACACTTTATTCAGATTTCCTGAGTTTTTACCTTATGTTCTTTTTCTGTTCCAGGATCCCACCCAGAATATCACATTACATTTAGGCTCCTCTTGGCTGTGATAATTTCTCAGACTTTCCTTGCTTTTGATGACCCTGACAGTTTTGAGGTGCACTGGTCAGGCATTTGGTAGACTGTCTCTCAGTTGGGGTTTCTCATGACGTGTTTCTCATGATTAGACTGGGGTCGTGTGTTTTGGGGAGGAAGACCATAGAGGTGAAGTGCCCTTCTCATCACATTGTATCAATGTGACTTTTCACTGACGATGCTGACCTTGACCACCTGGCTAAGACAGCGTTAGTCAGGTTTCTCCAGTATGAAGTTATTATTATTGTTTTTGCCCCTTTTATATCATACTCTTTAGAAGGAAGTCTCAATGTACAGCCCACACTTATGGGGTGGGAAGTCAGGCTCCCCTTCCTTGGGAGGAGTCTTTAGTTTTAAAAGAAAAAATGTATTTGGACTCGTTTGTCTCCCAAGGCTCTTGCAGAGCCCCAGGTGCAGTGAGTGAGCCCATTCTCATTTTTTCCTCAACATCAGACAGCTAATCAAGGCGTGAGGATTTACTTAAACTAACAAATGATTATCCTTCCCTGTAGAAGAGTTACCAGAATGCTGAATTTGCTAATTACTCTTCTCTCTGCTTCTTCCAAGCAGTGATCTTGAGAGAGATGAGACCAATCTATCTTAAGTGAGGGCTGCAACTCAGGAAACTGGGAGGCTGAGGAACAGGGAGGGGTGCCCACTTACCAAAAATGAAGTGGGGGGAGGTGGATGCAGAACTGAAGTGACTTAAAGGGAAATGATGTGGTTAAGAGGGAATTAACCACACTGGGCCTAATTGAAATTTCTCGGTCTGTCCTATCCATCAGCATTTCTTCTGGATTTCTGCTTGTATTGATACCTCTGCTAATGGGGGTTGAGCAGAAATGTTTATCTTGGGACAGGGGCTGCTTGGAGTCTCTCTGGCCTTCTGTTCCCAACTTGCTGCCATTTCCTCCACATCAGGCCTTTGCTGCTCACATCCAAAGCTGAACGTTTGTGTTCAATTCTGCCGTTAACTGTCTGTGTGATCTTTGAGGTCCCATTTCCTCATCTGTAAAATGATGCGTTAGTTTGAACCAGAAAGGGTAAGATAGGCATTAGTGATGCTTGATCCCTTTTCATACTTTTGGTAGATATTGCTAACTGATCGCACCATTCTCTCCTGCTGAGACAGATGGGGCCTCAGAATCTTTCTCAACACAGTGCTGTAGGTATTAACTATTTTAAAAAAAATTAATTTATTTATTTGGCTGCATTGGGTCTTAGCTGTTGCCCAAGGGATCTTCATTGTGGCAGGTGTGCTTCTCTCTAGTTGTGGCGTGCTGGCTCTAGAGCGTGGGCTCAGTAGTTGCAGCGCACAGGGTTTCTAGTTGGGGCGTGCAGGCTCTAGAATGCACAGGCTTAGTTGCCCTGCAGCATGTGGAATCTTAGTTCTCTGACCAGGGAATCGAACCTGCATCCCCTGCATTGGAAGGCGGAATCTTAACCACTGGACCACCAGGAAAGTCCCAAGTAGGTCTTAACTATTGATACATATCAGTTGGGGTGGGCAACAAGTAAATGATTTGCCATCCCTGGACTAGAGGCTTTTTTAGGGTCTTAACGATATTAAGATTCAGGTTTATACAATTCATTCATTATTCAGTCAACAAATATTTCTGAGTGTCCACATGTGCTAGGCATTGTGCTAGAGGCTGGGTATATGTTAGTGAATAAAATAGACATTGTCCCTGCCTTTGTGGGGCATAAAGATTGTAAGTTCTTTGTTAAATGTCATGTGTTGTATCTCAGTAGCTCTTAGTATAGTTGAGGGCAATCAAAATCAGCTGATGGTGGGAGGGGTAGGAAGTAGATTTCATTAAGCACCTTGGGCAAGGTTCAAATATATTATCTCATTTAATCCTCACAGCCACCTTATAAGTTAGGAAGCAACAGTCACAGTTTACAAATGAGAAAAGCAAGGCATACAGAAGAAGTTGCCCAAGAGCCAGGAGTGGTAAGTGGTAGAGCAGAGACTGAACCTTTGTCAGTCTGATGCCAAGGGCAGTGGTTTTTATACCACATCTCACTCATCCAAACTTTCTGTTCTTTCATAAAGAGAACATCTTCAGTAAGGAAGGAGGGCAGATTAGAGTCCACGCCACGGAGAAGGGGAGAGGATGGGCCCGTGTAGATACTGACCTGTGGCTGCTGGCGGCCCTGGCTGGGGCTGCTGTGTGTGGCTGGTGCAGCCAGTCAGCCCAGTGGAGCAGGGGTCTGGCTAGAATGGTGATGTGAATGAGGGCAGCCGAGAGAACGCGCCTCCTCCTGCCCCTGGATCATTATCATATCACGTCAGCCTGATTTCCTCCTAGGCCTACCTCGGACTTGCAATGTAACCAGTCCTCTTCCAGTTTCTACCAGCTGCTTAAAGCTCTAAGATTTCTCCCTATGCTCCTGTGCTCCCTCAAATTGGGTTGCACCCTGGAAAGATGTGTTGAAGGAAGAGGAGGAAGGAGGCAAATATTGGGCATAGTGGGTTGAACTTGCCCTCCTGCATGTGGCTCTACTCCAGGCCTAGACCTCTGTCAGGTCCTGGACAGCCAGCCTGGCCTTGCTCTGTTCTCACATTTAATACAAAGCTCTCCACCAGACTTTGGCAGGTCAGCTCCTGAATGCCCGGAGTTTCATTCATGGAGACTGATGATGTTCAGAGTTCAGAGGCCCATTAGTCCTCCTTGAATAGTAGGTCCAATATGGGAGAAATAAAGGACTTTCCTGGAAAAGGAATAGGGAAGAACATCTCTGAGGCTTCACTTAGGTTACTTCCAGAGACTAGGAAGACCCCTTTTCTCTTAGGCAAGCACTCCCTTTCTTCTTCTCCTAAATAACAATTTAATGGGCTATGAGAATCTCTCCTTCCTTATAAGTGAACTAAACATCACAGTTGGTCCCTGTTGTTTTCATTCCAGTTTCCCTGAGAGCAAAGCCTGAAGCCAGGACTTGGATGCAGGTAGTTTATTTGGGAGGGGTGGTGGACACTGGGTGCACCATCAGATCTTCCTTTAGGAATGAAGGGCTGATTGCTTATCTGCTGCGAGTGCTGTGGCTGGGAGCTCTCCGCTGTCAGCCCTCCCAGGGTGGCCTGTTACAGACAGCCCCCCAGTTCAAGGTCACACCCACTTCCGGGTGTGCTTACATCCAATGACTGATGGAAGTCAGGGTAGAAAGCTCTTGTCGCCTCCCCCCCAACTCAGGATAACCTGGAGGTGTCATCTCAGCTTCAGAACTCCTCTGAGGGTCAGTGGAGGCTCACCTGGTGCTTCGTTCCTTCCCCTCCACAGGTGTTGTTGATTCCTAGAACCCTCCATAATGAACCTGACCTGTGACTGTAGCTGCCAAATGTAGTCTGGGAAAGTGGATACTAGGATGGGGTTTGGGAGCTGGATCACCATTGCCTGGCTGGCAGCGAGGACCATGTTACTCACGGTAGGTGGGGTAGTACAAACTATAATTTGTGGTGATCTGGGATGTATACCAGTGGAAAAGAATGGATTAGCTGGTGCAGTGTATCAGCATTTGAGAAATATGGGATAAAGAGTAGCCATGAGGACAGTGAAATTGGGTAGATGTTGCTAAGCTCAAATAATGCTTTGAAAGAAGACATTGCAGAGTTGAGAGCGATCGGTCGCAACTATAAGGCTAAGTGTGAAGGCCAGAGGACTTCCTTCTGGCATGTAAAGAGGTTCTCATCACCAGCAGAAGGAGAGCAGGGAAATCTGAGGCCCAGGCTCAGGACTTAATCATTAGAAAGAAGAGATGACTTCAAAGAAAGTTAAATTAGCAACATAAGCAAGTGCTTAGGTCGAGTCTAACCAAGGTCGGGGCCCTGGTTAGGAAAGAATGGGATCGTAACACATGGAATGGGGACTTCTGGTTGATGTAGCTGAAAATGTTGAATCATCAGATTCTTCCATACTCTCTGAGCCTGCAGGAATGACCTTTTCCTCCCTATTAAGGGCTGGTGTTCCCCTTTCCTTGAAGACAATGCAAAGATCTCTGCAAGACAGCATGTGCCTCCCCAAGCATGCTGCACCTCCCCTCCTGGCCACTGGGCCACAAATTAGGGTACAGTCATGACACCTGGCTAGGGACAAACTGATAAGCTCTCTCCTTGGAGAGCTGCAGAACCCAAGCAACATATTCCAGCAGGAGCCAAGAGAGTATGCTTGGGGCTGGTTTTTGAGATGCTTGATCAAGGTGGGATGGAATGTAGAGTTGGTTGAGGGAGAGTTTTTCAATTTGGGAGGGAGTCCTCTGCCGGGGGCACACTGCTGCAATAGGTCCTAGAAGCTTGGGAAAAGTGTTGGCCCACACTAAAAGATGCCCAGATTTCTCTGGGGCTTGGTAGGAGGAGGGGACAAAAGGTTGAGAGAAATGAGCATGGTAGAGTGGATATACTATTAAAGCCAGAAAACCCACAAAGGATGATGTTCCATTGGAAGACCCTGAGGATTTATAGAAGCAGTAAGGAATTTGTGGGTAAGAGGAACGCCCTCATCAGTGAGGTGGCTCTCCTCCAGAGACCGAGGGCCGGTGGCAGGAGATAGATGCCTGTACAGAATAGTGCTCCATGAGAGCAATGGGGAAGGTAGGAGCCTGAGGCAATAGAACCCTGCAGAAGCTAGGTGGATACATTTGTTGTAGTGAGCAGAAAGGTCATGGGCAGTCAGAGGGGTCCTCAGCTGTGGAGTTAAGGGATGGCTAATTGAACATGGCATCTCTAGGGGCAGCCGAAGAGGATGGCACTCAATCTGCATAAAGGTCCAGCAGGATGGTCACCCATGGCTATTTACTCATGTAACTGTTCGCGGGGCGCGGGAAAGGAGAGAATGACCTAAACTCGTGAAGGACGGTTGACACAGGGTCAGAATTGACACTGCTACTTGGAGACCTGAAGTGTCATTTTGGACGCTGGCTGGCTGGAACATGAACTCTTCCCAGACCTTTGGGGGTTCCTTTGCCTACTCCTTTTCAGAGGATCTTTCCGCATGTCTCGGGTAGTTCCCTCTCGCAAATGTGCACATCGTTGCTCAGCGAATTACTTGAGAAGAGCTTTGTGCAGTATCTCCTCTCTGGTACTCTGCCCCACAAATTATAGCGACCATGGGGTCCTCGAGCTTTGATTTCTGGCTCCCGAACTCAGAGAGACCGCCAGGCTCTGTTTGTACACCCCCTGCTTTTGTCGTAGTCAGAAACTATCTTTACGTAAGTGGGTGTAATAGGAGGGCTCATCTGATCACAGTCCTGTGTTGCCTGTTATCTAATCTCTGAGAACTTATGTCCCTTTCTTTTGTGGTTTTTCCAAGTTGTTTAAGGTGTGAGAGTAAATCTAGGCCCTGTTATTCCTTCTTGATCAGGAGTAAAATCCTCTGATTTTGTTCCTTTGTTTGTTTAAATGTACCACTCAACCCTAATGACACAAAGGACTGTAAATGACAAGTAAAGTGCACGCTTGGTAGTTGTGGTGAATGATTCCTTGGACAATAAAGCAGTCAGAGTTCTATAGCTTAGCTACTAACTTGACCAAGACTTGCCAGGATTTTGCAGCTGAAATTGATGCTTTTTCTGCCTAGTGGAAGTACAGCTCCCTTTTGCTAACGGACCTTACTGGAGGCTGGTTGGTGTCTCCGTAATTGATGTGAGTATCCCATTGGTAGGCTTGAGTACCCACTACCCGCCTCCAACAGGGAGCAGCTGTTATGTGCTGACATCAGAGTGTTTCAAGGTTAGGGCTGTTTGGCCTGGGTAGTGGCTACCAAGGATGTCTGATGGAAGCAGGAGCAAGGGAGTGTATAAAATTGGGGAAGCCACAGAGGTGAGTGTGGGATGTATAAGGGGAAGCAAAATTCAGTGGCCGGGGAGCCAAGTGAGCACACAAGGGAAGGAAGGGGCCAAAGTGGAGGTGGGAAGAAGGGACTGAGGCCCCATGACTGTTGCCTTGCCCAGGCCTGGAACACCAGAGGTTCTTTGTAAATGTGAGGGTGAGTAAGCCCAGTTAAAGATGGAGAGTCAGGGGGGAGCTGGAAGGATGGGCTGAGGAGCTAGGTTTATTGAGGACCTCCTTTATTCCTTTCCTTCTAAGTCTGACCCCTCCCAGAGAGCATCAGAGTTTGGTTCAGAAGCTCATGAGCAGCTTGGCCTTCTGCAGGAGGGCCAGGAAGGATGTAATACCAGTGTCTAGTGCAGCTCTTCCAGAAGTGATTTCCTTAGATCACAGTTCTGTGAGGGGCTTTTCCTCCCTTGTCAAATAAGTTTGGGAAACACTGCCTCTATATCTCTATCTTGAAGAGCCATTAGCACGTTAAAAGTTCTTAGAAACCCTGCAATGAAGAAAGCTTTTAATTTTATCTACCTTTTCCTCAGTTTGCCCTGCCACAGGAAATGGGGAGCCCCACTGCGGTAACCAGCTGGGGAGCGGTGGAGGGCACAGACGTTCAGCAGATAACAGGAATGGTGAGTAGGGGATTGTGGGTCATTCTTTATGTCGTGCTCACTACTGGTTCAGCCATTCTGGTCTTCGTGTTTCTGGAGTCCATCTAGCTGTTCTAGCTAGGTAGGTTCTAGCTAGGTTCCATCTAGCTAGGTAGTGCCTCTGCGTGAGCAGCTTAGCTTGTTCCTTGTCCTAGAGCCCCTCACGCCCCATCCTCCCGTTCACCCACATCCCCACCTGGTTCTTCAATGACTGCATCATTCTTGCCTCCACTCTCCCCTCACGGGCTCACAGAGG
The DNA here is from genome assembly GCF_011762595.2 of Tursiops truncatus. Classification (NCBI taxonomy): domain Eukaryota; kingdom Metazoa; phylum Chordata; class Mammalia; order Artiodactyla; family Delphinidae; genus Tursiops; species Tursiops truncatus. Next base: position 25,057,859 of record NC_047035.1, on the reverse strand, counting down.
CTTTCCTGACCACCCTGCTTAAAGCTGGCCTCTGCAGTCATTTTATTTATAGGGCTTTTCCTCTTCTGAAATTAATTCATTTACTTGTCCTTCTGCTAGAATGAGATTTCCAGGAGAGCTGGGATCTTTTCTCCTCTACCGTGGCATGCCCATAGCTGTCAGCTGCTTCATACAAGTTAATAGCTAATGGTTCTCAGGGCTGATTGAGCCCTCCCTTGGGACAGGCACTGCTCTTGGAGCTTTCCCTGTGTTTTTGTGTTTTTAAGACTTGTTGACTAAATTAATGAGGGGAGCCCTCTCCTCACCCCCCATACAACGCTGGCCCGCAGCTGGTCCTACCTTGACCATTCTGGTCGGCACTAGCCCTCTTCCTCCATCACACCATCTACTGCTTGGGAACCGCATTTCATGTGCAGATCATAATTTACCTGTTGAGTCCCTTCTTTTTTAAAAAATTTTATTGGAGTATAGTTGATTTACAATGTCATATTAGTTTCAGGTGTTGATTCCCTTCTTACCAATGGTTAAAATTAATTGGGTGTTTTTCTTTTTTTTTAATAACAACTTTACAACTTGCTTTGTAATGATTATTGTAGCTTTGCTGCAAAAAAAGAAGTTTCTGAACTGTGCTGCAGTATTGCTGAAAAGCCCTCCTCTGGGCTGGTAATACCTAAATAGAGGCTTCTTGGAGCAGGAACTCTCACTCACTCACCTCCATTACCAGGTGTTCACTGAGCATGTAACATGGGCTAGGCAATGGGCAAGTGCTGAGGACAGTGTTGAACAGACAGGCACCACCCTGGACCCCCCCCTCCCCCCCCCACCCCGTGCTTACATCCTAGAGGAGTTTTGTGGTGGTTCTGCACATCTCATGGTGTTAACCCATGACCGGACATTCATTTATTCATTCATTCAATCACCTGTTCACTCATTCACCAGTATTTGTACCAACCAGGTTCTAGGCACTGTGCTTGGTATAGGCATACAACAGTGAATATCAACAGATACATAACTCACCGGACAGGGTATAGGGGAAGGGACAGGTAGCTATAAGGCCTATCAAGCCGTATGAGGGCTTTGCTGTAGTTTGGGGCACCTGGGAGGGCTTCCTCGATCTGAAAGAGGAGGAGGTGTTCACTGGACACTGTGGCCTGCTTTTGCTGACACTGGGAACAGAAGTGCCCTGAGGTAGGAGGCAGCTGTGTTGTTCTGGAAACCCAGAGAAGAGCAGTGAGCTGGGAGCCAGGGAGAAGGGGCATCTTGTGGGTCCCTGTGGACAGATAGGAACTCTAACCGTGGCTTTTATTTAAACAAAGACTCTTTTTCAGTGTAACTCAGTCCTAGGCCTGCACCAAGTTGTTCCCCTTCCTAGGGAGAGTGAGGCTGGAGACAGACATGCCCTTTGAAAGAGGCCTCCAGAGAGGCCCTGTGCTGGGTGTCTGCAAGGAGCAGAGGGTTGGTGTGAGGGTTGACACCGAGCGCTGCAGGCTTGTAGAATAAATACCACCAGGAACAGGTTGTTATCCACTGCCTCCTCTGAATCCCTTCCCGCTTGCAGTGAGGCGACTGTTTGTACAAGTCAAACATTGATTCGGCAGCTGGTGGGAAAGTGTTCTGGGCTGGAGGGGGAGGGGCTGATCGCAGGGAGTGGGGAGGAAGGGGGGAGGGGAAACTGACGGGGGAGAGAGTTGGGGGAGGCCCGCACTCAGGGGTTAATTCCTCCTGCCTGTGTCTCTGTCCCTCTTTGCTGGCAGGCTGTATTTATAGACGGGATAATTGCAGAGGCTTTGAAAGCAGGGCACTGGAAGAGAGGGGCTGGTGGGTGCTGGTGGAGAGGCCTGGGCCCCACCTGCTTCTGGAAGCTGCCCCTCCCCCGTCCTCGGTTCCTTCTTCTCAGGCCTCCTTGGGAGACCTTGATCAGACAAAGGGGCGGGTGCTGACTAGCAGCGTCCTCGCAAGGTGTCAAGTGCCTCACTTTTAATCCCCCAAACTGCCCTAGGTGGTGAATACAGTTATTTCCCTAGCTCTTTGGTGAGACCTTTCCTGACCACCTTAGCTAAAGGCGCGCCTACGCCCGAACCCACCGGCCACTCTCTAGAACCTCACCATGTTTTTACTTCTTTCATAGCACCGATCATAATCGGACAGTTGTCTTATTTTTTACGTGTTTTTAGTGTCTGCTTTGTCTATCTTGTTTGCTGAATGCCTGGCCTAGAATAGGTGCTCGAGAAATATTTGTTGAATAAATGAATGCTTATTTAATAGAATAGGAAACTGAGGCTCAGAGTGGTGAAGTAGTTCTCGGGGTCACATGGGGTAGAAAGTAGCTGAGCTGAAATTAGTGTCCAGGTCTGATTGACATCAAGGCTTAAGGTCCTACCAGTGGACCGGGAGTCTCAAACACAGAGCCCAGGCCTCTAAGGTGAGTGAGTGAGTGAACAGGGCTGTGTGTGTGTGTGTGTGTGTGTGTGTGTGTGCGCGCGTGCGTGTGTGTGTGTGTGTGTGTGTGTCTCAAACACAGAGCCCAGGCCTCTAAGGTGAGTGAGTGAGCGAACAGGGCTGTGTGTGTGTGTGTGTGTGTGTGTGTGTGTGTGTGTGTGTGTGTGTGTGTGTGTGTGTGTGTCTCAAACACAGAGCCCAGGCCTCTAAGGTGAGTGAGTGAGCGAACAGGGCTGTGTGTGTGTGTGTGTGTGTGTGTGTGTGTGTGTGTGTGTGTGTTCGAGGAGAGGTCTCTGTGCTGCCTCTGGCGCATGGAGCTCCCTCCTGACCCTGGCTGAAGGGGCAGATGCTGTTCAGCTGTGGCTAATTGTTGCTAAATCTTCCGATTTTTAGGACAAGCCGGAAATCTGGATTTTTATGTGAAATGTCCTGGATTTTAAATGCTGGCAACAAATCCACATTTAAAAAACACACCACACAGAGCACAGCCAAACCCATCACAGCTGCAGGCTGGATGGGGCCATGGTTTGCAACCTCTGTTCTCAACTCGCCTGCCTTGTATTGAAAAGCAACACAAATAAGGCTCATCCCTTCCACGGACACTGCACATTGGGTATCTCATAGCCTTTCTTTACCTAGTGTTTCATTTAACATTCACAATGTTTCAGGAGGGAGGTAGGGGAGATTGCTGTACCCGTTTTAGGGATTAGCAAACAGAGACTCAGAAGGACTCTTATGAAGCCACAGGGAAGTGGCAGTGAGCTCTCACTCTTGGGCCCTTTGCCTTGTAGCCCAGTGTTGTCTGTCCTGCCCAGGACCACCTCTCGCCATGGGTTTCATTTCTCCTTCTCTACTTGAGATATAGGAGAGAGGTTCTGTGTGATGATTCCCATGTTGTGCCACCCACGGGTTTGGGGTACCCCCAGCAGGGTTTATTCTTGCCAGCTCTGTGGAGAGCGGCCTGTGCTGGTTCTTGTTTGGAGATGCAGTTATCAAAATACTGTCACGCTGAGTAATGATATAGCTCCATCAACACACTTTGTGATTAGGTCTAAACAGTCGTCAGTCAGCCCAACAGGAGAAGGGAAGCCCTTGGCTAGTCTGCAAACTCTGGTACACTGCAGTGCCTCCCTTATTCAGCCCTGGGCCACCCCAAGAGTGAAAGGGCAGCAGTCGACTGTTGAATGCATGAATGAATTCCCAAGTGCCCATGGGATGAGGGGAAGAAGACCTTTAATTATACTGTCATAACCGTAGCTAGCATTTATTGTGCACCTACACATTCCAGATACTGCTTTAAGCCTTTTCCATGTCTGTTGGGGTAATCTGTAAATCTAGAACAGTGACTGGCCCTCTGTAAGTATTTGGAACACGTTACCCATGAATGTTTCATGTGATCCTCACAGCAACCCTGGGAGGGAGGCATTATCATCCCAATTTGTAGATAAGGAAGCCAAGTCACGGGGAGGTCAAGCAGCTTGTCCAGGAAACCCAACCAGCTGTGGTGGGCTCAGGGCTTGAACCCCCAACCGTCAGACCCCAGAGCTCAGGCTCTCACCCACTTGGGAATCGCAGAGGGAGGTTGCCTAGAGAGACCAGAGGAGACAAGAGAAGTGAGGAAGAGCATTCAAAGAGTCAAGAAAGGAAGGGTGTGTGTGGGAACCAGGCTGATAAAGGGCAGTGAGTGGGAGGCCTCAGGCAGAGAAAGGGCAAGAGTGAATTGAATTGGAACCTGGTTCTAGGTGCCCCCCTCCCTGCTGCCATGTTTCCCACGTGAACATGATAGAAGCTGACAGATCTGGGATTAATCTAAAGGCTTCGGTTCCCTGAGTATCAGATGAAAATTTGCCTCAAGCCTGGCCAGAGCGTGATTTGTAAGGGGGCTTAACCTCGGCCGCCAGCCAGGCTTCGTACCCTCCACGCTTCTCCATGGAGGCTGGAAGGGCCAGGGGCCATCTGCTGAGCCAAGTCAGAAGTGTTTAAAAACAGGCAAGAAACAAGAGAACTGATCAGCTTTTCTCAGTGAACTTAATGCTCTCTGAAGGAAGTGTGTAATTACATGAACTTACGTGTGTGGGGAGAGGCCCATAGCTGTCCGTCTGTGTTTCTCTCTCACCGTGTACTACCCGTGGGTGGTCTGCAACCTTTTACAGTACATGTCTCCACAGCTCATGCATTTGGGTGAGGAAGGTGAAGAGGTACAGGTGCTTCAAGCTTTCTTTTTGCCCACGGCCCATAGTAAGAGAAACCTTTGATATCATCACACAGTACACAAATACAAAACAGTGGCACCAGTCTCTGTGGTCCCATCGCGGCCAGGCCTGGGAGCCAGGGCTGCTGGTGGGTGTGGTGAGGTCCACATCAAAGCTCAGCCCTCGCCTTCAGGGAGGCTGAGCCGGTGTGGTCATGTCAGGAGGTGAGTTGAAGATAGTGGTGGTTAGAGCCTTTTCCTTGAGCAAGCCAGGCCAGGTAAATCTGGGAAGGTGCTTAAAGTGGGATCAGGGTAGGTGAACTCCAGTTCTCCTTCTCTGTTTGACAGTCTATGGTGACTGAGTGTTGGCCAATGAGCTGCAACAATAAGACCTGTTGGGGGCTTCTGGAAAAGATGTTTCCTTCCTGGTAAGTAAGAAGTATAAAAGGAAAAAGCCATTTTGCTGCTCTCTCTTTTTTAAAACTTTATTTTCTATACATTTTAAAAGATTACTGTCCATTTATAGTTATTTCAAAATATTGGCTCTATTCCCCATGTTATGCAATATACCCTTGTAGTTTGTTTTATAGCTAATGGTTTGTACCTCTTAATCCCTTATCCCTATATTGCCCTTCCCCCTTTTCCTCTCCCCACTGGTTACCACTAGTTTGTTCTCTATATCTGTGAGTCTGCTTCTTTTTTGTAATATCCACAAGTTTGTTGTGTTTTTAAGAGTCCACGTATAAGTGATACCATACAGTATATGTCTTTCTCTGACTTATTTCACTTAGCATAATGCCCTCCAAGTCCATCCATGTTGCTGCAAATGGCAAAATTTCATTCTTTTTTATGGCTGAGTAGTATTCCATTGTGTGTGTGTGTGTATAATGTGTATTACATATAATGTGTATTTTATATATAATGTGTATTTTATATACATATATATATGTATATAATCACATCTTCTTTATCCATTCATCTGTTGATGGACACTTAGGTTGCTTCCATATTTTGGGAGCTGTAAATAATGCTACTATGAACATTGGGGTGTATGTATCTTTTCAAATCAGTGTTCTGTTTTTTTTGAAAATATATACCCAGGAGTGGAATTGCTGGGTCATATGGTAGTTCTATTTTCAGTTTTTTGAGAAACCTCCATAATGTTTTCCATAGTGACTGCACCAATTTACCTTCCCACCAACAATGTACAAGGGTTCCCTTTTTTCCTCATCCTTGCTAACATTTGTTATTTGTGTTCTTTTTGATGATAGCCATTCTGACAGGTGTGAGGTGATACCTCATTTTGGTTTTGATTGCATTTCCCTGATGATTAGCGATGTTGAGCATCTTTTCATGTGCCTGTTGGCCATCTGCATTTCCTCTTTGGAAAAATGTCTATTCAGTTCTTCTGCCCATTTTTTAATTGGGCTGTTTCTTTTTTTGATGTTGAGTTGTGTGAGCTGTTTATTTATGCTGCTGCTCTCTTTTTTGAATAGTGTTTTGGATACTGTTGTGTGATTATATGATGGTTGGAATATTGCAGCCATGGTGATGGTTGGAATATTGCAGCCATGATGTGACTGTGAGGGGAATGTAATATAAGGAGGATGGCAGAGGATTGATGGAGCTAGGCCAAGCTGGGGTACTTACCCTGGGACCACCTACCTCTACTTGTCTAGTAAGTAATAACTGTCTCTATAGTTGAAGCCACTGTTGGTCATATTTCTGCTCCTTGCAACTGAAATAATCCTAACTGATTTAGAAACATAAACTTGGAGGCTGTATTCTGGGCTTTAGGAGGTCCAGACTTTTTGAACTGAGTCCTAGAAACAACGTTGGATGATTCAGACCAATGGGTTGGCTTGCACCTTACTTTTTTGTGTGTGAGTGAAGTTAGTGTGGCACCTCATAGCATCGGCTCAGGATGCCTATTCCTTGTGTGTTTTGCTCTATTTGATTTCCTTGCTACTTTTCTCTTTTATAAGAAGAAAAAAAATGACTTTGAATTAACGGGGGAGTTTCAGTTTCATTTTCAATCAAAAAAATGTCCTGGCCAAGTACATTGGAATAGTCACACATAAGGAGCTAAGTACCCAAGGGTGATGGTGAGAAGAGAATGGGGAAGAGGACCTCTAAATAGCTAACATTAATTGCACACCTATATATATGAGACATAAAAAGTTGAATTCTGGGGGCTTCCCTGGTGGCGCAGTGGTTGAGAGTCCGCCTGCTGGTGCAGGGGACATGGGTTCGTGCCCCGGTCCGGGAAGATCCCACATGCCGCGGGGCGGCTGGCCCCTGAGCCGTGACTGCTGAGCCTGCGCGTCGGGAGCCTGTGCTCTGCAACGGGAGAGGCCACAACAGTGAGAGGCCCAAGTACCGCAAAAAAAAAAAAAAAAAAATTTGAATTCTGGGACTCTTAAGTTTTATTTCATTGATCTATATATTTATCCTTAGGCCAGTGCCACCCTGTGTTGATTACAGTAGCTTCGAAGTAACTTTTGAAATTGGGAAGTGTAAGTCCTGCAAATTTGTTCTTTTTCAAGATTATTTTGACTATTCTGGATCTCTTGAATTTCCATATGAGTTTTAGGATCAGCATGTCAATTTCTGCACAAAGGCAGTAGGGATTTTGATATATTGAATCTGTACGTACATTTGGGGTGTACTGCCATCTTAACAATATTAAGTCTTCTGATCAATGAACATGGGATGGCTTTCTATTTTTTAAGTCTTAATTGATACAGCAATGTTTTGTAGTTTTCAGAGTACAAGCTTACACTTCTTAAGTTTATTCCTAAGTATTTAATTCTCTTTGCTATTGTAAATGGAGTTGTTTCTTAATTTCATTTTTAGATTGTTCATTGCAAGTGTATAGAAATACAATTGATTTTTTTTTTTTTTTTTTTCGTGGTACGCGGGCCTCTCACTGTTGTGGCCTCTCCCGTTGCGGAGCACAGGCTCCGGACGCGCAGGCTCAGCGGCCATGGCTCACGGATGCAGCTGCTCCGCGGCATGTGGGATCCTCCCGGACCGGGGCACAAACCCGTGTCCCCTGCATCGGCAGGTGGACTCTCAACCACTGCGCCACCAGGGAAGCCCTACAATTGATTTTTGTATATTGATTTTGTATCCTGCAGTCTTGCTGAACTCATTTCTTCTGGGTAATTCTTCATGGGATAAGTATTTTTTTCTCTCTGTAATTCGACTTGTTGCTGATCTCCAAGCTTGGCTCCATAAGTGTTTTTAACATTTTTAATATAAGTAGACAGAACATTTGAAAAGCATGTACCTGGTGAGGCTAGACATTTCACCCCCACCCCCAACCTTTTTTTTTTTTTTTTTTTTTTTTTTGCGGTACGTGGGCCTCTCGCTTTTGTGGCCTCTCCCGTTGCAGAGCACAGGCTCTGGACGCGCAGGCTCAGCGGCCATGGCTCACGGGCCTAACCGCTCCGCGGCATGTGGAATCTTCCCGGACCGGGGCACGAACCAGTGTCCCCTGTATCGGCAGGTGGACTCTCAACCACTGTGCCACCAGGGACGCCCTCCCACCTTCCCTTTTTTTAAAGTAGTTTCACTTTTGCTTTGAGTCTGAGATATGGAGCAAGATGGGGAATCATTTCAGGTATCTGGGGAAGAAAGGAAAAGGAGATCCATTTACTTAGGGAATTAGAAGAGCCGGTTTGAACAGAAACAGGAGTAAAGGAGAGAGAGCAAGAAAGGGGAAATACCCAGCACCATGAAGTAAGTTCCCTGAGGGAGTGTAAACAAAAGCCCAAGGAGGTGAGAGAAGGAGAGTAAGGGGGAGAACATGAAGGAGGTGTTCAGAAAAAGGCACGTAGGGTATCTGTCACTGAGCCTGGTTGCCTGGGTGAGGGGGTGCCAGTGACGTGCCCAGGAAAGGCTCTTTAGTGTTGGTGTGGCTGGGAGTAAACAACACTGTTGCCACCCAGTTCTCAATATTTGCATCAACTACTATTGCATGTCTGCTATGCGTTTGGCACTTTCATTCATGACTCCTTAAAATGACTCTGGATGGTAGATGATGTTATCTCCATTTTACAGGCAAGGGAATTGAGCCTCAGGGAAGTTCAGGAACTTTCCCAGTTAGTGAAGGACCAAGTCAAAAGCCGAGAACTAGGTATTTGTTGGCAATCTGTATATCTTCTTTGGAGAAATGTCTATTTAGGTCTTCTGCCCATTTTTGGATTGAGCTGTTTGTTTTTTTGTTATTGAGCTGCATGAGCTGCTTGTAAATTTTGGAGATTAATCCTTTGTCAGTTGCTTCATTTGCAAATATTTTCTCCCATTCTGAGGGTTGTCTTTTGGTCTTGTTTATGGTTTCCTTTGCTGTGCAAAAGCTTTGAAATTTCATTAGGTCCCATTTGTTTATTTTTATTTCCATTTCTCTAGGAGGTGGGTCAAAAAGGATCTTGCTGTGATTTATGTCATAGAGTGTTCTGCCTATGTTTTCCTCTAAGAGTTTGATAGTGTCTGGCCTTACATTTAGATCTTTAATCCATTTTGAATTTATTTTTGTGTATGGTGTTAGGGAGTGTTCTAATTTCATACTTTTACATGTAACTATCCAGTTTTCCCAGCACCACTTATTGAAGAGGCTGTCTTTTCTCCACTGTATATTCTTGCTTCCTTTATCAAAGATAAGGTGGCCATATGTGTGTGGGTTTATCTCTGGGCTTTCTATCCTGTTCCATTGATCTATCTTTCTGTTTTTGTGCCAGTACCATACTGTCTTGATTGCTGTAGCTTTGTAGTATAGTCTGAAGTCAGGGAGCCTGATTCCTCCAGTTCCATTTTTCGTTCTCAAGATTGCTTTGGCTATTCGGAGTCTTTTGTGTTTCCATACAAATTGTGAAAATTTTTGTTCTAGTTCTGTGAAAAATGCCAGTGGTAGTTTGATAGGGATTACATTGAATCTGTAGATTGCTTTGGGTAGTATAGTCATTTTCACAATGTTGATTCTTCCAATCCAAGAACATGGTAGATCTCTCCATCTATTTGTTTCATCTTTAATTTCTTTCATCAGTGTCTTATAGTTTTCTGCATACAGGTCTTTCATCTCCTTAGGTAGGTTTATTCCTAGATATTTTATTCTTTTTGTTGCAGTGGTAAATGCGAGTGTTTTCTTAATTTCACTTTCAGATTTTTCATCATTAGTGTATAAGAATGCCAGAGATTTCTGTGCATTAATTTTGTATCCTGCTACTTTACCAAATTCATTAATTAGCTCTAGTAGTTTTCTGGTTGTGTCTTTAGGATTCTTTATGTACAGTATGATGTCATCTGCAAACAGTGACAGCTTTACTTCTTCTTTTCCGATTTGGATTCCTTTTATTTCTTTTTCTTCTCTGATTGCTGTGGCTAGAACTTCCAAAACTATGTTGAATAAAAGTGGTGAGAGTGGGCAACCTTGTCTTTTTCCTGATCTTAGTGGAAATGCTTTCAGTTTTTCACCACTGAGGATGATGTTGGCTGTGGATTTGTCATATATGGCCTTTATTATGTTGAGGAAAGTTCCCTCTATGCCTACTTTCTGCAGGGTTTTTATCATAAATGGGTGTTGAATTTTATCAAAACAAACACATGAAAGAATGCTCAGGATCATTAATCATTAGAGAAATGCAAATCAAAACTACAGTGAGATATCATCTCACACCAGTCAGAATGGCCATCATCAAAAAATCTAGAAACAATAAATGCTGGAGAGGCTGTGGAGAAAAGGAACACTCTTGCACTGTTGGTAGGAATGTAAATTGATACAGCCACTATGGAGAACAGTATGGAGGTTCCTTAAAAAACTACAAATAGAACTACCATACAACCCAGCAATCCCACTACTGGGCATATACCCTGAGAAAACCATAATTCAAAAAGAGTCATGTACCAAAATGTTCATTGCAGCTCTATTTACAATAGCCAGGACATGGAAGCAACCTAAGTGCCCATCAACAGATGAATGGATAAAGATGTGGCACATACATACAATGGAATATTACTCAGCCATAAAAAGAAATGAAATTGAGTTATTTGTAGTGAGGTGGTTAGACCTAGAGTCTGTCATACAGAGTGAGGTAAGTCAGAAAGAGAAAAACAAATACCATATGCTAACACATATATATGGAATTCAAGAAAAAATATGTCATGAAGAACCTAGGGGTAAGATGGGAATAAAAACACAGACCTACTAGAGCATGGACTTGAGGATATGGGGAGGGGTGAGGGCAAGCTGTGACAAAGTGAGAGAGTGGCATGGACATATATATACTACCAAATGTAAAATAGATAACTAGTGGGAAGCAGCCGCATAGCATAGGGAGATCAGCTAGGTGGTTTGTGACCCCCTAGAAGGGTAGGATAGGGAGGGTGGGAGGGAGGGAGACGCAAGAGGGAAGAGATATGGGAACATATGTATATGTGTAAGTGATTCACTTTGTTATAAAGCAGAAACTAACGCACCATTGTAAAGCAATTATACTCCAATAAATATGTTAAAAAAAAAAAAAAAAAAGCCGAGAGCTAGCTTCTTTGACTTCCATGTCTGCCTTCTTCCTGCCGAGCTGCATAGCTTCCTGAGCCCTGGGCTGGGGAGGTGTGCTCTGCAGGCCTGCTCTGTTCTCCCTCCTGCAGCTGGTGCCTCCCAAGTCTCCTCTGAAAATTCTCTTAGGGCAGGGTGTGTTGTGTGCATGGGGCTCCTAGATCTGCCTTGTATCACCTTTTTGCAAAGTATCTTCAACTCAGCTCTAGCCCTGATAGCCAGCGTTTTCTGCCTTATTCAGCATTTTCCTTGGTACAGCTGGGAGAACTGGGAATGGGTAAGGTGAAACACATACTCTCCCTTGCCCTGAAAGTTCTACAACCAATTCTTTAAGTAGTTTGGGAGATGAGCATTCTCCTTTGTGTTTGGGCAAACTGACCTGTTGGATTCAGTTTTGTGAATATAGGAGAAGCCCTTGGTCATCTTGCCAAGACCTGGGCTTAGCTAGTAATACTTGGCCACCTAGAAACGCAACTGGGACATAGTTGGGTCTCAGAAATATTTTTTGAATGAATGGATTCTAGTCCTTGCCCAGTACCAGTGTTATTGGGGGCTGAAATCTGTTAGTGATTTTCAAAATGGGAGGCAGTCCAGTTTAGAATATGTGGTAGGTTTTTTTGCTTTTTTTTTTTTTTAATTTATTTACTTCTTTATTTGGCTGCGCTGCGTCTTAGTTGCGGCATGCGGGATCTTCTGTGCTATGTGCAAGATCTTCATTGCTGCAGGTGGGAATTTTTTGTTTTTGTTTTTTTTAGTTGCAGCATGCGGATCTTTTAGCTGTGGCATGCGGGATCTAGTTCCCTGATCAGGGATCGAACCCGGACCCGCTGCCTTGGGAGCACAGAGTCTTAACCACTGGACCACCAGGGAAGTCCCAGAATATGTGGTAGGACTCACTGTTATAATAGATCTCACCTTCCTAAACTCATCTATGTGTTGAGTGAACAAATATTTATTGCTTTCTGAAGAGGTGACCGGGACAGACCAGCCAGTGAGTCTGGTACTCATGGAATTCAGAATTTAGAGGGGAAAACAGACATAAAGCAAGCATTTCGTTGCAAGTACCTATATCCTGGGCACTGCTGTCTGTCTTCTGTTACCATGTAGCTTTTCTTGACTAAACAACACTGTCATCTTTCCTGCTTCTTTATCCTCTCCTCAGCTTTCTATGTTACTTCCCCACATCTGGCTACACTCTCCAGCCTCTTTCCCCAGCGCTGGGTGTGAGTTTACCCTTCTTCCTGCAACAGAGTCTTCCTATTCCTCTTTCTGAGAAGCTCCAGGCAAGCATTCCACACACTGCTCTTGTTAATCTCCTGTGAGTCACTCCACCCATAAATTCTGGGGGAACTTCCCTTGGTCAGGATGGACTCTGCAGAGCACTTTTACCACCTGAAGGACAGTTCCGGGAAGAGATGCCATAGAAAAGTATCATTTTAGGCTTAATTTTTCCTGGGTGAATTGCCTGTGCCGAGTTCCTACCCTTGGAGGGAAACGTTTTTAATGCTCATTTCCCTAACTGTCCCCTTCACTGAATGTATCTTTAAGGACATTCGGTGGGTCAGATAGAGGGCCAGGGGCTGGAGATGTCTGTGGTGATCAGTCCCCACCCCCGTTCTTGTCCTTTTGGGACAAGGAAGTACCTATCAAATGGTAGTTAATAAGGTATGGAGTCATAGAATCTCAACGTTAGGAGGGACCTTATCATTTATTGCAATACTTTTCAAACTTCTTTGATCATGACTAACAATAAAAAATTTTACACGTTTTTTTACATGACACAGTATGCATGCATATACATTATTTGTACATATGCACATACGTATTAAATAAACAAATGTATAACAAATGTTTCACAAAGCCAAATTTACCCATAATATGCCTATGTTTTCTATTTTATTTCATTTAAAAATGCTGATCCTGCAACTCACTAAATTGATTTTTGTGACTTAGTATCTCAATATGAAATTTCAAACTGCAGTTTGGAAAGTACTAATCTAACAGTAACCTGGAGCTTACACTCTGTCCTGTTGTCAAGTAGTTGTCTAGTCTTTGCTGGGATTTCTCTGGTGATCGGGAACTCAGTGTCTACCTAGGAAGTCAAATCTATCTTTGGACAGTTTTGTCTTTTAAAAAGTTTCCTTATAATGACCTTAAATCTGGTCTTCCACAAATGACTCATTCTTATTCCATGTAAGATCCCCTCAGAATAGCAATTGTGCCATCTTCCATTCCTCAGTCTTGTGTAATGTTGTAACTCTGGATCAGTAGTGTGCTTGAGCCAGTGTGCACCAGCTTGTGAGAGCCAATTTCCCCAATTTAGGAGTTTTGTGAATCAATTATTAAAAGTCATTATTAAAAATTAAATTCTATGACTTACAAATTAAAACCAAAGGTAATAAGTACTCAATACTCATCACTTTATTTTACTACATTTGACTATTTTCTACGCTCTTGAAGTTACGTCTGTTGAACTTGTATGGTAGAAATACCATACGATGGGGCCCTACTGCCCATCTCTTCCCAGCTCTGTGCTCAATGGCATCACATTAGTAGCTCGAAATTGGCCATGGTGGGGGTATTTACACCATGAAAATCAGCAAATACAACCGGGCTCCACCCCCAGGAAAGCCAGCTGTTAAGTACTTACCAGCACACCACTGCTCTGCAGTTGCACCACTTGGGTTTAATCTCAACTGCAGCACTTGGCTAGCTGTGTGACTTGGGCAAGTCACTTACCATCTCTGTGGTTCAGTGCCTTTGCACAATGCCCATCTTTCTACAGTTGCTTTGAGGATTAAATGAATTAACCCATATGAAGTGCTTAGAACAGTGCCTGGCACATGGCGTCTTTGTAGGTGTTAGCTGTCGTCTAGGCTAACTGTTACTAAATTATTCCATTCTCCCTGGAAAGGTATGGTTTTCAGGAGTCGCTCAGCCTGGTCACGCTCTCTTGTCTTGCCTTCATCTTCAGCATATGGGTTTGTCTTCTCTTCCCAGCCGGATCACAGGGCCCCTGAGAATAGGGGTGGTTGGCTTTTTCTTTGCAACCTCTAGGTTCTGGCACTGAGCTGGGTGCAGCCTGGATGCTCAATCTCACTGACAAATGGGAACCTCGAGGGGGCCCTTGCTGTTCCAATGTGGTGCTCTTCTCCTGGTGGAGGGCTCTGGGCTTGGCTGGATGGTTTGAGGATGAATAAGTATTTGGGTTGAGGCAGTCCTGAGCTGGCGAGCAGTCTCAGACAGCCCAGCTGCCACCAGGCGGTTGGCCTATAAACTGCTAGGCCTTACCCTCCCTGCAACTCGATAAAGCTGGAGCATAAACAGCATCTTGTGTCAGTGATGAAGCATCTGGCTTCTCCCTCAGCTCCGGACAAGGCTTCATGGAGCTTATTTAGGTCCTGATTATTTCTTGCATACAGCTGCTGTGCTATTTGAAGAAGTCGAGAGACTCTCCTGCCTCAAAACAGCTCCACTGGTGTCTGTATTTTACCATTAGGGATTTATTTTTTGAGGGTACACAGTGCTTTCTCTGTAAGGTTTTATTTTACAATGGTGGTACCTTGGGAGAGTGGCATCTTATTAAGCCTCTAAAATCTTAGTGTGAATGTACTTGTCAGCTACCTTGCCCCCTGCTCCACTGCCATGTCTTATCAAAGTGGGCAGCAATTCCAAAGAAATGCTGGAGGCGGCACTGTGTGGTGTCGATTCCCAAAGCTGGCTGCACTTTCAGAATCACCAGGAGATGCTTTTGCTTAATTAGAAAAATTTTAATTTAATAACTATTGACCCCCCAAAGTAAATGTCACTCAGACAATCTCATTATTTAGATATATGTTTCTGTATATTAATAAGAAACAAAAATTTCCCCCGCAACTTATCCACTTCCAACCTGGGGAGTCTTTAAAAAGCAATGATTTCCTGGGTCCCTCCCTAAGCCTACAGAAATGGAATTTTCTGGAATGGGGGCCAGGAGTCCTTATTTTAAAATATTCTTGGGACTTCCGTGGTGGCGCAGTGGTTAAGAATCCTCCTGCCAATGCAGGGGACACGGGTTTGAGCTCTGGTCCAGGAAGATCCCACATGCCATGGAGCAACTAAGCCCGTGCGCCACAACTACTGAGCCCACGTGCCACAACTGCTGAAGCCCGCACACCTAGAGCCCGTGCTCTGCAACAAGAGAAGCCACTGCAATGAGAAGCCCACGCACCGCAACGAAGAGTAGCACCCGCGCGCGGCAACGAAGACCCAACACAGCCAAAAATAAAAATAAATAAAATAAAATAAATAAAAATTTTTAAAAGTCTGCCCTGTTTAAAGAAAAAAAAATCTCTCCCAGTGATTCCTATTGTGCAGACAGGCGTGGGAACTAGTGGAGTAGTGGATTGATGTTTCTTAGTGATAGGTACCATATTTTTTTTTTTTTTACATTAGAAACTAAAGATTTTTTTTTAACATCTTTATTGGAGTATAATTGCTTTACAATGGTATGTTAGTTTCAGCTTCACAACAAAATGAATCAGTTATATATATACATATGTTCCCATATCTCTTCCCGCTTGCATCTCCCTCCCTCCCACCCTCCCTATCCCACCCCTCCAGGCGGTCACAAAGCACCGAGCTGATCTCCCTGTGCTATGCGGCTGCTTCCCACTAGCTATCTACCTTACGTTTGGTAGTGTATATATGTCCATGCCTCTTTATCGCTTTGTCACCGTTTACCCTTCCCCCTCCCCATAGCCTCAAGTCCATTCTCTAGTAAGTCTGTGTCTTTATTCCTGTTTCACCCCTAGGTTTTTCATGACATTTTTTTTTCTTAGATTCCATATATATGTGTTAGCATACGGTATTTGTCTCTCTCTTTCTGACTTACTTCACTCTGTATGACAGACTCTAGGTACCATAGTTGATCCGTTTCTGTGTTCCCGCGTCTCCTCACCCAGGGCTTGGTGCATAGCAGCGCAAAGTCGGTGCTTAATAAGTGATATTTAAACTAAAATGGAAGAGGCTAGGTGTTGGGCAGACCTGGATTTGAGTCCAAGCTCTGCTGCCTCCTGTGTACCCTGAGTGGGTGACTGCCTCCTTATCTGGGAAATCAGGACAATAATATGCACAAAAATAGGGTCAAGGGCCAGTGGGATTGCCCCACCCCTTGTCATGCCTCCCTTCCTGGAGCCGTCAGGGGAAAGGAGGCAGTCAATTAGAAGACAAGGTAAGTTTCAGTTACTCAGGGGGCAACTATAAGCCTCCTTGGGGCACCGGCCTTACCCTGCTGCCACAGGTCTTATGGCACTGCCTGTGGGCTGCAGAAAGAAAAAGCTAGTGATGTTGGCTGGGCTGGAATTGATTCCGTCTCTGCCTGCTTGTGGCTGGATTGATCCGATTCCTGCTTGATATCTGCAATTAGGAGACCAACTGAAGCTAATTTCCAGCTCGACCTGCCCTAGCTCCTGAGGATTGTCGGGGTGGTGTCCTTAGAGGAAGGCAGGAGTCTAGAGGGAGCTTGCAGAGAAGGGGGAGTGCACTCCTCTGGGGGTGGGATTTTGTGTGTGTGTGTGTATGTCCCCTCCATCTTCACACGTAGGGAAGGAGCTATGACCGCCTTACCCACCGTCTTACTGTGACTTTTTGACACCTGCGTCTCCCAATCCTTTTCCATTCTAGTTTCAATAATCATCATACGAGTGCATTTTTGAAAATGTTTTCTTGAACTGGGGACTTTGGAGTACTTAGGGGGAGGGACAGCAGAGGCATCAGCAAGTATCCGTAGCTGCGCTCTGTGGCCTCTTTTGGAGGAAGGGAGTGGGCTTGTGTCACTTCAGGGATTTGGTTTCTGGCTGAGGTCTCTGGTGGAACC
This sequence comes from Tursiops truncatus, assembly GCF_011762595.2. Classification (NCBI taxonomy): domain Eukaryota; kingdom Metazoa; phylum Chordata; class Mammalia; order Artiodactyla; family Delphinidae; genus Tursiops; species Tursiops truncatus. Next base: position 25,040,816 of record NC_047035.1, on the reverse strand, counting down.
CTGGAGCCAATTCTTGGAGTGGGGAGAGGTAAAAAATTGGCTGCTCCGGATTTGGTTATCTGGGGGCTCAGCTGTTCTAGGAATTGAGGCTCCATAAGTTTGTTTCTTTTTCTGTAAAACAGGATAACAATATCTATTTTACAAAGGGGTAGGGACTCGATGAGAAAACCCAGGAAAAGAACCTGGCATGGTCCTTGGAACATAGTAGCTGCTCAATAATTGGTAACTGTTGTGGCTATTGTAATTCTTCTTAGTTTCTCCTCTAAGACCCCCTCCCCATTTAAATATATCTGAAGTCATGTCGTGTCTTGCAGTCTTGTACACTCTATAGTGTTTTGCTCCTCTCCTCCACCAAGAGCTATTGTTAAATCAGTGATGACTTTTATAACTAAGAGTTTCTCAGACCTGAAAAAATGTGCTATCAGAGTTCTGTTTCCCAACCCTCAGCTGGGACTGCAATGATACGCAGATTTGTTTGGCCAATAACCCCTTTTTAAAAAGGTAATTGAGCAGGAGTTAAAGGTGTATTAGCAGCTAAGTGAACAAAATTAAGGTGGCATTGAAGAAAGGGGAAAGTCTGCAGAAAAGTAGATAACTGTGTAAAGCTTCACATGGAAAAAAATATTTAGGGACTTCTCTGACCTGGGCATCCCCAGAACCTGATCACCTGCCTGCCTCTAGAAGAACCCCTCTCCTCCTGTGGGGTTATCTGCCTTAGGGGGCCTAGTAGAGTCTTCAGGATGAGGCGTTTGCTCATTTGTGACAGGGTATCTTGGCTCCCCACACACAGACCAGTCTACAGATGCACTCAATTAAAATTAAAAAATCAATTTAGAGCCTAATTCCTAAGACATTAGGAAATAGCAAAATGTGGTGTAATTCTGGCCCCTCCATTCATAACTGCCACATAAAGAATTTGAAGATGTCCTAAGCCTTTCTCGTTTTGTATGCCTGTGTGCACGTGTGTGTGCTGTGCAATTAGGGGACCTGATGTTCCTGAGAGAACCTCCTATTGGAATCGTTCCAGAGAATTTATACCTTTCTGCAGGCACCAGCAGCCAAAGGAAACTTCCAAGCCCTCTGTGGGTTCCAGGTGCTGGGCCGTGAGCAAAATCCTTCTGGGGTGCTGCCTTTCATTCCCACATTTTTGGCAGGGTAGGAAGTGGACAGTGCTTTCACTAGAGTGAAACTGTGTAGGCTGATGATAAAACTATTACTGATTCTACCACCACTGCCTTAGGTAGGAGCTGACCCTTGTTGAAGGCTTGCTATGTGGAAGGTACTATGCTAAACATGTAACTTGCAATTCCTAATTTGATTCTCACAATGTTCCTATTAGAGAAATTCTATGAACACCATTTTGCAGATGAGGAAATATAATCCCAGAAGACTTGCTTTATGATTCCCAAGTCAGCCTGCCTCCACACTCCTGAGTTTTAAGTTCTCTGCCGAGGTCACTGCCTTCTGGTAGTCCTGGATAAGGGTGCTGAGCATGTGGGTAGATGTGCTAGGAGGGGTTTTGGGGGTCCTGAGCTGTGTGTGCTCCATCTGAGCCCTGCTCTGTCCTGGGTGGCCCCTGCCTAGATCTCCCTTAGGGTTGCTCATCACATGACTCCAGGAAGCATCATCCACATCTTGGTCGATGGCAAAAGGTGACAAACTTGTAAAAGGCCCGAGACTATTTCTGGCTTTGCAGGCATTACAATCTCTGTTGCAAATACCCACCTCTGCTGCTGTAGTGTCAAATCTGCCACTCATAAATGAATGGACGTGGCTGTGTCCCAGTAACAAAAGCAGGTGGCACATTGCAGATTGCTGACCTCAGGTCTGTGGCAGTCAAAGGGGTGACATTCACAGACATCCAGGTGGAGGGTGCCCCCCGGAGGGGTGCAGTGAGTGAACTCTGCTTTCTGATGACTGACGAGTACTTCTGAGGGGGAGAGAATCGTCGTCTGTGTTGAACGAAGCCCATGTGTGTGTGCGTGTGTGGGTTTGGGGGTAGGGGTGGGGTAGGAGTATGTACATGTGTACTTGTATAAATGAATCACATTCCTTATTAAAACCATCCTAGTTTCATAATCCTTATTTAAACAAAAGCAAAAATGCCAGCATTGTCAGGAGAGCCTTGCAGGTAGGGAAGGATGGTGTGACTCAAGGGCTCCCCGAGTTTCAGTTGTCTTTGGTGGGGGCAGGGTTCCCTATGGTCACTGAAACAGTGATTCCAGGGATGTGCTATTCCCCCCTTTAAAGGTCAGGCCCCAGCGCAGGCAAACATCTTCCTAAGTCCTTTTTAATGGAGCCAAAAGATGCAGAGATTCGAGATTTTTCAGAGCGTTCAGAGGAAACCAAAGGGATAAATGCATATGACACAAAAATACATCCAGTTTACCACATACAGATTTCTGACCCTACCCCAGCCAGCTTGTCTCCGTGGGTCTCAGAGTCTCTCCTATTTTATACTCTCTTCTGGTACCTTCTAATTAAGTCTTGCTTCAGGCCCAAGGATACCCACATCCCTAGGTAATCAGTGGCACGTGGGGTTTGTCATTACCAGTGACCTACCTGGAGGACCTCATTCTCAACATACAAAGGAGGGCCCACAGCCATGACATGCCAATTAGCTTTTTATTATTATTATTATTATTTTTGGCTGCGTTGGGTCTTCGTTGCTGCGCGCAGGCTTTCTCTAGTTGCTTTGAGCGGGGGCTACTCTTCGTCGCGGTGTGCGGGCTTCTCATTGTGGTGGCTTCTCTTGTTGTGGAGCACGGGCTCTAGGTGCGCGGGCTCAGTAGTTGTGGTTCGCGGGCTCTAGAGCGCAGGCTCAGTAGTTGTGGCGCACGGGCTTAGTTGCTCCGCGACATGTGGGATCTTCCCGGTCCAGGGCTCGAAGCTGTGTCCCCTGCGTTGGCAGGCGGATTCTTAACCACTGCGCCGCTAGGGAAGTCCCGCCAATTAGCTTTAAATGAATAAAAAAACATATAAGTGGTAGAAGGAAAATAAGGTACATTTAGAAAGAAAGAAAATAAAAATCAGGTGTAGTCCTTCCATTCAGGGAAGACCACCGCACATTCTGTTACGTCGTTCTCCATGCCCTTTTGGTAACACACTCGGTGTCTTTCTTGAACCACAAGTATAAATCCACACAACAGTAATGACAGTGCAGTAATAGAAGGGTCATTCCGTCACAGCAGAATAAGCACTGAGAGATGTTTGATGAGGGGGAAGGGAGGGGAGAGAAACAACAGCACCATGCAAGGTGCCGGGCGGGCAGCTGTGCCTCTCTTGCCTTCTGGGTGCTCAGAATGGGAACAGTGGCAGGGAGGGAGCAGGGTGGGTGTGCACAGCTGTCTGAGATGTCCTTGCCCTCTCTTGCCTTGGAAGGCGGGTGGCAACTGTTCTGCAAATGGAGATGGGATAGGGGTGGGAGCTGGTGCCTCCTTCTCATTCTCTCCAGCTGCCCATCCATCCTGGTCAATGATGCTTGTCCATCACTGCTGAGATCCAAGTCTAGCCATGTCCGAGGGGAACGTCTGTTCCCATGGTTGCAGGGCCCTGCAGTCCTGAAGCTAGAGTGAATGCAGAAGCCAAACTTGGGGTCACTGGTAGTGTGTGTGCTGTGGGTGTGGAGAGGGGGTGCACAGTGGAGTGCAGGGTGTCTGGTGTCATTGGGGGCGCTGCCTGTTACTCTCTGGGCAGTTGGCACAACCAACCCACTGGTCATTGGGGCTCTGAGTCCCCTGGGGCAGCGTCTGGCAGAAGGATGTAGGCGGTGGTTCTTTGGGAGCTCAGTAGGCTGTGGGAAGAAAGCGGAGCACAGAATGTGCTTGTCTCCTGGTCTCTGTGCCACTCAGCATCAGCAGTGTAATAGAGGATGGGTTTCTCCTGTTACCATATTATGAGGGCTTTATGGACACTGTTCCTTATAGCCTCAGAGACCAGGTGTTCACAGCAGGACCTGCTTCCATCTTTTCATTAGTTCTGCCACCAGTTCTGCACAGATAGCACAGGGGTTAAGAACCTGTGCTCTGGAGTTTAACAAAAGTGGGTTCAAATACAAGCTCCTGTGTGTGCTGGCTATGTGACCTTGAGCAAGAGATAAAATTTCTCGGTGCCTGTTTCCATCCCTGAGAATGAGGATAACAATGCCTGTTTTCGGAGGTCAGGGAAGGATTAGTTCAATTAATCACCCAGCTACAGCACTGTAGCTGCCAGTAGGGTAAGTGTTGGTTGCTTCCTTTCTCTCTTGGTTTTGTTCACATCTATAGACTCTGTGACTGCACTCTTCGAGGTACCCAGGGCATCTGCCATTCAGGAAAGGATCAAGGTCAGTGCCTTTAAGCTCCCCGTTTGATCCTGTGATGGCCATCTGGTCACTACCACTCACTGTTAACCCCGGCGGCCTATTTCCCAGGCCTTACGGGTATGAGAGGGCTAGCAGGTCACATGGATGGCCATGACCCATTTCCCTTCCTGCTTCTGGAATTTACCTGCTTACCCAGGACCTCAGCCCTGCAAAGTTGCTCCAACCCTGACACATGTGGGAGTGCCTGGGGGCAGGGGTCTTGAACTATCATGTCAGAGCTGGTCTGCAGCCTCAGGGCTCTGCAGCTGTTGCTCTGGCTCCCCTGAGTCCGCAGGCTCTTTCCCCCGCCAGGGTCCCCAACTGTTTGCCAGTGGAGACCACACCCTTCCCAAGATCTCTCTGCAGGGCCGTCCATCCTTTCTCTGAAGCTTTTGAGATGCCAAGGCTGTCCCTGATTCTGCACTGAAGAATGCCTTGGTGGGGGTAGGGTGAGGACAGAGAATGTCTTTGAATGTACTCTTGGGGTCACACTGAGCTGGGAGGTAGTGTCCTAAAGCCATTCTGCGTCTGCTGTGATCTCAGCCCTTCTCTTGAGATGTCTCTCTTCACTTTTTATTTCCAGCATCCACCACCGCTGGACTTGAGACCTGGTCCCGTTGAGGACTGGCTGGGACTAGGTCTGAGAGCCTGTCTAGATTCATCCCTCCTTCCTGACCCTGGGCTTCTATGGATTACAAGATCTTCCAGAAAGATCCTCAGACCTCACAAAGAGGCTGTGGCAGGCCTGCCCCTCTGGGCTCCATGCCAAGCCCAGATGCTCAGGCTCAGGGAGGGAGGCCTCATGCCCACATGATCGTTCACCATTTGCTTGGAGACTATCATGGATCATCTGGTCTTTTCTTTTCCAACTAAATAATCCTGTTTCCCAGAACTGTCCACTTATACACTTTGTTATACTCTTCTGAGCCTTTCAAGTTCAGCTGGATTTTCTTGTTGTAGGGGCTTAGCTATGGTCCTGGGGACAGTCTGAGCAATGCTGAATAGCATGGGTGGTTGCAGCGTTTCCTGTATGCCATGTGCTTTGCATTAGGTGATCTGTATGGGGATATGCCCTGGTCGGGGGGCTTCTCTGGAGTCATGGGTGTTCCCGCTGGTCAGCAGAACTCTCGCCATCCCTCCTCCCTGCCAGCCCAGGTGGCTTTTCCTTCCCAGCTAGTTGTAATGCAGGTTCGCTCTGGAGATCTCCCTCATTCCTCTGAAGGCCAGCGGTCAAGGTGTGGTCTGAGGACACCTCTAGGGTCACCTTGGGGTTCTTGTTAAAATGCGGAGTCCTGAGCCCTTCCCAAACACACCATCATTGTATCCATTCAGTGCTTCAGGCACGGTACATGGTGGAAAAGCTTATAAGCTCTTCAGCGGCCTTTGTAAACATTTGAACCCTGAGGAGGAAAAAATACTGACCATAATATATAAAAAGAAAATTGAAAAATCAAAATTAATAAATGTTTAATTAAATGTCTAGAAAATGTAGCTATGTCAACTCATCAACCACAGGTCAATCCACTCTCTCATAGTTACATATCATTTACATTTATAGTGGGAAGAAAATGGCTTTTAATATGTCCCTTATGAGGCGGGCTGGAGCCGCCATGGTAACAGTACCTGGGACCTCCTACAGTCTTATGATGGCTCTGTCCAGACTCTTTGAAATCTGAATCTCTGGGGTGGGACTGGGAATCTGCATGTTGGTCAGGTTTGCCAGGTGATTCCCAAGAATGTTGGTCTCCTGGCCTTCCTGCTGATTGAGAGGATGGTTATTGAGGGACCAGAGCTGTATCCTGGAGGGTGGCAGTTCTCAAACCTAGGTGATCATGAAAACCTCCAAGGAAATAAAACTAAAAAACACAGTGACCTGGGCCCACTCCAGGCCTGTTCGATAGGCTCATCTGGGGTGGAGCCTGGGAATCTACATTTTAAAAAGTTCTGGTGGGGGGTGCCTCATGATTAGCCAGATTTGGGAACCACCGGAATTAAGGAAAGGGACCAGACCAGTGCATCTCAAACTTTGATGTGCACAGAGATCGGCTGGGGGATCCCGTTAAGCCTTGGATTTTGAATCAGCCACTCTTGGTTGACGTCCCAGATTCTGCATTTCTAACGAGCTTAGCAGTGCTTCCCCTGCCTGTTCACAAACCACATGAGGGTTTGAGCATCGAGGACCTGGACCCTGGCCTGCAATCCTGGTTTAGCTACTTAACAGATAGGAAAGCTTGAACATTTTAGTAACATGGAAAGCCCTGGAAAAGAGATTGCAATCAGCTGACCCTGAGGGCCCCCAGGGTGGTGAGGTGTGGATGGTTCATTTCCCTCTTCTTGGCTCACCTCTGGATTAGCGTGATCTCCCCAAGGCCAAGGCCACCCTGTGGATTTCCCAGATTTTCCAGAATACAGCCAGGGACTGGTTTGCTCAGCCAGCAGAATCTGATTTGTGGCTGTTATTTTTCTCGTGGCTTTTTATTCCCCAGAGAAACACTTATGATATGATTAATACTGTTCTTCAGAGAGTGGTCCTCTTGGAAATTCTATGAGCTCTCTAGTGTCCTTTACCAAAGCTCTCTTCTTAAATTAATCAGAGTGGCTTCTGTTGTTTGCAATTAAGAACCCTGACTAATATGTGTGTGGAGGTGCCAGAGATCAAAGCCATAGAAAATGTTAGAAATGGCTGCTCTACCCACCACCTGGGCTCAGTCAGGCAGCTGGGAATTTCAAGTTCTTCTTTGTCCTCCCAATGCCTCTACAATTTATTTCTTCATATATTGTGTGTGTGTGTGTGTGTGTGTGTGTGTGTGTGTGTGTGTGTGTGTGTGTTTTGTTTTGATAATTTAATTGCAAGCCTCTTGAGGACAGGATTGGGTGTTCATTTATATCTTCATTCATTTATTCAGTCAGTCAGTACACATTTATTGAATGTCAACCATGTGCCTGCCAGGTACTAGCTGTCTTAACCTGGGTTTCCCAGAAAGCAGAACTTGAGACAAATAGCGTATGTAGGAGTCCTTTATTGAAGGGTGATCCCAGGGGGCAGGAGTGAGCAACAGGAAAGGCAAAACAAGGAAGGAGGGAGAGCCCCAACAAGGGTGTACTACTGGGGTGGCCACGACTATGGGTGTTTGGGTGACAGACACCATGGGACATCTGAGAGGCCATATGAAACATATCCCAGGGCCACCTGTCCAGGGCGGGGAAGGAAGCAGCATCTACCCATTCACTTCTATACCCCATGTGTATTAGTTTTCTTGGGCTGCCATGACAAATACCACAAAAACAGAAATTTATTCTCTCACAGTTTTGAAGCTGAAAGTCTGAAATCAAGTTGTTGGCAAGGGCAATTCTCCATCTGAAGGCTCTAGGGAAGCATCTTTTCTTGTTTCTTCTTAGCTTCCAGCGGTTGCTGGCATCCTTAGCTTTCCTGGGTTTGTAGCTGCATCATTCTAACTTCTGCTTCTATTTCACATGGCCTTCTTCCGTCTCTCTATGTCTGTGTATCTCCAGATCCTTCTTTCCTTATAAGGAAACTAGCCATTGAATATGAGAACCACTCTATTTAAGTATGTCCTTAACCTAACTTGATTACATCTGCAAAGACCCTATTTCAAATCAGATCACATTTATAGGTACTGGGGTGAAAGGGAAAAATTTGTTTCTCCCTGGACGCACAGTACTACTCTCAGTACTTCACTTCTGACACCAAATGTGTGGGTGTTTTTTCTCACACCAAGCAATTCTACAAAGCTAGCTGGGTGTCCTATAATTTAACTCAACTCTCATACTATCTACCTGGAGATAGCATTGGATCCCACATAAGAGTTCAGTCCCACAAGCCTGCTCCCTCTTCAGATGCCAATCACAAGTCCAGGTTGTCACCTGTACTTCTGATTGGCCAGCTATAAATTGGAGGTTCCTACAGCTCCTTCCTTGGGCTCAGTAATGAGCTAGAATGGCTCAAAGAACTCAGGAAAACAGATTACTTACTAGATTACCTGTTTACTATAAAAGGATACTACTCAGGAACAGCCAGATGGAAGAGATGCAGAAGGCAAGGTATGGGGAAGGGGGTGCAGTGTTTCCATGCCCTCTCCAGGCACGCCACCCTCCAGGAAGCTCCAGGAGTTCACCAGTACTTTTGGGATTTTTATGGAGGCTTCATTATTTAGGCATGATTGATTAAATCATTGGCCATCAGTGATTAACTCAACCGTTAGCCCCTCTCCCTCCCTGGAGGTCTGGGGGTGAGTGGGTGGGGTTGAAAGTTCCAACCCTGTAATCACACAGTTGGTTCCCCTGACAACCAGCCCCCATCCTGAGGCTATCCAGGAGACCCCAACCACCAGTCATCTCATTAGCATATAAGAAGACACTTAGGACTTCGAAGGTTCCAAGGGTTTTAGGAGCTGTGTGCCAGGAAACCAGGGCATATGTATTTCTTAGGTCACAGGGGTTAGGACCTCAATATAGCTTTTTGTGGTATGCAGTTCAACCCACAACACCCTGGCTAGAGGTTCTCCCCAACGTGCTAACTCCACTGTAGTTCCAGGTTGCATTTACATGGGGGCCAAGGCTTGACATGAGCAGAGGAGCCTTAGGATGGGAGGTGAGAAGTCTTAGACATGGGCCTAAGGTGAATGGACTGTCAGGCTGTACCTGTAGGAGCCTATCAGCGGCCACTGAGCTGTTGGCTGCAATAGGGGCTAGAATAAGAAGAAAGGCCAAAAGAATTTAAAATGCTGCATACGAGGTGTCCTTACTGACAATGAATATGCTGGGAGCTGACATTCAGCCCTTACTGTATGCCAGACCCTGTGCCAAATACATCAGAGGAATTTTCTGATTTAAATTTCACAACAACACCATGAAGCAGGTGCCATTATCCCCATCTTACTGATGAAGAATCTGAAGTTCAAGAAATGTTTCTTACTTAGAGTTAAACCTTCCCTGCTCTAGAATGTAAGCTTCATAGGAACAGAGACTTTGCTCAGTGCTGTAGCCTCAGCACCTAGAAAAAGTTCTGGTATACAGTTGGTGCTCCATAAACGTTTGCTTACTGTTTAAATGATGGAGCTGGGATTTGAATCCAGGTAGTCTGATGCCCAGGCCCATGCCTTTAACCTGACTTAGAGAATTCGTGATGATTAAAACAGAGAGATGCCCTTCCTTTCATGAGCTACTACCCCATTCAGGAGACGAGCCTAAATAAGTAATTCTAAATATTCAGTCCTAGGTTGGCCCTTGCTCAGGTGACAGGCATGCAGTAGGTACTGCGTACACATTTGATGGGTTGCTGCTGGGCTCACATGCCACAGGATTTGCACTTTCTGCCCAGTCTGGCCCATCTTCAGCAATTGCACTTTGGTCTCTTCTGCAAAGGCCAGGCTTTGCCTGCCAGATGCATTTCATGACACTAGTAAACATTCACACCTACCTGGAGCATTTAGACAGAAAATGGAGCCTAAAAGCTCCATGCAGTAATGTGCTTCCCCTCCTGCAAGCTGGGGGAACATTAACTGAAACGCATATGCTACGGAAACTGGCTGCATCGTTATTGGAACTGATGCACACTCACTCCGACCAATCTATTTTTATTTGAAGCACTTAACGTTGCATGAAACCGAGCATGATAACTACAGTCAATAGAGATGTATTTGTTTTTATTTAAACTCATGAATGTGCTAACGCCAATAAAGATTCTTTTCCCTCTGAAATGTGAGACATGTATGGAGGAGATGGAAATTTACACATCCATCAAGACACGAAGGCCCATTTTCTCAGAAACCATTTTTTGAATTGCCAGTGATTTATGGTGGCAGACTGAAGACCGAGTTGGTGAGGCTGGGAGAAGGAGAGGGAAAAAACCCATCAATGTAGTTAATTTATTTCGCTCCATTTAAAGAGCAGAGGACTTAAGACTGGAGAGTGGAGGGCAGAGATAGGGTACAGCAGTGAGAGTTGGATTCTAGGAATAAGAAAGCAGTTGGATCCTCATTGTCCTATTTTTGTTCAAATATACTTTGGGAATTTGGTGATCAGATGGGATGGTGAGAATAGCCTGGCTCTAGAAGACCTAGATTTGCTACTATCTAGTCATGTCACTGTGACATGGGTCTTGGGCTGCCTCATCCGTAAATGGGACATTAATGTCGGCCTAGCTTGATGCTTAAGAGCACAGATTCTCCAGAGCCAGACTTTCGGACTTAAATCCTGGCTCTGGCTCTCCTACTTATAACTGTGTGACCCGGGCAAGTTACTTTACCTCTCTAGGCTCTGGTTTCCTCCTTGATCTGTGAGAAGATGCTAATACTACAGACCTGTGATATTGTGATTTATAACAAGAAGTATGTATTTGATCTTTGTCGCATTTCTGACAGAGAACTCCTAAAACCCTCGGAAATTCCTGTGTGACAAGAGCTAGGAAGGTGGCTTTTATTATGTTAATGAAATGACTTTTGGAAAGCCCCTAGGTAACCTAAGGATGGGGGAGACCCAGCCAGGAGACCCAGCCACGTGATTGGAGGTGTGAATTTTCAATCTTACTTCCTGACCTCTGGGAGGGGAGAGGGGCTAGAGGTCGAGTTAATCATCGATGGCCAATGATTTAATTAACCATGCCTATGTAATGAAGCCTCCGTAAAAACTCTGAAGTATGGAGTTTGGAGAGTTTCTGGGTTGGTGAACACGTGGAGGTGCTGGGAGCATGGCGTGCCTGGAGACGCATGGGAGCTCTGTGCCCTTTCCCCGTACCTTGTCCTAAGCATCTCTTCTGTCTGACTGTTCCTGAGTTGTATCCTTTCATAATAAACTGATAACCTAATGAGTAAAATGTTTCTCTGAGTTCTGTGAGCCACTCTAGAAAGTTAATCAAAATGAAGGAGGAGGCAGTGGGAACTTCCAATCCATAACAGGTTGGTCAGAAACGCAGGTGACACCTGGGCTTGCAACTGGTGTCTGAAATTGGGGGAGGAGGGAGCAGTTTAGTAGGATGGAGCATTTAACCTGTGGGACCTGACACTACCTCCTGGTAGATAGCCCCTACAGGAAGGTGTGCCTTCTGAGAGCTCCCTTGCAGGTTGATCTCAGAAGCAATTCAGGGTTAAGTGGAGAAAGGGGCAACACAAGCAGAAGGTACAGAGCATCCTCAGGTGGCCCGGGTCCCAGCTGCAGTTCACACTCCAAGTCTGCACCTTCCTTGGCTTCAGCTCGTGGCTCTGCGCATCAGCAGATAGTCTCGGCCTGGGGCTTTCTCTTCCTCTAACTTTGACCTCTCCTTTCTCTCTTCCACCACCTCCTCTGAAACCTTCTTTCACCTTCTTCCCCTGGCTGGTCACTGTGGGAAGACAACTTGACTGTATTGGCTGCTGGAATCCAAGGTTCAGCCGGAGTGGGTTCTGAATGGGCAGCTGGGTAAGTGGCTTTGGAAGACTGAACAGCATTTGCTCCCCCTGGGTTCCTGAGGCTGCCCTAGCCTGTGCCTCTGACTGCTGAACCAGGTGTTGGTTTTAGCAAGCTGGGATGGAAGGGGGGTGCTTGGGAGGGGACTGGTGATAGTGAGAGCCCCTCACCTGTATAAAGGATCAAGAAATAGGGCTTCCCTGGTGGCGCAGTGGTTGAGAGTCCGCCGCCGATGCAGGGGACGCGGGTTTATGCCCCGGTCCGGGAAGATCCCACATGCCGCGGAGCGGCTGGGCCCGTGAGCCATGGCCACTGAGCCTGCGCGTCCGGAGCCTGTGCTCCACAACGGGAGAGGCCACAACAGTGAGAGGCCCGCGTACCTCAAAAAAAATAAAAAGAAAAATAAAAGAAAAGCTGTCACTAGGCTGTATACAGAAAGGTTTCCATGAGTGATAGACATAATATTATAGGAAATGATAGATAAGAGCCATGGCCACATCCTAGAGGGCTTTGAAAAGGAGTCAGGGACTAAAAATGGGCCATGAGGGGTAGGGGGATATATTATCTTTTGGTTGTGAGGGAAAAAAAGTTCAAGCTAAAAGAAACAAACAAACAAAAAGATGTTTTAGCCAAAACCTCCACACGTAGATACAGCTTGAGGCCGATCTTGGTTCTCAAGTGATGTCATCAGGAATCTTTCTCTCCATCTCTCAGTCCTGCTTTCTCTGTGTTGGCTTCTTTCCCCACACGTGTTGGCAACATGGCTTCTAGAAGCTCCAGGCTTGCAGGCATCTGCCAGCAGTGAGGCGGTGGGCAGGCTGCTAGTGTGAGAGTAGAGGTTTCATGCAGGGGTTACATTTGGAAGATTCAAGATAAAATTTAAAAAATAGATTGGATCCAGGTTCTGGGTGTTTTTGAATGCAAAGCTAAAGGTTTCGGCTTTATTGAAGGTTTTGAGTAGAAAAGTAACATGGTTAAGCTGAGTTGGCATCTTGAGAATCTAGTCTGGGTGTAGTGAAGTTGGACTAGAGAAGGAAGAGTTCGGGACCTGAGAGATTAGAAGGGTGTTTGAGAAGTCTAGGGGTCAGTGGAGGGCCTGGAGTGAGCTTAGAGGGTCGTCCTACTCACCGTGTTGCTCATAGTGGCACAGTCACCTAGATGTAGGGTCCAAGGCCCAGCCAGGGGCTCAGTGAATGTCACAGCGTGAGTTGTTGGGTGAGTGGGTGGATGGATGTGGGTGGAGCGACGTCTAGGTGAATATCCCAAGTCCTAGACCAGGCCATGCAAATGGATGGAAGTTGTGTGGGGAGAATGTACAAATGTGAGGAGCCCCAGTAAGGATACACATGCATAAAGGTTCACCTGGGGTGAGCAGATCCCAGCAAGACAGAGAAATGTCTGTTGCCTTCAGCCTGCCCTTGGCAGCACTGAGAATTCCACAAGAGATGTTAGGAACCAGTACTTCCCTCCTCTGACCTCCTGGGCATCTGGCACCAGGTAATTGTTTCAACTAGAAAATTTAAGCCTGTCTTCCCCTTTCAGGGAAAATCAGAAGCAGAGTGTTTTTATAATTTGTTGTGTCAGGAAAGGTTGGCACCAAAGAATCTTTTCCTGTCCACCACAGGACATTCTGTCATTCTTCTTAATCTTATCTCATGTAGAGTGGCAGGGGGAAATTGGGCTTTCATAAATTTAAAACAAAGTTATTGAAGATCTACCATATGTTAAATCTTATGGTAGGTACTGGGACTAAAAGATGAATACAAATAAATTTTATCATTTGTGATTCTTTTGATTGCAACGAACAGAAACCAACCCTGGCGAATGTAAGCCAAATGGGCAATTCATTTGAAGGATATTGGGATGGTGTCAGAATCTGTAGAAGACACTAGCCAGGCCTCAGGAAGAGCAGGAACCAGGCCTGCCTAGAGTCCCCAGTTGCTACCTTACCAGAAGTCTGAGGAATAGCAAAGATCTCCAACCTCAAAACTCCTGAAGTCTCAAATTCCTATGCGAGAGAATCTGATTGTCTCAGGCTTGGATCAGGTGTCTTTCCTGGAACTGATAAGCTGTGACAGGAGCTTCAGACTCACATAGCAAAGACATAGCTACCTTTGGGAAATGGACCAGAGAAAAGGAGATAAACTACTGTTGTGAGTCAAGCAGCTACCCCGATATGTCCTTACTACAAAAACCTGTTTCAAAGGCCACTAGAATAATCCCACTCATTCTTGGTTTGAGGTGGATGGGAAAGGCTGATCCAGTATCCATCTTGATTCCCTAATTTTCACACTTGTGTAATGGGTTGTCCCATCCCTTGGCAGGAAATAATTTTCTCCAGACACTTAGAGATGCTCATCCCATCTTTGAGCCAAACAAGGTAAACAGACCTATTTCATTGATTTCCAGGCCACTTATAAGGCTGGAAAACCCACAGAGTACTTTGATGCCAAAGGGGCTACCTGGATGTTGCCCGAATTTCCTTAATAGCTCACCTTCAGGACATCTGCAGTAGCATCAGCAGTAGGTAAATCAGTGAAGGCTTCTTCTCCATCATTCCCTCTTATTTATAATCAGTTAAATTTGTGGTCATCTTTTTTTTTTTTCCTTCTGGATGGTTTTGTGATTGGTATTTCTGTTGTAAGTGGGTCAGAGCCTAAATAGGTCATGTAGGCTCTCTGAATGTGGTAATCCTGAAATGAACAGGGCAGGGGAGAGGGAGGGAGGAGTGCTTAACTGGTATGTGAAGGGAGAGGGAAGGTCAGCTTGGGGTCCTACTCATAGGGTCCCACCACATGTATGGAAACCTCTGGTAATAGGGGCTAGGTAGGGATCCCTAGGTGAATTGAGGGAGAAATGGCTTTTGGGGCTTTGGACAGAGTGGAAGATGGTGTGTATGAGAGCACCTCTGCTTCCCTCTGACCTGATCTGTGAGGGTGATAAGAACTGGCTGGCATTCTGGATCTTTCAGCAGCTGGAAATTTATGGGAGAGGGTGAAAGGAGGAGGGGGAAAATGAATTGTTCTGGGCTGAACTGTGTTCCCCCTAAATTCATGTTGAAGTCCTAACCCTCAATACCTCAGAATATGACTGTATTTGGAGTTAGGATTTTTACAGAGGGAATTTAATTAAAATTAGGTCATATGAGTGGGCCACAAGCCAATATGACTGGTGTCCTTATTAGGACACAGACATCCCAAGGGAAGACCACATGAAGACACAGGGAGAAGATGGTCATCTGCAAGTCAAGGAGAGAGGCTAGAAGAAACTAACTCTACTAACACCTTGATCTTAGACATCCAGCCTCCAGAATTGTGAGGAAATAAATGTTTAAGTCACCATGTCTATGGTACTTTGATTCCAGACTGATATAGGGGCCTTCTGGGAGGTGATAGGGTTGCATTCCTCTCTGCCTCCTCTCCCATGAACAGGCTTGGCTTTTTGGATTCTCTGAGTTTTTTGGGGCGGTGTCTGCTCTTGAAACTTATGGGCTCAGGACCTCTGGGACAGATTCTGTCTTTATCCTCAGTCCCCTTTCTCCATGGCTTAAGGAACTTTCCTATTTGCCAATGAGACAGCTGAGAGAGACTGTGCAGAGCTGACCTTGAGCCTGACCCTGGGACTTGTCTTCATTTTCTTTCTCTGCATTCCTAGCATACTTTCACACTGAATGGCCGTTTCAGTGCAACTATGAGAGGGAGGGCAGAGGTCACATCGCTCTTGTAGATAGAGCCATAAATAAAGGCCCCTTGATGATGACCCCAGAGAGCTTGATCCGTCTCAGCATCTGTTCCTCCTCCCCGTCCTCCTGCCCCGCCCTGCTGCCCGGGCTCTGCCCCGCCCCAGCGGAGCCAGGTAGGCATTTACTAAATGAAGAGTTTATGCAGTTCATTGCATTTATTAATTTGTAATTTCACTGAGCTACATGTAGTGAAAGTTTTAATAGGACAATCAATTCCATTAGTGTTATTTTCTGCTTGAACATTTACAAAAATTATTTAAAAATTGAAATGATTCTATTGGGTCTTGGCCACTGGTCTCTCTTTCCCCTGCCCCACTTTGTGTCCCAGAGGTTAGTACAGCTGATGCTATAGCTTCAAGTTACAAAGTGTTTTTCAGAACAGAGGGCTGTATAACTATTTTATTGGTACATTCGCTCTTGAGTCCCTGGGAAGCCATGAGGACAGAGAGTTTCTGCAGCTCTCTTTGACTAGAGAGCTCACCCTTAGAGGCTGTGAGGGCCAGTTCTCAGTACTAGCTGTGAGCTCTTTGACCATTTGACTTGTACAGGAGAGGTGGAGAGCTAAAGTTGGTTTTGCCTGCTCTCTCTCAAGTCTTGTTGGTATAGAAAGCTTCCAAGTTTAGGATTAGGAAGAGATTTCTGAGAGAGAAAGGATTTCCTCAACTTAGCTGATCAGAATTCCTGGTTCTGCTGCCTAAATCCACAGACTATTCAGCCAACCTTACAGATCGTCTGTTTGCAGAGCAAGGATTAGGTCCCATGGGAGACAGCGCTTTTCGAGTTTCTGTGGAGCCAGGATTCTTTTCTTGGAAATATGCCTCCTTGAGACCTCACTCTAGAACGGAGGCCCTGCTGTTGGGGGTGCCTCCAGATCTTGGATCTGAGGGGAGAATACCCTGGCAGCCTCTCCCTTGCTTACTTGGAAAGGAGGGAGGAGGAGAGGTACTTAAGAAGGAAGATTTATGCCTAAGTGATAACAGGTCCCAAGGAAAAGTCCCTTCCTGGATAGAAACAGAATTATTGTCACAAGGATGGCCTATGGCTGGCATTTTAGTGGCTGAAAACTTACAGATCATGTTGGGAACAGGAGAGAATATTAACTCCCAGCAGTCTGCTGTATCGTCTCTGTGACAAGCATCCGCATGGATATGCCCGGCAGACAGGGTTTCTTGTTGCTGGGTTTATAGCTGCTCCCTGGATCCTCTTCAGATATTTGGTGAAGGCTGGTCTTGGTGGGGGATGCCAGCCTATGAATTTTGGGGCTGCTTCTGGGGATATTCTGGGTGCAAAGGAGTAGAGGCTATGGGAGGGCTAAGGTATTGGGTTTCTTCCCCTGGAGGACAAGTGGTTAAATTATCCAAGGCTCTTTGTGTTGAGGACCTTTAACGTGAGTGTTTAGAAGTTGAAGGTTTCCCTGACACCTGTCAGTAGGTGACCTCAGAAACCTTGGCGCTCTCCCTTCAATGGATCTGTGCTTAGGGCCATCCCGGGGTTAACTGTCTCCTGACCTTGAAGGTACATCCCACTAGGGTAAGCAGATTGAGCAATATGGCAACAGGACTTTACAGGGACTTTGATAGCTGGTGTGGTGTACCTATAAAGTATGTAGTATTTCCCAAACCTACTTGAGATTGACCATAATTTTTTTTTTCTTAACAGCATCATAAGGGGTTTATATTCTGCAAACCACATTCTGGAGACACAAATCTTGTCCACTTGCAAGACTGATGAATTAGTAGTAGAGCCATGGTTTCCTAACCCATGGGCTTTCTACTTTGTCCTTGCTGCTCAAAGTGTGATCCGTGGACCAGCAGCATGGACATTACCTGGGAGCTCCTTACAGATGCAGAATCTCGGGCCCACTGTAGACCTACCGAATCAGAATCTGTGTGTTAAGAAGATCCAGGTGACGGGTGTGCAGCCTGAGAACTGAGATGCCCTGCCCTGCTCCTTGCTGCTGTCTCTCCTTCAGAGCCTTCCTAGGCAGTGACAGCAATTGTGCTAAGTTTGGATTTGGATAGGGAAGATTTCTGGGCCTCTTGGTCCTATTGGGATGTCCTGTTTTTCGCTTCCAGGTGGCAGTAGTAACCTACAGCAGGGCGCTCTATAAAACAATTCAGAGGTAACAGAGAGAAAATATAGTGAGACCATGGGGAAAATATAAAGAGATTTTTTTTTATTAAACCCGGAAGGAAAAGGTGCTTGGGTGGGTAAGCATGGACAAAATTAGAAGGAATGTAAGCAGATTTATGCCGAGGGCTGTGATGTGTTAGGGGTGGTGGTGGGATGATGCTCTAAGCCCTGCCAACCCCATCCTGTTTGATGGGAGGTTGGGAGAGGAGCTCAAAAGACATCTTTTTTCAGCTGAATGTGAGAAGTCCCTGCCAGATCAGATGTTCAACTTTAAAACAAATGGAGGAAAAACGATCAAATGCAGTCAACTAGAAAAATCCACTTTTCCTATTTCATAAAAAGCAAGAGCCCATGTGATAATCCCTCCCTTGGCACATGTTAGAGATTTCTTTATTGTTTCTGTGCTTGCAGCCAATTCTGCCACACCCAGCGGGGGTCTGGGCAACAGTGACTTCATTTGCACCGGGTCAGCATGCCAGTTCCAAGCCAGTGGCTCTAGAGCTGAATTCTAGTAGTTTTCCAGGGAGAAGGAAAACTCCTTAGAGTTTTCCTTCATGCCTGCTTATGAATGAGAGGAAGTGAAGAGGGAGAAGGGGGAAGAAGAGAGGATGCTACGCCCCTTCTCTCCCCAAGCACAGAGGAATGCACTTCCCAGCGTGGACAGCGGAGGGGGGCTGAGTCTGTCCCCCTCCTGAGCCAGGACTGAGAGCTCTTTCAGTGCCAGGATCATGACTTTCCTGCTACATACCAAAGATAAACACAGTGCCTGGTATTTACCCTAGAGTTGCTTGATAAATATTTGTTGAATGAACTTTGACAAAATGAAAAACATTGAGGTAATAGAAAGCTCATGAAATATGCAGTCAGGAGATCTGGGCTCTAAGACTAAATGCTGTGTGACCCTGGACAAGCTCTTCATCTCTCTGAACCTTAGTATATGAAGTGGTGATTGTGGTGCTTACCTCCCTGAGGTGTGGGGAGGATTAAGTGAGATCTGTGAACAGTGCGTAATTAATGTGAAGGATTTAAATGTGAAGGGATTCATTTTCCCCTGTACATCGTAATCCCTACAACTACCCCAGTTCATACTTACCATAAGGAAATGAAACAAAATGAAGAATAAAATGTCTTCACATTGTATTCAAGGGGGCTGAGACTTGAGAGCTTTGTAGGAATTGAGCTTAGAGCTCAGAGTTGGGTGTGAATAACCTTGGAGTTGACCTCGACTCCTCTTGCCCTCACCCTCCACATCCAGTCCTTTGGCCGATGGTGATTTAGCCACTCAATACCTCCGCTGCCACCCCACCCTGACCTGGGTCCCCATTGTATTTCACCTGGATTTCAACTGAATTTCTGGCTGGTCTCCCTGCTTCCTCCATTACACCACTCAAGTCTATTCTCAGCTTAACATCCAGAACGATGCTGGTCAGACAGACATAAGCTTCTTCCTGTCACCCCTCTGCTCAGAAGCCTTCAGTGGTTCCCATGTGACTCATATAAAAGCTGAAGTTCCCTAATGGGGTCAGACCTCCCCACTCCTTGACCTCTCTGACCTCACCTCTTTTCTCCTTGAGCATTAGGACCCAGAAATGCTGGCCTCGGTGCTCTTTGACTATGCCAGGCATGTTTATGCCTCAGGGCTTTTGCACTTGTTGTTCTCACTGCTTGAAAACCTTTTCCCCCATTGTTCCCTTACCTTCTCTGTATCTCAGCTCATTTTCACCTTTATGTGAGGCCTTCTCTGACTTTCTATGGAAAGTCACACCCTGTTCCCATCTCCTACCTGATACTCCCTAAGTCATACTTTATTTCTCTCCATGGAACCCATGGCCCTATAGCGTACTTTATATTTTACCTATCTGTTTGTCTCCTCTCCTAGGTGTTAAGGCCTGGGAGTGTTTTGTTCATTACTGTATCATCAGCTCTCAGCACACTGCCTGGCACTATGGTATAAATATTTGTTGAGTGAATGAATTTCATATAACCTTGTTATATAATCTTATACAATCTTATTATAAGGCTTGGGTCAGAGGTATCGAGCACGGAGGGCTCAGGCTTATTTTGGGGCCACTACAGATTGTATCCTGAATTAGACAGCTCCTTTAAGATGTCATAAAGTAGGAATTGGTATTGTGTTTGCTCAGCTTGTCTCAAGGACCCCTGAGTGAGGAATATGTCATTGGGCAGAATTTATTACATTGCCCTAGCAACTGCTTCCTGAGTTTCTATTTTCTGAAAACTTGCTAATTTGCCTTATTTTCCCCTTACTCTCAATTATGACAGTCTCCTCCTTTCACCCTCCCTTTCCCTTTTCTTCCTCCGCATCTCCATTTATCGTCTTCTGAGCACTTCCCAGCTGTCCCTCCACCCCATCCACTACCCAGCCTCTTGGACTGGGAACTGGAACAGGTGCCTGTTTTACCTGGTTTTAAAACTACTGACCCTGCAAGCTCCTAGTTTGCGCTCTTCCAGCCCCAGTGGCAGTGTGCATGATGGGCTTCACCCTAAGTCTGGGGAACCCACATATTGATTCCCTAGAAGTCTTTGCTTGAGATTGTGTTGGTCCTTGTGGGAAAAGCACAGAACAGATCTGATGGATATTAGCACTTAGTGGGGACCCTGACTCTTGTCCCGAGGGTCTCTTGACAGCTTATAGGTATGGACATGCACCTGCTATCCGTGGCTTCGGGTTTGAGTTCTTACTTTGCTTACTAGCTCTGTGTCTTGAGTTCAGACTTTGCTTACTAGCTCTGTATCTTAAGCAAGTTACTTTACTTCTTTGAGCTGCTCTAAGCCTCAGTCTGCCTCCTTATTGAAAATTAGGGCAATAGAACCTACCTCACAGGGTTGCTATGAGGACTGAGGGAGATCATGTAGCTTTGGCACTTGGTGTAGAGCCTCACATGCAGGAAGTGCTCACTGAATTGTTCTCTCATTATTGCCATTATTATGTTGTTGTCACTGATAAAGTCAACTCCCTGGCTGACCTTCCCTACCAGGCAGTGTGTGTTTGTTTGTATGTCTGTGTGTGTGTGTGTGTGTGTGTGTGTGTGTGTGTGTGTAGGTAGACATGTGTGGGGGAATTTACAAGTTGTCATTGTAAACTCATCAAGAAATAAATAGGAGATTTATAGCTTCAGGGCAATTAATTCTGCAGCTTTGCCCAGCATTAGCTCAGTTCTGGGAACAAATACGCCCCTATAATGGATTATAATCCTTAGGTATTCGGAATATAAAACAGCCCCTTGGGTTCCCTGTTGTGTTATGAGCAAACAATAACAGTTTAAAATGCAACCCACAGGCAACGCTCCGGATGGGGTCAGCTCTCTTGCTATTGGCCTGTGATGTCCTTCAAAGAAAGTTAGTGAAACAGATATTCTTAACCTCCCTATAGTGTCGCAGGAAGAGAAGATGGAATCTAAATGCTGCGTTGACCTTGACAACGGTGGCAGTAAAAGGTTTTCAAGTTAGATGGAAATATTCACTCTTTTCCCTCACCTGGCTAACTCCCATTTAACCAGCAAATCCAGGTCCAATGGCCTGATCCTCCCGGGCAGAAGAAATCACTCTCTCCTCTGTCCTCTGTAGCACTAGGCTCATGCCTCTCTCACTGTATGCATCACTTTATGTTATTATCCTGTTTCCCTATCTCCACCCCACTGTGCAAGGGAGGGAGATACTTGAGGACAGGGATGATATTTAGGCAACTTTGCATCTCCAGGGCCAATACAGGGCCTGGCACCATGATGGTGGGAGGAGGTGAAACATGCTGGTTGAATTCCTACCAGGTTCTTGGACACTTGGCACTTGGTAAGTTACTTTATCCCCCTCAGAGTCCTGCTGGGGGGCTGTCTCTTCTACACAGGAGCAAACTGAGGCTCAGAGATTTTGCACAACCTGCTAGTTACTTTACTAATGAGTGGTAGAACCAGAATTTGAACTCAGTTCTGTGTGTCTCCAAAGCCTGAGCTCGCTTGCTTGCTTTCACTGTTTTTTTTTTTTTCCCCTTCCAGTGGAGTGTAATGGTCAAGGGCATAGACTTGGGCCAGACTGCTTGGCTTCGAATCTTAACCTCCTCATTATCAGCTGCATGGCTTTGGGCATGTTACTTAGCTTCTGTCTCAGTTTCCCATTTATAAAGTTGAATAACAATCCTTCCCTCTAGGATTGTGGTGTGAATTAAATGAGATAATATACATAAAGACCTTAGAACAGTATCTGGTAGTATGTAAACACTTGCTATTACTATTAAAATTTTCCTTCCTTCCCTCCCAAGTCATACTGCATGTGCTTTTCATAGCTGCCCATCCTATTCTTCCCATACCCTGCTGGCTCTGGTGTTGAATGGATGGATTAGGATGTGTCTGGCAAACACCTGGGCTCTCTTCCCAGGTGGATCTAGCAGGTAGCTTTGGGTACACACTTGTGTGATTTTTTTCACCTGGCACCTTGTCTCTCCTGGCTTCAGAGGGCTATTGAAAATCATTACTTAACCTCCAGGAGGTCATGGCTGAATATGAGAACATGCTTGACATATAGCCATAATGTGGCTCTCTAAAACATGCCCCCTGAATTGAAGTTACCCCTCAAATTGACACCTCCCCCTTGTAGTATAATAAGAGACAGTATAACAGAGTGGGCCCAGCAAGGACACTGGAATTAGACTGCCTGAGTCTGAATCTCAACTCTGCCATTTGGTAGCTCTGTGACCTTAGGCAAGTTACTTAATCTCTCTGAACCTTGGTTTTTTAATCTGTAAAATGGAGATAATAATATGGCTTATAGGGTACTGTTGTGGGGATTAGATGAATTAATGCCTATAAAATACTGAACCAGTGCATGGCATATTGTAAGTGCTCACTGGGCATTGGTTGTTGTTATTATTGTTGTTGTTATTACTGGAGCTGAACCTGGTAAACTTACTGTATGAACAAGCAGAGATGAAACTATCTAGGGGTCAGGGCTCCCTGCAAATGAGGGAGAGAGGGGTGGAATGAAGAATATTCAATTCCTTCTCCTACCTTCACTGGTCTGATAAGTCGCTCCTTTTGAAGAGAGGAGCAGGGAGGTGGGGGCAGAGAGAGAGACGTGGTGGGCATTGCTCTGCTGTATGGAAATGTGATACCGGACCTGGCTTTCCCTGCACTTACCCCAGACCTGGTGCTCTGCTCAGTCACAACGGAGAATGCGGCAGGGCTGCTCCTGCTCTCAGAGTTTATGTGAAATGCAAAGTTGCTCTTGTTTCAAGTTACTCTTTTTTTTTTTAAATTGAGGCATAATTGACATTTTAGTTTCAGGTGTACAACATAATGATTCAATATTTGTCTATGTGTCAAAATGATCACCTCAATCGGTCTGGTTAACAACCATCACCATACAGAGTTACAAAATTTTTTTGCAAGTTATTCTTGCACAAAGTATAAAGTTACTCTGACTTTTAAATGACTTAAGACTAATGAGTGTCATGACCCAGGCAGAAGACCTGAGCTATGGAAAATCTGGTTTATTGTCACATGCTTATCCAGGGTGGCTTGTGTTTCATTATTTACCCAGGTCTGTCTGTGAGGATGGGGAGGCCCAGGGGCCATGGAGGGGCCTACAACAGATGCCGATTTCATAAGCCTCAAGTGCAAGCAGAGGCAGGACTGCGGGGCGGCCTGGCTCCTTCTTCCCAGCCTCATATGAATCACCAGGGAGGGAGAGAAGGACTATGATTTACTATATCCATGTCAACTGGGAACGTATTTCCACGTCACAGATGAGGAAACTGAGTTTCCAGGTGGGGGTTAAGCACCTGAGATCCAGAAATCTTATTCAAGGTCACTCAACTAGTGAGCACTAGCTGGATTAAACCTGGATCTGTCTGATGCCAAAGCCACACTCTTTTCACAATGTCCCCTTCTGCTTTCCTACACTGAGATGCTCCCCAGTGCCCCTGTGCTATAGACAGGAATGAGAGTTATTACAGGTAACTCTCCATTATAGCAATCAGTTAAGCAAAACTGATTTTGTTGTTCTTACTGGCCCAAATGGAAACATATTTGGGCAGAATCAAGCTGATTTTACCATGAGAAAAGTAATAATAATGACTCTAAAATGCATCGTGCTTTATGTGAGGAGGATATCGGCATCCTGCTCTCCACTGTGTTCCATGGCTGGTTGTGACAGAGGTGGTTTGCAGGATCTAGTGTCCAAGGGACCAGCTAAGTTTCAGGGAGCTGCTTGTGTTGGCAGAAAAGATGTGTAGCTAGCATGAGAATCTAGGTTGCCACCTGACTTCATGTCCTGGAATGATGGCTCTCACCCACGTAGAATGGTACACAGAAGCAAGCATGCTTAGAGTGGCCCTGGCAGGCTACTAGCCTAGATTCAGTTCATTTACAATGATTTGGAACATATTTGTAAAGTATCAACCATGTGCAAGCCACTCTTCTCAGGGCTGTGTTGTGAGTTGCATGGTCTGGATTCCCCAGTATCCTGCATGTGTTTGGCAGAAAGACCAGTGTGAGCCAAGATTGGCTTAGGGAAGAGGGGTGCAAACAGAATTTAATTGTCAAGATTCCAAGGTTTAGAAAGTTGGCTCTCAAACTTTGATGTCAGAAAACATTATCTGGGACATTTGTTAAAAATGCAGGTGTCTTCCTCAATACATAAGGCAAATAGTAACAGCCATAAAAGGGGAAATCGACAGTAACACATTCATAGTAGGGGACTTTAACACCCCACTTTCACCAATGGACAGATCATCCAAAATGAAAATAAATAAGGAAACACAAGCTTTAAATGATACATTAAACAAGATGGACTTAATTGATATTTATAGGACATTCCATCCAAAACAACAGAATACACATTTTTCTCAAGTGCTCATGGAACATTTTACAGGATAGATTATACCTTGCGTCACAAATCAAGCCTTGGTAGATTTAAGGAAATTGAAATTTTATCAAGTATCTTTTCTGACCACAACACTATGAGACTAGATATCAATTACAGGAAAAGATCTGTAAAAAATACAAACACATGGAGGCTAAATAATACAATACTTAATAACGAAGTGATCACTGAAATAATCAACGAAGAAATAAAAAAAATACCTAGAAACAAAGGACAATGGATACACGACGACCCAAAACCTATGGGATGCAGCAAAAGCAGTTCTAAGAGGGAAGTTTATAGCAATACAGTCCTACCTTAAGAAACAGGAAACATCTCGAATAAACAACCTAACCTTGCACCTAAAGCAATTAGAGAAAGAAGAACAAAAAAACCCCGAAGTTAGCAGAAGGAAAGAAATCTTAAAAAATCAGATCAGAAATAAATGAAAAAGAAATGAAGGAAACGATAGCAAAGATCACTAAAACTAAAAGCTGGTTCTTTGAGAAGATAAACAAAATTGATAAACCATTAGCCAGACTCATCAAGAAAAAAAGGGAGAAGACTCAAATCAACAGAATTAGAAATGAAAAGGGAGAAGTAACAACTGACACTGCAGAAATACAAAAGATCATGAGAGATTACTACAAGCAAGTCTATGCCAATAAAATGGACAACCTGGAAGAAATGGACAAGTTCTTAGAAATGCACAACCTGCCAAGACTGAATCAGGAAGAAATAGAAAATATGAACAGACCAATCACAAGCACTGAAATTGAAACTGTGATTAAAAATCTTCCAACAAACAAAAGCCCAGGACCAGATGGCTTCACAGGTGAATTCTATCAAACATTCAGAGAAGAGCTAACACCTATCCTTCTCAAACTATTCCAAAATACAGAAGAGGGAGGAACACTCCCAAACTCATTCCACGAGGCCACCATCACCTTGATACCAAAACCAGACAAGGATGTCACAAAGAAAGAAAACTACAGACCAATATCACTGATGAACATAGATACAAAAATCCTCAACAAAATAGTAGCAAACAGAATCCAACAGCACATTAAAAGGATCATACACCATGATCAAGTGGGGTTTATTCCAGGAATGCAAGGATTCTTCAATATACGCAAATGAATCAACATGATACACCATATTAACAAATTGAAGGAGAAAAACCGTATGATCATCTCAATAGATGCAGAGAAAGCTTTTGACAAAATTCAACACCCATTTATGATAAAAACTCTGCAGAAAGTAGGCATAGAGAGAACTTTCCTTGACATAATAAAGGCCGTATATGACAAACCCACAGCCAACATCGTCCTCAATGGTGAAAACTGAAAGCATTTCCACTAAGATCAGGAACAAGACAAGGTTGCCCACTCTCACCACTTTTATTCAACATAGTTTTGGAAGTTTTAGCCACAGCAGTCAGAGAAGAAAAGGAAATAAAAGGAATCCAAATCGGAAAAGAAGAAGTAAAGCTGTCACTGTTTGCAGATGACATGATACTCTACATAGAGAATCCTAAAGATGCTGCCAGAAAACTACTAGAGCTAATCAATGAATTTGGTAAAGTAGCAGGATACAAAATTAATGCACAGAAATCTCTGGCATTCCTATACACTAATGATGAAAAATCTGAAAGTGAGTGACACAAAAACAGAAAGATAGATCAATGGAACAGGATATAAAGCCCAGAGATAAACCCACACATGTATGGTCACCTTATCTTTGATAAAGGAGGCAGGAATGTATGGTGGAGAAAGGACAGCCACTTCAATAACTGATACTGCGAAAACTGGACAGGTACATGTAATAGTACAAGATTAGATCACTCCCTAACACCATACACAAAAATAAGCTCAGAATGGATTAAAGACCTACATGTAAGGCCAGGAACTATCAAACTCTTAGAGGAAAACATAGGCAGAACACTCTATGACATAAATCACAGCAAGATCCTTTTTGACCCACCTCCTAGGGAAATGGAAATAAAAACAAAAATAAACAAATGGGACGTAATGAAACTTCAAAGCTTTTGCACAGCAAAGGAAACCATAAACAAGACCAAAAGACAACCCTCAGAATGGGAGAAAATATTTGCAGATGAAGCAACTGACAAAGGATTAATCTCCAAAATTTACAAGCAACTCATGCAGCTCAATAACAAAAAAACAAACAACCCAATCCAAAACTGGGCAGAAGACCTAAATAGACATTTCTCCAAAGAAGATATGCAGACTGCCAACAAACACATGAAAGAATGCTCAACATCATTAATTATTAGAGAAATGCAAATCAAAACTACAATGAGATATCATCTCACACCAGTCAGAATGGCCTTCATCAAAAAATCTACAAACAATAAATGCTGGAGAGGGTGTGGAGAAAAGGGAACACTGTTGCACTGCTGGTGGGAATGTGAATTGGTACAGCCAGTATGGAGAACGGTATGGTGGTTCCTTAAAAAACTACAAATAGAACTACCGTATGACCCAGCAATCCCACTACTGGGCATATACCCTGAGAAAACCATAATTCAAAAAGAGTCATGTACCAAAATGTTCATTGCGGCTCTATTTACAATAGCCTGGAGATGGAAACAACCTAAGTGTCCATCATTGGATGAATGGATAAAGAAGATGTAGCACATATATACAATGGAATATTACTCAGCCATAAAAAGAAACAAAATTGAGCTATTTGTAATGAGGTGGATGGACCTAGAGTCTGTCATACAGAGTGAAATAAGTCAGAAAGACAAATACTGTATGCTAACACATATATATGGAATTTAAGAAAAAGAAATGTCATGAAGAACCTAGGGGTAAGACAGGAATAAAGACACAGACCTACTAGAGAATGGACTTGAGGATATGGGGAGGGGGAAGGGGAAGCTGTGACAAAGCGAGAGAGTGGCATGGACATATATACACTACCAAATGTAAAATAGATAGCTAGTGGGAAGCAGCCGTATAGCACAGGGAGATCAGCTCGGTGCTTTGTGACCACCTAGATGGATGGGATAGGGAGGGTGGGAGGGAGGGAGATGCAAGAGGGAAGAGATATGGGAACATATGTATATGTATAACTGATACACTTTGTTATAAAGCAAAAACTAACACTCCCTTGTAAAGCAATTATACTCCAATAAAGATGTAAAAATAAATAAATGAAAAAGATTCAGGTGTCTAGATGCCTAGACATCTGGGGGTGAGACTAGCCTGGGGATCTGCATGTAACAAGCATATCTGGTGATTCTGATGTGGATGGTTCATGGACCAATTTGAGAGCCTGTGGCTCAATCTGTGATGATGGAAGCATCAGAACATTAGGGGGCTGAACTTCTTAGGTGGGACAGGGATATTCTAGCAAGGTTCATTCTTGTTATTGGGAGCAGTCAGCGCTAATGGTCACAGGACAACAGGATGGTCAGTTGTCACTGGACTTCAGGACCGGGCTTCAGTCCCAATGGGTGAACTAGAGTAGAAAGGAAGAGCCAGGGCAGAAAGCAAGGCAAGCTGACTGGTCACATGGTGGAGTTAGATTAGGAGGTTTCCACCTAAAAAGTTCATGGGGTCTCTAGGGGCCAAATTCAACTCTGGCATGTTGAACATGAGCGTGAGATCAGTGGACACCAATGGAGAAGACCTCACCATGCAGCTCATGGCAAGATGCCGAAAGAACAGGGTTTGGGGTAAATTGTGTGGAAGGTCCCAGTTGGAAGAGGGTACTATGTCTGACTTAAATCCATCAGTGGCTTTGCCTCACACTTAGAATGGTCTGAGTTACCTGGCCCCTGCCGGCATCCACAATCCCCCTTGAGCCTTTGTTTCTCTCACTCATTTTGTTCTAGCCAAACTTTGAAGAACATGGCTGTTTAGAGATGCCAAGGTCTTTCCTCCTAAGGGGCTTCCCAAGTCTGTTCCTTTGCCTGGAGACCTCTTTCCACCCCTTTTCCCATAAGATATGTTTTATGAAAAAGCTGATGGCCTTGAGTTCCCTCTACCTCTTCTCATTCCCAGCCCCTTCAAAAGTAACCAAAGGCACAATGACATGGGTCCTCCAGCCCTTGCAAGGATGTGTTCCAGGGGATTCTTGTGGCTTTCACTTCTGTTCCTGGGCATAGAATTTGGGGGTGGTGATGGAGAAGGAGGGCATTGAGTCCACTTAAAACTGGCACAGTCTTGGGAAGGGTGGGGAAGTAGAGGCCAACTGAGCTCTCCCTAAGGAATCAGAGGTGTCTCAAGGGTTGGTCAGATTCAGGTGCCATTTGGCCTCACTTACACGGTGGCCAGTAAGTCTAGGAATAGTCTGCCCTTAAGAGGCAGGGGCAGAGAATGAAGAATGGTTGGTGATTAAAAGAGGCTAATCAGAGCATCTTTGTATCCCTTAGTACCCACTAGCACACACACCTCTATCTCCTTACATCTATACTCATACAAATACCCATTTGTGCGTGTGTGTGTGTGTAAGTATGTGTATATACATGTGAGCATATATAACATACAGATGGTTGGGACAGCATAGGAAACATGCTCAGGAACTTTGGGGATGTCTCAGGTTGTGTTCCCAGCAGGTCTGGGAGAATCAACAGGCAGGGCTGCCAAGCATCCTTGCTAATTGGCTCTAGGTATTTATCCAATGGCTGCACCATCCATTGACTCAGTCACATCTGTGATGGACAGGTAGTCCATTTTCACATAAAAGGTCTTCTTATCCTTGCAGAAGGGACAGGTAAATGAGGACTCAAAGTGTGTGACATCTTCATTTTGGGGGGTGGCTGCTGCTTTGTCTTTCTATACATTAATCTCTCAGGAGGGTGCACCTATCTCAGCTTTCCTCACCACTCCTCTCATCTCCTTGGAGCCTTCATGATTTTGTCTCGACAAGCCAACTCATTCTTCAGCTCTCAGCTCCAATTTCACTGCTCCAGAGATGGATGCCCTGACCTCCCACTCCCCTTATTTCAAAGAACCCTACTGGCTATATCACATTTGTGGATATTACTGTAGTTATATTATTTATATACTTATTTATCTCTCTTCCCCACTAGGCTGTAAATGCCATAAAGGAATGATTGTGTCTGTCTTGTTCACTCATTGCCTCTTTAACACCTTGGGAGAGGCACTGTGCTTATCAGTAATTCCTTGTTGAATGAGGGAAGAATGAAGGAATGAAGACCTGGTTCTTAGAGAATCAGTAGGGCTTTGGTGGAAGACAGTCAGGAAGTCATAAACGACAAGGGCAACAACAGGAGGGAACTGATGCATGACATCTTTGGGATACTTTGGGTGAACCTGTTGGTTAGAGCACAGGGCTCATTTGGGGGCAGGGTGGGAGACGTAGTTAAGAAGGTAGACTGGGGCCAGCACACAGGGTTTGAATTCTGAGCTTAGGTTGGACTTTATTCCTTAGGCAATGGGGAGCCCCTAGAGGTTTTTGAGCAGGGGAGTGATAAAAATAGTGAGAAGACTGGTGGTACTTGGGGTGAATGAAGAGGAAGAAGCCAGAGGTAGGAAAAGCAGGAGGAGGGTGTTGCAGCAGCAGCCCAGGCAGGAGGCAATTGCGTCCTGAACCAGAGCAGTGACAGTGGGAGTAGAGAGGGAGAAGCAGATGTGAGAGACATTGGGAAGGAAGAAATGACAGACTTTGGTGGCTGATTAGATGTGGGGGCGAGGGAGTTTCTCAGCCATTCAAAGGAAAAATGCCACCTCCCTTCTCCTGCTAACTTCAGCTCAATGGCAGGAGTGTATCAGTGACAAAGAGCTGGCATGATCTGAGTCTGGAAGCATCTGTAGAAAGTAATGAAGTACATGCAGCTGAATGTGAATGGGAAAAAAAATTGTGTCGTCAAGTGGTCCTATTGCAAAATGTGGAAGGAAACGAGCATTTATTTGAAAAAAAAAAAAATCTGCTGCGAGTACAGTGCCCCATCCCTTCCAGTGGATGAGTTGCTCCCACCCATCTGGCTGTGGTTTTAGCTGCGTGTACTTGAAAAGAGGATTAAAATAATGGCAAGAAGCAGCCACAGGAGACTTTCTTCGAGCTCTTTTGGTCATTAGATCAGTCTGAACTTCAGCCATGTCTGAGATGGGACATACTTTTCTGCTAAAGTATATAGGCTTTCAGGGAGATTAAAAAAATGGATCCGTTAGAGCTACAGTTGGCCAATTCCACAGCAGGGTCCCACTAACTGTATGAAACTCCAACTTACTTGGCCATTTTGGGCCTCAGTCTCCTTACTTGTAAACATAAGGGTCTGGAAAAGATAGAAACTCCATTGTTTTTTTGTGGGCTAACCTGAGATTCTGTGACCCAATCGCATGTGTTGAGGGGAGGGATTCAATCAGTGGGGAGGGATTTTGTGCATTTTTAATTTAGGTGCCAGGTGTCTGGAGTCAAAACATTGGGGGCACATCTTTTTACCCACTGAACTCCAGTATTAAACAATGTTCTCTTCCCACCCACCCATTACATATCTATTAAACAGAACCACTCACTGACAGATTGCCTTCTTTGTAGGCCGAGGATTTTTTATCTTCATTTTCCACTGGGGGATATGTAGGGTTTATGTAATTTTGATGTAAATTTACATTCATTGGAGTCATTGCTGTTTCTCTGGTGGGCAGTAGAGCATAATGGTTAAGAAGCCAAGGAGACAGGTAAGTTAGTAAGTGTGAAGCCAGGATTTGAACCCAGGAAGCATAGCTCTGAGGCCACACTACCTTATGCTAGTGCCTTTGTATTAGTTTGCTCAGTTTGTCATAACAAAATACCACAGATGGGGTGGCTTTAAAAGCATAAATTTATTTCTCTCAGTTCGGGAGGCTGGAAGTCCAAGATCAAGGTGTTGGCAGCTTTGGTTTCTCCTTGGCTTGCAGATGGCCGTTTTCTCACTGTGTCTTCACATGGTCTTTCCTTTGTGTGTGAGCATCCCTGGTTCTCTCTCTTCTTATAAGGACACTAGTTTTACTGGGTTAGGGCCCCACCCTTGTGACCTCATTTGACCGTAATTAAAGGCCCTATTTTCAAATGCAACACATTGGGGGTTAGGGCTTCAACATGTGAATTTTGCAGAGCACAATTTAGCCCAGAACAGCCTTCCTCATGAGTTTGTTGAAAGGATGAAATGAGCTTGCATATGAAAAGTACATACTTAGAACAACAGTGCCCAGGATACAGTTAATTCTCAGAGCTATTGTAATTTTTTAAAATTAATTAATTAATTTTATTTTTGGCTGTGTTGGGTCTTTGTTGCTGCATGCGGGCTTTCTATAGTTGGAGCGAGCGGGGGCTACTCTTTGTTGCAGTGCGCAGGCTTCTCATTGTGGTGGCTTCTGTTGTTGTGGAGCAAGGGTTCTAGGCGTGCAGGCTTCATTAATTGTAGCACACTGCAGGCTTCAGTAGTTGTGGCTCACGGGCTCTAGAGCGCAGGCTCAATAGCTGTGGCGCACGGGCTTAGTTGCTCCGCGGCATGTGGGATCTTCCCAGACCAGGGCTTGAACCCATGTCCCCTGCATCGGCAGGCGGATTCTTAACCACTGCGCCACCAGGGAAGTCCCTATTGTTATTTTTTGATGTGGATATAAGGAAGGGACTAAAACTATTACAAGGTGCTAAGGGGTCCCAAGGAGAATTTTTCCTCTTCTCTCATGTCCACTGCCACCCTTACCACCTAAGCCACCAGTATCTCTTGCCCAGAGTCCTGCAACAGCCTCCTGACTGTTCTCCCAGGTTCCACACTTGTCCCCTGTCGTCTGTTAGCCACACAGGCATGATCTTTTAAAATAAATCAGATAATTCCACTCATTTACTTAAAATCCCCAGGCTCTTCATTAAACCTTAATTAATGTCCTAATTCCTAAGCCTGACTTCCAATCCAGGCACAATCCAGAACCTTCTCTGCTACCTCACCTCCTTCCTTCCTTGCTATGGTCCAGCCACACTGGTCCTCTTTCCATTTCTTCCTTGGGGCCTTTGCACTTGCTTGTCGTTAATTCCCAAATCCTCTTTCCTCAAATATCTGCTGGGCTCTCTGCCTTCTCTCATCCTGGTTTAGGCTCAAAATGCACCTCCCTGCCACTCTACCTAACGCATCTCCCTCTCCCACAGATACTCTCTACCCCATTACCCTGTTTTATTTTCTTTAAAGTGCTTATCACTGTCTAAATGACCTCATCTTCTTTATTTATTTATTTACTTATTATCTTTCTTTCTCGTTACACTCTATAAATGAAGGGATGTGTTATCTTTGGTTCACTATTGTAACTCCAATGGATAAGCTCAAAGTGCATCATTTTTTTTTTTTTTTTTTTGTGGTACGCGGGCCTCTGACTGTTGTGGCCTCTCCCGTTGCGGAGCACAGGCTCCGGACGCGCAGGCTCAGCGGCCATGGCTCACGGGCCGAGCCGCTCCGCGGCATGTGGGATCTTCCCGGACCGGGGCACGAACCCATGTCCCCTGCATCGGCAGGCAGACTCCCAACCACTGTGCCACCAGGGAAGCCCAAAGCGCATCATTTGAATGAATGGATGAATAAGTGAATGATCTTGAATATGCAGATTCAAGTAGGAGGGGACTATCCAGGATAAACATCCACAAAGTAAGAATGGAGAGCTCAGTGGCAAAGTGGAGGAAGGATTTTTTTGGTCATATACGTCTTCTTCAGAATGTCTATTTTGGGGGCAGGTGCAAGCATGCATACCTTGATCTCCATGGTGCAAAGGGAACTATATGACATAAATAAAATTTCCAAAAGATTCAGACTACTCTTGGCCTTTACTGGATTTAATCCCAGGACCCCAAAGCATTACGGCTACTGAAAAAGTATCCTGGCATCAGCTACAGAACCTGGCTCCTGCCTTATCAGCCTTTGCCATCTTGTTTCATCCCTTGGCCCTGATGGATTTCGTCTGTATGCCTAGCCCTGCCCAGGCCCAGGAGCCATGCGTCCAGACCAGGGAGTAGTTTCCAAAGTACAATACCCATTCTCCCTCGGGTGATATTCTAAATATTTAACTAGTGTAGCAATGGCACTGACGATTCAGCCGTAAACAACCAGTATAGCTGAATTAATGTGCATTGGCCAAATGTCAGCTCTGACTTTCCCGTCAATCCCCTCCCCAGAGAATGGGGTATAGCGTTTACTCTATTGCAGATGATGAAGTGGCTGTACCTACATGCCCATTAACCTTTCCCTTTCCACATGCAGTAGCCCAGTCTTTCCTGTGGGATGCTTCACTTTTCCCATTGCAGCTGAAGCCCCTTTTTGTATCCTGGAACCTGATAGCCTGCCAAGTACCCCATTCATCGGACAAGTGTTTATTGAACAACTTTTATGTGTCAGACACTGTGCTGGATGCTGGGGATAGAGCAGTAAACAAAAAGATGCAAATTACCTCCTTTATGGAACTTAGAAGATTCAAGAATATTCCAGTATTTCTGCCTAGTTCTTTATAAAATACAATATTGAATTACAAAGTTATTGAAGTGTCAGGGATGGGAGTAAATAAGGAGAAACCACACTTGAGATGAAAGGGGAGCATCTCCTGCTTAGTTCTTGCCAATCTCAACTTCTGCCCCAGGAGGTGGGACCTTTTCTCCTGTACCTCTCACCTTGCCTGGGTCCTGTCCCAGGGTTACTTACCTGGAACCACATCAAATCACTTGTCTGACTGCACGTATTGCTGTGGCCTAGAGGCACTTCCCCTGTTGTGCTGGACACTGTAGATACTGATGCTGCCTGAAGTCACATTGTGCTTTCCCAGGCCTTTTGGGCAATGGTTTATGATTTTCATCTCCTAAGTCCTGCCTTCCTTTTTACCTTTTCTGATCTTCTCTCAGCAGAACACTGAGTCTCAACGTGACCCTCAGTGGAGTTGCTGCACATTTTGACAGATGTAGAGTCTCAGAAGCCTCCTGCTTTTATTTCTCCCACATAAGACATCCTATGACACCAGTACGATGGTGTGTGCCTGATCTTTTAAATGTAGACGCGAACCAGCTACTTCTAGTGGAATTATGTCGGATCCCTTTCTACGAGGCCTGCTCTGCTAGTTCTTTTCTGCTAACTTATTTGCTTTGGGTACTTTTGTCTCCTGAATCATGACTCGTTCTGGCATGCACCCTCATTTGACTCAATATCCCCATCCCAACAGTCAGCAAAGTGCTTTAGTTAGGACGTTTTAGGTTTCAAAGAATGGAAAACTCAACCTAAGTTGGCTAAAACGGAAAGGGGGAATCTATTTGCCTTGTAACTAAATGGTTTGGGTAAGGCCTGAATTAGGACTCAAGTGAAGTGACCAGAACGTGGCTTCTCTCCCCATTTCTTGGCTCTTACTCCTTGACATTGGTCCTGTTATCAAGCAAGCTGTCCCTTGTTTCTGAAGATGATTGTGAACATCTCCCTGGCAGTGTCCTCATTCATATCCATGAGAAAGAGAAACTTTGCTTCTTTGGTGGTTTTAACCACAAGTTGAGTCTTACTGGCCCTTGATTGGCCTGATTTTGATCATGTGCTATTTTGGTCAGTTGAGACTGCTATAAGAAAGTACTAGATTGGGTAGCTTATAAGCCACAGAAGTTTATTTATCACAGTTCTGGGGGCCGGAGGTCTGTAATCAGGCATGATCAGGTTTTGGTGAGCGCTCCCTACCAGGTTGTATCCTCACATGGCAGAAAGAGCTAGCTAGATCTCTGCTCTCTTCCTATAAAAAAGGCTAATCCTGTTCATGAGGACTCCACTCTCATGACCCAGTTAACTCCCACAGGCCCTACCTCCAAATACTATTACACTGGGATGAGATTTCAACATATGAATTTTGGAGGGGCACATTCATTCCATGATATGTGCCTTTTCCTCAACCAATCACTGTGGCCGGGATAGAGGGGCAACACAGGATGGCTGAGGCCAGTCAGGACCCAGCTCCTCTTGCTGGGAGTGGGGTCAGTTTCAGCCAAATTGCTCGGCTGGAAGATTCAGGGTGATGTTAGGAGAGGCAAAATGGGAACAGGTGTCCCCTATAGCAAGCAACTTGACCTTTGCCTCAAAATTCTGCCTTTGCCTCCAGAATTGTTATGGCATTCAATATAATTTCTCGGATAGAAGTTGTGTGCATGTTTTTATTTCCCATCTTGCAAGTCCTTCTAGTCACCCCTCCTCCACTCCCCTTTTCCTTCTTGGGAGTATGGCCTTAGAGATGTTGTGCGATAGCAGGTCATTGGAATAGCTTAGATATTGTAAATGCAAAAGATACTCCTTCTGCAATAGTAAGGTGGTAATAATCATGGTAGAAACTATACAGGTTAATAGTGATAGGTACGTTGAAAGTAAGCAAAACAGTCCAAGTTTGTCTTGGAGATATTCTTAATGATTTTCCTTGGATTGATATCTGTGACAGTTGCCACAATTTATATCCTTTAACTTCTAGTTTTACCCCTATAGATGATTTCTTAGAATTATTGGACTTGAAACTTGGTAACGATCTAATCCAAGACTCTCATTTTTCTTGTTAGAAAACAGACCCAAATAGGTTATGGGACCTGCCCAAAGTCACAGAAATATCCATAGTTTGGGGTCCTAGTTCTTAGTCTACTGCTCTCATTGTCCTTGTGGACAGAGAGGCGGTGGGGAGTGCCCACCAAGCAGCAGTAGATGCCCCGACTAAGTGTTCTGAGCCCCCCAGGCTAGGTATGCCCTGGCATTCTCACTGCAGTTGCTAAGGCTCCCATTATAGATTTAGAGCTATTCTGTCTCCTTTAAAAGAAAATATATAGTTTTATTATTAAAACTGATGAAGTTAAACACCGTATTTTTCTAGCAGATTATAAAAGAAATGCAAGCCAAAAGTACAATTACACATTTTCTTGCTATTCATTAATTTATGGCTAAATGAATTCTAGCCATATTTCCAAATTTTCACTAAAATTTTTGGTGTCTGCATTACCCTTAGATATCCTTTCTGAGATCTATAAGATTCTTTGGGACTTTAAGACTTTGGGACTTTCTTCGACTGTTGGCATTCATTCATTCATTCAACAAATATTTGGTTAGGTTTAAACTAGGCAGTCATTCATATAAGTACTTCTGTTATTCGTTTGCCAAAAAATTCCTGGGGACTTGGATTTTCTTTTTCTTTGAACCCCCAGTCTTCTGTTTTATGTGATCATGGCTATCACAGTAATGATAACATACATATGCAACAGGCTTCCTAGTAAGTGTTATCATGATACACATTTTACAGATGGGAAAACAGAAATCCAGGGAGGTTATACCACTTACCCAAGGTCATACATCTGGTGAGTGGTGCAGGTGGAGTTTGAACTCAGGCAGTCTGGCTCCAAGGTCCATGATTTAAATGTCTAGAGATAGAGAAGGCTCTGTACAGAGACAATATGGACTGCATATACAATGCGCTGCCTTTTGAAAGATTTTTCTCTAATAAGAAGAGGGCAATTTTCTACTTTCTTTTAAAGGAGAATGAGACCAACACTGCTATTTCCAGCTTACTGTGGGGAGATTGCTAAAATAACTTAATAAACTGTTGTTTCCAACTTCTGGGTATAGAAGCCCATGAGCTTTTCTTCTCTTTCTTTCTTTCTCTTTCTTTCTTTCTTTCTTTTCTTTCTTTCTTTCTTTTTCTTCTTTCTTTTTCTTCCTTTCTTCCTCCCTTCCTCCCTCCCTCTCTCCCTCTCTCCCTCTCTCCCTCTCTCTCTCTCTCTCTCTCTTTCTTTCTTTCTTTCTTTCTCTCTTTCTTTCTTTCTTTCCTTTCTTGCTTTCTTGCTTTCTCTTTCATGCTTGTTTCCCTTGTAAGGACTATGTTAACAGTTTTTGAATACATCTCCGTCCAGATACAGAGTCCAGCTTATTCTCTCACAGAGTTGCTTTTATCTGGCCATCTGAGAAATACTTCTCTCTCTAGTTCATTCTAATCATTTACTCTTCAGGGCAGACCACATGGAATCACAGAAAGAGCACTGTACTGAGAACTGAAGCACCAGCTTTGTGACCCAAGGCACATCTCCTCTCTTGTCTGCTCTTTGGTTTTCTTATTTGTTTAAAAAAGGATTGCAATTAGATGATCTCTACACGTCCATTCAACTCCAAATGCCCTAAGTCTTGGTTAGGGTATCAAAAAAATATACTGGATCTTTAAAAAAATCTCTTTGGTGGAGGATGGAAATCCTGATTACAGTGAATTAAATAAAAGATTTCTTCACACAAGGGCAGCTCACAGGTGGGGCGGGGTATCCATAGCCAGCATAGATGCTCATGGGTATCACTGAATACCATGCTTTATCATTCACAGTATGTGACTTTCTTTCTCACAATTGAAAGATGGTTTCTGTATCTCCAGGAGTTGTGATCATGCTCCTGACAGAAAGAAAGAAGGAGGAGGAAAGAAGAGGAGGAAGTACTGGTATCAGGAAGACAGGTGCTTTCCCCAGAAGTCCCCATGGACTTCTGCATATGCCTCATTGGCCAGAACTGGATCACATAACTATTAGCTATGAAGAAGTCTGGGAAGGTTAATGTTTTCAACTGAGTATATTGTCGCCCTGAACAAAATTGAGGTTTTGAGGTAAGGAGGAAGTAGAGAGTAGAATGGGGGAACGACTTGCAGTTCTGTCATGTGTCATGTCTAATTCTTTGTTTCTTCTAAACTTAAAAACAGATGAATAAACAAACAAATCCTTCTTTCATTCCCTGTTTTCTTCCTTTCTGTCTGGGTACTAGATAGAGTTCCTCCTTGATTGACTTTTATTGGTATAAAAATAATGACATCATTATTATTATACTTTTATTGACTTCTATTATTATAAAAATAATGACATCATTATTAATAATATGTAATTATTCATAACATTATTAACCACTAATTTATACACAAAGACTTGAGCAATTAGACTAAGGAGTTCCTGACTTCGGTTGTCAAGGATGAGGGAAAGACATGATTTACCCAGTGGGAGGAAGAATCTGGAGAGCAAACATGGGCTGGACCAGAAGTTCTGATGGACAGAGCAGGGTTTGGATTCTATTTGCAGTTCAGTGTGTGACTTGGGAGATATAACTTCATCTGTGGGTCACAGGTTAGCCTACCTTGTTATATAAAAGTAAATGAGATGATGGACTAACACCATTTGCATTCCTTGGAAAAGAGCTATTTAAAAGAGTCAATGTGGGCTTCCCTGGTGGCGCAGTGGTTGAGAGTCCACCTGCTGATGCAGGGGACATGGGTTCGTGCCCTGGTCTGGGAAGATCCCACATGCCGCGGAGCGGCTGGGCCCGTGAGCCATGGCCGCTGAGCCTGCGCGTCCAGAGCCTGTGCTCCGCAACGGGAGAGGCCACAACAGGGAGAGGCCCGCGTACCGCAAAACAAACAAACAAAAAACAAAATAAAAGAGTCAGTGCAAGATAAAAATGTATATTAATTAACATAGACCTTACTGGGGACCACTAATTTGGAATTTGTCATAACTCAGGCAGAAGCTAGGTTTCAGAGGGACTCTTTCATCTTCTTCAGAGAATAAGCTATTTGCAGGCACTGTAGAAGCACTTTAATTTGCAGAAAGTAAAAGCAATAATGAATAAAATTTTTCTTGACTATTCAGGATTTTTACTTGGCAATAATACATTGTTACCTGAGGTCTAGTTATATTTGTTCTTAAAAGTGAAAGAGATAGTATTTCTTTAAAAATATTTCATAATTCAGACTTTTTAATGAAATCAGGTGGCCCTCTTTATTTACATATTTCAGTGAGTCCTTGCTACATTATTATCCCGATAGGAAAACCCATCCTGATGCTGTCTCAGGATCCACTTCTGGGTCAACTGGAAGAATGATGACCTTCTTCAGGGCAGTGGCCTTTGTTTCCTTCCCACTTAGGAAACTTCTTGGCTTGGTGTATGAAGTTAGTCCTCAGTAGACTAAAGAGTTGCTGAATTACTCACCTTAGCTGCCTATGTTATGAGATGACATATGTAATCAGCCCATCATTAAGCATAACATGTATTGAAGTGTTCAAAAAATGGTAGCTATAATTGTTAGAAGGCAGATAGTAGGGTGATTAAGGGCACAAGACTTAAAGAGTCTGACAGTCTAAGACTGGAATTCCAATGCTAACACTTACCAGCTAGGCAACTCGCTTCTCTCCATTTCTCATGTCTGTGATGGCGATAACAATACCTACCCCATGGGGCTGCTGTGAGGATTAAATTAGATACTGTAGGTCAGGTGTCTGACTGACTCAGGGTCTGGCACATACTAAATCCTCAGTAAATGATAGCTATCATCATTTTAGTTTTTGTTGCCAATGTGGATGTGTGTCTAACCCAGACCTCAAAAGAGTCAAATTTGTCTGCACAGTCCAAATCCAACACAGGATATGGTCCTCAGTGTTCCCATATCTGACTTCAGAATGCTTGGAGTGAAGAAGCTTAATGCCGAATCCCCCTTCACTGTAGAGGATGTTGGCTAACACTGTCCTAAGTTCATTTGGGAAAAGCATTATTTGCCCTGCATGGAAGACAGAGAGAAAGGAGCTTTAGCTGTTAACTTTCTAACACCAGGTGGCTCAGTTGTCTTGAGAAACCATGACATACATTTTGCAAAAGGCTGTGACAGAGCCTTCTGCTTATTCCTGGCCTCTGTATCCCTTCTAGATTTTGTGTCCCATCTCCTTATTGTAAAGGACACCCATTAACTTATAGGAAGATAAAGTCCTCTTCTGATTACTAACACGGTTTTGAGCAAAGAGACTGTGAGTCTGCGCATGTTGCTGAGGGTGAACGCACTTTAGTACCAGCCTGGGAAAGAGTTACAGATCTGCTGTTGATTGCCCACATTTTCCTTTCCATGTTAGGCAGTCAGCTAGGTGAGCGCCACTCCCAATATGATTGGTGTTTAACATTGGTATCTCACTTTGTGTTTATAAAAAGCTTCAAAAATCAATTCCTCATTAACCTGATTGAAAGAGAAGTTATGCCTCATCTGCCGTGTTCTGAAAAGGACATAGATCACTGCAGGTGCTCAATAAATATTAAGCATTTAATCCTCACCATTCCTCCCACCCATAAAGGTCACTAGAACTCATTTTCTTAGGGATGAGAGTCTTCACTTCTAGACCAGTGTTACTTTCTGTAAATCTCAAGCTTTCCGAGATATGAGGACTCTCATATAGATGATGTAAAACATGCCTAGTGGTCACCTGGTTCACAAGGTAGTGAGGTTCATGCTCTCTGCATGATCACTAATAATTTCTGGAAAGAAGGCTGAGCGATTGAGTTACTTGGAGTCATGTGGCGTGCATTACTTGTACTGGAGCAGCATCTCACCTGGAAGGAAGAAGCTTATATTAAGGTGGACAGGATCATAGAAAGTTAGAGGCTGTCCATCATAGTGCTGCCATTCTTTTAAGACTATTCACACACACACGATGGCACAGACATGTCCTATCTTGTCTTCCAGAATGAATAACATTATTATTATTTAATTAATTAATTTATTTTTGGCTGCGTTAGGTCTTCGTTGCGGTGTGCGGGTTTCTCATTATGGTGGCTTCTCGTTGAGGAGCATGGGCTCCAGACGCGCGGGCTTCAGTAGTTGTGGCACATGTGCTCAGTAGTTGTGGTTCGCGGGCTCTAGAGTGCAGGCTCAGCAGTTGTGGCGCACGGGCTTAGTTGCTCAGCGGCATGTGGGATCTTCCTGGACCAGGGCTCGAACCCGTGTCCCCTGCATTAGCAGGTGGATTCTTAACCACTGCACCACCAGGGAAGCCCTGAATAGCATTTTGAACTTTGGAATATTGTCCTACATAAGGAACCATGATGTTCATTTTATTTCTTTGAAGTTTCCATAATGGGATCTCTCAGTTTGGAACCTCTCAGAAAATTTAACTGCAGAATAAACATGTGCTTGCGCAGGAGTCTTAGAGGGTGCTGCTCAATCATGATTTCTGGCCCCCAATCCTCATTTCTCAGGAGTAGGTTAAGACGGTGACTGAGCTGGTGATAAGACCCAATCTGGAGGGGGAAGATACATCTGGATAAGATGACTGCTTGAGGCTTAATTTCTCCAGGGAAATGCAAAAAGCTGTGCTGCTAAGGCATTTTCAGGCTGCCTCTGTGGTGCAGCCTAAGCAACATGTAATACAGAACAAGTGCTGTTTGGTTACAGAAAAAACACTGATAAATGTCTGGCCGTTAAGGTCAGACCATGGAGAAGGAAACAGCACACAGCTCTGAAGCAACTGGCTTAGAATTTAGCATCAGACAGGGACACTCTTACATTCTGGGGAATGTAGTTTGGATAAAGCTTGAATTCAGCCA
This sequence comes from Tursiops truncatus, assembly GCF_011762595.2. NCBI lineage: Eukaryota > Metazoa > Chordata > Mammalia > Artiodactyla > Delphinidae > Tursiops > Tursiops truncatus. The sequence continues at coordinate 24,998,981 of NC_047035.1, read as the reverse complement.
ATGATATGTTACAGTAAAATATTACAGTTTATTTTAAGCCACTTTTTTTCTTCGCCTGCTAACTGGGTCTACCCACCTGTTTGAAAAGAGTCAGAAGAGGCTATAAATTCTTCACTGTTGGAGCCCAAGAATATTCTAGATTTTGATAATGACATCATTTCACACTGTAATGTTTTGCATGAGAGGTTTTTGGAGGACTATCTGAATGATAATTAAACCACACAACATCCATGTGAGCTTAGAATTTCTTTTTTTTAAAGCAGTTGGAAGAAGAAAGGGATAGGTAAGACTGATTAGACTAGTCAGTGGTTCTGGATGTGTAGAGATGACTTAGCACCATGACAACTAGACATCTCTCTCTAAACATCACAGCATAACTCCTTTTGATATCCACTTGCCATGGACTGAATGTTTGTGTCCCCCCCACCCAATTCATATGTTGAAGTCCTAACCCCCAGTGTGATGGTGATAGTAGGTAGGGACTTTGGGAGGTGATTAATGAGGATAGAGCCCATATGAATAGGATTAGTGCCCTCATAAAAAAGACGTTAGAGCTTTTTCTCTCTTTTTCTCTCTCTCTCAGCCATGTGAGGACACAATGAGAAGACAGCCACCTGCAAACCAGGAAGCGGGCTCTCATCAGACACTGGATCCCAGCACCTTCATCTTGGACTTCCCAGCCTCCAGAACTGTGAGAAAGAAACATTTGTTGTGTAAGCACCCAGGTTATTGTATTCTGTTATAGCAGCCTGAACAGAGGAAGACACTGCTCATCCTTCTGCAATGCTTTCTGATCAGCATTTTTCTCTACTCTCTCACATGGGACTGTCATATATTTCTAGATAAGGCTGGAGAGTATTTTTTGCCAAGGGACTCATATCTAGAGCCCTTCTTCCACCCACATTGGACAGGCATGGGTGGAAGACCTGTCCAGGGCCAGGTCTTCTGGAGCTTAGTAATTGACCCTCTGGCCGTCATTATGCAGTCACGCCTTTGCTCACACCACAACACCTACCTTAAGTGCTATCATTTCTCTCTTCTTCTACTGAAATATTTTACATTCATAAAGCTTTAGTCTCACATCTCCTTTTCTTTGTGAAGCCATGCCCATGGCCTATGTCACCCATACTATACATTTGTCAATCATCACATCCCATGTTATGACCCTTCATGTGTGTTTTATATTCCCTAATTATAAGACAGGGTGATAAACACAGACTTCATAGCTATATAGGAAGGACTGGATTATTTTCTGTGCAAGTGATGATTGTAAACTGTTAAACTCTTAAAATCTATACAAAGTAAAGTATAAAATTTTTTGAAGTATTCAGTTTTTAACGAGTAGGGCATCTCCCCAGCGATGATCAGAAATTACCAAAGGCAGAAATTCTCTTTTATATTTGATCTCCTCCAGGGTCTAGTACTGTGTCTCAGAAGAACACAGGCTCAAAAACTGTTGGTTGGTTAGTTGACTGTTTTCCATATTTAAAGTTCTGCCATCTGCTGAACTATTACCAGGCATATCCCAGGATGCTTTCCTGGTTTTTAGATAGACATGGAGCCCAGTGAAGTGTGGATGAATTCTTTCTAAAAGGTTAGATGTTGATTGACTGATTAGCTCCTTGGCAAAGAAAGTATTTCTCCCTTACATCATTATAGATGCACAGTTGTACCTCTTAGGAGTCTGTTTTTGAGAGGTATGGAACAGTTTAAAGTTGTTTCACAGTAGGAAGGCTTTTATCACCATAGAAGACATTTAGTGGCTTCAAGGCCCCCTCAGATTATCTTGATGCCCAGGCCAGCTGGAAATGGAGTGCTCATAGATTACGCTATGATACTCATCACCTGTGTGAAGCCCAAGCAGCCCAGAGTGGGATACCTTCCTCTTCATTACCAGGAGTTAGTAACATGGGGAGAGGGGGAAATTCTGTAGGAGAATTTCGTAACTCTCTGCATTTGTCTCTCTCTTTTTTTTTTTTTAAAGTCAGGTTATTGAGGTATAGTTTACATACAGCAACACTGCACATCCGCTTTTGAGGCTTACCTTATCAGCTAAAGTATAAGAGATATGGTGAGGCTAGGTGGTTCCTATGTTCCCTTCTTCCTAGTGAATTCTCTCTGCCCATATAGTTTTCCATGGAATCTCAGGCTTTTGTGAAATTTTTATAGATGAAAAATAATTGACAGATATGTCAATCACTCATTTTCTGACTCCACCGCTGATCTGAGCTGTTTTTAGGCCACATCAGACAGGACAGAGGCACCCCTAAGTTCAGATTTGCCAAAAACGTGTAGGGCATTCTGCAACTCTGGGTAACAGTCCCTTTCTTTCCTCTGTTCCCTTTTTTCTCGGGAGTATTTAAGACTATTTTTTGTTGTTATTGAGTATTCTTGGTGATTCCACATCGGAGAGATTGGAGGAGATGATGTAATGAGTTGAGCAAATGCGAGGTAACAAGAGAGGGAAATTTTGGTTCCTTTAAGAAAATGTGATGTGCTGGAAATTTGAAGAACTCATCTCAGGAATCGAAGTGCTCCAATTTCTTTATTGCAAGAACCTTACCTCTTTTTTGCCAGCGTGGTCAAATCAGACCTTACCTCACTGAATTTTCTCTGCCATCCCATTTGGTGGTCAGCATCAATGGTAACATCATAAAGCATTTTGGACCTGGGACCAACTGGTCCCTAAGAAGATGCAGAAGTTCCCATTTGCTTACAGTACCTGAAACACCTGGGACCACCCTGTCCTTACAGCCGCTGTTACTGTTATTGTTGCTTCTTGCCAATACCCTTGGATATCTTGTGCTACAAAATACAAGAAATTACATTTCGGTTGGGGTCATGCCTTTTCGTCTTCTTTAGAAAGGTTTCTTGAGTGTGGTGCAGGGGTTTTCAAAGGAAATCACTGGGGCCTCGCTCTGGACCATGACCCTATGTAGCAGAATGACATTTGGCACAATGCAGGCCTGTCATGGGCCCTGTCCATGGGGGTTAGTGACTGCACATATTGCAAAGTCTGCATTACAATGCTTAGTTGCCAGTGGCACAGAGGGAATGACATACAGTGTGGCCTTAAGTTAATGGAGAGTGATTTAAAACAACAACAACAACAAACATAATAGAAGTTGTACATCTAAATAAGGGTTGTGCCCTTCAAAAGTTGTAGCATGGAAGGCAATGCATTAATCCATCAGCGCTTTCCTGAGCCAAGCATTGTTGTAACTTCTGATTTGAAGTTGCCTTCAGGGTCTGTGGCACATTAAAAATATATTTATGAAATATTTATTGTGCTTTTATCCTGATTACAAAAGTTATATAGATTTGTTGCAGAAAGTTTAGAAAGTACAGGAAAACACAATTAAAAAATAAATCATCCATAATCTTAGCCTCCTGAGAAGACCCTTGTCAAAACTAATGTATATCTTCTTGGTAATTGTTTATGCATCTGCACACATGGTTGTAAACACACACACTGACATATGCATGTTTATTCACTGAATTGAGGCAATAACCTTTAGACTGTCATTTAGGCTGCTTAAAAATATGTTGTGGCACATTGCTTTGAACATTCTCAGTGGTCCAAATATTTTTCTTTTTTTTTTTTTTGCAAATATTTTTCTTAAAGGGGGTGGATTTTATTTTTGGAAACAGCCAGGCGTTATTTAGAGCCAAGCCTAGGTATCTCCATTATCAAACTGGCTAATATGGTTTGGGAAAACCAACAAACTCATGTGACTATAAAGTAATAAATTGGTTTCCTTGGATGGATCACTCTGACTTAATGTTATATCCAGAAGCAGAGTTCTGCAGATGTGTTAAGCCATGGCAAATCGTTGGGTTAAGTGTATAGATTTCAAAGGTGAATGATTTGAAGGAGAGGGGCACACTCTTTCAGACATAAAACTTCCGGTTTTATATATAAGGAACACGAACCACTTACAAAGCAGGGAATTTTCTCCCATAATCTTGGAGCTTATGGTGGGCATGTAGCATCCTCACTTTTTTGAAAGCCATGTTTTGCAGGATCCTGAACCTGTCTTAGCCTGGCCAGGATGTCTGAGAGTTAAGACTGCTTTTTACTTCATGGATGTTAGCTGGGGTCAGCTCTCCTCTACTTTATGTAAATGTCTGGTTTTCCCTTGCCCTGAGGCAGCCAAAAAGAGGGGCTGAGGGTGATGTCAGTTTTCATAATATTACCAGTTAAATACATTAGCATTTATCCATTCTGAAATAATGAATAGTTTCCAATAGATTAAAAAATATGCATTAATAATTCAATGCAATTGTGAAAGGAGACAGAGTCCATCAATAATTAGGACCTTGGAGTTTGCTTTTCCATCACCATTCACCACCGTGATCTATTCTACTGATGATGGTCTCCTTGCTGGCCTCCCGGACAATTATCGAGATCCTAGCAGGCCAGATAGGGCTTTATTAATGCAAACACATTAATGGCATCCTCTCATGTATCATGACTGGTGATTTAGCACCAGAAATTAATATCTTGGTCCCCAACCTTGCCAATCTCTATTTTGTCTCCAACGGATGTAGATAATAACTTGGAAAAAATGGGAGTCGGGAGCTGGCTGGGTTCTGGAATCCTTCTAGCCTAAGAAGGTAAATTACCCCTTCCTAATTGAGCAATCAGATTCTCAATAGACTCCTTCAACCAGTTCTCCAGTTCTAAAACTCCCTGGGCTCCTTCATGGGGCTGATACTTTGGGGGATGCAGATTCAACTAACATTTATTGAGCCCCTATTATGTGGCGGATAGGGTAAAGGATGTTTTATCAGTATTCTTACTTTGTTTCCACATCAGTCCGTTTCTGCACATGAGTATGTACTGAGGTTCAGAGACAGTGAGTAATTGGCCCAAGGTCACACCATGGATTAATGGGGAGGTGAGAGTTAAATCTAAATATTGGGATCATAAGGTTGTATGCATTTGTTACTTATTTATTATCTGTCTCCTCCCGTTAAAATGTAAGTTCTGCAAAGGCAGGAACTTTGTCTTGGTCACACTGTATTTCCAGCACCTACAACCATGCCTTGCATATAGTAGGTGTTCAACAATGGTTTTGTATTGTGTAGTGGAGGGAGACCACCTGCGTTAAAATCCTGGCTTAGCACTCTAGCTGTGTGACCCTGGGCAAGTGACTCAACGTCTCTGTGCCTGTGTCCTCACCTGTAAAATGGCGATAATGAAGTGCCCACTTCATTGGCAGTTGTTAGGATTATGGTGTTTAGAACTTGGTTCGTGTAAAGTGCTTAATAAATGTTAACTGTTCTTATTATCTGTTGAAGAAATAAAATGTTTGAGTGCCTATTATATGCTAGACTTGGGATAGAACAGTAAACAATATGTTCTTTGTCGCAGTCCTCATGGAACTTACAGCCTAGTGAAGGACAGGGTGGAACAGCGAGATAAGTGCTGTGAGAAGGGAAGTGTAGGATGCTGGGGGCGCCAGTGAGAGAGGGTCAGTGACATCTATACTGAAACCTGAAGGATGAATAAGCATCCAGCTGGAGGAGGGTCAGGGAGGAAAAAGGACCCAGGTGGAAGGAGAAGAACATGTGCAAAGGCCCCAGAGGTGAAAGCAGTATGGTGTGCCTATCTGTTCGAATGCTTTCAGTAGCAAGTAATATAAAACCCAAAGAGAAGTGGTTTTTTTTTTTTTTGCTGCACGGGCCTCTCACTGTTGTGGCCTCTCCCATTGCGGAGCACAGGCTCCGGAAGCACAGCCTCAGCGGCCATGGCTCACGGGCCCAGCTGCTCCGCGGCATGTGGGATCTTCCCGGACCGGGGCACGAACCCGCGTCCCCTGCATCGGCAGGCGGACTCTCAACCACTGCGCCACCAGGGAAGCCCAGAGAAGTGGTTTTAAAAATAAGAAAAATATTATGTCATTTCCAAGAATAAGAAGTCTAGATGTAAGCGTTCCAGGGTTGGTTAATTCTGTGGCGCAAATATGTCTCCAAATCCTTTCTCTCATTCCACTCTACCATCCTTTGTGTCTTGGCTTATCCCGTTGGGTTGGCTTCTCCTCATGGTCTCCAGGTGATCCCAAGATGGTGTCACATGCAGACAGCCACATGCTTATTTTCGAGAGAGAGAAAGCTTCGCAGAAGTGCAGGTTTTCCCCATGGGTTTTACTGGTCAGAATGGCATCACATGCCATTACTAGCAAGGGGAGTGGAATTACCTTGTTGGCTTGAACTGATCAAGGTTCATTCCCTAGGCCCGGGGCCAGCCTTCCATAAAGCTGTGGTTGCCTGATACTGAAACAAAATTGGGCTTTTCCTTAAGAAAGAAGGTGTAATGTGGGGTGCGAATGCTACTGAACAAGCAACTAACAGGAGCCCTGCAGTCCCCTTTGTGCTCTGAGCTGCACTGCTCATGTATCACATAGGGGTAGCACCTTGAATCAAGGGAGACTCTGCTGACCTGGAAGAATATCTTATCCCCCAGTGAGGGCGTAAGAACACTCAGATGGTTATAACTGAGGGAAGGAAGACAGTCTCTGCATTTCCCTTTGGACTGTGGAAGATTAACAGGGCTTTTATTTGAGAGGATACATCCTTGTATTTTAGCAGACTTTTGTATACTTGCATTTTCCCTCTATTATCCAACCAATTTCTCTTACTAACTTGATGACATGGGTAGTTGAGGGTAACTATGTGTATGGGGAGGAGGGTAGGGGATAGGGTGGGTAGAAGAGAAATGGAATGGAATCATGAGATCTTGTAGGATTGCTGCTCCCTTGATGTAGAAATCTCTGCCACTCAGATGCTACTTGAATACTGCTATAGACAAGGAGCTCAGGATCTCACAAAGCCTCCTTTCTATTAGAAGTTTAATCTTCTATCCCTTTGTTCTCTAAGTTTCTAGAAAGAAAATCTCCTTCATGTCCCATGATGCTCATCCTTCCTCTAGACATCTGTAGTCCCACCTGCAAGTACAGTTCACAGGTCCATTAAATCACTGGATCCACTGTCTAAACCCGAGAGTCGACACGTGCTCCATTCGGTCTCCAAGGCCGGCTGAGTCCACTGTGGAAGGCATTCGACAGCCTTACCATCTGCTTATTTTAACTTACTTGGTCTAGATCTTCCCTGGTTTCAGGCTTGGAGCCCCACATGCCTCTTCAAATCCGCATTTCTGACCCTCAGCTCGTTTTGACCAGGCCACGATGACGCTACGGTTTCTCCTCTGTTCTGCTACCTCCCCACTCTCAGGCCAGGGGAGTTCGTGTGCCTCCACTTCTCATTTAATCCCCTCTATTTAATGGAAGAGGATGGTGAGGGTACAGTGTGCATTTCCCTCTGTTTCTGCTTTATCAGCCACGGTCCTGAATTGTGTTTCTTGCCTTCCCTGTCCTCAGAGCTCCCTGAAGATTTCACTTTGAGCCATGCCTGGCCCATGGAGCAGAGCTATTGTGGCTGGCCCACCCTGGTTTTCTGGTTTCACTCCATCCTCCACCTTTCTGTCTTGTCCCCTCAGTGACCAGTGATGTGCATTTCAGAGGAAGTGGGCCAGGGTGACAAGTACGGTCTGGTCCACAGAACAGAGCCAAGCTCCCCCACACAGGCCCTATGACCTGGGCCTGCTGCCTTGACTCACCCGACCCCAGAGGTGAGATGAGGTGCCTCCTCTTACCCCACGCTCTTTCCTGGAAACATCTGGCTTGTGGCACATTGGTGTGGCATGGCAGTGTCACCTGCTAGGCCAGAGAGGAAGGAGCCCTCCTGTCACAGGCCAGCTTTGTGCCTTGTTTACAGCATATTTTAATCTCACTTTCACTTTTTTCTTTTTTCCTCCATTTCTGAAATTTAAATATTTGATGTCAGTTCAGTTATTTTTATGACAATCCTCTTTCCCTTCCAGAAACAGAAAGTAAAAGAGATGCAAAACCCATTGGGGCATCTGTCTCCCACTTTTAAATTTGTCCCTTCTCCTCTTGCGTGACACTAGAAGTAGTAACGGCAGGGTATTCTGTCCTAATACCTGTGCCAACCCCTCACCATTATTTTCTCCCCCACCTGGGGTTCTCTGGTGCTCCCAGCTACCCCTCTGTGGTCCTGCTGAGCTGCAACTGGGGACAAGATTTCAGGGAGGATCCTGAGTCCTTTGAACTGGATGGATGAAAGCCCAGTCCTGTAGCATGAATTTTCTTTTCTGTCCGTTAATTCATTGTAGGCAACCCCATCTGATTACACAGTTTCCCTTAAATGAGAACTACCTCTAAATACCCTCTTCAAGACCTAGGTTCTAAGGGAGGGAGACTGGATTAGAGGCCAGGATCTGGGTGTTCTGTCCCTGGTTTTCTCTCCTGATTCAATAAGCTCTCTGTGCCTCATCTGGTCTACAGAGGGAAGGCTGTCTCTGACCCCCCTTCCAGGGAGATTAGAGATTGTAAGGAAAGAACTCCATGCTGTCTAGTGGAAGGGAAGATGATGACTTTCAGTTATATCATTTTGATTGCTATTGCTCTCTGGGAGCACATCTCCTCTTCCTCTTTGCTCTTGTTTATTTATTTATTTATATTTTTGGCTGCGTTGGGTCTTCGTTGCTGTGCTCAGGCTTTCTCTAGTTGCAGCGAGCGGGACTACCCCTCGTTGTGGTGCACAGGCTCTAGAGCGTGGCCTTCAGTAGTCGTGCATGGCCTTAGCTGCTCCACAGCATGTGGGATCTTCCCGGACCAGGGGCTCGAACCCGTGTCCCCTGCAATGGCAGACGGATTCTTAACCACTGCACCACCAGGGAAGTCCCTTTGCTCTTGTTTAGTAGAAGGTCACCTGTTTTCTTTTTCATTCGTCCACTTCTACTGTACTGCCTGTGTCTCCTGGGCCTATGTAAAAAAAAAAGCCAGAGTGTCCAAGCCCTGGCTGCCCCCCAGTCCCCAGCTGGGCCGAGCCAAGAGGAAGGTGTTGTATCTGCCGGTGGTGGGCCTTACTTGCTTTCCTATGGCTCAGTGGCCAGAGAAGCTGAGGCCCTTTCCCCGGACCACACCCTGCAGAAGGGCATACAGGCATACCTTGGAATTATCGTGGGTTAGATTCTAGACCACTGAAATAAAGCAAATATCGAAAAAGTGAATTTTTCAGTCTCCCAGTGCATATAAAAGTTATGTTTACACTATATTGTAGTCTATGAAGTGTGCAATGACCTTATGTCTAAAAAACAATGTACATGCCTGAGTTAAAAAACACTTCATTGCAGAAATGCTAACCATCATCTGAACCTTCAACGAGTTGTAATATTTTTGCAATAGTAGCATCAAAGATCACTGGCCACAGATCATCGTAACAAACATAATAATAATGAGAAAGTTTGAAATACTGTGAGAATTACCAAAATGTGACACAGAATGAGACATGAAGTGAGCAAAGACTGTTGGAAAAATGGCGCCGATAGACTTGCTCCACACAGGGTTGCCTCAAACCTTCAATTTGTGAAGAACATAATATCTGTGAAGCACAATAAAACGTAGCATGTATCTTATGTTGAGATGTATGTTCTGGTTTTAATGACATTTAATACAACCTGCCTTACCTTGTTTCATCCCCACCATAACCCTGTGAAACAGGAATAATAAGGAAGGACATTTAGTTTTCTTTTATAGAAAACATAATTGAGGTTCTGAGGGGTTAAATGATGTGCTCGGGTTAATGCCTCTCCTTAGCGGCTGAATCTGGCGACGTGCAGGACTTTCCACTCCAGCCCGGGCCTTTGTACACTGCATCCCACTGGCTCACGGGCCTGGAATCTCAAGAGTGGTCTCTCTGCTGCTTCCCCTTGTGCCTGGCGTGGCTTGGCCTTCCTACGTCCTTGTCTCCTGAGGCTCACCCAAGTTCCATGTCTCCTATCATATCAAGCCCTGAACTGCAGGCTGGGCAGGTGGTCTAGTGAGTGGACTACCAGGTGTTTGTGCAGGGGAGCAAGGCATGGGTTGTAGGGTGTGTGGGTGGGAGGAGGCTGAGGAACACATGTTCCATATTAATCTTTATTTCAATGAAGTTGTTCGAGTTCATGCTTTATTGTGGTGCTTTAAAATAATGTGTTTCTAATGGTGCCCCCGGGGGTAGCACTTGCACTTTTGAGATCCTATTGCTGGAGTGGCTCATGAGACCAACCACAATAATAGAAAGCGAGGCACCCCCTGGTGCGCCATCTGAATTCATAATGGCAATTTCTATGATGCCCCAAGGCCAGCTCTGTTTGTACTTGAGAACATGTTAGAGCTCGGCACTGAGGAGGGCTCCTCCCTTCCTGCCCCGGTTTGATCAGAGCCCCTCTGTAAGGAAAGGTGCTCCTTCAGCCTCCTGTATCTGGCTGTCATCACCGGTCTCCAAGGAAAGGACCAGCCCTCCCCCCACTTTGGTTTTGGTGTGAGCAGAGAGGGTGATGGAGGGGGCGTGGTCTCCTGTCAGTCATGTACCCCCTTCCTTCTCCTGCCTCTCCACCCTGTGTGCAAAGCAGAAAGGCCCTCTGGGGTCTCCTGTGCCTTCACCGTCAAAGCGGTGAAATATGAAATGACAACATAATGAAATGACCTTGGTCTCATTAAGATTCCAAATGGCCGTCTTTTTTTTTTTTTTTTTTTCCGTTTCGGCCAAAGACCCACACCATGGCGCAGATGGCAGAAGTGGGTCAGTGCTGCATGGGGTGAGGGGAGCGGCAGGAGAAGCCCGGACGAGGGGCCATCATGGTTCAGGCTGGGACAGCAGGCCCAGGGGCAGACCAGGGGACTTAGGAAGAGCTGAATCAGCCCTCCAAATTCCTGCAGACAAGATCACAGGCTTTGGCTGCCGAGGCTGGAAACACACCCGCACAGCAAGCTCCCCTCGACCCAGGAGAATGATGGGGTGGGGTGGTTGGATGAAGACAGGGGCCCCACTTTCTCCTAAGCGCTTAGTGATGCCCTGCAGGCGCTTGATGTGAGAGATGAGCGACAGCGCCCCCTCCCTTCAGCCAGTGGAAGTACAGCCTGAATTACAGGGTGCACGAGCAGTATTTGCACTCTGGTCATGCATCCTCTGTGGGGCTGTGTAGATCATATAGCCTTATGACAGAAGCCCACGGAGGGTCAGTGCTATTCATTCATCATCAGATGTTACTGACCCCCTACTGCCTGCCAGGTGCTGTGAGAGGCACTGGAGGGTCGAAGACAGAGAGGTAACATTGTCCCTGCCCTCAAAGACCATGGAATCCTCTGTGTCTGTCCTGTGATCACAACCTCATCTCCTTGCTTGCTTTTCTAGTGCAGAGAGCGTCTTTTAGGTCAATTTGTCTGTGAGCCGTTCTCATTCATGGAGGAGTCTTCGGTCACTGGACATTTACTCAGAGGCAAAGTCTAGCCCAATGGTTCTCCCCTCTGGCTGCATGTTAGAATCACCTGGGCTGCTTTTTAAACATATTGATAACGGGGCCCAGGGATAGGGTTGACGTTTAGTGTGTACATGCACGTATGACGTCCTGCCAGTAACCATCTGACTGGCTGGGCTCATGCCCTACTGGTCAGTAGATATTTTGATCATTATTCCTACCCTACCCCAGACTAATAAAATAAAAATTTCTGGTGATGGAAGCTTGGTCATAGATAGGTTTTTGAAAAGCTTCCCAGGTGGTACTAATGTGCAGCTAGGGGTGGTTTTGGCAAGACGCATATGTGATAGGTACACCTTTAAGGCCTGAATGGCACCAAAGCCCCAGGAGTCAATGCTGGGGACAGTTGAACTCCAGCTCTAATACTCCACCTGGGGTCCCTGGCTGTAAGGTGATGTCATCACCAAAGGGGGTCGCACAAAGTGGAGCTCCCACTTAGCACACGGTGAATGAAGGAAAAGCTTTCAGCTTTAGACTCTGAGAGGCTTTAGAAGAAGAAAAAGGCCCTATCCAGTCCCCTCTTTTTACATATGATGAAACAGTTTCAGGTGCCTTCATGATTTCGGAGGGTGGACATTTGACACCTGGCCCAGGGTCCTGAGGCAGCCTCTTTGAGAATTATTTTTGCAGCTTGGGAATAAGAGACAAAGAAGCTGCAAGGATGAGCTTTTTAGCAAGTGCCTCAAGACAGGGACATTATCAGGCCAGAAGAAACTCTTAAATCTTTATAGTTTGGCTAAGGGTGTGAATTATTATATATATATAAAAAAATTTCCCCCAACAAAATAGTTTTGCTGATGTGGGCTGCCTTTGCTGAGGCCAAGGAAAACCTGTTTCCAGTGGTGTGGCAGCTCTGAGAAGCCACTAAATGTCTGTAACTGCAGGTTGTTGGCCTCTCTGTCTGGCACCCCAGGCTCTCCAGCTGGCATGGCTGGCTCCGTGGTGCCAATTCTCTCGTGAATTCTTGACATCTTGACCTCATGACCCTCTCTTATCTCAGGTAGGCCTCTGTGTACCTACCTGCTCTCTCTCCTGTATTTCTTTGGTAGAGGACCTGACCTGTCTTGAGATGCCTGCTCTTGGAACCTGTCTCCCAGAACCAAGGATTCGGAAGACCTGGGCCTCCTACCTTTTCTTCCACTCCCCCAGTGGCCCTCTGCTGCCCCCACCTGCCACAAGTCCACACTAACCATAGAATCCTTGAGGGCAGCTCTGCAGGGCTCAGGAACAAATTGTTTCTCTTACGTGCCAGGCATTGTCCTGGACATCGTCACTTATGCTGCCTGGTTCAGTCATCAGAGTCCTGGGTTAAGTATGTTGCAGATGGGGAAAGTGAGGCTCAAGATAGGTATGTCCCAGAACTCAAAGAAGTAGAGATAAGTTCAAACTCAGAGTTATACTTCTTGCATTACATGTTGGCTGCTTCTTTAACTCCTTTGGTCCTGGCAGAAATAGTGGCTACTGGGGGAAAACATGAGAGATGATCATGGAGCAGTGGAAATTAACCACTAAGTTTTTAGAAAGTGAGACAAAATGATCATTCAGGATGCAGGACTGTTGCATCTATTAGAGCATGGTGTTACTTTTCCCTTCTCTTCTCATCTCAAGTGCCCTGCATGTTCCTCAGCTTGTCAGGGGCAGGAAAGGTAGTATTCTTGGACGAACCCAGAAGACAGAGCCCACTTACAGCTCAAGACTCAGGGAGCGGATAAATGAAAATCAAAGGACACAGAGTTCAGTGGGCTGAGCAAGATGGAAAGGTCATAATCCACCCATCAAGATTCAGCCGAGAAATCTGAAAGGAATTGAGCAAGATATGGGGGTGGTACCTGAAGAAGTCAGTCATGGGAGGTACATGGAGTGGGGAAACTGGAAAACAAAGCTCAGCACCGGCATCTTCCAGAGGACACCAGGGATGAGGTAACTCCACATGAGACTCGGCAACCTCCACTCTCTCCTCCCATGGTCAGACTCAATTCTAAGAGTGCCAGATGTGGATGATGCAGGTCCTGGGAACTGACAATTGCTCCTAGGTAGAAAGTTTATGAGAGAGGCAGTGGAGGCATTTCTCTGGCATCAAATTTATCAACAGTCTTCCCAGGAGGATTTGAGGAGTGCCCTGTTCCTAATGGGAGTATACTCCTACCTTTGTATAATGACACACAGAGTGAGGCTGAGTGTAAACGACACATGCTGCTGTGTCTAGTCATGTTCACATCCACACTCACACATACAGCCACTCCGGGCTGATGCATTGGCACTTGGCACAGAGGTGCTTTGAAGGATCCAGGACCTGGGGTTCAGCGCATAGTAGAGAACTGGTAGGAAGGAGTATGAATTTTGGGGGGAAAGCTAGGACTTGTAAAGTCAGAGAGACCATAACTCTTAAAAGTCCAGAAGTTAAGTTCAGAGAAGTCTGCTAGGGTAGGAAATATCAAGTAAGCACCTTGGGGTCAAAAGTAGTGTCCAGAATCTGACCATCAGTTGGAGAGATGTCACCAGTGGCACAAGTAAGAGTGGCACAAGTAAGAGCGCTCTGATCTTAAGGCAAAGGCTCCATCCTGTTTATTGTTGGGGATTGTGGATGCAGCCCTAGCCAGGCACACTAGAGACTTACGGTCAATTCTTCTTCCTCCGCCTCCTGATTGCTAAGCTGGTGGAAGAAAATCAGCACCTGGAAGGATTCGACCATTTCCAAGTTATTGTACAAACGTCCAGCAAAAGGTGACTGAGGAAGGTATTCTGGTTTTTGCTTTATATTGTTACATTAAAAAAAGTCATTCATTTACTTAAAAATGTATTGTGATATACCCATGATCAAGAAACTCCAGTGTGCCGCCATGAATACAAAAATTTATTAAAAAAACCCTGCTGCTCTCAAGGAGTTTACAATCTAGAGGGGGAGAGAAACATGCAAGCAAATAGCTCTAATGTGAGTTAAAAATAGCCTGTTGTGAGGACAGAGGTGAAGGAGTGAATAATAATTATGGGGGAGAGTTAGGGGTTAGTGTTGTGGAGGAGGTGGCCTTTGATCTGGGCCTTGAAGCGTGAATATGATTTTAACTGAATGGGGAGATGGAGAGGAGGAAGTAGGAGGGAGTTTTGGGAGGAGGGAACAGCATGAATAAAAACATGCAGGTGTAAAATTATGTAGCAAGTCTGAAGAAAGGCAATTAATACAGTGAGGCTGGAATTTAGGGGGCTGCTGAGGAGACGAGACTGGAAAGACTTAGTACATCCAATTAAGGAGGATCCAGGTAATTATATAATCCTCTCACTTTAACTGGCTAGTGGGTAAGGGACCTGGCGGGTCCAGGTCTAGATATAATACATTATTTAAAGCGCACACGGTTGCTTCAGCACATTTTGCCTTCCCTCTACCCCTTGCAGCCATGCAATCCTATTCTTTGTGAGAGTCTGTATACCTTTTTCGTGCTTGTAAGCTCACACCGTATCTCCTTACCTACATACCCTCAGGCCTTCCTAACAACTGCATTCTCCCACCTGACCTCCAGTGTGTATACCTCCTCACACCAGGGGAGTGGAGCATGCAGGGGGCCAGGTGACCATTAAGCAAACATCATTGCGCTTGGTAGGAGGAAGCAGAAATGCATTGCAAATCAGGTGTAAAGTGGTGCGTTCTGCAAGTTGGCTAGAATAATTTCAGACCCCAGGCCTCCTGCTGAAGTGAAAAACGACATTTATAGGAGGGAAGCTTAGAATTAATCCTCCAAAATGATAGTAAAGTGAATTCTTTCCTGGCTCTGCTGTGACTGTTCTTCCTCCTATTTCTGTCTCTCCTTATTATTGTCATGAGTTCTGCTCTCCAAAGTGGATAAAGTCACCATTCAGAGAAGATCAGTTTCGTCTGGTGCAGCCACGTTGATCTGATCACAGTTTGGACTGCAGGTTTTGAATTCACCTTGGGCATTTAACTTTGGGGGGTGGGGGAAAGGGAAATAAAAATGCCGATCTGGCACAAAGTAGCTGCAATCATTAGTTTGCTGTCTTCGGGCCCGCTCTGAGTCATACCGCAGGATAGCAGATTCTCTGGCTATTTCTTGGACTTTGGGACACTTTTTACCCCAGTCACCTTTTACCCCATTCCAATATTTGAATCGCAGTGGAGGCGGTTTCACTAGGGGTCATCAGTCTGCAATTCCTGGTGGAGTTCTCAGTGATTGTGAAAGATGGCAAGTCCCGCACACCTGCTGAGCAGCATGGGAGCTCTCCGTGGTCCTGAGAAAACTGAGGCTGCTCTGCCGAACGGGAAGCTGTTGGGAGCTCTCCATGATTCTGCAGGCAATACACTTCTGTAGGGAATTTGAGGGGAAATTGTCCACAAACTACTCTAATAATGATTGCCCCACAGGAGAGTTGAGATAAAACCAGAGTAGCAAGCTGTTGAGGACTTGCTGAATGAATGTCCACCCTAAAAACTAACGACCACTTTCACATTTGCTCTTATTCTGTGATGCCAACTGATTGTTTTAGAATGCCTCCTTTATTTAGTTTTCCTCCTAGTGGTGAGGGAAAGAAAGCAGATGCTTATATTAATTATGGGGTGTATATTACTGTCCACCTGAAGCACAAACATAATGAAAGAGCCACAATTCATTTATTCCACAAATATTTTGGGTGCACTTTTGATATGCTAGACAATATGCTAGATGCTAAGCCTTGGACAAGCTTATAGCTCACACAGGAATTAGATGAGCTGTGACTCTGGGAAGGCTGCCCTTTTCCCCTAACAAGTACTGTTATCTGGTGACTGACCACTCTGGACTTCAGTTAATGGTTATAGCCAAGAAGAGACCTGGGGAAAAGTCATGGGAATACTGGGGCTCCATTTGTGACTCCCGTGAACCACTGTGTGACTTGAGTGGGTTCTAAAGGAATCAGAGGCCTCTACAACTCTATATGAACTAAATCCCCATCTCTGACTTTGTAAAGAGAAAAAGTCTCTTTAGGCTTGAATCAGCTTCCTGCTGGGATCAGGATCCCTCAGTGTGCACAGGGCTCTCTGCACTGATTGCCCTGAGGAGTGTGCTGTGAGAATGCCTGATGCTGATGTGTGCACGGGTGCTCATAAAAGGATGCACCTGGCAATATGAAGGTAATACTTACACAGCACATACTATACTCTGTGATTTGTTATGAGTGCTTTACGAATATTAAATGATTTAATTATCATAACAACCTTTTGAGGTAGGTACCATTATTATAACTATTTTATAAATCAGCAAAATGAAGCACAGAGAGGTTACATAGCTTGCCAAAGATCACAGAGCTGGTAGATTGCAGAGCCAGGATTCGATACCAGGCAGTCTGCTTCTAGAGTCGATTCTCTTAACCACTGTGCTATAAAAACCTGAAGCTTACAAATTCCTGGGAAGTGGTTACATGTTCCCTGAGGTAAGAAACATATTTGGATGGCTTGATTCTCCCCTGCTCTCATGTCCTTTCTATAACAAACGTCTCTCACCTCATTTTATAGACTGACTTCTAAGAGTGATGCACCTTAATGCTATTTCTGAAATTTTACTTATCTTTTAGCTGGAATTTTACCAAGTAATATTTGTCCTATCATCCTGAAAGAAAGTATTCATTCATGATGGGATACTTCTTATTAGTCAAGATTTAAGTCCAAAAAACCTTTTGTTTCCAGAAAAGCCTTTTAGACCATGCAGTCTAAAACTGTTCTTCTTTCCCCTAGCTACTTTTATAAAATTCTATGATTTTGTTTTCTTCATAGTAGTTATCACTCTTTGAAAGTATCTCATGTGTTCATGTGCTCTATTATTTTCTATTCCTTATCCCTACTAGAATATAAGGTACATGAGGACAGAAGATTTGTTTGTCTTGTTTACTACTGTGTTCTGTCTACTTGGAATATGATATGGTTAGTAAATGAATCTAGGCCCAAGAATAATTTGGTAGACTCTTGGAGGAAAATCCAGAGAGAGGGAAAGAGTTAATAAAGTCCCCTGGACTAGAGAGATTTGCAAGTTTAAAAAGAAGTTTAAAAAGGGAAAAAAGTCAACGTACAGCTTAAAAAAGAGACCTAGTGGAAGAGACCATTTCCAATCAGCAAGGGTCCCCAGCTCTTGGGAGCCAAAGCAAAGAGGTTTAGGTAGCTGTATTTGTAAGCCTGGTATGTCTCACCTTCCAGCAGAGCTGTTCTGCATGTCAATTCACCCTAGAGATTGACGTGGCGTGTGATTTAGGAGGGTGAGGAAGTTAGCTTGAACCATGGGCATGTCATCATTTTTCCTTGACTTTTCCAGGAAGTAAAAGGGGCATCTTGTCTTTTTTCCCCCATGGTGTCTAGAGATCTTGCCCATCCTCAGCAACATGGTCTACATGTGCTTCAGGCCTAAGCAATAAAACTAAGAGGGGGTGGAGACCATCAGCTTTTGAAGTGACTCACACTTGTTACAGGAATTAGAAGACAAACTGGAGATAAGGTGATGGGGCGTGGAAGAGCAAAACGGAGGGTTAATCTTCGAAAACTAAAAATGTGAGGCTGTTGATATATTTGGGTGCTTCAGAGGTGATTCATCCATGTTTGGTTGATTTTCTAGACTTTTAATTTTCTTTCCAGTGTTTGGCATTGATAGTGCCAACTTATTACCAGAGGCTGCAAAGAAGAGAGAAGACTTGAACCAGTTAATTCAGAGTTTAGAAGCAGATGCCTCAGAGCATTTGGTGGGGGAAGAGGATGATTCCCTGTTCCCCATAGTTACATGCCAGATTTTCACACTTTGAGATTTTCTTAGTCAACAATGGCCTAAAATCTGTTTTCACCTCCAGTGTGAATAGGGCATTAATCACTGAAATCTGTTTCTCACAGTTACGCTTCACATAGGGCTCCAGTTTGCTTCCAGAGCGACCTTTGGTATAAAACTTTTGTTTGCTGATGCCTGTATTTGCCACACGTCCAATGGGCGGTGAAGAATGGGAAGGGTGGGAAGGGTTTCTCAAGGAATTGTAGACAGGGAACGGGAACGTCAGAGAACAGGAGAACTACTGATTAGAAAGGAGAGAAAGAAAGTAGGGAACTGAAACTAATCTCCATTTAAATGAGGGATCCGGCGTTGGACCCTTTTGGTGGATACCTTTGTGGGTGCAGAGAGGAAGAGGGAAGTGCACAGGTATGGAAGCCAGAATGCCATAGATCTGAATTGCTTCCCCGAACCTCTTGCCCCAGCCTTATAGCTCTTCCAAGTATTAAACGAGATAATATATGTGAAATGTCCAGCACAGAATAGATGTTAAACAAGTGGAAATCATTATGGGCTTCATAAGTGCCCAAACTTTAAAAAAAAATTCATTTATCACGTATTTATTGAGAACTTTTAAATGCTATGTATGGTTGCATATATGTGATCACTGCCCTCCTGTCTAGGGAGTAAAGGAGCAGTAGTCATCTTTAGGAATATTTCTTAGTGACCTAGTACTATCGCTTTGCATTTACCTAACCCCTAGTGTGTACCCAGCCCTTAACTGCTTTGTAGGAAGGGAGTATACTAGTAGGAAGAGGGGCAAGTGGGATTATGTGATGATGTTAAAGAATATGCGAGGCAAGGTTGGCATAGAAGAACAGCAGAAAGAAAGAACCTCATTTATTTATTCAGCGGACATATATAGCCTAGCAGCAAAATCTTAGCCCAAGCAATGGGCTCTGATAGAATTTCTAGGTTAGTGGGGGCTTGGCATGAGAGAGAGTGAGGAAATAGGAGATTGTACGCATGCAAGCTCATGAAGTTGTGGGCTGAGGAGGTGAAAGAATGAGTGGATGAAGACTGTGGAAAGGGAAGAAAAAAGGGAAATCACAAGTTACAAGGAGAGTGGCCCAAGCAGTGGGTTAGGGAACCAAGCAAAGTGCTGGGGGTGGCTGAGTGGTATCAGGAAAGCAGATGGTGATCCTTGAGAAGGAGGGTGCAGATGGCATTGATGGTGAGGAGGCAGCGTGGGGTGAAGAAGAGTCCCAGCTTGGCCACCCCAGGAGGGGAGAGGCTGGAACACAATTCCCCACGCTGGGTGAGCTCTGTGAGTCATCTGGCCCCCAGTGTGGCATCTGAAAGGGGTACCAGGAGGAAGGATGCAGGAGGCTGTGTGATTCTTTTTGATGGGCCTTGGAGGTTAAACATGAACCTCAAACACCCAGGAGCTCCTTGTGAGGAAAGAAAGTTCTCCTTCTAAGGAAAGAACACAAGCACCCTATTATATTCAAATCCAGTCTCCCAGGTTAAGTTTCTACTGTCTGTTTGATCTCGGGCAAGGAATGTGATTGCTCTTGGACATGGCCTTCTCATCTGTAAAATAAAAAGGTTGGGTTAGGTAATACTTAAAATACTTTTAAGCTCCAAATTCTATGATTCTGAGAAATATTTGAAGGTCTAGACTGCAGAGGACAGAGCAGACTTATTAGTCTGTTACTGCTAGAGTTGCGTGTGAAGGGTAACTGTTAGAAACAATGATCAAATTCCTATGCACCCTGGTGCTGAAGATAAATTTTAAGCAATTGTTGCTCAAGAAGGAGGATTCCGGCTTAATGTAATAACGTTTTTAAATATTGGAGTCATCCAGCGATGAGTTGGGTTGCTCTGTGTGGTAGTGAGCTCCCTGCTGCAGGAAGTGATCAATATCAGGTTGAATGATGATGTTTTGGGGGCTACTATAAAAGGAACTCCTCCCCCTGCACCCACCTTTACAAAACATCATGAAACATTCTGCTTTCCGGCAGACTGGTTGAGCGTGTGATTGAATGGTTGAGCATGTGACTGGTTGGTGAATCCCAGCTAGTATTTCTCAGAACATGATGTCATTCATATTAACAGGTCTCCTGTGTGGAAAAAAGGGTTTTGTGGTAAAGTAACTTTGGAGAACATTATATTAAACAATGTTAAGCAAGTTTCTCTTCTGCGAGACTTCTCAGAGACTTAAATATATTCGTGTGATTATGGATTTTCTGATCATATTTGACAATAGAGTCTTTCAGAGTATCTGATAGGGATAGTGACCTACTGAACCTACTTGGAGAAACGTTGCTTTAAGCTGTTGTTTTATGTTCTAGGTCCTTTGCCGCTAGAAAGAAAGCATCAGAAATTCTCTGCTGTCCTTAGCTAGTCTGATGATGAAGCCTAATTTGGGACTTAAAGCCCTCGGGGAGGGGATGGAACTGTGGATGATACTGTTAGCCTGACTCAGCTGGTGACCTTAGATGAGTCCTTCCTTGTACCTCAGTTTCCTCATAAGTAAATGGGGAGAAATATGTTGAATCCAATCCTTTTTAGGGTTGAGGTGTCATGACAGAGTTCAAGGTAACACCCATGACATTGGAGTTTGAGTTTGAATCACCTGGGCATCTTGTTGAAGTGCAGATTCTGATTCAGCAGGTCTGCTGGGCTTGGAGTGGGGGTAGGAGCTGAGAGTCTGCGTTGCTGACCCGCTCAGAGACAATGCTGGTGCAGCTGTGGTCACGCTGAGCGTCGTGAAGGTCCAGGAAGCCACATAGTCTGGCCCATATCAGGAGTATCTCCTCGTAGGGAGCAGCTCAAGCGTTCTGGTGTCACCACATTTCCTGGAGATCTGGTCTGTGTTTTCAAAAGGTATTATTCCCATGGAGAAATAAGCCAGGCACCTCTCTTATGTCCCTGTGGAGGGTTTGCCTTGGGCCCCTCTGAAGGGAATCCCTCTTCCTCGTCAGCTTCCCCACCCCCTACTGCCTACAGCTCCACAGTCGGTTAAGCTATTTTTTGAGTTTGAGTTAAAACCATTTCAGACATATTTTTAACTGCGGCCTGTTTGAAAAGCTGTTAGCATTTGGCAATCATTCCATCTTCAGCTTGAATCCTGAGGAGGGTGTTTCTTTCTTTCTTTTCTTTTTTTTTCCTCCACAACCGGGCAAAAGTATATCATTTAAGAATAGTCCTGGTGCGTGGGTCCGAGAGAATGGCTGCTGCTGGGGATGGGAATGGAGATGGGGCGCGCTTCAGTCTCCACAAGATCATCACTGTTGGTGCCGCCTTTCCTGCCTGCACCCGGGCTGAGCTGGCTTTACAGTGTGAAGGGGCAGGGATGATATGAGGGCCGTCCAGCAGAGGGAGAGGGAGAGACGATGGGAAGCAGGGGCTGGGGAGGGACACAGGGCAAATGGCACCAGAACTGGGGCTGCTTGAACCTCCAGGAATGATAGCAGAATGGATACCTTTCCTGCCCGTGATCCTGAGATTTTCTAGAACCAGCACATCACCATTGCCATTGTTAGGAAGCTTTTATTAAGGGCCTCCTGGGAAGTAGTGCCCATGGGAAGTTGTTTCATTTTTTATTTAAGTAACACACATAGCCTCTACACTGTGAATACCACTGTTTGAATACTTTAAAAATATTAGCTCACTTAATCCTCCTAACAACTCTATTGAGGTAGGAACTATTGTGATCCCCATTACATAGAAGGGGAAACTGAGGTGCAGAATGGTCAAGCAACTCGCCCAAGGTTCTGTGGCCTGTGGGCTGTAGAGCTGGATTCCAGCCTGTGCGGTCTGGAGCTGGAGTTCACGCCCTTTGCCACTACACTATGCGGAGATGCAAGTCCTGCCCTCTTGGCACTCGATCTGAAAGTGGCCTGTGCCAGCTGTCCGCTCTTACCTAGCTGGTGGGAGGAATGAAGTTTAAAACAGACAAGAACTTCTGTCATAAATGGAGCAAATGATGATTTTTTTTTAAAGCAACCATCAAGCGTTAATAGGTAACTCCCTGCCACTCAAACATTCAAACCCATTAAACACTCCAAATATATCTGGACCGTATTAAAATGTGACCCCCAAGCAGGAAATTCTAGAATTGCTCTGAAAATTATCAGCGTGGGAGGAAATAGTTTCCTTC
The DNA here is from genome assembly GCF_011762595.2 of Tursiops truncatus. Taxonomy (NCBI): domain Eukaryota; kingdom Metazoa; phylum Chordata; class Mammalia; order Artiodactyla; family Delphinidae; genus Tursiops; species Tursiops truncatus. The sequence continues at coordinate 24,976,705 of NC_047035.1, read as the reverse complement.
TAGCATTTTTCTTGTAAAGTTTCTGGTGAGATATTCTTGCATCATCAGTCTAGTCAAGTTGCTTGCTCCTGGGTGCTCAGGGGAAGAAGGATGCAGCGCAGGGATGCCATTGCACGTCCTAGCCAGGATCTCCCCGAGGCTGGAATCGGCAGTCCTGTCCCAAAGGCTGGCTCCTCTCAGCTGACAATGGCTGCTGAATTCAGGGAGGTGGCTGAGAGGCTTCTACTGCTGCAAGCGCCCGAGAATATTTTATTTCCATGGAGGAAGCAGGGAAAGAAAATGAGGGTAGAGGGTTCCCCACTGGAGTTGGAAGTTAAAGACTTTTTGCCTTCCTGGGAGCTAGCCTTTCCTGCAGCCTCTTTGGGGGTGGGTGGGTAGGGGGTGCTGATACCCTGGTGGAAGGGATGCCTGGAGTTAGAAACATTCCCTGGGAACTAACCCCCTCAAGGCCTGAATGCTTAGGCTCGCCTTTGGGCTTATGTCCTCACACGCCTGTAAATCCCACATCCACGTGTTCTTCCATCCTGTGACGAACAGTTCTCTGGATTAGGTGCCGCTTGCGGAATTTGGGGAGTGTTGCTCTTGACTCCCCCTGACTCACTGCTGGCCGTGTCCTCTTGCTGGACTGCAGGTTTAACTCTTTCTGTATAAGTTCTCTCCTTGGAGATACCAGGCCCCTCTGTATTACTGTCTACACTGCACAGTGCATGTCTAATAATACTAATTAATAAGCAGTCACTTATTAATACCACTGGAAACACCGTCACGTGGGTGACGGAATGTCAAACTCCAGGAGGCAGCAATGCAGCCCAGCTCTTGTGGGAGGAGAGGAGAGAAGAGGGTAAGGGATATTCGAAAGTGGCGTTGGATGAACCGCTTTGAGCCAATAGCATTTGAGGCTGAATTCGCAATCTGCTCAGGAGCAAGGCAAGCGGGGATCTGAGACCTTGACTCAACTGCAGTGCTGGCTGGGGATTAGCAGAACTGTCTAATGCGCAATTTTTGGGACTTGGTCTTGGCTTGACAAGCCTTTGATATTCCTAGGGTGTGTTAGGGTAGAGCAGTGGGAACTCAGAAAGAGAGGACAGTACGTATACCTATTTAATGGATGAAGAAACTGAGGCCATTGACCACTATCATTGTTTCCCAAAGATTATTGAGAGAATCAGTAAGTAAAAGAAAGAACCTGTGTAATGAAGGCAAAAGACTCCCAAAGCAACCTGAAATTCACATACCAAGAGTCATTAGGGCAACAGAAGGGTATATGTTAAGTCTTTTATCTATAACCCTGATTTTATAGGCATAGTCTTATTTATAAATATGCAATTGCATATATTTCGATAAATAACATAAAGCCAACTTGCTGTGAAGATTAAACGAGATAACGCATGCCAAGTGCTTACCTTAGTACCAGGCAGGTGAAAATAATGCTAACGATCAGGGCTGATAGCTGGTATGTCCTGTTAGGATCAAACCATTTGCTTACGGCCAGCCTCCAGTCTGATTGGCTGCTGCCATGCCACTTCAGATATTAAATAGTTTAAATCTCACTCTGATAATGATAACTGATACTCCATTGTGGACCTTCCAAGTGCCATTTACTATTACAGGTGCTTTTGATATAATTGTCACAGGAAATGTTTGAGGATGGTATCATTATCATTCCCACTTCACAGATGAGAAAGCTGAGAGTTGAAATGTTAATAACTTGGCCAAGGTCTCATGGCCAGCAAATGGTGCAGCTGGGATTTGAACTTAGATGTGCTCTTTGCAGAGCCTTGGGATCTTAACTAGGATGCTACCAAGTGGAGGCCCAGACTGGTGGTGGTGTTTATTATTATTACTGTCATTCTCATCATTATATCAACTTGACTTTTTTCCCCAGAATGTCATGGACAACTTATTCTTTTGATTAGTAATAAAATTGTTCCTTGTTCCATTCTGAAAGCACTGGTCTGGCACATTTGAGAAAAATTGGGAGAGTCCCTGTCCCATTTTGTTTTCCTCCTGACCTGAGTGAAGGCAGCAGCCTCAGAGTCAAGTGAAGAAGGTAGGTCCACCAGGGAACCTTTAACCTAATGGCCTCTGACTGTGGTCCTCGCCGCTCAGGACAGAGGTGAGAGCAGTGAAAGGCCAGGGTCTCTGAAGCCTTCAGTTGCTTCCATTGAGTCTTTCTGTAAAAAAATCAGTACCATTGCTGGTGTGGCACCATCATTTGGGCGGACACCTGATGTTGCTTTATGCTTATGGTTGCATTACATGTCTTATTGTCTTTATTGTTGTCCATCTCTGCTCTTTTGTACGTATCCAGCCTCATAAATCCAGGACTATCTGAGGGAATGCTGGATCACTGAGAATGAGCGGAGTGGTAGTTAGCTAAAATGCTGTAGAGGAATGGGATAAAATGAGCCCAAAGATTTCAGAATAAAAGGCAGACTAAAAGGATACCCCAGAGTAATTGAAAGGTAAATAACACTTGAGAAGCCCAAGAAACTACTAAATGGAATAAAGTGATAATGACAAGTATACTCAAAGTATACAAGGTAAAGTAGGTAAAAAGCAAAAGGACTAAAAACAAGGAAATGATAGTACCTAAGATGTCAGAGTAAGCTAAAATATTAAAAATTAAATGATGAAATAAAGGAATGCTAACTATAGGGGCAGTCCAAAGTTAATAACCCCATGCAGGGGCAGAGGCAGACCCTTGGGCCAAGGTAGTGGCCATTTGTTAAAACATTTCAGTGGGGCAGGTGTTCTGCATGTATTTTATCGTTTAATTCTCGAAACAATCCTATGAAGTAAGTATAGGCATTATCTCCGTTTTGTAGGTGAAGACACTGAGACTTGGAGAGGGAAAAAAATTATTCACATCACACGAAATTTAGGTGGTCAAGTTGGGATTGGAATCCAGGTACGTGTTTTAACCCTAGGTCGTCCTGTAGACATGCAGTGGACTTCTTGAGGGAATGTCCTTCCACAGCTGCTGTTTGCTGGAGGAGTCCCATGGGAGGTGACATCTGCAGGGCAGTGAGTCCTCAGACTCTCCCTTTGGGCTTATACCCTCATATTCCCCGGGAGGCCCCTTAGGTCTCTTCCTGCTGTTCCCAAAGGTGAGTCTATAGCTGCCCTGGCTAGTTCCAGTGTCCTGCTGGATCATGGTGATCCTTTACATTGTTCTTCCCACAGGAGCTCTAGACAGCTTGACCAATCCCATGCACTGTGTCCTCTGAAATTCCCTTCCACATTCTGAAAACAAATAAGGTACATGGACTTCAAGGAAGGCCAGGTAAGGAAGATATAGATCAGGAGACACGGCATTTCAGGTCTAGCGTAAACTGGTGAAAGGTGAGGTGTCATACATGAAATTAATCGATTATGTGCTGGGCACCATTGAGGTATTGAAAACTGGGGACCCAAAGAAATATAAGGAAGTGAGATTATTATCTGAAAGGTAAAACAGACGGAAATGTAGACTGGTAATGCTGGAATTGCGTGTGTCCATTTAAGCCCAGCCCAAATGCTGCTTTAGTCTACCAAGCTTGCCTTTATACCCCCAAATCTCAAAACAAAATGTTATCATCTGCTTCCTGACAATCCCATAGAGCTTCCTTTACGTTGCTTGCATGACTATTACTTTTCCCTTGCTTTATAGGAACACATCTCTGTCTTCCACCAAAGCATAGAAGACTCCTTGGGGCAGGAAAGTTGACCTACTTGTTTGGTTTTCTGTGAGAATAAGGCTGAGTACACATGCCCTCAAGTTTGCTAGGATGGTTGGAAGAATGTCCGGTAAAGGGCAGAAATATAAGGACTACTACGCTCCCTGAAAAGGAGGCAATATAACGTGAGGCTGAGCAGGCAGGCTCTGGAGTTGGATACACATGAGTTCAACTTCATTTTGGTTATTTCCTGCTGTGTGACCTTAGGGGACCCTCCATAAAGCTTTGATTTCCTCAACTGTAAAATGGACCTCAGTGGTCAACAGGCAGCAAGCTCACTGGACTGAATGACCTGACCCATGTGCTGGCACGTGGTGAGTGTTCAACAGCTGTTAGCGGCTTTTCCTGCCGTTGGCGCTGGCCGGAGGAAGGACCATGTGCCATGCAGCCCTTAGAAAGGGGAGGCAGGAGAAGAAAGGGGCAGGGCTGGTTAGCCCACTGTGAGGCACCAGGGCCTGATGATGAACAGAACCTTGTGTTTGGTGCCACTGACAGCCATCCCTTGTTTAGGCTTGACTGGGGAAATGTTTTCACAAACGTGGACTACTTTGGCAAAACTGGTGATGGACTTTGAAGGGTTTGGGTGTGCAGTGGCAATGCCCTGAGCTCAGGGTGCGAGCCACAGAAGGGAACCATCCGCCTGATCCAACACAGAGCCTGATTCCTGCCTCTGTCTCTTTTAGCTCTCAGCCCCCAAAGATAGGGTGGGCTGTGCCTCTGTCTGCCTTCCCTGCCAGGAGCCCTTGGAGGGGAAGCCCCATTTGTCACCTTCATGTGTGTCCCCAGTCCCCCGCACTATGTCTTGTCTTAAGCAGGCATTCAGAGGGCTTGCAGAGGAATGGCTTTGTGTCCTAGTTACAGCCTCCACCAGATGCACAGGGCTTGCCCTAATTTTGTAAGGAGGAGTGACTGCTCAGGGAAACTGAGGCACACTGGTAGGTCAGGGTCCTCTCTACTCCCTCATTCTGCAGTGAGACACATGCATCTTCCCCAGTGAGGAAGTGGCTTAGTCTACTGAAGCTGTAAATGAGGATTTTGTCTTTAATTCCTGCTCCAGATCCAGCGAAGACCCTTCCTAGGCTGGGATGAAGGGAGAAATGAGCTCCTGACACTGCCTCTTAGTCGCAGGGGCCTGCACAGTGCCCCTCCCAGTTGATATCTTCTCAGCTGTTTGAAAAACAGTCAGGGAGGAGGTGAAGCCCTGAGCCAGGCAGCCTGGCTGTCTCTTTAAATGCCGGGGTCTGTGTGGGAGAGGGAGGGGCCGGCTCTGGAGTGCGTGAAATTCCTGGGCTCCTCCGGCAGTCTCAGGCTTAGAGCGCAGCCCTACACATCTCCTCTCGCATGCAACTCACTGAGAGCGAGAGGGAGTGTGTCCTCCCCTCTCGAAGCCGCCAGCATCTCGAGCCACCAAGGACCTGCTTTTCGCACCTCCAACACCTCCTCCCTTCTTCCCCGCCACTCCCTCCCAGAGAGAAAGAAAAAGAAAAGGAGACCGAAAGATTCCGGGATCTGAACCTCCCCAAAGAGGAAACATACCCAGCAAACTCAGTTGATTAAACATCAAACAAACAAACAGACCCCAAATCTTCTGCTCAACTGGAAAGGTAAGATGTGGGGGGAAAGGAAGGCAGGCGGCATGTGAAACAACTCGGGCTTCTTGTTGGTTCTGGGAAGAGGTCGCTCCTGAGAGGGTAGAAGTTTTCAGCTGGGAGCGACCAACCTAGATTTTTTTTTTTTTGAAGGCTGGATCGGAGAGCCTTGGCTGACCATGGGAATGGCTTTCCAACTGCCTTTCTTTTCCTTCAGTTTCTCCTGGAAGTTGGGTCCTTTTGCTCCAGATGTTGAAAAAGTCAGAGAATGTTTTAGATTTTTAATCTTTTTTAAAGTCTTTCTCTTATTTGCTTGGATTGTTAGTCTGTAGTGACGTGTACCTGTCACTTCATTTTGGGCAGATACTTTTTTTGCATTTTGTGATCACTTTTCCCCTCATTTTTTTTTTTTTTTTTTTCTGGGGAAGGGGCTAGTTCAAATGAGAAAGAGAAGAAGGGAAGCTCTGAGGATCACAAGAAAAGAAAATTGAACTGAGATAGGGATTTCCCTAGCTGTTGAGGAATTGAAGGGTGTGTATGTGTGTGTGTGTGTGAGTGTGTTTTTTTTCTTTTTTTGGAAGATGTGTGAGGAGGTGGATCTTGAGTCTGAAGATTCAGGCTGGAGTCCTGCTATCTTGCTGTGGAGGTGGGCATACTCAGAGAAGGTGAAAAGGGAGTGTGTGGCGTGTGTGCGAGCACTCCTGTTTGGATCCGCTAGAAGGGAATCTTCCTTCTCTGCCTTCCATTTGTTTATATTAATGATTTAGTAGCAGGCTTGCCTGAAAACTTCCCCTCTGTGTAAGCACTGTGGGGTTTGTAAGCTCTCAGTGACCTTAAAGGCTGGTTCGATGTATTTTTTTCTAGGCATTGTGTTGTACCCAGAGTTTCAGCTCTTTCCCTCTCTCTTTTTTTAACCACAAAACTTAACTGCTTTAGAAACATCATCTTGATGACAAGGGAAAAATATCTGTCGCCCCCCCATCCCTTCCTAGGCCAGTGACGTCATACCAACCTATGGGCTCGGCTGCTTTGCAGGTGACTTACCCTGTGATTACTTGTTAAAAGAAATAAATTTCTCCCTTCTTCCATTAAATGCATCCTTCTTTGGATTTGGATGTAGAAATATCATCATGCTGTGAGAAAATTTTATTTTTGATAACCATTATTGGGGTTTAGGTAAAGTAGGATTTCTCTTCCCTGATCATTATTAAAAATGTTTTGTTTGAATACAAAGGTCAGAGATCATCCAGAGCTAGGCTAGGATGGGCTAGACAGAGTCGGACAAGATAGGAGAGCTGGGAAAAGGGGAGCTGTCATTTCCCCGCTTCCTCCGGTCATTCCCGCTTGGGGAGATAGTTTTCTTTTACCTCCACGATCCACCCCAACATTCTTAATTCCTCCTCTGCTCTGGGTCCTGTGGACGGCCCTGGAGGGAGAGAGATGCTCCTTGTCACACCTGGAGGACCGTGTAGTTTCGGGGGGTCAGATGACCGTTTGCCTTTGTGATGAAGGTTCCAATGGAAATTTGAACTCCCAGTGCGCCGGGTGACTTAGTACCTGGGATAGTCTATCTGGGGGCACCTGGAGGTTATGTTTGGGGAGCCCGAAGAACTAGCCTTTATGAATTTGCCATTCTGGGTAGAGCCTCCCATCATCATTCAAGGGCTTGCTTCTGCATCGCCTTTCAAGTTAAAATGGTCCCGCTGGTTATGATGGGCAAGTTTACCTAAGGGCTACTGGGTACGTGGCTGAAGGATGGAGGGAAGAGAGAGACACAGCAAGGCTGGTATTTTTTTTTTTTTTAACCTTCTGGCTTAATCTGCCTCAGTCATATTGGGGCGAACGATATTTCAGACGGGTGCTGGTTGTGCAGAGACATTCCTATTGTTTGAATTTTTTTTTTTTTTTTTTTTTGGTTGGGGAGTGGAGAGTAAGGGCTCTTGGCCCATTTTCTGCAGCCTGGGGTTCATCTGGCGAGCCAGTCTTCCTTCTGGAAGAGGGGAAAAAGGCTGGACGCTGGAAGTTCGCTATTAAAGTGAGCAACAGGGCTGGGTTAATTTTTTAAAAACAATCGGACTGTGCGAATGGTCTTTTCTGGAGCTTTCCGGTCCTTTCTAGTGAAATAATAATTTTAAAAAATTGCTTCTTAAGATGCGGGGGCCAGAAATCAAAGGGATTCTAGATTTTGAGAGACAACTGCATCTTTGCTGCTCTGGTAGCTCCCTATTATTAATTATTAGGGGTCTGATGGAGGTCTGGCCTCCTTTTTTGTTGATTTTAATGCTGCGTTTCTACTGAACGTGTTGATGATTTGCTGCTTATATAAGGGAAAGGATGTATCGAGGTGGTTTGATGCTTGGGGTTTTGAGATCGGCTACTGAGATTGGGTGGCGGTTGATGTATTTGTCGATGTGCATGGTAGGAAGGTCTTTTCTTTTGGGTGGTGGGGGGTAAGGGGATGGTTGGAAAATGGTAGATGAGATGCTACAGCAAATGGGGACATGAGGAGAGACGGAGGTGAGGTCGGAAGTCACCGGCTTGCAGAATTTCTGTCCTGCATCCCCCTTTCTCTCGTTCCTTGGGAAAAAAAAAATCCATTATCTCTAAAAACACATTATTCTTCAATTGGCCTTTTAGAGAAAGAAGGAGAAGGAGGGGAGGGGTTAATTTGGTGAGGGGGCTTGGTTGTAATTAGCCCACTGCTGCAAAACTGAGATACAGAAATCCATCGGCACCAGCTTTGGGGGCACAGAGAGGCAGCAGAGAGATGGGGGACGACGGGTTGTCAGTCTTGGATGCACAGTGGAGCGGTGGGGTTGGCGTTTGGGTATTGTGTGTGTTTGTGTCTCTGTGTGTGTGCAGTTTTTTCCGCCCTACCACCAATTTCCCCCTCTATCCTCCCCTAATTCTGCTGTTCTCTTGCTTCCATTGGCACACACACCGCTCTCCCCTACCCCCATATACCCCCTCCCCCTTTCCTTTAGTCCTTTCTGTCTGGATGAGAAAATTCTGATTCTGATGGCTCTGCGGCTCTTTTTTTTTTTTTTTTTTTCAACACAACAGTGGTGCGATGGCCTTTCCTACATGCCACACGGATGCAGCCTTCTGATAGGAGGGCTAAGTCGGCACATCTACACACGCACGCACTTTGCACACGCTCTTGCACACACACTCTCTCACACAGACACAGGCGATCAAGGGCTTGATTTCGTTTGGTTTCGTTCCCCTTTACGGCTGTCCCCACCCCTACCTCCACCATGGCTCCTCTCCACCCGTCTTCATACGGGAAATGCAGTAACGATACCCACGTCTTCTCCCCACACCGCTCTCTTCTTTCTCCTCGCCATTATTCTTTACCAAAAGCTGTGGTGTGTCGCAGTTCATGGGATTAGCATGTTGGAGTCTTTGGGGGAGGGGACCTCATAAGAAGGGGGTTGGAATGGGGGTAGATGACATTAATGATTTTTTTTTTTTTTTTGGCCAAATAAGCACCCGGTGATAATGATCCAATTTAACCACCCGTGTAATATATGTTTGCGGCGCATCAGAGGAAGGTTACACGGGGAAAGCAGAGTCTGGACTGGGTTACCTCTGGGGAGATGTGATGCCTGGACAATAGAGAGACAGATGCCCCCTCTCCACACACACATATGTATGCTCTCACACACACCAACACCCAGCTCTGCTCAGTGGGCTGTGTCAAGCCAGAGGGCACTGCAGAATCTCCCAGAGTTGTCGTGGCTCGTGGGGAGTCTGGAGTGATGTCTTTGTCCTACCCAGCCCTCGCTCTCCGGCTGATGTCTGGTCTTAAAATTCTTGGTGGCCTTTGTGTTGCCTTTTGGGTGAGGGCTGGAGGGGTGTTTGTGTTTTGTCAAACGCCGGTGTGCTCCCAGTCGGACAACACGGATTGTCCACATGGTGCGTGCGGTTCAGGCAGGGGGTGCCTGCCTGTTCGTGCTGCGTGAGTGTGCTTGGTGGGCACGGACGCGCGCACGGCTCTGGGGAGGTGTGGGGGCGACAGGGAAGGGAGGCTCCCCTTCCCTCTCTTGTGGGGGAGGAAGGCAAAGAGCTGCGGTGTTTGGTGGGGGTGAGAAGGCGACGGAGTTTTCAGGGTAGCTGAGAAGACGGTGGGGGGAGAAGGCGCCTGTCTCCGGCGGCAAGCCTCGTGGGAGAGCCGCGCTCGCCAGAGCAGGCCCGTGGGTGGCTGTGCTCATGGAGGACGAGCGGGCGGCTGCGGACGGAAAGGGGAGAAGGGATGAGGTGGGCCAGACTGAGGGCTTCCCTGGCCACCTCGGGAGCCCTGGGCAGAGTGGGGGAGGACGGCCCTGCTCGCCCCGGCCTCAGCCACCCGCGTGGGAGGGTGGCCCGGCCTTGTGGGAGGCTCTGCAGCCCCTGAGGAGCTGCGCTCGCCCTCGGCCAGGATAGCGGCTGAGCCCCTGTGCCCTCCTGGGCTCCAGCCATCGTAACTATCGGACGCCATTTTCCCTTCTCCTTTGGTTAAAGGTGTGTCCCTCTTTATGAGCAATTACATGTGAAATTGGAAAACATTTTTCCTAAGAGAAAAAAAAATCCTTGGGGCAAAATGCTGGTTGTTGTACGTAGCTTATGTCCCTCTCCCTTCCTGGGGCTGACCTTGAGGGGTCAGGGAGAAAGGGTTACGTCATTGCCAGAGAAAGGGGACAAATGGGGGGTAGGATGCCCCAGGGGCGAATCATTGTGCCAAACGCCGAGAGGAGAAGGCTCTTGGGATCCCCCTGCTGTGTTCTCCTTATGTGACCCTCGTGTGTGGATGGGAGACTTGGAAAAGTAGAAACGTCCCTTCCAAAGCTCGCCCCCTAGAAATGTGCAGGCCTTGGTTCCTGCTGCCACCAGGCCCTGCTTCCCTCAAGCACGTACCTGCTGGGGGAGGAACCACCAGCCTCTCCGCAGCTCTGACCCTTGAGGGCCAGCCCTGGCTGCTCTGCAGATGATGAGGCGTGACTGGGCCAGCCACAGGTGGCAGTACTGGGCTCGAGCAGGGCTCTGCAGGTCTGTGCTCAAGTGAGGCCTCTGCTGAGTGGCCTTCTAAAATAGCGCCCCTCACCCTGACCCCCCGCTACCTTCAGCCCACGTCTCTGCCTTTCATTCCAATCAGCTGCTCACTACCTAACACTGCATTACATACCGAAGTGTTAAGGTAATCTTGTCTGTCTCTCCCTCTGGAATTCAGGTTCCGTGAGGTCAGGGTCTTTGCCTGTTTTTGTTCATTGCAGTGTTCTCAGTGCCTAGGACATTTGCTGGCATGTAGTAGGTGCTCAACAAATATCTGTTGATTGGAAGAAAGAACCATATGGATTTGGTGTTGGATTTGGTGTCGGCTCTAACCTTGGAGCCTGTCTTCTGCGAACGCTGAACTTTGCCTCTGCCTGTCCCTGCCTGCAAGTCCAGATCTGCTAGAGGAATTGCAAAGTGCGACTTTCGAGTTCAATAGAAAGGTCTCCTCCATGCCTGGCTCAGACTGACTCTGCCTCCTTCATGGTCCCACTAATACTAGTTAATCATCATCATCAAGTAGTAGTAATGGTAGTGACATAGCTACCGTTTCTGAGGTACTTAATATATACCAAGTTCTGTACCAAGTTTCTTTCTTTTTCTTTTACATTCAGTATCTCTTTTAATTTTCCAGACAACTCAGTGTAGTATACAGCTGGCCCTCTGTATCCGTGGGTTCTGCATCCTCAGATATGGAGGGCCAACTGTGCCACATCATTTTATATAAGAAACTTGAGCACCCGAAGATTTTTGAATCTGCGAGGGATCCCAGAACCAATACCCCATGGCTACCGAGGGATGACTCTGCTATTATTCCCTGCCTTTGACAGAAGAGGAGACTGAGACTTAGATAAAATAAGATAGTAAGATGGCAGATCAGGGGTTTGAGCTCAGATCTTTTTTATTCCAGAGCCCAAGTCCGTGACCCTTATGTTACCCTGTTAGAGGTAAAAGGGAGATGAGCCATTATCTCATTCAGTGCTCTCAAATACAGATGAGAAAACTGAGGCGAAGAGAGATTAAATGGCTGGTCCAAAGTCATATGCCAAGTTTGATGCAGAGACAAAGCTGGAATCCAGGTTTTCTGGCTATCCGGGCAGTGTTCTTTCTATACCATCTTGCTGCGTGTGGGACGTGGGCCCTCTCTCAAATGGGATTGTACTGGAGGCTGCCTGAGGTGCCCTCTTAGCTTTCCTTCTTCCTTGGTCGGTGGGGGAGTGGGGTCTTGGTGAGGTGGGAGGGAGTAGATGTGCCTTTAATGAGGGCAGACTCTTCCTGCCGAGCTGGAAGGAGACTGGGGGCTATTCTCTAGGGTCATCAGAATCACTGGGTGCCGGTCAAGGTCATCCCCTGAGTGTGCTGGAGGAAGAGACCCCAGTGGAGTGCTCCAGGTTCTTAGTCCCATGTAGCCCTGCCCATCATGGTTACTCTCAGATACAGCAGTGGCTCCATTCAGAGGTCCAAGCAGCTGGTGTCTGGATCCTGATGACCTGGGAGCTTGTGTGCTTCTCCCAGACTGGCTTAGCCCTTGCTTCTCAAGAAAGCAAGGCGTGGAGCCAGACACTAGCCTCAGTGTGTTTCATTTCCGTTTCCAGAGGCTGGCTGGAGAGCTTGAATTCATGGACTATGTGGAAGGGTCCTTACTAGTCCCTCTGCTCCAGCTCTAGGGTTGGCCTTGACCTCGACTCAGGGAGGGGATAGACATCCTAGCGTGCGTGCGTGCGTGCATGTGTGCATGTGTGGGTGTATGTTATGCTGGGGCCAGGAAGGTAGGGGAAGTGGGGGACCAGAGTAAAGTGGGTTCTGAGAAGCAGGGAAGCCTTACCTTCTTCCAGGACCTTGAGACAGCGTGAGAAGCCTTTTCTGTGTGACTTTGAGGTGGGGTGACCAGATGCCCTGGTTTGTAGAGACAGGCCCATTTAGGCCTTTGTCCTAGTGTAATTATTAGCTCTCAGAAATGTCCTGGTTTGGATGATAAAACATATGGTCATCCTTCTTTGAGGTGACATTACCCACTTTCTGTTCATGGGACAGAGAGAGGAAAGGCGTGTCAGATAGGGAAATCAAATTTTAGGCCAAGAAGATGGTTAGGAGAAGAGACTTCCCCCAGAGATGCTTCCATTTGTCCCCTATTTCTAAAGGATTAAGACCTTAATCTTCTGACTACTCCTGCTACCAACATGACGACTACTAACCTAACTACCTTACTACAACTACCAACATGACGACTACTAACCTAACTACCTTACTACAACTACTTCTTCTAGCCAACATTTGAGTCCTGTGTGTCAGATACTATGCTAAGCACTTGACACGCATTGTCCCACTTAACCTTCCTACCACCCTACGAGGTGGGTACTGTTAACATCTCAGTATGACAGATAAAGAAACTGAGCCCTACAGAAGTTGAATAACATGTGCAAGGTCACGCAGGTAGGAAGTGACGAGGTCATGTTCAAACCCAGTGGCCTGGCTCCAACGCTCTGATAGCCACACTGTGTCGCAGCACCTCCGTGGGCCTGTCCTCTGGTCCCCACGTCTGGGAACTTGACTCTGAGAGCCGACCCGCTTGCTGGGCTGGCTGCTCACAACCCTGGGACCTGCGGAAGATGCTGCTGCCAGTCAGTGGCCCGTTAGGCTTAGGGAGAGGAAGCCGCTGGCCCAGCAGTGGCGCTGCTGCTGGTCTTTCTGATGGTACTTTAGAGACTCTGGTTCCCATGGTGACTCAGTTACCTTCTTGCGGCTTCAGGCACCTTGTCGGGGGAGGGAGCTTAGGTTGTTTGGGATGGTGGTGGGTGGGCAGAAGGCAGAGAACCTGCAACCCGCCTCTGCTTTGCTCTGTGGCCCTGATCCCTGATGGGCCCACACTCCCCTTGGCTGTTGCAACAGGGGGTGGCCCTCAGTGGAGATTCTGGCGAATGGACAGCCACCTAACACCTGCTCTTAGCAGAGCGCGGTGTTCTGGTGTATTTCCTGTAACGGGCAGTGTCCTCATTTGTCTGATGAGGAAACCGTTGGTCAGAAGGGTTAACTAACTTGTCTAGGATCACACAGTGAGAAGTAGCAGACTTTGGACCCAAGCTTGGGTCTGACTCCAGAATTCATGCTGTTTCTGAGTCCTTGCACTGCCCGCTATGCTGAACCCTGGAGAAGAGGGGGTGGGAGCCAGAGGAGGAGACTCCCCAGGAGGAGGTCTTCAGATCAGCTCCTGAGTGTGAGGGCTGCGGAGGGCGTCTGGGGCTCATCATCTTGCTGAGCCACCCCTGGGCCTCCTTCCCTCCTCCAGCCAGGGGAAGACAGCTGCTGACCTCTCACTGGATGAGTGCTCATTCTGGTCTGGAGGGAATGGGGAGATGGGCCCACCCACGCCTTGCAGGTACCTCTCTCCCCCATGGAGCAGCGATAGATGCACTGACACCTAATCCCTCTTCCTTCCCCCTGTGTCTATGTCATAGGGTCAGGGGTGAGAAGGGGTGGGTGATCTCCCCGCCTAGAGACTGGAGGGAGGATACACAGTGGGAGAAGCTGGGATTCCCCTGCTGGAGGACTCCAGGGAGAAAGGGGAATTTTTTCTTGCTTGAGAAGCAGAGAACATGAGAAGAGCATTTTTCTCACTGAGGGGATGGTCTGTGGCCCCCAAGCTGAGCTGCATTAGCTTCATTGCAGTCCCATTGAAGACTGTGTTTATTTTTTCAATAATGTGTTAATTAAACATCGATTTCCAGGTAGAAGAAAGGGAATTGGATTGCCAGAGCTAATGGGGTGTGAGGAGGGTGGGGAGCTGGTGAGAGGGGCCCAAGCTGGAGTCAGCGCTCTTCAGCGTCACCCCGGGACGGGTGGAGGGGAGGCAAGGCTGCCTCCTCCCCTGGCTCGAAATTTGGAATTTTCAGCTCCCCATGAGCCTTCAGGAGGCGTCTTTTCTACCCTTTGGCTGCCAGAGCAGATGGAGATGGCTCTTTGCTGAACCTCAATTCAAGGGGAGAGAAACAGTCATTCTTCACCTTCTCCAGCATCTTTGGTTTTTTTGTTTGTTTGTTTGTTTGTTTTTTGAGTGACCCTGTGCCAGGCCTTTTGCTTGGCACCCTACATAGGTTAGCTCATTGGTTTTTAAAATAAACACAGGGGTAGTACTTCTTCTATACCCCCACTTTGGAGATGAGGAAACTGAGGCTCAGAGAAGTAGCAAACTCAAGAGCAAAGAGCTGGGCAAGCTTGGCAAGAAAAGGGGGCCCTAGAAGAGTAAAAAGTATCTGAGGTCAGCAGAATAGCCGCCAAGGGTCCACGCCCCTCTAAAGGCAAAAAAGAAAAGGATGAAGCAACAGAGAATGATTTGTTATTTTATCACTGGCTGAGATGGATTGAGCTTTTGCTACGTGCCAACAACTGTGTTAAGTGCTTTGCATATACAGTTGTGAGGATGCAGTGAGTAAGTGTTAAGTAATGTTATTCCCATTTTAAAGATGAGGAAAGTGGGGCTTGAAGAGGTTAACTAACCTGCTGAGGTTGCAGAGTTGGTAAACGGCGGAGCTGGAATAAAACTTTGGTGAACAGGACTTTGGGACCTCTTTACAGTCGTGTTCTGTTGTCTCATCCACACTGAGGACACGGATGCCTGCTCAGCAAGTCACCTATAACTTCTGGGAGATAAAGACTTGGGGCCTTTAGGGTGGATTCTCCGACTAGATCCTGAGCCCCAGAAATCCCAGAGTCTTGCAATGTGAACCTCACTGTCCCTTCCTTTCTCAGCCCATGACAGCTCAGGCCGAGCCTCTGGTTGGGTGAAGGCTGTTCTGGCTGCCTGTGGTGTCTGGAGCCTGCATTAGTGAGCTGGGTGGGAAGGGCAAGTTAGAGTAGTAGTTCTTAGACTTTGCTGCATATTAGAATCACCATGTTAAAAATCCCAAACCTGTGCTGCAACTCATCCCAATCAAATCAATCTTTAGGGGTAAGACTCCAGGATCAGTATATTTAAAGCTTCCCAGGTGATCCATCAGACTTATAAACTGGTGGTTCAGAATAGCCTCTGCTGCAAAGCAGGTGTTCGCAGGCTAGGCTAGTTTCTGTTTCCAGAGTTAGAAGTGCAGAATTAATTGGTTACACAGACCCAGTATCCAGTGGGGCAATGCTTATATTGGTCAATTTTCTTCTCATTAAAATAGTAGCTTTCAGACTTTGGTATGCATCAAGACATCTGGGGAACTTTTACAAAATGCATATCCTTAGGCCCCACTGCAGATCTGATTCAGAAGTTCTAGGATGGCCCAGGAATCTGCATTAAAAGCAAGCACTTTCTGTGACTGGGTGAGGTCATGATATCCAGGGCCAGCCCCAGAACCCCCTTTGTTTCATGCACATACATGTGAAGTCTTCTCTCTTTGGAGGGGTGAAAAGGTGAGGACAGAGACTGCTGTGGTCACCTGTTGATCCGTGAGGTTTGGTCGTCTTTGCTCAGGGCTGACTGTCCATTGCTAACACGAGAAGGCCTGCCCCCCTATCCTGGATCCCTGCTACTCACCACAGAGCCTTGTTTCATGTCCTGTGTGCAGGCAGCCCTGAGGGAGGAGAAGATGATCCCAATCTGGAAACCTGGCAGCCTTCCTTCTCAGGTTTTAAAAAAATCAGAGTAAATCTCTGCACAACTTGAGTGTTCGGGAGTCTGTCAGCGGCAACCATCCCTAGTCTTCCCCCGGGATCGGTGAACAGCTTCTCTGGGGCTCATTTTAAACTTTTCTTCCAAAGCTGTCAAAAAATAGAGAATAGTCAGAGACTCTCAGAGCTGGAAGGGACCTTGGTGATCTTCCATGCCAGCGTTAATATTCTGTTCATTTATTCATCCAACATATATTTATTAAACACCTACTATATCCAGGCACTGTACCAGGTGCTGGGAATACACAGGCCACAATCAAGAGAGATACTTGGTTTATCCCTCATGGAATTTAAACTTGGGTGGAGGGGCAGATATTATATAACACAAAGAAATACGTAATTATAAATTATGGCGAATGCTCTGAGAATTATGGACACCTAATTTAGAACGATGGGATCAAGGGGGAAGGTGATAGCTAAAGTTCTCACTATATGTAGACCCTGCTGTAAGGGTTTCATATGTATCACTAGACTTAATCCTCACAGTGAGTCTTGGAGGGAGGGAGGTACGTTATTATTGTTCCCTTGTTACAGATGAGGAAACTGAGCCGCGGAGAGGTGGCCAGGCTGGACCTAACACTGAGGTCTGTCTGACTCTCCTACCCTCTCTAATATCCCATCTCAGAGTGGGGAGGTGGGTTGGAAAAACCGATGTTTGTGCAGAGAGAGAGCTGAGGGATGAGGTGAGGGTGAAGCAAAACCAGAGAAGTTAAGAAAATGCTGCCAATCCTGGCCACGTATGGAGCGCTTAGATGCTAAGCGCTGTGCAAAATGCGTTATTAAAATTATCTCACTGAATTCTGCAACAGCTAGGAAAAGTAGGAATCCTTATTCCCTTTTTTGCAGGCAAGGAAACTGAGGCTTTGAGAGGTAAAGTTCCCAGACGGTGGACACTCTGAATCTTGCCCTGTCTGGGCTTCTTGGATCTCACCTGTTGGGTTTGCTAATCATGAACAGTGGGTGACAAGGGGGATTACTTCAGAGCCCTCAGGCCTGCTTGTCCTGGCTGGGGAGAACCCAGAGGAAGGAGGAACAAAGGACTTCTTTGGGGCATGGCTGCCCCTCTGTGCTGTGAACCATCTCCATTTTCCTTTCATCTGGCAAGAGCCCCCAGGCCAGCCTTCTTCTAGGTCTGATGGCCCAGGACCTCTGACTTGTTGCTAATTAGTTAGATGCTTGTCACCTGCAGTTCCGTCCTTCCTTTTCTGTCTGGTGCCTCCCCGAATACCCTCCCTGCGTGTTCACCTGAGGTCGCCTCTGCCCTCGAGGCCTGTGGTCCCACTGGCCCACCTTGAGCTGATCTGCACTGGGCCGATGTGAGTTGAGGTGGGAAGAAGGACAGGGACTCAGGTCACAAAATTGGTCTAGAGCCACGAGAGAGAGGCAAGAATATGTGAGAAGCGGAAGGAGATGTGTTAATGGGTCATTGATAAAATACTAACTTCCTGAAAAGCTTGCCAGGACACGGGAGTTCATTTCTTCAGCATCCTTTCCCTGACCTGCAGGTGAGTGAATGTGCCCATGTAGACAAGTGCCCCACGAGACGGCGGCTTCTCCGTGCCCTGCCTGGAATCGCCTCCAGGGTTGACGGGATGGTCTGGCAAAGCGGGGGGAGCACCCTAAGGGAGCAGAGTAGCTTTTTGCCTGCTTTTCTCCTGGCCCTGGAGTAATGGGGATTGCCTCAATATTGGGCTCTGCTTCTGATGAGGATAACACTTGAAGGCAGTCGCTTGACTCCCCAGATGCCTGGAATCAAGACACAAAAGGGAAGGCGGGGAAGCTTTCCGAGAAGGGGTGAGATGTGTGGGAGGGAGGAAGGGTGGCTCGTGTGTGGGTTGCGCGTTTGGATGACAGTCACTCTTTCTTTTTTTGTATATGTGTGGTTCTTTTTTTCTTTTCTTTTCTTCTTCTTTTTTTTTTTTACAACAATTAACTCCTTATAAAAATGACTTAATGATTTTCTTATTGCAAAATATTACTTGTTCATTACAGAACATTTAGAAAATACTGGAAAAAAAAAACTCACCTGTAAGTCCCCAACTCCAAAAATAACCAATGGGGAAATTTCGATTTCTATTTTCCAGCTTAATATCTAAGCATCCACAATCCAGGGTGTGCTATTCTGTTTCTAAAGACATTCCTTCACTCATTTAACAAGTACTAATTGAGTGCCTGCTCTGTGCCATGCACTGAAATCACATTTTGGAGGCTGTCACACTAGCTCGATTTTCACTTAAAGATACATCATGAGCACTTTTCCACAACAGCCACTCGTGCTGTTGAGCTTCCAGATTTAGATTTTGGGTGTAACGAGGCAGTTGGCAAATCTTGGCATCTGAAGTCTCATGTCTTAAGAAGGAAGGAAAGATTGCTGAGCCTCTCTCCTCAGCACATAAGGCAGGTGCTGTGTTAGTCTCCTTGGGGGGAAATGTGTTCCTTTACCTTGGAAAGAAGGAAGGGACAGGTTTGGAGGGTGGGAAAAACTCTAACCCTTTATTAGTGTTAGAGTCTGGGATTTCTCCAAATGAGGGGTTTGGAAAGGAGAGATTCCATTCTCCTGTATAGAATCCCAGCATTTTAGATAGTGGGTGGCATGTTAGAGCATGGCTAGCTCGCCTTCTTCAATGTATAGATGAGGGCCATCAGCAGTCAGATGATCTGCCCGAGGACAAACACATGGTTGACGGCACAGCTGGGACTGGAGCCTGGGGAGCGGTGCTAGGGAGAGTTGCACGGCGGTCGGAGATGGATTTGGTAGAAGTGGTTCAGAGAGACCCCTTGCTGGGCAGATGGAGGGACTCCACTGGCCTTGCTTGAGTTTGGTTACTGTGTTTAAAAGAGGTTTGCAATACAGGTTTGATTTGCTGATCTCCTACCCCATTCCTTATCTACAGTATACTCCATGCCACCATCTCTCAAATGCACATCTGTGGTTCCACAGAGGCCTGGGGCGGGGTGGGGGTGGGATGGAGAGAGGAATGCCCTCTGGAAAGTCAGTACTGCTCATAGACCCATCTGGTCCAGTGCAGGCTTCCATGAACTCAACTCAGCAAATCGCTCCTGGACCCTTCCTTTGCCCGGGGCATTGTGTTTAGTGCTAGGGATACAGAGAAAAGTGATAGTTGACATTCTCTAGTAAAGGACATTATGAATGTATACATCGTAGCGGGAGGCCTGGATCCAGGATAGAAGGGGGTTTCCATGGAGGGGATGCTTATTTTTTGCCAGAGAAGGGAGTGTGACGAAGGCTTCACTGAGGTGGTGGAATTCATAAACAGTGACATCAGCAGATGGGGAAGAAGGACCAAGGATGATAGGCCAAGGAAATGGCATGAGGAAAAGAAAGAAAATGAGGAATTCCCTCCGATAAACAGGAGATTGACCTTTATAGCAATGGGTGGAGGACTGAGTGAGCGTGGGGCTGGAAGGTATGTTTAGGCAAGTTTTTGAATAACCTGAAATGGTAGGTGTTTCAGTTAGCATGATCCCTAGCAGGGGGACTCCCAACTCAATCAGGCTTAACCATGGAGGGAATTTTGGGGGGTAGGTTCACATAACTAAAATTTTAGAGAATGGATCTCAGCTTTGGTTCGGTCTAAGGCTGTCCAATATTATCAGAGGCTCAGGCTGGTTCGCCCCTGGTAGTAAAATGCTCTGCAGCTCTAGACCTCAGGTCAGCAGCCTGACCCGTAAGAGCTAGAGAAAACTTCTCCCTTAGCCATTGAAGAAAAATCTTGGGCTTCACTTGGGTTGGACCAGCTTAGGTCACATGCCCCTCTCTGAACCAATTGCAATTTGATTCCCTCCCCTGGAGCTGGGGGTGGAGCCAACACACCCCAACTACATGGCTGCTTTGCCATGGGTGGGGTCTGGTGTGGGTGCTGGGAGATGCAAATCGTAGGCAAAGGCATTTAGACTTTAGTCTGTTTGTCCCCGGGAACATGGGATGAATTAGAGCAGTGGTGGCTTATTCACATGTGGTGTAGGAGCAGAACTCTGGAGGCAGGATGGAGAAGTCACTGGATTTGGCAGAATCGGAGGCAAGGAGGGCACTACCTGGCTGACACTGGCTCTACTGGCCACTGAGCCAAGTCCAGACTATGGTCCATGTGGGTGCATCTGATTCATCCTGGCACAGGGCAGGAAGGAGGAAAGGCGGAACAAGGGAGTAACTACAAAGGACCAAGCCAGTCTTCATCTGTCAACATTGTTCTCCTGCAGATTTTGTCATTTTTCAGAGAGAAAAGGCTAAGAATCTTTCAGGGAAGCCTGAGGGTTGGTGCTTCTTGCAAAATACTTCAGAAGGGCCTGTGGTTTCCTAGGTAGAGCCTGAGGTGCGGGAACCTGAGTTTATACTTTGTGGATCTGAGTTTTTTATTCCTTTTGCAGCATGGACATGCATGGCTCCTCCAGCATCAGCTTTGACTGATAGGTGGCTTCGCAGCATCACCATTTCCTTAGGGACCTGATGACTTCAGAGCTGCTGTGCTGGTTTCCGTTTATGTTTAGTTGGACCTTGCTGGACTGTTTGTGCTCTGAACTGTGCTTGGAGAATTAATTGCTTTATGCCGCAAAGTCAATAGGATGCTTTTTGTTTCTGTTCCTTGAAATGGAGATAGAAGCCTTTTTACTAGGAGATCCCTTGTGAACTGGCAAAAGGGGGTTCTTCTGACTTGGTGATTTTCCTCCTGTGTGTGAATCTGTATAGGTAGCTGAAAATTGAGCTAGCGTAGAGGGGATAAAAGGAGCAGGCTGGCAGTGAGAACATGATGCTCTCGGGTTTCAGGACGGTCATATTGCTCTGAGTTGGCTTTTGGGGGAGCCCTAGACTTGGGGCAAAAGAGCTGTGTTTGAATGTTAGCTTTGTCATTCATAGCCACATGGCCTTGGACACTTGGCTTTGAAGTTTCAGAGGACAGCTGTGGAGGACCTACTGTATCGCAGGGCTGCCTTGAACGTGTGATTGCTTCTTATTTTGAAGTGGCCCTGAAGTAGCAGTGAGAACGGAGCCCTAGGTTCTGAGGAGCTTCTCTGTGCAATGCACTGTGCCTAAACTGTTCGCATGCTCTCCAGCTCCTCATGACGGCCCATGAGACAGGTAGCGGCGTCTTCATTTCAAAGATGAGATAAATGGAATCTCAGAGAGGTTAAGTAATTCACCCAAGGCTTCTCAGCAAGTGAATGAGATGTAAAGCCAGTGGTTTCTGACTTCAAAGCCTGTAGTGCTCTGAGTATCAAGGTATGACAAGGGAAGCATCATGAGCTTTGGTTTAGGGTAACTCCCTGCTTGTTATTTACTAGCTAAGTAGATACTTCACCTCCTGAGCCACTTGGATTTACAGCTCTATTGTGACTCCTACCTCAGGGCTACTTCAAAATGAGAAAATTCACAGGTCCAAGGCAGCCCTGGAACATAGTAGGTCCTGCATAGCTGTTCTCTGAAACTTCAAAGCCAAGCGTCCAAGGCCATATGAGTATTAACAATGAAGCTAATATTCAAGTGTCGTTATCTATAAATCAGAGGTAATAACATCATATTTGTAGTTGGGATGGCTTAGAATCAGGTGACTTGTCCGAGGTCATCTAGTTGGTAAGGTGACTCGGCCGAGATTAGAACCCTTTGTGGTCTAATCCACATGCCACTCCCCTTTCTATACTACTTTGTGGTTCTGCCTGGTATATAAGAGCCATTACCACAGTAATACTGGTGGTGATAATCGTTATTTTCTGTTGGTCAGATTCTGCTAATAGAAAGCTTCTGCTTCCGGTGACAGATAGGACAGGCAAGGAGGTTTTCTTTTCATCTTTCCCTTTCCCTCCAAATACATCTCTCAGGGTTTTCTTGGGAGTAGGATTTGAAGAAATGAGACTAGGGCCAAGTGGAAAGGTGAGCTGTTAGGATGTAAGGTTTTGGGGGGCGGATGTGGCATAGGTCAAGGCAGGAGGTGAGAGAGATCATCAGATAGCTCGGTGGAACATGCTGGAATCTTTTATGTGTGCTACAGAGGAAGAGAAGTCCCTAGGAGGTGGTGTTGGGGAGCTTGGGCTCACCGTGTGTTCTTGGACTTTTCTAAAGTATGTATTCAGTAAACTAGCATGTAGAGAGCACGCGTGTGTCATATGATTGTGTTCCTCACACCCCGTAAGGTTGATATGATCACCCTCGTTTAGGGAAGGAGGGATTAAATTGCTCATGACTCCCTAGCCAGTGAGCCTCAGAACCAGGATGCAAAACAGGACTACAGGATGCAAGGCTTTTCCACTATAGAATATCTGTATTTAGAAAAACTTGCCCTTTCGACATGTTTCACAGACTCCTAAAAGATTCCATTTTACCTTCCACCCTCTGATGGTTGAGGAAACAGAGGCTTAGTGGCCAAATGATTTGACCAAAGTCCCACAGTGGGAGGAGCCATCTGAGGTCAAGGTCATGAGATCTCCAGGTAATGGTTACTTCAAAATGTATAGCAGATACCTGGGGTGCCTGCCCACGCAGGGAACTGACGAGAAGTGAGGGGGCATTAGGGCTACAGTGCTGTAGGCTTGTGTTTAGAGCCTGATTTCGGGTCCCTTGGAGGATTTGGGACAAATCAGGAAACCGAGGCAGAAGCCCATGCATAAGAGCTAGACGTTACTTTGGGCCCTTGGATGCTGAGGCAACAAGAGCAATTGAAGATCTCGTAAGGAGGTCGGGCTCAGCTTACTGAATGGGGAAGGTACAGGCTGCCATGTTCCTGGATTCACTGGCCATGTGGTTATTATAATCTGGATTTCTTAAGGCCTGATGCATGGGTTCTCAATCAGACTGACCCAGATGTGAATGTGAGTGAATCTGTTCTATGAGTACAAACTTTGGGCAAGTGACTTCCCCTCTCTGAGTCTCAGATTTGTCATTTACAAAACAGGAATAAAGTCACACCCACCCCACAGGTCAATTGGGAATATTAAGTGAGGAATTATAAGTAGACTGCCTAGTTTAGGGCTCTCAGAATTAATTATATGTCTGGCCTGGACCTTGCACTTGAACTCAAACTTGTACATCCACCTGCTTGATCATCAGCTCTACCTGTTTGTTTAATACTAATTCAACTCAAATTTTACACGCTTTAACATCTTTTGATTATACGTTCTGCTCCCACCTACTCTTCCCAGATGGGGAACTCCATCCTCTTAGTTGCTCACCGGGACACACTTAGAATTGTTTTTGACTCGTTTCTTGCTCTCACATCCCACGTTCAATCTATCAACCAAGCCGGTAGCCTCTCATTTAAAAGCTAAATCCAGAATATATCCAGACTTCTTAGCCCTGTGGTCCAAGCCACCGCTACCACCTCTCACCTGCACTATTGCAATGAACTCCCTACTGGACTCCTGCTTCCACTCTTTTTTTCTTAACATCTTTATTGGAGTATAAATGGTTTACAATGGTGTGTTAGTTTCTGCTTTATAACAAAGTGAATCAGCTATACATATACATATGTTCCCATATCTCTTGCATCTCCCTCCCTTTCACCCTCCCTATCCCACCCCTCTAGGTGGTCACAAAGCATGGAGCTGATCTCCCTGTGCTATGTGGCTGCTTCCTACTAGCCATCTGTTTTACATTTGGTAGTGTATATATGTCCATGCCACTCTCTCCCTTTGTCCCAGCTTCCCCTTCCCCCTCCCTGTGTCCTCAAGTCCATTCTCTACGTCTGTGTCTTTATTCCTGTCCTGCCCCTAGGTTCTTCAGAACATTTTTTTTTTTCTTAGATTCCATATATATGTGTTAGCATACAGTATTTCTTTTCCTCTTTCTGACTTACTTCACTCTGTATGACAGACTCTGGGTCCATCCACCTCACTACAAATAACTCAATTTCATTTCTTTTTATGGCTGAGTAATATTCCATTGTATATATGTGCCACATCTTCTTTATCCATTCATCTGTTGATGGACACTTAGGTTGCTGCTTCCACTCTTGACTCTATACTTTTTTTCTTTCTTCACACAGCAAGCTGGAATGAGCCTTTAAAGTGAAAGTCTGATTATGTCATTGCATTCAAAAGGCTCCTATAGCTTCCGATACCACCCCGAGTGAGCCCCAGAGTCCTGAGTCTGACTGGCAAGCCCTACCAGATCTAGTCTCAGCAACTTTCTACCTTCCTCTCCTTCCACTTTCCTTCTCACTCGTGCTGTTCCAGTCACACGAGTCTCCTTGCTGCTCCTTGGACTCGACAAGTCCAGTACAACCTCCAAGCCTTTGTCCTGGCTGTTTCCTCAGCTGCTTCCCTTCCCCAGGCCTCTGCAGAAGTGAACCTCATTGGACAAACCTTCCCCCTGACCCTTTCCAGAACAGCACTTCCCTCCCCAGCACTCTTATCCCTCTTATGTTACTTAATTTTCATAGCACCTACCACCATGTGACAGGTTACATATGTGTTTGTTTTGCTCATTGTCTGTCTGCCCCAGTAGGACATCCTCACCCCAAGGGCTGGCTGGGACTTTGTTTTGTTCACAAACAGCACCTTGCATGGGGATGAATGAGTACCGTCCTTCCTGCTTCCACAGTTCAGGTCCCTTGTTACGTCAGGCCACTTCTTGCCTAGTCCTTGAGGGTCAAATGAGAATGATTCATCATCCTTAGTTCTCTATCATGAACTACCTTTGGAGACAAGGCCTAGAACTTCTTGAAGTAACTTTATATTTTTTCTCATTTTAAAAAGGAATACATGTGCCATGTACATTGTGGGGGGAAAAAAAGAGAATCAAAACAAAATTCTGTAGACAGAGAAATGCATGAAGAAGAAATTGAAGATCACCTGGAATCCCTCCTCCCAGAAGGAACCACTGTCACTGTCGAGAGGCGCACCCCTCAGGCTTTCCTCCGAACCACAGGTTTTCTTTCTTGGGGAGAGGGATGAATTGGGAGGAGTAGTCTACAAATGAAGGATATTATTAAGGAAATGTGTAACGAAATGACAGTGACACTAACAGTGTTGTCTGGTGGAAAGTGGTGTGACTAGGAATTGGAAGAATTTGGCCTCCATCAGTGACTCTCTTTCATATATTGACACATCAGTTTGTTTCTAATCAGATAAAAGTCTCTACACAGGGAAGAGGAAGAGACACCGCAGGAAAGGTAAAAGAGAAATTCATTTCCCTTTATTTTGCTTATATTTCAAAGCATCTACTTGCATGGAGCTTTCTTTAAGGCCATGAGAACTGTGTGTTTCAGTGCAATCAGAGTCATAATTGGCGGGATTCGTGGAGCTGGGTCGGGGGCATGGGAGCTGACAGCAGTGGAGGGACCACTTACGTGGTGTCAGGAGCTCTACGGTAGTTAACTCACTTAGTCCTCACGGCAGTCTTGTGTGGTAGGCATTGTGAGTCACGTTATGTGCTCTTGTTATGGGTGAGAGCACAGAGACTTGGAGAGGCTGGGTGACTTCTCCAGGTACACCCCTCGGGAGTGATACATGATCCAAACCCAGGCTGTTGGACTCCAGAGCCTGTGTTGGTAACCAGAGTGAAACATGCTCCCGGGGCAGTCAGAACGGACAGGCAGGAGGGCCAGCATGGATATGCACTTGATGAAACTGAGGGAGGAGGCTGGGGCTTTCTGGGGATCTGCCGGCCCCCAGAGTTGCTCTGCCATGTGGCCAGATGGGCTGCGAGAGCCCGGCTCTGTGTCTTTGGCTGGGAGGTTGGCTCCCAGGCAGGTGCAGTGCCGGTGTGCTGGTGTGAGAAGGTTGGAGGAGGTGCCACCAGGTGAAATAAGGACAGTCTTGAAATGGGCGTGGCAGGGGAGCCGCAGGGCCACCCACATCGCTCTCCAGCTCAGGGCTTTTGTGGCAAGTGGCTCCCTACAGATGAATGTGGGACTCCAGAAACTTGGAGTAAACAGGGATCTTAAATCGTCCCTTCTCCTCTTCGAGCTGTGAGCAAACTTTGAGTATCTGGCCCTGATGATAGGGACTGCGGGTAGGGGTCGGAGGGCTGCTTTTTGTGTTCATGAAGACCACGCCAGTGCCAGTGAACCGAGGTGCAGATTCTTAAAATTCCTGTGGGGACGGGGCCATGAGGCCCCAGCATTGGATCCGAGTTGTAGCCGTGCTCTCTTCTGCCGCCGGAGTGTTGTGTGTGTTTGCGTGTGTGAGTGCGTGCGCACAGGCTGTGTGTTGTTTGGATATTGTTACACCGCCCAAGGGTAGGAGATGGCTCCTGGGAATTAATGCTGCTCAGATGTTAAACTGATACTTACGCTCAGATCTTATCCACAGAGTGAGGAGATGCCTGTGGTTTCATTGTCACTCCTGAGCCTTGAGACCGGAGCGAGAAGGAAGGCGAGAGGGATTCTTCACTCAGGTGGTGGTGCAGGGTTTGGTGTGGCTGCTTATTTAAGCTTTCGCTGGGTTGGAAATGTTGAACTCAGTGTTGCCCTGCAAAATACCCTGTTTCTCAGGGAAAAAGAAGTCCTCTTGGATTCCATTCATTCAGCAGGAGCACCTGCTGGGTCCAGACACTGTGCCGGGTGCTGGAGATGGAGTGGGGTCAGCGGTGTGGGTGACAGCTGGCAGAGCTGAGGCATGTTTTGGTGGTACCATTGACTGGAGTTGATGATGAATTGGATATGGGGATGAGGGAGAGATCCGTGTGGAGAACAACTCCCAGGGTGTCGATGTGAGTCGCCATCAGAAGCTTGGCACCAGAACTCCTCTCCCAGGGAGGGTGGCATGGCTCCAGATTGCTAGGGCAGATTTCAAGTATTTCAAAAAGGGGAGGGGTAGGAGAGGCCCCGAGAGGTGTCAGCCACTGAGCCTGAACATGTGCATTTTTCTCTTCCTTACAAGAAGTGGGCACTCAGCAGTACTTCCCAGTTCCTCCTCAGTGTGCCCAGTGCCTTCTGCCTTCCTGATCCCCCACCTCTATATGGAATAAGAATATGAGGAGGGGAAATGGACTGACTGAACATTTACCAGGCTAAGGGAAACTTCGGAAAGCCTGTTCAGCTTAGGACCCAGGCAGGTCCCAAATAGTTTCAAGTCCAATTCTGATAAAGTAGATACCATTATCACAGATGACTCAGCTGATAATCTTTCAAACAGTTATGAAATAGTGGAATATTAGTGCTAAAATGAAACTTTGGAACCTGTCTAATTTAACCCCCTATTCTAGGGATACACAGACTGAGGCTCAGAGAGGTTAAGGATAGCGTAAAGTCACACAGTAGCTTGGTATGGCTGGACATTGGGACACAATATCGCTTAAGTCATTGTAAAGCTGGCGAGAGGAGGCCCGGAAAACACCAAATGAAGCGTTCTGAGAGTCAGCACAGTGTTATTTAGGAGTTTCAGGCTACCCCAGGAGTCTGCTGGAGTGGAGGGTAAGGACTCCTGTCCTGTAAAAGAACTGGCTCTCTCTTTTACTAAGAAACTTGGTGTCAAGTGGAAATGGGACTAAAGGGGTCAAGGATACAGCTGAACTGGTTTGAAGACAGAGTTCAAGGTCATCTGTCAGCCCATGCCCTTGGGAAGTCCTCTCCCCAGGTACTGTGGCCATTGATGTGTGGTGGCTTGAGGGCCACCTTCTTTGTCTCTCTCCCTGCCTCCCCCACCTGTTCTGCTAGACTTGGTATCATAGTGCCTGTTTTCTGTAGCTGGCTCTCAGGCTAATTCTAGCCCCCTGCCTTTGGAATATGCCCCATAGGAATGGAGAGGAGACTCAGCCTATGCTCTAGTCCAGTGGAGATGATGCAAGCTGGGTTTGGGGCAGAGGCGTGATGCCCATGTCAGTCCATTTCCTCCACGTGGTAAAGGTTTTCTGGGTGAAATGCACTGAGTGCAATGGTTGGAAACCACAGATTATCCCCATTGTGGCCTTGCTTTGGCCTTTTGATAGGCAATGTGGTATTGAGTATAGAGAACTGCAGAGCTGTTCTCTGACACTTGAAATGGAGGTTCACATCGGACACTTCTCACATCTTGTCCCGCAGAGGTGGGAGAGGGTCAGGGCTGTGAGTTCCAGCTGGTATCTAGGCTCAGCCCATTGGGAGAGAGCCCACTGGGGAGACAGCCCTGACAGCCACCGGTGTGAGCCTCTTGACCTCTGATGTGTTGCTTCTCTGACCTCTGGGGCAGCTGTGGCTCAGTCGCTCAGAATGTAGATGCCTAGAATGTGTGGACAAGGTGAAGTCATTGCCACCTTTGCCCCCTCGTGGTCAGGGCCTGGCCTGGGCAGGAGGAGGGAGGACAGACATCTACCATGTTGGCCTGGGACCTTGGGCAGAGTAGGGGAGCCACCCCAGCTGGTGGGCTAAGAGGAGGATAGCGTGAGATGTGCCAGAATGAGCAGAGGGGCTCCAGAGATGGATGGCAAGGGGAGGGGACAATAGTCACAGAGCAGGGCAGAATGCTGCAGTGTCCTGGGGTGACCATCTTGGGCCCCATCCTGGTCAATGCCTGACTGGGCCTGAATTTCAGCCCCCAGCCCTCTCGGGGGCCCAGACTGCGATCTGCGCCCTGGCTGATGCTGCCCCCGTGGCACTGGTTTGAGCGCCATTTGTCTTTGCGTCTGATCTGCAATGTGTGCAGATGCACTTATGGCTCAACTGATGACCTGTCTTCTGGAGCGCTCAGGGGATCCTGGGAGGCTCAGTCGCTCTGACGTTTCAGAGGTGTTAAGAAGTTCTTGGTGGAGATTTGCGTGGGGAGGTTAATTATGGCTGCTCCCCCTCCCGTCTTTTTATCCCCCATCTGGTAACCTTGGCTCAATTTAAGTAAGTACTCAAGCTGAGATAATGTTTAAGGACTGTAGTTCTTAAAAAATAAGTTCACAGGAAAAGCAGGGAAAATGAACATGAAGAGGCTACTATGAACCAGGCACTGTGCTTGGCACTTTCATATGCATTATCCACTTGTATCTTCATAGTGATCCTGGAGGGTGTTCATTGGTTCATTCATTCATTCATTCAGTGTTTGTTGAGCACGTAATACATGCAAGGTAGCATTCTAGGCTCTGGTGATACAGCAGAGCATAGCACAGACCAGGTTTTCTGCTCTCATAGAGCTCAGGTTCTAGTGAGAAGGGTAATAGACAATCAACACATAAAAATTAGACAATTTCAGACAGAAGCAACTGTCAGGAAGGAAATAAAATCAGATAAAGGGCAGGTGGGTGACTTGGAAGGGCTGCAGGGAATGCCGTTTGTGAAGATGACATCTAAGCTAAGACCTGAATTATGAAAGAGCCGTGGAAATGCTGGGGAGGGGCCTTCCCACAGGGAGCAGCAAGTACAGGTGTCCCGGATGGGTGGGAACTCGGCCAGTGTGAGGAGAGACAGATTTGTTTCCTCCATTCTCCAGACAAGGATACTGAAGCTTAGAACCCAGCTTGTCCACTATCAGCCAGCTAACTGGAGAAGATTTTGTCAGTTCAAACCCATGATCTTTCCACTGTAAGCTGCTGCCGTCAGTAAATGCCTAGCTGTGTTCATTTGTAACAAAGGCCTTTTCACTCATCGTCTTAGTCCATACCCGTAAACTATTGTTAGCCCTATTTTACAGAAGAGCAAACTGAGACTCAAGTCTCAGTCAAGTACCTTATCCAACGTCCCAGCTGAAAATCCGAGAAGGTGGGACTCCAACTTGGGTCTGTATGACTGGCAGCTGTACTTAGTCACCACAACATGGGATGGTAGATTTGATACCTGTGGGCCAGGGGAGATTTCTTCCACTTTAGAGATGAGACGACTGCACACCAGGAAGTCTGATGCTTCTTCTGTGTCACCAGCCAGAAAGTATAGGGGTGGGGGCTGATACTCAGCTCTCCCACCCACTGGGTGGGCTCCTTCTTCTCTAAATACTGCGTTTGTCTATGTCGGGTGCCCATGAGGGGCTGCTTGGCAGTGTCACCACCACTCGGGGCCTACTTGCCACTGTTTGCCGTAGAGGATTGATTCCCAGTCTTAGGTGTGGGCTCCGTGAGAGGTAAATCATCTGAAAATAGCTGAGCACCTGTTACGGGTTAGGAATTATGCTAAGCACTGTGACAGAACATGAGGTGAGCTGTTTGGTTCATCCCGGTGATGGAAAATAATCGCCCGAGGGTGCCAGAAACGCTTGACTCCAGCCCCTTCTTGTGGTGTTGGGGAGAAAAGACCAGTTAGACACTGTCCTTGCCCCAAAGACTCTCACAGTCTAGTTGGGAGGAAAGAACAATAAACACAACCATAATATGTTGTAGTAGGACCCACTTATCTATTTATTAGGTGATTGTTGAGTTTCTACACTGGCCAAGTACTGTGGCAGGTCTGGGGGTACAGTGGTAAAAAGGGCCGACAAGTCCTCTCCTTCATGGAGCTTACATTTGCAGGGAGGGAAAGTGAGCAAAGAGGTACTGAAAATCCAAGTACAAACTGGGATAAAGCTATGAAGGAGGGCTTGAGGGAGCTGTTTGACCCTAATGGGAGGTTCGTCAAGTGCATTGGAGAAGGCTTCCCTATGGAAGAAATGCTTTGAAGTGATGGGTGAGTTAGTTAGAAGGTTCTGATGGAGGCAGCCATAGGTTATCAGAGGGACACCAAGGAGGTCACCTAGCCTGACTTCAGAGTAATGGTCAGGTGGTGACACCCCCCTGGGCTTGAAGGAGTCTGACGAGGAGATTCAGGACCGGAGGGTATGTCATGGGCAGTGGGGGGTGCGTATCCTACACACACACATTTTGGCATCACTCCGCGTGATCTCCTTAGGAGACCTTTCTGCTCCACCCACAGGAAGCCGAAGAAGTGTGGCAGTTTGCTTAGGTCTTGAATGTCTGTTCTCTGGCTCTTTCCTTTGAACTTCTCCCGCGGCTCTGTGAATGCTAATGCCAGGATATCAATTATCCAATAGGCTTCGGCCCTTGCCCAGCCGGTCTGTTCGCTCAGCGGCCCCCATGCATAATCGATACGGGAGGCTGCCACTGCTTTTAGCTGGGGTGCTGGAGACCTTCCACTTTCACGGAGCTCAGCCGTGCACTGGCTTTCTCCTCCATGCCGTGCCCCTCCTCCGCTCTTCCTCTGGCTTCCACCTAACTCTGTAAGGCTGCACTGCAGGATTTTGCAGGTGGGCCACAGTTCCTGTAACTGTACCGAACCCTCATACACAGCAGCTGGGGAGATGCTTGGTTGTACCTCAGCTCAAGCACTGCTAGGCTGCTGGCATGCGGGCCTTTCACTTGGCTTTTCCTCTTGCCGTTCTTGGTCCTTCCAAGGGCTTCTGACCACTTCTGAAGTGTCCAAGTCTTGGCAGACAGGCTGGCAAGAGAGAGTGTGAGTTCCCTTATATCCTTCCTGGCTGGGTATTTACTAGGTGGGGCAGTCTTACCTCCCCCTCTCTTGGTGAGAAGAGCTGGGTTGGCCCTGACATGTCCCTTCTTGGGGTATCCATGACCCAACATTTATCCCTCTGAGACATTGCTGTGGTCATTTCCTTCCCATTGCTTCCTCCCGTCCTGCCCAGATCAGGGAGGAGAGGGGATGACTTCTAAAATACCTCCAAACGGTGGGAGATGTTGTTGTCTCCTCTGACACCGTCCCCCTCCATCCCATCCTATTGTCCCTCCCACAATGTCAATGGAGTGCTGACTGTATAGTTAGAGAAACATGACCCACCTTATAGCTTTTCCAACCTAGAGCAAGGGACATTTGACAGTGTTTCCAGTTGAGGAAAGAATATGACTCAGATTCATCTCTGCCCTTTGTAAAACCCTGGACCCAGGTCCACCCTTCACACTTGTTCTTTGGCTGCTGTTCTGCTGGTCACAAATCTAAGGTTTTGGTACAGCTCTGGGCTGGGAAGTGCTCTGCTGGGCTGGATTCTGCCTGGAACATGAGTTTGATTTTCTTCTTTTGTTCCCCTCCCAGCTTAGCTACACCTTGTTCTGAGAGAAGCTGCCCTTCCCATCACCCCTGCTGAGTGGACAGCAGCCCTGCTTTGTATCCTGTGACCTTGCCCACCCTACCCCATCGCCATGGCTTTCTGTGCCAGAGGGGAGCCCCCATGGCTGCCCAGCCACATCCTGGCCTGCAAGCTAGAGCTTAAAAAAGATGAGTCAGGCTGACGGCTCTGCTCCCTCAGGAGTTTGGAATTGGGAAATGGAGCTGGTAGTGGGGGTTTCTGAGCTAAAACATCATGATTTAGTCCTAACTGACCTTAGGAGACGGTGACCAGCAGAGAGTGAAGATGGAGCACGATGCCGAAAGCAGAGCAGTAGCGCCCTGAAGGAAAGGAAAAGGGAAAAGAGGGTGTAGCTCCTCCTGTGCTGACGGCTTTGTGGTCCCAGCCTGCCCTGCTCCTCATATCTTCCCAACAAACCCTTATCCTAACCATACTTGGAGGGAGACTTTGTTTCTTACAAATCTAAGGTTTATTAAAACGTCCAAGTCCTCTGAGTTGTCCAGCACTTAGGTGAGGGCGACAGAACAGACTTTTGTCAAATGGTTGGCTGGGAGTAGAGTTTAGAGTTGTGTCTCATTTCAGGTAGCGTCTAGCAAAATTTAGATGCCAGCTCATTTCCTGTAGTTTGGGGAAAATTCCTGGAAGATTCTTTTTTTTTAAATTTATTTTTAATTTATTTATTTTTGGCTGTGTTGGGTCTTCATTGCTGTGCGTGGGCTTTCTCTAGTTGTGGCGAGCGGGGGCTACTCTTCGTTGTGGTGCGCGGGCTTCTCATTGCAGTGGCTTATCTTGTTGTGGAGCATGGGCTCTAGGCGTATGGGCTTCAGTAGTTGTGGCACATGGGCTCAGTAGTTGTGGCTCGTGGGTTTTAGAGTGCAGACTCAGTAGTTGTGGCGCACGGGCTTAGTTGCTCCGTGGCATGTGGGATCTTCCCGGACTGGGGCTCGAACCCGTGTCCCCTGCATTGGCAGATGGATTCTTAACCACTGCACCACCAGGGAAGCCCCTGGAAGATTCTTTAACTTGGATTATAGCTGGCAGATTGCTGTCAGGGCCAGGTGATGGGCGTGTGTTGGTCAAATGGTGACTGAGGAAGAAAACCTCTGGCTGATCCCCGGTTGCAGGATGGGGTTCCTGGCTCCAGGGAAAGTTCTAGTGATGCCCAGCAATGGGAGAAACATTGAAGTCCGCAGAAGTATTTTGTTGGAGCCTGCATTGTGGCTTAAAATGGACGTTGATGAGAGGCCAAGATGAACTATCCAGAAAACTGCCAAAGAGGCCTCATGTGAGAGGAGCAAGTGCGCCACCGGCCAGATCCCGGCCAGACCTGCTGGAGGTTGGATGAGCGATTGGGTGCCCGGGGGACCCACAGAGGTGTCCAGCCAGTTTGTCTACCGGGGCCTGGTTGAATCTGAGGTCACACTCCCAAAGGCCTTTGAAATGTGGCAGTTGAAGCCAGGTGTCATGCCTTCTGGTTTTCCTTAATCGTAAACAATAATAAGAGCAAAAAAAAAAAAAAAAAAAAAAAAATAATAAGAGCAGCTAACATTTATTGTGCCAGGTGCTCTGTTAACTATTTCACAGGCTTTTGAAAAAAGATTCCTGTGAACAGAGCTATAAGGTAGTTATCATTATTTCCCTGTTTGACGGATGAGAAACTAGGGTGTAGAAAACGGAACTGACTTTCCTAAGGCCATATGACTAGCCCGAGGTGAGCGGACCATGGATCCTGGTGTCTGACCACGCGGCCATGCTCTTAAGCCTACTCTGGAACTTTATTGGTTAATATACACCCCGAACCTCAGCTGGGCTCCCATTTTCTTTCTTTGGCTATGTCCCACTGAGCACCCCAGTGTCCCAGGAGGTTTGCCAAACCCCAGAGGCTGGAAGACACCTGTTGATGTGAGCAGCTGCCTCGCCCTTTCTGAAGCAGGGCCAACCCAACCTGCTCTGAGCCAGGGAGGGACTGAACACATTACGTAGGAGTAGCTGTCCCCCCAGAATGATGTCATAGACTTTTGTACCTGTAGCTTCTGGTACCAGCTGCTTCTGGAAATGAAGCAAAGCCCTGCAAGGTGGAGATGGATGGAGGAGACCTAGGGTGTGTGCTGACTTGAAGATTCCCCCCTTTGGATTGTGATAACTCCTGGGGTTCAACAGTTCCGGGCAAAGCTGGTGTAATGGGGGCATTTCAGGAATGGTTTGCTGTCAGGACAGTGGCTGGAAACCCCTCGCTGGTTCATCTGCTCTGTCTAGATTGGGGGAACTTGTATAGCACAGCGGCAGGCGATCTTGGGAAGGAGGCCAGCCTGAATCTTCAGCCATCTGTTAATGGAGCAATAGATTATGTTGTAGCAGGAGCGCGTCACCATAATTGGGCAAAACCATCAGATAAAGTGGCAGAGGAGACTGCGAAAGTGTATATTAGCTGTGGACGTGTAGCTTGGGAGATGGAGTGGGGACTTTGGAAATGGAAATGTCCATCTTAGCGACGCTCAAGTACATATTCTCAAAGTGGGTCCCAGTGTCATCTGGGAACGTATGTGAACTACACATTCTCGGGTCCTGCCCTAGACTTCCTGAGTCTGAAACTCTAGGTAAGGGGCGCAGCAAGCTGCAGTTTAAAACACTTTCCAGGTGATTCTGATACATGCTAATGATTGAGAACCACAGCAGTACAGTAAACTAGCGCAATTAAACTGTAGTATCCTGGACACAGCCTACAGCTCTCAGGCGGAGAAAACCTTGAATTTATATTTATAAAGTGCTGGATTTATATTGTCTAATGAAAAATATACTTAATAAATCCTCTTTGGATTTAATCGGATTAACAACAGTGGTTCCAGTGATTCAGGCAAAGTTCCCCATGGTCCACCCACCCTTGTCACACAAGATCCTTCACTGGACTTGAGTGGAGGAGATCTGTGGTTGACAATGGGTGTTTCCTTAAGGTGACTTGGTGTAGTTGAAGGAGAACCTGCACTGGGGTTCTGGCATTAGTCTCAGGGGCTGTGGCATGGCTCTTCCTGCCTCCTGGGCTCAGGCTCTTCATCTGTGAAGTGAGGATAGATTTGGAACTCTCTAAGGTCCCTTGTGGTGACAGTCCACGGTTCTTAGAGATGTCCCAAGAAAAGGCCATGGTTACGTCATGCTGGCAGCAGAAGTGTTGATGCTGTCATATTTTAAGCCTTAATATTGGAAGTGACAGCCTGCTGACCATCTGGAAGAATCTCCCAGGGCACCAAAGGCCCTGGACCCTGATTTGAGAACTGCATTTTAGGACAGGTGCCTCATTAATAGGAATGACTTCCCGAGAATGTAGCCAAATAGCCCCCCTGACTTTGTACCGGGCTAAATTCTTTACACTGTAGCCTTTTGAGCAGAGAGGTCAATCTGCTCAGAAGGGTCCGTCCCCAGCCCCAGGTCTCTCTCCATCTGACCCCCGATGGCTTCTGCTGTGACTTGAACAGATGTGCGTGCCGAGCTCTGGAGCTCAAGCTCTTCTTTGCGAGGAAGGTGGTGGGAACACTCGGCCTGCAAGCGTCTGTCCTTGCTTGGCTGAAGACACCATTCAGGCGTGGGGGTGGGGGTGGAGGAGCGAGAAGCTGGGGGTGGGAGCAAGGGGGAGCCTGCCTTGAGGACGGCTTGTTCTCCCGTTGCTTTCACGGGACTTTGGCGTCAGAGGGAGAGAACACGTACAAATCTGCTGCAATTGACCTTTTAAGCCAAACCCACTTGTATGTTTGCTACATGAAGGGGCTGCCGACAAGTTGGGCTGGAAGCAGAAGGTGGAGGAGAGAGGAGAAATATCACCGCTTCGGGAGGGGAGCTCATGGGCTGGTGAGAGATGGAGCAGCGGGCAGAGCCAGAACGGCCATGACATGGTTAGACACTCCGACATGCCGCCTTCCATCTTCTTAGAGGCTGCACATCTGAAATGTGGCTCCAGGGCTGCAAGAAGAAAGTGCGATTGAGCACGCACCATTGAAACTTCTCTCTGAGCGAGGTCACCAGGGCAGAAGTGGGTTACAGGGACCAAGACCATTTAATTTAAGGTCCATTTCAGGCTAGGTCCCCGACCTAGGGGAAGGATGGGTAGCTGATTCAGATACAGCTCTGAATGGCAGCCGTGGGGGTGGGAGAAACACCCATAGCAACACCCTTTTATCCCTCCTGGACTTTTTTCTCCACCATTAACATGGCAGGTGTGTTGCTGCCCTGGGTGAGCCTCATCACAGCTTCTAGGATCTGGGAGCAGAGTACCATCCTGGGTAAAGCAGGAGGGGAAACAAAAGGCTGTGTGATTCGAGACTAGCATGACTCCATTTCCCTGCCTGAAAATGCAGGGAACACCTGTTCTTGTCTACAGCCAGAAAGGATTTGACAGAATTTTTAAAATAAAAAGTGAAATGAGGGAAATTTAAATCAGCCTCTGTGAAAGGACTTTGCGGATTCCCTGTCATTTAAAGATGTTGCAGCATTATGGTTTCTGTTTCTGGGAATGTCAAGAGTAAAATGATGTGACATTTGTCAAGTGCTTGGGCTAATCGTATCCAGAACGTTCCACTGGAGGACTCCTCTGGGAGGTCACCTGTCAGGGCTGGAAGGTTGGAGGACAAAGGGAGCAGTGAGGGGGGGAGGTTCAACTAGGTAACGTTAAAGTCCCTCCCAACTCTTAGCTCTAGGATTCTTGGGAAAAATAAATGACGGTGATGGACCTTCTTGTGCAATATGTGTTGATCAAGTGGGCCTTATATCAAGCCCAGTCCCCCTACTAACACCCAGAGAGGGAAGTCTTGGTTGCTAAGGGTGGGGAACATGTCCCTCTCAGCCGATAAGAATCCCTGGCTTTTTCCAGGGACAAAGGCAAGTGAAGGAAATGGAACCAATTTCCAAGTACCATGTGTATTATTCAATTTAATCATCACAATAATCCATTGGATAGATAGGATTACTCTTCACCATGTTCCAGAAGAGGTGCAGAAACATCAAAACACTTGCTTATTGTTGCACAGACAGCGAGTGGAGACATCCAGTATACAGCCCTGGTCTGGGCCATGACTGCCAAACTCTACCTGTCTGGCTGGGTTGAGGGCTTGTCTCTTTGAAGATATACATGAAGAAGATATGAGCATGCAAAGCTTCATAACTGAGTCCCTGGTGCCTTTCTCTTTACACATGATAATGTTTCCTCTTATGTCTGTGTCCCAAGAGAGAGGGTGCTCTGAGCAGTGCTAAAATGGCTTCCGGAGTGCAGCTTGCCCTGGGGCCCTGGGGTTGTGAGTTACTGGGCAGGTGTGGGGCGCCAACCAGGTGCACTGTGGAAGGCTCTTTTTGTGAGGGAGACCCCTCCTCTTTGCTTCAGCCTTTCCCTGCATGAAATGAGGCTTCCTGGGGCCTGGGGAGTATTAATTACTCATTGTTGGTGTCTTGGAGCTGGATAAAGTGTTCTCCCAGTGTTACTGTTTCAGGGTTAGACATCGGCAACTTGTAGCATGGTGTTTGGCTCCAGCTCCCAAGTCTGATTGTTTCTTTGATCCCAGTTTTTCTCAGTGACTTGGCTCAGTTTCAGAACTGGCTGGACAATGTCTCCGGCTCACTTTCTAGTTGTTGTTTTTCTTCTTTTCCCTCTTGAGTATGGCCAAAGGTGGAGGTTGAGAAAGGAGACGTGGTGAACTGAGCTGACCGCCTCGGAGTTTGGAAACCCGAGTTAATTTTGTTTTATTTTCTTCACTGATTTGATAATTTTTAAGTTACCACCTTAACACACAGTATTTATGTATGTAAATAGTACATAATTAATACTGAAAACTTGAAAAACTCAGAAAAGCACGAAGGCCAAAGCAAAAATCACTATTTTCCTACCATGTACCACGATTTACATTTTGGTGTAGAGTCTCCCAGGTATGTGTGTATGTGTGTGTGTGTGAGTGAAATACACTTATTTTTAATTTTTTACAGAAATGAAACACTGTATGTGGTCTTTTTTCCTGCCTTTAGTGTTATAATATGAGTGTATTACTGTGTCAAAAATATTCTTAAACATTTTATTTAAAAGGTTGTAAGGATATAAAATATTCTATTATATAGATGTCACAATTTACTTTATCTCCTATTGTTGGATATTTAGACCCTACATTTTCTTTTTTCTTTTTTCTTTTTTAAAAATTAATTAATTTATTTATTTTTGGCTGTGTTGGGTCTTCCTTGCTGTGTGCGGGCTTTCTCTAGTTGCGGTGAGCAGGGGCTACTCTTCATTGCAGTGCGCAGGCTTCTCATTACGGTGGCTTCTCTTGTTGCGAAGCACGGGCTCTAGGCGCACAGGCTTCAGTAGTTGTGGCACGTGGGCTCAGTAGTTGTGGCTCACGGGCTCTAGAGTGCAGGCTCAGTAGTTGTGGAGCACGGGCCTAGTTGCTCCATGGCATGTGGGATCTTCCCAGGCCAGGGCTCGAACCCATCCATGTCCCCTGCATTGGCAGGCAGATTCTTAACCACTGCGCCACCAGGGAAGCCCAGACCCTACATTTTCTATGATTAGAAATACTACTATTTATCCCTCTAAAGGTTAGGCCATATTACATTTCTACCTGTAGTATATAAGAACAAACATTTTCCAGTACCATTATGATATATTTTGCTAATCTTAGCCTCTTTGATAGGACCAAAAAAAAAAAAAAGCTATTTCATTGTTTCAACCTTAAGCA
Organism: Tursiops truncatus; assembly: GCF_011762595.2. Taxonomy (NCBI): domain Eukaryota; kingdom Metazoa; phylum Chordata; class Mammalia; order Artiodactyla; family Delphinidae; genus Tursiops; species Tursiops truncatus. The sequence continues at coordinate 24,938,095 of NC_047035.1, read as the reverse complement.
GTTCTTAAGAAAGAATGTGAGTATGTGTAGATGGGTTTGTTGGAACTATAAGGGAAAAAAAAGATGTCAGCCATCTCAATTTGATTTTCTGTATTTGTCTCCTTTGATTTTTCTTTTACCAATGTAACACAAACACACTAGATCTCTACCCTAAGGAAAGAGGCATATATAAATATCTTTTAAAGGGTATCTGTCACAGTTTTATTTATAAGAGCAAAAGTTGAAAAAGCCTAGGTGTTTAAAATGAGAAATTAGTTAAATTAATAATGATAATGGAATACTATGCAATCATTAAAATAATTTAATGGCATAGGGAAGAATCAGGCTGTAAAATAATATGTACATTATGATCTCAATTAAATAATGTGTGCATAAGAGAAAGGCTATAAAGGTGAATGTTAGTCATTTCTGTATGTTATAATTACACTTTTTCCCCTATGTTTTCCAAAGCTTTTAACAGATGCATGTAATACTATTGAAATCATACACAAAACAGATGTTAGCAAGTAAACTCTAAAATGTTATACATGGAAATAAAGAGCTCTGAGTAACTGGATGCTGGGTCATTTAGATTCCCTCCCAAACTTTGTGGCTTATTGAGTCTTTTTACGTTCTTTGAGGGTCATGGGGCTCTTTGGAGTTTGCAGGACCGTTTTATAGCAGGGGCTTCTAATGAGGCTAGAGCCAAAGTAGGGAGACCCAGAATAGCTTCCATCTGCTCTTCTGCCCTTTGTGTGGACTTGGGAGCACAAGGTGGCGGAGGGGGGAAAGAACCTATCTATGATGCCCACTGCCCTGGACCACAGGGTGTGTAGGACATGTCATCCAAGGCATCAGTGGCTCTCAGGACCGCTGGGGTTGGTGTTTGGAAACTGAAAGGCAAGGAATGCCAGAAGATTGATATCTAAATGTCATCTGGAGGGACTGATTTGTTTGTGTTTTTCTGATAATGACACGTATACTGGGGACTGAATGCTATGCTAGTCCCCTTACTCACTGATAAAGAAGTGGAGACCTAGAGGGATTCAGTCACTGGCCCAAGGCAGTGTTTTTTTTTTCCCCCATCACAGTGTTCCACTGGGATGCTGCAGTATACCATGTGTTGGGTATGTCTGATTGGCTGAGATGATTCACAGCATACTTGGATGGCTCTTAAGTACTTGAAGTTGCTTGGTTAGAGTTTGGATGAAAGAGGATATCTTAACTCTCTGAGTAGTAGGATTGGGCATGGGGGGAGGTCAGTGTCGGTCTTTCCTCATTATAAAATGGTAATTATTAAATGATATTCAAAGGAAGAGGAAATATTGAACTTTGTAATAAGGGGAGATATACTAGGAGAGCTGGCAGAGAGATGAGTCAACGATAAAATGGATTTATTTTCCCCAGACTCAAGTTTCCATGTGGAGATGCCCTTATTTTTTGAGTTTCAGGCACTCAGTGTCATGGGTTTTTCTCCTATTATGTCTTTCATCCTGGATGTTTGAGGAGAACTCTGAGAACTGGAGATTTCACTCAGCTCTATGACTTAAAGCCCCATATGCTCTGTTACCTTGGTTGTCTTTGGCTATCAGTGCCCTGAGTATGAAGACGCTCAGTTCACTTTGGGCATCACTCTTTAATCTGAGGTTCTGTCCAGAGCAGGGAGTGGTTAGGGTGGGAGAGGACTGGAATTCCTGGCCAGGGAGGAGCTCTTAAAACAAGTAAAGAGTATAGTAGAAGAAAAGGTAATTGAGGGAATGAGCAGAGCATGACAGCTGCCTTCAAATATGTGTGGAGCTGTCATAAGGAGCAAAGAGTAAACTTGGTCTGTGTGACTCCTGAGAGCAGAGCTGTGATTGATGAAGTCTGAGATGTTCTGGGGAGACCCATTTCAGCTCAGTATAAGGAAGACCCTTCTAGAAAGTAGAGCCTCCCAGCAGTGGTCAGTGGAGCAATGGAAGGGTTCAGCAGAGCCTCCAAACGTTGGTCAGAGGAGATTCCTGCACTGGGTGGGAGGTTGTTCTACATGACCACTAAGAGTCATTCCATTCACACAAGCTTAGCTTGGGGTGAACCATGGAGTCTGCCTGGAAAAATTGAGGTGGAAGATCTAAAAAGTGACTCTGCCTAGACCGAAAGGGTAAAGAAGAGTATTCAGGGAGAGGGAACAGCCTGTGCAAAGGGGGAGGGACAACGCAGAGACATTGATTGCTGGGGGAGAGGCAAGTGATAAGAGTGGTGACAACGACGAGGCAGACAGGCAGATGATGAAGGCCCTGTCCTGCCAGGTCAGAGTTTGGATTTCAGACTGGAAACAACAGGGAGTCATTGAAGAGCTGTGAGGAAAGGGGTTGTGTGATCTGCCTCAACTGTTGGAAAGACCCCTCTGGTTCCAGTATGGAGAGTGGGTTGAAGGGGACCAAGACTGGCTGTGGGGAGACCAGAGTCTATTTCAGTAATTCCAGCAAGAGGTGATGGTGGAATTAACCCACTGTAGTGGCACTGAGGCTAGAGAGAGGCGGGCAGGTGGGAGGGAAGCATTCGTATTGAGGAGCTGGGAGGTTGGGGGTGCATTCACTGAGACAGAGAAACTAGGGTAGACAGCAGATTTGGGGGCTGGTGGGACACTGATGAGTCCAGTTTGGTACATGTTGTGTTTAAAAGGCCTGTGGGACACAGAAGTGCAGACACCTTTTGTTTCCATTTGTAAACTGCCCCAAAGAGGCTCACTTTTTGCCTCCTGACACCATGGAGGGGTTTCTTTATAGACAGTGGGACTTTTCTTCCAAAACACTTTCATGACTACTTCTCGGGGATCCCCCCACCATTAGTGTCCCATGAAATGGTGTCTGCGTGTTCTTAGAATATAGTCACTCAGGTGGTTTTTACTCTCTGGTTAGAGAGGCAAGGCCGGGCGAGGTTGTTTCCATTCCCTGATGGTAGCCTCTTTGGTTGGTTGGCCTGCACTCCCTCCGTGGAGCCACCTTCCTGAATGTTCCCAGTTTGGTTAAATAGACCCCATTCGGGGGGCACCTTATGGGCCTGCTGCTGACCTGTTCCATAGATTCATAACTGGCAAAGACGGCGCCTCAAAAGGATGTAAAGAGGTTTCTCCAAGGTCAGACAATGAGTTGGTCTCCTGGCTTCTTTTCCTACTTCACCACATTGAACTTTAAAGAAATCTTACTGAGCTATAAACACCCCTTCTTTTTGATTCATTTCTTCTATGTAACCCTTAAATGTCTGGATTCTCTAGAGCCCTGCCACTCACCCTCTTCCGTTGTACTCTACTTCCTCTTTCTGTGTGGTCCTATCTACTTCTATGGTTTTCACTGCTATCCAAGGGTGGATGACTCCCCAGTTGGTACTCCCAGCCTTGAACCCCCTCCTACACCTTAGATCACCAGTCCTGGTCCTCTCCTCCCACGGGTACATCAAAATCAGCAGCTTATAGACAAAAGGTGTTGGCTTCAGACCTACATAGGTGACTGCCTACTGGTTCTTGCAATTGAGAATCAATAGTAAGTTGAGACTTAAACTTTACACACCCAAGTCTGCTTTTCATCTTTTCCTGCATATCTTGAGTGGGCAGCAACCCTGTCTACCCAGGAATGTGAGCTGGAGAGGTGGGAGCCAGCTACAATATCCCTTTCTCTCCACCTCATTAGCCATTGAACCCTTTCGTTCTACCTTTTCAACATCTGTGGACTCCGTCTGCTCCTCTGTATCTTTCTTGCCAACAGACCATCACCAGCTTCCAACTAGAACACTTGGTACATTCTCAGGTGGTCTCCCTACTATCCATTCTTTTCTTCCTCCATCTTCTCTTCCTCTCCCACATACTGTTGGAAGGATGTAAGGGAAATATAATACAAACCTGATCAACCCATTCCTTGCATCAAATACCGCCTCCCCTGTAAAATCTCTTTAGTATACCATAGATAGTGGCTAAGAGCCTGGACTCTGGAGTCAGGCTGCCTGGGTTTGAATTCCATTGACTAGCTGAGTTATCTTGGGTAGATTACATAACATTTCTGTTTCTCAATTCCCTCACCTGTAAAATGGGGGGTAATAATAATATACCTGCTTCGCAGTGTTGTTATAAGAATTAAATGAGTTAATATTTATGAAGTGCTTAAAACAGTGCTTAGCACATAGTAAACCCTGCATAAGAGTTTGTTAAATAAAATAAATATATAACTCCTTAGCTTGGCATGGAGGCCTCTCCAAATTGGGTCCCTGCTGGCCTCTCCAAGCTCAGGTTCTTAACCCTCCTGTCCTTGGCACTGTGCCTCCAGCAGTGCTCAACAATTTGCCACTTTTCGTACCATTATGCTTTTCCTCGTGTTTCCTTTTATCCCGGGATTATTCTTCTTCCCTCTTCTTTCCAATGTCTCCTCCCCCGTATGAACCTTCAAATAAATTATTCATCTTTTAAAATTCAGAGTAAATGCTTCCCATCTGAAGCCATCCCCATAGTACTGGACAGAGATAACATATCTTCCCCTGAGCTACTTTCATTGTGGGGTATATTTCATTATAGTGGTTAGTCCGGAGGCTCTGGGGCAGAACAGACATTGTTCCAATTCTGATTCAACCACTTATCAGCTGTCTGACCTTGGGCAAGTTACTTAACCTCTCTGAGCCTCATCTGTAACACGGGAGTAATAAGTTACCTACCTCATGGGGCTATTGTAAGAATTACATGGTACTATGCATACTAAGGGCTGGGTCCAACTCCCAGCACATGGTAAGCTGACATCAAGTACTTTACTATGATGATGTGTTTCCATTAATACAGGCATCACATACTACTTAATTTATAGTTTACATACGTGTCTCCATGAAGGTTGGGGCCCTGTATACTCAGCTTTATAATCCCAGCATCTCCTTTAGTCGATGATCACGTACTGGTGGTTATCTGAACCCCTGGACCATCTTGCTTGGGATGAAGTCGGTGTCCTGGCCACCATACAGTTGGTTTTGCTTTCTTGGTGGATCCTGTCTGAAGGAGATAAATCCACACCTGAGAGGTGGCAAGATGTTCTAAACTGAGCAGGTGGTATGAAGTAAGGTGTGGAGGCTTGCCTGGGAGGTATGTATGGGGTGGGGATCATAAGCAGAGGGAGGGAGAGGGGGACCTGAAGACCTTAGTGGGCAGGACTGTGCCAGCTGGGGGAAGAAGAAGAGGGAGACAAGGCAAGGGGAGTCTGGAGAGCGTGAGGTAAATGAGGTAGCAGCCTGGATACATGTGTTCTTGGGAGGCAGCTTTGGGGTAGAAGACTGTGGAGAAAGGCTGAGGGAGAACACAGAGGTCCGATGGGCTGGCTTTCATGGTAGGCATGATTATCTCACCTACTTTCCTATCTCTGCTCACATGCTGGGAAGGGGACCTTGCCTGAGCCCCTTGTCTTAAATTGCAACCCTCCCTCCAGCACTCCCAATTCCTCCTTCTCTGCTTAATTTTCTTCCAGAGTACTTATCGCCATAGGGCACACTATTTGTTATACTTACGTATTTGCTTATTATCTGTCTCTCCCCAATAGAACTTATGACCCACAAAGGAAAGTTTTTTATTCTGTTCACTGATATGTCACCAGCACCTGTAACATTTCCTGACACCTAGTAAGTGCTTAATATTATTTGTGCAATGAATGAATCCCACCACATATGGATAACTACCCTTCATATTTTTGTATTCAGTCATTCAGTACGTAAGTTAAAAAAAATTTTGTTAGCGTTTTAAGTTACATACAATAAACTGCACCCATTTGAAGTGTACAGTTCAATGAGTATTGGCAGATATATTCACCTGTGTAACTGACACCACAATCAAGATATAGAACGTTCCCATCACCCCAAAAAGTTTTCTTGTACCTCTTTGTGGTCAATCCCTGGCCCCAGGCAATCACTGATGTAGCTTCTGTCATTAGTTACTGGCTTTGCTTTTTCTATAATTTCGTATAAATAGACTCATACTCATGTCTTGTTTTGCTCAGGGTAAAGTTTTTAAGATTTATCTGTGTTGCATGTAGCAGTGGTTCATTTGATTTTATTGCTGATTGGTGGAGAATAGTTTCTTATTTTGCTCTGTGGTTTCTGTGACGATGAGTGAGCGTGGACTCTGGATCCAGGCTGACTGTTTGGAATTCTGGCTCTTCCACTTACCAGCTGTGTGGCTTTGGGCAAGTTTATCTTCCCTGTGCTTCAGGCCTCTCATCTGTTAAATGGGGTAATAATCATACCTACCTCATAGGATTGCTGGGAGAAGAATTAAATGAGGTAAACTAAACTCATAAAGTGGTTAGAATGGTGCCTGGCACAAGCGTGTATTCAGTAATTGTTAGCTGTTATTGCTTCCATTTTGCAAATGAAGGAAAAAGGCCTGAGGCACAGAAAAGTAAGGTAGTTTGACCAGTGTTATTTGGAATGCAGGAAGGATCAGAACTGAGTCTGTCTGATTTAACCTCTTTCTACCACCTCCCCCATTCTGGTCCTTCCCCTTCAAGCCAGAATCCTGTGTGGTGCACATACAAGAAGGAGAAGAGCTAGCGCTCAGCTCTGGGATGTCTGGCTTCCCTACCTCAATGTTCCCTTAAGCTACCCCAGTCTATTTCACCATCCCTGCCCCTGTGAGTAGAGTTTCACCCCCTGATCTGGCCTGCAGAGGGGGTGGGATTGGGCCTTCTCGCCCTTTGCTTCTCTCCCGGGCCCTCTTAGGCAGCTGAGCTGTGCATCAGGGACACCTCTTACAATCATACAGCATCAGCCCTGCAAGAAGCTAATTTGATAAATCCCACTCCAAAGCTCATTGAACCTGTCTATAATGGTGCTTAATTAAAGTGCAGAAACTTTGAAGAGGTAGCAAGTTACTGCTTAATCCAATACCAGAGTGCCACGATTCTACCATCTGCCTCCTCTTTGCAGTAATTGCTTCCTGACATTTGTTTATTTTAATTAGGAGAGCGGTCTTGACCAAGAGGGAGAGCAGGCAGGGTCAGAACTATTGGAGAGAAGAAAGTGGAAAAGTGGGGCAGTGATGTGATGGTCATGGGCTGAAGGGAAGGCACTGTTGTCTTTATGGTGTAAGTGATTCCACCTTCCCACAGGACGGAACTGTGAAACTTTCTCCCTGTGGTGAAAGCCTAAGGCTGACTCTGGGATCATATGTTCACGTTTTCGGTGTGTCCTTTAGGGAGTATGGGAGCTGAGCTTCTTGATTAGAGAATGGAGGCTCCCACATTGTTAGAAAGGAGATTATAGATTGGGCTGGTCAGACCCCAGGGAGTAGTCCTAGAAGAACTCAGTTACTCTGACCCAGTGGAGATCTAGTACCAACAGGGTCTCAGAGCTGAGGGAAAGCAAAGCTCATTCATATCTATTAGTGCTTTGGTTTCTCAGTCATGGTTTTATAGTCTGCCTGGTTATCTTTGATTGTGTGTTGGTCATTGTACATGAAATCCATTTATAACTCTAAAGAGCTGAGATGAAAACGATGCTTTCCTCTAGAGAGAAATTTTGCTTTTTTCTGGCAGGAATCTGAAGGTACTCTAAATCTAGGACTCCCCTTCCCCCCAGCCCTACCTCCCAAATCAAATTAAAAGCTTAAGGTGCCCTCAACAACAGGCAGATTCAAACCTTTTCTACAGATCCTTTTCAGGGCTAGTCAGTTTCTTGTTCCTTCTCACTCAAGGGTCACAGCTTATTGTGAGAAAGGTCACCTTCTGGTCCCCCCATCTTATGCAGGTTCTGGGCATTGATTTCTATCTCTCTAACACTGCCAGGCTTTCAAAACAAAGTTCATATTTGCTAAACTCAGAAAATACCTTCATGGCAAAAGTGATGTCCATACCTCTCTGGGAGAATCTACTCTGATTCCCTTCAGTGTTAAACTAGTATTTCCTTACATTGTAATCTTCATTCTGATGATTTAAAAAAGATATATTGCATATTTTATCCAGATTTTTAGTTGTTTTCAATGGTAATAGCCTGCAATTACCAGAAAGTCCTCAATAGTGGTTTTTAAATTACATATATTTCTACTTAGGGCAGCAGAACCTTGTTTTTTTTTTTTTTCCAAATGAAATCTTAAATAGGATCTCAATATCAAAAACAAAAGTAAACAACAACAAAAGGATAAAAGTGGAGCAGTTCTGGATAAAGTGGGGCTAGAGGCCCCCAAGATCAGCCAACCAGGCCTCCCCTTTTTTAGATCCACACAGAGTATTTGTAAGTACCTGAGTATCATAGGTATGGTTTGAAAAGTTCTTCTGTAAAAAGGAGCCTTTTGGTTTGACTGCTTGAGGAACCATAGCTTTGGCGAAGCTCATCTAGTGCTTTCCCTGAAGGCAAATGATTCTTGACGTTTTAGGAGGGCTGGAAGCCTGGATATTGGGCAAGATGCTGTAAGAAATTACAGGGTATGCTATCTGAGTCCCAGAAAACCCCTGTGAAAGCAAGACCAGGACAGTGAGGATCTTTTCAGTTCTCTTAGGATTACTCATCTGAGGTGGGGGGAGGAGAACGAAAACAGGGTGAGGATGGTAGGTGTGTCAGTTTCGGTCCTCCAAGAGGCTGACATCAAGACAGGATTAGCTATGCAAGAATATTATTGGGGGAAATGCTTGTGAAGGATAAAGGGGGAGGGGACAGGTGTAGGCATGCAGAGTGTTCAGACCTTGTTGCAGATCTGACACCTGTGTAAGGGGCAAGGAAGGAAGGACTGGGGAGGAAGAGCCTCGCTGCAGCACAGCTCTGAGAAAACCTCAGTCAGGCTGATGGGAAGTTTCCAAACAAAAGCTGCCTATTAGAGGAATTCTGCCTTGCACAGGAATGGCCACCACCAGTGCTCCTATGAGCTTGGTCACTGACTGGGAGCAGCCCTGGGGAAGTGTGAGCTCAGTATGAGGGCCACGATGGATCCAAAGGGGTGGCCGCTGCGGCTGTCTATCAGCTCTGCTCCCTGTAGCAAGTCCTCCTGCAGGAGATCTGGGTGGTGCCCCTCCATGGCCACCCCTATAGAGGAGGGCCATCCAGAGAGCAATGAGGTGTTTGCTGAAACAAGGGAATGAAGGAAAGTAAGGCATATTTTCCTGACCAGGGGGACAGCCATAGTGGGATTCTGTGCAGCTTGTGTGAGGGTGTTATCTGAGCTTGTTGGGAGCAGGCCTGCAGTAACAGATCCCTCTTCCTTACCTGAAGCTACCCTGATGTGACTGGTCATGTCATCCTTGCACCGTAGCTTCCTAAACCCTCCCAATGGTTTTCAGCTGCACTTAGGATAAAGACCACTCCCTTGATCCTGGGCTTTCTGGCCTGGCCCCAGGCCCCGCCTACCCCTGCATCCTTATTACACGCCACACCCCCCGTCCCTGTCCCTGTTCCAGCCCCGCTGACCTTGCAGTCCCTTGTCCTTGCCTTGCTCATTTCCACCACAGGGCCTTTGTCCATGATTTCCCTCTGCCCAGGATGCTCTTTCCTTCCTCTTCTCTCTTCTTTCTATCTTGGTTCAGGCTCACTTCCTCAGGGAGGGTGCAAGTCCCCTATAGTGGCTCCCACATACCATGTTCCTTCTCTGGGTGGCATTTGTCACAGGCACAGTTTTGCATCTTTTCTGGCTGACTGTTTATTCAATCCCTGGCTCTCCCACTAGACTAGAATAGAAGCTCTACAAGGGCAGGGCCGCCTCTGTCTTTGCTGATCATTGTACCTCTGTGCCTGGCACACTGCAGATGCTCAATCACACGTTTTGTTCTAGTGACTAATTCACAGAGGAGGAGGTGAAAAGAATACTAGGATGTCCAGTAAGTGAAAGTAAAATAGGCACAGCAACAAAATAAAAGGCAGGCAAGACAGACTCCTCCAGAGCTGGAAGTGACTTCTAAGGTCCTTGTTTGCTCAACCTCCTTGTCTCACTTTGGAACAGACCGAGCCTGGCTGGTGGGACAGCTTCTACACGTTCACACGGCTAGTGGGTTCAGGGGCTGGGGCTCACACCTTAGTCTCTCAAGTCCGAGTCCCCTGCTCACTTTGCTAAGGGAGGCTGTGTGTGGGCACTTGGCATACGATTTGAAGATGGATGCCCGGCTTCCGTATAGGCTCGATGCACTCTCACCTTTGACCTGACCTTGACTAAGTCATTAAGCTGTTTGGCTTAAAGTGGGGATGATAAGGTGTATTTTAAATAAGTGGAAACGTGAAGATTAAATGAGATAATATGGGAAAGACTGCCTTTTGTAGACTCTGTAGTGTTTTACAGGTGCTATTCCTGTATCATGTTTTATTTCTGTTTGGTAAAAGAAAACTAAAGTCACCAGTGATGGGGGCGGGTGAGGATACCATCCAGGCCCTGTCACCGATCATGTGCCCTGAGCCCACTCCAACCCCCTCTTCTTCAAAGGAGCTGAAAAAGTTAAATTTTTGGAGCATCAGCTCTATGAATAGTAGAGTAAGTTTGAGGGATGATTTGGGTCAGTTGCTTAGCCTCCCTGGGCCTGGGTCCCTTCATCAGTGACAGGAGGGACTGTGGAACTGACGTCTAAAGGTTCCTTTCAATAGGAAGCCCCATAGACCCTCATGAATAGGAAGGGCTCAAAGAGGGAAGGAGGAAGCTATTACTGGACAGACTCCCAACCACAGGGCACAGAGCAAGAGTGGACTGTCATGGCCTCTAGCTTGAGAGATTTGCTGAATCCCAGAAAGAACTTTCTGGCATTGAGGGTAGTTAAATGCTGGAAATGGAGAAGGCAACCAGGTTTGTGGGAATTGCTTTCTGGAGGTCTTTGCAAAGAAAAGAAAAACCCAATTATAGTCCTGTTGGAACGGGGGAAATAGACTGGAAAGCGTTTAAAGTGATACCCACCCTACGGATAACTGACACTGCAAGAGATGCTGTGAAGTTTCGGGGTTGAGATGCCCTTTCCACACACTCTTTCCTGTTGTGCACACCTGTTTCTCGCTGCTGCTGTGTTTGTGCTCTAGGGTTTATGTACCTGGTGAAAGCTCAACCGGGCCTTGCACCGCTGTCCTGCACTCTGAATTTGTGGCCCTTGCACCGCTGTCCTGCACTCTGAATTTGTGGCCCTTGCACCGCTGTCCTGCACTCTGAATTTGTGGCCCTTCCTCTCTGTTTACCTTCCTCCTCCTCAGGTACAAACTTCCAAGAAATGGCGCTGGTGTCAGCAGCCACTCCAGATCAGAAAAGCTCAGCACGGTGACTGGTAACCACTCTGGGTTTAAGGATAATGTGGGGAATTTTCGGCCAAGATGACCAACTAAAGAGAAAACAGAGGAGCAAGTGTGATTAAAAATTTTTAGGGAACATGAAGTAAAACCTTTAACCGGTTTTATTTTTGATTCTGTTTTCAGCATGTATCTGTTTCCCTTCCTCATTTTTAACCCTCTTGAGACTGGATAGAGATTTCCCAAGCAAGTGTAAAAGTAATTATAGTCAAAGACAGATTTTTTTTTCCCTACAGGGATCAAGTTAATTGTCTTTTCTGGGGCTAATTGTCTTTTTTTTTTTTTTTTTGGTCTAGATGTGAAATGACTGCTTGGGGCTAATAACAGTGTGAATTTGTGTTTTTCATGTACATGATCTCATTGTGTCTTCCTGGTGTCCCTGTGCCCGGTAGTTGTTTTTGTTCCTGTTTCGCAGATGTGCACACTGAGGCCCAGCTTGGCAAAGTCCACGGAACTAGTGGCAGCTCCGGTATCAGCTCTGCCCCTTTCCCACCTTGTCCCACCACCTCCCACAGCCCTGACTGGAGGTGGCAGAGCCATAGGGTCCCTTGAACTCTAGCCAACCAGGCCCTGAAACTTCTGAGTGGGTGGCAAAGGCAAACCTGCTGGAGACAGCGTTTTCTCTGGGTGGTGGGAGAATGAAGACCCTGCCAGGAATGCAGTGAGTTTGAAAAGGTGAATAGCCTTCCTTTTATGGATTAGTTTCCTACGGCTTCTCTAACAAAGTATCACAAACTGGGTGGCATAAGACAAGAGAAATTTATTCTCTCATAGTTCTTGAGGCTAGAAGACCAACATCAAGGTGTTGGCAGGGCCGTGCTCTTTCTGCAGACTCTAGGGAAGAGTCTTCCTTGCCTCTTCTTAGCTTCTGGTGGCTACTGTCAGTTCTTGGTGTTCCTTGACTTGTAGCTGCATCACTTCAGCCTTTGCTCCCATCATCCCATGGCCATCTTCCTGTATATCTCAGTGTCCAAATCTCTCTCTCCCTCTAAGGATACCAGTCATTGGATTTAGGGCCCACTCTACTCCGGTATAACCTCATTTTGACTTGGTGACATCTGCAAAGACCCTATTTCCAAAGAAGGGCACACACTCACAGGTACCTGGGTTAGGATTTCAGCTTATCTTTTTGAGGGACACGATTTAACCCACAACACCGTATTTTAGCCCGCCCTTCCTGCTTGTTTGATTTTTAAAATGCCATTCTTTTTTATGAAATTATGGTTTTATCGTAGATGGTAGCTTTTTACTTTATAAATTTATAATATTCAGAAAAGTAACCCCCTCATATTCTTATCACTCAAGTGAACAACAAAAGGCACGTATTTGACTCAAGCACTTTTTTAAGAATAAAAATATTACGGGCATAGATTTTTTAAATTATTTTTAACCATCTTCTCCTCAGTTACATTGTCCTCTCCTTTCTCTTGGGGAAGTGGTTCTCAACCAGGGCAATTTTGGGCCTGCTCCTATCTAGTCGGTAGGGGCCAGGGATGTTGCTAAACATCCTACAATGTATAGGACAGCCCTCACCACACGTAACACACAACAAAGGATTATCTGGTTCAAGATGTTAATAGTCTGTAGATTGAGAAATTCTGTTTTAGAGAGAAGCACTACCGTGATATTGATAGGTATCCTTCTAGAAATGTTTTTCATACTTTTGCATACATTTACAAGCCTGAATAAACAATACATGGTATTGTTTTGTTGTGCATAAGTATTCCTCTAATTTATATAAACAGTATCATAACATATTCTGCATCTTGCTTTGTTTTTCCCTTCAACATTTTTTAGATCTAGCCATATCGATATAAATACATATATAATACACATATGTGTTTGTGTGTGTATAATTTTTTAAACTGATCTATAGTTTGTTGTTTTAAAAAATGTCTTTAGGGGCTTCCCTGGTGGCGCAGTGGTTGAGAGTCCACCTGCCGATGCAGGGGACACGGGTTCGTGCCCCGGTCCGGGAAGATCCCACATGCCGCAGAGCGGCTGGGCCCGTGAGCCATGGCCGCTGAGCCTGCATGTCCGGAGCCTGTGCTCTGCAACGGAAGAGGCCACAACAGTGAGGGGCCCGCGTACCGCAAAAAAAAAAAAAAAAAAAAAGTCTTTACATGATGAAATAAAATATTGATAACTCTATGTTCCATATTAGGCTAGCTCTCTTTTTTGGGGAGGATCAGGTTTTATTCCTCCACAATATCTGTAAGTCTGAAAACCCAAGACTAGATTCCCCCAGTCCTGGTGGGAAAGCAGGCCCATTATCTGGGATGTTAATTCTCTCCAAGAACTTAATCTTCCTAGAATATAACAATAATCAAAGGTCACAGGAGTCCTTGACCAGCTGGTGGGAAAATGAAATTGTGTCACAGCTCTAGTTTAAGGTTGGTAGGACCAGAAAACCCAGGATTAAAGTGAGGTCCACTCAAATTTTGGTTTCCAGAGGAAATTGAATAGGGTGACAAATTTGGAAGAGGGAGGCCACTTTTGAGGAGCTCCATCAGCTATACATAGACTATCATGCAGCCAAAGTCCAAGTTATTAATGTCACAGGCTAATCACTAAAGGACTCAATGGAAAGCACCCCGATTTGAGTAAGAAGGCTTGTGTTTGATCTTAGCTAATTCCTAGCTGTGTGACCTTGAGCAAGTTACTTAGCCTTGTAATCTCAATTTTCCCGATCCCTAAAATTGAAGTAATGACATATCAGTGGGTTTCTGTAGGAATAAAATGAGAACAGTGCTTGGTATCTGGTAAGATTTCAAAAATGTTAGTTGATCCTGGAGTCTGATTCTACGGAGATTGGACTCTTTCCTTTTGGCAACAACGGAGGCTTTGGAATTTCTTTAGAAGCATGGGAGTGCTATGTTTAAATGTGAGTTTTAGAAAGTTAATTCTGGCTTGGAAGCAGTGTATAAGGAGAGTTGGGAGTAGGAAGAAGCTGGAAATACAAAGGTCAGTTATTAGGATTATGAAATAATCCAAATGAGAGAGATGTGCCTGAACTGAGTGAGTGGGGTGGGTGGGGAGGAAGGGAAGGAGGAGAGAGGGATATGGAAAGATGACAGGAGAGAGAGAAGGAAATGAGGGACATTTGAGAGACGGCATCAGAACATGTGAAGGCTGATGGGATGTGGAGTTGTGAGATGAGGCTAATGGGATAACGCCCAGGTTGCTAGCTGGGTTTAGTGAATGGATGATGATATTAAGAAAGATAAAAAATCAGGAGAAACTGTTAAGGGAGGATGAGAAGGAGGGAGATAATGAATTTGGTTTTAGTTATGTCTGAGTTGCCTGTGTGACATCCTGGATCAGAAGTGGGTAGTTTATGAGACCTTGGGACACTGACATCCAAAGGAGGAGGGGAGAAGAGCAGCAACTGCACTGAGAGTGACTTTCAAAGGTGAAGTGGCTTTGAAAGAGTGGTTTTCAAAGAAGGAAGTGGAGGATAGAGGCAGGAGATTCATAAAAAGGGGTCCAACAGGCTCAAAAGCAGCCAAAAGTCCTCAGAGGGTGGGAGTTGAGAAGAAGCTCTGGTCTGGGTATTCCCAGAGCCACTGGTAACCTTGGGAAGAGCTTTGTGAGTCGGGGACACATGGGAGACAGAAGCCAGAATGCAGAGGATTAGGACAGAATGGGAGGAATGGAGATTTTGAGTTTTAATGGAGAAAAGAATTACAGAGATTATCTCAAAGGTGGGGGAAGAGGGAAAATGTTTGTTTCATTTTCAGATTACTAGAATGCTGCTGAGCAGTGGGTAGGTGGGAAAGGAGTGGAGAGGGTACAGAAGAGAGGGAAGTATTGATAGAAGAAGCTCCTGGGAGGTGGGATGGCTGGGAGAAAGCACTGACGAGGAGGCAGTCTTGACAGGACCAGATTTCATCGAGACGGGAGGGAGCAAAGTGTAGCTGAAGGGGAGGGGATTACAGGCCTTCATGACTAAAGGCCTCCATTTTTCTCAGTAACACAGGAGCCCCTGTAGCACCTGCTTAGTGAAGAAGGTGGAAAGGGTTTAGAAGAGCTGCAGAAGGGAGCAGATTGGGAAAAAGTTTAAGGCTTGCTGAGTCACTGAGGGTGACAGGGACAGAATTGTAGTTGAACTCAATGACACGGATGGGCTGTTGGTTTCTGGTACTGATCAGTTGCTCAAGGGCAAGGGAAGTGTGTGCTTAGATTTCCTCAAGTGGGAGGACTGTTGGTGTGGATGTGTTGGGAGTCCAAGGGGTGAGGGAATGACTGGCCATGAACTTCTAGGTAAGATGTTAAGCGAAGGCGGTGGGGAAGGGGCGATATACTGTGAGAGTGAAGAGATCGGGGTGCTGTGGCTCTACAAGTTTAAAGAAGAGGATTAGGACAGGATGCGAGATAGAAATAAGATTTTTCTGAGATAGGTGTTTGGTGGAGAAGTAGTTCCGGATGAGGTCAAAGTCCAGGTGGGTATGAAGGGGGTAAGGATGAAGGTGAAAGTTATGGAGCAGAAGAGAACAAGGGCTATGAACCTAGGGCACTGTGCACATGGGAATTGTACACAGTGGTAGGAGTCAGGGTGCAGGAGGGAACTGTTGGTCAGTTAAATGTCTCAGCAAATGTGACAGAGTAATCTTGGGATGATGTATTGGTCAGTTTTTGTATGTATGTATGTATTGGTCAGTTTTTACTGCATAACAAATAACTATAAAAATCTTGCTGGCATTTAACATATAGCACACACTGATTTAGCTCCACACCTGGAGATAGTAGATTTGGGCCAGACTCATCTGGCTAATTCTGTTGATTTTGCATCTGCAGGTTGTATGGGATCTGGTTGATCTGGGTTGGTCATGGTTGAGGGGGCTGGCTGAAATGGCTCTGGTCATTCACCTCTTGAGACTGGCAGGCTAGCTCAGGCTGCTCTTCTCATCATGATGGCAGAGGTGTAAAAGAACAAGCAGTTTTCAAACCTTTGGTCGTGTCATGCCTGCTAACATTTCTTTGGCTAAAGTCAAGGGGTGGGGAAGTACACTCTACCCATGGAGGTAGTTGGGTTGGTAAGTGAATATTTTTAAACAATAACCTAATTGACCACAGGTAGTAGATAAGCGCTATGAGGATAGAGAGAGGATGGGGTTGCAGATGGCATAGGACCCTTGAACGACAATGGAGGAACAAGGGTGGGAAGAAAGGACATTGTCTACTCAGCTCCCACCCCGAGATAGAAGTGGCCCCAACTAAGAGTGTTTGGCAGAGAAATCATTCGATTAGAGAAGATACAGTCTTTTGTGTTGTGAGAAGTCAAGTATGAACAACAAGAATTCCAGAGGCCACAGAGGGAAGAGTTCAAAAGAGGCACAGCTGGCTACCCAGGGTCGGAGAGCAACTGCCTGAGTGGGGAAGTCCAAGCCTCAGGAATAAAATGGGCAGAACACACACACACACACATGCACAGCTGCTAGAGGAGCTTGGGCTGACCCAAGCTAAACTCTCTGGGAGCCTTATTATTTGCGGAAGGTGTTGTAGAGACCAGCCCCCACGTTGCCTTGAGTGGGGCTCTGTGTGCTGGCTCTTTCTGACTAACTGAGAAGGGCAGATGCTTCCTGGGGAGGACATGTTTCCATGGAGAGGCAGTCACAGCTCCATATATACTTGGGATTTCACAATTACTTTTACTCTGACAGTGTGTTGGGAAATTTTCTTTTTTCCTTTTTCTTTTTCCTTTTTTTTTTTTTTTTGTACTACAAATAAGGAAGCAAGAGGGTGAGTGTGGGAAGGAAACTATTTTAATGGTGATACAGTAATAGAAATAACAGCCATCCTTGGAAAGAGAGACTCTAGGAGAAAGATGGAGGGGGCTGGAGCACCTCAAACCTATACTTTATCTTTGCAGAGCCTGTCACTACTTTTCAAGCGTTCTTGATCTTCCCTCCCTGATGAGGCTGTAAGCTCACTGAGGGTAAAGGCTGGGCCTGTCTTATTCATAGCTCTTTTCCCAGGGCTAGCAGCACACACAGAACATAATAGGTGCTCAATAAATATTTTTGAGTGGATGAATGAGAGAATGATAAAATATCTAAGGCTTGCGTACTGATCTCCACTCAAAAGAACTCCAAATTTTCTTTTGTCCACATCAGTCAACAAATATTCAGGGACCTCTTGAAAATCAAGCAGGTGACCAGGCTCTGGGCATTCATAGAGAGTAAGGCATGGTCCTTGCCAGATGGTCGCTTATCTTCACTTGCAGCTTAGGGAACAGTAACTAACAATGAAGAGCTATGAAGAAATGTTTCAAGCCTCAGTTTGCCCATCTTCAAAAGAGGAAGCTCAACCAGATTCATTCACATTTCTTTCCTACAAGGCTCCTTGGAGCCTTTAATATTCTACTGTTCATTGCAAATCTCTAAAAAGGGGGAAACAGTTTGATGTCTGTCTAAGTCAGCTCAGGCTGCTATAATAAATATACTGTAGAGTGGGTGGCTTCAACAGCAAACATTTATTTCTCACAGTTCTGGAGGCTGGGAAGTCTCGGATCAAGGTACAGGCAGATCTGGTTTCTGGGAAGGAACCACTTCCTGATTTGCAGATGGCTGTCTTCTTGTATCCTCACATGACAGAGAGCAGAGAGATGGGGGGAAGCAAGCTCTCTCGTGTCTCTCCTTATAAGGGCCGTAATCCCATTTGTGAGGGCTCCACCTTTATGTCCAATCACCTCCTAAAGGCCCTACCTCCTAATACCATCACATTGGGTATCAGGCTTCTATATATGAATGTTTGTCAATGAAAATTGACAAACATTCTGTCAATAGCAATGTTTCTGAAACGTATTTGACCATGAAGACTTTTCTTTCTTTTTCTTTTTGTTTTTAGAGCATCTCATAGGATTGGTTTTCTAAGGAGCACACTTTAGGAAATGTGGGTTTAGGCTAATTCTGGTGGACTAATCCTTGTAGAATTTCTTCTGAAGGCCATTCCTATCCCACCTTCATAGGCACACTTGCACCAGACTTAACGTGTTCTTTTTTTCCTTTTCGGTGCTCTTTTAGAGCACCCAGTGGGTTCAGACATGTGGTCATCCTTTGTCCTGATGATGTTGGAGGTGGGTATTCAGGTTTCAGAATTGGGTCGTACCTGCTAAGCTTCTATTTTGGCCCACTATTCCTAGAGCAGCCCTGGCTCACCCCTGAGCACCCTGCACCCCAGGGAGGATTTGAGGCATCAAATAACTATCTATCTGGAGGCTTGAGGACAAAAGCACTTGGTTGTGTAGGCATGTGACCAGAGGTTGAGAGGTCTGGACATGTCAAGATAGAGTCAGGAATTCTGAAAATCAGGCAGTTCCAAGGGAAAGCACGGAGTCTAGAACAGGGACTATTAGCTACTTTCTCCCTCTTTTGGATTATCTACATGGATAGGATGTGGTCTCGGGTATTGGATCAACCTGGCTGTTCAGGTATGTGGGGTATGGCCATGGATGGTTAAGAACTAGGTATAGGGATCAAGTTCAGGATCTTTCCCTATCTTCTGGATAAGAGCAATGACCTCTTAATTGGTTTCTCTGTGTCCTCATGTATTCCTTTTAAAACTAGTTCCCACACCATCTAAAATGCAGACTTTATCCCATTGTTCCCTCTGTTTAAAGTCTCTCGGTGGGTCCCCAAGGTCTCTTGAGCTTGGCATCCAAGCCCTTTGGAACTCTGCCTCCAGCACGGCTCTCGAGCTTTACATTTTTCCCCACTCTTACCTCCCACCCACCCTACCTTCCAGCCAAATAGAACTTCTGATTACTTCCTGAGTATCCCATGATCTTTAACTTTTCCCTGCCTTCATTCATGCCTTTCCCTCTGCTGGCATACCACCCCCATGGCTTGGTCTAGCAAAAACCCTCATGCTTTGAAGTGCAGCTCAAAAGTCTTCTTCTCCCTCTTGGCTAGTCATTGGCTCCATCTTTTGTGCTCATGTAACAGTTGTACATTTTTATTAAAGTACCATCACCTCCCATTATGACTGTTGCTTGCACGTTTATCTCCCCTCACTCCCTAAGTGGCTGGGATCTTTGGGAGTCAGGGCCTTATGTGGTGCCTGGTAAGTAGCAGGTATTTATTGGGGGTTTGTTGAATGAATGAATAAGTGTGAGTTGAATGAAGTGAAGATTGTGACTTCTTAGCTCCCTCTTGTCACCATCTCTTAGGCACTCACCTTTCTGTTTATAAAAAGACTTCCTTAGTTTAGAATAACAAAAGCCCATTCTGGCTTAGAGAGATGGAGTTATAGGATATTTTACAGAAGAGGTGGAATTTTGTTACCTTTCAAACATAGCACATTTTTTAAAGCTAATATATAAATGGGTACTAATAAGTAAATTGGGAAAATTAATGCAAAATTACAGGTAGTCCTGATTATATAATAATGTATCATAAACAAAAGACCTTAAATATTACAGAATTATTCAATGAGCCCTAAAGTTGAAGTCATGTTGATAGACTAGTTAATTTTTTGAGCCATGAGTTTGAAAGTGACACTGATTTTTTATTTTAGAAACTTCAAGATATTTTTACTATTAAGTTAAACCTAGAACTTTGTAGAGAAAGATGTCATGGGAACTTTCTACCTTTTGAGGATAATGAAAACTGTGTTTGAATGATTGCACATTTTGGATTGGTAACCTAGATGAAAAGTTTGTCATTAGGTAATAACTCACTATCTGTTATAAGACAGTCTGGCATAGGTGAGCCCATTGAGTGCCATCCAATGTGTTTAATTACTGCAGGGTAAGCCCAGAGGTTTCACTTCAAATGTTATGGTGTGATTGATGTATGGGTAGTATATGCTTTGACCCTTGGTTTGAGAGGGAGTCTGAGGCTCCATCTGGCTTAATAGAAAGTTTCTATGATTGATTATGAAGTGTACTGAGGACATGTGAAGGGAGGATTCATGTATTCACCTTCCTTATCTAACAGATCCCAGAAGTAATGATCTAATGCTAATCAGTGTGACATAATGATAGAAACATAGGACTTACTGTTCAAGGGCCTGAATTTAAGATTCAGTTACATCACTTACTGGTTCTGTGAACCTGAACAAACCACGTTCTCTCTCTGAGCTTCACTTTCTTCATATGTAAAAGAGAGTTGAAAAAATTGACATCTTGTCACTATGAAGGTAAGATGAGAGTGTTTTGTAAACTCTGAGGTACTCTACACACATTAGTGCATACTACTTTTAATGAACCTTATGAGGTCATTGCTATAGGGACTTAGTACCTATTTGTTTGCTCCATGCGTGTTATGTATGGCGGTTTCCATGTGTATTGCTGGTTGTACATTCTCTGCTCCCAGCGTACAGAAGCTGCCCTGATCCACTGACTTTACACACCACCGAGCTTCTGCTCTCACAAGGCTCCCACCTTTTGCTTCTCTGTGGTGATGTCCTTCAGAAAAGTCAGTGACACTGAAGCTGTTGAGGCTGGACCATATCATGGGGTTCATAGGCTTGGAGGTTCCATGTTAAGGGCTCACAGTAAATCTGGAGCTAAGAACTTGGGCGTTGTTTCCTTAGCTGCCTCAGGATTGGGGCTCTCTGCGATGACTCACTTCCCTTTTACATGTCTCATCCTCTAGGAGGTGAGCTTAGGCATGGTCTCATGGCAGAGGAGCAAGGGTGAGCCACAAAAAAATGTAAAATTACTTTCCAAGCCTCCGCTCATGTCATGTTTGCTAACATCCCATTCCGCCAAAGCAAGTCACATGTCTGAGCTTGGTGTCAAGGGTTGGGTGCAGTAATGTTAGATGGTAAAGTGCCTAGAGATAGAGAGAGGTGAAGAATTTTGGTCATTAACACCAGAATTATTATGTGCATAAGGCCAGCAGAGAAATAGCAATGATGGTGATGGTAACAGCTAACAGTTATCGAATGCTTGCTGCGGGCCAGTTTCTGCTAGGACCTTTATGTGCACACCCCCACTGCCCCTGAATCCTCACAGCAAACCTTTAGATACTAGTATTACCTCTCCTGTTTTACAGATGAGAACCCTGAGGTTCGGAGGAATTAAGTACCTGCCAAAGTTTACATAGCTCCTAAGTGGTGAGCTGGGATCAGAATCTGGTTCTGTCTGACTTCAGAGTCTAGCTCTTAACCAAACCTCAGAATACCAGGGCAGAGGGCAGGGACACTGCTTGAAATTGACTGGGAGAAACTCAGGACAAATAATAGGCAGACCCATTTCATGCAGAGGGTGGTAAACTCAAGGAATGTGTCCTTCTCATGAGTATTCACGGATGCTAGCAACTGTAAGAGATGCAAAGGTTGTAAGACTCAGGCCCAAGCTAGTACTAATGAAAAGGCAAATCTGTTCAAGAGAGATTTGTGTAAATGACAGTCTCTTTGTAGCTTTTGGAGGGGAAAGTAGGAGATCTGAGCGATAGCCCTTTCTGTGTTGAGGCTGGTATGGTACAGTGGTTTTGAAACTGCCCTTTAGGACTCTAGAGGTTTTGATGATACAGTCTTGAGAACCACTCTGGAAGTCAAGGTGGGGGAAAGGGAGCTTTCAGCTCCCACTTCTACAGAGCAACTCTGCTTTTCACTATCATATTTTGGGTTTTGATGCATTACTTCTTCTTTTGGAAGAAATAAGTGTCTCAGTGACTTAAGAAAGGAAAGCCACTGGTCTCATGGAAAGATCCCTGGACAAAGGGTCCAGATCCCTGGGGTCTAGTGTCACTTCGGCACTGCCCAGTTGTGAGATCTTGGACACTAGCTTGACCATCCCCAGGGTCCTTCCTCCCTCCCCCGCCTAGAATGAAGGGTTTGAATCAGGTGATCTTCACTGTCTTCTAGAGCCCTGATGTTCTTCATCTTCGGGGGTGCGGGGCGGCAGCAGTACCTATTATATTGTCGGGAATGAGATACTAGACCTGGTCTGCCAGTGGTCTGACCCAGAAGTCTCTCTCTTGAATTCTTCTAACTTCCATTTGCTTCCTCACCTTAGTTGAGTCAGCAAACATTTATCTCAGCAAACATTTATCTGTGACTCACTGTGTGCCAGGCACCATACCCACATTCCTGCAAAGCTTGTAAGCTGCTAATAACTTGCCCTGATCTGGGAGAGTCCCAAGAGTGCCCCCTAGCTGTGTCTTTTCCTTGCCACTGTCTTCCTCTCTTCTCTTTCTCCCTCACATGTTTATGCCTCTCTGCAGGACAGACTATGAGGGTTGGCAACAATTCATAGTCTGTGGGAACTGGCAGTGGGGACAGTGACCAGTGGGATCTGGGGGTGTTGCAACAGATGTGGTCATTGGGTCATTGTGCCCTGCCCAGGCCTCCTCAGCCACTGACAGGGATGCTCATCTGACAAAAACACTTTTCTGATTTAGATCCCTTTCCTCTGGCCACCTCCCTCTCTCAGGCGATGACTTCCTGGGAAGGGTCGGCGCTAAGGTCTGGTTGTTTCTTGGCAGTACCTGCATCTCCTTTTCAATTCCTAGGCAACAGATAGGATGGGAAGATAAGGAGGCACACAGTTTCCCCACAAAGAGAGTGCTAACTGGTACCCCAAAGCTATTTTAGAAAGAGGAGATGCTGGAGTGGAGATCTGAAGGAGAGGGAGTGGAACGTGAGAAGGTTTGGGGAAGGGCAGTCCCGGCAGTGGGAACAGCCCACGCAAAGGCTCTGAGGTTAAACTGTACTCGGTGAATTCTGCAAACTCCAAAGAGGCAGCATGTCTGAGGCCCAGTAAGTAAGGAGATGAGAAGTAGATGAGATTGGAGAGGTGGCCTGGGGGCCAGACCATGTAGGGTCTTGTAGGCCACAGGGAGGATGTTGGATTTCATTCTGAGTATGTAGAGAAATTATTGGAGGATTTTGAATAAGGAAATAATGACTTCCACTTTACAAGGTCACTCTGACTACTGTGTAGAAGATATCCCATAAGGGGCAAGGATGGAAGCAGGGAGACCTGTTAGGAGGCTGGTACATGGTCTGGGGAGAGGGAATCATTGGTATAGTTAAATTGATCAGAGTGTAGCCAGAGCACTCCCCTTTGAGACCTTGGCTCTCTGGGCCAGGACTGGAATGTCCTGACACAGAGTCAGGGAACCCTGGGCAGCCTGAGTGTGGAGAAGAGGAGATGGCAGGGCCGCGGCATGGATTTTGGAGCCAGACCTGGTTTTGCCCCTTATTAGCTGTGTGACTCTGGGAAAATTATTTGATCTCTTGGGGGGTCTCAGTTTACTCATCTATAAAATAGGAATAATAATAGTGACTACTTCTTAGAGTGTAAGATACTTGGTGTATGCCTTGCACAGAGTGAGTGTGATAGGAGTGCTTGCTGTGGGTGCCGCTTCTCTTTTGTAAGATGTGTGTGCTGGGAGAACAGTGCGGCTTTCCAAAGTCACGGGAGGACCAAGCTGCCATTGCCTTGGTCCTGAACACACTGATCAGCTCTGCCTCCTTCTTAGAGGCTGTCCTTAGCCTGCCCCAGACCCCCAGGCTCAGTCCACACTCCCGCTGTAATCCTTCCTAGAGATGGCATTCCCCGTCCCTGCCCGCACGTGCTCCTCTACCCTCAGCCATCGCATCACACTGCAGGAAGCGTAGCCTGCACCTCACGCCTCCAAGGTGCACCCCACAGAAGGGCTGTGTCAGGCCCTGCGTTTGCCCCGTAATGAAGCTGGGGACTCACGGGTCTGGGTCTGCGCACCTCAAGTCTGTGCAGAGCCCCGGTGAGTCCTTTCTGCTTTACCCCCGTCGGCTCTGGCACCGCTTGCTTGTTAATGGAGAATTTGTCAAGTAATGGGAGTAGTTAGCACAGTGGGGGCCTTACTGTGCCCTGGAAAGAGAACAGAGAGAGCCATCCCAGCAGCCCCAGACATGACTGCTGGGCAGGCTTGTTTCCTCTTGTCTGCATCTCTCTCTGCATCTCTTGCATGTTTGATTTTTTTCTCTTTGTGTAGAGAGAGTTGGCTAGGAGAAAAGACCGTAAATTGCACTCTTTCTGGGCTGGTGCTGCGCAAGCTGGATAAGATTGTCTTCCTGAACTGAATAATTTCCCTCTCCCCCTACCTCAGTTAGGTGGAAGATCAGCTGAGCACCTAGTTGATTTTTCCCTCCCTTTCTCTTCACCGTTTCCTCCCCGCATCCAGCCCTCCCCTCTCCCCTTCTCCCTGTCCCCTCATGTAAAGAACTCACTGACTCTCAATGGAATCCTTTTTAATGGTCCCAAGAGGCGAGGATCTTGAAGGGTGATTATCTTCACTATAAATTATTAACTCTCCCAGCAGCCAGATGGCTTCCCAGCCCATGGCTTGGAACTCTGGACTGGGAGGCCCGCTGTCTGGGAGAGGAGGGGACGGGGGAGGGAGGAGGATGAATGAGGGAATGACCACAGCCTCTTGAGTTCCTAGCTGCACCTAGGATGCTGGAAAGCCTGTCGGCACCTTGCAAGGCCTGAGTTCTGTCGTCTGTGGGGGAGCATTTGTCGTGGTTGCGTTTTGCACACTAGAAAACTCAGGACACCCTTAGGATGGAGTAAAAGTGATAGGAGGGGCAGAGACTAATGCCATGAGGTGCTTTTAGTATGAACCTTAAAGGACTGTCAGGCATGACAATAAGAAGGCATGATTATCACCTTACGTTGTGTAGTCTTTTACCTCCTTAGGTGTTCACGACATCCTGGAAGGTGGATTCATTGTTTTCCCTAATTTACAAGAGAAGAAATGAAAATTGGATAGATCATAGAGTTTCCCATAAGGTCACCTGACCCATAGTTAGTGGAAAGACAGAGCCTCGTTCTGACTCTGGTCTAGCGGTCTTTTCCCCACAGCAGACTTTTCCTCAGTTGCCTATGCCTCATATCCTTCAAGTTTCCATTAAGTTCCCCCTCCACTGAGAATTCTTCCCTGACCACACTGGGCCAGAGTCATCTTTTGTTCTTCTGGACTCTATTGCACTTCATGCAAAGACCTATTTAGTACTGGACATGCAGCGCCAAAGGATTTCCAGTCTCTTCCGGGATATCTCCAGTGACGGGGTAGCCCACTTCATCTGAAGGTGGTCTGTGTGTAAGATAAAGACACAAATACTCTTTCTAGAACTTTGATTCACTAGACAGAAACTCTGTCCTTGAGAGAGCCTGTGGGATCTCCCTTCCAATTTAAGACTGCCTCAGGCCCCTGAAGATACTGCTCTTGCTACTGTCGAGTTGCCTCTGTATGTCCAAACACCCCTGTACCTCCAAAGGTTCCTCACACGAAGACTCAGATGTGACTCTTACCATTGTCTGTGTCATTGGGATGAAGTTTAAAAGATGTCCATCTGTCCATGTTACTCTCCCCGAGCAGGCCAGTTGAGGCACCAACGTCAGGCATGCTGCTAGGAGGAAATACAAGCATCAAGGGCAAGTAGCGGCAGCGGCAGCAGCGGTAGCTAGCATTCACTCGGTACTTACCTGTGCCGAGCACTGCTGTCTAAGGGCTTTACCCTTATCAAGTGCCCTTCCATGGTAACTCACTATTAACTCCATTTTACAGATGAGGCAGCTGTGGCTCAGAGAAGATAAGTGACTTGCTCCAGGTTACACAGGTAGCTAGTGGTACATCTGGGATTTGCACTCAGGAGATCTGGCTCCAGAGCCCATGGGTTTAACCTGCCTGAAATGGGCACTTACTCTAATGCCTGTGTTCTGTTTGGACCTTAGAGACTGACACAGGGAGGGGGAAGGGTAAGCTGGGACTAAGTGAGAGAGTGGCATGGACATATATACACCACCAAATGTAAAATAGATAGCTAGTGGGAAGCAGCCGCATAGCACAGGGAGATCAGGTCCGTGCTTTGTGACCACCTAGAGGGGTGGGATAGGGAGGGTGGGAGGGAGACGCAAGAGGGAGGAGATATGGAGATATATGTATATGTATAGCTGATTCAGTTTGTTATAAAGCAGAAACTGACACACCATTGTACAGCAATTACACTCCAATAAAGATGTTAAAAAAAAAAAAAAGAAGGGCTTCCCTGGTGGCGCAGTGGTTGAGAGTCTACCTGCCGATGCAGGGGACACGGGTTCGTGCCCCAGTCCGGGAAGATCCCACATGCTGCAGAGTGGCTGGGCCCGTGAGCCATGGCCACTGAGCCTGCGCGTCCGGAGCCTGTGCTCCGCAACGGGAGAGGCCACAACAGTGAGAGGCCCGCGTACTGCGAAAAAAAAAAGAAAGAATATGTGCTCTTCTGTGAGATGCATCCATGTGGCTCTCTGAAGACCAATCATTCTCAGTGCTGTATGGCATTTTGCATGAATAGATGACAATTTTCTATTCCATTCTACCGCAGATGGACATTGGGTTATTTTCTAGGTTTTGGCTGTTATGACTAATGTTGTTATGAAGATTTTTGTGCATGTCTTGGGTTGGACATAGGTAAGCATTTCTGCTGGTGTATACCTAGGAGGGGAATTATGGAGTCATGGGACAAAAATATTCAGCTTTAGTAGCTATTGCCATGCAGTTTTCCAAAAGTAGTTGCACCTCTGTGCATTTTAAAAGTTAATAAAGTCCAAAACTACCCTATGACATAGGTATTATCATTCTCTCTCTCGCTCTCTCTCAGATGACTCAAAGACTCAGAGAGTTGCCCAAGGCTAAATAGCTATAGTAATGACAGTCTGGGTTTAAATACAGCCCTGCCTGACGCCAAAGCCCATGCTCTGCATCCCTGCCCTGAACTACTTTCATATTTCAGAGAGAATTCATGCCTTCACGCTCCCACACCCCCACCCCCACCACCCCTGCCTGCAGTAGAGCCTTTGCTGTTGAGTTAAGATAGAGAGTACTGAGTGTGAGGGGCTGCCCTAGTGGTGTAGTGTCAAGAGGGGCATAGTTTAGTTGACAGAGTGAATCTCTGAGGCTGTTGTGCAAGGATGAGCCTGCATCCCCCTCCAAAGCACCTGGGGATAGAGCATGCCCAGGGACATGGGCAAGAGGGGTATAGAGCATTGGTGGTAGGGGTGCGACATCTGACATGTCTCTCAAGTCACAGGGAGTCCTGCCAGGTATGAGTGGCCATATGAAATGAAAGCTTCTGTTGATGTGTCAATGACAGTATTTTTTTTTTTTTTTTTTGGCTGTACGCAGGCCTCTCACTGTTGTGGCCTCTCCCATTGCGGAGCGCAGGCTCCGGACGCGCAGGCTCAGCGGCCATGGCTCACGGGCCCAGCCGCTCTGTGGCATGTGGGATCTTCCCGGACTGGAGCACGAACCCGGGTCCCCTGCATCAGCAGGCGGACTCTCAACCACTGCGCCACCAGGGAAGCCCAATGACAGTATTTTTTTAAGGTTTAGTATTAGGAGTGTATCAGTCAGGACTCTTGGTCACAACCCAACTAAAACTTACTTAAGCAAGGAGAAAAAAGAAAGTTTTGGTTCATGTAATGAAAGTCCCAGGATCCATTGGGCTTCAGGTCTGGCTACATTTAGGTGCTAAAACACCGCTAGAAATCCATCTCTGTCCATCTCTTGGCTCTACTTCTTTGTTGTCTTCATTATTAGACAAGATTATCTGGAATAGTAACAGTGGTATCTCTTATCAATTCTGGATTTCACTATAGTTGTTTGACAATGAGGTAAAAAAAGAGGGCCCTTCTCCCAATAATTCCAGAAAAAGTTCCAGAGTGAACTCCGGTTTGACTCAGTTTGGTTGACAGACCCATCTTTAAACTAATCACTATGGCAGGAGATTAGAATGTCCTAATTGGCTAAATTGGCTCACAAGATCTGGGGTTGGGATGAAGCCCACCTAAATGACCTGGACTCACATTGGTGGTGAAAATCATTTTACCTTCAAAGGGGGGCAAGGGGTATGGTGAAAGGGAGGCCAGTAGAACCAACAGAGAGCCATTATAGGGACTTTCTGGTCCTGATGAGGGACATAAGAAGGATGCTGATGAGAAGTTCCAGAGCAGGGGGTCCCCAAACCCTGGGCCACAGACCAGTCCGTGGCCTATTAGGAACCAGGCCACACAGCAGGAGGTGAGCAGGGGGCCAGCAAGCGAAGCTTCATCTGTATTTACAGCCGCTCCCCTTCGCTCGCATTACCGCCTGAGCTCCGCCTCCTGTCAGATCGGGGGCAGCATTAGATTCTCATAGGAGCGGGAGCCCTACTGTGAACTGCGCATGCGAGGGATTTAGGTTGCGTGCTCCTTGTGAAAATCTAACGCTTGATGATCTGAGGTGGAGCTGAGGCGGTGACGCTAGTGCTGGGGAGCGGCTGCAACTACAGATGATTGTTAGCAGAGAGGTCTGACTGCACAGAGACCATAATAAATCAGTCGCTTGCAGACTCATATCAAAACCCTATCAGTGGGTGGCAAGTGACAACGAGCTCAGGGCTTCCACTGATTCTGCATTACGGTGAGTTGTATAATTATTTCATTACATATTACAATGTAATAATAATAGAAATAAAGTGCACAATAAATGTAATGCGCTTGAATCATCCCAAAACCATCCCCTCTGCCCCGGTCTGTGGAAAAATTGTCTTCCATGAAACCAGCCCCTGGTGCCAAAAGGTTAGGGACCGCTGTTCTAGAGGAAGAACTGGCAAGCCCAGTCTGAGGCACTGAGGACAGTAATCATCGTTCCCAGTGACCGTGGTTCTAGACACAGGCCCCTCTTTCCTCTGAGTCTGTCAAGGGAACAGAGGAGCTGTAGGGGGGGAGGTGGAAAGGCACATGGCAGCCAGATCTCCTGAGCTGTGCCGATGGCAAATAGCCCATGTGTCGGAGTTGTGTGAGGGCCCCGCTGCCTCCTAAGGAGCTGGATCGTGAGACGTTTGCAAAGATGTGAACCCCCCATAAGGAGTATGCCATTTAATAATTATGTAAATTAGCTGGCAATTAGATAATGTCACTCACTTTCCCTCTCCTGCTGGATTCTCACACAGTAGACAAGCATTTTGAGCTTCTGCACCAGTCTGGGCCCTCCATGTGGGCCCTGGAGCAAACCACCTGCATGTGCGGCTGCCTGCGTCCTCCTGTGGCTCAGGAGAGGGTAGCAGTTGGCCTACCCGGTAGAGAGCACTCCCTGGCTCCCATTTTCCCATTTCTTGAGCCTCGCACAGCCCTGCCAGAGGGTTAGAGAAGGCCAAAGGGTAAATGCCTGGGGCGGCTGGCTCGAGGCCTGTGATATTAAATGTAAGGTCGTCTCTAGCTTTTGGCTGGGCCACTGTGGCAATTTTCTAGAGGCCACGGAAATGTCCACAGTCCAAGAAAGAAATGGAAGGGCTTTAGGAGAGAATGTGGGCAGACCATAGGGTGTCAAGTGTAGATTAACCCAATTCTGATGTTACCAGTCCTGAAATCAGATTCTACGTGGCGCCTGTGGGAGAGAAAGCTTGGTTTTCCTCGGTTAGCCTTTTTGACTCCCCAAGATGCAGGCAGGGGAACGTCAGTATGTCCAGTGCTGGTCCGGGCTGGAGGGGAGGACTGCCAATCTGATGGAGGAGGCTCAGCAGGCGGGATAGAGTGGTCACCCCTAAGCAGGCTGGGTAAATTCCCATGATCCTCCTCACAGCAAGTGGTCCTGGGCAGCTTAGTTCTTAACTCGTGGGTTACCCCAGATCACCAGACATGTGCTGCTTTGTCCTGAGGAGTCATCTGAGGTGGGCATCCAGGGAAGTGTGGAGGCGCAGGATTGCCGTCATTGTACAAAGCGGGGTGGTGTGGAGGCCGCCGCGTGGGACAGAAGTCAGATGATCCTCAGCACTGCTCTTCAGCTTCTTTTTTTACTGTTCATTCTTCCTGTACATGTTTCCTGAGCTCCCACTCCATGCCAAGGCCCTGTGGCAGCACCATGGTGAAGCAGTCCGTGCCCCCAGGTTGCGTCCCACGGAGCTTCCAGTGCCTGGACTCTTTATCGCTCTGTTTTATGTCTCTAAAGTACACTTTCCCCCACTACTTTGTGATGCCCCTGAAGGCGAGAACCGTGTCTTACTCTGCTTAGATCCAGGAGTGGCTGGAAAAGATCGGAGCTCAATAAGTAGTTAGATTGAATTGAGCAAGTCATTTAATTTCTGCAGACACATAAGAGACTTGCAGGGGCCCAGAGGTGAGCTGACATCTAGACCAGTCTGAAAGCTTCTGGAGCTATCTATCCACTTAGAGGGATTCCCATCTCCCTGCTCATCCAGATCACTGAGCCCTCCATCTGAATGTCCTTGCCTCCCACTGAGGGTCCCACTGGCTTTAGCCATCTGATCCTGGGCCTTGCTTGAGCTGCACGCCTTGGTCTAAACGGGCAGGACAGGGAGTGGAGGGGGAGGTGCAGCAGCCAGGGTGGCGTCACTGAGAAAACACTTGCCCAGGCCTCTGGGGCTCACACGCCGTGGGCTCCATCACATACCACATGATTTTTACCTTCCCAGCTCATTAACATTTCCTGGCTTGGGAAACTCCTCTGCAGAGGCTTCGTGCTCATGCCTGCCTTGCTCCCCGCTCTTCTAGATCAGATGCACGATAGGGGGAGGGGGCAGGGGAGCTGCTGTCCTCCGAGCACATTCCCTGAAAGTGGCCCCTTTTCAAAAATTTGATGAAAAAAATACGTAGACATGGCAGATGTTAGACCAGAAGAAGCCCTCTTTGGGGACAAGCATCTCCTCTCTCCCCTGGGATGTTGCCTTTTGCTTTGGTTGGCATAACTCACCTCGTACAACGATCACGTTCTTAGAGACTAGGTCATCACTCATTCTCTAGCTGCCTGATACCCACCTCGCCTCTGGCTTCATGTCTTCCACTCACTCCACTCCAATAGTACGAGCCTCCTTGCTGTTCTTCAAACATACCAGCCTGCTCCAGGCTTAAGGCCTTTGCACTGACTATTACTTCTGGAACATTCTCCCCAGATATTTATGTGGCTAATTCTCTCACCCTCTCTGAAGACTTTCCTTAAATCTCATCTTCTCAGACTCTGATTTGTGATGTTTGCCTATTTCTGTGGTGTAAATATTCCTAGCATAGTTGATTTCATGCTACCAAAGTGTCATCAACCAGCTCAAAAATTTCTGAAATTTTAATAGTTGGTTCTCACATTCCGCACGAGTTGGCACCTCCACACTGCTGTGCCCATGTTCTAGTAAGCATCCCTTGCACCCCTGGAGGTGCCCATGCCACACTTTGGGAAACACTGCATGGACAAGACAGAGGCTTTCCTCATGATGGATTTAATCAGCCTCTTTTTGGTTGGGCTTGCTTATTCAGGGGAAACAGGTGTTTGTTCCTGCTTAAGGAACAGTGTTTGCCTCTCCAAAGCAGGGGTAATAACTAGCTTTGCTAATGCGCTCATTATAAAAATAGTGGACAGTGGTCTGACAGAGACCATGGTGAATTATCAAACATGCCTATTAATAGGCAGCAACTTGCATAGCTCTTGGAAATTGCACTCATTGCTTTCATGTGAACACAGAAGTCTCCACTCCGCTATGTGACCAGATCACCCCCTTGACTGGGTGCTGGTGCATTTCCAAGCAGTATAAAACACGCGTAATATGCGCTAGGTCTGTGACATTCCTTAACTGTTCATTTGTTGTCCATTCTGCAGTTTTTTTAATTAAAAAAATGTGTCTTAATATGCTATCCCCACTTCACAGACATGTGCACACTCGCACGTACAGACACTTCTTCTCGTCCCTTCCTACCTAGAAATAAGGAAGGAAAGAAGGTAGTGTTTATTGTTCACCTACTATGTATGTAGCCTCATGCTAGAATCTTCCAATACAAGATCTCATTGAATCTTCTCTCCAACCTTGGAAAAAGTCTTTTATTTTCTCTACTTTATAAATGAGAAAATAGAAACTCAAATAGATTAAGACATTTTCTCAAAGTTCCACATACAAGAGCTAGGATTCACTCAGCCTCTTTTTTTTTAAAGCTCAAAGCATGTATTTTTTTCAATAAGACCTTTCCCCCAACATTTAGTTAAGAGATGAGTGTTTTTTGCTCTTTACTCACCTTCTGATTTATTTTCACTGATTCCTATAAATATTTCTCTCAAAAATTTAAAGGTGAGGGTCTGTCTTAGGGTGCCTACACCAAACACTGGATTGTCAAACTGAAAAAGAAAAATCTAAAAAAAAAGAATGTCATTTTCATGTTCATGTCTTTTAATAGGTAAACGAGTTAAAATTGTATGTGTGTATTTGAGTGTATAAAATGTTAGCACTTATGTTAAAAATAAATTTTGTCTAAGTGACCCTGTGATATGAATATTGTGAAGGTGTACTGATATGGCTTTGGGGGTTTTATACTATTTTTGCACACGGACAAACTGAGTGCATCATTAGGAACTGAGCTTGGGGTCCTGGTGTGGCTCTGGAAGACCCCGGGCCCTCCCTTCTGTTTGGAGCACCAAGCACTGTGGGAATCATTAGACTAGCCTGGCTCGCAGTCAGCACTCCATCAATATCTGTGAAATGGGATGCAGTCTTTTCCTGACACGTGGCCCTAATCTTTGTTTCCTTCTCCCCCACCCTCCCCTTCATCCTGCAGGTCTTTTCTCTGGAGTCCTGGGAGGCAGGTCATGGGCAGGACTGCCTCTGGCCTGCACCATGAAGTCTGAGCCTGCTTCCACTCTGCCCCCGGCCCTGCTCTGCCTGAACACTCAGCTTCCAGCTGCTCCCTTCCCCGCAGCCCCCTGCTGCTAGGAGGCAGACCTTCAGGACTGTTCCTTGTCCTGTTTCTACCTTTCACCTGACTCACCTCACTGCTCGCTTGTCCTCCATCACGGCCCCCCTGACCCCAGCCCTCTCCCCGGCCTCCCTGGCTGGGGTGTTTGGGGGTCCACCGGGAGGACAGCATTGTTGAAGGCTTCCACCCGCCGTGCACTTTCTCCTCCTTGAATCAAGGCCTCCGGATCCACATGGATAGCTGAGATCTTTTCTTGGAGAAAGACACTTTGCACCCTCACTTTCTCAACCTGACTGTCCTCCTCTACTGCTGCCCTGTCTTTCCCCTCTTCACTGAGTTTCTTGCTCGTGTGCCCGCAGCACGTCTGCGGCTGTCTTGTTCACTTTCCTCCTTCCTCCCCCTCTTGATCTTTGTGCCTGTGCCTCCTTCCCCTTGTGTGTTCTCTGTCCCCCATCCATCTCCTCTTCCTCCCTCCCTTCTACTGCAAAGGGGGATTTTCCCCCGAGGGCTGTTCTCTGCCTGTCTGCCCGTCCGGGGCTTGATCCCGGCGGCCACGATGAGCTTCACCATGCACTCGGTTTTCTTCACCCTGAAGGTGAGCGTCCTGCTGGGGTCCCTGCTGGGGCTCTGCCTGGGCCTTGAGTTCATGGGCCTTCCTAACCAGTGGGCACGCTACCTCCGCTGGGATGCCAGCACGCGCAGTGACCTGAGCTTCCAGTTCAAGACCAATGTTTCCACGGGGCTGCTCCTCTACCTGGACGACGGCGGCGTTTGTGACTTCCTCTGCCTCTCCCTGGTGGATGGCCACGTGCAGCTCCGCTTCAGCATGGACTGTGCCGAGACCGCCGTGCTGTCCAACAAACAGGTGAACGACAGCAGTTGGCACTTCCTCATGGTGAGCCGTGACCGCCTGCGTACCGTGCTGGTGCTTGATGGTGAGGGCCAGTCTGGGGAGCTGCAGCCCCAGCGGCCCTCCATGGATGTGGTCAGTGACTTGTTCCTCGGCGGAGTCCCCGCAGACATACGACCTTCTGCCCTGACCCTTGATGGAGTACAGGCCATGGCCGGCTTCAAGGGATTAATCCTGGATCTCAAGTATGGCAACTCAGAGCCTCAGCTTCTGGGGAGCCAGGGTGTCCTGTTGGATGCCGAGGGACCCTGTGGTGAGCGTCCCTGTGAAAATGGTGGGATCTGCTTCCTCCTGGATGGCCACCCCACCTGTGACTGTTCTACCACCGGCTATGGTGGCAAGCTCTGCTCAGAAGGTAAGGCCCTCTTCCCTATTCCTCTATCGCTAGAGGCCCACTTGGGTTGGGTAAGGACCAAGACCCCTGACGGAAACCAGCTCTATCATTGAAGTGCATCTTTAGCTGCATGTCAGATTATTGCGTCCCTTTCCCTGAGGAGGTGGTAGAAATCCTTTGCTTGCTCTCAATGGAAAATCCATCAGAACTCAGCAGCAGAGAATCCTGACTACTCAACCATGGGCTCCTTACGCAAATATTTGGCTGTACTCAAAAAGTTAGATAGAGTAGACTACAGGATGTGTGTCCCAGCTGAGTTCCTTCCACCACAGTGCAGCTTAGCAGGATGAGCCCAAGGTGAGAAGTCAGACAGAAATGGGCAAAGTGGTTATCTCCGTCCCTCCTGATCCCTTGAGAATTGGGCCCTTGGGGATAGATGGGAAACTCCCCATCACTTCTTCCTTATCGTCCCTAACATAAGGAATGCCTGTGCAGAGAAAAATGCGGGGATGGACTGCAGGTCCACACTTGGCCCTGCTGTAAATCCAGCCCTGCAGCTGTGCCCCTCCTCCTGCAATCTTATGGAAGGTGTCTACCAGGTGGACAGGGCATCTGGGGATGGGACTTCTCGCCTCCTTGTTCCAGCACTAGGATTTTCCACCTGTGCTTCCTCTTTCCTGTCCTCTCCTCTCCTGGTGCGAGAAGGCACAGACAGGAGCACTGTCCAGCCAAGCCCCCAGGGGAGGTGGCAATACTCAGCCTGGCCTTGGAGAACCTCCCAAGTTCAACTACAACTTCCCAGGGGGAGGGAAGGAGGGATTTATGCCCAGAGACTTAGACTGCCCTCACCTTTTTCACCAAATTCTGACTATTTGGGATTAGGAGAAAAGTGGTCTAGACTTTACTTTAACAAATACTTAGATTCCAGATTCCTGGACTCACTGAAGGCCTAGGTTTCAATACCTGTTGAAGTGACAGAGTGACCATATGGGTGTGTGTGTTGGGAGGTTGGGATGAGGAAGACGCAAGGAAGTTACATCCCCTCCTATCCTTTTAGAGTTAAGCCCTCTGTTTGTTTAGAGATGTTTGTGTCACCGTCCCCTGCTGGTCTCTTCGTGGATGTGGTGGAATGTGGCTCTCAGCCTTGGTAGCCCGTTAGGATCACCTGGGGGAATTAGAAGACTCTCAGGGCCTTCCCTGGTGGCGCAGTGGTTGAGAGTCCGCCTGCTGATGCAGGGGACACGGGTTCGTGCCCCGGTCCGGGAAGATCCCACATGCCGCGGAGCGGCTGGGCCCGTGAGCCATGGCCGCTGAGCCTGCGCATCCAGAGCCTGTGCTTCGCAATGGGAGAGGCCACAACAGTGAGAGGCCCACGTACCGCAAAAAAAAAAAAAAAAAGACTCTCAGGCCACACCCCAGACCAATTCAATCAGAATCTCTAGGGGGCGGGGTTCAAGCATTTGTATATTTTTAAAGCTCCCCAGGTGATTCCATTGTGCAGCTAAAGTTGGAAACCAACAGGTCAAGGGAAGTCAGGTAGGTGCAGCCAGGTGAGTGTCTTAGTGGTGACTCCCATGATCTCTTCGTTCAGGTGATGCCCCACTGCCTTGGGATTTGTAATTAAAAACAATGTCTGCAGGTGTTCCTCAAACTTTCCCAGAACTTCCCAATCCCTAAAGCAGGTTGTGGTTGATACGAATTTTAGCAACTAGTAGGTATTACAAATTTTTTTAAAAAATAAAAACAAAGTTTGTTTCACAGGTGATACATGCTGGATACTAGGACACTTTGGGGGTCTTGTTGGGAGCCTCCTTGTAGGTCAAGTATGGGCTACCTCAAGTGCTTCTTTCCTTTTTTGGGCTGGATATCATACCTCCCTTCCTGTGGGTGGGCTGCAGGAGAGGGAGATGAAGACATGCATCTCATCCTTTTTTGGCTTCTGTTTTTCCCCATTGAACCCACTGGAAGAAGGGTTGGGGAAGAGGGGTAGAGGCAACACCAACCCACAAAGCCACTTTGCGACTGTGGTTACTGAAGCACTTATCACAAGCAGGTCCCTCCTGGAGCTGACTGCAGTTCCAAAGCCTCTTGGCTTTGGAGAAAGTTCTGCCTGAAGATGCTGACATGATCACTTGTTTTCTCCTTCACCCAAAGGATCTGTTCTGTTCTCAGAATTTGCCTTGGAAGCCGGCATTCTTCCTTTCTAGGGACCAGGGTGTTTGCAAGTGTGTTGTTAACTTGCTGATTATCCCTGATTGCATTTTTTGTGTTTAAAAAGAACTCATTTCCTCTGGGCAGGTTTGGATCAGCACTTTTCTGCAGGAAGAATCTCTATGCTGTATATGTATACAATTTCTTCTCTCTCTCTCTCTTTTTTTTTCCCTTTGGTTCGGGGTGTGTGTGTGTGTGTGTGTGTGTGTGTGTGTGTGTGTGTGGTCTCCAGAGGAATCTCTTCAGAGCAGATGATAGGCAGTCAATTTCTTAATAGCTAAATACAATATGTATATTTTAATAATAGTTCTTTCTGTAGGGTTCAGATCATCTCGTGGCTATGGACTGACACCTCTGTCTGTAGAAGGCAGGCACACAGCATATTTCCTTATTCTCTTGATGCGTAATACAGTAAATAAACTCTGTAGTAACTAACACTTGGTTGGTTTGGAGCCATGCAAAGTTTGAGGTGAGGATGGATGCTGGGACAGGTACCAGAATTTATTGTTGGTGACTTGAAGCCTGTTGATCCTGGTAATTGTCATTATGTCTAATCAAACACAAAAATGCATTTCAGGCTTTTAGAAAATACCCGTTCTCTCCACACACAGTTAAGTTTTAGAGTAAGCAGGGAAAACGCACCTGTAAAATAAGAAGGGGAAAAAAATCACAGCTGCTAAGGGTCAAGCAGATCTGCATAAAACAAGATCAATAGCCTAAATAAACGCCTTCCCGTTTTCCTAAAGATAGTGTAAGGTGGGTAGTGAGGATGCGTCTGTTCCCTCCTCTCTCCCCCATTTTAAATTGCAAATGTCGCAGAACTGAAACCAGGGGACTTAGTCCCAGCAGCGGGTCCTGTGTACCAGGCATCTGATCGTCCCACTTTGCAGGATGGGCCGTGCCCTTGATTGTGTGAGGGCTTCATGCTTTAGTAGTTCAAGAGTAGGAAGGGCTGGGAAGGCTCCCGCAGCTTCCGATGGATGTGGTCGGGGCCTGTTGGAGGCGCTCTCTGCGGTCCATTAGCTTCTAGCATGCTGGCAGTATTGATGTTTGCTCGGCCCGTCTGGCTTTCCATGCCTCAGTAGCTCCAGAATGTCTCCACGCTGCACCCCAGGAAGAACGCACAGATGGGCCCATCTCTTCTATTCGCTTTGGGCTATTTTGATCCCTCGTTGGGTATCTTTTCTCGGTAAGACCCGCAAGACACCGGAGATGGTTGCTGTGGGAGAGTTGGGTTTAGGGGCAAGAGCTATGGACACAGTATCTTCTGTTTCCTGGGGCGAAAGGCTATTAGCTCTGGCTGCAGACTGAACTCCACACAGCCTACTTGGGAAAACTTCATTCCAAGACTCCCAAACCAATTAATAGTCACATTGAACATTCTGGCACATGATGGAGGGAGAAGGGGGTCCCAGATTTTTACTTCTAGGTGTGATATTTATCAATAAAACGTTTGGGTTCTCAACTTCAGATTTGTTCGAGTTGACTTTTAATCTTTTTAAACGACTTTAAAATTATGCATATCTGGTTTGGAATATAGTCCAGCTGCAGTGGATCATATTCACCTGGCTTTTTCTGTTTAGTCCAGTCTGTCCTGTTTTGGGCATCCCTGAAGCTCCCTGGGCAATAAGGAGGTATCCCTAATGCCCTCCAGAGAGCAGCCCCCTCATGGGTCATTGGGAGTTTGTCATTACCTTGAAATGAGTTTAAGCTTGATTGTTTATTTTTAAAGCATCCTTAGTTATGAATGTGCAATTTCTCAACAGTCTTACAGCCATGAAGAATTGATTCACGGCCAAGGTGTATACATTTCAGTCCCAGATTCTCTAAAGAGTTCACTTAGCATGAAGTCAGCCTGTTGCAGGTGGGGTGGAGCCAAGGAAGGATGGGAAAGCTTTCCCAGGTTGATCTCTACTCTCACATCTTAATACACGGGTCTGCCTATGTCACATATCATTTGTATGTCCATGTTTTTAGGTTAATTCAGTGAAGAGACATGAGGTCCTCTTCAGCTGGCAAAAAAAGAAAAAGTTGGTTCATTGTCTGCTATCTTTTCCTGCTGACTTGGGCAGGTGCCCAGACCAAAAAGCTGCTTGCTTTGAGTCTCAGCTGTTAAGTTTTCAGGTGTTGGGATCCTACAGTGAAGTACGGTTGTGGGTGTGGGTGATAGTGGCCAGTCTTATTACAAGCACGCGGTTGTGTGGTACCCACTAGCCTCCCATCCCCCATCCCTCCTGCTGTCTGAAGCTGACATCCTACTCAGGTTGGTTTGACTGATGGCTCAACACACGACTGCATAGCCTTGGTATGCCTTCCTGAAAGTGAATTTCAATTCGTTTTCTTTTTACTGAGAATCTTGCCTCTCTTCCCCCATTTCTCAAAGCCAGAACTAGGACAGAAAGGTGTTCCAAGAGAAGGTGCTTGCCCCGGAGGCTTTACCAAGAGCCAAAGACATTGATGCTATAGTTGAGGTATGGATGATTGCCCCAGCTGGATCCTCCTGTTTGGGGCACTTGCGTAAAAAATACAGTCATTTCCCCACCGCCTCCCCCTCGTACCTCCTGCCGGAATACGAACGTGGCTTTGTTCCTAATCTAAGTCAACCCTGAATGGCCTAGGAGGGGGCAGGCAGTAGTAAGTAATCAGGAGTAAAGGCTAGCTCCTTTCAGAATCCTTCCCCCTGGTGTGGAGAGACAGAAGCACAGAAGCAGGGAGGACTGCTGCTTCTGAGACTTGATTTCCCACCTGGTATTCGGGCTTTAGGACCAGCCCAGCTCTCCACCGGCCCCGCCAGCCAGCCAGCCAGCCAGCAGGGGCTGTCGCTAAACGAGCCTGAATAGGGGTCTGATTGCTCCTTTCTCCTCCTCTCTTTCTGATTACCCAGTGAGATTTCCTGGGTATGCTGTATGCTAAATGGCAGAGCAGCCGCCTGCCACTTGCTCCAATTATCCCTCTTTTAACTGCAAGGGAAGAGCAATTTTTTTACTGCCCCCC
Source organism: Tursiops truncatus (assembly GCF_011762595.2). NCBI lineage: Eukaryota > Metazoa > Chordata > Mammalia > Artiodactyla > Delphinidae > Tursiops > Tursiops truncatus. Next base: position 24,898,783 of record NC_047035.1, on the reverse strand, counting down.
TCCCCCTCCCCCTCCACAATAGCATCTCTGCCTCCTTTAAAGAAATAAGACCCTTCTTCCTAATCCCCCCTTCAGTGGGGTGAGAGCAGCCTTCTCCCTTCGCATAGCCTGCACACCAGCTGCTGGCTGCAAAGTAGGTGGGCCTGTGTAATGCTTTGGTCCATATTCAGCCGCGTTGAGGGCCGGGCAGGCATTCTGCCAGAACCCTTCCAGTAGCAGTGAACTTGCATTTGCATTTGGTAATGAGACACCACAGGCCCAGCGCTGGGGGGCTAATCATCGAGTCCCCTATCTCTCTTTGCAGGCTGTCCGGGAGAGGTTTCCAGTTCCTGGAGCAGCTGCCCTCAGCTAGGTATTCTTCCTCCATCACAGGGCAGAAGAGGTGGGGTGTGGGCTGTGCTTGGGGGATGGAACTAACGTGCCCTCCCCCATGATGACTCCTATTGCCCTGGAGTCACTGGCTCTGCTGTGAGTCCAGAACAGTGAGGCCCCAGAGGTGGAACTGGAGTGAGAGAGGCTTAGGGGCAGGGCTCTGAAGGTCAGGTACCCTTCTTAGACAAAAATAATAATGCTGTTATTATTGCTATGATTGAGTACCACCATGTGCCTGACATCCGAGGTGCATTGTCTCGTCTAATCCTCACAGCGCTTCTATGCAGTTGATATCATTAACTAGCCCTATTTTACAGATGAGGAAACTGAGGAGCAGAGAAATTGAAAACTTGAACAAGGTTTGGTGGTTAAGAACATGGCTTCTGGAGTGAAAAAGATCTGGACTTAAATCTAGGCTTGTCCACTTACACGTTGTCTGTCTTTGGAGAAGGTTCTGGAAGCTTCAGCATCCTTATCAGTAATAATAACAACAACGATAATAATAATAATAGCATCTAACAGTAATAATAACAACAATAATAATAATAGCAGCTAACAGTCACGGGGCACTCACTCCATGACTGCTCTGCATAAGCCCTTGTAACACTCAGAACCACTCTCCACACGCTGTCATTATTCTAATTTTGTAGATAAGGAAGCTGAGGGACAAAGGGTAAGTAATTCCCCCAAGGTCACACAGCTCAGAAGAGGCAGGGCCGGAGTTTGTATCTAAACAGTCTGGCTTTAGAGTCCACACTCTTAACCACTGTGCTATCCTGCCTTGCAGCAAAGCAGGGATAACAAGAAGTCATACGTTAGGGAGTTGTTGAGAGCATGAAATGAGATCAGACATATAAAATTATCAGTATAGTCTCTGGGAGAGAATGAGTCCTGACTCTGGGCTGTTAGCCGCCTGGTGGGTGTAAGAACGAATTATGTGTCGATTTGGTTTCATAGAAACCCGTTGAGCTACCCCCACCTCTGCCATTTTCCTTCATCCCAGTTTGAGAAGTGGCAGAGAGAAAAGGAGGGGAATTTCAGGAAAGTATAGAATCCAGTCCCATCACCATTTTGCCCCTGCCTAAGAGCATGGGTCGCTGCCAATGGTGGTGCCCTTTGGACTGTATTCAGAACTCTTTGCCTGCAAATGGGATGTCCTGGTCCCCACGGCATCCCGATGAGGTAGGTAGGACAGGCCTTACCATCCCACTGAATAAGTGAGGAGCCCCAGACGCAAGGTGCCGTGGGACTTGTGGGTAGACAGCATGAGGGCAAGCTTGGATGCTGCCTATTTGGCAGGTGGCTCTGGGACCTGAGAGCCCAGATCCTCAACACAGCATTTTACTTCTGCTTCTAGGCTCCCTTCATGAACATAAATGGCCTGTGTCTCCACCGTGAAATGGAGCAGTCATTGCCTCCCTGGTTGCTGATGATAAGCAAAATGTCAGACTCCTGGTGCAGGAGGCTATCAGCTTGGTCAGTCCCAGGAGAGAGAAAGAGAGGATGTGAGAGAATGAGAGAGAATGAATGAATGAGTATTCAACTCCCACCCTCAAGACCCTGGTTTGAAATGAAGTGCCTAAGAATGGACCTGTGGGTCCCGAGGGAGTTGGAGCACGGCTTCCCTACACTGGAGCATCGCTGGACAGCACGACCTCTTCAGACTTACCTTTAGTTTCCCAGGTACCAGGAAGTGTCCAGCCCATCCAGGGCTGGTGGTAAAAGGTGGAGCTCCTGGATTAACCTTTCACACTTCTTGCTCTCCTGCTGACTCTCTTCCCAGATAACAAAACCAAACTCCCTTTCTCTCTGTTTATTCTTCTCTTCTCTTTTGTGTGTGTGGGAGGGAGATTATTACAGAGGTGGATTTGCCACAAAACTAAACCTTTCATATATCTTCACTTGCATGGGTCCCTTCAAGGCCCCATGCCTAATACTGTATTGGTGATTTTTTTCTTAAGGAATGCCCAGTATCATAAGCTTCTCCTCCCCACCTCTGTGGATCTGCCTCTGTTAAGAAGGCTTGTTGCTGCCCAGTGACAGCAATGTTGCTCTGGGTGTATGAGTGATTCCCCAGTGACCGATGACCCTTCATCATAGACGCATTTCCCCTCACTTCATAACCAACAGAGCAGGAAGAGCCATGGAGAGGGAGTGTGGGAGGATGAAGGCCTGTAGGAATGTTGTTTGGGGAGCTGTGGTGGGAGCGGGGGACATCTAGGGTATACAGTGGGTGACGAGGGTGTGTTTAGAAATGTTTGCTGTAGATTTAGAGGAACCAGTTGGTGTTTAAACAGAGGGAGCATCCTGGTCCCTCCTGAGGTTTCCCAGCTGAAGTCGGGATGCTTGGTTTGCCGTGGCTCACTGAGGGGCTGTGTTATAGGTGACAGGCTGTGGATGACAGAGGAGAGGGACAAAGCGTGGCTCTACAGGCCTGTCTCCGTGATCTGTGTGGGAACTGACAGTGCCAGTGGGTTGTCATTACAGCTGTTGTTGTCCAAAAACTGATGTCTTTGGGTGACCTATTTAAAAGCAATACGGGGGCTTCCCTGGTGGCGCAGTGGTTAAGAATCCGCCTGCCAATGCAGGGGACACGGGTTCGAGCCCTAGTCTGGGAAGATCCCACATGCCACAGAGCAGCTAAGCCCGTGCGCCACAACCACTGAGCCTGCACTCTAGAGCCCGTGTGCCACAGCTACTGAGCCCGCGCACCTAGAGCCCGTGCTCCACAACAAGAGAAGCCACCGCAATGAGAAGCCTGCGCACCGCAACGAAGAGTAGCCCCCGCTCGCCTCAACTAGAGAAAGCCTGTGCGTAGCAACAAAGACCTAACGCGGCCAAAAATAATTAATTAGTTAATTGAAAATAAAATGAAAGCAATATGGGGCCCCTTTAAATGTGTCATCATCTATATCTGCTCTCAAACCTCCACTGCTCTCCACAATATTCCTACATAATGTATTTTATAAAGTTAAAAAAAAAATTTTTTTTAATATCCAGGAACCAGTACTAGTAGCTTTTCAAAACAAATTGATCTCATAGTCATCCAGCCAAACTACCCAGCTCCACTCTGTGATAAAACTTACTTTGCATGTGGGCCTAAAAATTGTGAAAGCTCTCAGCTCTTCAAGGAGGAAATGCAGCTCTCTGGAAGGGTGTGCAAGGTCCCAAAGAGGGTGGGGATGAAAGAAAGGCGGGGACACAAGCTGTAGGCAACAGGAACTCCCGGTTTAAGCTGTGAAATGCATTTAAGATCCTTTCGGTTTTACCAAGGCTCTTATTTAATTTCGGTATCTTTGCACCTAAGAAGACGGCTCTGGGGAGCTTTTCCTTCAAGTTTCTCCATGAGACTCTATGCATCCAACCCTTTTCTGACATTTTGGCCTCTCGCCTGTGGATTTGGTTCTCCTGAAGTGGTCCTGTTTGCTGGTGCAAAGCCTTTGGGGGCCAGGGTCTTGATAGTCCCATGGCTGTTGGCAGTGTTAGGGCTGGTGTCTCCACTCTGGCAGGCAGGGCGTTCCAAGCAATTCTATAACCTCTCCTCCAGGTATGACTGGAATAGAAAAAGCGCAGCGAGGGAGTGTACAGCTTGTATACTCAATACGTCGCTTTCAAATAAAAACGAGTACCCCATTGCAAGGAAGGATGAGAAGGCTGAAATCACTTCTCTGTGATTCAAACAGTGGGAAAGGGCTCACCAAACACTCACGGTCTCTTCGTTCCTCCTCATTCTCTCAGCCTTCTTTCCTCTCCAGAAGGGGTCCTGTCTCACATGGTTAGCCTTGGAGGGCTGAGGGAATGAGGAAGAGTGGGCCTGAGGGTGTTAAGCCTCTCACCCTTCGGATTCTGAAAGACTAATGCTCATTCCCCAGCATATTTGTTTGATCTAGGTCAGGAAAGACAAGGCTGGAGTTTAGGCTGAGGCAATGTGCTGTGAGTCCTTCTCTTAAGGAGACACACTGAAATGCGGGGGGACCCTGATGCTGTGGGAGAAATCCTCTGTGAGGGATGAAGCACAGATCCTGTGACCCATGTAGAGGACAGTAAGACATTTATATCACCTTCTAGCCATGGCTTTGCTTGTGTAAGGCACTGAAAACCAAGGTGCATGTTAAGAATCATGGGATAGGGCTTCCCTGGTGGCGCAGTGGTTGAGAGTCCGCCTGCCGATGCAGGGGACATGGGTTCGTGCCCCGGTCCGGGAGGATCCCACATGCTGCGGAGTGGCTGGGCCCGTGAGCTGTGGCCGCTGAGCCTGCGCGTCCGGAGCCTGTGCTCCGCAACGGGAGAGGCCACAACAGTGAGAGGCCCGTGTACCACAAAAAAACAAAAAAAACAAACAAAAAAAAAATCATGGGATAATATGTTTGGAGGGTTTTTTTTAAAAAAATTGAGGCATAATTGACATATTAGTTTCAGGTGTATAGCATAATATACAAATTCGATATTTGTATATATTGCAAAATGGTCACCACAGTAAGGCTAGTTAATATCCACCACCATACATGGTTACAGAATTTTTTTTCTTGTGATGAGAACTTTTAAGATCAGTTCTCTTAGCAACTTTTAAACATGCAATACAGTATTATCAGTAATATAGTCACCATGCTGTACGTTACCAGAGGGAACTTTAAAGGTCATTGTGTCTATTCTAACTATTCATTTCCTATCCTCTTCTCCACTGTATGACATCTCTGCCCCACCCCCCACCCCCCAAAAATCCCCTAGTCAACTGCAATGGCAGGGGCTTGGTACTTTTCAAGGCATCCTGATGTATCTCTGATTATACTGAGCATCAGGGAGCCCTTCCTACATGAGGCCAAGGTCTGCTTCTCAGACACTTCCTCACTGGTCCTCATTCTAATTAAAGCAGTCTGACCTTTGCCATGGGCCATGTGGGTGAGGGGGATGGGTAGGTCATAACATTTCTGGATGATGCTTTGTAGGAATGAACCCTTGTGCAAAGTAAAATTCATAAGGGATTCTCTAATATAGCACTAACAGTATACACACCACTGAGTTATTTAGAATTGACTGCTTCTGATTAATCTTAAACAACATGGGAGGGATTGATGTGGGAAGAGATTCTGATGTAAGCAGGTGATTCATGCTCCAGTCATTTTGTTCCTAGGGAGCTTCACTCTGAAAGATTCATGGTTAGCCCCATCTCTCTGGTTCTATTATCTGTGCCTCATTTCATCCCCCTAAGATGTCCCATCTTCCTCCATATTCAGCCAGCTTTTCAGCATCTCTGAATTTCCAAGGTGCCCCCTGGAAATCTCTAATGGCAATAAGCAATAAGATGAGAAGTCCTAGAATGCTATGGAGTAGAGGAAAATGGAATTGAATTGGACTTGCTTTACAAATCCATCGTGGCAGCCAGGGTCAGACACCCCAACAGACATCAAGATTTTGCTAAAAAGCCTAGTATGATGCTTTAAAAAAAAGATAAGGGTATGAAATGAAGAAGTATTGAGTAGCTATTCCTGGCAACTGGCCTTGGAAGCATATGCCCTATTCAAAAATGCTTCCTGCTCTGCCAGGTTGCCTTGGGTATCCCATGTTTTTGGCACTGTTGGGAAGAAGTCTCCCAGGGAGAGGATTAGGCAGGGCTAGAAGATGTTGCTCCCACACTGGCATGGACTGGAAACCTGCCAAGCAAATGCCCTCCTGCACCCTAAAAGGGATGAAGCTATTCTTGGCTCTCAGCCACCTCCCCATTGACAGTCATTTTACTGACACTGCAGCAAAGAAAGGAGAATTTGTCTCATAATTCATGGTTTAAAATAGTTTACTTTTAAGAGCAAAGCCCACAGCCATCCTTTTGAGTCCAAGTATTAAAATATACTCAGAGTCACCGACTTCTGTGCAGTCCCGTTGTCCAGCCAGGTTCTATGTACTGCATTCCTGTGCAGGGAAATGGGCATGACCATCTCACATAGTCATGTGGTAATTGCCACGTGGGAAGATGATTGGGTTTTAGTTGCCGTGGGAACTTTGTTGTTTGCTCATCCTGATGTTGTTTTCAGCCTTGTGTTAATTCGGATTGGAGCTATTTTTTCCTTGTGTAGAATATATAACCAGTGGGCTACGTTTTGATGTGTCTCATGGCTCCCTTTGGCTTTCACAACCTTAATGCAAGTTGCAGTAGCTCAGCTGGGTTTCCTGATTCCTTCTGCAGGAGTGTGTGCGAGGAGGAACTCTCTTTGAGACCTGTAAGACATGAAACCATGGGAAGACTCTGTTTCCCTTTGTTAATGAATGTTCCAGGCTTGTATGCTAAATGGCATGTCTCTGGTATCTGACAGAAAGCAGGTGCTCAATAAATGTTTGTTGCCTTGATAAAGCACACTCCGTGTGGATGTGTGTGCATGCATTTCATGTTTTGTATGCATGTCTGTGCGTGTGGTCTCTAACGTGTGATGGATGGATGCAGGTTCCCATCAAGAATGTGAGCTCAATAATGTTTGTTTAATACATTGATTACAGCTGTGACTTGGACCACAGTGGCATGGGCCACCACTGGAAATACCTTCTTTTAATAGGAAAAGTGGCGTGTTTGCTGTGGGGCAGTTTTCACAGAATCTGTGTCAAACACATGTACATTCCACTTGGCTTGATCTAGTTGAAGATGAACTAGCAAGACTTTTTTGTGTTTGTTTATGAGCCCGTGGTTTCCTGTAACAATCATAGACCGCAGCCAGCCTGGGACCATGTAAATGCTTGTGGAATGGCTGTTTGAGGCAAGCGCGTTGTTGTCACTGGAGATGGAGAGGCCCCATTAGCTTGTGTGGATTCCCTGGAGAAGAGGAGGCTCACTGGGGACAAGATAATTGTCCTCGGATATCGGAAGAGCTGCCATGTAGAGGAGGGAGTGGATATCAGACTCGAGGGTGGAAGGGATCAGAGCTACAGAGGAGGATTTCTGATGCTTAGAGCTGTTGGGCCATTGAATGCACAGCTTTGCCAAGTCCTATGGCTGGGAGGGGTGCAGTAGGTGCTGGAGTGACACCTGTCAGAAATGTGTGCTGGTGTGTACGTGCCTTCAAACCAGGGACTCCATGGTTGTTGGGGTCTCAGCAGCCAGGCCTACCCTTACGTTTGATCACGTACGTCCTCTGCAGTTCAGGGATGTGGAAAGATTATTCTCCAGATCAGTGGCCTTCAAAAAGGGGCACATGCAAAGACCACTTCGTGGGATATAGGAAGGAAACAATTAAAATGTATAGTTAACTTATATGCAAATTATTTATAAATAAATATACATCTCTCAGGAGAACATGGTAACATTATTTTTCCTAATGGGGAGTTGGTTCAGAAAGCTTTGGAGGTCACAGATCAACACTCAAATCTACACTTATCTCTAATTGGTTATAGTCACTCGACCCCCAGGCTCGCAGGTTTCAGGTGGAGGCTGATGCCCAAAGTGTTCTGGATGCCAGTGGGATGTGTGTTGGGCTCCTCTGCTCTGTCTTCAGCTCTGTGTGTGGTGGTCTTGGTTGACCTGGCCAGGTGGCTTTGGAGGGTCCCACGGGAAGTTACTCCAGTCACACCTTCCTCTTTCAGAGGCCTCACTGTTTGGAATTATTGATAATATCTACTATCTCAGAGCTTTTTTCAGCGTAAAAAAATCATAGTGTTTGCTGGGGCAACTTTGGATTGTGTAAGAGAACAAAGTCTTTGAAGTATGTTCAAGCATTTGCAAAGCAGTCCTTGATGTATAATCATCTATTTGTTGAAATAGACCATCTGTTTACTGGAATAAGTGCATTTTCTGACATTCACTGAGTGAGTGCCTGTCGTCTACCCTTGAGGATCTTATGGACTAGTTGGGAAGGCTGTCAGGCAAAGAGGTGTTGTACACATTAGAGTCGCTAAAATACCAGGTGGAATGTTTGTGGAGTAGCTCAAAAGGGGATGTTCCACCTGCTTGGGGTATGAGAGTGTGTGCTTAGGCTGGGAGCCAGGGGTTGGAGGACACCTTACAGTGGAAAATCTTAGGCTGGACTTGGAAGCTTTAACTAGCAGACTGGGAGGAAAGGGCCCTCAGGGCAGCCCTGTGAAGCAGCAGGCTACTCTTGCCAGTAGTTTGCAGTAGTTAATGTGGCTGGATTAAAGGGCTGAGGCCCATGGAAGAGGAATGTGAAGAGTGCTTAGGTAGCGCTGGTCTTAAATGTTTGTAAGGACTTGACCGTAAGATTTGGATTTTAGAAAGATGGCTCTGGGGCGGTTTGCATGAGGGATTGATTGGCAACTGGAAGGCAGAAAGCAGGGGGGCCAGGTAGAGGCTACTGTGTGGTTTTGGTGAGAGAAGAGGCAGTACTGGGGGAGTAGTGATGAAAGAAGGGCCAACTGCAGAGATGTTAAGAAGAGGCACTTAATAATTGGAAAGCAATGACCTTTAGTGGGTTTGGACTCAGGCTACCTGGCTCTGACACATACTAGTTGTGTAAACTTGGGCAAAGGACTTCACTTCTCTGTGTTTCAACTTAAGTATTTGTGAAATAGATGTAATAACAGTGCCCACCAGTTCAGATTGCTTTCAGGCTTCAGTGAGATATCAGACATAGAATACTTAGAACAATGCTTGGCACACAGTAAGCATTCCGTGAATGTTAGCCATTATTACTAATTATTATTGATGATGATGCTGATGATTGAAAAGGGGAAAGAGGAACTTTGATCATATGCTCTTTTGGTTGTGGGTATAGCTAGGAAAGTCAGTGGGAGGAGCAGATTTGGGGTGAAGGTGGGAGAGGGGTAATAATACATTTTGGTTTGTCCATATCCCTCCCACGTTCTCTTCAGAACCTGTAGGATACCTGCAGGGAGATGTTCAGAGGCAGGTGGGGGCAATGGTTGTGCGAGGGAGGAGGATGGGGCTGGGCAGATGTCAGGGTTGTTGTTGTAGGGGTGAGGGAAGGCTGGCACAGGAATGAGGTTGTCCAGGCAAGGAGTCTAACCGAGAGGAGAAGGAAGCTAAACTCAGAACCTTCCAGAACCTTAATATTTAGGATAGTAGAGGAAAAGGAATCCACAAGATAGATTAAAACAGATTACCAGAGATACAGAAGGAAACTAGGAACAAAAAAAAGTTCCTTAAAATTCTTTACCGGGCAATGAATGAAAAAATATACCTTCTCAACCTGGTTGAAGTTGGGGCATGCATTTGAATATAATAAAACAGCATCGAAAGATTACGTAATTTAGTTTTAAAAACTACTCACTTTGGTCTTTCTTCTGCCTTCAATTTAGTGAGATCTGTCCATTTGAGAAAATTTCTACTAATGGAAATTTAAGTCTCATATAGAGATGATGAACCTGAGGGTTTTGGATGTTCTGCTCATGGACATGATAGAATTTCTGGCTCCTAGAATGTTAGAATCTCATGGGAATCAAGAGCTCAAAGATCTGAAAGAAACAAACCCAGAAGAGTGATGTGATTTGCCCAAGATCAGCCAGCTGGTGTTCTGATTTGTACTTCGTGTTTCTTTGGGACCATGTGAGCTCAACATAAAATGCTTTAGCTACGTTTTTCTTGGAACTGGGCGTATTGAACTCTCAGGATACCAGCGGTGACACACAGCTCAAAGCCACACACCTTCTCCTGGGCTTGGGGAAGAGATTCCTCTCACTCTGGCTCCTGTGAGCTGAAAGAGCAAGATCCCCTAAACTGGAGGTGCTGGAAGCCCCTGGCTCAACAGCCAGTGATCTAAGTACTGGTAATTAACTCACTGTGGTTTCTCTACCTCTGCCCAGGGTGGGGCGCTTGGAAAGGAAGCAAAATACTTTCTTAAGGAAATCAAGGCTCGGTTCTGGTTGCCTGCTTGCTGCCTCCCTCCCATCTCCGACTCTCTGGGCCCCGGGGTGGGGATCGTGTGTGTGTCCATGCTCCAAATGCTCGCTGTGCATCATGGTTTTCCAGGAATTTCAGGACACAGGAATTTTCGCCCAGCTGTGTTGTGTATTGCTGTTCAGCAATCTGAAGTTGCTTATCCAGCGTAAGTCAGGATGGGGAGCCTAGGGAGGAGGGGGAACGCCTCCTAACATTTTTCAGAGCAGAAGAAATTGAGGTGTTAGGGGCCCAGCTGGCGTGTGATGAGAACCAAGAAATGGAGCATACGTGAGCATGCATGCTCACATGAAATCTCTTACAGAAACCCAGGGATGTTATTCGAAAGTACCTCTCCCACCCCCTACAACATGACACACTGACTGAGGGCCCACTGTGTGTCAGGAGAAGCATTGGGGGTAGAGTGGTGGACAAGACAGTCATGCCTTCATGCTGCTTAATTAGCCAAAAGCAATAATCAAGTGATGGATGCTTTGAAAGGAGAAGGATAACATAACCGTGGTCTCTGTGCGTTCAGGAGTCCCTCTTCACGCCTGGCAGAGCAAAGACTCTGTGAAGGTCAGGGGTGTGATTAAGACGCTCCAAGGAATTACAGGAGGTCCAGGGCTTTTTCTGGACCCAGTGCTCAGGCCGGCTCTCCTAGCCTGAGTCTCCCGGCCGAGGATCACAGGTGAAGTCCGTGGATTTAGGGCTGAGTTTAGCTTTATGCCCAGTTCTAGTCATTCTCACTGAGTATGGCCTCAGTGATGCCCTTGTAGTATCATGGAGAGCCTATGATTTATCAGCTGTCTATCTGATTGACTAAATTTAATAACAATGGTGATGATGAACTAATTCTCATGAAGTGCTTCCTATGTGCCAGGCACTGAGCTAAGTGCTTTCAAATGTGACTTCCTTTGATGTTCCCAGTCACTCTCACCAGGGAGGTTCTATTGTTTTTCTGGTTTTCTAAACCAGGGAACAAGGTTGAAAAGAGAAAGCAATCTATCTGCCTAAGACATGAGTCTGGGCAGTTGGATGATCTGGACTTTGAGTTCTTATCGCCTCACTCTGTCCCCTCTTCAATCTGGCACTGAACGGTGGCTTCTGTGGCCATTGAAGACCCAATTCCATGCTCTGCTGGCGCAACTGGGGTGCCTCTAGCATGCAGGGGCACTGCCTTTCTTCTCTTCACTAACCTGTCTTCTGACTTCTCCCTCTCCTGCACATGACTGACTTTGATCCCAAATCAGGCACATGTTGCCAAGAGGGACATAAAAGCTGTCCTGGACTTCCCCCTCCCACCTCTCCCCGAGCCTTTCTCCTTGGTGTCTTATTTCATCCCATGGGCTGTAAATGAACCATGAAGTACTGGAACTGGAATCCCACATTTTCTCAGTCTTTTATAACCCACGGTCTCCAAGTCATTTTGTTGTTGTTGTTAGCATAGTCCCACTACCCAAGAGGCCTTGGTCAAGCTTTGGTGGAAATCTTTTGCTTGTATTAAGTTGTAAAATGAATATTGTTACGATTTGCATATCCAACCCCAGCACATATATTTTTATCACCCTCCCCCATCTTGAACATCACAATCCAACCTTCTTCTTTCATGAAACTGTGACTTAAAGAAGCAAGGTAACTTACAATAGGCCACTCAGCTAGCAAGTGGCCAGGGTACTGGGTCTAGGGCCCAGGAGTCCTCACTCTCATTCTAACATCCATTCCCCTACATCACGCCGAGAAAAGAGACTCGATTGATTCCGAAGAACATTGATTGCCAGGCACAATCCATGGTGATCAAAACAGCTGTGCCGCCTGTCTTCATGGAGCTTACAAATTAGAGCTATGGAAAACGTAAACCAATAAATGTATAAAATTGCAGTGGTGATGAGTGCTGCAGATGGAAAGAGCAGGGTGAGGGGAGATCTAATGAGAAAAGGGGTGTCACTCCTCTGAGGAGCGACATCTAAAGATGAGGAACAGAGAGAAAGCAATGGAGAGGGGCTGCATACGTGCATTGTCACCTGTTCAGTTTAAGGACAAGGTTGATCAGTCTAATATTCGTGGCAGGAACTGTCTTTTGCTTTTATGTATTTATTTGGGATATGGTTGATGGGTAATACAGATGGACGGGTGGATGGATAAAGAGCTGTCTGGGGGGGCTTCCCTGGTGGCTCAGTGGTGGGGAGTCCGCCTGCTGATGCAGCGGACACACGGGTTCGTGCCCTGGTCTGGGAGGATCCCGCATGCCGTGGAGCGGCTGGGCCCGTGAGCCGTGGCCGCTGAGCCTGCGCGTCCGGAGCCTGTGCTCCGCAACGGGAGAGGCCACAACAGTGAGAGGCCCGCGTACCGCAAAAAAAAAAAAGAACTGTCTGGGGCTGGGGAGGGAAGCCTTCAGTGTGACAGCAGCAGGAGAGCAAATCTTGTCTGCTAAGTGAGCATAAACCTGGACATCTCCACCCAGAGTGCAGAATCCTACCAGGGAGGATTTGGGAATAGAATCTCTCTCTAAAGGAAGCTCTGCGTGGAGAAGGTGAAGATGAAAGGCTGCTGGAACAAGAAAGCCACAGTCAGTGTCATTTGCCGCCAACCTAGAGAGACTTGTTCCTCTAAGAGCCATATAGCGTGAGTCCCACCCACAGCCCAGAGATCAGCTCATGCATTTCCAATAGCTGCCCTTTCCTCCTGGCACTTACATTCTTGCTCCCTGCCCTCCCAGGTCCTCCCTCTTGCCACATGTGTTTTCTTGGTAGGTGAAGAGGTAGAGGGGGTTGCCCTGATCAATCCACACTTTTTAGCTCTTGTTACCAGGGGCATTTATTTATTATTTATTTTTAACATCTTTATTGGAGTATAATTGCTTTACAATGGTGTGTTAGTTTCTGCTCTATAACAAAGTGAATCAGCTATACATAGACATACATCCCCATATCTCCTCCCTCCTGCATCCCCGTCCCACCCTCCCTGTCCGACCCCTCTAGGTGGTCACAAAGCACCGAGCTGATCTCCCCGTGCCATGCAGCTGCTTCCCGTTAGCCATCCATTTTACATTTGGTGGTGTATATACGTCCATGCCACTCTCTCACTTTGTCCGTTTACCCTTCCCCCTCCCCGTGTCCTCAAGTCCATTCTCTACGTCTGCATCTTTATACCTGTCCTGCCCCTAGGTTTTTCAGAGCCATTTTTTTTTTTTTTTTTTGCGGTACGAGGGCCTCTCACTGTTGTGGCCTCTCCCGTTGCGGAGCACAGGCTCCGGACGCGCAGGCTCAGCGGTCATGGCTCACGGGCCCAGCCGCTCCGCGGCATGTGGGATCCTCCCGGACCGGGGAACGAACCCGCGTCCCCTGCATCGGCAGGCGGACTCTCAACCACTGCGCCACCAGGGAAGCCCCATGACTCTTTTTGAATTATGGTGTTCTCAGAGTATATGCCCAGTAGTGGGATTGCTGGGTCATATGGGAGTTCTATTTTTAGTTTTTTAAGGAACCTCCATACTGTTCTCCATAGTGGCTGTATCAATTTACATTCCCACCAGCAGTGCAAGAGGGTTCCCTTTTCACCACACCCTCTCCAGCATTTCTTGTTTCTAGATTTTTTGATGATGGCCATTCTGACTGGTGTGAGATGATATCTCATTGCAGTTTTGATTTTCATTTCTCTAATGATTAGTGGTGTTGAGCATCCTTTCATGTGTTTGTTGGCAATCTGTATATCTTCTTTGGAGAAATGTCTATTTAGGTCTTCTGCCCATTTTTGGATTGGGTTGTTTGTTTTTTTGTTATTGAGCTGCATGAGCTGCTTGTAAATTTTGGAGATTAATCCTTTGTCAGTTGCTTCATTTGCAAATATTTTCTCCCATTCTGAGGGTTGTCTATTTGTCTTGTTTATGGTTTCCTTTGCTGTGCAAAAGCTTTGAAGTTTCATTAGGTCCCATTTGTTTATTTTTGTTTTTATTTCCATTTCTCTAGGAGGTGGGTCAAAAAGGATCTTGCTGTGATTTATGTCATAAAGTGTTCTGCCTATGTTTTCCTCTAAGAGTTTTATAGTGTACCAGGGGCATTTATATTCCAGAACATTAAAGAATTTTCAGCTTGGAGTAGTAGGGGTATAATCTGAGGCTGGGAATCAGCTTGATCCTAAATGGCTTCTGCTTCCTGGGTTTTAGGCTAACATTTATTGAACACTTACTAGTGTTTTAGGCTCTGTGTGAGTAGCTTTATCTTTTGTTACCATTTTACAAATGAGAAGGCTGAACTGCAGAGAGACTACCCATCTGCCCTCTGCCCAGTGGTACAAAAGACACTCAAAAGAACTAGAATGAAGTTGTATAATTCTTCAGGAGAACGAGAAAAATAAACATAATGTAGAAGTTTATTGTAAAGACACATTCAGTTTTTTTAAAAATTCTGAAATTAATGCCCTTTTATTTTTGGGGTGTTAAAATGCCTTTTTAAGAAACTATAGTAATACAAAGTGTCATTTTCAGGTTTTTGTTCTTTCTTGGAAAAATTATAATATAATTATGCATTGTTAGTTTCTAAAATTGCTTTAAATTGCTTGAAGTATGAATATATCAAATGTATTAGTGTGAGAACCATTCTTGCAGGGAATCGCTGGGTCCCATGCTCTTTTCTTCCTAGGAGTAAACTATTTATATAATTGTCTTCACTTTCTATTCTGATTTTTTATCAGAAAAAATTGCACCTGGACAGGGCCCCTGAGATTTTGTAACTTATTTTTCTTCAGCACTTATCAAGATGTTTTGATTGCACGATTTGACCCTGAGAACTTTTAACTCTATGTCAATATAATCAGGATTATACAAACAGTAAAACAGTTTTATTAAGGGGGTGTTTTTTAGAAGCAAATGATGTAGGGCTCATGTAATTCCTCAATCCATTTTTTTTCAGCATAGGTAAACCATTTTTTAATTTTCCAATTCATTTTTATTTCACTGAATAATTTTGAACAAGATCAGTTCTGCTCCACGTGCCCTCTGTAGTGAAGATTTGATTCATCTATCAGTTATTCTTTTGTGTGCCTATGTAATTTTACCCACATAGCTTCTACCATTGTGACCACTCTTTTGTGGTCGTTATTTCTACTCTATCCGATTTTCTCACGTCAGGTTCGCTAGTCTAAATTTTGTCAAGAATGTTTGATTCTTCCTTCAGTTTTCAGTCAATGACGTTTTACCATGTGCATTTTTAGCCACTGTCAGTTCCATTTTGTGTTGATTTTTTTCTGACAGGTCTAATTTTTTTCCAGGTCAATTTTTGCAGTTCAGAGAACCATCTCTTCTTCCTACAACTAAAATCAGTCTCTTTCCTGACAGTTTTTTAATTTTTTTTGAAGCAGTTCCAAAACATACTTGAGGGGTCATAACATCAGGGTCAAAATATCCTGTGTCATTTATAGAGACCAGTGACCTAGATGAATTAAGAAACCTACCCAAAGTCATGCATAAGGCTCGTGGCAGAGTTCTGTTGGGTCATTTTAGAATATAAAGCATCTCTAGTTCAGTAAAGGGCAGAGTAAGATTGTAAAATTGGGATGATGTTGATGGTGGGCCTTCCTTCTTCTACCCTCCACCTCCCGACCCCTCTTCTGAGCTTAACAGAATTCCCAGTGGTCCACCTCCCTAAGAAATAGCAGCCGGGGCCACTGTTCGAAGCGCCTTCACTTCTCCCTGCTTCCTAGCTAGGCCCCCCTTAAGCTGTGTGTGATTTACAAACAAGCAGGACCAAAAAGGAAAAATCCTCCCTTGTGGAGAATTAGGTCAGTGGCAGAGTTGGGGAGGGGAGGGATCCAGACCTTCAGTTCACTCCCCTTGCCTGAAGCTATTGGGGCAGAAGCCAGAGGTGCTATTGGGAGCAGACCTCTGGGGGTGGGGGGCTGGGGGATGCGTGCAAACATGAAAGCTGTCTGTTTTCCAGCCACTTGGGGCTCCCCCTTCTCTCAACGTATTTGTCTGGATTACTCGAAGGGGGATATTAGTGTTGTCTAATGACGGCCCTAGATTTATAAGGGATTTGTGTGATTAATGCCCAAGCAAAGTACAGCAGATAGCTCAGAGCTCAGTCTGTGTGGTGGGTCTACACTTCCCATTCTCTGTCCTCTCTGATTGGTTTTGGGGGAGGCTTTCCTGTCCCCTCTTTGTTGTCCTGATTGTTGAAGGCTCTAGCGTTCAGGCCCCCACGGGAGGGTAGCTGAAACCATTTTCCACTGCTGCGATGCATGAGTGAGTGTCTGAGAAGACAGTGAAGTCTCCAGGCTCACACTCTTGTTCTGTGAAAGCTGCAGATATTTGGCCACTTGCTTCTCTGTCCCAGCTGCCACCACCATACTCTTAGTACTGGATTCTTCTCCCAAACCCCTCTCAGGGCACTGGTCCCCCAGCTGTGGCACAGTGAGAACAACTGTGAACTGGGATGCAGATGACCTGAATTCTGGTTTCAGCTTCAACATTGTCCAGCTGGGCGGACATGTCAATTCCCCTGTCTTGGGTCTGTCTCTCTCATCTGAGCATCAAAGGATCCTGTACAACCTTATGCCACTGATCATAATTATACTTAAATAGCTAAATGTCTGTCTGGTTATTTGTGGCCCATCTCCCCACCTAGACTTTAAGTTCCAAGAGTGCGAGGCCTGTGTCTGTTTTGTTCACTAGCCATCACCCCAGTGCCTAGCACGGTCCCTTGGCCATGGATATATGCAATGAGTGCACGTCGATGGATATATGCAATGAGTACACGTCGATGGATATATGCAATGAGTACACGTCGATGGATATATGCAATGAGTACACGTGGATGGAATGAACTGCTAAACCAAAAGAGGCGGATCTGCTTGACATGCCAGCACTCTTCCACTTCTAAAATTCAATGTGTCTAATCTGTTCTCTCTGGAACAATCGAATTTTAATGTTTTTATTGTTTTTAACTGACCACAGACGTTACAAGATAAAAATGGCGATTCATATTAATTATAACTCAAAAAGCATATTATCAATATGAAAATGTAAATTTCCTTCTAGGGGCTCCCTCTCTGCTTGCTTGATCTCTGCAGTTCCTGGCAGTGGAATGCCTCCTTGCCTGGGTTTCTGAGCTCCCTCTAGTAGGGTCTGCAGAATCTTGTTGAGCCTTTTAAAATAGGACTGGTACTAATTAGGCTACATGCATGGTTTTCAGGCTCAGAAAAAAATTATTTTAGGTTCAGAGCAAATACTGTACTAGTTTCACATCACAACCCACCCTTGCTTTGCAAAGACAAGAAATCAACCTTGTTCATTTCCTGAAAATGAAAGAAAGGGAAGGGTATAAGGGAAAGCAGAAATGCTGACAGGTGCTAGTAGTGAGAAGGCCTCTGTTAGGGCTACTTGCTTTCTTCTGAGGTTCCCCAGGTCATTAGAAACTCCTTTTCTCAGGGCAAGGAAAGCACTCTGTTGAAACTCTCCAGCTAACTTGAGCCAATATATGACCCCCTCCTTTTCAAGCCCCTGGCAGGAACTGCAAATCAATCATGACCCTCTTTTCTTTCTAAGCTCATATGCAGCCTCAGACTCTTTCTTAACACGTTACTCCGGGATGTTACCAATCAAAAAAAATGGAACTAAGCATGGTGCTGGGCAGGTCATTAGGCATTGTATATACAATTGCCTCTTTTGATCTTCTTGACAACTCAAATTGATGTAATGATTCCCATCTCACAGATGAAGTTTAAATAACGTATCCAAGGTCACGTAATAGATAACAAAGTTGGGATTTAAGCTCAATGCTTATGGTCTTTTTGGTGCACTACATGCCTTGCAGGGAGCCCATCCCTCAGGGATGTCAATCTGACCGCTGGCCTGTTTTGGTAAAATGTTCTTACAAGATTTCTCTCCACTTAATTGTTGCTGTTTATCCTCTGGGGACCACTGCAAGATTTCTCCAGCAAAAGACTTTGAAGCAGTCTCTGTCAACCCCAAATGCCCCATTAATGCGAAGTGTGATACTAGATGGCTGTATATGGCCGCCCTATCATGTTTATACACTCTCTTGGTTATTAGATTTACTATAACTGCATCCCCAGAAGTTATTTTGAGTCTCTAGCACCTAAGTCTGTGTCTGGCATGTAGTTAAGTGGTCGATAAATGTTAGCTATTTCAAACTGAACCAGATACAAAGTCTCACTATGAGAACTAAAAGGGTGAGGACAGAGGCTTGTGATAAATTGAAAGGCTTCCCAGCTGTTCTGAGAGCCTCAAAGCCAGCCTTTCTCAAACTGTGTTCTGTGAGATGTTACTAGGTGTTTTGCGGAAGAAAAAGTGTCCAATGTTCCAAAAACATTGGGAAAACTGCACACTATATCCCCTCTTGGACTTCACAATGTACCTTAGTGTAGGTGTGGCTTTCTGAAGTCTTGCCATAGAGATACTTGATTACCTTGCTTTACCTCACTGTTTTCTAAATGTATTTGACCACACTTTTTTTTTTTTTGGCAAGCAACTCCTATTCACATCTTGCTGGGTGTTGTATTTTTATGGAATTCAGTTTTGGGTATGTTGCCCCAATTTATAATTCTTTCTCTGAAATATGGATCTGGAGATCCTGCCCAGCAGAAGATATTGTGGACACTCAACAGTTTCCATCAGTTTTCCACACCAATTTCTTGAAATTTGCCCCCATGTCACATAGGGTGATAGATTTGGGTGGTTAGACCAGAGAAGGAAGAGATAATCGGGGAAGGATGGGTGGTGCTGTGGGAAGGAAAAGGGCTTTGGATTCAGAGAAATCTGAGTTCAAATCATCACTAGTACTTATGAGTTAAGGGGACTTGGGGATATTAACTTCTCTGAGCCTTGGTTTCCTCGTCTGTTAAGTGGGTCTACATCAGGATTAAATGAGGTCATATACGTCCGACACTGCCGCAGGTACCCGACACATAGGAGGCCTTCAGTAAATAGCAGGGATTATAATGAACTGTGATCCCTGTATTTCTCTTCTTTTAAAATTTCTGTTGTAATATCATTGTGAATAGGGGCTCTACTTATTGTTTTTCATACCAGGATCTAGCATAGGGACCAGTAAGGAATTGCCACTCGATTAATATTTCTGGAGTGAATACAGGAATGACATAGCACTTTGTTGTTTACAAAATGCTTCCACATTTACAGGCTCATTTCAGCCTCACTGCAACCTGTTCATGTAATTGGAGTCATTATTCCTGCTAGTTATGGGTGGGAAAGCTGAGGCTTAGAGAGGCTGTGTGAGTTGCCCAAGGTCAGAGAGCTGGTAGTAGGCTGGAAAGTCAGGGCTCAAAACCAGGGCTTCTGTAAGCAAAATGTGGTGTACAGTAGTCCCCTCTTATCTGCAGTTTTGTTTTCCATGGTTTTAATTGCCCACAGTCAACCATGGTCCAAAAAAAAGGAAAATTCAGGAAATGAACCATTTCATAAGTTTTAAATTGTGTGCATTTCTGAGTAGCATGATGAGATCTTGTGCCATCCTGCTCTGTCCCACTCGGGATCCCCACCATCAACATCATCTGATCCTGACGTCCAACCATTGACATCACCAATGCTCCGGGATCACCCGAAGTAGATAATCTTTCTTCTGACCTATCACCAGAGGGTCATTCGTAGCTAAATGCTACGTCACAATGCCTACATCATTCACCTCACTTCATCTCATCATCTCACATCATCACGAGAAGGGTGAGTACAGTACAGTAAGATTTTGGGAGAAGGAGAGACATCACATTCAGATAACTTTATCACAATGTAATTGTTCTATTTTATTACTAGTTATTATTGTTAATCTCTTACAGTGTCCATCTGCTGTGAGGACTTTTCTAAAACCCTTGTCTTGTTAGGTGGGGGCCTAATGCAGGTACCAGCCTCATGGCCTAAGGTGGGGAGTTAGCAGTTAGCTAGAGATGCCTTTTGTTTGCAAGGCTTAAACAACTGGATAATTTATAAATTAAACTTATCATAAGTATATATGTATAGGAAAAAACATAGTATATATAGTGCTCAGTGCTATTTGCAGTTTCAAGCGTCCCCTGGTGGGTCTTGAATGTAGTCCCCATGGATAAGGGGGAAACTACAGTATACAAACAATGGAGTATTATTCAGCCTTTAAAAGGAAAGAAATTCTGACACATGCCACAACATAGATGAAGCTTGAGGACACTGTGCTAAGGGAAATAAGCTGGTGACAAAAGGACAAATACTCTATGGTTCCACTCATGTGAGGTTCCTAGAGTAGTTAACTTGCTAAAGACAGAAAGTGGAAGGGTGGTTGCCAGTGGCTGGATGCAGGACATATAGATAGCTGTTGTTTAATAGGTACAAGACTTTCAGTTCTGCAAGATGAAAAGAGTTCTGGAAATGGGTGATGGTTGCACAACATTATGAACGTACTTTATGCCACTGAACTGTGCACTTAAAAACGGTTAAGATGGTAACTTTTATGTTATGTGTATTTTACCACAATAAAAATTTTAGGAAAACAAAACAAAAACCCCAGGGCTTCTGATTCTAAGCGTGGGGCTGTTTCCCACATTCTACAACAGCGCCCCCTACAGAGGAGCAGACATAAGCCTCCTCTTCCAAGGCCCTTTGTACTGAATTGCAGAATTTGCAGAACTCACCTCCACTGAAACCCTTGCTTCTTCCAGATCATTCTTCTAATTGGCATAAGCCCTGAGGAGTTAGTCTTTCCAGAGAGCGAGGAATTCTTAGAAAGAGGGCAAAAACTCTGTCTCATGGAAATCGCTCAGGTGAGGAAATGTAATAATTATGATTCACCAGCATTGATTAGCACTCCCTCAGTGCCAGACACCCTCTCAGTGCTTTTGCATACATTAGCTCCTTATAACCCTAACATCAGTCCCCATGAACTCTTTTCATCTTGCAGAACGGAAGATAAGTAGATTGTCCCCATTTTACAGGTGGGGAAGTTGAGTCTCAGGTTAGCTAACATTCATGAGCTCATATACATAGTGTGTGGAAGAGCCAGGATTTTCACTCAGCTCTTCCTGCCTCTTAACCCCTGTGCTCTCTGCAGGAGACAGGGAGATTGAAAATGTCAGCATCTAGGCTGTTTTCCTAATTTGAGGATTGACTGATTTCTTTCCCCTCCTGTGATGCACTCCTTTCTTATCCTGCCAGATGATGGGGCATCCTCTCATGTTGGTCAGTTTCTCCTTTGATTTCCTGGTGTTCTCTGAGATGCAGGTGTGTACTTTTCTCCCTGTGGGTCATGCTCATTTGGGGAGGCCAACGCCCATTTCTTTACCTAAGAAGTTGGCACTTGGAGCCTGTCTCCAGCAGTGTCCATCCGCTATGAGGACTTTTCTAAAACCCTTGTCTCGTTAGGCGGGGGCCTACTGCAGGTGCCAGCCTCATGGCCTAAGGTGGGGAGTTAGCAGTTAGCTAGAGATGCCTTTTGTTTGCAAGGCTGGATAGAAGGCTCAACTGGGTACTTTCCGTTTACAAGGGAGGTGTCAACAAGCCAGAAGAAACATTAATAATAACAGTTTCAGTAAGTGTTTATTGAATATTTACCCTGTGCCTGGCGTTGTACCAAGCACTTTGTATGAATCATCTCATTTGGTCCTCATAGCAGTCATTTCAATTAGGTACAGTCAGTTCTGCTATAATGCTTGTTTCGAAAATGCAAATTTGTTCCAATGCTATTGATATATTAGGGAACAATTTGAGCATAATAATTTTGCTTTTGATTGTGCATGATTTTGCCCATGAGAAGCTCTAGGTGAAGGCAGAAAACTGCAGCCAGATGAACCAAACTGTGTAGGAATGCACAAAGCGCACACACCTGAACACGTGCCAGCTACTTCAGTTACCAGGCATGTTATGAGCCACACCCATCAGCATCTGGTGTTATAACTTCCTGTCCAACTTCAGATGACCCTTCTTTCATTACTTCAAAGCAACTTGCAAGTTTCCCACTTCCACAAGCAACTTCAGGTCTTTTTCAAGCGCTATACTTACTGTATCATTTATGCATTCCTTAACCATTAACACGTGTAAAACGGGTTCCTATCTTTCATTATGTGTCACTGATGAAGTTTTGGGGTACTGTGCCCCAATCCTATTTTCCCTGTAAGCCCTGTGGTTTCTACTACGTGATTTTGCATAGCACATTGACTTTTAGGGATGCGTGGGTGCTTCTAGCTGAATTGACTCCACTGTCATTATTCCCATGGGGCTGAAGAGGAAGGTAAAGTAAGAAACTGAACAAAAATATTTTTAATAACAAATAGCGAAGACAGGATTTAAAGCCCAGATTGCTTTACCCCCCGTCTGTGCTCAGAACCTCTAAAGAATTAAAAAAAAAAAAATCACGAAGAACAAAGCCCACTGTCTGCACTGATCTCCGACTGTATCTGTAACAAGTAGATTCCCTCTTCTCCCAACTGTCAGTCAAGCTCAGGCTCCTCAAGCCACAGCCACTACAAGTGTGTTGTAGCCCCTAAAGTGTTCGGGAGCAGCGGAGACCTGGCCCACAGGAGTGCCATCCTCGTTCCTTCCTGTTTTTCATCCTGCCCCTCTCCCCGCCGCTGCCTTCCCAGGCAGCCTGGCACCTGACACAGCAGCTACCCCTCCGCTCCATCTTGCAATCTGGAGTCATTAGCATCAAAGAACAAAAGCAAACAGCACCAGGGCTTGGGAGGGCTCAGTCTTCTACAAAGGCGGATAAATGGGCTCTGTGTCGGGGATGAAGCTAACACCACCTGGCCTTTTGTGGAAAGACAGCTCTTCCTGTGTTTGAAGAGCTCAGATACTGAGAGCCAGAAAAAGCCCCAGAATGCAGGAAACCCAGCCTCTTTGCTGTTGGAAGTTTGCTTTAGCTCTCAACTAAAAAAAAAAAATACTGTTTCTATATATTTGTTCCTGAAGTAGAGGGAAGAATCTTATGCTCATTTTCTTCAGGGGCAAGAAAGGATAGACTGTTGGGGAGATGCAGTCTTTGCCTTTTTAAGTTTTTTTCTCCTAATGTTAAGTCAGGTGTAATCCTGAGTTGAAAACCTGCCCGATGTTTGTGCGCCTGGGATAAGAATACACATGGAGGCTAGGGGTCAGCCTCCCTTCTCTCCAGTTGCAGCACCACAGATATCCTTGTGCACATTTCTGTGGGTGCCCCAGCTTGTAGAAGTCAACAGCTCCTGCAAATAGCTTCCCCTTGGCCATTTCTTGACACAAGAGTACACACATCAGTGGGTCGGTCTGCTTTGGGGAGAAGGGACACAGGGAAGAGGCCCACATGGATTTGGGGCAGTTTGGGCAAGGAATTCAGAGTACCTGAGTACCTGAGTGTCCTCGGGGTTAGTGGCAGGTGTTGCTGGTGCTGGGTGGGAAAATCCAGCTGGCCCTGTGGACTGCTCAGTTCATGTGGTGGGATGTGGCTTCAGGAGGGCCAGAGCAGGCTCCTCTAAAGTGTACAGCCCAGGCAGGAACTCCAGTTGTCCAGACTTACGGTCACACTGCATTTGGCCGCCTCCTTCTGCCTGGGCTATGCCTTTTTCTCACTCCTATGAGATGCCCAGTATTCGTATCCCTAATTTATAGCTTGATGGGTCAGATGGTACCTATCCTGGTTTACTCTTTTATTCAGAAGTATAGGTTGACCCTTATCTGATGTGCTACTCTGAGTATAAGATGTGTTAGTAATGACAGAGCTGCTTCACTGGGTCTTAATTTCATTATCTGTAAAATGGGATGAATAATGTTCCTACCTGTTAGGGTTGTGGTGAGAATTAAATGAGAAGATGTATATTAAGCACTGAGGACAGTGCCCAGCACACAGAGGATCCTCAATAAATGTGAGCTTTTTTATGATTAGTATTGATTTGCGCCAGGGACGTAGAGGCATTACCCCATTTTATCCCCCAATTCATCCTCTGGTATGTGATGATGGACACAGTAATTGGCTCTGGAACAGACATGTGACCTAAGCCAAACCAATGAGAGCCTTCCCAGGGAATTTACTGGAATTACCAAGAAATAGGCTGCTCTCTTTTCTCTAGAGCTGCCAGATTCCATCTTTGTTACTATATGGAGACAACTCACCTGATAATGAGGCCAACGCTGAAGAAAACAGGGTTCATAATCGAGTAAGGGCATTAAGACAGACCCAGAGTCCAATCCCAGCTCTGCCTTTCTGTCCATAGGCACAGACCTTAACTTCTCTGAGCCTCAATTTTCTCATGTGTAAATGGAGACACCAATAACATCTATATCAGTGAGTTGTATCAATTGAGATGATCTAGTCACTATTCATTGCATATTGCTGAGCACATCTTGTAGGCCAGCTCCTCCTTAAACACTGGGGATACAAGCAGTGAATGAAACAGGCAGTACTGCTCTCAAGAAGCTTATATTCCAAGGGGGATTTAAACAATAAAAACAGACCCATCCTATAATGTCAGATAGTGATTAGTGCCATAAAGAAAGGAAAAGCTGGGTCAATGGTAGAGGAGGGTCCCCATTTTAGAGAAGCTGGTTAGAGAAAAATCTTTCTAAGAAGGAACATTTGAATGGATACCTGAAGAAAGTGAGGACCAGTCTTACATCTGTCTGACAAAGACTGTTCTGGCAGGCAGCGGAATAGCAAATGCACAGGCTCTAGGCAGGACCTGCTCCATTCATGTTAGTTCCTTCTGCTGTTTGACAGGAGGGCTGAGGACCGGCCCATATAAACTGGCACCTTCCCTCTCCTGTCTTCCAAGCTCTGGCACTCACACTGACCTCGGTGGATGGCAGGTGCTTGAGACATTGTTGGGGGTGGGACCCTGATGAAAAGGAGTTCTGATCCAGGCTGGGGCCACCTCTGTTAGGAGTGCCATGCTCAAACCAGGGATGGGAAAGCCACAAGAGAGGAAAAGGATTTGAAAGCCACTGCCACCCTTCACCCACTCTCTTTGGCATCACAACCAGGGAAGAAGTAAATTAGGGCAGTCCCACCTCTACTCAGTGCCCCACGGACGCTTACTGCGTATTCAACAATAATTTCAGCCACAAGTGAGTATGCTCAGCGTGGTTATTTTAAAGTTAAAGGGAAACAATTTCCTGCAATTTGGGGAGATGCGGTTCTTCTAACCAGGTGGGGGAACGAAAGGACCCTCCATCTGCTGCTGTTGCAGAATATGGCTCAACCCGGGGAGCCCTCCCACCTCACCTCTCACTTGGGCTAGATCATTTCAAGAGGCAGAAGTCCAAGATTCCCCCACTTGCTACTTTTATACCTCCAAACACCCACCCCACGTCCCTGGAGGAGCTTTGGGGAGCATGGGGCAGGCTGCACAGCCAGGCTCCTGGAGGCGAGGTGCAGCCAAACCTTCTGGGACCCCACCTGGTGAACTCTGCCTTGGGTCTGACCTATTTTCTAGGAGAGAAAATAGAATATAGATTTAAATGCAGTGGCGCTCTGGAAAACTACAGGCCTAGCAGTGTGAGAAAATAAAACAGCAGGAGGGGGCTGAGGAAGTGTTGGCACAGGAGAGGATGCCAGCTCCCCTGGATCAATCTCATCTGGTTGGCAACTGCCTTTTCGTTGGCAATTTGCGCCCACTTTTTATCTATCAAAAAATTGATACACACACACACACACATATATATATATATCTCCTCTGATCCGTCCTAGGGCCCAGTGTTGTTGCCTCATACACAGACTCCAGGCTGTGTACCAGCAGCAATGACAGCCTGAAGTGCTCTGGGGATGACCACCTTGGAAGTGGGGAGGCAGCAAGGCATGGAGTTAGAAACCCCCAGCTGCATCCTAAGTCAGACTTCCTTGCTGTGTAACCACAAGAAAGGTTGCTTTTCTAAAAAATACCCTTGCCCTCCCATATATGAAGGTAATAAAATTACCAGCTAACATTAACTGAGGGCTTTCTAGATGCTAGGCACTGTTCTGAGCGCCTCCTAACAACCCTAGGAGGTAGGAACTATTAACACACCCATTTTACAGATAAGGAGACTGAAGCACAGAAAACTCAGGTGACTGGCACAAAGTCCATGCAGCCTGAAGAGCCAGAGCCTGAGTGCCAGTAATCCAGCTGTGGAGCCCCCTTTCTCTGCGTTAATCCCTATGACTTGGCCTGCAGGACATATGTACCCTTGGAGCCAGGGTGAGGGTGGGGGTCATCTTTACCAAACCACAGGGATTAAGGGTGGGAAAAGAGATTCCCCAGAAGACAACTGGGACTTGATACAAAAAGAAGGGGAAACGATGCTGGGCGCACAATATACCAGATGGGTACTGTGGAGCTTCCGATCTCCCCCTATTCCGCTCTCCTACTGCCACACCCCAGCCTTTGCCATTTCATTCTGTTGGTCAGAATTGAGTGCAGAGATTCAGGTCACTCACTGCTTCTTGGAACAGGTGCCAGGTGATACTGTGTTTCTTTTCCTCAGGTTGGACGTGAATGCTCAGAACTGCCTCTGGCTTGGCGCCACAATCAGGAACTGAGCTTGGACACTGACCCCTCAGCTAAAGAGGGTTTTTCGTGGTCTGTTGCCCCTCTTTGGCAAGAGGAGATACTGTATTTTTTATATGCAGGACTAGAACTGGGCTGTATTAAGGCTTCAGGAGGGAAAACAAAAGAAATAAGAATGGAATTTGTTTTGCCCCCTACTTCTGCTCACCTAGAATTTTTGAACTCCCCTTTACCCCAATTCTCACTGAGGAGTGGGAGGGAGGAAATGTAAGGCCAACTGGCCCGAGGCAGGGGAACACAATCAGATTCACAGGTTGCATCAGAACGAAATTCTCCGGACCACCCAGTTCCAGAAACTGCCCTGGAGACATTCCGGACCACCCAGTTCCAGGAACTGACCTGGGGACTTTGAAACCAGCCCAGCCTTCCCGCCTTTCGAGGGGCGGGACTAAGGGTCCCCCAGGATACCCGAAAAGACCACCAAATAAGGAATACCCTGCGCCCTCCCAGATTCACCACACCCCTTTCCCTTCTTCCCCTATAAAATCTTGCCCAACCCTCACCCGGGTGCGACTTCTCTGGCCCCTTTCTCTCGGACCGGTGAACCTCGCCCGGGAGCGCTCCCTAATAAAGCTCACTTGAAGCTTTCCTCTGTTTCTCGGTGCCGTTTGTTAAGATCCGACCTTACAGGAAAGAGACCCAGAAGGAGGGGAGGGCTGGAGCAACGTCTTCGTTCACAAGCAGAAAAGTTGAATCCAAATCACCAAACGAAATACAACTTAATTCCTGTTGTCAGGCTTCCCTGGTGGTGCAGTGGTTAGGAATCCACCTGCCAATGCAGGGGACACAGGTTCGATCCCTGGTCCGGGAAGATCCCACATGCCGCGGAGCAACTAAGCCCGTGCGCCACAACTACTGAGCCTGTGCACTAGAGCCCGTGAGCCACAACTACTGAGCCCGCGAGCCTAGAGCCCGTGCTCCGCAACAAGGGAATCCACCGCAATGAGAAGCCCGCGCACCGCAACGAAGAGTAGCCCCCACTCGCCGCGACTAGAGAAAGCCCGCATGCAGCAACGAAGACCCAACGCAGCCAAAAATAAATAAATAAATTAAAAAAAAATTTCCTGTGGTCTCTTGGTGTTTTCAGGGAGCCATCTGGTCAACATATTTGGATAATTCTGTCCGAGGTAATTCAAAATGGTAACAATCAGCGCAGCTAACGTTTATGCAGTGTTTGCCTTGTATTGAGTTAAGTGATTTACAAGTATTTAATCTCATTTAATTATCATAACACTATCACGAGGGAAGCTGTGTTATCTTCCCATCTTATAGCTGAAGGAAACAATCAAATTCACTGATTAACTCAAGGTCATCAAGCAGGTCAGAATTTGAACCTGGACTGTCTCCATAATTGAGGATTGTAAATACAGTGCCCAACTTAGTGTCAGAAGAACTTTGGGGTTCCAAGGTGTCCTGTCTCCCTTGGGTCTTGGTGCCCACGAAGAGTGCGTTTCTATGAACAACAGTGTTGACACTTTCACCACTGAACTCCACCATGTGTAAATAGTTTGATACCCTGCATAATAATGAAGGGGTATTTTTACGACCACTGTTCTAGGCAGTCCATCAGTCACGGTTAATGGCTCTGCTTTGTTATTTTCGCAGCGTGTTTTGCCTTTCCACCTCTTCTGTTTGGCCTCTTTTCTTCCTCCATGCTGCTACTCCACCCCTAAATCTAACAACTCACCAGAAAACCTGGAAGTGGGTGTGGCTGAGGAATGATTCAGAGCTCTCTGTAAGTCTCATTGAGCAAATACAGCTTCCAGGGAATGCAGGGTGTGGGCTGGAGAAATGCCTGGCTGTTGCTGCAGGTTAAGTCAGCGCCTGGATTCTGTTGGGGCAAGAGCCCTGAGGAACTCGCTGGAGCTCTGCAAATCTGTTTGCTGTAGATTAGAAGCACATAGGGTAACTGGGAGGCTCTCACCACTTCCTCACGGCTTCAGTGCTCACTTAAGCTTGCAAACTGAATTCCGGTCCCATATGCCCTGGAGGGACCTGGGTTTCAGTTGAATGAACATTGAATTGGGTGGGATTCAAGAGATCCAGGGTCTTTTCTAGGATCCCTTCCCTGAACTAGCTGTGTGACCTTGGACAAGTCTCTCAACCTTTTTTCATCCTCCATCTTAGCAAAAAAGAATTGAACTAGATAATGTCTACGGATGTCCCAGACCCACCATTCAGTGATTCTAAGGGAGTCACCCAGGATGGCCTGGATGGCCAGTGGTTTCGTGAAGTAACCCCATTCCTTTTCCTAAGCTGTAGTATATCCTACCAGGTCAGGTCTAGGGATTTTAACAATGCTTTGGGCTGCTCTTGGTTGGGCTTCCCCAGCATAATTCTATTTTACATTTGAGGGGAGGAGGAGGAGATTGTATTCATGGAGATGATGAGAGTGGACCGTTCTTCACTTTTTGAAAGTTCATTGGTTTAATTCAAATATTAACCTTCCCAAGGCTGGATGTTTATTTGTAGTTGTCAGAAGAGATTTCAAATGGCAATTTCTGTCATTAATGATGGTGTGAAACGCAAGGAGAAAAATTAGGAGAGGCAGAATTTCAATTTGTGTGGCAAGTGATCTACTCACACACAATCTCATGCACACACACTGCTGTCTGTGATGAAGGATGGTCACTGGGAATACTGGGGAGGGAGGGAATTATAAATGTTTTGTGATCTTGTGTCCTCCAGTCTTATGAAGTGAATAACGCTGCAATTTGCTCTTAATTCTTATGCCTTTTCCTTTGCTCCTCAAGGGAATGGTTTATTATTATCTTTTCTCTCTGTGGGGAAACCTTGCTTGGCTTCATGTCCAGTGTTCTGTAACTGGAGGGGAGGAGGATTTGCTTGGGTGTTGGATTGCAGAAATCAACCAGAATATTTTAACCAATATTCTTGCAGGATTCCAGTCTGCTTAGCACTTTGGAGCCCTATCTGATTCCAGGATGATGTCTTTCCGGACAGATGTGAAGCTCACCTCTCTTGCTACATGCACAGTGAAAAGGGAGCTTGGCCCCTCGGCTTGCATGGGTGGTTTTTGGGTGACAGTAGAACTAACTGCTCAGAGTCTGAGCGTATGTGGAGTCTTGCATGAACTTGGTAGCCATGCAAGGACACAGTGTATTGTGTGTGTGTGCTGCTAACACTCTTCTTCCCTTTTCTCCCTCTTTCTCTCCTCTCCCTTTCCCTCCCTTTGAAAATGCTGCCACAGATGTCAGTCAAGGTCCAGGTGAGTCTTTGTGTTTGCACAGCTGCTGTGGAAATTTCCCCTCTGCCAGACTGCATGGTTTGCCTCTGAGGGAGACCTTTTCCTGGGGACTCTAAACAGAACAAGAATCTAAGTACATTGCATTTTCATTGATTTAGGTTTATAAGAAATGCCTTGAATTGAAGGATTTGAATTGGCTTTGAAGAACCATATTAAAATCAAAGGAATGTGGTTCCCATGCTTATACAATTACTTTCTTCTGATTAATATTTCTGGGTGAATAAAAGAAGTGGAAATTGTGCAATTTTTGAAACTATTTTTAAGAGATTTTCTTAGGATATGTATTCTCCAATTTAATAAGCATTTTTGCCTTGTCTTCATAAATCTGCTTATCTTCTATAGCTTCATGTGGTTGAAAGTTGAAGATATGATATACTTAGCATGGAAAATATGATGTGGGTAAAAGAAGGTTTCTTTCTTTATATTCTAAGAAATGACTTTACTTTTCCACAGTGGAATTAGCCATATTTTTTTTCTAATGCTTATAATAACTAATACATGTTCACTGTTAGAAAGAAAGAAAGAAAGAAAAGAAAAAGAAAGAGGAATGGTTTTTGTCAATAGACAAATAGATACTCATCCAGGGTCCTGACTGTAAGCAATGTGTGTGTATAGACACATATATGTGTACACACATACACATAGATGCATATGAGAGGAATAACCATTTATAGATAAGAAGTGTCAGGTGATACAGAATGGTTGGAAACCATTCTAAACTGTCTAGAACTTTGGGTTAAGAGTAACCCTACCAAATAAGAAGGGGGTATCATATTTCTAAGGTATTTTCACATATATTTTCTTATTTAGTCTTTTTAGCATTTAATTCTTACAGCATCAATACAGGATAGGTATTGTTAAGTACATTTTGTTTGTTTAAACTGTTTATATTATATTGGAGTATAGCCAGTTGACAATGTTGTGATAGTTTCAGGTACACAGCAAAGGGACTCAGCCATAAATATACATGTATCCATTCTCCCCCAAACTCCCCTCCCATCCAGGCTGCCACACAGCATTGAGCAGAGTTCCCTGTGCTATACAGTAGGTCCTTGTTGGTTATCCTTTTTAAATGTAGCAGTGTGTACATGTCGATGTTATATATATTTTAATTGTGAAGGAAATTTAGGGCCTGACAGATTAAGCAGTTTGTGCAAGGTCATAGGGCTTGTCAGCTCATTGGAATTTGAACTTGGGGCTTTCAGACTCCAAAGCCCATGCATACTGCATTGGAACATGCTGGGTCCCATCCCAGAATTTCTTCACTTGAAGATCTCGTATTTCCTAATGAGACTATTGTTTATTTTTGCGCAGAGGTAATGTGACTTTTTCTTTATTAGTAGCACCCCTTCCAAATGAATTTATCCTTTATCGCTTTTGAATATGTAAAAGAATCAGCCAGACTTAAGTAGGGTTTCTGATCATTGATCTATGTGGAATATTACACAACACAAAAGGCTAATACTGTTATC
This sequence comes from Tursiops truncatus, assembly GCF_011762595.2. Classification (NCBI taxonomy): domain Eukaryota; kingdom Metazoa; phylum Chordata; class Mammalia; order Artiodactyla; family Delphinidae; genus Tursiops; species Tursiops truncatus. The sequence continues at coordinate 24,867,336 of NC_047035.1, read as the reverse complement.
CCTACCAAATACACAGGGTTTCCCTGCCTCTGTTTCTTCTGCCTACCCCGCACCTTTGAAAATAACTGGTGTTTGAACCGAAGCACAGGACAGCATTTTCTAGGAAGATATCATTAAATGTATTCTATTTTATAATATTGTAGTTCAGTCACTCACTCAGCAAATATTTATTTATCGAGAACCTACAATGTACCAGGCACTGTTCTAGGTACTAGGGATAAAACAGTGAACAAAACAGAAGACCATCCCTGTCCTCATGGATCTTTTATTATAGACAGGGGAAGACAAGGCACTAAAAAAATGTATGTATCTTTATATATCTCTCTATATAGATAAATATACACACATATATACAAACATATATACATCTTATATATGTATGTATATAATAACATGTCTGTTGTATCAGGTGGTGGGTAATAAGTGCTGTGGAAGAAAGTGAAGCAGGTAAAAATGAAGTTGCTAATTTAAAGAGGGTGGTCCAGGAAGGTCTCTCTGCTAAGCTGATGTTTTCTAGGATACTTCAAGTGAGGGAGTGAGCCCAACATCAAAAATTTTGTTTGTAAAAGTGCCACTTGGCTCAACCTCTTCTCTTCCTGGTTCACGGCAGAGATGACCCAGGGTCTCCACTTAGACTTGTGTATTGTGTCCTGCATAGCGGCCGCCAGCTCAGGGAAGGCATGGAGGCCAAAATCCAATCTGTGCTTTGCCACGCCTGCACCCAGGGGCAGGCCTCTAACCTGGGGGCACCTTTTCCTAATTCTCACAAAGGTGCCCTACTGGTCCTGGTGGGGTGAAACGCTAAGGACCCATAGGCTCCCCTCCATCTCTTCAAAGGGATGGATGTCAGTGGGGTGACCCTACCTTAGAAATAGCCACTATCACTAGCACAACACTGCACTATCTCAGTTTCATGGCCATTATCTCATTTTGTTCTCTTAGTAATCCTCTGAGACACATTGCCTGAGCCCCAGTTTTCTGTTGAGGAAGTTGAGGTCAGGAGGTTAAGTGCTGTGCTGAGGTCACCCAGCAGCTGAGTAGCAGGACCAAGTGGGGATTCCAGCCTGATTCTGAACCTTGCACTCTCCATTCTGCCCTTGAGGTGTCAAGAGCTGATTGCCAATCTTGTCACCCCGTTGACCGTTGCTTTTTTTTGTGGGTTCTGAGGCTGAAGCAAATCACAGGTCCAGAAACTTCGCTTGTGGCCCCGGCCGTAGCAGGAGGCAGCCTGAGCTGCCCGGCCCTGGCTGCGGTCAGCGGGCGGCCTCCCGTTCTCCGAGCCCCTGGCCAGGCAATCTGGAGCCAGCGGTGCTGTGGCTCCGAAACAGGAGGCCTTTAGTGGTTCTCTGATGTTTTTTTTCCTTCCGCTCAGGAAGACAAATTGGGGATTTTATGAGCTAATGTAACTATTTACCCAGGGGCCGCTGGAATACTATAAAGTGACGATTGATTAATTGATTAATTTTACATGTTGAGGAGATTGCTGAGAAGTAACCCTACTATAAAATGCAGTTGGAGATGGCGCCTGGCAGGCAACACCTTTCCCAAGGTCCAGGAGATGAGCTGGGGACTCAGAAAGAGTGTCCTGGTAGGAAAAAAGGGGCAAGCGGTATTTCGATGGACTTCTGTGTGGGAAAATCCACAGCCCATTCTCCTAGTCCTTGAGAAGGAGGTTCAGGATAATAAAGTGGCAAGAGGGCTTCCCTGGTGGCGCAGTGGTTGAGAGTCCGCCTACCGATGCAGGGGACACGGGTTCGTGCCCTGGTTCGGGAAGATCCCACATGCCGCGGAGCAGCTGGGCCCATGAGCCATGGCCGCTGAGCCTGCGCATCCGGAGCCTGTGCTCCGCAACGGGAGGGGCAGCAATAGTGAGAGGCCCGCGTACCGCAAAAAAAAAAGTGGCAAGAGGCATTTGTGGCGTGCTGGCCTGAAGGAGGTGAGAGACCCTCGGCTCTGATGCCTCCCATGCATTCCCTTATCTTCACATCAGCCCCTCCAGGTAAGCGTTGTCATCCTCGCTGCAAAAGAGAGGTTCACGGTCGCCAGCTGCCAGCGCAAACCAGGATCGCAGATGGCTGTGCCTCCGAAGCCTGTGCCTGTCTCTTCAAAACCCTGGCATTTCCAAGGCAGAGCTGTGGGCCAGGCGTACATCTTGTCTGTGTCTGCATTCCCAGCTCTGCACAGTGCATGGCACCGTAGTAGGACCTCAGAAGTACTTCTTGAGCTGAAAGTGTGGCCGCAAGCACCAGGGGCAGTGTGGGTCTGTAGGGTCCCGAGACACGTTGGAGCTCAAAGGGTATCCTGTCTAAGGATTGTAACTCTTACTTTTCAGAGGAGGAAATGGGGGCCCAGGGAGGGGAGGGGCATCTCCAAGGCCATGTAACCCATTTGTGGCCCTGAAGGGATACCTTATCCCATGCTCCTGGCCATTAGGATCTGCCCTTGGGCTGCCTGTGGGGCAGGAGTGGGCAGTCCCAGCCCTGACAAACTGTTTGCCCTCAGTCATCTCCCCACCCCCGATGTGTTCTAGAACTCTCTGCCAAAGGAAGTGAGGAAGAGGATGGGGTAGAGGAGGATCTCAGAGGCAGGGAACAGGGCTGGGGCCTGTGCTTGTGAGACCCCTCTCAACCCCTCCCCCAGAGACTCTCCCCCCAGCCGTGGGCTAGGGTGCTGTTTACGGTGCTCCAATAACAGCTTCTCTCCTCGGAAGGGATAATTTCTCAGGCTCTGCCTGCTGATTAGAGCTGGAATTTAAATGAAAAGCTGTGACCTTGTGGAAGTGCCCTAGTTATTCAGAGGCCTGATGAGGAAGTAGGCCTCTTGCTTCGGTCCACTGGAACCCTGGCAGGCGTGGGAGGAGGGGCTCCTGTCTGCCGGGGCCCAGAGGGGGCCTTGGTCCACGGTTGCTAGAAGCAGCTGACAGCCTTTGCTCGAGCCTCCCTCTGCCTGCTCTTGATCTCTGCCCCTTGTTGTCTTCCTCCTCCAGTTTAAGTCATCTCAGTGCTCTCCTTGGAGAGGGGACCTGCTGATCTGTCCTGAGCCCTGCTCTGTCTCCAGGGAGTCCCTCGTCCAGCCTGAGGGACACCGTTCTTCACCCGAAGCCAGGAGGCAGTGCCTGACACGCTGCCTTGTGTTTATGGACATGGAGGCTTTGCTCTCGAAGCTTGCTGCTGGGAGAGGGGATCCGACCCACAGAACTAGCAGCATCAGCCTCGCCCAGGAGCCCGTTAGAAAGGCAGGATCTCAGGCATCACCCCAGACCTGTGGAGTCAGAACCTGCAAAGACCAAGAGCCCCAGGGATCTGCCCGTTAAAGCTGGAGACACACTGACCTAAAACTCCCCGTCTCTTTGGGGCCCACAGGGCTGTGTTTACTGAAGAAGGTGCATTCCACCTTGCTAAAGCCCTGTTCCTCATCTCTTCTGCTGGGCACAGAGTGAAAAATCCACTTTCTGGGTTGATAGGAGCTAAGAGGAAGAATGAGATTAAGGAAAGGGAAGGGAATGAACACTTAGCAACCACTTGGTCTGTGCAGGTCTCTGTTCAGGCACTTCCTATATATGTGAGGCAAGGTAGCTGCCAGCTTTCACACGGCCTTCAAGCTAAGGTTGATTTTTCACTTTTTAAATAGTTGAAAGCAATCAAAAGAAGAATAATGAGTGATGCAGAAATTTTATGAAATTCAGATTTCAGTGTTCACAAAGTTTTATTGGAACACAGGCACACTTGTTCATTTCTGTATCATTTATGGCTGCTTTGCAAAGGCAGCTTGGAGCAGCTGCAACACAGACACTATGGCCTGCAAAGCCTAAAAGATTTATCATCTGGCCCTTTACAGAAAAAGTGTGCCACCTCTGGGTTAGAGCACAGGCTCGGAGCCAGATGCCTGGGTTGACATCCTGCCTCTATCTCAGCACAGTATGGCCTGTTCAACTTACTTTTCCTTTGTGGGCCCTACTTAACCTCCTCTGTAAAATGGGGACAGTAAGTACCTACTCCATGGGGCTATTGTGAAGATTAAATGAGCTCATGCATGTCAAGTCTTTAGAACAGTGCCTGGCACATAGTAAGCAATGTATACATTAGCTATTATTTTAAGTTATCTTGCTTGATCCTTTCCACATGTGTTTCTGTTTTACAGATGAAGATACTTAGGCTCAGAGAGGTCTAAAAACAAAAGAAAACATTCTTTTCCTGTGTCTTGGTCCCCCTAACTGTTCAGAGGATGCTCCCTCTGCTGAGCTGTAGACACCTCTAAACACACCTGCTGTTTTCTCCTTGTCACACACTCTCCCATCCTTCCTGATCTTTATGCATTCAGTAAAGAGGTCCCTCAGACTTAGATCCTGGCCACCATTGCTCTCAAGTGAGGCCAAGAAACCCCAGTAAGAGGGCGGAAAGGGGACTGATATTTGTAAAGAATCCACCATGTGCCAGGCCCCTACCACTTCACAGATAAAGAAACTTGGTCTCCAAAACATCACATCCTTTGCCCAAGGCCAGAAGCAAGTGTGGTAGGTATCAAGATTTAAATGCATCCCGGGGTCTCTGCTTTGTCATTCTGCCTCCCTTTGGCTCTGTTGCTTTCCCCAGGAGCTATGTGGCCTCGGGTAAGTCATTAACCTTTCTGGGTATCAGGCTTCTTTAAATCAGATGACCTCTCAGGCTTCTTCCATTCTGAGGATCTATGATTAGGCCATCTAACTGAGCTCTCTTGGGGAGGAGGATTCAGGAAAACGCCTTCTCCTCCATTACCAGAGACAGACAGCTCCTAACTCCAGTGCTACCCGTTTTATTTTTGTCTTTTCTTTCCTATTCTTTTGGGCAATAGTCCCACTGGCTTTTCTCTGTTATTTATTAGGAGAAACATTTATTGAGCTTGTATTTTGAGCCAGGCACTGAAATACTATGTTTTTACGTGCATCAGTTAATTCTTTTGACACGCCCAGGAGGTGGATTCTGTTTTTAAACCCATTTCACCATGAACAAACGGACACTCAGGGATGTTAACTCATCAGTCCCGCCCAGTAAAAAGTGGTGGAGCAGGAGGCAGACCCTGGTATGTCTGGCCCTGGAGATGTCTCCTGTGGAGTTCCAGCTAGAGCGTTCACCCCACAAAGGTACACTACTCCTGTACGTGGATGGTGTCAGCCTAGAACAGTGCCAGTACATCACAGGCACAGAGTAGACCCTTGCTCAGTGAATGAATAGCGCTCAAGGCTCAGTTCTTAGTTTTACCCCACACCCCTTTAAAAGACAGGCTGCTTTTTTGTTGGGGTTCACCCTGAGACAGAAGGTAATTGAACCAGTGTTTATTCAGTGCCCATCTTGGGCTCAGCTCAGTGGGGAATGCGGGCTGTAGGGAAATCCACCACTGCTGCGCGTAATTGGATTGGAAAGGGGCCCTTGGCTGGGCTAACAGTGCTCAGCTCCCAGCCAATTGCCCGGCTGGGGCCTGGGAAGAGCCCCTTGGCTCCTGTAGCTGTTCCCGATGAGTAGGTGTGAGTAAGGAGCTGCTTGCCAGCGTGCCTCCAGCTTCGGCTATAACTCAAAGAAGCAGATCACTAGGCCCTGGTGCCTTTTTCTAGAGCCTTTTAAAATCGCCTGCTTTACTGTCTTGGCAAGGCAGACTCACCGGGGTGCTGCTGATGGTCCCAGTTTGTTTCTCAGTTCTGGAGGGCAAGGTCAGGGTTAGAGCTGGAAAAACCATTAAAGTGATCCTGTCGTCTCAATGGGATAGTACTGCCCCTACCCCTGACCCTGCCAAACGTGTAGGATGGGTATTTGTTGCTCCAATAATGAGGGGGCATTGGTGGCATTTAGGAGGAAGGGACAACGAATGCTAAATGTGCCGCAGTGTATGGGGAAGTTTCATTCAAAGATTGTGCTGTTCAAGATGCCGTTGGTGAGACCAAAGAGAAACTATTCTAGATTAATTCCTTCTTTGTACAGGAGAGAAAACAGGCCATAGCGCTTCCCTGTAATTCAGCTGAGTCACACAGCCTATTTATGGTAGCACTGGAGACCCTCCCATCCCGAAGACCTGCCTAGGAAGGTCTGGAAAGCTCCTGGGCTAAGCTAGTCAGTTTGTGGGGCTGGGCCTCAGGAGGGGTGGGCCGATGGAATACAGCTGATTGTTGAGGACAGTGGGTGCCCTTATGGGGCCACTTAGCTGACTGTGCCTCCCCATGGAGGGAGGCATCTGAGGACGCCTGGGTAGGCGGTCTGCCGTTGCTGCCAGCTTACTGGAGAAGCGATGTTGGCAAGAGATGAGGGGGGGGGGTTGGAGGAGAGAGGGCTTAGATATGCCGGTCTCCTGAATAACAACAGCAGTGACTACAAGCTTTTGAGCCCTTCCTACGTGCCGTGAACTCTGCTTAGTGGTATCCATATGTGGTTGTATGTGATGGTCACAGTGATCCTGAGAAGATATCTTACAAGTGAGATGCTGTTGTTTTACAGGAAAAAGGCACGGAATAGTTAACATGCTCAGAATCCCAGTTAGCAAGAGGTAGAGCTGGGATTTGAACCCAGGTTTTGGATTATATAGAGCAGCGGTTTGCAAATTCTGGTGAGCATGAAAATCACCTGGAGAGTGAATGAATGCGATCCAGCCTCATTGAAGTAAGACGTTTCCCCCAGGTGCTCTGATATGACCAAAGTTTGAAAAACAGTGTTTTAAAGGAAAGTGAAGGGACTTAAAAACTTCAGCATTAACTGCTGGTTTATACCCTCCATAAATTAAGGGAAGCAGGGAGGTGGGGGTGAGGAGATAGAAGGGAGGAGGGGATGAATGATCCCCCCTTTGAGCTCCATGGCACCTTAGGTCACGGGGCTAGTAAAGCCCTCATCATAATACACTCTGCTATAACCAGCTGTGTATTGTCCCCCACATGCCCACATCAGCCACTGTGGGCTCTTGAAGGACAGGGAGTCCCTTATTCTCGAGAACAGAGACTTATCCATGCCTGCATCCCCACTGCTTGCCATCTCGTGTGTGTTCATAAACGTTGTTGCTAGAATCAGCATTTCAGAGATGGAAAGGGGCCAGATGGTTGTCAAGGTTCTTTGTGCACCTAATTTTTGAATCTCTTCTGTAAGAGTTTATTCAAACTTGGCTTGAACCACCGCAGTGATGAGTAACTCATTGCTCCTTTAGCCATTCTGTTCCATTCTAACAGCACTGAGTGTTCACAAGCTCTCCTTTATTCTGAGTCACTATAGCTTTCACCACCTGTATTGCTTCCAGCCCTTGGAGACACACAAAATAGATCTAATTACACTTCCAGTGTTTGAAGACAGGGCTTTTGTCTTTAAGGATTTTCTTTTCTAAAGGCTAAAACGTCTCCAGTTTCTTTGGGCATTCTCATACAAGGAGGGTTTTCAGCTCTTTCATCCAGGTCATAGTTCTCTGAAAAAATAACATTGTTTTGCTTCCTTTCCGAAGAAGGATGCCCACACCACATACAGTGTTACAGACATGCTGCAACCGATTCATTATAGAGTGGTAGCATTGCTCCCTTTTTCTAGACTCCCTACATCTATTAATGGCAGCATCAAACACCTTACTTTTTAAAAAATGACTATAGTATTAAATTGAACTTAGAGTCACTGAAAACTTTTAAGATTTTGTGTGCACCGCTCCTAAGCCATTTCTCTCCCCTTCCTGCACTTGTGCAATTGGTTTATTTGACTTAGATTTGGGGCCATTCTTTGATTTTGTCAAATTCATCCCTGGATTTTTAAAATCCTGCACACCATGGTCTATCTGGATACAGTTAATTCATCTCGCACATCTGCCCGCCCTTCCAGCTTCATGTCATTCATGAACAAAGAGCTATTTTAGAGAAGTTCATGACATTTGGAGAGCAAGGACTTCCTCTTCTTTGGGAAGAGTCTTTTCTAGAAGCCATAATTGCTGATGCTTTAACCCTTAGAGTGACAAGCACGACTGCCTTCATCTCTCTTCCTTCCATGGTATTCATGAAAAAAGAAGCCACACCCGCCCCTCCAGAGAGGTGGAATAGATTGGGAAGGTGCTGCAGACATTCTTTCCTCTTCCCTGTGGCTATGCCATACAGACACTGTTGGTGATTCATGGGCGCCATTGAGGAAATACTTTCTGTTCAGTCCAGGTCACCATGCTGTAAGAACAAAGTCGGTCTAGAGGCAAATAGTGAGTGCGCTAGCACAGTTACATCCAACAAAGGGCTTAGTGGTGAGAATGGAATGTAGTGGCATCATGGAAGGACCAACCCAGAGGCACCTGCCTTGGAGAAATAGCAACAGGCTCTCCTCTGGAAACTATCACCATCATCAGTCCAACTCTTCACTTCATCCCCAGTATTGTTCAAGGCTTGTGGAAAAGCCAAAATCATACAAGTAAACGGTTGATCTTCTGTTCGTGTCGGTTCATGATTGCTGTTGGGTGGTTTGTTGATGCCTCGTTTCGTGCTTCAGCCTTTTTGATTATGGGTGGTGTTCTCAGGGTATCAGTTTGAACCATTTTAATTGTCATTTTTGTAGGTCAAAACCAGTCAAATAGTTTCATAGGGTTCAACCCAGTAAGTAGTTGCTTGGCCTCTTCAGAAATCATCTTGGTTCACAGAAACCCTATGTCTTAGAGTTGGAATGGATTCTTGGTGGTTATCTTCTAAAACCCCACTTTGACTCTTCTGTGGCATTCTGGCAAGTGAAACATCCCCTATTATTCCACCCTCATCTTGCAGAATGCACTTGGTCCTTTATCTTGCATGCGCAACTTTTAAAATGTTTGAAGGTAGCTCTCATGTCCTTACCTAGCTCTCTCCCGTTTGGGCTGTGCGTAGCAGTTCCTTCAGCCATTCTGCATGTGACATGCTTTTGGACCTCTTAGCATCTGATTCTTCTCCTTTGGATATGTCTACCTCATTAATGCCCCTCCTAATATATGGCACTGTTCTCTGAACCAGAACCCTAGGTTTTGTGGTGAGTGATAAGAAGAGGTGGGACTTTTGACTTCCTTTTATTTGTGACTGCTGGGGGTTGGTGGGGGTAGTGTGCTTAAGTGCCACAATTTATATTTGCCCCTTAAAATTAAATTTTGCTTTTGCCTGCTCACATCTTTTGGGCCCTAATTCCGATGACTAAAGAGTTAGCTATTCCTTTCAGCTTTAGTTCATTACAACATCCAGACAGCATGTCATGAATGTTCTCACCAAGTCATTTATCAAAACGCTGAGCAGCTCTAGGCTCTGCTGTAAGCCACTGGAGAACCCCAGACAGGACGAGGAAACTGAAGTCCATGCTGAAGCTCGTGATGAAGGTCAGGAAATTGCCTGTGGAAGGGCTGGTCTGAGACACGACTGTGGAAGTAGGTGGAGCTTTCCTTCAGGCCCCACCCCTTAAGCATCCTTCTCCCCAGTCCCAGCCTGTCCCCTGTGTCCTCCCCTGCCCATGGTGGCAGACTTCCTCAACCTGTGACTGCGTGTCTCTATCCTTCCTTCTCACATGTCCCTGTGCCACTCCTGTCTTTGGAGAAAGATCTTAAGCTTGGCTTCCTGATGATCTCGCACACAGGGCAGTGCAATGACTGAGGAGCCTGAGAGCAGCTTGTGTTCAGATTTGCATTTTAATGAGGGAAGTTGCTTAATAACCCCAAGAAATGACCCAGGAAAGGAAAAGCTTCATATTTTAGTAGAATCTGGGGATGGAGATTGAGGAGAGGGAGATGGTGGCCATTTATGTAAAGGGTTTCCCCAGGGCACCTTAAATCATGCTACACCAGAATCATAAATGAAGTTGAATTAATGTCCAGAAATGTTTTCTATTCTCTATATTAGTCATTTTCATGACAGGCTTCATGATGGCCACAGCCACTTACAAATGACTTTGCTTTCGTAGCCATTTCCATTCTCCTGAGCCGCAAAAGCAGCTATCTCCATAGGGATTTTCCCAAAAGGTATAACATAGTCTAGAGGGCCGTACGTATATTTTGCATATAATCTACATATGATTTGCAGTCTGTTCTAAAGCAGTTTCAACTTTGCATGTCTTACCTACTGATGATCTTTTTCTCTTCTTGCTCTTGTATGTACCCTGAGAACCTGTGCACCACAGAGAGATAGGCACAAGAAGGGTGGGCCATAGCACTAGAAAGAGTGAAGAGAAGGGTAAAAAATCTCAGACATCTTCGTGGGATCCAGAATGGTCCCTGGATCCAGCTAGGGTAGCACTTTGACAGTGTGTGACATCTACATAGGAAACATTTCAGTTGCTTTCTAATTTTTATAATTATTTTTAAAAAGGCATTGTAGTTCCATAAGAATTCTGTATTGAAAATTCTCAATATCCTGACTATCAAAGGCTCTTCTGAGCTCACTTCCTGTTCCCTACCCTCCATTAGGTGAACTTTTATGGAGCTGGCTTTTGAATCTTCATTGAAGATCTATTCAAATTCAGAGCTGATGGTGGGATTGTTTTGGAAAGATGTGGTCCCCTTTGCTTCCCTGAGCCCCCTGTTCCAGCCCATATCTTGTCTTTTAGCAGCCCTGAACATCAGGTTCAGATTAAATGCCAAACTGCAAACCCAGCCAGGTGCTAGTCCCAAGGCTGGCTGTGTGGTCTGCGGGGCTACTGCTGACCCTCTGTTTCTGAAATTGACAAGAAGGGTGATCTTCATTCCCCTCCCCCCGCCCCGCTTTCCTCATCAACCACATACATAACACACAGCCAGCATAGATCGCTTTTCCTTCCTTGCTAATTATATCCTTCTCAGTTAAGATTTTTTTTTGAGCATTATTTTTCTGTATCTATATTGGAAAGCCATATAGTTCCTTTTTCTTTTTGAATGTAAAATTTTACTTTACTGTTGAATATGCATGTAAAAAAAAGAACCTCCAGGATATCTTAATATCCCCCATCCCTCCCAGGTTAAGACTCAGTGCTCTGGCCCCTTTTTCTTTGAGGATTCATTCACTTACATGGGCACAGACCCTCTCTTTCATGAAGTGGAGGTGATACACTTTCATATTTGTCCTGACTTTCTTGCAGACCTTAGTCCCATACTGTTAAATGCACCTTAGACATTTTTCTTGAGCGATTCTTCTGTTTCTTCAACTTATCATGCCTAAAACAGAACTCATTATCGCCCTCATTCCAAATCCATCTCCCAACTCCATCCCACCTTCCTATTTCTGACAATGCTTCACTCAGTCTCCCATCCGTTCTTCCCCTGAAGCATCTCATCGGTCACCCAAAGCCTGTTGCATCCTCTTTTCCCCTTTTCCTTCCTGCTGCCACGATACTAATTTAGGCCCTCTGCCTATGACAGATCTTTCTGCCTCTCTTTTCCCTCTACTCCATCCTGTCCACACCATTGCCAAAGCATCTTCCTCAACATCATTTTCCCTGGGTTATTCTCCTGCCCACAAGCCCTCAATGTCTCCCATCAGCTGCAAGATCAAGTCCTTTTTCTTTAGCCTGGGAACTCAAGGCCTTCATACAACGGTTCCATACTTTGATTCTTAAGATCACCTTTCACTTCTTCCTCAGATGAACCGTTTGTATGTGTTCATTGTTATTCGTACAGCACGCATTACATACCTACCACGTGCCTGGCAGTGTCCTGGGTGTTCCAGAAAGTTGACATGAAAGTCCTTATAAGTGCAATTGGTGGTCTTGGGAGGTAGTGGTGTTAACCTGGCACGTCCTCCGTCGCTCTTCATCCTAAACTGTCTTCCAAAGCATATTGTAAATCCCACTTTCCTCCAGAAACCTCTGCTGCACACCCAGGGCCCTCCTCACTGTCCTACCATCCTTATTGTCTGAATTAATCATTTGACGCTTACCAGTTACCCATCATTCATTCCTCATTCACTCACCAAATACATACGGAACACCTACCGTGTGTCAGGCACCATGCTTCGTGTTGCCTCACACATCGGTATATTTTTATAGCATAAACAAAAGAAACAATAACCCTTATATAGGCCTTACCATGTACAGGCACTGCTTTACATATATTCATTTGTTTAATCCTCAAAACAACCTATGAATTTGGCATGATAATTATCCAAATTTTACAGATGGGAAGTCAAGGCATCGAGATGTTTAGCAACGTTCCTAGGGTCACAAACTAGAAAGTAACAAAGGTGGGATTCAAGTCTGGCTCTGAAGTCCTTGATCTTAACCCCTACCCTTCACTGTCAGGTACCACTCTATATATATCATATGTATGTTGGTGTAAATATAAACACACACACACACCTTCCCAACTAGACTCTAAACTCTTCGAGGTTGACAACTATGTACCATACTTGTTTGCATCCCACCACCTTATGCAGCCTTTACATATAGTAGGTACTTGAATCATTTGTTTGATTGATTCTTGTTTCTTCCATTCACTTTTGGGGGGACCTGAGGTCTTTTTGCAGCAAGTAGGAGGGTTTTGGGGTGGAAGGGGAGAGAAACAGAATTTCGGAATAGACCTAGACCCTCTGGAATTCCTGGTTTCCAGTTCTTAACTCTGCAAGCTTAGGGGGTAGGTTTGTATAAGAGAAGATACTAATATAAAAGCTCATGAAAGTGCAAACATTCCCTCCTCAAAAAGCAAAATAAAACTCAAACCATATTACGTTTACACAGTTTCTCCCCTCTCTCATGTTATTTCCTGTTATACTTGTTTATGTCTGTTTTGCTTTGTTGCCTACAAAACCGAAGTTTTGACACCAGGATCTCAGATTTGCATTCCTGTCCTGATATTTCTCTTTAAGATTTTCTGTAAGTTGAAGAATATGTACATTTTATTTGAGTCACAATACTGCAACTACATATGTAGCTTAATAAAACCTGACAAGTACATATTTAAATTTTAAAACACAGGTGGTGGATATTTGCATTTTAAAAGGATTCTTCCTTTTACAAAAGTTTCCACTGCAGGGTTCCATTGTATATCCAATTCCTCTTAGTGCATTTATCATACAATTTAATTTACCAAAATTTGATTTATATGTCACTCTGAAGGGGTAGCTCTCGAGTTCTAGTGAGCACAAGAATCACTAGTGCGACTTATTTAAAATTCAGATCTTTCCCCATCTCCTCCCCAAGATTCTAATTCATTAGGACTTGGGTGGGGCCCAGGCTCTTCACTGTTGTTAAGTATCCCCAGGCGGCTGATGCAGGTGGTCAGTGAAATGTGTTTTGGGAAACACAGCTTCAAAGAAACACAGGTAATACATAAATGGGCCCAACTGTAGGGGCTTCTCCAGGGCTTTGAACACCCTCTGAATACCAAGTGTCCCGTTTCCTCTTCATTTGGCAAATTTTTGTTTACTCTTCTGCCTCTCTTCTACTCACACCTCCCAGCTGCCAAACATCTTTAATTGCAGGTATAAAAATGTTTGTCCTTTCATTTAAAAAATGAAAGGACAGTTATCTCAATAAAGCCCCCAGCTTTATTGAGGTAACTGACATAGAGCATTGTGTAAATTTGAAGTAGATAATGTGTTGATTAGATACACTCTTATGACACACCTTCATGTCATCACATAGTTACCATTTCCTTCTTACGGTGAAGACATTTAAGGTCTACTCTCTGAGCATGTACGTTTCAAGTACACAATATAGTACTGTTGGCCTTTTATTTTTAACCTCCGTTTTGCTCTTAGGGATCTCTTTGGATCTTCCTTATCCTCATTTCTTGATGCTGACAGCCCTCCTGTGAATTCACGCACCTATTCTGTTCCCGTTCCCCCTTCACCTACGCCACCGACCTGCCCCAGGCCCTCCTTCTTAGCGTGCTAGGTCCGGATGCTGAAGGCTATGGCTTGGTCCAGAAATATCAGGCATTTTATGAATAGTTACTTCTGCTGAGGTTTCTCTTAGTCAAATCTAGCGCCTTTGTTCTTTCTTCTTCTTATCCCCTCCAAATACCCCTGAAATACCAAAACTTAATTTTTTAAATAAAACAGATTATGAGAATGACTTGCTTTGGCATGATTCCCTTCCTCCATGAGTATTAATATCCTAGGCCTTGAGAGATGAATGCCAGAAATGTACATTTAAAATACGATAATAGTTTAATGAAATTTGTTTAGAAAAAATGACTGACATTTATGGCACATGTATCTATGTATTTAATATATCATTGAGCTTTAAAAAGTCAGTTGCTTGACCCATATTTTGTCTTCGATTACTTCTCTAAATCTCTAGTTATCTCCAAAAACATTTACAGATTTCCATGCTTTAGAGATTTTTCTCCTTTATTAATCTCCTATATCCCTGAATTTTACTCTGGGTAAAGTTGAGGTCACTCTGGGGTGATCTCCAAGTAACTCCGGTAGTAATAAAAGCAACGGAAGAGCAAAGAGCCATCACGGTTGGCTACTGGTTGGAAATCTTTTCTTTTAATAGATGTATCAGGACTTATGCTTCCCTTGAAGTAATGAGCTCTTAAGAGCCTTGTGTGACTTCCACAAGAACATAGTGAGAGGTTCTGCTACTTGTTTATTGGGCCTCCGTGTACCTTCTTTAATCCATTCAGTGCTTGGCTAGGCCTCTGTAATCAAAGGTGAGGGACTTTATAGGAAAAGTTGGCGGTGGAGGAGGGACAGAGGTAAGGGGTGTGGTTGTCACTGGGTGAAGGCAAGGATCATATGGAGGTAGTTTCAGGTTGTCTAACTCTTGAACGCAGGAACTCATTTTTTTTTTAAATATTTATTTATCATTTATTTATTTATTTAGGCTGTGCTGGGTATTAGTTGCAGCATACAGGATCTCTAGTTGCAGCATGTGGACTAATTAGTTGCAGCATGCGAACTCTTAGTTGTGGCATGCATGCGGGATCTAGTTCCCCGACCAGAGATTGAACCTGGGCCCCCCGCGTTGGGAGCGTGGAGCCTTACTCACTGGCCCACCAGGGAAGTCCCGCAGGAACTCATTTTGTATGTTCAGTGTGGTCCAACTTTTGTAGAAGTGACTACTGTATCTAGGGGGAAAGAAAAATTGGATGGTAATCTCTGGATGTGGGATTACAGCTGATTTTTTTTCTTTTCTGAATTTTCCAAAGTTTCTACAGTGACCGTGTATTATTATTAAAAACAATTTAAAAGAAAGAAAGAAACCTACTTTGCCCAGCACCTGGAGTCTCTTTCCTAGGGGACCTAATCTTTCATAGATTTATCTCAGATCCTACCTGTTGCATAGAAACAATGGTGAAAGGAAAGTTCTCGTGATGTGGCCGAGAGGTTCAGCAAACAAAAGACTGACCTTGAACTGGAGGGCCCGGGATATTTTGCCCTGCATTTCAGTGCTCGTTGCATGCTCCTCAGTATGTGTGGATGCCCCTGCCACTCCTTCCACTCAAGAATTAAGAGAAGATTGTCTGGCATTTGGAATTCTAACTTTGTCTTCTTTCTTTTATCCTTCCCCTCCTCCCCACCCCCCCACCCCGACTCCTCTTCTCCCCTCTCTTCCTTCCTCAAGGCCTCTCCCACCTCATGATGAGTGAACAAGGTAGGTGCTCTGTGCTCGTGGTGCTGCAGCTGCCTGAATTGCTTGCCTTCGTGCCTCTGGCTGGTCGCTCAGAGCCTCATCATCCCTGGCAGGCCATTTGCTGCCTGTCTCTCCTACCATGGGCCAGGCTGGCAGCAGGGCCATCCTGCGGCGGGGGGCACCTTTCCCAATGCATCGTGGTTTCCTGCCCCCATCACCCCCTTGGCTTCTCCATTATGCACCATCATTTGTCATCCTGGGCACTGGCTCTGCCGGGCTGCCTCCAAGAGAGAAGCATGAAACAAGCCATGACAGTGTCGATAATGGGGGTGAATGAAGCTAATTTCAGAGCAACAGAGCGGTTAACTTCTTCCCTAAGCCCCATGCTGGGGCCCCAGGTTGGGGGAGAGGAGCTGGGCTTCTCTGAATTTCACTCTGAGTAAAGGTTTGCTTATTGTCTTCCCCTCCATCCCACTGCCCATTGTAATGACTTTTAGCCCCAGAGCACCGAATGGTCAAAGGGAACCCTTGGGGGTTTGACTGTTTTCAGTTTTGTATAAAAGCAAAAACCACCGAAAGAACATGCTAATGTCCTCATGGCAGGATTCTAACTCATTATACACCCTGAAGAAAACTGCATATAAAGATCTGTAAATTCAGCATCTGCAACCTAAAATATTCAATTATGCAGGAGATGAACTGTGCAGGAAATTCAGCTCAGCTAAGCACAGGGTGGGCTGTGAATGAAGCCTTTTTCTCCTAAATAAAAATTTTCCATATTATCAGCCTAAATCAGGATTCAAGAACTGAGCCTACTTAAAATTGTCTTTTTCTTCACCGTTCAATTGCTGCTATTGTGTTTCTTCTGCTCTTTGGAATGATTGCCAGATGGGTCTACCTGCCACGCCCTGACACCAAAAGACTGTACTTTAATTTCTCTTGTCTTTTTCAAAATACACATGGGATTCAGTGCCTTTTTTGGAGGACCAAAGAAAAGGGAAAGGAGAGGTATTTCCACGTTCTGCTGTTTTTTCTTGATCTTTTGAGTAGGGTGGGGCAGCACAGAAGGACACCCCCCCCACACACACACCCATTTCCTTACACTGGATCCGTCAGACAGTGTTGCCATAAAGGGGAGTATATGATCAGATCAAGGAACAACCCAGGTCTGAGGGAAGTTTGCTTATGGTGTCCAGGTAGCTGCGGAGGTGGGCAATTGAGGGCAACCTGACTTGATAAGGCAGGACAAGGAGGAAGCACACTTTACCAACAGAATTGTATCCTCCAGACCTGAGGCAAGATCCATGATGTGGACTCTGGACATTTCAATGAACACATGGTCTGGTATAGGAGCAGATGTCAAAGAACAGAGCTGGACGGAGGGGGTCAGGTGAGTTTTCCAGTGTTAGATGGCGCTCTGGAAGAGGTTGGGATGAAGTCTCTCTATTCTTGTAGGTGAGTGAGAGAAGTTATCCCCCTACAGCAGGTTACTATGAAGTGAATATGAGTAGGGGGTGCTCTTTATGTTGACTTAGTATCCAGGTAGTTTGAGAGAGTTATGCATATCTCCACAAAGTGGTAAGACCCAAGCTCTATGAATTGCTGGAATTTGGTGGCCCGACCTCGATAATAAGTTCCACCAGAAAAAGCAGGCCCTCAGAGTCCTGATGACAAGATGCCCTTCTACATTCTCTCATCTTATGCTCTCAGCTGCCCTTTTGGAGTTCTAGCTTTTACAATGGCTTGGAAGTCTGAGTGTATCATATGGGTGATGTCATAGCATAGAGTCTAGGTAGATGAGATAGGCTGGTGGGGACTTCTTTAATCTTGATTCAGTTTATTTCAGACCCACTGATGAGCACTCAACATTGAAGTGTACATGAGTAGAGAATTCAGACATACTATGTACACATGCTCTGGGGGGTAAGTCAGGAATCTTCTAGAAAAACAGTCTTTAGGCAATGAAATAATGACAGACACGGATATTGTGAATCCCTCTTGAGAGAGGTTTTCAAAAAAGGATGCAGAATTCTTCTGGGTGGTCAGTGTCACTAAGATTTGAAGGTGCAATTTGCTGTTTAATTTGTTTCTAAGAAGGTCCTTTGACCCCATTCCTCCTCCTCTCATTCTTTTGCATTTCCCACCGTTTGCCCTTGTGATGATTACCTAAAAAGCCAATACTCCTTTCCTTTTCCTTATTCCTTCAACATGAAAGAAAGAGATTTCTGTCTGGTTCTTGCTGAATCTCCAGAATTTGTTTTTGATGCCCATAAATATGTGTGGAAATACTGACGTATGTTGTGTGTGTACCACCTATACATGTATGTCATACTCTTGATCCTCATGACTCATATTAATGTTGGGAAAATACAGGAGAACTTAGATTCTCTGAAACTTTCCCTAAACGATTTTACCTTGGTTAAGTGTGTGCAATTTCACATACATGTGGCTATGCAGTGCTTTTGCATGCAGATTTGGTCATGTTTCTAAGGATGGGACTGAGAAGAAACTAATGGGAAAAAGCTTAAACGTGAAGCTGATGGAAGCAGCCTTGCTGGTCACACTGTTTAAGCAAAACATTGTGCATTTGTTTTGTGCTGCCTTCTCAAGATTGTACTGCTGTTGCCATTACTATTGTGGGTTTTGTTATGTGTGTTACATTTCTTTGTGTGTCTGCAGTGTGCTGATGTTTTACTCTCCCTGCTCTCTCTCTCTCTCTTGCCGCCTCCATGGTGGACACCATGCTTCCTCTACATAACTGGACGTTCCTTTCTGTAGGTAGAAGTAAAGGTAGAGATCATTTTATTTTTATCATTATAACTATCAATCTGCCTTCTGAAATATTCATGTATACAAGGGGAATTGTTGATTCTGATGAATATAGTCCAGATTTTAACAGTGTTTTTAACAAAAACTAAAAGAAAATAAAAAGCCAATGCTACCACTTTCCTTCAATGTACTTCATACTCGGTGGTTGGGGATCATTCTGAGTTGGCCTGCCTCCCTCGAAATCCAGGATGAGCCTTACTCATTATGGTGTGCTGTTTCTAGCAGGAATGGGGGGTTCTGAAAGTGGTTGTGCAGTGTTGGGAAGATATATTTTACTTAACTCAGGGTATTCTAAGATCCCCTCCAGTAAATGTACTGAAGGGACAGGAAAGATGTGAAATGAAGTGCCAATGTGTCATCACTTGGGAATAACTGGATTCAGGGAGGGAAGGATGATAGATGAGAAAGGGGAGAGGATTGGAGAATAGCTTGAAATTTTATTTAATGTGAAATTTGGGGGATATTTATTGCTCTTTTATCTTCTGTGTTACATATTCTGTATTTTGGGGAGTGGAAGTCTTCTGATTGGGAGTGATGAGCTGAGAATGGTGGGACTGGAGGTGTGGAAGAACATAGGAATGACAGTGCATTACATCATAAGGAAAAAGTGGAGAAAGAGACAACACTGGATTTTAACTTACCAAGTCCACCTTTTGCTGGGCAGCCTGGGAAAAGGAGAGGCGCTGAGCAGATGCGCTTGCTCTGATGTTCCGACATGCCTTTCAGTGCTTCACACCTTTGGGTACCACAGCTCACTCATCCATCCCTAATCAAAGCTGTCAGCGACCTGAGCCTGGAGGACCTGCCTCACCAGCTCAAATTGGATTAGCTGTTCAGGACTGAAGGGAGAGGTTAATTAATAAATTATAAACATGTATTTGCATTTGGTTCTCCCCTTTTCCTTCCTAACACTCCAGTCCCTATCTCTGTGAAGCCATGTGCCTCTGTTTCCTGTAAAGATTGGCAAATAACAGAAATAGGAAATGTGAATTCTGGCATGAAGATGTTGAAGAAAGATGGGGCTGGCAAGATATTGAAAATGTTGATTTGATGACTAGTCTGTGAACTGGCCATCTCTCATTTGAATTTCATGCCTTTCTTGATTTTTAAAAAGTTATGTATGGTTACCTTGAAGTAGTTCAGTCCTGTCACTTTGGGGTTAATTGATTGCCTATTCCTTTTATGCTAATCACAGGGGCGGGGTTCATTCTCAGAAATCTGTCACGGGGAGCTCTTACCCTGTTATGAGCTTGATACCTTTAGAAAGGAGGTGGGAAAGCAGGACGAGGAAGAGGAATAATGATTGAAAGGGTACATCTGGCTGCCCCCTCCACTTCTCTACTTAGAGTATTCAACCAGAGGCTTCTAGTGATCTCTTCATAGGCAAAGTCACCAGTCTTTGCCCAGGACACAACCTTTCTGAAGCATGTGGCACTGTGTCACTTGTCCCTTCTCCCACTGGCTTCTATGAGAACACATTACGGTCAGTCTCCCCTGCCCCCCACTCCAACTCCTGAACCTCTCTCCTTTTCTTTCCCTAATCCCCTAAAACATCCCATAAGATAGAGGTCTTTCGTGTTTTTAGATTTTGCACATGGGTATCTTATTTTCTTTCTCCGGTCACTTCTACTAACACTGATCGATCATTTCCTATGTGGCAGCCATTGTGCCATGGGCTTTATATGCCTTATCACACTAAATCATCACAACTGTCTTGAGGTAGACGGTAGTGTTATCCTTGCTCTACGGACAGGTAGATCAAGGCTCAGAGAGTTAAATAACTTAAGTCAGACGGCTACTAAGTAAAAATGAAACTCAGAATCTGAGCACCTAACCACTACTCTATACTGCCTGTCTTGGGTCCAAGGATGACATCCATGGATATGCCTCCCAACTACCTCCCTGGCACTGACCTGGCTCAAGTTCCAACCTGCCACTTTGCATTCTCCATAACACATGTCCATATAACTGTACTGTCACTTCAGTATTTAAAGTCAACCTTCGCACCATCTGGCCACAAACCAGCTTCCTTATTTTTGTTAATGGTTCTCCCGTCTTCCTTATCACCTGGGCTTGAACTCAGCAATTGCTTTCTTTTTCCTTCTTGAACTTTCCTATTCCCAGGTGATGTTAAGAGAGGTTGTTGGGATTCTTTTTTGGAATGTCTCTTGCATCTCTATTTGACACTCTGGTTCAGTTCCCAGTCAGCCCCTATTAGATTAGTGCCCTAGCCTAATTAATCTCTGTTGTCTTCCAGTCTGTCCAGTAACTGAGAACTGCTTAAGCTCTGCTGTCCCCCATATGGAGTGCAGGATTAGCTATCTCACTTTCAAAGCCATCCCTAATATGGCCTTTTTCCCTTTAACCTTCCTCCCTGTTAATCTTTGATGCAGAATTGATGCCAAATATGATACCATATCACTGTACCTTTCCTCGTCTCCTAGTTTTACTTATTCTGTTTTCCTCCCCTATTGACAGTTCCTCCTCCTCTTGTTTCTGCCCACTGAAATCATACGTAGATTTTATTTCCTAGTTGATGATGTGAGTGCTCTGCATGCTGCATTCAGATATGCGCTTTCCTTCCATGTCCCCCTCTACTGTCCTATATTAAACTTATTTGGGAATTGGGCTACTCCCCACTACTAGATTGCAAGTATGTTGAAGACAAACGTATTCATTTTTTAATGCCCAGATGGGTCAAGCATAGGAGGTTATACCAAGAAGGGACTCAAAACCCCTAATCCTTCTTATCCTGCTGTCAGTCATCTTCCTAAAAGGGAAAATAAAGCAAAATTAAAATTAAATCGGATCATGTAGCCAGCCAATCTGCTCAAAAGCTTTTGAAGGGTTCTTGTATAATTGTCAACACGCCTTCTCCACTTTTTCTACAATAACTTAGCGTTCTCTGAGCTATCACCCCCACCAGGCCCCTTGTCTCGACCTAAAGTCAACAGCTCTCTCTGCCTGAATCCACACTATGGTTTCCTGCCTCAGGCTTTTCCTCAAGCTCTTATCCTCTTTCTTGAATGTCCTTGGAACACCCTTCTCCCCCTTATCACCCTTTAAGGCTCAAGCTTCCTAGGTGCGCCAGACTTTGTGTTTCTGTTATAAAGTACCTAGGCCAAACTGCCCTGAATCAGACTTATTCATGTGTTTCAATCACCCCAGTCCCTGAAGAACCTTGCACCCATACTGCATGTAGCTCAGTACTTTGTCCAGAGTTGTACACCAACCTATGCCCTTTATCACTACCCTCACTACCCCAACCAACTGAGCAAAGGAGCCCCAGTGGGTCATGGAGTGGGGCCAGATGTTCTGGCTCCAGTTCCCTCCTCACTCAGGCCTTCTCTTGGCTCTGTGTGCAAGTGACAGAGGGAGATGGTCATAGATTACATCAGAATAAAGGTGAGAAAGTCTTTGGATATATTCTTAGGAGCTTGTCAGAGAAAAGAATGCCTCAGATTTGGTCATTCTTTTAAAGCTGAGTGATGAAACAGCAAAGGTGTAGTGGAAAGAATTGTGAAGTTAAATCTACAAAACTGAGCAGGATGTTTAGGCTATAACGATTCATCGCCACATTCAGGAGGTCATTGGGCTGCACTGGGCCAAGAGCAAACATGACTTTAACCAGAAGTAGCTGACCAAAGGAGTTCTTCAGCAATCAGTCTTGGTCAGCTTTTTTGACTTGATTTTGACTGCCTTTGTTTAAGTGTTTAGAGTGTGTTTTGGCCTCCATCCCCCTTTTCTTGTCAGTTTGGGGATTGACAGTCCTGGGTTAGATTACCAAATACTTTCCATTAAAATGAACTTGGAATAGGTGTTGCAGACTCAAATGCCTACAGGGGCTTGACAAGTATTATCAAGGAGCAGATCTTGTAGTAAGAAAAGTCCTAGTGTAAGATCAACAGTAGGGAGTGGTACGGATCGTGGCAAACTGGAAAGCACAAATCCCGTCAAGGGCAGCCGCCTCTACTTTGCTCCAGCTGATTGCTGCCACGCAAGAATGCATGCCCAGGGTCACCAGAGCCTCAAGATAAGCCAGAGTAGATTTTATAAAAATGTCAGCTCATGGCCTCTTTCTTTCTCTCTCTCTATATATATGTATACATACACACATACACTCACATGAGCCAAATGATTTGGCCCGTGAACCACAAGCTTTTGGCCTTTGGCTTGACGAGAAAAGAGGAGTAAAATATTCCTCCAAGGTTTCTTGCTGAATGTCAATAGTAGGCAGCATGCTTGATTAATTTTCGCTTTGCCCACAGCAGTGGTCAGGGCACCAGGAATATTTCCTACCCTTAGCACTACTGCCAGGGAGCCTGATCCATGTGTTGGTTGAAGTTAGTTTTGTAGAGGGGAGTGGGCATGGGTGGAGAGGGTATGGAGAATGCCCAGAATGACCAAGAAGAGAGGTCACTGACACCTTCAACAATTGCCAAGAACCAGCACAATCTGTAAATAGTAAGGGTGGCTAGGGGCCATTTAATTCCTTTTTTCTTTTGCTCTACAAAACTTTTTATCTACTAGACTAGATAGTGTTGACCCTAAGTTTACTTTAATCCATCCAGATTTGAGAGACCCCTTCCAATTTATATGTATTTCTCCCCTGTAGATTTGATCATTGGCCTTTTAATGATGAACTAGTCAACACTGGCCAAACTGGAAAGAGATAATTAAGCTACATGAACTTGAACACGATTTCATGTAGATTATATTTTGCTGGTAATAACATTAAAAAAGCTCATTTCAGGAGTTGAGGCCTCTCTTGTCCCTGCTAGGACACAAGAGCCCTGAAAATAAGTTACTGCTTTGATAGCCAACTGTTTATGCAAATTAGTAAATGCAATGCCAGCTACTAATTATGAAAATAAACTCATCTGTGCTCTATAAATATCTAATTATAATAAAATAAGGGCAATATTATATTTCCATCTCTTGCCTCATCTGTTTCTCATCCACCACTGATTTGTCCTCTTGACAATGAATAACATCATTTTGTTTTTAAAAGAAGCCTATTTTCCATGTTTTATTATTTTCTTCTAACGTTTTGAAAGTCTGCAGGGGGAAAATAGGTCTATTTTAAATACAAGAAGTAAATTGCTTGATTTTAGCAACTCTGTGTTTTTGACAGTGATATCTAAAATGGTGCTTTAAAATACGAAAAATGTTTTTTCTCCTTCCCTGTTTAGGAATATTCATTGGACACTGAAGAAATTTTTTAAAAGCAGGTGTTTCTTGGAGCATTTTTTAAAATGTGTAAATGTGAACAGATTTATTAGTAAAATGAACAATGGATCAATGGGATGTTTCAATTAAGTTCCAACTGGCATTATATATAAAGGAAAATATTTCTCAGATTTCTAACCAATATGTCTGTTTCCTCCTTCTCAATTATCTATTTGGATTTCGTATTTACACACAGATTTCGTTTCTGTGTGCATATATCATAAAACACTTTCTCCTCCAAGGTGAGTGGTGACCTACGTACGTGTATAGACTTTTGCTTACCAAGGCAAGTTGGTTAATCTTAAAGGACATATAATTTTCAACTTTGATAACATCTACAGGATGTTTTATTAAATTGTATTATCTTTATGAAACATTTATAAAGAATTCAAGCAGAATGCATTTCCTTATGTGCTTAGGTTTGTCTATGCCATGGTGTGTTTTTCAGGTGTGTGGGGCAGTGTATATACATCTGGGTATAGGTACAATTTGTCCAAATACTTATTAATAGGTTTATACTGATTGAGTATGTTATTACACGTAGCTTTCATTTGTAGAGTACTAAAAATAATTCATTCCAGTGTGATATACATCTGAATTTAGCAGATTGTGTACTCTAACACTTGAAAAGCAATGGTTATTCAGCATTCAACAAATATTGACAGAGAGCCAACAACGGGCCAGGCCACTTGCTAGGTATTAAGTACACAGGGCGGACCCAGGAAATATGGGCCTGTCCTCTGACATCTTGCTAACAGTCAGTAGAGTTTGAAAATGGTTTTCAAATGTCACAACCACCTCTCCTAAAGCCTTACATAAATTCTGATTTCGACTTATGATTATATATGGAGTCTTAAAATGATTTTACTTATTTTAAAGGGAAACTGTCAGGTAACAATTCAGTTAGCCGACTCCCCACCTTTTAACTTCTCAGAATCAGAAAAGAGAACTTGCTTTGTATGTGAAAATGTTAGGCATTTTTCATTTATTTATTTGTGTATCTTTATTGAAGGACAGCATACACAGTGTAAGTAAGGCCTATGAAATCCATACTCTTAAGCGTACAGCTTAAATATTTTTTAACCTATATACACCCATGTTAAATACCATCCAGACTGAGATATTCAATGTGTCCATCATCCCATAAGGTTCTGTCCTGCCACTTTCTATCACTTATTTTTAATAAATATATTTTATTCCCCCTACTTCCTTTAAAACTGTGTGATTCCATGTAGTAATCAGCAGGCAGTCTCCAGATTGCTTTAATTTTCATTAAGAAAGATTAACCTCGCAAGACAATGAGGCATTGTGGTTTTCACTGTGTGTAAATAGAGGCAGAAATGTTGCCCTCTGGTGAGGTGGAGCTTTGCCCGGTTTTTGATGATACTCAGTTTTCCCTCTGCACAAAGAGAATATCTAATTGATATCATTGGGTTTTCCTCGTTTTTCGAAGGCATTTAGTGGTGAATAGAACAGCAGGGGTAGAAAAGACCATATGCTTTGTAAAAAGCCAGACGAATAGCACTTTGTGATGGACGTATGATTTTAACAGTGACACATCTTTCATTAAAATTTACATATAAAGTAAGGGCAGGCACGGTGACATGAAAGCTAATGCAACGTGCACCTCTTGACATAAGAACAATCACAAGAAACTGGAGATCCCAGATGGCAGCTTGGCCTTTGCCATCCTTTTAATAAGCTACTAACTGCTAATTATTTCACTCTTTTGGGCAAGTTAATTTACTGTTGACTCTTAAAGAGATACTGCTCTTTTCTCCCCCCACACCTCAGAAAACAGCTCCTTTCACCTGGAGCTGTGACAAGTGCTTCTGTGCAGGTTGGAAGCTTTCCAGCCAGTTGGAACAATGATGGCAAGCACTGGTGTGGAAAATGTCGCTGAGTAAACAATATTTTCTTGGGTCCTTTGAATATAGCGCATTTAAAAAATTCAGTTGGCTAAGGATTCATTGTGTGTGCTTGTGTATGTATAAGTGTGTAACAGCCGTAGTTCAAGCAGCCAACACAGGGAGAAGATCTGAAATTTGGAGCCCATTTAAAAGTGAAAGAACAGCTGCCTTTTAAATGGCTGCTAATTCTGACAATTAATGCTGTTTTGTGTGTGTGATTTTCTGTGATAGCCATTAGGAGGGATGATGGTGTGTAATAGCTCATTTCCTAAGCTTTATGGTAATGTTGCATAGCAAAGACCAGAGAACTGAAAGAGAACCAGGTCCCACATGCTCTGGAGCCCTTTTAAATGAAAAGCCAGCAAAGTATGCTTTTTTCCTGTACTTCGACTTCCTTATGATGATTTTATATTTTAGCCAGACACAGATTATTGAATGAATGATGTGCAAGTGGGCTTGGATGCATCGGGAGTGAGTGTTTGGAAAAGAACCTTGTTTGCAACGAGCTGTCTGACAATCAAAATATTTACTTAAAGATAAGCTAATGACTGTTTCTTGCAAATGCCGGCAGATCCATTATTGAAATGAGAGTCAGTACTTTGGCTTGATACTATCCAAAAATAAATATCAAACCTCAAATACTAGTGTGTGTGTGTGTGTGTGTGTGTGTGTGTGTGTGTGTGTGAGAGAGAGTGTGTGTGTTACACTTCTCCCTAAACAAAATAAAATGTGTATCAAACAACAAAGGTAGGAAAATCTCCCAACCCACTTTCTTGAAATATTTAAACTGAACTTAGTATGTTACTATAGCCAGTTGCTCCTAGTTGCTGTTAAGAATCACTGAATGACTTAAAATATGCATTGAAAAAAACATATTCTTGAATTATTGGTGACGTCTCTGAACATGAACTTAATAATGTGAATTTCATGGTCTAATATATCTATAGTGACTGGCATGTTACACAGTTGATGGGAGGACTGTGGAACACAATCAATTCTAACCATTTGCTTATTGTTTAAGTCTAGAGGAACTGGAGATGTTTTAAAATGTTATATTTCTTTAAAACTAATTACCTGGTTTCAAAATAGCCCCAAGGAAAAACACAAGTATGTGTGATTTGGGAGAAATTTTGTCATCTTTCAGAATCTGATATTATATAGTGTGTAAATCCAGGTTGCTATTTTCAGAAAGATTTTTTTTTCTTTTTTTTCTTTTTTTTTTTTTTTTTTTGGTACGTGGGCCTCTCACTGTTGTGGCCTCTCCCGTTGCGGAGCACAGGCTCCGGACACGCAGGCTCAGCGGCCATGGCTCACGGGCCGAGCCACTCCGCGGCACGTGGGATCTTCCTGGACCGGGGCACGAACCCGTGTCCCCTTCATCGGCAGGTGGACTCTCAACCGCTGCGCCACCAGGGAAGCCCTCAGAAAGAATTTTGACAAGTGCTAATAATATTTCAAGAAAAAAAGTATGGGCAAAATAGATTCTTAAAACACAGATTTAAAACAAAATTAAACAGATTTTTTGACCTTAGGACTTCTCAGAGTCTTTGTTACGATAATACAAATTTTGAATCTCTAGGAAAGAAAATGTTGTTTTCAAAGTTACCCAAATTTACTTGACGTGAAATTCTTTTTTGTAATTTACATTTTGGATGAGACAGCTAGAATTAAAACTAGTTTTCCAGTTGAAAAACTTTGGACAAGATAATTCTAAAGTCCCTTTTGAGTCTAAAATTAAAAACCTTAATGTCTCTAAATTTTGAAAGAGGCTTTTGGATTGCCTTCACTCAAGAATCCTTTTTAACTACATTTTCTGTTTGATTGGGAATAGTTTTTTGGATGGGTTAGTTTCAATAGAAAAATTACTGCTTCCTGGTGAAGTGCATAACACAGATGTTAAAACAACTGTGGTTTTAAAGACACTAGTCTTGTTAAAGTACTCCCAGTTTGTGTTACCTAAGTACTATAATAGGTATCCATATAGTGTGTGTGAACAATGCTTCTGATAATGGCCTGCTTAACTCTAGGAAAAGCTGATCTCGGCATAAGATGGGAAGATTACTAGGAACCTTATTAAGTCTTATTTGCTTTGAAATTTGGAGCAGGTTGACAGTCACCATGGTTATTTCTCTACTGTATAGCTAAGGTCATTCGTCTTATCACTCTGAGAGCTTGGCTATCAAGGGCTTTTTTTTCCAGACAGTGAACATGTAGGTGAAAGAAATTCTTTCTGGTAAGACTTACTTGTATTTTATTTAGAAATCATTGACTCAGCTAAGGATTTTGTGGCTCTCTCATTGCAAGCCTGAGGACTTTGTCCTATTTATGTGCTGCCCGTTCAGTATGAAGTGGCTGCCATGATCCATCTGTAGTAGACCGTTTGCCTGGGGCTATTAATCTGGCCTTGGAGATGGAGTTTGCTGAGCCAGCCATAATCGCCCTCATTTCCCCAAGTGACCAATAATGGGCATTTACCGATGCATTGGCCAAAACTGTTATAGGTGAGATTCCCAGTTTTAAACTGATTGATCCGTGTGGCAGTTGAGCCTGGAACACCAAATATCCAGGTGTGAGTAATTCTAATGCATGTCAGAACTATGGAGTAGAAAGAGCACTGAGGTAAATGTCAGGAGACCTAGTTCAGGGTGCTGAGGAAGAAAACAGGTAGATTAAAGCACTGATGTTAATGCTTGACACTTAAGTTATATGAACTCATTAAGCCTCATATCCTAATAAGTAAAATGGGAACAATAATATTACCTACTTGGGGGGACACTGAGACAATGTATAGAAAAGGCTTATGCTAGAGCTCGGATCTAACATAAATATTAGTTATCATAAAGATTAATAATAAGCATTAGTTATCATCGTCATAAATACATCTTGTCAGCGTACCATCGGTCTGGGAACTTTGAACAAATTAATTAATCTTTTTGATCTTCTAGTCTTTACCTGTGAAATGCCTACTTGGTGGCTTTGTTCTGGGTAATAATTGATATCATGCAGTTAAAAGTGCTGTGCAAATTAAAACGGCACTATACAACATTAAGGAATTAGTAATCCGTGAGAATACAAGCTCCACAAAATCAGGGGCAGTATCTTTGTTGTTTGTCGTGGTATATTCAGTGCCTATAACTGCCTGCCTCAGAGTGGAAATGACTTAGTCAATATTTGTTGAATGGGCACTAGGAATCACCGAGTTAGTAACGCTTAGCAGAGTTCAGTACCACGGACAGCTCCAAGCGCCTCCTTGATACTACTGCACTTTCAGTAGGAGGATTTGGGGCGCCTCCATTGCAAAAGGGAACCATTGGCCTCTTCCTTTAGAGCCACCCATAACAGAAAAAAAAAAAAAGTAATCCTGTTAAAGCCTGATTGTTCTTTAAGTCTTCAGTGGATGTGCTTGCTCTTTTTCTGTGCATAAAGAGCTATGGGATTTCCTTATGTTACCTGATAAAACCATAAGGGTGATAAAGAAAACAAGAACATTTAGCAAACAGTTACTTTTTTTAAAAGAGCTGATTTGCTTCCCCAAATCTTAGAAGGATGTAATTTCAGAACTGAAAGGGAACTTAAAACTCCTTTAGTCCGTCCTACTGTCATTTTGTGGATGACAAAACATATGCTGAGAGGGCATAAGTGCTGTGTGTGTTGCTCCATTGACAGCGCATAGCGCTGTTGGGATCAGACCCGGACTTCCCGACTCCTGGTGTTATTTTCTTTCCCCTCCCACGAAGTTGCCTCAAGTTTTCTTAGTCATCTTCGCTGCATGAGTGGCATTTGCTATAGATCATTCACAGGCTGCTGAGATCATTATCGATAATGTCATGTAAGAAAGATTCTGGAGATATCGGAGTGCATGCATTCTAAGCAAGGCTGTCTCTTAAATTACTTGACTGCCCTAAGAACTGTTGCAACCCTAGCTTTTGAAGTTGTCAGTAAATTGCTCTGACTCTCAGGATTTAATAATGCTCTGTACCACTTATGGACTTGCCCTGTCGACTGCTTTGTCTTGGCTGAAGTAAGATGGTGACACCAGTTCACTTAAAAAAGCTTTTACACCCATTTTTTTTTTTCTTTTTACTGTTCCCAGTTGACAGTCTATAACACAGTGGATGCCTGTGAGGAAATCCACTTAGGACTAACTTTCAAACTGTTACTTAATAGTTTTTCCACTTCCTTTCTTCCTTAAGAATAGTTTAGTAATTTTACTTATGATTTTTTTTAACTAAAAAGGAAAATTCATTTTTCTCAAGTAAGAATGTATTTGTCTTTAAGCCGATATCATTTCTTTGTTTTCTTTTAAAAATGAAGTTTCTCCTTCAGTGTTAGCCATGTATCTGATAGGTTAAGTTTAGTACCCTTCCATGAGGCAACTTTGGGAGATGTTGATCAGTGCATGAAATCAGCTCTCAAATTGTCACGAAACTGCCTTCCTTCAGACTGTTTTGATCACAAGGGCTCTCAAGTGTCAAAATCACTTGGAGAACTAGATAAATAAAATGCATGAGCACTAAGCTTTCTTTTCCAGGATAGAATAAAAGTGTTTTCTACTATGTGCTTCAGCTTTGATAGTGATTTGTTAAAAGGCAAAAAGAAAGGCAATGATATTAAATATTTACAAGAGTGATTTAGTTGTATTATCTGTGCTCTGCCTCTTTGTTTACTAATGAAATCAGCTAATGTTGAAATAAATGCCATTAAACCAGTGGTAGTGTGAAGGTCACTGCCTTGGCAAGGTTAAAGTAATTTGTGGAGAGTAATGATTTTTGTCAACTTTCCAGATCCCTTCCTGTTTTGGTCGGCTTCGCTCCAAATATAATAAGAAAAAAATACATTTGAGAATTCACAGGCTCACTTTCTCTTTTGCATCCTATATGCCCTTTCTGGCCAACCAATAGCTGGAAGTCTTTTGTGCATTTTTTGTTTCATCCATTTAGTGGACAGAGACAGGCCAATTCTCCCTAGAGATGAGAGGTTGAATTTCCATTCACTGACTCTTATGTCAGCCCTTGCTTGGCAGTTTGTTTTAGAGGTGAGGATCACTGCCTCTTCTTTCCTGGAAATGGTTTATCTTGTCTGAAATGATTCTTACATTTCTCTACCAATTCCTTTTTGACCTAAAGCAAAGATTTTCTTTTCTACTTTCTCATTTCACTTTAAAGAAGAAATCTCTGAATGAATACGTGGCATTATCCCCATTTACATTGACAAGAAAACAGCAGTCCAAGGTTACAAAACTAGTTACAAAACTACAGTTGACCCTTGAACAACATGGGTTTGAACTGTGGGATCCACTTATCGTGGATTTTTTTCAATAGTAAATACTACAGTACTACAAGATCCATGGTTGGTTGAATCCATGGATAGGAAACAAAGGATATAGAAGAACCATGTATATGGAGAGCTGATGGTAAGTTGTACACAGATTTTTGACTCCACAAATGGTTGTGCCCCTAACCCCTGCATTATTTAAGGGTCAACTGTAGTAGCAGAACCAAGATAAACTTAGTTTTTTTTAAAAAATTCATTTTTTTTATTTTTGGCTGCATTGGGTCTTCTTTGCTGTGCGTGGGCTTTCTCTAGTTGCGGCGGGGGCTACTCTTCATTGAGGTGGCTTCTCTTGTTGCGGAGCACAGGCTCTAGGCGCGTGGGCTTCAGTAGTTGTGGCTCACGGGCTCTAGGGCACAGGCTCAGCAGTTGTGGCACATGGGCTTACACTTCAATTAATTTTCTTTTGTGTAAAACGGGGATAATGATACATTATAGTATATTTTTAATAATGTACATAAATAATATATATAGTGTATTATAAATAATACATTACTTTTGGTAAAATTGAGAAGTAAATGAACTAACATGTTAAGCGCATAACAAGAGGCCTGGCTCTTTCTACAATTTTTTTTTTTTTTTTTTTTTTTTTTTTTTGCGGTACGCGGGCCTCTCACTGTTGTGGCCTCTCCCGTTGCGGAGCACAGGCTCCGGACGCGCAGGCTCAGCGGCCATGGCTCACGGGCCCAGCCGCTCCGCGGCATGTGGGATCCTCCCGGACTGGGGCACGAACCCATGTCCCCTGCATCGGCAGGCAGACTCTCAAACACTGTGCCACCAGGGGAGCCCTCTTGCTACAATTTTAATAAATAATATGTTCCCTCCGCTCTTGACAGTAATAATAAAGTAAAATTGGATTTAACAAGCATTGAGTATAAGGGATACAGGAATAAAAATCAGTCTTTGTTCTTAAGCAGCTCACAATATAGTCGGAGGAAAACATCTATATAATGCATTCCAAAAGCAATTCGTATTTCTTTCTCTTGTCTTGGGCTTTGTCTGTACTAAACGCTACTTAAAATGTGAGAGCCTTTTTCTGGGGGCAAGTAGTTTCCTGTGGGGTTGTAATAATATACTGACATGGCTGTGGCAGCTCCTGTGGCTTGTTTCCCCACTATTCTGTGTTTACTTGTTACTAAAGTCCAGAGAGCGGGTTGGGAACAGGACAAAACAGAGAGGTACAGGGAAGTAATGGTGTGTATTAGGGTAGGCTAACTGCTATAACAAATAATTCCCAAATCCCAGTGGCTTAACACTAGCAAAGTTTCTCACTCACATCACAGTTCAGTGCAACGTAGTGGGTGGTGCAGGAGTCATTCATGCACCTGGGCACCTTCCCTCCTATGACTTTGTCATTTTCTGGAACCTCATCCTTCACTGCATTCACCTGGCAGATGGAGAGAGATGGAATGATGGAGAGATGGAGAGAGGAGAGAGAAAGAGAGGAACATGAAGGATTTTTTTTAAAGGGTCAAGCCTGGAAGTAGTGTGTGCCACTTACTATCAGCCAGAACTCAATCACATGATCCCATCTAATGGCAAAAGAGGTTGGGAAATGTAATTTAGCTGTGTGCCCAGGAGAAAAGGGAAAGGAGTTTGGTGGATACAATGGCAGTCCCTGCCCCAGTGGGTGAGTTGTGTTCTATTCTTACATCATCTGTGTCATGCCTATTAACCTTCTTCAGTTTACCTCTGTTCAAACAAACAAACAAAACAAATTTTAAAAATGCCTCTGTGATTTCTATGAGTTAGAGGGCCATGTCCATTCCCTTTTCTATAATATGCATATACATGATATTTATTTTAAATAAAACCCTACAGAGTTACAGTAGCGTTTCTTAAATTCATAAGAATCACTCAGGGAACTTGTGAAACTAAAGACTCTTAGTTTTACTCTTAGGACCACAAAATCTGCACGTCTAAGTTATTCTTATGATCAGGCAAGTTTGACATACACAGTGTGGTAGCAAATTCCAAGGAATATAGCAAACCCAAAAGGAAGCATATGAGACTTTACTAAAAGTATTTTGTTGTATTTTATGTAGTTTAAAGCAAGTTTCACATTTATCGTCGCTTATAAACCTAGTTGTTATACATAAATTTTTGTTGTAATCTTTGTTTTAAGAGGTTTAATCTCAATCTGGCATCCATAAACCAAGAGCTAGAAGTGTGGTTGAAATCTTAGCCTGAGTTGAGAGTGGGGCCAAATACCTGATTCACAGAATTTTATTTTATTCTGGTCACTGGATAGGAACACTTTAGCGTGGTTTCGCCCTCACCCCTTTACCACCTAACACGGGACACCCTTGATTAAGAGAATTCTCTTGTTACATTAAGACAATAAACGAGTCTCTGTTTGATAGGCCTGCTTATTTTTTGTGTCTGACTTGTGCATAGTTAAATGATGGCAGCCTATTTTAGTTTTTAGATTTGTATTATTTTACTCCACGTGTAGAAATCATAAACACCATGCTATTGTGAAATGCGCCCCTTTCCTGTAAAGCTGTGCCTTTATTCCGTGTAGAGAGTGGTTGGCTGCATTGTATTTCTAGAATGAGTGTCAGAGTGTGGATAATTCTGGGCTTGTGATATTTTTTCTTTCCGCTATTTTATCTGCCTCTTTTTGTGTCTTTGTGTGCGAGTCTATGATTACTATTGAGTTTTTCCCCTGAATGCCAGCAATTATCTCACAGGTGGAGGGATTAGGAAAGAACGGACAGAATTGCGCTGGGATTAGAATAAGGTTCCCTCCCACCCCCTGCCCACCCCGAACCCACTTTAAATATAGTGAAGGAGGGAGTGGAGAATTGGAGGACGTAGGCAGAATGGGGGGGAGGGGTGGACAATTTGCTTCCAATATTTAAATCCCTAGATAGCGGGAAGAAGAAACTCCTGAGGAAAGAAAGCAGATTTGAAAACCTAAGCAGGTCTGGGATTATTGTTTCATAGAGCTGGGGATGCAGCAAGGCAGGGCAGCCACTTTTCTGTTCCTCTGCAAATTGTTTAAACAACCTCTTCATCTGAGAGTTGGTTTTTTTTGGGTTTTTTTTCTGTCTGACAATTTATTAGGGGGGGAGATGGGAGCCAGGAGGGTCTAATATATGCCCAGCCAGAAGAATTTTGGTGAGACGTTATCTTTCTTCCCGGCCGGGAATTATTTATTTACCTGCTATGTCAGTTAGGATGCTTTCAGCTGCAAATAACAGAACTTTCAGCTCAACTGCTTTAAACAACAAAGGGAATTCATGGACTCAGTTCTTGAAAAGTCTAATAACTCAAACAATATGACCAAGAACTAGTGTCTCACTTCACCCATTTTTCGGCTTCGCTTTCTTGGCGTTGGCTTCATTCTTGGCAGGGTACCTCCTTTGTGATCCTGACATGGCTGATGGCCATTCCCAGGGTGATCTGCTTTTTGGTTCATGTAAATAAAGAGCAACTCTCTTGCTCAGCAAGAGATTCAACAAAAATCCTGGAGTTTCCAACTAATTGGACCAATTAAGTCACATGTTTATTTCTGAACCGATCACTCTAATCAGAGGGATCATAGGGCTGGGTTTTGCTGGTATCTTGGGCCTGACTCATATGCTCGATTCCAGAACTAAGAGGAAGAGTTGGCTTTCCCTGCAGCCCATGGGATTCCGTGGGAGTCCGGATATTCCACCCCAAATTTGGGGAATAGGGGAGTGGAAGCAGAAGCCAACTGCACCTGAATAGGAGAATTTCAAAAGCCAAAGCCAAACCCAATTAAGTCCTTCATCAAAAATCAGGAAACTGGGTGGGTATCATTCACCCTCTGGCTGTCAAGTCGTCCTATTTCATGAGGGGATGTCCCTGGTGGGGGGGTGTGTGTGTGTGCCCCAGCAGAGGCTCCATTTGGAAGCAGAGAGCTGGGAGGGGAGGGCCGTTGGCATCCTGGCATCTGTGTAATCAAGGTGTCAGCATTTGGGGATCTTAGTTCACTGATGTGAAAAGAGGCAGTGAAAATGTCTGCGGGAATGGAGTGAATGCCAGGCCCAGCTAGCTTCGGGTGAAACTGCTCTGGTGGAGTCTTTTCCTCCTGCCTTGATCTCAGGCCTCTGCTTAGGTCACCTGACATGGATTGCTATTGATGGATAGCTGAGTGAGGCAGCCCTCTAGTCTCAAGTGTGTTTTTAACAGAGTAGCTCTCAGTAAATATCTCTCTCTCAAATGCCTTGCCTCATCCATGGAGTCTTTCTTTTTAGCTGCTGCTTAATCAGCTGCTGCCCCTTAACACACTGACCTAATTCTTAGCCACGCATTTTGTCTAGGCTTCTGTGGCAGCGCCTCTCCAGTGTGGCTGCTGCTGTTAGCTCCACCTTGACCTGTGGCCACTACTCTCATCACCTGCCTTACACCCCAGTGTAGCAGGGACCTTTGGCCAAAGGGGCAGCCTGTGTGGCAGGCAAAACAGAATGAGTCTTCAGGGGCAGTAGGTGGACGGACGTGGTTATTATGGTCTCCAAACCAAGCACCACGAGGACAAAGTCCCCTCTTTAACGGGCGGCTGCCCCTAGCAACAAGGTTGCATTGGACCTTTCTCAAGCTGCTTCCTAGGCCAGTGCTTCTCACAATTTAATGTGCGTATGCATCTTCTGGACATCTTGTTCAAATGCAGGTTCTAATTGGGGAGGGTCGGTGGTCGGGATGGAGCCTGAGATGCTGCATTTCTAGCAAGTTACCAGGGAATGCCCATGATGCTGCTGGTGTGCGGACCATAGTTTGGAGGAGCAAGTCTTTAAGGTCATCACTTTGAATGATCTTGCAAGTGAGACCATCTGGTTCTTTAATAAGTCCGTACACAGTGGAAGTGGAGGGAAGACCTGGGACTCAAATTCTTAGGAATCATTTGTTACCATCAGGCAACTGAGCAGGTGACTGATAAAACACAAGCCTTCTCATCCTCCTTGGATCATAGAGGTGGAGTGATAATCTTGGCCTCTGTTTCCAGGTCTGATGGGGTATGGTGACACTGGCTTATCTCCCAGGAGCCTGGGGAACATTCTGTCATGTCATCTGTGATCGGAATACAAGTGCTGTTTCATCAGTCCCACAAGTAGAGAGACATGGGGGACAGAGTATAATTCAATCTCCACCATACTCTACTTCATGTTCCTAAAGAAAGCCTGTGTCTGTAGCAAGTCACTTCCCAGACACATTTCAGGGAGTCTGCACAGCTCACAAGCTCCCATTCTATGCTGATTGTAATTATCGACAGGTAAGAACATCAAATGTGTCCCAGTCCCCAGTCCCACCCCCTTGCCCCAATTCACAAGAGTTCCCCTTACACACAAGTGGTTGCTGTGGGTCAGTGATGATGACAATACACATTCTTGCCAACGTGGGGCTGAGGCTGCAGCCCCGCACAGGGGCTCTCCTCTGGGTATGATGTCAATCAAGTTTGCTCCACAAATGCAGTGCTCCGTTCGGCCTTATTTGATTTCACTCTCCCTATTTCCTGTCTGTATAATCCCCCCAAAAGAATCAGATCTAAACAGAAACATAAAGGAGAAAATGTGTAAGAAATATAATCTGACAATATAACAAAGCAGGATATTTAACTGTCTGGTTGACTCCATTTTACTTGGACTAGAAGGAGGAGAAAGAAAAAAACCTTGGGATGGCCGCCGGAGGAACAAAAGTGAATTAGGAGGTCTTATTTCACAATAGGTTGCCTGTGCCTGTGTTGGCTAATGGATTTATGATGAAGCTTGGCTCCAATTTCCAGCTGATAGTTGCCTGGGTTCAGGTGTTTAACCTGGTGTCTTCAGGGATGCTGCATAAACAGCTGTAAGTAGAGCTAGTTATTCAATCCGCTCTGAGAAAGGTTAAAGTGTGGGTCTTAGGGCTTCCCCAGGGACTAATCCAGTAGCAGGAGAGTCAGGGAAAACACACACCATTTGTGAGGGGGAGCCCTCGCTGGGATTTTGGTGGTTATTATAGTTACAAATGGAAGTGTTTGAAACTTAAATCTGAATTTAGGCAGCAGGAGGAGAAACATGGATGGAAATGAATTATTTATTCCATCACTGGGGTCCCAGAAGTGTGCAGTGGGCGTTAATCTCCTTCGCACAGGAGCGTCTGAGCAGGCTTGAGGTCATCTGTGTGAGATCTGACTTTATCTGCTCCTGGCCAGACACCTCGGCTTCGATTAATTTGCCTTGAGAGTAATCCAAACAAGACCGTTTATCTCGCTGTTCATAAGATGTGAATATTTACCTAGCATGCGGTTAGAGGAGCCACATGTGTCAGTGATTTCTTTTAATCCCATAATTTCCCAGTAGGTCTGAAGGGAGAGGGTTAGAAGCAGGCAGGAGCCAACTCACGCTGTCAGTCTCCTGGGTGTAGGGGACACGGTGTGGATTTCCCTGCAACATGCTCCAGCTGAATCTGCACAGTAATCCAGGGAGGGAGCTTCTGTTGTTCCCATTTCACTGATGGGAGTTTAAAGAGATTTAGCATCTCACCTAAGGTCACCCAGCTCTGAATTATCATTGTTGGGGTTCAAGTCCAAGCTGTTGTCATCCCCCCACCTTGCATTCTTTCCACTGCCCCAAGGTACCAGATACAATGAAAACATTTAAGAACTTTCCCCAGGCTAGAAAGGTGCAAGCAGATAGTTCAGGGGTTACAACCACAAGTAAAGACAGAACAAAACCCATTCCCCGTAATTCACACCCCACTATCCTGTCTCTGTTTCCTTCACGGTCCATAAATATTTGTATGTGTAAATTCTATTTTCCTTTCCTGTTGCCTGCTCTTTAGTGAGCGTGATGAGTTTTATTAAAAGTTTCCCTCAAGGCTTTCTGTTAGGTTTAGCTTATTCTTCTTGATAAAACATTTCTGAGACAGTTGCCTAAAGCAAGGCACGGCAGATCTAGATGCTTTGTACATTTCTGTCTGCAGTCACCAAGGCAGGGTACCTGGTTCTATGGTAGAGATAGGGGAGGAGGGGCCAGACATACTTCTCCCCTCCATAGGTTTGAACTTTCAAGGTCCCTGAGCCAACGTAGACAGAGGTGTGCGTTTGACAGTGCTTTGTGCCTTCGTGGTTTCCATGGACTTCAAAGCATCACTTGTTCCCCTTCTAAATCCACTTGTTGAGTGTCTGTCCTGTGCTGAATGTCAGAGATTTGAAGATCAAGTTATTGGACAACAAAAAGTTGCCTACCTGAAGGGTCCCTGAGCACAGATGAGGGAGGCTCTGAAGGGGCATCAGGTGGAGACTTTTGGTACAGGTTTTCTGCTTTTGACCGTTCACCCTCCTCACTGAACTTAAGATCAAACTCCCGTTTCTTCCACACTTCTCTTTCCTTTATACCTCCGTAGAGCAGCCTTGCTGTTCTTTTAACTGGCTCCTGAATTTCGCTTTAGTACAAACTGAAAAACTTTATTGAGCCTCTACAGGTGATTAGGGGCTGGGTTTATAGCATGAATTAGATAGGCCTGGCCCTTGCCTCTGAATGTGTACAGTTTTGGGGGGTGGGGGGCGGACAGCTGTCAAATGTGTAACTGCACAAGCTGTGGAGGTTAGGAAAGAGCGGTAGAGTGCACTAGGAAGGGGGAATCGGGGCTGCCCTCCCTGGCGTCTGGAGAGGAGTGCTCATTTCCCCTGGATTTTAGCTCTGTTTGAACATGCGTCTCTCGTGTCTGCGCCTTTGCCCTGGCTGCTGTGCGATAACGCACTCTGGAGCCCGTGCGTTCCAACAGCCGTATTGCGTTATGCCGTGTAGCCTTATCAAATTTCTCTTTGTTCTCTGATTGTCTCTGTCGTGTTGCCTGCCTGGATACACTATCTTTTGTAAGACTGCAGACAAATGAATCTTCCCTGAACTCTGTACTCCGTATGTCACTCTCCCAATGAAACACTGTTTTTGATCCCCTACCCCCTTACGGGATAATGTCCAAGCTCCTTAGCCTGGCATTCAGTAGGCCACAGTTTGGCCTAACCTCAGCTCCCTTCCCATTTGTGAAACCCTTTGCCAGAAACAGGCCCTGCTAACTCGTGACCCTTCAGTATCCCAGATGTAGTCTTTCCTCTGGGACTCTGCTCATTCGGTTCCCCTTAGCTTCAATAACTTCTCCCCAGTTCTAGCCATCTGTTGAAATTTAAGTTTCACTCCCTCTGGCACACCTTCCCTGACCATCTCAGCTCTTCAGAATGCCATAGTGCTTTCTAGAACCACTAACTGAGCACTTACCCTTTACTGTCCCTGTCTGTAGTTTATATCTCTCTCTTCATGTCCACCCAACCAGTCTGTGAACTGTTAGAGGCTAGGCACCTCATTTTCTACTCCTTGTGGTATGACAACCATGGTGCCTTTACAGGTAGATGCCTGATGGTTATAGGATGGTAGGTTGGCTGTGTCTAATTAATTAGTGTTGCACAGAGTTCTTACAGTTGCAGGCATAAATACATAACCAGAGGATGGGGGATAGATAGAAAAAAACTTAAACGTGAATTTCCAATGTTTACATCCTCTCAAATCTCAGTCTACAAGCATAGTCAATGTAGTCCTTTCATTTTTATAGAGGATGAGGTAGGGTGGCTTTGGGGAGACAGAAATTGAGAGTGGGGGTAAAAGAGAAGAGTAAAACGGAAGGAGGTGAGTTGGAAAGTAATGAAGGGAATCCAAATCAAAGAGCCCCGTGTGTGGACCGAGGGGCCCAGGATTAAAGTCCTGACTGCGTTTCTCACTGAGTAGCTTGGATAAGTCACACCTGGAGCCTTGTCTGTAGAGGGCAATTAGGACCCTGCCTTGCCTGCTCTTGGTCTGTTGGGAGATCAAATGAAAGCAATTTGCAAACTGTAGGGTGCACTGTGAATGGAAAGGAGTGTTGTTACTATAAACGGCATCATCATCATTTATCGTCTGAATCCTCCCAAAGCCACACTGTGGCAGGGGATGGATCGATGGATAGGTCTTTGTGACAGAAGGGGAGAGACCAGACTGGAAGGAGCCTGTGGTCAGACCCTGCAGGCCCCTGCAGTTGTGC
The DNA here is from genome assembly GCF_011762595.2 of Tursiops truncatus. NCBI lineage: Eukaryota > Metazoa > Chordata > Mammalia > Artiodactyla > Delphinidae > Tursiops > Tursiops truncatus. The sequence goes on along the minus strand of NC_047035.1, from coordinate 24,827,549 downwards.
CGCATCTGTGCAAATGTTCTCGTGACAGGGAAGTGTTCCCCCAGGCCTGTGAAGGTGAAGAAGGGTAAGGCGTGTGGGCCCTGACCTTGCCTGTGACAGGCACAAGTGGGAGGCCAGTCCTAACCCAAGGGTATCAGTTACCATGGTTACTGTACACGGTTCCTGGAGTGTCAGTATGAGCCACAGAACTAGCTGAAGACTCGGGCTGTGGTCCCCTCTCTGCACTTGCCGACCATGAATATTACATTCTAGAAATGCCAGAGACTGAGTGCTTTAGGGCTATGATCTTACTTCATCCCTGCTACAAGTGAGGGAAGAGTTTCAGGGATGTTAACAGACCAGCTCAAGGGAACCGACTAGTGAAAATCAGGAGCTGGGGTTGGAACTCAGGCCTCTGACAATGCTGAGCTCTTAACTGCTATGCTCTGCTGCCTTCAACCTCTTGGAACCTCAGTCTCTTCATCTGTACCTTGGAGATAATGACCTCCACCTCGCGCACTACGTGGCATGTGAGGATGTGGTGAGAGATTGGATATGGAAGGACTGTGTGCACTGCACTGTATACGATATGTACAGTATTCTCTGAGCGTCTGTGACATGCTTGGCATTGCTTTGGGTCTGGGATACAGTGGGGATAGGATAGCCAGGGCATCTGCTCAGACGAAGGGACATTCTAGTCATAATCTGTTAATAGAGGGACCTGCCAGAAAGTGGGAAGGGAAGGAAAAAATGCAGCCCTCTAAGAACAGTTGTGTTTTCAGAAAGGAAAAATTCATGTTAATGGGCAGCCATTGCTGTTTAAATCCACCTTCATTCCCAAGTATAAATAACAAAACCAAATTAAGAGATTAAGCAATGTGGGAAATTTACAAAGACCGTTAAACAGAGAAAAGCAAAGAGAGTGCATTTCTAAAAGGACAAATCATGTCAGGACATTTTGATCAGTATAAAAAAGCAAGTCACAGTTCTAGAAGGTGAGAAGTATGCAGTGGATGTAATATATCTAGATTTTAATAAAATCACTTGAAGGAGAAATGGCCTGAAATCTTGCCTGAGAAATTAATTCAAATTGGCCAGGGTAGAAGCTGTGCCATTCGGAGTGAGAACTGGCTGGGGGTTGGGAGGGAAGGGGGTGTGATGGCAAATGGCCATGGCTCTCCAGCTGTGGTGGGGTCAGGTGAGAAGACCCAATTTAGTCATTGTCACTTAATGATCTGGAAGAACAACTAAGCTCCTGGGAATGACGTTCATACGTGATGCTAAATTAGGAGGTGTCACCATGATGGCTCGTGGAAGGAAGCGCAGAATAAGGGGACGGCAGTCAAGGTCAGGAGGCCACGGCGATGCAGGCAGGAAAAGTGAGGGAGGATGCAGGCAAGGACAAATGGAGGGAATTTCCTTGAGGACAATCCGCAGACATTAAAAAAGCATCTATCTAGTAACATCAGGACATGAATGAGAGCTAGAGATCTTAAGCTGTCCAAGGAACTATCCTTCCATGATTTAAGCTGAACATGAGCAGTGCCCAGGAAGTATGTTTGGGGATCAGGAAGGCACCTGAGACGTGGTGGGTATTTTTTTATTATTATTATTATTTTTGCGGTACACGGGCCTCTCACGGTTGCGGCCTCTCCCGTTGCGGAGCACAAGCTCCGGACGCACAGGCTCAGCGGCCGTGGCTCACGGGCCCAGCCGCTCCGCGGCATGTGGAATCCTCCCGGACCGGGGCACGAACCCGAGTCCCCCGCATCGGCAGGTGGATTCTCAATCGCTGCGCCACCAGGGAAGCCCCATGGTGGGTATTTTAACAGCCATGGTCCTTCCAGGTTCAGTCCCTTCCTCCCTCTGTAATGTGATGGTCTTAGAGGTAGAACTACTGACTTTTAGAGTGTCATTACCTACTTGAGAGCTAGGGTTCTCATGTCACACTGTGCACATTTGTATCCTGGCTCTATCACTTAATCTGTAAAATGGGTAAATAATAGTACTACTTTAGGGGTTTCATGCGGACCAGATAAATGGAATGGGCTAGCACCATATCTGGTATGTGCTAAGTGCTTGATAAATATTACCTATTATTATCATTATTATTTTCATCATCATCATCACCATTGTCCTTAGGGCACGGTCTATACCTGTGGTGGAATATACCAACTTAACAGATAATGGCCTTTCTGGTCAAAGCGGGGGAAAAAACCCCCAGAGAACATGATTTGAAAACTAATGACAGAGTGAAAAGAGCATAAGGTCAGGGATCTAATTTTTTTTCCAAGCTCTGCTATAGGTGACCTTGAATGAGTCACTTTGCCCCTTTGCTCCTGTTTTCACATCTACAAACATCTGGGGATGAACCTGATCACGTGTGAGGTCGCTTCTATCTCAAAAAGTTCATGAGTCTATACAGAGACAAAAAGTGAGTGGGGCTTTGTATTGTTCAAGCTTTGAAGCATATTTTCTAGCACATATTACCCTGCAGACCTGTTCACTACCAGCAATTGCCACCCATGGGTAAGCTGACTCATACACTTTTATCACTGAAAGTCCTGCATCCCAGAAACCTCTCCGCCCCCTTAGTCCTGGGCAAACCAGGATGGCTGGTTAGCCTGCCCAAGGGATAATTGCCAGACTGTAGGAGTATCGCATGACCGTCTAAATACACATCTGCGGGAACTGAGTAGTTCTGTTGAGCTCATGGGAAGCATTCTTAGGAAGCCATTCAACATTTTTCATGATGCATTTTCTTAGCTTGGGCTGCTATCATAAAATACCATAGACTGGGTGGCTTAAACAATAGAAATTTATTTCTCACATTCTGAAGGCTAGGAAGTCCAAGATCAAGGTGCAGATCGGTTCCATTCCCAGTGAGGACTCTCTTCCTGGCTTGCAGATGGCTGCCTTCTTGCTGTGTCTTCACATGGTAGAGAGAGATCATTTTTGTCTCTTCATATAATGGTTCTACCCTCATAAACTAATAACCTCCCAAAGGCCCTACCTCCAAATGCCCTCACATTAGGGTTAGGGCTGCACTATATGATTCTGACAAACATTCAGTCCATAGCAGGGGTGGGCTGACCGAAGTTGTGTTATCAGGAGAAGTGTTGCAGTGGAGGTGCCCAGGTGTTCTCATGCCTACTCCTCGTATCTGCATTGACCCAGTCCCACTTAATACTTTTACTCAGGGCTGCTTGGCTGCTTCCAGCCTTGACATCTGCACTGACAGGAGAGTAGTAAGTCTTCAAAGGTCACCACTTCACAGGTTCAATATATGTGAGGCTTCTCCATGGAAAGAGCGAATTGAAAGAAGGAGTTTGTCTTGTTTTCCAGAGCTCTGTCTAGAATAACACGTTCACCTTTGGATTCTTCAGGGATCAGAAAGTGACAGATTGAAGGGTGCTGGGAGGGAGTCATCCAAATGATTGACAAGGTAGAGGAAGTAATTGATTAGAAGGAAAAAAAAGAACAAAAGCCCATGCATCCAGGCAGGGTACACGTGTGTGCGTGCAGGGCAAGAGACGGTAACTAGGACACGAAGGAGGAGAGAGTAGGCTGAGGCAAGGCATCCACAGAGGAATGTGATCGGAGGCAAAACCACTCCAAAGTTACACTTTTACATTTTACATTTATTTAGCATCTACCTCCTCTTCGCCATGATCTGTTCTAGATGCGGGGAGTGCACAAAGATGATACCATCCTTTCTTTGTTCTAGTGGAGGAGACAGGCAGTATGTGTAGTTTGAAAAGCAAGGGTTTTACTTACTAGCTGTGTCGCCTTGAGCAAGTTACAAAACCTTTCCGTACCTCAGTTTCCTTATCTGTAGAATGAGCATAATCATAGTAACTACCTATTAAGGTGTGAGCATTATATCAGTTTATGTATCTAAATCACTTAGAAGAATGCCTGGCACGTGGCTCATGTTACTGTTATTATTATCAAATGAACTAACTCATTCCAAGCACCCAGTATAAGACTTGACAGGTAGTAGTCATTCAATAAATGTTAGCTATTATTATTGTTGTTGTTGTTACTGTTATTATCATCAATAGTAATATTTCAAAATGAGGCATAGCAGAACTATGTTTAAAGTACAAAGGTAACACAGCCAAGGCAAAGCCAGGTTAGGGGGAAGAATTAAGATCATCGAAACGTACTGTCAACCTAAAGGTGATATTTGAATGGTGGGGAAAGGATCTGCAGAGGTTTGCCAGCTGGGAAAAGGGAATCCTAGGTGAAGCAAAAAATAAGAACAAGGGCTCAAGGTCTGAGGCTGTAGCTGGCATTTTTATCAGCCTAAAAAAGCTGGCTAGAGCTCTCCCTGCCTTCTTAGGAGACGTGCATAGCGATTCCTGCTGCATACGCTGATTAACGCAGCTGCCAACAGAAGATGCTGCGTGTCCTGCTTATTTTGTTATTTACAGTTCAAATCCCAGGCTTGAACTCGACACATTACCCTACAGTTCTTCAACTACAAGGGATTTTTTTTTTTTTGGTTGGTAGATTCACTGATTGATTCAATCATTTATTCATTCCACAAATATTTATGGAGTACCTATTACATGCCTTGCACTCTTGTAGCTACTGGGCATACAGCAGTGAGCCAAGAAACTGCTGCTCTCATGGACCTTCCATTCTAGTGGAGGAGGCCACAGCAAAAGGAAAAATATATAATGTATCAGGTGGTGATAAGTACTATGAAGAAAAATAATAGAGCAGGATATAGTGATAGCAGCGAGAGGGAAAAGGTTGTACTGTTTTAAATAGAGTGGCTAGAGAAGGTGGAGACCTGAGTGGAGTGTGGATGATGTGAAGGACAAGTCACATGGATGTGTGAGGAAAGACTGTTGAAGGTGCGGTGCAAAGGCCCTGAGGTGGGAGCACTGTTGTTGTGTTTGAAGAATATCAAGGATGCTAGTAAGGCTGGAGCTAAGTGAGGGGAGGGCAGTAAGGGATGATACCAAAGAGGAAGCAGGGTGTATCAGTCAGGGTTCAACCAGAGAAGCAGAACCACTAGGAGATGGAGAATATATAGAGATAAATGTGTCTCTCTAAATATGAGTTTGTTACAGAGATTTGGCATCATGTAACAGTAGGAGCTGGTTAACCGTGTGAGATGTCTCTGTGTCTGATGTCGGAGCCTTTAGTCCATCAGGCAGGTAGTCAGGAAGGGAATAAGAGTGTAAATTAGGGGTTTGGGGGAGACCAAGGGTGGGTTGGACCCCACAGCATAAGCTTCATGAGGGTGGACTGAAACCTCAGTCCATCTGGTCAGTTCTGGTCACCTCTGCTCTTAGTGGTATGGATATCCTGTAAAAGCTAGGGCCCTTCTTTGTAAAAATGAAAACACATACTTGCCCAGGACCAGGAGTTGGAGACACTGAAGGAGGATCCAGGGGAGGGCAGAGCAGTTGCAGGTCCAGCGCTGCTTCATGTGAATGAGGCAAATCAGCAGATCAGTAACACTGTGTATGAGCTGCAGAATAGCTACCGCTTTTCTTCCATCATTCAGATCCCTCAGGAATCTCCCTTGGGGCCCACCCAGTGTGGAAACATACAAGAAAGGGAATTCTGGGAAACATAGTTCAGCCTAGCCAACCTGACACATCACAAAGCCACCGCATGGGATGGGTGGGTGGAGGTTCCTAGGAAATCTAGAAAAAGAGCCTCATGAGACTCTCTTGACTATTTGCCCAATAGACAATGACTCTTCAGTTTAAGCTGTTTCTCAGGGCAAGGTCCCTTTGGTTTTCCAGCAGTTTACCCGAGTGCCCAGATGGTAACTAATAGGGAGGAGATTTGATTCATGTTCCCTGGGGAGGAAGACTTTAGTTGCATCAATCATCATTAACCACGGCATCATATTCAGCTATTTGATTGACGTAATTATTCCACAAAATAGAAAAAAAAATTAAACAAGGACTTGGCTCCGGGGAATTAAAAAAAGCACTAACGCAAATGTGGAGACAGCTATCCTGCTCAGTTTGATCGTTCATTGGTTTAGTCATTCATTCCCCCAAATATGTGTGCTCAGCACAGTCACGTTAATGGGCTATGTTTGGAGGTGATGCATAAGTTCTGTAAGTAGTGATTGAACTTTCATTGTGCTAAACACCAGGGATACAGAGATGGACCTTGACGTTGGGAATTTTCCAGATACGTAATTTTATTCCAGTGTAAACAGAAGTATGCCCAGGGATGGAAATGTCATGAGCAGGAAATGTGTAAGTCTCTCTGGACAAAGCAGCATAATGTCTTACCTGCATATAAGATGACGTCCTCACTCTCAGACTACTTATGGTCTAGCAGAGGAGACCTCATGTATACAAGGCAAGGTAGTATCTCATAAGTGTAAACCTGGGCTATAGTGGAAGCACAGCGGGAGTTGGGTAGGGGGTGAGGAGAAGATTCAACCTCATGACCCAGTCACAGCTTTTGAAACCAGAGATCTTGTGCTCATCCCAGACACTGCACAGCTTCTAGAGACTTGTCGTTTTCACAGGAAATATCCCGCTCAAAAATAGTACGTTTGACGGAGGCCTATTCTCCTGCAATCTTTGCCTTTGTCTGCAGTGTGTTAAAATAAGAGAGCTTCTGATTCAGAGGAGTTATAAAAATAATATAGTAATTACAAAGTTCACTTTCATGACTCACTTTGCTCTAAAGCACGGCACTCTACAGGGAACCCTTCTCGGAGTTAAAATCCCACTTGCTGTTTATATTTCGAAAGTGCCAATGGATCCAAAATTTTGAGATTGAATCATTTGGCAACATAGAATCTGGGGGAAGGGGTGGGTGCTGGGATGATGACAGTTTTCAATGTTTGTATGTGTCTCTTTAAAAAAGCAGGACATAAATTGGCCGGTTTGTTGTGATTACATCATGTGTGTTGCTTGATCACAGAGCACCTTGTTTTGGATTTGTATTTCTTTTTCTCCCTCCCGCTCCTGTCTAATTGCCCTCTTCAGAATGGAGGCTTCCACTGCCTTTTGGCTTCATTAATGGCTTTCATTTTCATTAAGAGCTTTGCGCTAATGGACTGTTATAAAATGCAGTTATTCCTGCAGTCACCACCCAATGACTCTCATCCTACTGGCAGTTTCATGCATTAGGCCAAAAAGAAGGAGGGGGCGGGAGCCAGTGGGAATGAGTGAGAAGTTTCCAAACAGAAGATCTACCTGCTTCTGTCCTTGAGGTTCTTCAGGGAAGTTGGGATCGGCACCTGAAATTCCATGAGTGTTTTCTCTCCACTCTCTTTGGAAAGGCCTCTTGGTTGGCAAAACGGAGCGAAGGAAGAAAATTAGGAAGCCCATTTTTCTCATCATATTTTAGAATTTGAGGATTGTTAGGAATATGACTTGTAGAGGCCTCGGAAGAGGGAACACTGATAACACCAAGATTTCATCAATCTTGTTCAAATATACACACATTGGCTATTATTGGAGTTACGAGCACCTAAACAATTGGTGCTTGTTGAGTTTTACTTGGTGTGACATCCCGTGTGCAATGCAAGGCCCAACACTGATGAATGGTTGCAGAATTTGACTTCTTTGTAAAGTAGGCTGGTCTCTGTACTCCTAGTATGATAGCTAAATAGACAATATTTAAAATCTTAGAGCTTTAAGTAAGCGAAGAGATAATTAATTCAACCCCCTCTCCCATTTTCCTGAAGCTGACAGAGATTAAGTGACTGGTAAGTGTAACCTAGGTGTGAGCTGCGGCCACTCTGACACAAGGAGCTTTGGTTAGCTTGACAGGAGCTCCCAAAACATGGCCTTACGAGCATTACTCTAGAATCCTATCCCCACCCTCTTTCCTGTTCTCTTTCTGAGCCTTTCTTCTCCAAAACACCAGTAAAATTCTTCCTCTTGTTTCACAAAGAATGAGCCCACCCAGTTTTAGGTGGTCCTGGTAAACTCTTCCTCCATTCCAACCTTTTCCCAAATAAAGGTAAGACTTTTTCAGGCTACTTATAATGAACACAATTTTCTCCATCACATTACATTAATCTCAAATCTGGTCTAAAACTCAGGTTTTAAATTTTCAAGTTTCTGCTCTTTCCACAACATAATTTATCTACTTTAAATAAGATACGCTGTGTGAGTAAAGCCATCATCACGTGATGATACACTTGTGTTTTGTTTAAATTTGTAGCATCTGTTGCCCTTCACAGGAGGGAGCAAAGATCAGTCAACACTTTAATGGGCCGAAACCTAGAATTCAGGCTTAAAGTCTTTACATTAACTAATTATTAAACTCTTTGCAATTAGATATTTTTATTATATACTTAATATAGATGTTAGTATTATCTAATTAATATCTTTGCAGATGGAATGATAACATATACAAATGTGCTAGCCATTCTTCCTTATTAACTAATACCCATTTCCCCTTATTAAATAGAGGATATTGGTAAATTTCCTAACATTTTTCAGTTTTATGTCCTCATATAGTTTAAACATTGGAGCCAGCATCTGTTTGCTTTTGTGTTTGAGCATGCAAATTCTAAAGGGTCAGGGCTCTGGCTCCTATATTTTATGCAAGGTATTTGACTTGGCATGAGCCTGTAGGGTCAAATAACAACCACAAGGATTTACGAAGCCCAGTCTGAGAAAGGTCACCAAAATGCATAAGTTGACTTTGAGAGTAGATTCTATAGGCTTGAAATGAGGATGATTAAATCTTAAACCTTCACTAAAGTTTGGAAAAGTCTAGCCAGATGTGAGTTTTTAAACACCCAGGGGTGATCAGCCTCCTTTTCCCATCATGACCCTAAATTTATTTCCCAGTTCAGCTACTGAGTACTGTCTTTAAAAGGACTGTTCTATCCCACATGCTGTGGAGTGGCTGGGCCCGTGAGCCATGGCCGCTGAGCCCGCGCGTCCGGAGCCTGTGCTCTGCAATGGGAGAGGCCACAACAGTGATAGGCCCGCGTACTGCAAGAAAAACAAACAAACAAAAGAAAGTACTGTTCTTTTTAAAACGAAACAAAAGTTATACCCCGCCAGTATTTAAAACATGTATGATGGGATGGAAAAGAGATACATGAAATGAAAAGACAAATTTGAAAACGTTCCAAGGTCCCAAGATGCAAAGCATCTGGAGTAGAGAGAGCAGGCTGCATGTGGCACCCCCAATCTCAGCTACAAAAAAGGCAGAGTGCTTACCAGATCACTGAAAAAGCTTTATTCCCAGAAAGGACCAATTATAGTTGAATGCAATCCAGAAATTTGTGCTTGAAGGCTACTTCCTGGAACAGGTAGCACAGAGTTCCAGGATTCATGGACTGAGGAGGAAGTACTCTTCACTTCCCAGAAAATGGCTGGCGCCTGAAGGGTGATGATTGGCATGCTGGAAATTGAGAGCGTGTGGAGGACGAGCTGTTGTTATTGTATGATGTATCTCAATGTGAGTGTTTGATTACACCACATAAAAATAATTTTGTCTTGAGATCTAGAATTTCAATGCGGTGCCCATTCATCAGTATACAGTACTACAGGCTACCTTATAACAAGGGCCACTTAATTATAGCCAGCCAGGCCAACTAGAAGGAAAATCATAAAATAGCTGAGGGTTAACTATCTCTGGAGTTTGTTATTGAGAAATGACCATGACCTTTGGAGCTAAACCAATCTGAAGTCAGAACCCTGACTCTAGCCTAATCAGCTGTGTGATTGGGTGAGTCATTTAACCTATCTGAACCTTATTTTCCTCTTCTAAACTGGGAGTAATAAAGAGGAAATTATCACAGTGTTTTGGAAGTAAATGAGTTCGTGTATGTAAAGAAGGTAGCAGAATACCTGGCACAAGGCAGGCCCTCAGTAAATGTTTTTTCCTTTGTTTCTCTTTGATTCCTTTTCTCTCCCCTCCCCACTCTTTTCTTCTCTACATCAAGCCCCTATCCTATGCCACATTTTCTCAGAGCTATGCTCTCAGTTTGCTGTCACGCTACTCCTCCCGTGGAGCTGGCTGCCAAAGGCTTTAAGTATCATCTAACCCAAGCATAATACCTATAACTTTTAGAGGCACATTGAAGGTTTGAAAACTCATTTTAACCTAAAGGAATGAATCTCGAATGGTGAAATTTCTGTTTTCTGGATTGCTGGCACGGGAGTCAGTTTTGTCTGGGGCCAGTCCCATCTTGGTATCCACCAGTTATGAATTTCTGAACATATTTTTACCCTTTTCTTCATGTGGCCTTTGCCTACCTACCTGTAAAGCCAGTCTGGTTATGAAACAGAGGGCTCCCCAAGACTGCTTTAATCAGAAGTAAGACTAGCTTACAGTTACTGTGCCAGTGCTCGTGTGCCGGTGGGGTTGTGCACAACTTCATTAGTAAGTTAACTGCACTGGGCCTTTCCAGAGATTGTGCTTCTTGATTCGGTCCCTGGATAAATTTGCAAGTGCTAATCTAGTTGTTGCTGGAGAGCATCCAAGTGTAAGGCGGTACTATTTTCGCTAGACTGTTAGGCATTAGATCGGCAGGGTCTTGGACTCTGGTAAGTTCCCCAGGCCTGGAGGGAGGCTGGTCATCCAGCCAGATGCAGGGGGAAGGAATTGTTGGGGAGCATGTGGTAGGGGAGGCCTATGAAGTCAGTTCCTTGAGGGATTTGCACTGTGACTTCCAAGTCCAAATTCAAGAGAGATTTATTGAGTGCCTACTGTGTGCTGGACACCATTGTAGGCATTAGGGATATGTCAGAGAATAAGACCAACAGAAACGTTCCTACCCATTGCGGGTCTTACATTCTAATGATAGGGGCGGGGCCGGGAAGGGCGGAGGGAGTACAGTAGATCAGTGAAAGGTGGATTGGGAGTGTGTATGATGAATGGAACACAATTTTATATGAGGTGGTTAGAGAGACCTTTCTGAGAATGCAGTATTTGAATGAAGAGTACACATAGAGGGGGTGAACATACAGATCAGGAGTTGGGGTGAGAGTGGTCCAGGTAGAAGAAATAATTTGGCAAAGGCTCTGACGTGTTTAGGAGCAGCTAGGAGGCCCGTGTGCCTGAAGCAGAGTAGACAAGAGGGAGAGAAATAGGAGATAGGCCAGGAGGTAGAGGTGGGGACATATCTTCTAGGAATAAGGGGACCCCTTAGGAAGCTCCCAGGTGAGAGGCGAGGGTGTTTGGGCCAGGGTGGCAGCAGTAGAGAGGATGAGAGTAGTCATATTCTGGGTTTACTTGGAAGGTAGAGTCAGTAGGGTTTGCTGTTAAATTAAATGTGGGGAGTTAGAAGGCAGGGGTCAGTGCTGACTCCAAGGCATTCGTCCTGAGCAACAGGAAGCATTACCCTTGACCGAGGTGGGGAGACTGGGCTGTACGAGGAGACAATTTAAAGGGAAAGAGCCAGAGCTTAGTTGAGTCATGTTAAGTCGGAGATCCCCAAATCTGGATTTGACATCCAAGGGAGATGTCGAGGAGGCAGTTGGGTTTGAGGTTGAAGTTCAGGGAAGAGATTGGGCTGGAGATAGAAATCTGAGAGTCATCAACATACAGATGGCAGTTAAAGCCAGGAGACTTTCCGGAATCACTTCCTTTTAGTGAGATTTTCCTGCCTTTGACAGAACTCATATTCCCCCAGGGTGGATTTGGGTGTAGCCTCCTGCCATAGGTGACTTCTACTTTGTCCATATATCTGATGTCTTGTTGGATTCAGGTGTCTTTGAAGCAAAGGGTCTGGTCCCCAAGGCAGATACAAAATGATCCACAGAGATGTTAGGAAGAACAGACTAGAACTTCTTTTTATCTTTGATATTGCCTTAAAATTCTTCTGTGTGTGTGCGTGTGTTTTATAATATGCTTACTTTGTGTTTATGACATATAAAAGAAGTTTACATCTATTGAGAATGTGTATTTATAAACTTCTAACAAGGTGGGAGATTGAAGAAGTTTACAGACCACCACCTGGATGAAGGAGAGAGAGGACATCTGTTAATTCAGGGCCTCTAGGGGGATGGGTAGGAATCAGGAGAGTCCTGTTTCTTTGTCTCTGTTGGAGTGAGAGGGACACCCAGCTTGCCCATTGTAGAAGAGTTCTTTTTTTTTTTTTTTTTTTTGCGGCATGCGGGCCTCTCACCGCTGTGGCCTCTCCCGCCGCGGAGCACAGGCTCTGGACGCGCAGCCCCAGCGGCCATGGTCCACGGGCCCAGCCACTCCGTGGCACGTGGGATCCTCCCAGACCGGGGCACGAACCCACGTCCCCTGCACCGGCAGGCAGACTCCCAACCACTGCACCACCAGGGAAGCCCAAGATTGCAATTTTTTGTTGCAGTGCACGGGCTTCTCTCTAGTTGTGGCGTGCAGGCTCCAGAGCACGTGGGCTCTGTAGTTGCAGCACATGGGCTCTCTAGTTGTCGTGCGGGCTTAGTCCTTATTTGACTTTAAGCTGTGACTGCTTTCCCAGGCCTGAGTTGGAACTGGTGCTTTAGAAGGCAGAAAGGACACTTAAATATATTCACTTATTTAGTAAGTGTTTACTGAGGATCTGCTTTGTTCCAGGCCCTGTTCTAGGCACTTAGATTAAACAGGGGTGAATAAGACCAAGACCCTGCTCTCCTGAAGTTTCTGTTCTAGGAGACTTCTGGGTCAATATTTATGGTCACAGAAGGAGTCTCTTCTATGAAGCTCTAAGACAATTCCAGGGCTTCCAGTTATCATGTGTGTACTTAGCCCTTGTGCAGAGGTAGGTCTTCCACTCCTCAGTTTATGGGTGAGGAGGAAAGGAAGAGCCTGTAGAAGTGACCTGTTTGAGATGGCTCTTCATGATGGAGGTACAACAGGTAGGGTGTGCTTTCAGTTCTTGACTATTCTAAGCACTTAATGTTTGAAGGGTAAATATTCACATATGACCACCACTGAGTTCCCTTTTATCTGCCCTCCTGTGAGACCACTTTCTGGGGAGATGGCCAGGGGACAGCATCTTGTTGGATACAATGCATTGCACAGGGACAATGGCTTTCTGCCAGGGTTATGGCAAGTCATTCAACCCTACGTGCCTCCATCTTGGTGTTTGGGTCAGACGGATGTTTATAGCCCAGGTCCTTCTCCAATTTTCTAGAATTTCTAATTTCCAAGAATTTTCTGAAATTCAGTCTCAGCCCTGACTTTTGTCTGTTTGGTGTCTGTCTCATCTATCTTGAGATGTGAAGTTGTAGCTTGCTATAATTTTCACCTCTGGGGATAGATATCAAATATGCCTTCAGAGCAATGGAACATACTTGAAAGTGGAGAGCAAAGAACCAAATGGAAGAGGGAGATAGTGGGTTCCCTGATGGTACAGAAGGAGATGCATGACCTCCCTGTCCTTGACCTTGAGCTCAGGGATACCGGCCATTTTCACACCCTCTAAGTTCTGCTATCTTGGAGTAAAGCACTGTTCACTCATCCCAGTTATGGATCTTGTTGGGGTGTTAAGTACCAACGATAATTAGTGAAGGAGGCAATGGAGGTTACACGAGAAAAAGAGGGCAATGGAGAGAGAAGGGGCAGAGAGAAGGCAGAGCGGCTTTGGGGATGATGAAGTAATAGTGACCTGGGCTGAGAGACCGCTTCCTTCCTCCATCATTGGGAGGGAGTCAGGCAGTCTTTAATTGACTGGTGGCTGTGTGCCTGTGTACAAGGTCTCCTCTGGAGTTGCAAATGCTGTCCAACCCTGCGTCTTGGTCAAAGCACTGGCTTAAGGTCTAAATAAAATTTATTTCTCTCAAGCATCCGTATTTATTTTACACTCCTGGAGCCCTGCAAAGGCCACAGTGTATAGTATTGATATTATTCTCCTAGGAAGTTGGGGTCTTTATGTTTTAATTTCCTTTGTTTAGAGCATCTAGAGTTGAACAGATGAATAAGCAATGTTTGGGGGCAATGAAGTATGTAGGAAGTTGGGCTCACAGTCAAAATCTAAGACCCTGAGGGTCATTTCTGACCCAATTTAGGCTCTCCTGGAGCTTGAGTACTCAGTGGGGAGGTGGGTGGAATGATGAACACCTGCGGGTAGATGAAGAGTGAGGGTGAATATTGTTTATTCCTCTCCTCCCTTTGGTGATTAGGTTGTTATTGCTAAGAGTGAGCCAGACCTTTCTGCCCTCAAAGAATGAATCATTCCCAGGAGAGTAAATGTCATCCACAGACTTATTTATGATTCCCACTAGCTCTGCCCTTTAAGCTGCTTCTCTGTAACAGTTCCCTTAAAGCTGCACCATCCAATAGAATAGCCACTAGCCACATGTGGCTATTTATATTTCAATTAATTAAAATAAAATAAAGTTAAAATTTCAGTTTCCCCCTCTCACTAGTCACAGTTCAAACGCTTATAGCCACATGTAGCTAGTAGCTAATGTAATGGACAGTGCAGAACTGTAGAACATTTCCATCATCACAGACATTCCTATTTGGTAGAGCTGCCTCAAAGTCCTTGGGGGATTAGAACTCCCTTGGGCCTGTGTTTGCAGGTATGGAAATGGGTACCTTCCTTCTCAGTGAGCCTGGTAGTTGCCACAGATCCAGGGCCACCTGATGGCCAGTCTGGCACAGAGTGGCACAGAACCTGTTGGAGCTCAAAAATGGGTGAAATAAGCTACAGTGGAAGTGCGAGCACTAATCAACTCAGGGATGAATTAGATTTAAAAGAAACAGGAAGAGAATCCAGGCCCAGGAAAATGCAGACTTGAAGGTCTCTTCGTGGTGGTTCTATTTCCCTTATTTTAGAGATGAGGAAGTTGTTTCTGAGAGGTTGAGCGACTTGTGCAAGGCAGTGGAAGTGGTTAGGCTGAAAGTAGGATCTGTAGCTCCTCACCTTGGATTCTTTGCTTTTTGTATTGGACCACATCGCCTCTCAAAGAAAAGAAGAGGTCATAGCCCGATTGGTCATAATGAGTTGCTTTTCTCTTCTGATGAAGACCCCTATCAGAGCAAATGGACTAATTGTCTGGGGGTCTTTGGCCCTACTAAGCCTTGTGACACCCTAGTTGTTGGAGGGGAGAGGGAAATATTATTTTGAATCTCTACCATATACTAGATACTGTGCCAAGTCTTTTTAATATATTGTCACATGAGTAGCAGATATTTTTTCTCATTTTAACAGATGAAGAAACTGAGGCTCAGAGAAAATTTGAATCTTGCCCCAAATCTCAAAGCTAGTAAGCAGATGGGATACAAATTTAGGTCTGTGTTATTCCCAGGCCTGGTCTTTGCACCATTCCACAGTTCTGTAATGAGCAAACCCAGTAGTAACAAGGTGAGACACCTGGGGCCCTGGAGAGGAGGTGCATGTATGGCATTGCCTGTGTCTGAGGATGTGAGTTTGGGAAGGATGTCAGCAGACCCTGGGTCAACCTCTTCTTAGACATAGGATTCTCTCAGCCATGTGTGTGAGGAGAATAAAAAAAGCTTTGGAGTGGGTTGGACAAATGGGGCTGCCAATTTCTTTGGAGTCCAACTGCATGAGTCAAAAAGGGATTGCCTCTTTTACATTGGTGGAAGAGAAGAGTGCCCCACTGACCCCTGCTCTGAGCACATGTGAGCCCTTAAGATAAGTTCCCTGGATGCTGAGATCAGATAACCAAGTTGGCTTCAGATATTAGTGCCAGGGACTTGCTTAATGAGGGTGCTAAGGGGCAGGTTTTGTGGAGCTTCTGAAGAAAGGAAACATAGAAGGAGAGCAGTGAGATAAGTGCCCAAAAAGGGAAGAGAGACTTTAGATTTCTCCTTTTAACCCAGTGTTTTCAGTAACTGAGAAGACAGGTCATATTCTGCTAACAGCTTAAATTCATGGAGGCAGAGAGGGTGAAGGGAAGGGAGAAAAGAATGCTGTTCATGGCTTAGAAAGCAGTTCTCAGCCAGTGGATTGAACTGGTTCCTGGGAGAGAAATACCAGCTCATCAGAAGTTTGGTTTGCAGCTGTGAGCCCAAAGGGGAACTGAGAAAACCAGCCACCAACGTGGCAGACAACAGAATTGCATCCTCCAAGATGGTGAGCCGAGGAAAGAAGGAGCATTTTGTCCCGAGAGGACTCAGCCGGTCTTTCTTAGGCCTTTAGATTTGAAGATGGTTATTTCCTTTGCCAGATACATCCTTAAAGGAAGAGACTATTCAGAGGGAAACCAAGTGTCTAATTCGGGGCAGGGAAAGTGTGTCAGTTATTTACTGCTGCGTAACAAGATTGCGTACAATAGCAATTTGTTATTTCTCATGATTCTATGAGTTGACCCAGTAGTTCTGCCCCAAGTACTCCTACTGGGGTCACTTGTATAATTCATTCATCTGGCAGAAAGGCTGAGCTAGCAGATCAGGAAGGTCTTTCTCACACATCTGGGGCCTGGGTTCTCCTCCACGTGGCTTCTTTTCTTCCAGGGCCTCTCCACATGGCCCTCTCTCCAGCAGGATAGCTTGGGCTTCCTTGTAGAATGGTAGTTGGGTCCCAAGAGACTAAAAGCAGAAATTGTCAGATGTCTTAAGGGCTAGGCTTGTAACTGGCACAGCATCACTTCTGGCACTTCCGTGGATCAAAGCATGTCTCAAGGCCAGCCCAGATTCATGGGGCAGGAAATAGGATATACCTCTTGATGGAAGAAGTGGCATGTGGACATCAGGAAGGGATAAATTACTGGCAGCCATGTTTGTAGGCACAGGAATTGTGAGAGCATGATATAAGAAATCACAATAAGAATTTTATATTTGGTCTTCATTCCCAGTTACTGGCCCTAGAGCTTCCAAAACACTTGACATTTCCTGAATGACAGGAGTATCTTTTGTTATTTATAAGAAGCCCCTTTCAGCATAACTGAGTTTATGCTAATGAGATGACTCTTGATGCGCCCCTAGATGGCTTCAGGGTGGGTACAGTTTGCCAGAGGCACCAACCATGTGATTAGAAAGTTGGAACTTTTAGCCCCACTTTTCAACCTCCAGGAAAAAGAGAGGGGATGAAGATAGAGTTAGTCCTCAATGGTCAATGATTTAACCAATCATGCCTATGTAACGGAACCTTTATAAAACCCCTAAAGGACAGGTTCAGAGAACTCCTGGGTTGGTGACTACAATGAGATGCTGGGAGAGTGAGGCAGCCCTCCCCTCATACCTTGCGCTATGCATCTCTTCCATGTGGCTGTTCCTGACTTGTATCTTTCAGAATAAACCGATAGTAAGTAGAATGTTTTCCTGAGTCCTGTGAGCTGTCCCAGCAAATTATCACGCCCCCAGTTTATAGGTTGCGATATTTAGCACATAAACATACAGGATGTCTAGTTAAATTTGAATTTCAGATAAACAACTCTTTTATTATAAGTATATCCTATGGAATATTTGGTACATACTTACACCAAAGTACTTGTTGCCTTTTAGAGATTCAAATTTAACTGGGCAGTTTATGTTTTATTTCACAATCCTACCTTGTGGTAACAGTGGCTCTCCAAGGGAGAGATTCTCATGGGGGCATGGGTGGAGGCTGCAGGAGTGAATTGGCCTCCAGAATTTGTAGTCCAAGACATGGATATTTGGAAAAATCCTCCTAGGCCAGTGCTTCTCAAACTTTAATGTGCACATGAATCACCTGGGGATTTTGTTCAAATACATATTTTGATTTAGAAGGTTTTGGGTAGGACCTGAGATCCCACCTTTCTAATAAGCTCCCAGGTGATGTGCATGACAGCCCATGGACCACACTTTGAAGAAGCTTGGTCTACAAAGTCCAGAGAGAAAATATTTTTGGCTTTGCAGACCATAGGGTCTCTGTTGCAACTACTCAACTCCAGTGTTGTATCAGAAAAGCAGCCATAGACAGTATGTAAACAAAGGAGCATGGCTGTGTTCCAATAAAATTTTATTTACAAAAATAGACAGTGGACAGGATTTGGCCAAGCAGGCAGTAATTTGCTGCCCCCTGAGCATGATGATTCTGATGTGCCCCCTTCTCTAATGAGAATCCTTTGTGCAAGGAAGGGAAGGCTTGTATCCCTTGTACTAGAAGTCTATCATTTCAGGGGTTCAGAAAGGATTGCCCTAAATCTCTCATCCTCAACTACAAATCTCTCTCCACTCACGATTACTTCAAGTCTTCAGCTAATATTTGGTTCTCCATTGAGATGCAAATTGCCTGAACTAGGAATCCTTTTAAGCTGATAAACAGCCTTTACATCCCAGAATAAATGTATTTAGGATCCTTCTTGAAGGAGAATAGAAGAGGACCCTGGAACAGGAAAGTTGAGGCTATAACTCATTTATACTTTTGTCTAGGGTAGGACAGGTGGACCTTACATTGCTCTCCATCTTTAAAATATGCTTGCCAATGTTGATAATTAAAATATTCATCTTACTAAAGAGTATTCAGGTGTGTGAAAGGGCAGTCCTTGATCAATTGTCCTGTTTGCCTGGGACAGAGAGACTTCCCGGGATGTGGGATTTTCAGTGCTAAAACAAGGACAGTTCCAGGCAAACCAGGATAGAGCGAGGGAGGGAGAAAGTCAGTGAGCTCTCAGATGATCAATTCCCACTATAACGATTTGGTGACAACACATCTCCCCTGAACTCAAAGACGATTAAAAGAGTCTCAAAGGAATATCCATTTTATTTTATTTGAACTTGAAATCGTAGACACTGCAACAAGTTACAAAAACAGAGCCTTGACGTCTATGCAGGTTGGGAACTGCTTCTTTGGGCCACATTTCTCAGCCCTCTACACAATTAGGTGTTCAGTGGGTGCTTGTTGGTGGTGACAGTGGTTTGAATGGTGATAGTAATAACAATAATGAGTATAAATAATGGCTAACATTTATTGGGCGGTTAATGTCAGCTAAACTGTATGTTTCACATTCTTTATCTTATTCAATGCTCTCACAGCAATCCTGTGAGACAGGTTCTCTCATTGTCTCAAGTTTACAGAAAATTAAATTGTGGTTTAGAGAATTGTTTTGACTTGTCCAGAAAGCTAATGGGGTTCAAACCCTCTAGACCCTTAATTATTCATGAGTCCATGGCACCAAAGCCTTCCCTGGTATTTTCTCCAGCTTCTAGGAGCCCTTTCCTGGCCTCCTTCCCTGGTATAGTGGGATGCTTGTCTTTGACAGGATATTTAACTTCACTGAGCCTGTTTCCTTATATGCTTAAAAAAGGGGGACGTGCAGTTAATAACACTTAAATTGTCCATTTCTTTCCCCATTTCCTACCTGCCCCCCCTTTTGCCACAAGCATAGTTGTTTCATTCTGCAGGGCAATTCTCTACCACCAAAGAAGGTTTGGTGTAGTTCAGTGGTTCTCCAAGTGTGGTCAGCGAACCAACAGCGTCACCTGGGAACTGTTAGAAATGCAGATTTCTCGAGCCCCACCCTAGACCTACAAAATCAGAAACTCGGGGGCGGCGTCCCACAGTCTGCTGCACAGTAAGGTTTGAGAACCGTGGGTATAATGGAAAGAACTTGGGGTCTCAAACCAGCAGAACCAAGTTGAATTTTGCTTCTGCTATTTGAGAGATGAACTTTCTGAGCCTTTGTTTCCTCTTCTCTAATATGGGACATCATAATCTCACAGTTCTATCTGGGGTGAAGTCAAATTACAGAATGGTGGAAAAGTGCATTTTAACCATCATCGTTGTCACTATTATCTGCCTGTGGGGTCAGCTTCCTCGTAGCACATGCTCTCCCTGCCTGCTTCGATATAAACCCTGTAGAAACATTTTTTTTTTTTGGCTAAGAAAGGGTACAACAATATTTATGTAGCAGGTCACTATTTTTAGAGTGATTTCAAATGATTTTATTTAATTCTTACACCAGTTTCGTGAGATAGGATCACAAGGAAGCCGAGGCCTAGAGTGTTAATGACTTTCCAAGTTGCCACAGCAAGTTTGGACAAAGCCGAGGCTTAAATTCAGTCTCTTGATTCAAAATCCGGAGGTTCCCACTAGGTCACTGGTTAACACTAGAGGCAAAGGACAGGCAGCCATCAGCATGAAATGTCTTCCAGCCAGCCCTTCTCCTCCTCTGCTGCACACTGCAATCACCTGGGGATATTTTAAAAGAGCCCACACCTATTATTCTCTGGGGTGGGACCCCAGCATCAATACATTGTAAAGTTCCCCAGGAGGTTCAACTCAGGGAAGCTTGAGCATCCAGCTTTAAACTCCCTGGAAATTATATTAGGCAGTGATGACTGACTCTAGCTGCACATTAGGATCATCTGAAGAGCCCTAAAAAAATACCTTTGCCCCGCCCCACCCTAGCTCACAGAGTTGGGATCTCTAGGGTTAGTGGTTCCTATTACATTTTAATTCCTCAGATGATTCCATTGTGTAGCCAGGGTCGAGAACCACAGCATTATGCCACCTCTTTGGCTCCAAGCAGGCTCACTGTCCATCACGGTGGATCCCCCCTCATCTCTCCTTCCAGCCTCAACAGTGGGCAAAGAACCACCCGTTAAAAACGTCAAGGCATGCTGCTAGTTCACTGCGTGTCCAGCTTGTGGTTTTGTGTTCTTTTCATTATTCACAACCAGAAGCAGTTGGTGGGTGAGGACCACACCCAACACTCTTACCCCTGGGCATCTTGGAGTCCGTCAACCTTTGTGAGCCAAATCACCATTTACCACCAGCTACGGCATTTAGGATTCTCTCACGTAGCAACGTTTCTTAAATAGGTGGCCAAAGCCAGAGGAAGAGATGCTGTCTTTATTAAAATTCCTTTGGGCGTGTCCACTGACTGACAGCACGTGCTCATTAATATAACCGAGCAAGCATCCTCCCTTCCTCCTGCACGCGAGACAGATACTGAGAAGTTGGCCTGGCACCAGCCTTCAGGATGGCAGAAGCTGCTGTCCACATGTGGCTGCTTTGACCTGAGGCCTTTTGGGGCACTTGGACAACCAAATCTTTTGAAATAGTGACTGAGTCGGCCTTGCTTCGTTCACTCAATGGTGGTGCAGGGGCGGGGCCCTGTCTGTTATCCTGCCCCCAAGTCCGGCCCCCTTGGCTCTTCATGGGACGCTTGTTACAAATGCAGGTTCCCAGACCCCATCCTGCTCTCAGAATCTCCGGAGGGGCTGGGGGCTGGGAATCTGAATCCTTACCAAGCTCCCCGGGCGTTTCCTCTGCCTTCTGAACCTTGGCATAGTTAAGAAAGCCTGGGGCTGCCCTGGTGGCGCAGTGGTTGAGAGTCCGCCTGCCGATGCAGGGGACACGGGTTCGTGCCCTGGTCCGGGAGGATCCCACATGCCGCGGGGCGGCGGGGCCCGTGAGCCATGGCCGCTAAGCCTGCGCGTCTGGAGCCTGTGCTCCACAACGGGAGGGGCCGCGACAGTGAGAGGCCTACGTACCGCAAAAAAAAAAAAAAAAAAAAAAAGCCTGGATCCATCCGTTTTTAGGAATAAACAAATGAGACCCTTGGACTGAAGAGCCCTGGGTTGGGACGCAATGGCTCAGGAAGGGCAAGAGAAAAGGGGATCGTGGCAGTGTTTACGCAACGTGACACGGAAGGCGTGTGCGTGCGTGTTCGTGCACGTGCACGTTCGTGCGCGCGTCTGCGTGTGCGCGTGTGCAGACCTACGCATGCCTGTAGCCCAGCCTTGGGGGTGGCTGTTGTCTTTGCTGCTTCCGCGTTCATAGCGAAATGCTTTCATCGTTCCTCACTTTATTACGTTTTGCCAAGAAGTTCAGCTTTTACTAAGAGCACCCGGGTTTATGGCAGCAATGTTTCTCACAGTGTTAGAGATAAAATATCAAGCTAATAACAGACTGCCTGCTAATGTGAATCGCACGAGGAAGGCAATCTCCTTCGGAAAGAAGTCCTACCAGAGAATGCAAAGTCTTAAGATTTTGCGAAAGCAGTTGGTGGGATTGGATACACTTTGTGCTTGCTAAGAAGATGAAATAAATGATTTGTGGTAAGTGGTAGCAGCTGCAGAAAAGAGCGTTTTCCTACACCTGCCATTTCCTAAGGGACTAGGGGCTCCCAGGGGCTCAGGCAAGGGGCCAGAAACTTAACTGTGGGGTTTAAGGAGAGACTTCTCTTCTCTGCCCCTCCCCCTCGTTTTAGTGCCACTTCTCAGCCTCAGTGAATGCAGGAAACCAGTTGGTTTCTCCCACGTGTTCTAAAAAGGAGCCCATTAAGGGATAATGGGGGACCTGGGAGGTCTGTTGGCAATGATTTCTGAGATTTCCCTCCCCTCTTAGTCACATTCAGGCACCTGCTGGGCAAACCTACTGCTGCCACTTGTTGCTGGGAATTTTAACAAGTAGGGGCGGGTGCTGGGACTTGAAAATACCACGGGTTGAAAGGATGCTGCTTTTCTGTGCATCAGATCCCTGGAGACAGGCCTTGATCATCGTACTTATTCTGTAACTCTGCAGGGCCAGGGGTGGGTTTTGTCACACAGGAACTTCTGAGAAGGTGCGCATGTTATCATATGGAAAGGCTGTTAAAGGCTGTGACTCTGTCCTCCGGACCATCTAGGGAGCTTAAGAGGTGATGCTCAGGAGAGGAGAGGCCATTGGTGCCCGCTCAGTAATGAGGCTCTGAAACTGCTGACGCACACCGAGATCTGAAGCAGGAGCAGTAGGGGAAAGGAGCATCGTCTGATGCATTGTTGCCCAGTGCCCAGAAGGCATCAGGGCCACTGGTTGGTGTCCGGCTGCAGCCTTGACCTCTGCTTTTGCCATCTTGGGGTCACCAGAATCAAATACCCATCTGCCCAACACCAAACAACTGGGCCAATTCTAGGACGAATTCAGTATCCTTTTTATCTCCTCCTAGAAGATCGGTCCCACCTTCATAACCTCCCTCCCCACCTGGTCCCCTGGTCCTAGGCCTACCTCAATACCTCACACAGTAACTTGCTTTCCATTGGGGGAAAAAATGGAAGGAACTGTCAGACTTTGTGTGAGTCAAAGTCAGCCTGAGAAATAATCTTATTCTCTGAAACAGTCGCAGCGGTCCTGTGGAATAGAGAGGGCAGGTATCACGGCCTCCACTTTCTAGGTGAGGAAACAGGCTCAGAGAGGGTACTTGGGTTACCTATGTTCACAAAGAATTCACAGTACAGCTAGGATGAGAAGAAGTCTTCTGACTCTCGAACTTTGGTTCATCCAACACCCCCCTTAGCCAGGAGAATCTTGCACTGTTACTACACCGTCTGCACAAGCTCAGGTAACTCTGCCCAAACCACCTAACCCAGCAAACCTCCATGCCGCAAGACACGTGGTTGGGGCATGGATAGCCCTGAGACTAAACGTCTGCCAGCAAGTGGGCAGGGGCCGGTGGGATCCTCCATTTAGGACATCAGTGGGAGGGGGTAGGAGAGGGTGGCAAGCAGGCAGGGGCTTGTCCGCTAGATGTGAGAAGAGAAGCAGTCCCATTTTTGTGTGCAGGGCAGGAAGGAGGACTTTGCTGACAGCTGGGGTGATGCATGGTGAGGGAGAGTGCATGGTGTGTGAGCAGTAATGTGATAGAGGGTGCACATTACGGGCAATTACAATTTGAATAAATTATCAATGGAAAGAAATAGAGGAGTAGAAAGCTGTTTTATTAACCCCCTGAAGTTACGTTCACAGCATTTTGAAAAAGTTTATCAATTGCTGTGAATTACTAGCTCAGTGACAAAGGCGGATGCCGAGAGAATGCCTGATTGCAGCTTCTGCAGCAGGCGGTGTTTTATGGGATGATTTAAAACAACAGTCTTATGTATTTTAAAACATCAAAGGAAGAAGAAAAAGAAAGCTCAGGGAGCCTAGTGGATTCACCTGCCCGTGAGCAAACTTTGCTATAAATCCTACCTGTGATTTTTCAGTTTTATCTGTTTTCCTTCTTTTGATATTGTACATTTCTCTGGGCTCACTGCCTGGGGCTAAGATGTGTCCTGTGTGTTATGCCAAGGAGTGTTTTACCAGCTCGCTGCGTGGATGAGAATAGAGCTCCAGCTAGAGATAAGACGGTGTATAACTACTTTCTAAGCTGTTGTCGTGCTGAAGTCTGCACACTTCCCCCCTCCACTCCCCTACTGCCGATATTTCTATTTCCAGATAACCAAAGGTGAGTGTGAGCCACTCATTTCTTCTTTAGGACTCCTGAAGAGCTCTGGTGATCTTGGCGTGTGGTGACTCTGTTCATGTGTTTTCTCTACCACCAAACTGGAACTGCTGAGGCCTCGGTCCTTGGGGCATGGGAGACAGCATTCAGCTTGGAATCAGCATTCAGCTTGGAATCAGGAGCCCTGGGTTGTATTTGAGACCTGCCTTGGGCTGGCTATGGACTTAAGTCTATCAGAAGCCTGTGATTTCCTCACTGGTAAACCAGGTAAAAATGTCTGACCTCCCTGGCTCATAAGCTTGGGTGGTAGGATGTGAGAGAAGGGAGGTATCAAAGAGGGTGGAGTAGTTGTAGAGGGTGTTTGTGGAGGGGCAAAAGGGTGCTGGGATGATGGGTGCGTTTCGGATGTTACTTATCTCATAATTCTATGGGACACGTGTTATTCCCATTTTAGGGATGAGGAAACAAGTTCTGAGAGGCTGAGTAAATCACTCTAGGGAAAACACATTGGAGGTGATTGGAACCTAGATGTGTTTGGCTCCAAGGTTCATGTTTCCCCCCACACCAGGTCCTCTGTGTTTATGCTGATACAGAACTAATCATCGGCATCACCTGGGGCCAACATCAGCACCAACAGGAAACAGGTTAGAAATACTGCTTCTTGGCATGTCCCGCATCTATGCATTCAGAGGCTGCCGTTTAACAAGATCCCCAGGTGATTCCTGTGCACGTTAAAAGTTGAGAAGCAGGAGGCTAGTAGATGAGAAGTGAGGTCAAAGCAAAGCACCAGAAGGGGCTGTGTGCCCGGATTATGGTGAGGGAAGTATTTCTGACCAGGCTAGAAGGGAAAAGAGTAAATACCGGCCTAGTTCTGAGGATTTGCACGATCTGTGTGCTTGGGTAAAGGAGCCTCCCCACCTTGCATCCCATTGTGGTTAGGAGAGTCCAGGTAATGGGATAAAACAGGTTCTGGGTGAGGAGTGAAGGGGTACACACTTACTCTCTGCTCATTTGGACAGTTGTGGATGAAACATGGGACTGGAGGCACAAAACCGTTGTTTGAATTAGAATCCTCCATGGGTAGGCCAGGCTGACACTGGACAATCCCGTATCTGTTTCCTCTTTTGTCAAATGTGGTGGTAGCACCTCCTTCACTGGGTTGTGGTGAGGATTAATCAAGATGTGGAAGTGCCCAGCATAGCGTCTGGCTCAACACATGTGCCATGAGGCCCACTGCCCATCTCACTAGATGTGGCCTGGAAGTTTGCTCAGGGAACATGGAGGAAACTTAAGTCTTTTCCTCAATCTTTACCCTTCCTGGGTGCTTCTTGCCGATGGGGAAGGTGTTCGCTTGGAGTGGGGGCTGGGTGTCGGCCTGTAGGACAAGTGCTTCTCAAAGTGTGGTCCCTAGACCCACAGCGTCTGCATCACCTGGGAGCCTGTTGAAAATGCAGAATCTCAGGCCCCTTCCCTTGACCTGCTGAATCAGAAACTCTGGGATGGGATCCACCATTCCATTTTTCACAAGTTCTCTGGGTGACTTGAGAGCCACCACTTCAGCGGCTTGGAGATCACACACCTGGGAAGCGCCCTGTGGTGGTGGTGGGATGTTTGCGTGTACTTGACTCTGGAGCATGTCCTTTGAGGCAGACCCCAAGAGCTCCGGTGGGTACTGAGGCCATGTTACAATTAAATGATCACTCAGAGGAAGTCACAGGCAGCCAATTCATTAACCAGGAGCAACTTCTTGCAAATTAAAAAATGTTAATGATCAGTTTTGAAGCATTGAGAGTATATCAGGGACCACATGCCTGGAATGAACATTTACCATATGGTGCCTTTGGAAGCTAATATTGATTCTCATTATTTTAAATGATTACAAACATTGCAGGTGTTTTGTAATAATCTCCATTGTCTAATTAGAACATGCGTGAAACGAGCTCATTCCGCTGGCTAACGAATATTGATTTGAACTGCAGAGCCCTGGTGCAGGGGAAGAACTGGGGCTGCCAAGTTGCCAGCTAGTGCCAGCCCCCTTTCTCTGTAAATTATTAATCCTGGGGATACAGGGCATTTTGACAGGCAGGCATCCACGGGGGCTCCGACCTGATTTGGGCCTGCTCCAGCCTTCAGGGTCTACTCCCGTCAGGCAGTAAGCTGGGACATTTGGAATGAGCATGAGTACTTTTGTGGCCTTTTCTTCTTTTCTCATTCCCCATTTCTCTTCTTTCTTGTTTCCTACCTCTTGTTGATTTTAGAGCAACTCTATGTCTAAATGCTTTAGACATCTGCTGGAAATGGGTCTTACTTTAGATTTGAGTTACCCACGTCTAGTTAGAGGCTTTATGTCTTAATAGTATCTCTCCAGCAAGACTGGAAGCTCCTTGAAGACAGGCTTATGTCCCATCCTTAGTTTATGTTCTCCTTCAAGGCCTACCAAGTGCATTATAAATACCCCACAGAGGAGGGTATTGTTATTAGTGTTATTCCTAGTCATTGTAGAATGAATAAGACCACTTTTAGGATGATGCCTTGTGCTCCTTGGGTGTTTTCTGTATGCTTGCATATTTTAATTTATTAATCTGACACAATTTACTGAGCACTCATTGAGGCACAAGGGAAGGAGCTTTGTGAGACGTGGTTCCTGCAGACTGGAAGCTTGCAGTCTCCCTGGGGAGAGGGTGATTAGAATGTGATGTGCTAACTGCAGAAATGGTTTGAACAGGGCTCTCTGGGAGGCTGGGGAAAGAGCCCCGAATGCAGGCAAGAGGTGATGCCAGAGCCCAGTGTTGAAGAGCAAACTAAGTGGAGAGAGAGATGAGTGAGAGGAGAGTGCTCTACAAAGGCTCATAGGAGCTGGGGCTCTGGGACAGCAGTGTGGCCAGAGCACGGGGTGTGCTTGTGGGCGAGGGCAGGGACTGTGGCTTTTGGGGCCAGGGAAGGAAGCAGAGCCTGGGTTATGGAGGCCTTTGTACACCGTGCAAAGAAGCTAGGATTTTATTTGAAGGCTAAGGGTCTGTATTAAGAGAGTTAGATTTGAATTTCCTTTTACAGTTTTTAAAGATTTATATTTCAGAAAAATCACCCTGGTGACACTGTAGAGGTGGAAACTGGAGGCAGGGAGACCAGTAACAGCCTGTCCGAGAAGAGAGTCTGAGCCAGGCAGAGATGGAGGAGATAGAATGTAGACATATTTAGGGTGTGAGGGTTTACATTCAATATGAGAACATTATTTGCTTTGCTTTCCTTGGTTATAAATACAATATTTACATTTTGTCACCTTTGCTTCAGATCTGTTTTTTGTTATAAAAATTTAAAAACTACAGGTGAAGTTTCTCTGCTTAGTTCCACCCATTGTTAAGAATCTGGTATGTGTCCTTACAGTTCAAACTTTTCTATGTTAATCTCATACTTAAGTATTCATAAACATTATGTAGTATTTATGGAAATGGTTACCATTGTTTCCTGCGAATTGTGTGTGTGTGTGTGTGTGTGTGTGTGTGCGTTGACACGTTTAGCTCTAGCTTATCCATTTTGTCTACTGAACAGTACTTTATCATATGAGTAGGTATCCATTCTCGTGTTGGTGTACATTTAGAATGTTTACGGTTATTAGCTTTTACAAACATTTCAGCCAACGTGAACATTTTGCACACTTCTCCTGTGCATATGTACGCGGGTCTTTCTAGGATATATACCAGAAATGGGATTGCTGGTCTTAAGTAAGACACATTTTCCAATTTAGCACATTCTGCCAAAGACTCTCAGATTTGATTGTATCAGTTTAAACTCCCGCCAACAGTGGACAGTCTCTTTCTCCATGTCCTCTGCAGCACTTGTTATTATGGGCCTTATAAAGGTTGCCACTCTTATGTGAATGATTTTTCTTTGCATTTCTTTAATTATCAGAGATATTCAGCAACTTTTCATGTGTATTAGCCTTAAAGTTTCCTTTTCTGTGGGTTACTTGTTTATACCATTTGCTCATTTTGGTGTCGGGGGCGGGAGGCTTGCAACTCTTTTCCTTCCTGTTTTGTTGAGATATAATTGACATAAGCACTGTGTACGTTTATGGTTCAACGTAATAATTTGACTTACGTACATCATGAAATGATGACCACAGTAAGTTTAGTGAACATCCATCATCTCATATAGTTACAAAATTAAAGAAACAGAAAAAAATTTTCCTTATAAGTTTTTTTTTTTTTTTTTTTTTTTCCGGTACGCGGGCCTCTCACTGCTGTGGCCTCTCCTGTTGTGGAGCACAGGCTCCGGACGCGCAGGCTCAGCGGCCATGGCTCACGTGCCCAGCTGCCCCGCGGCATGTGGGATCTTCCCAGACCGGGGCACGAACCAATGTCCCCTGCATCGGCAGGCGGACTCTCAACCGCTGCGCCACCAGGGATGCCCCTTATGATAACTTTTAAGCTGTACTCTCTTAACAACTTTCATATCTAACCGTGCAGCAGTGTTAATGATACTTATCATGTTGTACATTACATCCCAGCACTTCTTTATCTTATAACTAGAAGTTTGTGCCTTTGACTGCCTTCATCCAATTGTTTAATTGATTTGTTAGAGTTCTTTATATATTCTATCAGTCCTCTCTCTGTATATACATACATGCACATACGTATATAAAATATAAAATTTGTATGTGGGTATATATGTATAAATAATATCTTCTCTCATTTTATCTCATTTTCAAACTTTATGATATCTTTTTCTAAAAGGAGGTTTCCAAAAAATTGATGCTGCAAAGGTATTAATTTGGCCCTCCGTGAGATGTTATTTATGGCTTGTCCAAAAAATCTTTTACTATTTTAATGTCACAAAGCTAGTAGGCATGACCCTGTATATCCTTCTAATAGTCTTAAAGTTTTGCTTCTGACCATTAGGTCTCTCATGCAACAGTATATTTTCACATGTGGTAAGGGACATAGGGAATAGAATTCTATTTATTTACTTTCTTCCTTTAAAAGTCAATTACCCCACAACATTTATTGAACAGTCCATCCTTTACCCATGTAATTATAGTGCTCCCTTCATTGTATACCCAGATCCTCCATGGGTCCTCGTTTGAGGGCTTTCTTTTTCTGTGCATCAGTCTATGTGTTTAACCCTGAGCAGACACCGCAGTGTTTTAAAAAGCTCCACCCACACCGCTATCCAGCACCATCAGTTACCTTCTTCTGGTGATTGTTGAGAGCTCTGGTGAAGTCCAAGACTACCATGACCATTGTTGGGGAAACCTGGTTTCCTTACTGGGCTCCTTGGGGACATTTACCATCTGCACCTTCAGCAGGCATTGTGTGAAAATCAGAGCACAAAAAGCAAATTCTGGCTTTTTCACCAACTCAGATATGGTCTTGAGATAAGAGAGGTTTGCACTTGGCTGAGGGAGTGAGTGAGGATATAATCAGAAAAAGAGAAAGTCTCAGAGATTGCAGGCCTCTGTGACACCTCAGCCCTAAATGCAAGCAGAGAGCACACAGCTGGCTGCTGGGCCCGTGCTTGGAGAGCTTGCTGCCATCAGGAAGGCTCTGGGAAGCTACAGAAGTCAGACATCACCTTTCTCTACCTCAGGGAGAGAAGACATTGTGGCCTCCTCAACCCTGTATGTGACTCTTCTCACCCGTCTTGGTTTGCACTGACCAAAACTTCCCAGAGTGGCCACTCCTTTTTCCTTCCACCTGCAGAAGGGTGGAAGTCTTGCCTTTCCTCCTGGCAGCTCTCCTCTCTCAACATGGCGAGCCAGCTGCTCCGTCCGTTGGAAGGAGGCTGTGATCTGCCTGGGAGTTTCTGACTTGCTCATGACTGGGGAGGACAGATCCCACTCTCTGTCAAAAGTGTGCTAGAGTCTTAGGTCTCGAAGGACCTGCCAGGTGATCTTGTCCTTCGTGTGTTTTTGTGTTTATACAGGAGGAAACTGAGATGGGGAGAGGTTCAGTAGCTCATCTAACCTGCAGTGCTGGGGAAAGGGAGAGGGGGGAGCCTGAGAATTCAGGTCTCCCACTCAAGTTTGCTTTTCACTCGGCGGTTCTCCTGACTGGAGAAAAAAAGATTCTAATAGAAAAAAATCTGCAAAACTCTTCTTATGTGTGCCTTTGTGGCCTTGAGAGTGTGGAGGCCTCCATGCTCTGGGACTAAGAGAGAGACTACATTTGCAGAGGCGTTGGTTCCCGACAATAGGCAATTTCTGTATCCTCAGAGATGGGCCCCGGGGAGGTAGAGACTGAAATTCAGAGGGGGATAAAATAAACCTGCAACAATCCGGAAGTTCTGTTTTCTCATACAAAAAAGCATTTGGAGTGTCCTGGGAGAGTTTATGGAGGTAAACGTCACTTCACTCTAAAGTTATATTTCTTTAAAAGGTCATTTGTAAATCAGACCTTAAAAAATAGTCTGTTTAGTCCCAGTGATCTGCACTTCTATTTGAAAAGTCTTCTAGCTTCGTTTCTTTTTTTTTTTTTTTTTCTGTGGCACGCGGGCCTCTCACTGTTGTGGCCTCTCCCGTTGCAGAGCACAGGCTCCGGACGCACAGGCTCAGCGGCCATGGCTCACGGGCCCAGCCGCTCCGCGGCATGTGGGATCCTCCCGGACCGGGGCACAAACCTGCGTCCCCTGCATCGGCAGGCGGACTCTCAACCACTGCGCCACCAGGGAAGCCCTCTAGCTTCGTTTCTGATTGATATTAACTTGTTAGTGACTGTTCACGCTATAGCTTTAAGTTCTTTTATTTCAGCAGATGCTATCTAATAGTTGTAAAGAAATTCTGGAAAATCTGTCTGAAGTGGGAAGCATCATTTGATATAAGAATAATCATCCAGCTTCCTTATGTTTATATCTTCAAAACAGGGAAGGCTCTGTAGACTTATGGGGTTTTGAAGAGGAACCGGCACAGCATCGTAGGCATTGCATTCTCCTTTACAGGCATCCCTTGTTTTATCGTGCTTTGATTTATTGTGCTTCACCAATAGCGTGTTTTTCACAAATTGAAGGTTTGAGGCAACCCTGTGTCGAGCAATTCTATCGGTGCCATTTTTCCAACAGCATTTGCTCACTTCGTGTTTCTGTGTCACATTTTGGTAATTCTTACAATATTTCACAGTTTCTCAATACTATTGTATTTGTTATGGTGACCTGTGATCAGTGATCTGTGCTGTTACTGAATACTATTGCAAAAAGATTATAACTTGCTGAAGGCTCAGATGATGGTTAGCATTTTTAGCAATAAAGTGTTTTAAAATTAAGGTATGTATTTTTTTAGACATAATGCTATTGCACACTTACTAGACTACAGGATAGTGTAAATATAACTTTTATATGCACTGGGAAGCCAAAAGCTTCATGTGACTCGCTGTATTGCTATATTCACTTTATTGTGATGATTGGAACTGAAACTACAGTATCTCTGAGGTCTGCCTGTATTCTGCTGGCACAGAACCCAGAGTCAAGGGCAGGGAACTTGGACCCTGTCTGTTGATGGAGAAGTATTAGAGAATGTGTGGTCGCCACACTTCCCTTTCTACCTCTTTTCATCTGAAAGGCTGTTGCCCCAGACTCTCCTGTCTAGTCCATCAATCTGTTGCAACCAAATCACCCATCTTTGAGAGCTGCAGAAGTCTTACATGCCTCTTTCTGTCCCCTGCCCAGCTGTGTGCTTGGAACTCAGTTAAGACAGACACAATCTCAAATGATCACTGAGGCAATTTTAAAAGGTATTGTTCCTCAGCTGTTGCAATACTTTGGGCACATGAGGGGTTCTAGGACCAGGTTCCTATGTTTCTAACACAACTTACACTACCTTTTGGCATCCAGTGGTAAGAAGAAAGGATTTTTTTTGTTTATTTTTAAAATTTTTTTTGCGGTACGCGGGCCTCTCACTGTTGTGGCCTCTCCCATTGCGGAGCACAGGCTCTGGACGCGCAGGCTCAGCGGCCATGGCTCACGGGCCCAGCCGCTTCATGGCATGTGGGATCCTCCCGGACCGGGGCACGAACCCGTGTCCCCTGCATCGGCAGGCGGACTCTCAACCACTGTGCCACCAGGGAAGCCCTGTTTGTTTGTTTTTAATCTCACCTTGTCTAAAAGATGTGTGTTTGCTGAACATTCTCTCTTCACTGCATGTGACTGTTGTGAGATAAAAATTTAACCACCAGTAACAAGGTTTATGTGCTTTCGGAGGGAATAAGGACTAGAAAATTCTCCAGGGAGTTTCAGGCTTTCAATTGAATAAGATGTCAGTGCAAAGTAAGAGGACAGAGGTGGTGGCCGTTGAGGGGCAGAGGAAATCCACTCTCCATGGTGAGACATGAACAGCACACAGTGCCTGGGGATGATGCCGAGCAAGGTGACATGGATAAACCAGGAGACCTTACCTGGAACCAGGGGGAGCAGTAAGAGGGCTGTAGCCACCACTCACGTAGGAGCTCTACTCCCCTTTTGAAAATTATCCATCAAGCCAATAGCATCTCTTGCCTGGATCATGACAGTAGCCTCCTGATTGGTTTCTTCATATTTTTAACTAAATTAAGATTTTAAAAATAAAATCTTGTCATAAGACCTCCACCTTTCTCTCCTGCTATGAGCTTCTAAAACTCTTAGGATAAAAACAAAACCATAGCCACTAACAAGGCTTGCATGATCTCCCTCCTGCCCGTCTCCTGCCTGTCCTCCACACACCCCTGCCCCCGCCCCATCTCTCAGTATTCTTACCCTTGCTTTCAGGCCTCTAACCATACTGGCGTTTTCTTTAGGCCTCGTGTTAACCCACTTTCGTCAGCCACGTAGCCTGTACATATGCTGTTCCCTTTGCCCGGAATGCTTTTCCCGTTCTCCTTCTCTGAGATCCCATGAATTCATTGTTCATGAATCATTAAAGCACGGTTGGTGAGGGTGAGCCATTCAGAGAATCACACAGGCGTTAATACGAAAGGGTCTGGCAAGGTTACCTCCTGCAGCTGCTCCCAGTACTTGGGCAACAGCAGAGCGTCTTCGTCCCCATGTAGCGTTCAGATTTGTTCCACTGGTGCTGGAAATTGGCCAGACTGATGGTAACCTTTCTCTTCTAGGCAACCTTGGGAACAGGTGGTAGAAAATCTGAACTCAGTCCTGAAGGTATGCCTGAGACAGGAGGGGAGAATTAGAAAATGTAAATGTGGAAGGAAAGGATGGTCGTTGACACAGAAACTGTCTCACTTTGTCATGGGCTGAGTTGGCCCTCTCTCTTCTCAGGTGGTCTTAGCTTTCAGGCCTTAGAAAGTCACTTAATCCTAACTCCCTTGATTTTACCTAGATGTGATTTCTCCAATTCACCCAGTGAGAGCTGGAACTAGAACTCATGCCTCCTGACAACCAGGCCAGTTCTCCCGATGAGGAACGTGGGCAAGTCAGGAGTACGGGATATTCCAACGCTAGGCCTCACCTTAAAAGTCCTCAAGTCTCCAAATTGACATGTTACTCCATCTCAGAAAGGGAAAAGCTTAGGACCCCATCCCAGGTTTTTAGTGACTCCCATACCCCTTTGGACCCTGACCCCTGCTTCCAAATTCTCTGCTTTGGCATTCACCCAGTCTCCCTGCAAGTGGAAACTCACTCTTCAGGGTGATGAACTGTCCCTCTCAGCCAGAACCTTGTTACTGGGGAAACCATCGCAGGCAGCTGACTTGGGCTCATTCAGATGCAGCTGCAGAGTCCAGGGCCTGCGCGAGGGCAACTGCTATCAGAGTGGTCAGTTTTTGGCAACTCTGGAGTATATTGTACCAAGTGGGACGTGGTAATTATGTATTTGTGGCTCTCATTATGTGCCAGTTTAGTTGTCACGGATTCATTGTAGTTTTTAAAATTTTTATTTTCTCTTTAGATCACTCAGCAAAAGAGGGAAATCGATGCCATAGGGCAGGTTTCTTTCTGGAAGAGGCATTCACTTGGGTGGAATAATACATCCAATGACGTAACGCCATTTGATTGGCCAGGAAGTTTCCCCTAAATGGTAGGGGTACAGCCCTGACATGGCTGCCTCCGGGCCCTCCTCAAGGGCCTGGAACTGTGGCAATACAAATATCTACAGCAAACAGTGAGTTGGGCTTGGCTTGGTGGTGTATACAATTTCTCCTGAAGAGAAGGGACTTAAAACTTCATTTCCATACTGGCCAATCCCCAGCTGTGGGACTGTAGGTTTTTGAAGTTTGACTTCTTTTCTAAAATTACACCTTTGCTCTGTCCCTTACTCATGACCACTTGGAAGTATGGCTTCTATTATTTTAAGCATAGCCAATACAGGAGGCTCCTAACATATGCATGGGATAATTTACATGGGGTGATTTTAATCAGGGAGAATTCCGTTTATATCGAAGAGCTGGACATTAGGTTTCTTAAGATAGCAAGCTCTTTAACTGAGTCTCCAATATGGTGGATATGGTCAGTTTACATGGGGATTTCCGGGTAGTTCATCAATTGTATGGTGACAATGGGATAGTAACAATAGCTAACGTGATTAAGTGCTTCTGATGTGACAGGCAGCTCTCCTCAGCTTTGTCTACATCACCTCCTTCAGGCCTCACCTAGAGCAAGTTGTGGTGCTGTGCACCACACCAGAAAGGCTGCAGAGAGAGTCTCTGCTTAGTTATCAAGTTGGGTGACATGAGGAAGTTAAGAATATATGATGGAAAACATGGGTTCCAGATCTGACTCTGCTCTTACTGCCTTGTGGAACTTGGAGCCAGTCAGTTAAGCCCTTTGAATCTTGGTTTCACTTTGAGCAAAGTAGGCGAGACGTGAGTCATGTGTGTGTCGTGGAGTGCTGTGGTGCTGGTGGTAATGATGATGGTCGCTAAGGTAACATTACCTGAGTATTAATATGCTCACCGTGTATTAAATACTGTTCTAAGCATGAGGCATGGATTATCTCATTTAATCCTCACAGCAATTCTGTGGTACTTATTAGCTCCAATTTTTCTGGTGATGAAACTGAGGCACAGAGAGGTCATACAACTGATAATAAGTGGTAGAGCCAGGATTCTAATAATATCTACCTCCAAAGCATTTCCTGTCATTCTGTTGCTGATAGGATCAGAATGAAAGATCTTAGTCCTTGCTGTCATACTGAGGGGGCACCACTGGAGGTCTCTGTAATTTGCCTTAGCCAGTATTGCTTGTCTAGAGACCACTATAAAGGAATTGGCTTCCCTCATGCATTTTGGGTCTTAGATTCCTGTGGGGAGCCCCACCTCTCCTCTTCTGTACAGCAGCTCTTCTCCTTAGGTGGCTGGGTTTGTGGCGAAGAACTCTTGGGTAGCTGTGCTTCCGGCTGGGAGCTGCCCACCTATGCTGCTTGGATGACCATCCTCAGTTGATCCTGTCTCTTGGGATAAATCTCCAGCTTTGGGTTTGGTGAGGGTCAGATCCTCCTGCCTTAACTGAGCATCCCATCCAAAGCTCACTGTTGTTTGGAAGGACCTTGTGTCATGCATTGTTGAGAACATTGGATGAGTTCTGGGCCACTGACCAGACCCTAGAAGAAATCATCTAGTAGAGCCAAGAAAATGCAGGCAGGGGCCTTAAAGGAATTTAGCAAGGTCTCCATTGCTCAAGCTGTCTCTTATTTTTCATTTATATGGCAAAACATGCATTTATTATAGGAAGAGATTTGCATTCTTTTATACGAATAATATGAGCCAATTTACAGGAATGGATAGCTGGAGAAATGTGATTCGGTAGTATGTCATAAGGCTATAGTCCATTTTGTGGGACCGATATATTTTTTCCCAGATGGAATTTCTTAGTTAAAGAAAATAATTCAAAGCTGGTATTAAGTCAAATTCTGTGACAGGAAAGCAGTGGTTCCTAACCTTGGTTGCACATTGGAGTCAATGGGAAGCTCTAAAAAATTCTGATGTGTAGTTCTCACCCCCAGAAGGTCTGGTTTTCATTGGTTTTAGGTGTGGCCTGGGCATTGGAATTTTTAAAGACTCCCCAGGTGAGTGTAATGTGTAGCGAGGCAGGACGGGCTTCATGGGTAGGCAAACTGCAGTCACACAGATCCCCATGCTTAGAAGGGCCCCGCACTTGGCCTAGTGCTCCGCCGTTACCATCTTGGAATTCTTAATACTTTTTGAACAGGGATTTCACATTTTCATTTTTCACTGAGTTCCTTAAATTATGTAGCTAGTTTTTCATCCAGGGCTGAGAGCATCCCATATAAAAGAAGAGGCACCAGCTGAACCACATGCACTGGCTCATGGTCCTCTTAGGAGCAACATGTCATTCAAGCTTAGCATTGCTGCCCATGAAGGTTTGGACATGTCGTGGTGGTGTTGTACCCTATGGTACATCTTTTCTTTTCAAGAGACTTTGAAAAACTGTTGTTAAGATAATTATTAACCTTGCTATCCAGTACTGGCTGGGAAGTACACACTTGTACTGCTAAACACAGTGCCAAGAGGCCTGGTGTGAGCCCATCTTTCTAGGAGGCCTCTCTTGTGATGGAGAATTTGGCAGGTGGACTCACTGAAGTTGCTGTGCACCCTCCTGCCTTCTCCAGAACCTTGTTCCATCATCAGTTTCCCCCTGTCTTTCTTGAATTTTTATCTCTCCTTTTCTTCTGGCACTTTCCACTCATCTAAAACTAACTTTCCTCAAAGTACTACTTTTCACCAAGAAGATTTTGGGAAGAGGAGCTGCCTCTCACCAGCTCCACATCCTTGTAACAATTCTTTTTTTTTTTAAACATCTTTATTGGAGTATAATTGCTTTACAATGGTGTGTTAGTTTCTGCTTTATAACAGAGTGAATCAGTTATACATATGTCCCCATATCTCTTCCCTCTTGCGTCTCCCTCCCTCCCACCCTCCCTATCCCATCCATCTAGGTGGTCACAAAGCACCGAGCTGATCTCCCTGTGCTATGCGGCTGCTTCCCACTAGCTATCTGTTTTACGTTTGGTAGTATATATATGTCCATGCCACTCTCTCACTTCATCCCAGCTTACCCTTACCCCTCCCCGTATCCTCAAGTTCATTCTCCAGTAAGTCTACATCTTTATTTCCATCTTGCCCCTAGGTTCCTCATGACCATTTTTTTTCTTTTAGATTCCATATATATGTGTTAGCATATAGTATTTGTTTTTCTCTTTCTGACTTACTTCACTCTGTATGACAGTCTCTAGGTCCATCCACTTCACTACAAATAACTCAGTTTCGTTCCTTTTTATGGCTGAGTAATATTCCATTGTATATATGTGCCACATCTTCTTTATCCATTCATCTGTTGATGGACACTTCGGTTGCTTCCGTGTCCTGGCTATTGTAAATAGAGCTGCAATGAACATTTTGGTATGTGGCTCTTTTTGAATTATGGTTTTCTCAGGGTATATGCCCAGTAGTGGGATTGCTGGGTCGTATGGGAGTTCTATTTTTAGTTTTTTAAGGAACATCCATACTGTTCTCCATAGTGGCTGTATCGGTTTACATTCCCACCAGCAGTGCAAGAGGGTTCCCTTTTCTCCACACCCTCTCCAGCATTTATTGTTTCTAGATTTTTTGATGATGGCCATTCTGACTGGTGTGAGATGATATCTCCTGGTAGTTTTGATTTGCATTTCTCTAATGATTAATGATGTTGAGCTTTCTTTCATGTGTCTGTTGGCAATCTGTATATCTTCTTTGGAGAAATGTCTATTTAGGTCTTCTGCCCATTTTTGGATTGGGCTGTTTGTTTTTTTGTTATTGAGCTGCATGAGCTGCTTGTAAATTTTGGAGATTAATCCTTTGTCAGTTGCTTCATTTGCAAATATTTTCTCCCATTCTGAGGGTTGTCTATTTGTCTTGTTTATGGTTTCCTTTGCTGTGCAAAAGCTTTGGAGTTTCATTAGGTCCCATTTGCTTATTTTTGTTTTTATTTCCATTTCTCTAGGAGGTGGGTCAAAAAGGATCTTGCTGTGATTTATGTCATAGAGTGTTCTGCCTATGTTTTCCTCTAAGAGTTTGGTGGTGTCTGGCCTTACATTTAGGTCTTTAATCCATTTTGAGTTTATTTTTGTGTATGGTGTTAGGGAGCTTTCTAATTTCATTCTTCTACATGTAGCTGTCCAGTTTTCCCAGCAGTACTTATTGAAGAGGCTGTCTTTTCTCCACTGTATATTCCTACCTCCTTTATCAAAGATAAGGTGACCATATGTGCGTGGGTTTATCTCTGGGCTTTCTATCCCATTCTATTGATCTATATTTCTCTTTCTGTGCCAGTACCATACTGTCTTGATTACTGTAGCTTTGTAGTACAGTCTGAAGTCAGGGAACGTGATTCCTCCACCTCCGTTTTTCTTTCTCAAGATTGCGTTTGCTTTTCAGGGTCTTTTGTGTTTCCATACAAATTGTGAAATTTTCTGTTCTAGTTCTGTGAAAAATGCCAGTGGTAGTTTGATAGGGATTGTATTGAATCTGTAGATTGCTTTGGGTAGTAGAGTCATTTTCACAATGTTGATTCTTCCAATCCAAGAACATGGTATATCTCTCTATCTATTTGTATCATCTGTAATTTCTTTCATCAGTTTCTTATAATTTTCTGCATAAAGGTCTTTTGTCTCCTTAGGTAGGTTTATTCCAAGATATTTTATTCTTTTTGTTGCAGTGGTAAATGGGAGTGTTTTCTTAATTTCATTTTCAGATTTTTCATCATTAGTGTATAGGAATGCAAGAGATTTCTGTGCATGAATTTTGTATCCTTCTACTTTACCAAATTCATTGATTAGCTCTAGTAGTTTTCTGGTAGCATCTTTAGGATTCTCTAGGTATAGTATCATGTCATCTGCAAACAGTGACAGCTTTACTTCTTCTTTTCTGATTTGGATTCCTTTTTCTTCTCTGATTGCTGTGGCTATAACTTCCAAAACTATGTTGAATAATAGTGGTGAGAGTGGGCAACCTTGTCTTGTTCCTGATCTTAGTGGAAATGGTTTCAGTTTTTCACCATTGAGGATGATGTTGGCTGTGGGTTTGTCATATATGGCCTTTATTATGTTGAGGAAAGTTCCC
The DNA here is from genome assembly GCF_011762595.2 of Tursiops truncatus. NCBI lineage: Eukaryota > Metazoa > Chordata > Mammalia > Artiodactyla > Delphinidae > Tursiops > Tursiops truncatus. The sequence goes on along the minus strand of NC_047035.1, from coordinate 24,788,518 downwards.
TCTGTGCCTACTTTCTGCAGAGTTTTTATCATAAATGGGTGTTGCAATTTGTCAAAAGCTTTCTCTGCATCTATTGAGATGATCATATGGTTTTTCTCCTTCAGTTTGTTAATGTGGTATATCACGTTGCTTGGTTTGTGTATATTGAGGAATCTTTGCATTCCTGGGATAAACTCCACTTGGTTATAGTGTATGATCCTTTAAATGTGCTGTTGGATTCTGTTTGCTAGTATTTTGTTGAGGACTTTTGCATCTATGTTCATCAATGATATTGGCCTGTAGTTTTCTTTTCTTGTGACATCTTTGTCTGGTTTTGGTATCAGCGTGATGGTGGCCTCGTAGAATGAGTTTGGGAGTGTTCCTCCCTCTGCTATATTTTGGAAGAGTTTGAGAAGGATAGGTGTTAGCTCTTCTCTAAATGTTTGATAGAATTTGCCTGTGAAGCCATCTGGTCCTGGACTTTTGTTTGTTGGAAGATTTTTAATCACCGGTTCAATTTCAGTGCTTGGGATTGGTCTGTTCATATTTTCTTTTTTTTCCTGGTTCAGTCTCGGAAGTTTGTGCATTTCTAAGAATTTGTCCATCTCTTCCAGGTTGTCCATTTTATTGATATACAGTTGCTTGTAGTAATCTCTCATGACCTTTTGTATTTCTGCAGTGTCAGTTGTTACTTCTCCTTTTTCATTTCTAGTTCTATTGATTTGAGTCTTCTCCCTTTTTTTCTTCATAAGTCTGGCTAATGGTTGATCAATTTTGTTTATCTTCTCAAAGAACCAGGTTTTAGTTTTATTGATCTTTGCTATCATTTCCTTCATTTCTTTTTCATTTATTTCTGATCAGATCTTTATTTCTTTCCATCTGCTAACTTTGGGGCTTTATGGTTCTTCCTCTGATTTCTTTAGGTGTAAAGTTAGGTTGTTTATTTGAGATGTTTCTTGTTTCTGGAGGTAGGATTGTATTGCTATAAACTTCCCTCTTAGAACTGCTTTTGCTGCATCCTATAGGTTTTGGGTCGTCATGTTTTCCTTGTCATTTGTTTCTAGGTATTTTTTGATTTCCTCTTTGATTTCTTCAGTGATCTCTTGGTTTTTAAGTAGTGTGTTGTTTATCCTCCATGTGTTTGTATTTCTTACCGATATTTTCCTGTAATTGATATCTAGTCTCATAGCGTTGTGGTTGGAAAAGATACTTGATACGATTTCAGTTTTCTTAAATCACCAAGGCTTGATTTGTGACCCAAGATATGATCTATCCTGGAGAATGTTCCGTGAGCCCTTGAGAAGCATGTGTATTCTATTGTTTTTGGGTGGAATGTCCTATAAATATCCATTAAGTCCATCTTGTTTATGTATCATCTAAAGCTTGTGTTTCCTTATTTATTTTCATTTTGGATGACCTGTCCATTGGTGAAAGTGGGGTGTTAAAGTCCCCTACTATGATTGTGTTACTGTCAATTTCCCCTTTTATGGCTGTTAGTATTTGCCTTATGTATTGAGGTGCTCCTATGTTGGGTGCATAAATATTTACAATTGTTATGTCTTCTTCTTGGATTGATCCCTTCATCATTATGTAATGTCCTTCTTTGTCTCTTATAATAGTCGTTTTAAAGTCTATTTTGTCTGATATGAGTATTGCTACTCCAGCTTTCTTTTGATTTCCATTTGCATGGAATATCTTTTTCCATCCCCTCACTTTCAGTCTGTATATGTCCCTAGGTCTGAAGTGGGTCTCTTGTAGACAGCATATGTATGGATCTTGTTTTTGTATCCATTCAGCCAATCTATGTCTTTTGGTTGGAGCATTTAATCCATTTACATTTAAGGTGTTATAACCATTCTTTAACTCTTTGTAGCTTAGCTTCTCCCACCCCAGCTGCCCAAAAGGACTTCATGCAAGCCTGCTGGTTCCCTCCAAACTGCTGAAATTGCTTTATCTCAGTTCCCATCCTGAACTTCTCTGGTGAGCTTGACAAGTGTCAGAAAACATTTCCACCTTGTTATAAATGCAAGTTCATGGCTCCCACCAGACTACTTAATCAGAATCTCTCGGGAAAGAGGCCCAGCAATAGTTTTTAAAATCTCTTCCAGTGATTTCTGTGCGTGGTAATGTTTCAAAACCACTGCTTTACAGATAATTATTGAAGAAATTGCATCCTAGCCCTTATAAGACAATGCGCTACCTTTCATTTCTAACTTCAGGTGTTTGCTTTATGTTGAAATTATACAGTGCTGAAAGGTGGTTATGATTAATGATTAAGAGCATGGACTCTGGAACCACTCCATCTCAGTTGGAATTTCAACTCTGTTCCTTACTACCTGGGTGACCCTGGATGCCTCAGTTTCTTCACCTCTACAATGGGATAATAATAGCACCCACTTCACAGAGCTGTGGTGAGATTTAGGTGAGTTAATACATGTAAGGCAGTTAGAACTGTGCCTGTGTTGAGGATTCAACAAAGGTTAGCTTTTTGTGTGTTTAAATTTTATTTCCTCCCACAGCTAAGGTTCCGATGATCAAAAGGGGAGCTCCAAATCAGATGGGTTTCTATCTTTGGCAGCTCTCCATGTGGTATAGTTACTGGGAAAGTTGTCCTTTCTCTCTTAGTTCAAAACCGTAGTCCAAAACCATTTTCCCCTTCTCAGGTTCCCCAGTCCACCTAAGGTATCTGTCCTGCTCCCATCCGGGGTAATGATTTCCCATGGCAGGGGTCCTCAGCTGGCTGGGATTCACTGGCTTACTGTCAGCTAGGACCTTACGCCCAGTCTGGCAGTATTGAGTTAATTTTAACATGGTCAAGAAGAAAGCATTCAAAAGCTGGACAAGAAATAAGACTGTTGAAGTTATAGAGAACCAGTTCTCAACCTTTTCTGAATGGTGGAATCACTGGGTATTAAAAAAAAAGTATACCAGCAGTACTGAGGTCCTATCCCAGATGAATTAAGTAGAAGTCCCTGGGCCTGAGGCCTCGCACTGGTGTATTTCAGAAGCTCCCTGGGTGAATCTAACGTGCTGCTGAGTTGAGAATTGATGTAGAGTAAGACATGGGACTCAGTATAGGGAGGGAGGGAATGGGACTTGTTTCTTGGGAAAAGGAACAAGCCCTCGTATCTGTTGACCTTTACAACTTACTTCGATAAAGTGGCTCAAATATATTGAAAGAGAGCAGTCTACAAGGGGCCAAGAGGGAGATGGAGATGGACCGGATGATTTAATGGGTTGTCTCTCCTGTAGTTAATTTCTCTAGATCTCTTGAGCTGTATTGATTTTGTAAATCGCTTTTGTCACATCTGCCCCTTCTGCCTGTGGGAACTGGTGGGTCTTAAAAATTGAATGGGGGGGTAGATTAATCAATATCAAGATTTATTGACTTGGAACATTTATATTAGCTGTAGTGAAGTCAGGATTAATTTGAACCTTTTCAGTACTTGATTAAGTGGAATAGTTGTATTATATACAGGGTATTTTGCAAATATTATCCTTCATGGATTTGGTATAGCTCTCACCTCTACTTCATGAAATGACTCTCCTTGTTTGTGAAACTATTGGGATTTATACTACAATAGCAATTGAATTGAGATACTTTTCAAAGGCCAAGTCACAATGGTAGGAGGAAATTCTAGGTTCTGCTTGCACATTACTTCTTTCAGAAACACCTGTTTTTTTCACTCTGGGGTTAAATTTTCAGCTATTTTAGTTTCAGGAGCAGGAACTAGATGACATATGTATTTAAAAAATTCTGTTCTTTGTGGAAAATTTGCCTATCGCTTTTAAAAAGTCAATAACTACTTTGTTTAATTAAATAATTAATGCCTGTCCTTTCACCAAGAAGGATTTACCCTATCTTTTTCAAAGGGCATACATGAGAACACTTCAAACACAGCCTGTACTTAATGGGGATGTTGTTCATATCATTATGCATGAGCAGGGCTTACCGTCAAGAAGGGAAGAATTTTGAGTTGTCTAGTCGTAGTGAGGCGGATGCACAAAATCACCCACTTCCCTATCTCTCTTGGTGCTCTTGTGAAAAAGAATTACATGTGTCTCTAAGAATTACAGCCTCGTTTCGTAGGGTATAAGGTGGATCCAAGCTCACAATTCTCCCTGGGATCTGTACACGTGACATTGGACTTGGTTAACAGCTGACAAGACCCTCTAAAATGATGAAAGGATGCTCTGTGCACATGGGGGATTGTGGTAGTGTGGGACACTGTTGAGGGAGGCCTTTTGCTTGTTTCTCCAAGGACAGAGTTTAGTGAAATGTGAGCTTCAGAGAGCCACATTGCTCGGGTATGGCTCAAGGCCACAGCTAGTGCATGAGATAAGTTAGATTGGAACAAGAGTGTCCTCTTCCTTGGTAAAGAAGTAAGAACTTCTTGTCAAGGACTTCCGGTTCCTTTTTGCTCTTCACCCACTTCATTAGGGTGTCCTTGAGTCAATAAGGTCATTTTTGCTGCTGGCTGCCAGCTGCCTACCCGCTGTCCCTCCTCCAACCTGGCCAGGGTTTGTTGCTTTGTTTTCACTGCTCGTTACCCATGACTTCTTGGCAAGGACTTGCAGGGCATGAGTATCCACTCTGCGTGACCCACCACGAAGCACTTCTCTAACCTCTGGTGTTGATAAGCGCTTGCCAAGCCTAACTCTTAAGTACTTGGCAAATGTTAGCTATGCCTCATCTATTTCCTTTTTAAGACGGGCTAAGCAAGGGCAAGAAGAGTGAATGATAATGACAGTGAGGAAGGTAACTATTTATTGAGAACCTATTATGTGCCAGGTCCTGGATTACATCAGGCATAGCTGTTGTTTCATTAAAGCTTCATAAACATAATACAAAGTAACTATTATTGTCCTTACTTTACCTATGATGAAACTGAGGCATGTACAGGTTGATTAAATTACCTGAAAATTGTCAGTGTCAGAGCCGTAGCTTGAACTCAGCCCTGACTTCAAAGCCCACTGTAATGCTCTGCCCAGACCCTGACTACTAAGGCCCTGGTTAGGTGCTCTGTGCCTGACTGGAGAATCTGCTGTGCGTTCATTGGAGAGTCTGCTGTGCGTTCATTGGAGAGTCTGCTGTGCGCTCTATACTTTGCATGTATACGCTCGCTCCTTCATGTATCCACCGTGAGCTTACCCTCTCAAGCCTCTTGATTAAAGGAATAAAAATCTAGAATCTTTTAGGGCTTCTCTTGCCCTGTGTTGTCCTAAGCTGCTCTCAAGGTTTCCTGGAAGACAGCGTAGATAACAGGCTCATTGTTTTAGAGAATCTCCCTTCTTAAATTCTTGCCAAGTTTCCCTCTATGGAGCCCTCCTGTAGCCCAATCAAGTTAGGACTGTGAGAAGTCTCTTTGCCCACAGTTCTTTATTTTTAGACTTCTTGCATAGCCCCTGGGAAGTGGGTAGCGCAGGCATTACTGTCCCTGTCCCATAGATAAGGACACTGAGATACAAAGGGCCGGGTTGACTTTATTGAAGAGACGGTTCTGGCTATTGTAACTCATAGCCCGAGGTCTTGTCCCCACATCACACAGGCTCCCAGTCACCTCCTTAAGCCATATGTGCTCACTTGTGCGGATAAAGTAGGATTTCATTTCTTCTTTAATTTGTACCCTAACCCAGAGTAAGCTCTCTGTACGTGGTAGCTATGATAATACCACCAATCAAGTAGTAGCAGTTATTAGGAAGAATGATGCGGTTACCCATGCAGGTTACCTGGGCTGATGATTTGCAGAACAAGTTAGATCTGAGAGGACTTTCTCTCTTCTTTTGCTACCCAGCTGGTTATCAGGTCATTGTTGTGCTTAGCAATTTGCTTTTTAATTAAAGTGCATGTTTAACAAAAAATTATATATTTAAAATTAATGCCTACCTGTTGTTGAAAATATTGATACTGTGGGAAAACGTAAAATATTGATACTGTGGGAAAACAAAATATTGACACTATGGGTACTCACCCATAATCCTACTATTCAGACACAACAACTTTTATCATGTATGTGTTGTATTTCCTTCCTGTCTTTTTTCCTACATGGGCTCAAGCTTAGGAAGACACAGGGTGAGGTCCTCAGCTTGACACCAGTTATTCAGGGTCTACAATCAAAGTTGTCTCTTGCTCCTCCACAGTCCTTTGGGTAAGAGGTTCTCTGTAGCAGCAGGGACAGGTCTTCAAACAACCCAGTGGGCTCTTTGCCACTGTCTGACTCTCATTGCTGATGCTCTCTGACTGGACAGTTTCAGATCCTTTAATTAAAATGTGCTGGAAAAAAAAAATAAAATGTGCTGGAAACTTCTGTTTCCTGAATACTAATGAGCATTTTTCTTGATATTGCTGCTCTGTACTTCTGGGCAGTTGGTAGAACCAGGTATACTTACAAAAATATTCATATCTCAAAAAGACAGAGTTGGTGTCCTGGCTCTTTTTTGCTTAGTTGATAGTAATCTAAGACCTGCCTTGGCTCCTGGAAGTTGCTAACCTCTATGGGCTAAGTAAAACCAATCAATAAATCACTCTCCATCCTTTGAGGGATGAAGAAGCTCAATACTTATGATGTTCTACTAGTCACCTCATTCTCATCCTCCAGTAATATAGGTCGTGTGCTTACAGTTCACAATCAACAGTCATTTTTTGGCCATCAACTATTCTGTGCTCACCTTGTGTGTGATATGTGGTGTTATCTCTCAAGAGAAACAGAGACCAAAGCATAAAGGACTTGGTTCAGTTGAAACCAAGCCTTAGGTAAGGTTTTTTTTTTTTTTTTGAATAAGAAAGAAATAAGCTGCCAGCTGTGCATTTGGAACTTCTTGGTATTTTTCTGATTCTGGTCCTGATTTCATTTGGATTTTCCCTAAGTTGAAGTTTACTTTTGCCTCTCAAAGGTTTTCTTCCAGGGTCTAGATGATGCAAATTGATAATGTAAACAAAGCTGTTGGGAACATGGGTACTTATTGCAACACTAAAGATAAATACTCCCTTTATTCCCAAGACTAAGTAGGTTTTCAACAAAAGTCTGGGGAATGACTTTAAAAGGTCTTATAAGTACCTATTGCTTACAAACAATTGATTTGCTAATTACAAGCCTCTCTTATTTAGTCATTGAAGCTATTACTCCAAAAATTTTAGCAGGTAGCCCTTGGGCAGTTTTAGGTATGGGAAAGTAAGAAAATTACCATTTAAAATACCATTATTTAGTCTTTTTACTAAATTGGGTTGGCTTTCCTTATCCCTTATCCCGTTAAGATTGCTTGAGGATTTTATAATTGGACATGCAAAGTGAAACATGTTTTACATGGGAAAAATTCAAGAGTACTTAAAAAAAAATTGGAAACAACAGCAGCTACTAGGGTGCAGAGCATGGGAATGCTGGGAGCCCAGCCTCAGTTGATGACCAGAAATGCCTGAAGTTAAACATTCACACGCTTCCTAAAACGGAATGTGAGAAATTGGAGATGTAAAACTGCTATGGATATGGCTATCTGCTATGGATTTAGACAATATTGAACTGTGATGAGCTCCTAAGCCCCTAAGAACAGATTTCTGAGGTTTTAGGGGGTCCTAAGAAAGACTGAGGATATGGTCACGAGAGGCTACATCCCAACCACTAGAACTCCTGGTTGAGCTGTAAATTGGGGCAGAGCCACAGAGTGAACATGATTTGTTAATGTTCCATAAATTACTCCTTACCTGGGATTACATGCTGGTCTCCCAAGTTGGACCAGTGCTCCAGGTAAGCAGATACACTCAATGAATTGGGAGTCAGAAGATCCAGGTTCCAGCCCCAGTTTTGTAGGTTCTGGGGTCCCTGGATCAATCACTTAATCTTCTTTGGATCTCAGTTTATTGCCCTGTGAAATGGATACTCTTCATCCCTCCCTACTTTGTAGATGGGAAAAACGAGGCTCAGAGAGTTTAAATCACCTGTCCGACCTGACATAGCTATTAAATGGCAGAACTAAGTACCAGATGTAGTAGTGCTTTGTCAATAAAGGTTTATGCAAAGGAAAATGCTATTATTATATGTGTGAAGGCAGTCTTCAGAATCCCAGCTAGACTAGACGTCTTTATATGTGGCCTCCCTTTCCTGCTTGTAGTCTTCCTAGTACCTCGTATGCACTTGCTGTTCTATCCTTTCACCTTCCCTCATCCCACTCCCTTACCTGTCCTCTCTTGGATCTGCTGCTTTGGGCAGTTTTTGGTTTCTAATTATGCCATTGAGCCCTTCCTGTGTGTTCCTTCAAAATATGTCTTCCTAGTCTGCTCTCTGCTTTTATGATAACTTTGAGTTAGTTTATTAACTAAATGGCTCAAGGTGGGCCATTTGTATTTTAACAGATGTTTATTGGCAATATTTTGACCCAGAGTCCAAGACAGAACAGAGTGTATTTGGGAAGGTAGGAGTTTTTTGACTCCGGTCAGAGTTTACAAGCTCGCATAGCTTCTGTTAGAGGAGATGGCTTCACTTTGCTGTAGGCTCTAGTTAAGTGTAACTGATGATGTTATGGGACTAGTTCAAAGAAGAAAGATGTCTAAGCAAAAGACAAAGACATTGTTAAAAGAATAAAGCGCAATAATTCTAATTAGCAAATTTTAAGCACTAATTGGAAAGGGGGTCTGTGTCCTTACTATCACGTTTAAAAGAAAAAGTCACACTGTAAGTCTGCTCATGTTAAATATATCACTGAAAAAAGCAAATTAAGGTATTTGGGGTCATTTTTTTCCCCTCACTGCTCATTTGTCACCAATCCAGCCAATGCTACTTTCTGAGGATCTCTTATAGCTATTCCAACCTCTTAAGCTATTATCCACAATGCCAAGGCTGAGATCATGCCATTATCCTGACCATGTCTCTTGGTCTTCCATTTCCCTGTCTGCAACCCTTCTTTGCTCCAGTCATTTCAACATAATAATCTGGACTCTAAACTTAGTTTTCCTGTCTCAACTCTTGATACCCACCCAATCAGCTCATGTTCCAGCCACACAAAACTTACTGACTTCATCCTGATTTTACTAGTACACTTTTTGTGTGTACTGCACGTAAGGTTCCCTCTTTCTTTACCTCTCTGTTTTGTAACTGCCTTCTCATCCTTCCAGATGTTGCTCAGATGTTATCTCCTTGGGATGCTTTCTCTGAAATTAAGTGGCTCTTACAACTTTAATTCCATTCGTTATAGCACTTGTCACATTTTATTGTGATTATTTGCTTTAGTCATCTCCACTCACCTCTAGACTCTAAGTTTTCTCTAGTACCTATCTCAATGACTAATAAGAAAATGTGTCTTGTAAATAAACGAATAAATGAGCAAATGAAAGCGTGATGAACAAATCTCAATTTTACATCATTCTCATACTTGGAGCAAATTAAATCATTCTACTAAACTTAAAGTCTATAGCCTACATACAAGAAAAGGAAAGTAATGGGAAGAGGGAGAATCACTGATGTACCTTGATTACCTATAGAGGTCTAAGATTGGGCCTAACTGTAAACTTTGGGAGCAACGCTTACAAGCCTGAGGTAAAGGTATGAATGGATGAAGCTCCTTCCACATTGTGGTTTTTTGTTTTTGTTTTTAAATTTTTATTGGAGTGTAGTTGATTTACAATGTTGTGTTAGTTTCAGGTGTACAGCAAAGTGAATCAGTTATTCAAATACATATATCCACTCTTTTTTAGATTCTTTTCCCATATAGGCCATTACAGAGTATTGAGTAGAGTTCCCTGTGCTATACAGTAGGTCCTTGTTAGTTATCTATTTTATATATAGTAGTGTGTATATGTAAATCCCAATCTCTCAATGTTATGGTTGCCCCCTGGTAACCATAAGTTTTTCTACACCTGTAACTCTCTTTCTGTTTTTTAGGTAAGTTCATTTGTACCCTTTTTTTAGATTCCACATATAAGCGATATCATATGATTCTTGTTTTTCTCTGTCTGACTTACTTCACTCAGTATGACAATCTCTAGGTCCATCCATGTTGCTGCAAATGGCATTATTGCATTCTTTTTTATGGCTGAGTAATATCCCATTGTATATATGTACCGCATCTTCTTTATTCATTCCTGTTGATGGACATTTAGATTGCTTCCATGTCCTAGCTATTGTAAATAGTGCTGCAGTGAACATTGGGGTGCATGTATCTTTTCAAATTATGGTTTTCTTAGGATATATGACCAGGAGTGGGATTGCTGGATCATATGGTAGCTCTATTTTTAGTTCTTTAAGGAATCTCCATACTGTTCTCCATAGTGGCTGTACCAATTTACATTTTCACCAACAGTGTAGGAGGGTTCCCTTTTCTCTACACCCTCTCCAGCATTTATTGTTTGTAGACTTTTTGATGATGGCCATTCTGACCTGTGCGAGGTGATATCTCACTGTAGTTTTGATTTGCATTTCTCTAATAATTAGTGATGTTGAGTATCTTTTCATGTGCTTTTTAGCCACCTGTATGTCTTCTTTGATTGTGTTGTAAACAATGGAAAGGGCATCAGTCAACAAAAGAATTAATCCAGCAAATTACAGAGTATCTACTTTTGATACCAGTGTGAAGGCAAAAATTAGATTACCTTGATTTTCAAAGAGTTTATCTGGGAAGTTAGATTTAACAAAAATGATGAATACTTACATAGTGATTAGTATGTATCAGGTATTATTCTAGGCTATAATTATGTTAATATGTTTGATACTCACTGAAACCATAGATGATGGGCACTAGTATTGTCCCTCATTTTACAGGAAATGTAGGCACACTGAGTGACTGGCCTAATGTCTTGGGTAGTGATGACTAGGCATTCTGCTTTCAGAGTCTGTCTCTTGATACGGTGACATACACACAGGGACATAATTATACTCCACAGAATTGCAGAACAATATGAGAGAATGTGGTATAGAGGAAATCATATTTTCTATGGAGTCAGATAGTCCTAGATTTAATTTTTGGTTTTATCACTTACAAGATATTGGTGCTCTACATGTTATTAGAGTTCTTTGAGATCATCTAAAGATTAAGGATATGATATGATACGTATGTTTCAAACATTGTGCATTTAAACACACTTAGTAGGTGTTCAAATATTTATTTCTGACTGTTTTTTTCCTCAATAAACAGTTCTCTTCCCCTTCCTTTTGAATAGAATTAGGTAAAAAATGTGTGCTAATGAAAAATAAATGGCAGTGTATCATAATGCATAAGACATTAGAAGAGGCAAGTAGGAAAGACTAGGGCAGGAAGCTTAGGTGGAATAATGAATCAGTTCTGGGTTAACGCACCTAAGACTCTATCAAATATTCATGGTATTACCATGGCTCTGGGCTTCCTGAAAAGGAAGTATCTAAACTGGTGTTCAGTCTCAAGACCCAGATAACCTTGTCCTGTTTCAACCCTGAACTTTAACATTTGAAGTATCTCAAGTATATTAATCATTAGAGGTCAGGGATGCTACGTGCAAAGGAAAAGGGAGCCTTTATAGTGGAGATGTGTGTTTCTCTGAGGTCAGAGGGGACAGTGGTCGTCAGGAGGGCAGGAGCAGGAGGGCTGAGATGGGAAAGGTGATGCTTAAGAGTGCAGCACCCTAGGCAGTTAGTAATGAAGCAGATGCCGCAGAGGAAGCACAGACAGTACAGCAGCAGCCCGCGGAAACTATCTTTTGCTTTTGGTCCTTAATGTCCTCTTTTTTTTTTTTTTTTCCTTAAGAAGATCTTGGGGGTAGGAGTTTATTAATTATTTATTTTTGCTGTGTTGGGTCTTCGTTTCTGTGCGAGGGCTTTCTCTAGTTGTGGCAAGTGGGGGCCGCTCTTCATCGCGGTGCGCGGGCCTCTCACCATCGCGGCCTCTCTTGTTGTGGAGCATAGGCTCCAGACGCGCAGGCTCAGTAGTTGTGGCTCACGGGCCTAGTTGCTCCGCGGCATGTGGGATCCTCCCAGACCAGGGCTCGAACCCGTGTCCCCTGCATTAGCAGGCAGATTCTCAACCACTGCCCCACCAGGGAAGCCCTTAATGTCCTGGTTTTGAGCTGGTGAGCAGGTATTCCACCGGTGTGGAGACAGCTTAATGTAAACCAGCTGTGTTTTAAATATATAAACCCTCACCGGAAATGTGTAGTAAACCAGGGACAAAGCCGTGTGGTTGTGTATCCTTGGTGCCTGCAAATTATAGCTGTTCATGGAGACAGCACTTGTATTATGGGTATCTCCTGGATGAAACAGGATTTGAAAAGTATCCATTCTTCCTCCAGTGTGGTGATCCAGCAGCAAAAGGACTACTAGATGTGAGGGAGTGGGAGTAGGAAGCTGTGGTGTGATGGAAATGCAAAAGCCCAAAGAGGATAGCTGGTGCCCTCTGCCAGTGAGAGGGAGCCCTCCTCAATTCCTGGCAGAGCCATTGAAATGGAACTGATGAGGAAGGTGGGAGAACTCGTTACCCACCTTTATGTATTATCTCTATAAGTAGAGAAGACCTGTGTGTTATAGGCTTTTAGCTTGGACCTAAAGGAGACTGCTAACTAGAGCTGCCAGAATAATAATTGCAATATTCTTTTTTTTTTAAATTTTGACTTTGAATGTGTGCTTTTTATTCAGTGTTAAAAATGTGAGTTATCAAGCTTTTGTGATTTGTTTGAAAAATAAAAGATGGGCAGTTTGAACCCCATGTAAGCATGAAAATGGGGTGGTAAAAAATAGATCCCTAGTGGGTCTTAAGGCTTACCACATACTGATACATGTTTAATTACAATGGGCATTAGAATTACAGAATAGTACCATAAATATTAGATATGAATATCTTAGATTCTTTGATCATATACCAGGTTAGAGAAACAACTTCGAAAGTGCTGTAGGTTGAGCCAGAAGTGTTTATGTGCCTAAGGGGGCTTTGACTCCAAGGAGGTCCTTAGTATGAATTTTGTTTATTGCTTAAAATAGGAAAGCTTCGTTAATCAATGGTTGTTGAAAGAGAGCATGTCAAATACTTAGAAGTTTGTCGTTCTTTAAATCGTATCTATATTGTTCTTTTAAATATGCCATATGACACAGTTCATAATTATTTTTAGGGCCTTAAAAATCCATGTTGACTAAAAACAAGTTCCATAAATATTGTACTACAACTAGTATAAGGTTATAAGATACTTATTTGGGATATGTTGTATAATTACAGTTAACAGCAATTAGTAGTTGCCCAAATCAAAGTCATAGTATCTGTGAGGAAATAGCCTTAAACACACTAATCTTTTAAAACTCAAAGTCATATGGGGAAAATATCTTTATTAATTATAGAACATTTCCCATCCTGGTTTCTAAAGAAATTTAATTGTAACACACTCAAGTAAAAATCAATTATTTCAGGGACTTCCCTGGCCATCCAGTGAGTTAAGACTTCGCCTTCAAATGCAGGGGGTGTGGGTTCGGTCCCTGGTCGGAGAGCTAAGATCCCACATGCCTCGTAGCCAAAAAGCAAAACATAAAACGGAAGCAGTGTTGTAAAAAATTCAATAAAGGCTCTAAAAATGGTCCACTTCCCAGGGCTTCCCTGGTGGCGCAGTGGTTGAGAGTCCGCCTGCCGATGCAGGGGACACGGGTTCGTGCCCCGGTCCGGGAGGATCCCACATGCCACGGAGCGGCTGGGCCCATGAGCCATGGCCGCTGAACCTGCGTGTCTGGAGCCTGTGCTCTGCAACGGGAGAGGCCACAACAGTGAGAGGCCCGCGTACTGCAAAAAAAAAAAAAAAAAAAAAAAAATGGTCCACTTCCCCCCAAAAAAATCTTAAAAAAAAAATCTATTATTTCATATTTCATCCTAGTAGAGACTTCAACCTTTTGATTGGTTTACATTTCTAAAACTCTCTGTAATACAGTCTGTTGTATTTCCTGGAGTTGTGAAAAATGAAAGCCCAGTTCTGTGTCCCTTAAAATATGTTAGAATTGTGGAGTTGGAAGGGGCTCCGGAAGTTACCCAGTCGAAAGTCCCCCAAAGAGTTGGGATTCCTTTTAAAACTGACCCTTAGGATGGTTGTCTAGTTTAGCTTAACCAGCTTCAGTAATTGGGAACTCACTCTACTTCACTGTTGAAGAATTTTTAGTTATTAGAAAATTCTTCACAGTGGGGACAAATTTGTCTCTTTGCAAGGTGACTGTCAGGTGCCATTTGAAACAATGTGGGACATGTTTATCTACTCCCTCTTCCAGTAAACAAAACATTACATATTTGAAGAAAGTGATCATTTCATCTTTCAGTGTCTTCAACTTCACATCCTTCAGTTCAGCATTTTTATGGTTATAAATTGTTTCACCATCCTATTCCAAACACTTTCTAATTTGTCAGTGTTCTTATTAAGATGTTTCCGGACATGATTCGTCCATTCATTGCACACCTATTAAGCTCCTATTATGTGCCAGGAACTGGGGATATAATGGAGAATAAGACAGACAAGTTCTCCATCTTCAAAGAAATGGGCAATAAACAAGTAAATAGACAAATAAATTTATAATATGTTTTCAGGTAATGTTAAGTGCTGTAAAGAAAAATACAGTAAAGGATAGAAAGTTTTGGCAATAGAGAAGGGATATTTTAGATAGGTTATTTTAGATAGATAAGGTAGTCAGGGAAGATCTCTCTGAGTAAGTGGCATTTGGTCTGAGACATGAGTGCAATGCAATATATGTGCAGTAGTCTTGAGGAGGGAAGTTCCAGGTGGGGAAACGGCAATTGCAGAAGTTCTGAGGTGGGAATGAAGTGACAGAAGTTATTAATGGATGGGCGTTCATGACTTTCCCCCCTTCCCATGACTGACAAGGAACCCTTTAAAGCTACACTGACATGGTTCAATCTCATTGCAAATTCTCCATTCTACCTGTTCAACTTCTCCCTTCTCCTCAGCCACACCTGTGTGCATGTATATACACATATATAAATATTCTCCTAAAGGTAATATCTCTGCTATGTCAGTTTTTAGGAGTTTTGTGATACAGAATTGAAAGACTGAGGAGAAAGAAAGAATTAGAGTGGCAGGAGGAAAATGTGTATGCTTTGCCAGGGAGGCAGCATTGGAGGTTGCAAACTCAAATTCTTACAGAAGCTAAGGGTAACATAAATTGAGTCTTGCCGGTTGGGTGTAATGCAATGAAGAGTCATGGCTGCAACTGTGACATACCCTATATAAACAGGTCAGCTGCCGCTCAGCTAGAGAATATCATTGGAATGCATAATGCAAGCTCAGTATTGCCATACACCCCAATTTTTCAAGAACGGTAATATACCTGTTTTTTCATATGAGATTTTCCAATTTTGAAAACACTGCCATAGGAACTTCCACTTCTGGGAAAATGGGGTCGACATACTTGTCCCTGTTCTGTCTATTAAGTATAACTAAATGGATATTACATGAGAAAAGGGCAAACGTGTTAAGGACCTTGGGACCCAAGGAAATATACTATAGTGAGTTATCTGGGTTTTCTTTTTGCCTCCTATATTCCAGATTTGGAGCTAAGGAAGTTGAAAAGCTAGAAACACCAATGGGAATAGACAAAAGAGCCTAAAGAAAAGCCTATTCTATTTAGCCTCCAAATAGGAAAAGGGAAGCCTAGCAAGACAGAAAAATTTTAGAAATAACTGCTCTATTCCATCCAAATAGCACAGAAATATTTAATACAATTATGTAAGAAATAGGGGAGGGTAAAGGAAGGTAAGGTTTGTGACAAGTTATGTATATTTAATGTAATACCTAGAACAACCACTAAAAAAGCTACCAAAGAGATATACTCCAAAACACTATAGGTAAATCAAAATATAATTCTAAAACAATGTTCAAATAATCAGAAAAGCAGGAAAAAGAAAACAAATGACAAAACAGAATAAACAATAAAATGATAGACTTAAGTCTCAACATATGAATAATTGCATTAAGTGTAAATGAATGTAAGTGGTCTAAATACATCATTAAAAAACACAGACTGGCAGGATGGATTAAAAACATGACCCAACTATATGCTATCTATAAGAAACTCACTTTCAGTATAATAATAAAGGCAGGATGAAAATAAAATGATGGGAAAAGATATATCATACCAACATTAATCTGAAGAAAGTAAGAGTGGCTATATTAATATCAGATAAACTAGTCTTCAGCACAAAGACTGTTACTAGGGACAAAGAAGGGCATTATTTAATGGTAAAAGAACCAATGCAGCAAGAAGACATAGCAATCCTAAATGTGAATGCACCAAACAACAGAGCTGCCAAATATGTGAAGCCAAAACGTATAGAACTGTAAAGGAGAAGCATACAAATCCACGTTATAGTTGGAGACTCATGCTCTTCTCAACAAGCTGATAAATAACTAGACAGGAAATCAGCAAGGATATATGTAGGAATCTGCTAGGGTGGCCGTAACAAAATACCACAGCCTGCGTGGCTTAAGCAAAAGAAACATTTTCTCACGGTTCTGGAGGCAAGAAGTCAAAGATCCAGGTGTCAGCAGGTTTGGTTTCTCCTGAGGCCTCTCTTTTTGGCTTGCAGATGGCTGCCCTCCCACTGTATCCTCTGTGTGTACGCACATCCCTAGTGTCTCTTCCTCTTCTTCTAAGGATATCAATTTTGTTGGATTAGGGCCCTACCCCTATGACCTCTATTAACCTTAATTACCTCTTTAAAGGCCCTGTTTCCAAATACAGCCACATTGGGAATTAGGACTTCAATACGTGGCTTTTTGGGGAAGGGGACACCATTTAGTCCATAACAGTATAGAAGAATTCAACAACACCATCAACTAACAGGATCTAATTGACATTTATAGAACACTTAGCCCAACAGCAGCAGAATGCACATTGTTTTCAAGGGTCCATGGAACATATGCCATGATAGACTGGGCCATAAAACAAACCTCAACAGATTTAAAAGAATTGAGATCATACAGAATGTGTTCACTAACCAAAATGGAATCAAACTAGAAATCAGTAACAGAAAGATGACAGGAAATTCTCCAAATACCTGTAAACGAAACAAGATTCTTCTAACTAACCCATGGGTCAAAGAGGAAGTTTTAAGAAATCAAATAATACATTAAACTGAATGGAAATTAAAATGTAACAAAATTTGTGGGACACAGACAAAGCAATACTAAGAGGCACATTTATAGAACAAAATTCATATGTTAGGAAAGATAAAAAGTCTCAATAATCTAAACTCACACCCAAATAATCTATAGAGTAAAATGGAAAATAAATCCAAAACAAGCAGAAGAAAGATAAGAGCAAAATCAATGAAATTAAAATCAGAAACTACCATTTAGAAAAATCAATGAAAAAGAAGAAATGGTTCCTTGAAAATGTCAAGAAAATTGACAAACCTCTAGCTTGGCTGATAGAGAAAAAGAGAGAAGACACGAATTATTAATATAAGAAATGAAATAGAGGATATCATTACAGACACTATAGATAACAAAAGGTAATAAGGAAATAATATAAATTAACCTTACACACACAAATTTGACAACTTAGAAGAAATGGATCACTTCTTAAAACATAATCTACCACAGCTCAGCCTATATGAAATAGATAATATGAATAGACATATAATGTTTAAGGAAATTGAATCCATAATTTTAAAACTCCCCCAAAAGAAATCTCCAGGTTCAGATGGTTCCACTGGAGAATGCTACCAAACAGAAGAGTTAACAGTAATTGTATACATTCTCTTCCAGAAAATAGAAAAGGAGAGGTCACTTCCCAATATATTTTATGAAGTTAGTGTTAATATCTTTTATGAATATGGACATAAAAATCGTAACAAAATATTATCAAGTATAATTCAGCAATATATAAAAAGAATTATGCACTGTGGACAAGTGGGGTACAAGTCTGGTTCAATATTGGAAAATCAATCAATGTAACCTACCATATTAACAGACTAAAGAAGAAAAATCACATGACCATATCAACTGATGAAGAAAAAGCACTTCAAAAAATTTAACACCCAGTCATGATAAAAACTCTCAGAAAGATAGTAATAAAGGGGCACTTCCTCAACTTGATAAAGAGCAACTATCAAACACCTAAAGCTAAAATTATACTTAATGGTGAGTGACTGAATGCTTTCCACCAAGGTCAGGAATAATCTAAGGATATATGCTGTAACTGCTCCTATTCAACATACACTAGAAGTTCTAGCCAATGGAATACGGCAGAAAAGGAATAAAAGGCATACAAACTGGAAAGGAAGAAATGAAACTGTTTCTATTTGCAGATGGCATGATTAACTACATAGAAAATCCCAAGAAATCTACCCCATCCCCCCAGAAATAACCCTTGTAGAGCTAATAAGTAAGCTAAGCAGTGTCATAGGACACAATATAAACATACAAAAGTCAATTATATTTCTATATATTAGAGTGAACACATAGACATCAAAATTGAAAATATAATACTCAAGAAATGAAGTACTTAGGTGTAAATCTGACAAAGCGTATTCATGACTTGTATGCTAAACACTACATAATGCTGACAAAAGACATCAAAGATCTAGATAAATGGACAGACATAATGTGTCATGAATTGGAAGACAATGTAGTAAAGATGTCAGTTCTCCCCAAATTGATATCCAGGTTGTGGTGGGTTAAATGATGCCCCCTTCCACCCCCATGATATATTTACATCTTAATTCCTGAAACCTGTGAATGTTCCCTTATTTGGAAAAAGACAAATGTAATTAAGGATCTTGACACATGAGATCATCCTTGGATTATCAAGGTGGGTGTAAGTCCAATGACAAGTGTTCTTATAAAAGACACACAGAGTAGAACACAGCCACAGAGAAGGCAGTGTGAAAATGGAGCAGAGGTACAACCACAAGCCAAGGAATGCCACCAGTGCCAGAAGCTGGAAGAGTCAGGTCCAGAGGGAGTGCAACCCTGCTGACACCTTGATTTCAGACTTCTGGTCTCCAGAACTGTGAGAGAATAAACTCCTGTTGTTTTAAGCCACTAACATTGTGGTCATTTGTTATAGCAGCCACAGAAACGAATACACAGGTTTAACACAATTCCTATCAAAATCTCACCAAGGTATTTTGTAGATACAGACAAGATTATTGTAAAACTTATATGGAAAAGAAGAACAAATAGAATAGCTAAAATGATTTTGAAAAAGAAAAAATGAGAGGAATGAACCTACTCAATTTTAAGATTTATTATATAGATACAGTAATTAAGACTGAGTGGTATTGGTGGAGAAATAGATCAGTGGAACAGGGTAGAGAACCCAGAAACAGAGCCACACACATATGCCCAACTGATTATTGAAAAAAGTGCAAAAGCAATTCAATGGAGGAAAGATAGTCTTTTAAACAAATGGTGCCAGAACAATTGGATATTGATTCGGAGAAAAAATGAACCTTAATCTAAGTTTCACAACTTATACAAAAAGTAGGTCAAAATGGATCATAGGCATAAATGTAAAATGTAAAAGTATAAAATTTTAGAAAAAGTACAGGAAGATTTCTTCAGGATCTAGGCCTAGGCAAAGAGTTTTTCAGACTTGATGCCAAAACCACAGTCCCTAAAAGGAAAAATTAATAAACATGAAAATTAAAAACTTTTGCTCTGTGAGAGATCCTGTGAAGAGGATGAAAAGGCAAGCTATGTAGTTGGAGAAAATACTTGCAAACTACATTTCTGGAAAAGGGTTAGTATCTAGCATATATAAAGAACTCCCCAAACTCAACAGTTAAAAAAAAAAACACCAACAAACAATGTGCAAAAGACGTGAAGAGGGCTTCCCTGGTGGCGCAGTGGTTGAGAGTTCGCCTGCCGATGCAGGGGAAACGGGTTCATGCCCCGGTCCGGGAAGATCCCACATGCCGCGGAGCGGCTGTGCGCGTGAGCCATGGCCGCTGAGCCTGTGCGTCCGGAGCCTGTTGCTCCGCAACGGGAGAGGCCACAACAGTGAGAGGCCCGCGTACCGCAAAACAAAAACAAAAACAAAAAAACCCAAAAAAGACATGAAGAAACATTTCACTGAGTGGGATATAAAAATGGCAAATAAACGAATTAAAAGATGTTTGATATCTGTTAGCCATTAGGGAAACATAAATTAAAACCACAAAGGCATATCACTATATGCCTATCAGAATAGCTAAAATAAAAAAGAGTGACATACCAAATGCTGGCAAAGTTGAGGAGAAACTGTATCACTTACACATTGCAGGTGGTAATGTGAAATGATACAGCCACTCTAGAAAGCAGTTTGGTAATTCGTTTAAAAAAACAAACAAACATGCAATTACCACATAACCCATCAATTGCAGTCCTGAACATCTACCCCAGAGAAATGAAGATATGTTTACACAAAAGCTTGTACAGAATGTTTATGGGAGATGTAATAGCCCCAAACTGGAGATAACCCATGTCTGTCAATGAATGAAGAGTTAAACCGTGGCACATGTATACCATGGAATATTTTCCAATAGTAAAAAAGAACGAACTTTTTTACTATAAATGCAACAACCTGGGTGTATCTCCAGAGAATTATGCTGAGTGAAAAAAAGCCAAAAGTTTTCATACTGTATGATTCCATTTATATAACGTTCTTTAAATGATGAAGTTATAGAAATGGTGAACAGATTAGTAGTTTCCAATAGCCAGGGATAGGGGAGGGAGGAGTGGCTGTGACTATAAAAGAATCCTTGTGGTGATGAAAACGTCTTATATTTTGACTGTATCAATGTCAATATTCTGGTTGTGATATCAAACTATAGGTTTTGCAAGATGTTACCTTTGGGGGAAACTGGGTAAAGGATGCTTGGGACCTCCCTGTATTATTTCTTACAACATGCATGTAAATGTGTAATTAGCTCAAAATAAAAATTTAATTAGAAAATTACTGTTAGGCAATCAGAATATGTTCTGACCAGATATTGCCTGTTCACTACTACTTTGTGCCCCTTGATTTAGATAATAAAGTACAGTGAGGGTAGAGAGAGGGGTGAAGAAAATGTTGGGTGGGGGAGAAGATTTGTAGACTGGTGGATAGAAAGACGCCAGAACAGCCTGGGACATGATAAAAGTATAAAGAAAAAGAGGGTTTTTGTTAGTGATACATTTTGTGATGTATTGAGGGACCTTTCTTGTTTTCAAGAACTTCAGGGAAAGAAATTAACCAATGCATTTCTTTAACTGTGATATTGCAGTGGGACTAGCTTTATAAAGGTTATAAGTCAGTGTTGGGAGATCTTGTGGTTGTAGTTAGTCCTTGGAAGTATGTGTAAATAGAGTCAAGGAGAAATGGCTAAATGTACGTATCTAAAAACAGTGGACATTGCTTGCCTTGCAGACCCTTGCTATCCATTTTCTATTGACACGTAGTCATGGTTATTGGTACTTTTCCCTAGTAAGGAAAAACTTAGTTCTGAGGAGATCCCTGTTCCCCATCCTTTACAATTTGTACCCAGAATTCTAAGACAACAGTGCCCAGGGTACATAAGGAGACATTGTTACCTAGAGCTGGTTAGGTTGGATTGAGGTATTTGATAAGGTGCTGCAAGGCCTGGATCATCTCTCTGACCTAAGAGCCACTGCAGAAGCCGGGTGAGGGTACCCTCTCTCCATCTGCTTATCGTAGTTAATCTAGGTGTTCATGTGCCATTTAAAACACTCACTGCTGGTTCTGGGCAGAGAGTGAATGAGCTCAGGTGCAGGGAATTGAAAGGTAATGAGAATGATGAATCAAATTCCTTCCAGTAAAGGGTGCCACGTGCCAGACTCTGTCCTGGATAACCCTCCTACATGTGAATCAGGGACCATGCTCTGCCCTCAGGTGTCTGGTATATCTGAGAGTAGACATCTGTGCTTGGAGCAAACTGGGAGTGACTGGAGGCCAGTTCTGGCGTGGTGTCTTTGCTTCATCACCTGCTCTGACAAGGTTTGTTCACAGTCTCCTCTGGCCATGCTCATTTAGTTATGGAAAACAGGGTGAACATGAGTAATGGGAAATGCAGTTTGCTGCTGGGGCAAGATGGCCCCAGTGGTACGTGGTAAGCCTTCTGCACAGCCTAAAGCCCTGTGTGGTACCTAAAAAAGCCCTATGTGGTTTAAAACCAGTGTAGAGAAATACCTGGAGAGTAAATCACTGTGTTAGTCTCATATTCATGTCTAATTATCTCTAGCTATCTGACTTACCTTTTATCTAATCTAATTTAAAATAAACAGATAGGAATGAGTTGATGTGAGAAGATCTGAGCATAGAACTTTTAGGATTCCTTGATAAGATCTCTACAGTATGTGTAATAACCTGTTTTAGGGGACAAATCTTATCTACGATGTAAAATAAAATCCAGTAAGACATATGAACTTAAATCTGTCCACTTTGAGGTCAGTAGTTTTTGACTTCTATTCCTGACTCTGAAACTAAGTTAGTCTTTGGTGTTAATTTTCCTCACCAGTAAAATATGGATTATAATATCTACCTACCAGAGGCAGATAGGGTGGAAAATGATGCCTGGTGCATAGTAGGTGCTCAGCAAATGTTAATCCTTGCCTTTACCCAACTTCCCACCTGGAACAACTTTTATATCTTGATTTACAGTGTGCCCTGATAAAGAGTCTCTCTGAGTGGGGTCCATTTTCCCCAGTGGATATGTTATGGTTACATGGGATCTACATGGCAAAATGCCAGCTGGCTAAACGCAGTGCTTCCTCTGTGGTACAGAGGAAAGCGAAGTGGATTAGCAGTAAGGAGCTCTGGCTTCCAGCACATGTTCTGTGTATCTGGAAGTGCCGTCTGTCTTAAACCCAAACATTGGTTTATTGGAAGAGGACAGAATCACTGGGTGCCTAGAAGAGCAGGTGTTGAATGAACCAAGAGAGCTTTGGGAGACTAAGAGCAGGCCTCTGCCACTCTGCATATATTTGAGAATCATTTGCTTGTGACTCAGAATTGGGTGAAGACCATGTAATTTGTCGAGCCTGTGTCATGTGTTCATGCCTTGGCTGCTTGAGCATGGGAAAAGGGAGATTATCCCCAATGCTGCTTTCATAGCATACTATATGCAATAGGGATTTCCTCCAAGATGGGAGGGGGACAGAATGTCAGATAACCACTTGCCCAAATGACAGGTATCTATCTACTAAGCTCTGATGTTAATTAGCTGTGTGACTATGGGAAGTCATTTCACATTCTTGACCCTCATTTTATTTATCTGTAACATTAGAGTTCTCTACCACACCAGCACTTTTCAGCTTTTACCTCTAAAACAGTTGATCAGTTGTATCAGGTGAAATCTTATTTAGATACCCAAGATGTAAAGCATGCAAAAGTGGACCTGCTCTGGTTGGGGGAGCGGGTGAGGGTGGAAAGAGAGAACTTTGCTCAGCCTCCTCATCCCAATCCTCCATCCCCATGCCCTGCCACTGCCTTCCCAAGACTTGGAAGTTCCTGGGGTCCTTTAAGGATCCTCCAGGGTTCCCTGGAGCACCATTTGAAAACCGCTGGTTCTGCAGTTGCTCAGAGCTCTTTCAGATGTAACCTTTGGAGACTCATTAGCTCCTGGATTTAGAATGTCACTAATTTTACCTGTCTTTGTCAGTACCCACTCTTGGAGAGGTAGGTTAAGGCTGGTTATTTTGGTTTTGCATGTAGCAAGTTAGACAGTTTGATTAAACTTGATTTTTTCCCCTCATTTTCAAAAATATGAAACCAGGCCAATAAAATCCTGTGGAAATCCCTACATTTTTTTTGTTTAGTTGTCCCTGTCTATTAGGATGGTTGTCTCTTCATTGATTGGAGGAATCTGCTAAAAAACTGAGGAGAAATGTGTTTCAAGTAAAACGAGGACTTCCCCATAAAAGACACCATACTTTACATGTACCATATAGTTTTACTCACACAAAGGGAAAACAGTAGGAGGAAAGGGAGAACAATAAGAGGAAAGGAAAACAATCAAAATGCTAATAGGGGATACTTTTGGATAATGAAGTTAAGGGCAAGTTAGATTTTTTTTAACTTCTCTATTTTCTGAACATTAAGCAACACATGTGTACGTAACTCTCCTAATCATAAAGTTATTAAAAATGAACACATTTTCATTCAAAAGTAATTAAGTCAATTAAAAAGATTATTAAGTCAGCACAAAAATTGAAATTAATAGTGTTTAAAAATACCATTTTATTGACTGTAAACTCAATGAGCCAGTACAGATATCAATTTAAGAACCCACATTTCCTGAACTTATAAGCCCTCTTACCCCTTCGTAGGGTGAACGTGCCTCATTCTTCCAGGGACATAAGACAAGTGATTGGAAAATATTCTGTGTATGAGGTGGCTGGTGTCCATTCTGCATGGGAAAGGATGCATTCTTTTGTGTTTTTTTTGTTTTTTTTTTTTTTGTTTTTTTTTGGTACGCAGGCCTCTCACTGCTGTGGCCTCTCCTGTTGAGGAGCACAGGCTCCGGACGCGCAGGCTCAGCGGCCATGGCTCACGGGCCCAGCCGCTCCGCGGCATGTGGGATCTTCCCGGACCGGGGCATGAACCCGCGTCCCCTGCATCGGCAGGCGGACCCTCAACCACTGCGCCACCAGGGAAGCCCAGGATGCATTCTTTTGGATACTGATTGTCTGGGTCCATGCTGATATTTAGATCAGTGGCAGATTCAACTTAGACATTTAAGAATCAATCCCCTTATTTCCTAGTACCATATCCTAGACTGTCTCTTAAGGCCTAGAAGGTAGGATACTCTTTGTCCCTTCCAGTTACCGTAGTCTTGGCTAAATGACACCCACCAGGAGCTCTTGATAAATGCCGCGAGATCCCAAGGTCAAGAATAAGCCTTCAGAACTATCTGTGACAATCATTAAAACACACCGTGACTCGAACGCCTGTAAAAAATCAAGGAGGGGGTAGAGCAACTGAAGAAAACTTCTCTGCCTTTTATTCCTTTTTCTCCTCCGTAAGGCACTTTAAGGTAATTCGGTTTAACTGCACCAGCAAAATTTTTTAAAGTCCCATTTTCAGTATCTGTTTCCTTAAAGAGAGATGGGAGGATAATAGATGGAAAGATAGATGGGGGCAGACAGAAATGGCACAGTAGTCAGACAGATCTATATTCAGCTTATTATGTTTGATTTTCAGAGTTAATTGAGTGTTTTTTCTTAAAATTATCTTTTTTTTCCTTTTCCTCTCTTTGCTGTAACTTAAAAGGAGATAGACAAAGTTTGCTTTCCAGAGTTGTTCCACGGTCTCATTGGTCATTGCTTCAAACCCAGCACCAGATTAGTCACTGCAGTTGGCTTCATTGTGGCCCCTGTGATAAAGGCTCTTTGTGGCTGTAGGTGGAGGGAAGCATAGCAAGATGGGAGAATGTAGCCTAGAGCATCTCATCAGGAAATTAAAAGGCACATTATAGTTTTCCATATAGTTATATGGGCCTTTTAACGTCAGAGCCCATGTTTCTGCCTAGCACGACAATGCCTTATGTTTGCTTACAGAAAACTTTTGTGTTTGTCTTGTCTTATGTAATCTTCACTTACCTGCAAGTTAGAAATGGTTATTCTCATTTTATGGATGAATACACTGAAGGCTAGAATATATAAGTGACCAATATAGCAAAGCTAGCAGTGGCAGAGCCAGAACTCGAATCCTGGACTTTGGGTTCTAAAGACAGTGGTATGCTTCCTGTACCCCTTAGCCATGATGACTGGATTATATCTTATCTTGTTTTTGAGGTTCTCCGCCATGTTCACTCCCAATACCAATGCAGTACATTATGTATAATAAATGTTAATTAAATGGCATTTTCTTCTTTAAGTGCTTTCTAACTTAATACTGAAGGAAATAATGATTTACTTAGTTGGGAGAATGTCTTTCATCCTCATCAAAAAAGACATAACCAAATTATTTGTTTCATGAACTCCTTTTTAAGTTATGCTAGGAGTGACGTTTATGGGACAGAAGATGATCTTGATTATCTAATGGAAAAAACATTCAGCTAGAAGACCCCACATGACTTTGAAGTGACCTTAAGTAAGTGACTTAGCCTCTTGAAATCTCTTCTCCTTTACATAATGGGCTTGATAATACCTGCCCTTCATTCCTCAGGGGGTGGTTTAGAGGATCTCAAGTTATGGAAGTGATTGACCAACTATAAAGCCTTGGTTTCATGTGCAGCATGACTGATTGCTTGCAGGGACTGGGGCTCCTGGCTGAAACATGTGGCTTCTCTCCTGGGAATGAAGGCAATCAGTCTATGAGCAAAGAGTTCCTGGGCAATTCTTTGCCAGACTACTCTCTCTTGCCATCTTCTAGTCACATCCCTCCCTCTTCTCTGTACTCCCAGATCAGCTCTGACCCAATAAGGGCTCTTAAACAATGATGTGGAGAGTGCTGGTGAGCTGCTGCCTGCTTTATTGTGATATAAATGTTTACAATATAGTCTTATGTATTTTGTTACTGATATAAATTATTTGGCCAGTTGAGTAAAAAGCAGTCAACATATGGATGTCATAGCCAGAGCTGCATTCTTAGGTCAGTTGATAGTTATGCGATGTGGGTGAAGTAGAAGGTTTTTAAGACTTTTTTTTGTGTGTGTGGGGGGTACATGGGCCTCACACTGTTGTGGCCTCTCCCGTTGTGGAGCACAGGCCTCGGACGCGCAGGCTCAGCGGCCATGGCTCACGGGCCCAGCCGCTCCCCGGCACGTGGGATCTTCCCGGACCGGGGCACGAACCCGTGTCCCCTGCATCAGCAGGCGGACTCTCAACCACTGCACCACCAGGGAAGCCCCGGTTTTTAAGACTTTTTGACCTGATGTTTGCAACATGATCTTTCCTCATCAAAGTATAATGGACTTGGGCTTCCCTGGTGGCGCAGTGGTTGAGAGTCCGCCTGCTGATGCAGGGGACACGGGTTCGTGCCCCGGTCCGGGAAGATCCCACGTGCCGGGGAGCGGCTGGGCCCGTGAGCCATGGCCGCTGAGCCTGCGCGTCCGAGGCCTGTGCTCCACAACGGGAGAGGCCACAACAGTGTGAGGCCCGCGTACCGCAAAAAAAAAAAAAAAAAAAAAAAAAAAAGTATAATGGACTCTCAAACCAGAGTTCACTCTAGTACCTTCCAAAGGGAAATGCCACTGATCTCTAATGATATCTGATACGTGTCATCCCAGGGCCAGATACTCTCCTGTACGACCTCTTCGAACAATTGACCAGGTATGGTAGATATTACAGTTGTTATTTTGCAAGTGAAGAAACGGATGCTCTGGTTAAATAATGTGCCTGAAATCACCTAGCTAGTAAGTGATTGAGCCAAGATTTAAACTTTGGGTTTCTGACTCCAAGTGTAGGGCTCTTTGGACCACATTTAGGCTTGTTGGGTATACACTAGCCACAGTGAAATAGAGCCCATGGAACTGCTGTGAATCATTGTGTTAGTCACAAGGAAGAAACCCATTTGTAACCAACGTTGTAACTGGTATTATAAATACATACTTGTGGCAAACACTTTTTTTCTTTTAATTTTATGTCGTAATTTTATGATGTTCTTTGAGGGGCAGAAATATTTGGTTTTTTATTTAGTAAAAACTATTGATTTTTTTCTTTTTATGATTTCTCCAGTTGCCATTTCTGTGTTCAGAAAAACTTCCCCAATTCAGCGATGAGATAAATATACCTTTGCATTTTCTTATTTTTTAAATTTAACTTTTTACTCTTTATAAAATTTCTGTTGGGCATAGGGTACTAAACTGAATTACTTCTTTTTGATTTCAAATTGCAAACTTTCCCAGCACAATTTCTTAAGTAATTCATCTTATCCCTTACTGATTTGTGGATTCCTGTATTACATAAGTTTTTAAATTTTCATATATGTTAGGCTCTCTACTGTGCTCAGTAATCTTTCAGCAATGCTTATACCAGTTTTACACTGTTCCAGTTGTTATAGCATTACAGTTCAGACTAATACATGGTAGAGCATAATAAATCCTCTTTTATTATTCTTTATTTTTAGTCACACTGTTTAAAAAATGTAAGTGCCCATTGGACTTTACCAATAAGCATCTAGAGCAGGGGTTGTTAAACTATGGCCCACAATCCTTAAGTGGCCCACCACCTGTTTTTGTAAATAAAGTTTTATTAGAACACAGTCACACTCATTTGTGTCTATATTATATATATATATGTCATTGTGTATGTATTCTTTGCATCACAATGGCAGAGTAGAATAGATTTGACAGAGATTTTTATGAATCACAAAGCCTAAAATATCTACTATCTGGCCCTTTACAAAAAGGTAGCCAACCTCAGGTCTAGAAGATTTGGGATAGGAAGTAGAATAGGAAACCAGTGCCGCTAGGTCTAGGCCCCACTTCTTGGGACATGCTGCAGATTCCAAGTGAGACTTTGGCTCTATGCTCCAATGTATTGCATCTCTGTCTATTCTTCCTCAGTAAGGAGAAAGTTAAGATAGAGCTAACACTCTCTGTCTGCAGTTGGTCTTCCCATTAGCTTTACTGCTGTTTTGATAGAAAGCATTTCTTCCCAGTCTGACTTCTCTCTACAACCCTGGACACTTCTTCTGCTGGGGGTAGGGGGGTAATCAATACACAGTGTTAACCTAAACAAAATAATACAACTACATAAATTGACTGCTTGAAAGATCATTTCATAGCCAGTGAAGTGAGTATTTTATATCATCCACTGCTTTCATGATCTCCTGACATTTCCTCTCCACTTGCCCTGGGGCACAGATGCCCAGATGTTGCCCTCTCCACTTGCCCAGATGTTGACTTTACATCTGGATTAGCTGAGGGCTCAAGATAGGGGAGTCTGAGGCGCTTTGATGGGAGGAACAAGAAGTATGGGCTCATAAAAGGCAGTAAGAGTCTCTTGGAAGGTTAAGTCTTCAAGTGTGTAGGTATATCTAAGAGACCCTGCATGACCCTTCTCTGGGGCAGGTATGGGCCATGCGCTCATGGAGTGCTTGAGGGATGCTAAAGTGACACTTCCATGGAAAACTGAATAGTGATATCTCTACAAGGACAGACCATACCCCACAGCAAATACACAAGTCACTGTTTGGTTTATTTTTATGACAGTTTTGAAACTCTGGCTTGTCTCAGTGGGAAGTGCTAGTCTTCTCTGTGTGGTCTGGAATGGGCTTTTATGCACTCAGCAGTGGGCTATGAAGGATTGTTTTAGCTGGTCAGAGGTCCCTGAGAGGCTGACAGTAATGCCTAAAAAGTTGTGTGTGCACGCTTGCGTGCAAGTGCATGTGTGAGCCTGCATACACACACAGAAGAGAAAGAAAATTAAAAAGAGAAGGAAAAGTAAGCTTTTTAAAAGTCACGTGTATTTTCTGGTATAGTCTCAGAATGCTATAAAGAAAAAAACTGTGTTGGTACAGGTTCATGCAGAAATAACTATTTTCACAAGAACCAAGAACTAAAAATTTAAAAAAATATATTATTTTTCACCATCTCAGAATGGAAGGATGGGGTGTGGTTTTTCCAGCCTCAGGACATTTCCTTCCTTCAAACTTCCTTCAAACTGGGCAAGGATTGATTAAATAGGGATGTGACATCTCCTCTGCTGAATGGTAGAAATCAAGGCGATGGGGAAGTCAAGAGGAAGGAAAGAAATTTGAATGTAAATAAAGAGGGAAGAGAGACCAATGAGAATGGGAATAGGAACAGAAGTGTTGCAGAGACCAACTGATGAGAAATGTGGTTTGATGATAATCTTTCAAGAGAATTTTGTCTTACAAAAAGTCACTGACTGAGAAATATGTCAAGGTGTGCAGCAGAGACTGAGCATAGGTTAGCTATCCAGAGCTCCACGGTGGTGATGATAGAGGTTTGGCTTTGTTGAATATCTGTGCTCAATGTTGTATATGTACTCTTAACTCTGCCATCAACTGATATTGCAATGCATGCGCACTCCTCAGATATCGTAAACCCTAAGAGTTGATAAGAGCTCAGCGACGAACCTGCCACCCAGTGTAGAAATTTCATCCCATGAGATTTCTGACAGAACGGAATTATCGAATTCGTAGATCTTGAAAGAAGCTTAAACCCTAAAGTAGCGGCTAAGATTGTGGGCTTTAGGAAGTCAGAGGGTCTAGATTTGAATCTGTGTTGCCCTATATCTCGGCTGTGTCCTTGAGAAGGTTAGTTCAACCCTCTAAGCCTAAAACAGCCTATAACATATGGATGAGAATAACATCTACCATTTTGGAATGTGATGAGGATTAAGTGAAATGGTATAAATTGCTTAACATAATGCTCCACACATGGCAAATGCTCAGTAAATGTTATGTATTATTAATTTATTATCATCATCTTTACTATTATTTTAGATTATCTACTATTATTATCTTTTGTATTCTCTTCATTTTAGAAACAAGGATCACTCTGGAGAAAGTAGTCACCTCCAGTAGTGGATTGCAGCAAGATGACCTTGAATCTAGAGAAGTCCAGTAAAAGTGTTTCATGCTGGTGTTAAAACTTTGAAAGTTGGTTGGGTGTATTTCAGATACTATCTCCTTCTTCAGACCAAAAGGGCATCACATAGAATAAAAGAATAATATTTTGCTAAATATGGTACCCCAGGCTTTGAACTAAAAAAAAAGGGGTGATTTACTTTTGGGAAGAGTGAGGCTAAATATTAAAGCAACTTTATTTATTGAAAGAATAATTGTAATTCCTAGAGTGCTGTAAAGTGGGTAAAAGGAGGAGAGATTCAATTGGCTTTATCTTTGAGAATCTGTGGCCTGGTGATGAGTTAGAAGAGAGAAAGTTCTGCTTCTCAGAGCCCTAGGTTTTTCATTAATCTACTAAAAAAGAGAAAACCCTTCTTTAATGAGTATGCCTTGTAAACAGGAGCAAGGCTCATTTTACATCCAGAAGGTTCCAGAGAAAAGACCTAACCTGCAAAATAATCAGAGAATATATGGAACTTTCCCCCCACATCTTTAAAATAAAACTTTTTATTTTGAGATAATTGTATACTCACATGCAGTTATGAGAGATAATACAGAGAGATCTGAGTATCCTTTACATAGTTCCCCCCTATAGTAATATCTTGCAAACCTATTGTTTGATACCACAACCAGGATGTTGATTTCGCTGTAGTCAAGATACAGAATATTTTACAAGATACAGAATATTTATACGTCTTTGCAGAGCCCTATATCCTGAAGTTTTTCTCTTCTGTTATTTTTCTAAAAAAATTTATACTTTTACATTTCACTTTTAAGTCCATGATGCACTTTGAGATAATTTTTGTATAAAGAATGAGACAAGTTGAGGTTCAGTTTTTGCCTGAACATACGGATGTACAATTTTTCAGCACCATGTTTTGAAAAGTCTATTTTTCCTCCATTGAGTTGCGTTTGTACCTTTGTCAAAAATCAGTTGAGCATATTTGTGTAGGTCTATTTGTGCATTCTCTGTTCTGCTCCATTGGTCTGTAAGTCTGTCCCTCCACCAATACCATACAGTGTTGATTACTATACCTATGTAAGTTTTGAAATTGGACAGACTGATTCCTCCCACTTCATTCTTCTTTTTCAATATTCTTTTAGCTATTCTAGTTCCTTTTCTGTTCCATATAAATTTAAAATAATCTTGATTATATCTACAAAAAAAATCTCACTGGGATTTTGACAGAAGTCATGTTAAACCTGTATATCAACTTGGGAGAATTGAAATCTTTACTATGTTAGGTTTTCTAATACCTGAACATGATATGTCTCTTATTATTTTTTTCATTAGTATTGTATAGTTTTCAGTGTATAAGTCCTGTTAGATTTATATCAAGTACTTAATTTTTTGAGCAATTGTAAATGATGTTATCTTTAAAATTTTCATGTCCACGTGTTCATTGTTAGTACATAGAAATACAATAGATTTTTTAAAGATTTTTTTGATGTGGACCATTTTTAAAGTCTTTATTGAATTTGTTACAGTATTGCTTCTGTTTTATGTTTTGGTTTTTTGGCTGTGAGTTAGGTGGGATCTTAGCTCCCTGATCAGGGATCAAACCTGCACCCCCTTCATTGGAAGGCAAAGTCTTAACCACTGGACCCCCAGGGAAGTCCCATAATAGATTTTTGTATGTTTATCTTGTGTCCTGTGACCTTGCTGAACTCACATATTAGTTCTAGGGGTGTGTGTGTGTGTGTGTGTGTGTATATTCCTTGGGATTTTCTACATAGAAAATCATGTCATCTACAGATAGGGACAGTTTTATTTCTTCCTTCAATTCTGTATGCATTCTTTTCTTGCTTTATTTCACTGGCAAGAATTTTCAACACCATGTTGAATAAGAATGATGACACATCCTTGCCTTGTTCCTGATCTTCAGGGGAAAGCATTCAGTCATCCACCGTTGTTTACTGTAGGCTTTTTCTAGATGTTCTCTATCAAGATAAGGAAGTTCCCTTCTATTCAAATTTTTCTGAGAGTTTAAAAAAAATCATGAATGTTGTTAAATTTTTTCAAATGCTTTTTCTGCATCTGTTGATATGATAGTGTGATTTTTCTTTGTGAGCCTGGGAACATGGTGGATTACACTGATACATTTTTTGAATATTGAACCAACCTCATATCCTTGGAATAAACCCCAGTTGGTCATGGTTTATAGTTCTATGTATGTATTGATAAATTCTATTTGCTAATATTTTGTTAAGGATTTTTGTGTCTGAGTTCATGAAGGGTATTGATCTGCAGTTTTCTTTTTTGTACTGTCTTTGTCTCATTTTGGTATCAGAATAATGCCAGCTTCATAAAATGAATTGGAATGTTCCCTTCTCCTCTGTTTCAAGAAGGTATTATAGAGAATTAGTGTTAATTATTTAAATTTTGGTAGGATTTTCTAGTGCAGCCCTCTGGGCCTAGAGATTTCATTTTGGGGAGTATTTTAATTATTGATTCAATTTCATTGATAGTTTAGTGACTATTTAAATTATCTATTTCATACTGGATGATTTGTGGTAGCTAGTGTTTTTTGAGGAAATGGTCCATTTCATTTACATTGTCAACTTTATGTATGTAGAATTGTTTTTAGTATTCTTTTATTATTCTTTTGATGTCTGAAGGTTTACAGTGACATCTCATGTTTCATTTGTAATATTGATAGTTTGTGTCTTCTCTCTTTTTTCTCTGTTAGCCTCGGCAAGAGGTTTTTCCAATTTTATTGATCTATTCAAGGAACCATCTCTATTTCATTGGTTTCTACAGTGTTTTTTTGTTTTCATTTTTATTAGTTTTTACTCTTCTTTCTTCTCCTTGCTTTGGATTTATTTTGCTCTTTTTCTAGATTCTTGAGGTATGAGCTTAGATGATTGATCTGAGACTTTTCCTCTTTTCTATATATGCAGTTAGTGCTAAAAATTTCTTTCTCAGTACTGCTTTAAGTCTGTCCCACAAATTTTAATATGTTGTATTTTTATTTTCCTTCAGTTTAACGTATTATTTGATTTTTCTCAGATTCCTTTTATTACTTGTGTATGATTTAGAAGGGTCCTGTTTAGTTTATAACTGTTTGGAGAATTTCCTGTTACTTTTTTGTTAATTCTCTCTAGTTTGTTTCCATTTTGGTTGGCACATGCACTCTGTATGATTTCAAGTCTTTTAATTTTGTCAAGGTAAGTTTTATGGCCCAGGATGTGGGCTGTTTTGGATGTGGGCTTTCCATGGATACTTGAAAGTAATGTGTATTCTTCTTCTGTTGGGGGGAGTGTTCTATAAATGTCAGTTAGATACTGTTGGTTGATGGTGTTGTTCAGTTCTTCTGTATTCTGTGATTTTCTACTTTACTTGTTCTATCAGTTGAAGAGAGAGGGGTATGTAGTTTTCAAATATAATTGGATTGGCCTACTTCTCCTTTCAGTTTTTACAATTTTTGCTTCACATATTTTGCAGCTCTGTTGTTTGGTACAGTCACACATAGGCTTATGTATTCTTGGTAAATTGATCCTTTTTTCATTATACGGTAATCTTTTCTGTATATGGTAATTTTTGTCTTGAAGTCTAATTTATGTGATATTAATAAAGCCACTCCTACTTTTTTAAAAGTTAATTTCTGCATGATGTATGTTTTCCATCATTTTACTTTCATCCTGTCTATATCATTATACTGGAAATGAGTTTCTTTTAGGCAGCATTTAGTTGAGTCATGTTTTCAATCCATCCTGCCATTCTCTGTCTTTTAGTTCATATATTTAGGCCTTTTATATTTATTGTCATTATTCATATGTTAGGGCATAAGTTTACCACTTTTTTTTGTTTGCTCTCTCGGTTTCTTTATTCCTCTTTTCTTTTCTCTGCATTCCTGTTGCTTACTTGAGTTTTCTTCTTTAGATTTAGTGTTTTGATTTATCTATAGTGCTTTATGTGTACTTCTTTGTGTAGCTTTTTTTAGTGTTTGCTCTACATATTTCACACATACACATACATATACAAAATCACAGTGTACTTGTATCATCATTTTAACAGTTTGTGTGAAATCTCATATAAACCTCCCTTTATGTCTTTTTTACCCATTTATAGTATAACATTAAATAATTTCTCTACATGCATTTAGAACCACATCAGACAGTGTAGTAGTTTTTCCTTCAATTGTCAGACATAATTTAGAAGAATCAAGGGGAGATGAAAAGTCTACTTTATTTACCCGTATTTTTGCCTATTGGGTTGTTCCTTCCTTCCTGATGTTTTAAGATTCTTTCTTTTGTCATTTCCTCCATTTAGAGAACTTCCATTAGCCATTATTTTAAGGTAGAGGAGCTGGCAACAAATTCTTTCAATTTTCTTTCATTTGAAAATATCTTGATTTCCTCTAACTCCTGAAGGACATGTTTACTAGATGAAAATTCTAGGTAGACAGTTGTTTTCAGCATTTGAAAAATGTTGTGTCACTTCCTTCTGGCTTCTGTGGTTTCTGATGAGAAATCCACTGTCATTTAAATTACTTTTCCATTATTGGTGAGATGTCATATTTCTCTGGCTGTTCTCAAGATTTTTTTCTTTGTCTTTAATTTTCGAAGTTTGGCTGTGATGTGTTGTCTTAATCAGCTTGGACTGCCATGACAAAATACCACAGACTAGGTGGCTTAAACAACAAAAATGAATTTTCTCACATTTCTGGAGGCTGGAAGTCTGGGATCAGGGTGCCTGTATAGTTGGGTTCTAGTGAGAGCTCTCTTCCTGACTTTCAGATGGCTGCTGCCTTCTTGCTATGTCCTCACATGGCAGAGACAGAGATCTCTCTCTTTCTTCCTCTTCTTATAGGCCAGTAATCCTACTGGATTAGGACCACACCCATATGAACTCATTTAACCTTAATTACCTCCTAAAAGTCCTATCTCCACATACAGTCACAATGGGGGTTAGAGCTTCAACATAGGAATTTGAGGGGCACAATTCAGTCTATTGTATATGTCATGGTGTGGATTTTTTTTTTGGATTTAATCTGCTAGCAGTTCATTCATCTTCTTGAATCTGTAGGATGATATCTTTTACCACATTTAGGAAGTTTTAAGTCATTACTTCTTTGACTTTTTTTTCAGCCGTGCCTCCTTTCCCCTCTTCTTCTGGGACTTCAATAACATAATAAATGTTACATCTTTTGTTATAGTCCACAGGTCCCTGTGGCTCTGCTCATTATTTTTCTATCTCTTTTCTCTCTTTTGCTCAGATTAAGTAATTTCTTTTGTTCTGTCTCCCACTTCACTGATTTTTTTCCCTCTGTGTCCTGCATTCTACTGTTGTGCCATCCACTGAGCTTTTCATTTGGTTACTGTGGTTTTCAGTTCTAAAATGTCCATTTTGTTCTTATTTATACTGTCTTTTATTGTTTGTTTTGGTTTTTTTTGCAGTACTTGGGCCTCTCACTGTTGTGGCCTCTCCCGTTGCGGAGCACAGGCTCCGGACGTACAGGCTCAGCAACCATGGCTCACGGGCCCAGCCGCTCCGCGACATGTGGGATCCTCCCGGACCGGGGCACGAACCCGCGTCCCCTGCATCGGCAGGCAGACCCTCAACCACTGGACCACCAGGGAAGCCCTATACTGTCCTTTTATTTGCTGATACTTTAATTTCTTTTTTGAGACTTTATTTTTTCATTTGTTTTAAGTGTGTTGATAATTGCTCATCGAAGCACTTTTATGATAGCCACTTAAAAATCTTTGTCAGAGAATTCTAACATCTCTGTCATCTCACTGTTGGCCTCTACTGATGTCTCCTTTCATTCAGTTTGAGATTGTCTTGGTTCTTGCTATTACTCCTAATCTTCAACTGAAATCTGAGCATTTTGTTAGTATGTTATGAGACTCTATATCTTACTTAAACTTTCTGATTTACCTGGCTGTGTCTGACACTGTTCTGTTAGGGAATGGTGTGGGGAGCCACCCCCTTACCACTCAATCCAGGTGGAAGTGTAGGTTCTCCACTCACCGTTGGTACCTGAAGGGGCTTGTTACTCTTGAGAAGGGTTTGGAGACCCGACTCCCTGCTAGCCTCCACTGAGACCAAGATGATAGTGGAGGAGTTGCTTCCTTACTGCAAGATGGTGGTAAAAGACCTCCTCTGACACAAGCCCGGAGGGCATGGAGAGTGGTTGCTTATTACTGTAAAAAAAATTCAGGCTCCACATGTGGTGCTCACTTGACACCATGAAGATGGGGGATTTTGTTACTGCATGGCAGAGATGAAAGTTCTGGCAACCACTTGGCCTTTTCTGACACCACCCGGATGGGCAAGTTGGGATGCCTCATTATAGCCTGGCAAGGGTGGAGGTTTAGATTCCCCACCTGCTCTTTGCCGATCTGGGTAAGTGAAACCACTCTTTTTTCTTATGGTGTTTGGCTGGAGTACAGCAATTACTTTGTCAAAGTTTTCTGCCTTCCTAGACCTTTCCTGGTTCTTTGGCTTGATGGGGCTCTTTTTTTCATTTGCACCCTATGGTATTTCTATGTCCAGTTTCACCAGTAGCTAAGTCTGAGATATATGAGACAGAAAGAAAACTCAAGGAACTCACTGATAGGTCATTCTTTAGGTCCCGAGGTCCCTACTCAGTCTCCCTTCTCTCTACCATTCAGTCTGTTTATGCTTATTTTACATATCACGTCTAGGGTTTTTAGTTGTACTTGATAGAAGGAATAGGAACAGAGATGTCTACTCCGTCTTCTGTGAACTGGAGGTCTGGAAGTCTGTGCATTTGTTTTGAAAACAGCAAAGCACTTGATAAATGTATGATAACTGAGGGACCATTTGATGGTCAGTTATAGGCTGACTCTCAAGGGACTCAGGGTAAGGCTCCCAGGGAGCTCTCTGAGGTACTGGACTCTCCTTAGTCTCTGGCCCAGTGGAGGAGAATTTTCCATCTCTCTGTTTTACTGCTTCTAATTGCCTTAAACCTTTCTTCTGTTTTCACTTATTTTGGTACCAAATTCTAACTACTCTGTCCTGCTCTATCACACTCAACTTTTAACTGCTGCCTTGTGAACCCATGCTTAACTGGGCCTTAATAACTGGGTATATATTGCCTATTTTTGATAATAATTTGTATTTGCTATCACTGTAGCCATACCCTTCTTTTACTAGATCCTTGGAAATTCACAGCACTGTCATGGTCTTTAATTGCTTTTGTCAGTTACCTCTAGCCATTGACTTGCCCATTTGTGGAACAAGTCCTCTGGACAAATGCAAAACAGAAGAGAAGCCCTTCCCTCAAGATGCTAATAGTTTCAGAGGGAAACTAGAATTAATTACAACTAGAGGAAATTTTCTGGTGCCTTTCATCTACCCTACATTCATTGTTTTCTTTTACTTTTAAGGGAACAGAAAATAAAATAAATAATTGGCTATATTGAGTTTTGTTCTCTTCCTTTTCCCTCAGTTTTGAGTATTTGCAGAGAAATAACTGCAAAACGTTTTCCTTTATTCTACTAAGAATATTAAAAGGGAAATGATGTGGCCATGGTAGAAAAGATATTTTTCTTAAGAGAAAATTCTCTCAGAAATAGAAGAAATATAGCAGTCTCTTATTATGAGTTGACCCTGGAGAC
Source organism: Tursiops truncatus (assembly GCF_011762595.2). Lineage (NCBI taxonomy): Eukaryota > Metazoa > Chordata > Mammalia > Artiodactyla > Delphinidae > Tursiops > Tursiops truncatus. Next base: position 24,750,491 of record NC_047035.1, on the reverse strand, counting down.
AAGAAGTAGTAGGTTATTCCTTCCATCCATTCCATTCCTAATGCAATAGGTAAGAGACAGAAAGGTTACATCTGAAAATTTCCCTGACCTCTAAAGAAAGTTTTCGCTTCTTCCTATGTCTGATAGTAATTTTACTGGTTGTGTTTTTAGGACCTAACATCCTCCTCCACCAAAGGGGCAACAGTTTTCCCTTCTTGAACTTCATGAGAATCTTTTACAGAAATTTTACCTAGCTGTCAGTCTATTAACCCTCAAGTACTTAGTTTATTTCATGGGATTACTTTTAATGCCTTGGCCAGATCAAACTAGTGAGTTTGGGAGCCTGGATTTGATCCCAGGTTAGCTGGATTCCAAAGCACACAACTTTAAAGCATTATTGTGCTCTTTAAAATGGTGTTTCAGTCTCCCTGCACGTAGTGAGTGATGAATCTCTGAATGGCTGATGAACTGTTCTGAACAGTATACATCGTGTGCTGTGTGTCACTGACCTGGTAAGGGTCTATGCGTGCTCCTCTGTATATTGATAAGATGAGGAAAATGATACTTTCTATCTGCCCTGAGGATGTTATGAGTATTAAACATCTCTGAAGAAAAGTTCTACAAGCATACCTTTATCATTTGATAACAAGAAAAGTCTGAATTGGTGAAAAGTCAGAATAAGTGATTACTTAAAATTTTTAAAAATCACATTCAAGAACATTCAGTAAAGAGAACAATGATATATTAAGTGGATCTATGTTTTTTTAAAAATTGAGTTTGTGATAATTCTTAGGAAATTTATATTTACATGAATTATAAGCAAGAAGGTGCTACCCAAGTGCATAACAGCAGTTTGTTCTTTTAAGAAACTTGGTCATTCTCTCTGAGACCTCAAGCATATGATGATATTCCTTCACAAACCCTTTTATATAGCAGAGGAGTAACCTGAAGGTGAGGTACACATAAATGGTCATAGATTTCAGATATGAAAGATATAAATGATTTAGGGTTTACTCTGAGCGCCTCCTCAACGTGGTAGAACAGAGCAGTATTCTGAAGTTGGATGGATCTGACTTCTGATCACGTGACCATGAGCAGGTTACTAAGCATCTCCACCACCAGGAATTCTCATTTCTAAAATGGGGAGAATACCAGGTACACAGATCTCATAAAATTGTTGGGATATTGAATGAGATAATGCATGAAAAGTGCTATGAACAGTACTCGCAGCATAACAAAGGCCAACTGCTTCTATTATTAATGTTGTTGTTAACGCTATTAATAAGAAGTAATAAAGATGATGCTCTTTCCCTCCGAGAGGTTTAGGTAACAATTGAGTCTATATTTGTTAGCAACACAAGATGACCAATCCATGTATAGCATCCTACCCCCTCATTTCTGCTTCTTGTCTAAAGTAGGAGCAAGGAAATGACAGATTCAATCTAAAATATTCTTGGGTGGCTCAGCTAACCCTGGGATTAGGACTGCTGCCTCACAGGTCTGAAACAAGAGGATTTCAAGACCCTTGCATTTATTCCAGAGTATTCCAGATGTTTGTAGCTACCTTGAAACTCTGAACCAGCCAGTAGGAAGAAGGGGCCCCGGGGAACTGTTTGCTGTAGGAAGAAAGCTGGCTTTTGTGCTGACTTCTTTTCTGCTCACAGCAATGGCAACTCCACTTCATAATATCCTCTCTAGTCATGCATTCTGATCAAAGTAGTTATTTAAAGGTTGTTGCTAATAAGAGAGTAGATACCCCCGGTATTTCCCAGAACAGAGCTCGCATTCTGGGAATCTTGGGTCCACGTGACTTCCTGAGTAGGTGATTCACACTGAGCAAGGAGATAGGTTCGGCATGACACAGTCTGCAGATGCAAAGAAATCCCCGGACAGAGGATGAGGCTGCTGAGTGTCCCCTTTGCTGGCTGAAGCTCCCAGTGTATGCACAAAACACCCCATCCCAGGCCCCAGATGTGTGCAGGTTTCTAATTGCCAGCGCTTTACTAAGATTTGAAGGGTGAGAGAGTTGCAGAATCACGAGCACCGAGGGCGGTGTTAGGAAGGCAGCTTCCTGCACACTGTTGTAGGTGTTCGTGAGATTATCAATTGCTCCGGGAGAGACAGGACTGGAGGGCTTAGGGAATGTGGTGGTCCCCCTCTTCGTGGTTTCTGCTCCCTGAGCTGGTGCTTTCCTAGAGAAATGTACCCTGTACTTCCATTTCTGCAGTGAAATTAACTCGAGCTTGGCAGGTAAGTCTTTCAGGTCACCTTTAAAAAAAAAAAAAGGTGTGAGAGCTGTGGTGGGGTGTGCCGCACCCCGTTCGCTTACAGCAGGCACATTTTATCGGCGCAGAAGTGGTATTTGGAAGCTTAAATGTGGAGCAGAGCTTTGCATCAGCCAGATGAACTACGTGGCCCTGGGGGAAGAGGTAGGGGCACGAACAAAAGGAAGGGAAGGGGACTCGGGCATTTTCTTCCGTTTTGCTTGGAAATTTTATCTCCAGGCTGATGCCTAGCTCCAGGACAGGGTCTTTGGCATGAGATATAGCTGTGATGTTCCCTATTTTTCTCTCTTTTTTTTTTCTTTTGTGTTTTTTTCCTGCTTGTCTAGTTACCACTGCATGGGAGCAGGCAGACAGAAGCAGGGTTGCATGCTGTCAGTACAGGCTGAAGAAGTCAGTAAGCAGCCAGACAGGGAGTGAAATGGGAGGGGGCAGCTCTAGATTTCTTAGGTTATTTCTTGTGAGTTTTTCAGAACTCGTGTGATTCAGGCTTGTCAGATGCTATTTTGAGCTGGGCTGAGGCAAACACGTTCCCTTGGTGCACCAGATGTTGCCTGCAGCCTCCCAGTTTCCAGAGGCACCTGGGTTGACTTTCCTGGGGGCAAGGGAATGTCCAGGCAAGGGATATGAATGAGGGACTGGGAAATTACAATGGGGAAGGGAAATGTGCTATTGCTCTGGAGTTCAGTAGAAATCGTAATACGACTCTGGAGATAATTATTAGGATGGCAGTGATTGGCTTGAGGGAATGAGGAACTGTGCCTCGTTCAGTTCACTGTGTGGATCAGAGTGAATGCTTAGTAAATGCATGTTGATTGAATATTAGTACCAAAATGTGTACTTTTTGGGTGAGCTCAGGTTCATATGCTGGGTTATCCTTGAATGTCAAGGTGGAGTAATAAGAAAAGCTAATCCTAATTGGAGGGTAAATTATGAAGAAGAGATGAGTTCTGCTGAATAGTAGAGTAATGTCCTCAAGTGGAAGCATTGGACAGGGAGACGCAAATACAGAGCTTGCCTATCTATCTGTCTGTCTGTCTATGTCTATTTTTCTATCTATCTATCTATCCATTCATTTCTCTCTCTCATTTATTAACCACCTGGTTCCAGGAGAATTTCAGGTAGCTTATAAGACAGACTTAATGCAGATTAGCATCATTAGAGATTAAAAACGACAAAAGATAAGCCTTCATCCAGAGGTCGATCTTCTGTGGTTCTGCAGTGACATGGCCTACAGATGACTGAAATGTAAGAGTAACTGTAATTCTTGATTTAAGCATTTATTTCAACTTCATCTTCCACCAACCTCATTCCAGATACTGCAAACATGGAGGAAAGTAGACAGACGCTTGGCCCTCCTCTCAGCAAAAGGCAGGTAACAGTGGCACAGGTGATTGAGTCATACATGGAGGGCTGGTTGCACATATGCCCTCGGGAGGTGACAAAGCACATAGTTGGGTGTGCTTCTCCACTCTTTAACCCGGGCTGCTCTTTTCTAGCCACATGGTGCTTTGCTTACTTTTTCTCCCCATATTTGAAACTGAAACGGGAAAAGTATGGTCTGCGTTCCCATGGTCTCCCTGCTTAATATAATACTCTATTCTTTTCTCAGCTACTAAAATATTCTATTATCACTGACCACTTCCTCCTCTGCTCAGTGTTTTTGTCACTGGCTGCAGTTTACATAAAACGACACAGGCTTGTCAGCTTGAATTGCTTTGAGTGTGAGTGCTGTGGACGGGGAGGGGATTCCGGGTGCGCTGATGAATTCCCGCAGCTGCCAGGGCTGGGAGCCTGCCTGGGAGCCAAGTGGATTGTGGACAGATGCTTTACATGCTGGGTCGACTTGGCTCAGTTCATATTCCCAGGTTCCGACCTGGAGCTGGGGGAGGGACACGTTCATTCACTCGGCCTGCACAGAAGTAGTGACTTAGCATCTGCTATGTGTAGGGCATAGAGTCCTTGTGCACTTGAGAGTCAACTGCAGGGGTCCCTTACCCCACGAAGTCTACTCTGTTGCCTATGTAGGAGATGCTGTTCCATTGTCTCATTTATTTATCTTGGGAGGGAAAAGAGTTTTTTCCCGTTTCATGAATGAGGGAACTGAGACATGTTTTAAGCACCTTGCCTAAGATCGCACAGCTAGTGAATAGATGAATCATAATTGAAACTCTGTTTACTTTGAAGTATGGGTTTGTTTCAACAACACCACACATTGTAAGGAAAGACACCTTCAGAAAAGACTCTTTTATAAGACACGTTAAGGGTTGAAAAGTTTGCTGAGGGAGGGCCCATAGAGGAGTAGAAATTAAGGTGGGCCTTGAGCAGATGCCAAAGAAGCTCAGTCCAAACTGGCTTAAACAAAAAGGAGGGTTTATTGGCTCACGTACCGGAGAAGATGTCACCAAGGTCTGGATTTCCTCCAGTGTGTTCTCGTCTTCTGTGTTGGCTTTATCCTCAGGATCTGCCCACTGACTTCTAGACTCTCCCACCCAGTAGCAGTAGCCCCCTTCCCTCCTGGCAGTGGGATGATTGCAGGAGTTGAAGGCCCCCAGACAGTTCCTGAGCTCACTTTCTCTCATTGGACCCAACTGTGGCCAGGGGGAGACAAATAAATGAAATGGGCCGTTCAGCACTTTCCCCCAGAGCGCATAAGTGAGACTAGCAGAGAGGCACGTTCCCCAGAGGAAAGTGAGGGTGGGAGCAGGGGAGACGGATGCTTGGTGGCCTACCAGCATCCCCTAGCAGAGGACTTAGAGAGGCAAGGGGAGCAGAAATACTCACAGCAGGAGCAGTGGTGGCACCTAGGGGTGGGTGGGTCTGGGTCAGGAGTCAGGATACCAGTTCTGCAACTCTGCCTTTGCCAGCTGTGACTTCTTACCAGTGCCATCTGACCATTGAACCGCCGTGTTGCACTTGATAACTCCCTCTTGAACTCTAGTGGGCGGGGGATGGGGGGATGGGTCTTAGAATAATGAGGCATAAATAAGTATATCCAGTAGGGTGGATCATATCAGTGTAAATGGGTGGTGGTCCTTCCCCTGGTTGCTCCTCAGATTCTCTGTCTCTGCTCTGGGGCTGCACAAACCCTGCACCATAAGGGTCCATTGATGTTGGTTCCTGGCCACACCCTCCAGTGTAAGTTGGGTCTTCTAGGTCACCGTCTGCTCAGGGCTAAAGCAGCCTGTAAGGAGACAGAGAGAGGGTCTCAGGGATTGGAAGCCTGTTGAATGGTCCTAGGAGGATGCAACACTTGTTGTTTCACCAACCCTCTATTAACCAACGCGTAGGTTTGTTCAAGGGGCTTATGCATCTGGGGGTTTATGCTGAAGTCTTGAGGAGGAAGCTCAGTGTTTGGTCCATCAAACCATAGAGCTCGTGTGTTTTTTTCTTTCTCAGAGAAGCTTCATGGGTAATGGGAAAGAATGCTGTCCTAGGAGGAATCAGGAGACATAAGCTTGGTCTGTATCTACTGGTCCTCATTTGACTTTTTTTTTTTACAAATTACTTTAATTTCTGAGCCTTATCTGTAAAGTGGGGGTGAGAGTTCCTTCCAGGTTTGTGAGGATCAAACAAGAAAGTAGGCAACAGCATGCCTGACTGCTAGTAAGCCCCCAACAGAGTTTTTCTTCTCTTCCTTCCTCAGATAGAATTATTTTACATTCAGGCTTTGTTATCCTACTAGAGAAACCCAGGTTATGCTTTGGAAGGCCATTCCTGCCTGTGTTTGAGTCAAACTAGATTTAGCAGGTGCAAAGGGCTGCAGAAGGGACTTGACGGTTGATGGAATGACAGCCAGGATTCTGACGGGCATCAGGAGTCCTGAGTGTTGACTCTGAGTGCCACACTGCAGTCATCCTCTGAGCTTCCTCCACCCGTGCTTTGTTCCCTTGTAAATGGTGCCACCCCACACCCAGTTACGCTTGGGAATCATCCTAGCTTCCATGTCTTTGCCTCTTTTTTTCTGCTGCTTAGCCTCTCCGTTCTGCCTTTACACATCCCATCAGTCAGCGAAGTCCTATTGATTTTATAACCAAATCCCGCTTAAACCCACACCATCCTGTTCATCCCTGTTGTTCCAATGCTGCCTCATTCCTCACTGGACTCTTACAATTGCTGCCTTGCCGTACATGGCATAAAGAGGACTCAACAAATGGCTTTTGAATGAATGAGGAATGAGATAACGAGATAGGTAAAATGTAGTGAAACATTTAGACCCTGAGTTCCTAAACTTCTCCTGCTTGTAAGATAGGCATCAGTCGGTATTTCTAGGAATATTTATGGGAAAGAACTAGGTCCTTCTGCCTCTAACCTACCATGTGTCTGAAGTCACGATTTCCCCCCATTTTATAGAGATATTTAACAAGTACACATCAGCCGAGGTGCTTGTTTCCGCAGGGAAGACCATCCCCGAGTCTTCCCACGTCTTGGGGGAGATACCCTCCCCTACCCCTCTGAGCTCTCATTTCACCATCCGCATGTAGCTGGGCTCTGGGAAACTTAATCTAAGGCTGTGCAATGCTAGAAGTGCTCACTTAACAGCTTGTCAGGGGGCAGAGGGAATTTACTTACCCAACTGAATTACCTGTTTATACTTCTGCTCTCCCAAGCATACCTCAGAACAAGAAGACAATAGAAGAAATTGTTAACACTGTACGGGACTTGTGGTCCACACCAAGAGAAATTCAGCCCATGAAAATGCTTGCTTTCTTTGGTGGGGAATCTCTTTCTCCATCAGAACCGCCTCCCTCCCCTCACTTGCCTTGCAACAGATTTTCTTTTACAGTATCTCTGCTCAAGGTTCTTTTCCTCCGAAAAAGCAGAAACACAGCTGACTGCTCACAACTCTTTACTGATTTGATGGCAGCCTAGGGACCGAAGAACAAGCCTGTTTTGTAGGTGCCTCCGAGGAGCTGACTTTAGGATGCTGCAAAAAAGACGAGTATCAGAAAATTCTCATGAGTGTGACAGTCCTCAAGGCAGGAAGAGTTCCTGGTGGGCCTCCCCTCTGCATGCTGGAGGAATGAAGAAACACGTTACACCATCGTCATAAGGCAGGTTGAGCATGGACATTTCTGGTGGAGCGGGACGGGGATTCCATCTCAGCCTGAGAGCTGTTCCTGAATGGCTGTCCCAACCAACTTGTCTGTTTCTCAGCTATTAATAGAAACTATCATTTAGACTAGCATTCAAACATTTGGCACCTGGGGTGGGAGAGGGCAGAGCCTAAGGGGGCAGAGGGCATTTGGGAATATTTGGGCTTGCTTCTTGATTTTCCCGAAGCCAGTTCTGGTCGTGAGGCTGAAGGGCCATGGGCAATAAAGTGGCACACAGACGGAGGGAGACTGTTGGGCAGGTGGACCTCAGTCTCTACTATTCTGACTAGACATTGTGACTGAGCGACCTTTTTTTTGACTTACGATACTCTATCAGGACTGTTTTGATTGTAAGTGACTGGGCCAACCCAAACTGCTTTAAGCCAAAAGGGAATTTTAGTGGAGTCCATAAAGAGAAAGTCTAGGACTTGTTCTGGATTGAGGTACAGCTTGACGCAGAGTCTCGTGTGACGGTGCCAGGTTTCATGTTCTCATCTTTCAGCTTCGTTCTGTTCTCCTCTTGCCTTACGATCACAGGATTAACGTAGCAGCTCCAAATCTCACTCCGCTTAGCTTCTGTCTGGGGGTGGGGGTGGGGTAACATAAGAGCTCCTTTTCTGAATAATCGGAGAAAGAATCCTGGGCTTTTCTTTTATTGACCCTACTAAGTTGCCTGCTTCTTCCTGGAGCAGTCACTGTGCCAAGAAAAAGAAGTTATACTGATTATCTTAGGCCAGTTGGTATAAGGGTGGAATGAGAGAGGGTAGCCAGTGAATCCTCAAGAAAATTCAGTTCACCCTGGACAAAGGTGATGACTTCTTCACTGGAAGCTTCTCACGTGATGACTTATATCTTAGGTCCTTCAGACAGTATTTTCTCTCCAGGGCTGGCAGCATCCAGGAGACCCACACCCTCTTATTCTCCTTCTTACCAATCAATATATGAAGTCTCAGCAGTTCCCAACGTGGCTCAGGGACATGGAGAATACGAAGGAATGGCTCAAGAGGCCATAATGCATAAATTGGCTGTTTCAGTGGCCCTGTAGTTCTTTCACTCCTGAGTCAGGGTTCTTATCTAGAGCAGAGGGACCCAGAACATCTTTGCTCCTACAGATGGTGTTGGGTGGGTCACAGCATATGAGGAGATATGTGGGTGGGAGTGGCTGATGTCAGGAGGGCTGAGTTGGAACATTGGATTCAAGTCAAGAGAAAAGCCCTGAGGTTTCAGTTGATGAAGAGAAACTTCCTGAACGGAAAGATGTGAATTTCTGGCAGCCTCTCTGTAAGGATGAAGAAAAAGAAACCAAACTCTGGAATGACTAAAACTCCAGTGGGGGCTTCCCTGGTGGTGCGGTGGTTGAGAGTCTGCCTGCCGATGCAGGGGACACGGGTTCGTGCCCCGGTCCGGGAAGATCCCACATGCCGCGGAGCGGCTGGGCCCGTGAGCCATGGCCGCTGAGCCTGCGCGTCCAGAGCCTGTGCTCCGCAATGGGAGAGGCCACAACAGTGAGAGGCCCGCGTACTGCAAAAAAAAAAAAAAAATCCATTGGCCACAGACTTGAGGCATATCCTATAGGGGCTACTAGGTGGAGAGGCAGGGCCTCGTGCGCTGAGTAGTACTGCTCAGTGATGTTCTTCCCTTGACCCTGGCAAAGGCAACTTGGTAGAGAACACTGACACTACTTACCTACGTGACTTTGGATAATTCACTTACTCTTATCAAGTCTAGCTTTCCTAATCTGTAAGTGGGGATAATAGAAATAGCTACTTCATCAAGAAATCGTAAAAACTGAATTAAATAATGTTATGTAAAGCCTGGCACAAGCTCAGCCCGTGGTAGAAAACGTAATATCAGTTTCAGCTTTTTCCTCCCTGTCTGTAAACTCTAATTTAGATACTCAACAACTTAGAAGTTTTTCCCTCAACTCAGTACATGACTTCATGACACTAAGCATGTCGATAATAAGTGACCAAAATTAACTTGTCGTTAATGTTTCTTTCTTTTTTTTGGATTTAGTATTTCTTGAGCAGTTGCACCAGACCACAGAAAAATGGAGGCTCAGTGGGCCCCACCCTTCCTGCAGCACAGTCATTGGATCAGAGCCACTTGTGTTGAGGAGTCCCTGCTCTGCCCCTGACTAGCTATGTCATCTTTGGAAGTAAACTGAATCTCTCACCTCAGAATTTTGCTCAGTAAAATTAGGATAATGATACTTGCCGGCAAAGTTACTGTGAGGATTTGAGACAATTCATGTGAAAGCCTGGCCTTGTTACAATTCTTTACATCGTTAGTGCCCATTCTGTGGGATTTTACGATTCAAAATGTTACTGCGTGGCAGTTGGTGGAAGGATATAGCCCAAGAGCACCCCATCTGGTGTTGGGGGAGCCCCCTAAAATGGCCATCCATAGACATTTCTGTAAAATCCAAGTCCACCAGAGCAGTTGTTCCTAACGTTCCCCTGTCCAAGCATGGGGCCAGGTTGGCTGCCAGGTTGTTTTTTTTCTAAGGGATGACCCTACTTTTCATGCTTCTGTGATTTACTTATAGAACAGATTACCACATTGGGTGAGAGGTTGGATTTCATGGCCCTCAAATGTCCTTTTCCAACTCCGAGATTCTGTGTGCCTATGATTTCACTTCCCTTTGGGAAATAACCCTTACAATGGCCGGTGGCGTGGCCTTAAGCAAGTTCCTTAACCCCTCTATGCCTCAATTTCTTAATTTTAGAATGGGGCTAATTCTCATCCCCACATCCTAGGCCGGTTGTGAGATTTAAACAGAACATGTATGTAATTGCTGAGCACAGAGTGGCAGGACTTCAGTGCTGCGCACAGATGGCCAGTTCTCTCCTCATGTGGGTTGTAGTAGGGTGACACTTCCTGGACCCCTTGCTGTAGGATGGGGCCATGTGACTAAGCCCAGCCAATGAGTAGTGGGTCGAAATGAGGTCCGTAACTTCTGGATCAGAGCATTTTATTGCCAGTGTGTGACTTCTGGCTCAGCCACCTTGACGTTTGGGGTGGTGGCTCTTTAGCGTGCCTGACCTCCTACCCTTGGCCGATGCAGTACGAGGGAGAATGACTTTTGGTGTATCGAGGGACTAAGATTTTGGAGGTGTTTTTCCTGCTGCATAACCTGGCCTCTAGGGCCCAAGACCATCGCTAGCATCACGGGCACTTGCTATGTGCCAGACACACGTTACTCCACACGTTATAATGATACCCTAGAAAGATGTATCATTATCATCCTCATATTCAGATGGGGAAACTAAGGTCAGAAATGTGAAGTAACTTGCCCAAGGTCACCCTGCTAGTAAGTGGTAGAGTGAGGATTTCCACCCACATTGTCTAACTTTAGAGCTCGTGCTCTCAGTCACTATTCTGCAGACTCCATAGACCAAGCCTGGGGTTTCCTGGTACGATCAGCCAATATTAATTCTGCCCTCCCTTTCTCTTGAACTGCATCCCCTGTAGTTCCATTTGGAAATGATTTCCTCTGTTGGCGTTTACTCTTCAGAGTGGTGGTGAGGCTGAGAAGTCAACAGGGTGGCCTGCTGTGGTTATCTAACTCTCACGTTGTCACAGGAAGTCTCTCATATTCTTTGCTTGACCACTTTTTGGTTTTTAACCTGTTACTTAAACCAAAATCTTTGGTATGGAGACAAGAAACTTCTTAAGAAGATGGAAGGCATTTTTCCCTATCTTTGCTTGAAGGCATTGAAGTGGTAATCTTGAGTCTTAGAAACACAGACTGAGACGGGGGTTCTTGTGTACGTGATATGTTATTAATGAAGTGCTTTTGGGAGAAACCTGTAAAGAAATGAGGGAGGCGGGATAGGGCGGGGAAAGAAGCTAAGCAAAGATGTAGTATAGGTGAAGTCTAGCTTCAGCCTGACTCCATGAGGGAGCTACGGTGTATGATTTGTACTATAAAGAGCTTGTTCTGCATTGAGGCAAGGGGACTGAGCCTTCATTCCCCTGAGTAGGTTGGTCACTGGCCTTGGTTGTAACCTCCCAGGTATCTCCAGGTGAGGTGGTTCCCATTGGCTAAAGGCAATCCTCCAAGAAGGATGCAGGTGTGAGCTAGTTACAGCCAACACCTTCAGCATTTTGGAGATGGGGGCACCTGCCAGGTAAAGGGATCTGGAAGATGTACCAAGAGCGTCTGCTACAGTTTGAGATCAGTGACTCATCCTTTCCAGATTTGTGCTTTTTCAGGGAGTGATAGGGTCAGGCTAAGGGGAGGCAGCAAAGTGTGTAACACAGCAGTGGAACGTGATCCCAGTGGGGCCTTATTACATGCTTTTTGTTGACATCCAAGAGTTGTGTCTGTGACTGTGAGGGCAAGGTGGTCAAAGACCTCTGTCCTGACCTTTGGACCTGGAACTGATACATGTCGCCTGTTACTTGAGAAAGTTTTCTCTTTACTTTCTACCTTTCTAAATGGGCAAGGTGGCTGCGAAAAATGTTTTGGCAACACTTGGGGTGTTTTCCTTCCGAGTGAAATAGGCAGCTTCAATCTGATAGGTCCAGAATCAGCAACTCAGACTAATAATATGAATACTAACACCAACACCGACACGATTTATTAAATGCCTGCTATGTGCCAGGGGCTTTAGTTGTATAACTGTTTTCTCTAATTCTCCCTATGACCCTCCAAGATAAGGAATAATAGGATCCTTTTTCTGGTCCAGACAATAAATATCAGGGAAGGTCAGCAATTTTTCCAGGGACACACTGTTAAAACAGTTTGCATGTAAGTAGTAAAGAAAATAAGTCATAGCATCAAAGAATGGAAGATTAAGGAGAAAATGATGAAAAACCACATACTCACCAAAGAGCAGAAAACATCGTACTGTGCAATAGGGAAGTCTCACTGTTTTGATTAATATAAAAATCTTGCTGTGCTGAGTGTGGGGAAGAGAGCAAGGCAAGGCTGACGTGCTGTAGATGGGATTCGGTTCTAGTGCGTCTGACTCTGAAGCTGAAACATCTTACTTTGCTATACTGTTTTAATAAACACGTGATTTTAAGATGTCTACCCACTTAGCTCTGAACCATGAATTCTAGTACAGAAGAGTGGTTAAACACTCAGACCTTGGAGGGAGACAGACTTGAGTACTGGCTCTGTGACTTGGGGAAAGTTACTTAACCTCTCTAAGCCTCAGTTTCCCATGTGTCCAATGGGGATAAGAATACTTAGCTTGTATAACTCATGTGGATTAAATGACATCATGTATGTAAAATGCCTATCATATAAAAAACACCTATTTTCTACCAGTTATTATAATGTATCCATGAGGAGCTTTCCGTCTAGTTGGGGAGGAAAAAACAGTTTCAGTCTCTATTGTTTAATAATAAACAACTACAGAAATTGGTGGCTTGAAACAACAATGATTTATTACTTAGCATAGTTTTATGGGTTGACTGGGTGAACCACCCAGTCATGTTGCACATCATGTCAGCCTGGTCTCTCATGTGGTTGCATTTAGCTGGGAGCTTAGCTGAGCTCCAAGAAGGGATGTTCAAGAAGGCCTCTGGTCCTCACTCACATGCTTCTTATCATCAGTAGTCTAGCTCAAGCTTCTTACATGGCAGCTGGACTCCAAGAGCCCCCAGATGGAAGCACCCTGCCTTTTTAAACGTTAGGCCCAGAGTTAGCAGACTGTCACTTCTATAGATAAAGCAAATACATGGCCACTCCAGATTCAAGGGGGAGGGGAGTCAGACTCTGAGACTTATTGGGCAGAGAGGCACGTGTGTGTTGGAAGAGGGGGAATTGTTGGCAGCTGTATTAGTCAGGGTTCTCCAGAGAAATAGAACCAATAAGAATATATATATATATATTCTTATATATATATTATATATATTATATATATATATCCATATGTATATCCATATATATATATATATCTATATATATATATATATATCTATATCTATATCTCCATATATATATATGGAGATTTCTTGGCTCTTGTGGTTATACAAGCTGAGAAGTCCCACAATCTGCCGTCTACGAGCTGGAGAACCAGGAAAGCTGGTGGTGTAATTCAGTCTGAGCCTGAAGCCCTGAGAATTGGGGATGAGGTGGGGTAGGGCCGATGGTGTAAGTCCTGATCTGAGCCTGAAAGCCCTAGACGAAGGGCAGGAGACGATTGAGGTCTCAGCTCAAGCAGAGAGAGTGTGTTTGCCCTTTTTGTTGTATCTGGGCCCTCGGTGGATTGCATGAGGCCCACCCACAGTGGGTTTTCTTAACTCAGTCTACTGAATCAAATGTTAATCTCTTCTGGAAACACCGTCATAGACACACCCAGAAATGATGTTTCACCAGCTATCGGGGCATCCCTTAGCCCAGTTGACACATAAAATTAACTATCACAGCAGCCATATTTGAAGACTATCTCTTGTGGAAACATTCATTTTAGACCTTACTGTCTGACAGAGTGCTGCCTTTGAGCTACAGATATTTACCATGAAGGCTGATACCCTGTGGAGTGCGTTAGGTTTTTTAGAGATGACTTAACAGAGCTTCAGTTGGACCCTGCATGAAGGATGGGAAATTGCTATGGAAGGAAAAAGGAGGGGGTCTATCTACTGTTCTGATTTTTCACCCATGTGAACCAGGACAAACTCTGTAAGTTGGGGAGGGAAGATGGGGACCCTGATTTTAACTGTCAAATTGATCTAGAATTGTCAGGTGGAATAATTTAACCCTCAGATGAGGATGATTTATCCCGTGTATTGTAATCAGATAGTCATCTAATTTGTTCCCTATGAGCGCTGGTAAATCACTTTTAGTACATATTGAAAGTGACAATATTGTATTTTATCACCGAATTGCTATCTTACAGTAATAACTAATGCATGTCATTGGCTTTGGCTACAGCACTGAATTACACTCGCTTGAGGGCACATAGGTCCAGACGGGAGCTGTCACTTCTGTCTTTTCGTCCATGGCTGGGACCAAGAGGCTGGTAGGGAAACTGTACTGTTGCAACCTTTGCAGATGAGCTGGTTCAGAGATACCTGTGGTCTCGTGAAGCATGGAACTTCTCTTCAGTGCAGTTTGGGTCGATATGATCTAGGGTGGACCTAGTAATTCTATTAAATGAGTGATGAGTGCTTTGATGACTAAAGGTAAGGATCTTATTTAAACAGAGAAATAAGGACTGGTCAGGAATCAGGCTCAAATGACCTCTGCCTGGTCTGGCTCCTGCCCACGTGTCCAGCCTCAGCTTGCTCTGATCCCCACCTTGAACTTTCTGCTCTACCTGTACACACCGTACTCTGCTACTCTGTACCATTGTTCATTTCCTTTTCTTTGCCTGGAATGTGCTCTCCCAGTTACCCCACCAATTCCCCTGGTCAGGGAGGGTGCACTGCAAACACCCCCTCCCGGGTGCCTCACTCCTCTCATTGTTTCATTCGTCACACTGCATTATCATTACTTATTTATGCCTCTAGTTCTGCCACTAGACAGACTGTGAGCTCCTTGAAGCCAGGAGCTCATTTTAATAATGTTGGTATCCCAACCAACCAGCACAGGACTGATTGGCCCAGATGCTGAATATGTTTCCCTTTAGCTAGGGGGTTTCCCGTTTTGACGTTACATATCTGGATGGGAATCAGTATGAGTATTTACTGCAAAGGTGAAATTTATGTGGCTCTGGAACGAAAGCCTGGGCAAGGGCCCAGAGATAGATTAGTCTGGAAGAGCTTGGAGGTATTTGTACATTTAGCATTAAGTGAGAAATTAAGCACGTCTTCACACTGATGAATTTGAATCCAGCTTTATTTCTGGAGGCCTTCCTGTGTTAGAAATAAGATTGAATGATCATTTCATTCATGCTGGTGGATTGGGGTGTCAGATCTCACAGAGCTTCCCAAACCATTTGCCTGCAGTTCCCTGTTCCTCACCCTGCCCTTAGAAATGAGGGATCTGAGAGTAAGTTCCAGGGGTGGTAGGAGAAGGGAGAATGCATTCCCACATTCCTAGCCCAAGTGCCTACACTCCTTCCTTTGAGAGAAGTGGAAGAAAGGTCTCTGAGCCTAGGAACTGGATCTCCCCTTTCGAACTGTAATCTGTAGGCAGATGGGGCAAGAAACCCCACGCAGGTTCAGAGACAGATGTCAGTGTGTGCCTTACGAGGAAACAAGGTGAGTTCCTGAAGAAAGGTGGCAGGGGTCTTCAAAACGATACCTTCTTCTGTATCTTTTATTCTAGGTGCATGCCTCATGAAAGTTATTCTGGTAGTGATGATAACAGTACTACTATTACTACTAATAATAATGATTTATATATATTGAGAGTTTTCTACATGCTAGGCACCATGCCAGACTTTCTACTTGGCCTCCTTGATTTCAACTCGCAACTTCATGAGAAAGATCAATCTGATTTTCATGTTGTGGATGAGGCACAGAGAGACAAAGATAACTTGCCCAAGGTTGCAAAGCTAATTAATGGAGGAGCTGGGATTTGCACCCAGGCAGTCTAACGGAGAACTGTAGTCCTAACCTTGGCGCTATAGTATTTTCCAAGTAATAATAACAAGGATAACAACAATAGTAAAAAGTGCAGCTAATGTTTATTGGGTGCTAACTCTGTGCTGGACCCTTGCCAGGCTCTTGACATGGAAAGCCTCATCTCCTCTCACCACAGCCTTTGGAGAGGGTTATTATTATTGTCCTCATTTCAGAGGTGGAGTGACTGAGACTTAGAGACTCAGCACCATGTCTGAGGTCACACAGCTAGTTCACAGTGGATCTGGATTCATTCTCAGGCTCTGTATCTCCTGAGACCCCTGCCCCATTTTTTTTATCTTGGTTCAGGAGAAGTTTTCTTTCCATCAATCCAGATCTCCTTCTCAGCAGCCAGTTCTCATCTCCTTCCTGAAGATGAGACCCAGAGAGAATTAACCATCTTCTTCAAAGGCAAAGGCCATATGTCAGTGAAGAGCGTGGTGGATTCTGTTGGGGAGCGTGGGCTCCAAAAACAGTAGCGCTAAAGAACAACTAAGAGCGCGTATCAGAGGGAACAGTTCTAGAGACTGGGTGAATGGGAACCTGTTTCATCCCACTGTATTTGAAGCCAGAACACCATGTCATGACACTGACCTGCACTAGGGGCTATATTGGTGACCAAGGAAAATTGACCCTCTGTAGGCTTTTAGTACCATTGGTAGTGAGGACTTTATATGCGTGTATGTTTATGTATTTGTATATACATGTATGTATATATGTACACACACACGCACACACACGAAGTCCTCACTACCAATGGTACCAATACACAGCTTTGGGGGGCAGGAGGAGTACCTGTTATGTGCAGAGCACTCAACTTACGCTTTTGGGCAGAGGCGATTTACAAAAAAAGATGGAGTGGTACCATTTGCCCTAAGCTGCCCTGGAAGTCTAAGCAGAGAAGTAAGGCAGATACGTATGTGGACAGTGTTTTCATAGATTAGCTTGATTAGCAGATTTGCAAACTTTTTGAAATCATAAAGCCTACAAATATATCTTTAATCCCCAAACCTTTATGAAACAGTAAAGTTCTCATAATCTTTATACAGAAAAGGTAATAGAGCAAAGTTTGTATCTGTTTGCAGCTAGTGATTCATGGCTCTACCTGTGAGTGTCGGACTTTTGAAATATCATTACTAATAAAGTTCAGAGGATGTTATGGGAGGGATGCAGTGAAAGTCGTGTGTCCTTTGTCATGTCTTTAGCTGGGTCACACGAAACGAATGTGATCGTTTTCCACCGCCAGGTGAAGCACTTACGCTGCTCGCCTGCTGCTCGCTGTCTTCTGCTGCACTTGGGAACACATGTGCAGCTTCAGGGCGTCGCTGGCAATGGAACTGCCAGGAACTAGGTTAAGAATGGATATTCCTCCTTAAAAACTATGAATTTTGAGATCACACACAATAAGGTCCACCTCAATTTAAGGAATGTGCCGTGGATCCGAAAATTGGTCATTGTAACATCCTGGCCTGACTGGAAGAGTCTCAATGGCTTAAGTGCTGAGGGGCCCCAGGTCAAGGTTTCAGCTTTCATGTGATTTGGTGACCCTGACTTTGGTCCATTGCTGTAGGCAGAACCTCTGGGTCTTGACTCAGGACCTTCCAAATGGGTTCTCGAAAGTGGACCCTGGTGGAGAGTGGAGCCTCCAGTAGAGAGCATCCTTTACCCCCAGGGCGCAAAGACTCACTGTGTATGGCTGATGATAAAAAGTGGAAAGGGGCTTCCCTGGTGGCGCAGTGGTTGAGAGTCCGCCTGCCGATGCAGGGGACGCGGGTTCGTGCCCCGGTCTGGGAAGATCCCACATGCCGCGGAGCGGCTGGGCCCGTGAGCCATGGCCGTTGAGCCTGCGCGTCCGGAGCCTGTGCTCCGCAGCGGGAGAGGCGACAACAGTGAGAGGCCCGTGTACCGCAAAAAAAAAAAAAAAAAAAAGTGGAAAGGAGAGCACAGCATGGGGACCCAGCACTCCCACCTTCAGATGTTTTCCTTAGGAAATGTGATCACCTTTTAGATGCTGGAGAATTATTATTGCATCATTCAGAATAGTGACCAGTTAAAAATATCCTAATGGCCCATCAAGAAGGACATACATAGTTAAATTATGATATCTAATATTTGGAATATTAGGAATATTTTTCAGCCATTAAAAACGATGTTCTTGAAGAGTATTTGAGAGCATGGATGTACTTAGATGGATAAATATAGATACACATATATTTGGGTAAAAAATGCAGAAGATTTCTTTCTATAAAGTACGATCTTGGTTTTTTAAAGTATCTATATCCATCCCTAGAAAAAATTCTCTAAAGAAACATACAGACATTTTTCAGTGATTATCTCTGTGTACCAGATGATTTTAATTTTCTTCTTTGAAACTATCTGGCCAAGTTATTTTCTACAATCACATATTACCTTTCCAACCATAAAACAGCAACAAATACCAGGCGTTTCTACTGTGGCATGTTCATCCCGTGCAGAACTGCAGTGGGAGCTAGACAGAGGGGCTTGGTGCTGAATGTTGGCTCATGGAGGGCAAGCCTTCGCTTCCAATTCCAGGGTAAGCAAGAGACCCGGCTTTCTTCTTGGGTCTTTGAAAGCTGGGAGGAGTGACTCCGTGCTGTCTGAAAGTGAAGGTCTGCAGCCAGGGTGGTTACTCTGCCCCCACTCCTCCCTTTTCCCCGGCGTTACCTCTTTTCATACTTCAGGGCTTGGCTCAGTTGGTGCTTTCCCAGGTAATCTTCCCTGGAATAGGGGTCCAGGTTCCCCTTTTGAATGTCCTTGTAGCACTTTAGAACTATCATAGTTGCAATTTTATATCCATTATTGAGGTTATTAGAGGAATGTGAGGTCCCTCCTCTGAATTATGTGTTTTGTCATTTTTTTTTTTTTTTGCGGTACATGGGCCTCTCACCATTGTGGCCTCTCCCGTTGAGGAGCACAGGCTCCGGATGCCCAGGCTCAGTGGCCATGGCTGATGGGCCCAGCCACTACGCGGCATGTGGGATCTTCCCGGACCGGGGCACGAACCCATGTCCCCTGCATCGGCAGGCAGACTCTCAACCACTGCGCCACCAGGGAAGCCCATGTTTTGTCATTTTTGACTATCCCTCATTACTGGCATATAAGAGTCTCCCACAAATGTTTGTTAAATGAATAAATACACTCTTCCATGCAAAGGTTTGAATCAACTGGTGGGAAGACAGATCTGATACTTTGAGGTGGACTGGAGGGATGATAGTGTTAATTGAGAGAAAGCTTCCTAGCAGAGTCACTACGCCATTTCTTTTTTTTTCTGGGCAAGAGTATGATTCAACACACCAGAGAGCTAAGGCTTTGCATTCTAATGTGGGTCAATCAATCGAGAAGTCAATCAACATCTATTCACCCAGTGCAGACCACGTGCCCAGCACAGTGCTAGAGGCACTAAGGCCTTTGGGAATTAGCTTTGCCTCTTTCCTTCAGTTCGTGAAATGGGGTTATTAAGACTTGCAGAATCCAGGAGACAGGAAGGTCCGGGGGTAGGAGTGACTGATCAATGATTGCAATGACTGGAAAAGGACCATGAAAAGCCAGTGGCATCTGAGCTCCAGCATTTTCACTATGGGGTCCAGTGAAACCCAGAGTTAATCTTCCCCAAGAAAGATGTGCATGGGAAAATGCCCCAGATGATTATTGCAAAGGTGTCATCTTAAAAACAAACAAAAATCATAAGGTGCCTACCTGAACTTGGAAGCATGAAATAAAAAGCAAATTGTTCCCATTTGAATAATTGTGGAGTTAATGGCTCTGAATTGTGTTGGTTTAGCAGGTTTCTGCCTTTCAGGGGTGGGATGGGGGGAAGTTCGGTCTAGCTTAATTAATTAGCCTTTCCCTGCTGAAATGTGACAAAACAGCTACCCTGAAATGTTGCTCTCTAAAAATGAAAAAGGAGAATTCCTCCTCAGTCACCTTTATATGGAAACCAAGGACAGGAAGAGAAATAAGACATGGGCTGTTAGGGTAATATGATGTGGGCAATGGATACATTTAGACAGCAAAGTCCACTGCTTACTTTCAGTCTCTAGCCTAATCGTTCTTCCCCTCCTGGAATCTATGAGGGAACTTCACATTTAGGGGCGGGGAGGACAAATGGCTATGCTCATAGCCTATCGGGGACAGTTTATAACACCCGCCCTCCCACCGCTTCCGCCCCACTCCACACACACACTCACACATTGTTTGGGAAGTTTGAGCTGAGCTGTCTTTGGAATGACAGGGCCTCATCCATGTAGCATTTGTAATAAGCTGGTCCTTGGGTGGGCTAGCGTTTGTCCACATAGTGGAGGTAAGGAGTTGGAGGAAGGGAAGGAGAAGCTTGTTAATTAAGACTAAAGGCCAGCAAACTGTTTGCAAGCCTAGCAAGCTAGTTCCAGCTGATTCTTATCTCCTAGAGCAAACATTTATAGGTTTGCCAAGACCTCTTGCTAGCTCCCTGCCTCCATGCAGTCATTTTCTGTGCTAAAATAATAAGTCTGCATTTATTCTTAAATGTCCTTTAATGCCCACTTCATTAGAGCAGTCCAGTTAGAGCCCGTTAGCAAGGTTTTACTGCATTATTGTTTGGAGAAAAAGGGATATTCGCATTGAGAGGAAGGCTTTCTGCTTAAGGAAATATTTTCCCCTGAGGGGCATGAATACATGAACAAGCATATGCAAAAACCTAAGGCTAGGATTCGGTGCCTCCTAAGTAAATTCCAGGAAAGGTGAGTAATGATCTAGGCTCAAGAGAGAAACGCATCCCTTGGGGGTTCTTGAACAGAACTAAAGGCCCCTCTTTGGGTGAGGGGATCGTGTGCTGCACTGTTGCTTTCTTCTCCCACGTTGTATCTCCTGCATTTATCTCCTGCTTCTGCCACTTCCTAGATCTTCGATTTGGCCAAGCTACCATCCAGCTGTTTTGCTACGACGTTGTCATTGCATCGGTCCTGCATGGGACACTCAAGGAAAGTCTATTTGGATGTCTTCTTTCCTTGTCAGTCTTCATGTCTGTCCCTTCTGAATTTGAGGCCCGTGTCTACCCTTGGGCCCTGGGCCTTTTCCCTTAACATCTCCAGTGTGAAAGCTCTTCCGCAGTGGGTCTCTGTGCTCCTCTCTTCATCCTCCTGGGTCCCAAAGGGAGTCAGGTGCCTGGACAGACTGTCAGAACAAAGTTCCCACTGTCCTCCAGCTGTGGGTTTTGATCATTTCTTTCGGTAACCAGTTTAGTGTAATTATTTATGGAAGAACTTCATAGCGCAAAAGGAAATGTCCTATAAAGCCTTTATCAAGGAATCAGTCTTTGCAATCTGAGACATCCCCAGAGCAAAGGCAAAGTATCTGTGCTAATGATTCAGGTATTACCTTTGGGGAGAAACAGGATGAGATATCTAGGGTTGGTGGGGTTTGAATCACTGTGGTTGACGCAATCGATGAGCCTAGAATCTGTGGGAGATCCAAAGTCTTGTGCCGTCCCAGTCCTCCCAATGACACAGTGTGGTGCTCACTGCTGTTATCATCACTATACAGTGGGGAAACTGAGGCACAGAGAAATAAACTGCCTTACCCAAAGTTTCTAAAGTAGAAAGTGGAGTAGAGTCCACATTTGGAAAGAGGCAGTCTAACGCCATCGCTGCATTCTTAACGTTCTGGAATCTGGTCATGTACAAGAGGGTCCCTTGATTGGTCACTGTCTCATACTCCTGGCTTATCCCATCCTTTCCAGCTTCCTAGAGCTGGATGTACTGATTGGCCTGAACAGAAGATTCAGAAGTTTATCAGGAGTCTCATTGTGTTGATTTGGTGAGACTGGAAGAAGATGTCTTTAGCAAATAAACCCAGTATCCAATGCACCTAGAATGGGCCAGCCTGCTTCCACCACTTCCTAGATCTCTGACTTAGCCAAGCTCCTTACTTTTTGAAAGTCTCAGCTGTCTCATTTATAGGATAATAGTAGCCTCTACTTCATACTGGGCTGCAAGAACTAAAGAGAAGAGGGAGTGCATGGAAGGTACTTGGTAAACAGTTAAGAGTTTTAGAACTGTTTATAAATTCTAGCCAAGGCCCTTTGGCTCCTTATGGCCCAGAAATCCCAGTAACCCTGGGACGATGTTTCCTAAACTCTAGTATCCGTAGGGATGACCTGGGGGGAGGTGTTAAAAGTGCAGTTTCCCACATTTCACCCCAAGTGATTCAGGTTGGACCAGGTGATGCTGATGCAAAGGTCCAGGGACCATCACAGAGAAACACTGGCTCAGAAGCCAAGGAACCCCCGTTCCACCCCTTGACTAGATCCTCCACATTCCTTCAGTCTCTTCTGACCCCGAAAGCAAGTGTTAGAAACATTCTCAGCAGAATGTCTACTAAAGGCTTTATACGGCCAACAAGTAATAGTTTCATGATTGCGGAAGCAGCCCTCAGAATAGTACATTTTCTCCCCCTCCCCCATTTCCCATGTTGGCTCCAGGCCCCCCTCCCCCCAACCAGCTTCTATGTGCACCATAGTCTGGCATTTTTGAACTTCAGGGCTCCTGTCTGGCTTGTTATTCTCTTAGCTGAGGAATTGTAGCACCTAATTAATAGGAAATTAGCTGTGAATGCAACATTTGGCCCGTAGTCAGGGCCCAAGAAGTTATAAATATACACCACGTGAGTGGCCTGGGCACCTGGTTCCTGGCAGCTCCAGAAGTGGCGCTTTCCGTGTTGATCCAGGAAGTGAAACCGTAGGTCACAGGCAGCTGGGAGTTGGGGTCGCTTGCCCTGAGGGCCAAGCGGGGAGCATCCTGGGGAGCACGAGGGCCTGTCTGCCTCATCTGGCTTCCCAAATAGCACATATACTTTCCTCAAGTTAAATGTCTCTTCAAAGGCCAGGCTGGAGAGGAAGCAGAAAGGAAATTGGAGCAGGGGCTGGAGAGGACTTGGAGGAGGGCTCTGAGATCCCTTATAGGGTGTCGCAAACACTGGTCCCCCAGAGACACTGTAGGTCTGCTGTTGTTCCAGGCACATCCATTTGGCTTCTTCGAGAAGCAGGGACCTCGTGCATTGAGGGCCATGCCACTGCCACTCACAGGTGCTGACCATGAAGCTGAGGTCCAGAGAGGTTAAGTATCTTGTCTAAACAGCTAGGAGCGGGGCTGGGATTTGAACCACAGTTTTCTAATCCCCAAGTCCCATGCTTTCTGCAGGACCTCAGAGCTGCCTAAATGCTTCAGGAGGAGAAAATGATTTTTAAAAGCACCAGTGAGGAAAAAGGATAGAGGGGCAGAGGGAGAAGCAAAAGGGTCAAGGGCAAGGTGGGGTGCCTCCAGGGGTCTTGCAGGGAGGCAGAAGGGCCTCCACAAAGGAGGAAGCATTGCCCAGAAATCAGAGCTGCAGCTTTTCTCTGGATTCACCTGATTTAAATGATCTCACTTTTCTTTTTCTCAACTTCCCCTGCGGGGAAATAGAAATTGAGCACCTGTCTTTTCCCTCATGAGAG
This sequence comes from Tursiops truncatus, assembly GCF_011762595.2. NCBI lineage: Eukaryota > Metazoa > Chordata > Mammalia > Artiodactyla > Delphinidae > Tursiops > Tursiops truncatus. The sequence goes on along the minus strand of NC_047035.1, from coordinate 24,727,122 downwards.
TTAAAAATCTGCTGATGAAAGGACCTATTCAGATTCTAAGTCTGTTTGTTAACGAGCCAAACCAGGGTGGGAAGAGAATGCTGGGTTCCTTGGCAAAGCAGGTGGGACCAGCAGGGGAAGACGGGCTGACCACGTTAGGAAACAGAAAGCCCAGAGTAAGTGCAATATTTTGCCAGCTTTATTTAAGAGGCCGATCGAAGCCTCTTTAACACAGGCTTCTACCTGAGAGTGATATAATGAATCCAGCATTTATGTATCTCTGGAAGGAGGCTTCTGAAAGAGGAGAAAAATACAAAAGAAATTGCATCTTTGGGAATGCAATGGGACATTGGGAAATAACTCATTGACGATGTCACAGAGCACAAGATAGATGGGGAGGCCACATGTTGCTGAGGCTGAGGGAGGACACAGTCTTCCCTGGAAGGAAAGTGTGGCTCCAGCCTTGTTCAGGGAAGGGAGTTATAAATCAGAGTCCAGACCGAGAACACAGGTGTCACTGCTACCCTGAAAGAAAGATAATATAGCTTCCTCTTCCCGCCTTTTCCCACTAGCCAGAGGCATTTCCTGACCCTCCACTGAGGAAGGGATCCATCCCATCCGGTTTCTTACCCTCTGGAGGGTGGAGTCCGAAAGAGTTGAGTTCAAACATCACATCCTCCACTTAGTAGTTCCTTACTTTTGTAGGTCCTCAGTTTCTTATTGTGTTAAAAGTATGGGGTAATATCTCTTTGAGACGGTTTTTAAGAGGATTAAATGAGATAACAGTAAAAAAAAAACCCCACACAGTTGAGCTTTAAGAACAATTATTGCCATTATCCTCACGTAAATAAGAGAATCAAGAATAACACTTGGTACTTGTTGGTCACTCAGTAATGTTTCTGTTCTCTTTTTCAAGGTCATATCAGCAATAATACCATTAGGAAAAGATGTTCACTGTTTTGTCTCCCTCATCAATTTGTACCCTCCCCCAAACAGTCCTAAGGCACAGCCTAGGCCAAAGCCAACCCCAAGCCTCTGCCCGGATCTATCTGCAGTCCTAACTTGGATCCCAACCCCAGACCCATCCTAACCCTATACCGAACTGTAACCCCTACTCTATTCCCAGCCCTATTTCAACTGTATTAGTCAGGGTTCTCCAGAGGAAGAGGCCCAGCAGGATGCATAAAAGAGAGATAGACACGTGTTATAAGGAGCTGACTGGTGCTTTTATGGAGGCTGGCAAGTCCCAAGATCTGCAGGCTGAGCTGGGGACCCAGGAGAGCCAATGGTGTGGTTCTGGTCTGAAGGCTCGCAGGACTGATACCCAGGAAAAGCTGATGTTTCAGTTAGAGTCTGAAGACAGGAAAAGAGCTGATGTCCTAGTTCTGTGACCAACAGACAGGAAGGATTCTCTCTTATTTGGGGGAGGGTCGGCCTTTTTGTTCTATTCAGGCCTTCAACTGACTGGGTGAGGTCCACCCACGTTAGGGAGGGCAGTTTGCTTTACTCAGTCCACTGTTTTAAGTGTTAATCTCATCCAAAAATCACCTTCACAGAAATACCCAGGATAATGTTTGAGCAAGTGTCTTGATACCATATGACTCAGTCAAGTCACATAAAATTAACCGTTGTACTACCATTATCCCTAATCCTGTCCCCAACCCTCTCTCTAAGCCAAGGCCAAACCTAACTCCACCCTAATCATACTATTAAATATTGCTCTGCCTTGTTAATGCCTCAGTTTTCTAAGATAGGCTACATCCTGTCTCAGCCACCACAACTTGCTGATCAGTGAGATGATTTCACACCAGAACTTGATAATTTACCTCTGGAGTATGGAAGGGAAAGGGAAAGGACATGGGAAAATAGATTCTTGCTCAGATGGCAACCCAATATGATCAGCATCTGCGTTCGGCATGAGGAACTGCTCGGACGCGAAGAGCGATTTCCATTTGTTGGCGCCAACTCCTGCCCCGTTCTCTTAGCTAAACCCTATTTTAATAGGGTCTGTGTGAGGTTGGGATGGCCAGGGACAGAGGCATGGGCACTACCCCTAAAGATGTCTTATTGCAAAGAATATAGGTTTATAGACCACTGTGAGATGAAAAGTAGATTGTGTTATCACTCAAATAGGTCACTTAGGTTTCTGCCAGATTCTTCTCTCAGATTGATCCTATATGATGAGAAAGAAAGCTTCCTGGTTTCTAGAAAGATTCCTGTAGAATCAGAATCTTAGAACTGAAATGAACGGTGATCTAGCCCAGTGGTTCTCAACTTTAAAATCTCTGATGCCTGGGTCTCATCCTGTACCGATTGGTCCATCTCTGGGGACAAGCCCTGGGTACTGGTATTTTTAGAAGTATGCTGTAGTGTACTATTGCCAAGTGGCTCCACCAGTCTAGCCAAAGCCTTTGTTTTACAAATGGAAAAGGTGAGGCTCAAAGATGTCAAGTAACTTTAAAAAAATCAGATACCTAGAGGCAAAGCCAACACCCAAAGTCTCAGGACTCCTAGTCCAGTGCTCTTGTCAGAACACCATACCTTCACTCATCTTATTTCCTCAGATCTATAGCCAGAGAACAGTAGGATCATCTAGGACCCATCTTAGGATCCTCATGGAAGTGGTACTCCCACTCAGCGATTTGTAATTCTTCCTGCCACACCAGAGTAAAGGCTTTCATTCCTCTGCACTGGATAGCTCTTGTTCAGAGAGGTAGGGGCACTGTGGTGGAAACAATTCTTTACTAAACCATTTGGAACAATAAAGAAATAAATCCTACTCCACCAACCTTGACCAGACAGCCAAAGGTTGTACTCACTTGGCACTGACCTTGTAAAGATGGATTGCAACTTTGGGGAGTTGATTTTATTGTTGTTGTTTTCCTTCTGGGCATTTAGAGTTTATGTCCACTGAGGAGAATTCTGGGAATTGTAGGTTCCATGTTATTAGCATCTGCTTCATTCCCCTGCCTTTGTTTTCAATTTCATTCTTTTCTGATTTTTAAAAAGTTTTCGGGGTTTCCCTGGTGGCGCAGTGGTTGAGAGTCCGCCTGCCGATGCAGGGGACACGGGGTCGTGCCCCGGTCCGGGAAGATCCCACATGCCGCGGAGCAGCTGGGCCCGTGAGCCATGGCCACTGAGCCTGCGCATCCAGAGCCTGTGCTTCGCAATGGGAGAGGCCGCAACAATGAGAGGCCCACGTACCGCAAAAAAAAAAAAAAAAAAAGGAGATCGCTGGTAGCTGTGGTGAGAGCAGCTTCAGTGGGGTGGAGATGGGGCGGAGAGTGTGGAGATTGCTACACTCAAGAAGCAGCTGTGACCGAGAGGAAGGCAAATGGTGAGAAGAGAAGAAAACAGGGTTGAATAAAAGAGACCTGGACTTGTTTGTTTGATATCTGGAAATAACGGACAGAGAGGAAGCAGTGGCAAGCTAAAGCCTCCAGCTATTTCTGGTTGTCCACATGCCCCCTTCTGTGGGAACTTGACTTATTACCCCACATTGTAGAACTGCACATATTATTAAATGGCCTTTGCAAATAGAGATGTGTGCAATCTGGCTGAGTTATAGTTACTTTGGAGACCGATGTTTGCTTACTTGTGGCCTGGTAAATCTCAGCCTTAATATCACAGGAATGCATTTCTATTTGGTCTCCACCTTCCTGATTCTTTTAAAATTTTATGTGATTTTTTTTTGGAAGGAAAGTTTTGATAGAACTTGGTAATAGCACTAGCTACTGTTGATTGAGAATCCACTGTATGACAGGCCTTGTGAGAAGTGTGCGCGTACATTATTCCTCATCCCCCTTCTACAAGGTAGACTGTTGCCTCCATTTCACATGTGGGGAAACTGACTCTCCGAAGGGCTTCAGGGCTGTGGCCAAGGTTAGAGAACTAGTGAGTAGTGAAGTTCCGTCTCCCACAGCACTCTGGCCTCATCACTGTACTCACAACAAACCCTTTCTCTTCTAAAGTTTGGCAAGTTTCTTCTTTTGAAAACGCTCACTGTTTGTCTAGGATGCACTTAGAGCAGCAAATATTCTGTGAGAACAAACTGTAGTGCTCACCGTTTATCCCCCTCCCAGTCCAAAACTCCTAGGCTTCCCAGCTCAGCTATTTGAGAAATTACTCAAGGAAAAATGTTCATCACCCAGAATAATTCATTGCTGAGCAAAGAACAATACAGAGACATTTCAGCCAATGCGACTTTTTGCAAAGGTCATGCACGCCGGTGCCCAGGGGTTTGTGATGGACACGGTACCCAAGGCACAAGATCACATTTGCTTCTCTTTCTGGATACATTTCGTCATGAAAGGGTTTGCAAGGCTCCATCTGCTGACATACAGAAGTCTGTTCCCCCAAATGGAGGGCCTGTTCTCATCTCCAAAGAGAACTGTGAATCGTAGAAGAAACTTCAAAGGATCATGTCAGGAGTAAGAACCTAGAGCAATTGGAATTTAGGGTCCTGGAGTGGAGAACAGCAGGCGTAGCCCTCAGACTGTCCAGGCTTGAGAAGAGATGGATTGTACCAGAGGTGAGATCGCTTTGGGAGAAGCTACAGAGAGAAAATCACAAGTTAACTGGGTTTTGGAGGAAGTGTAGGAGTTTGTCAGGTGAGTGGAAAATAGAAGGTGCAAGAGAAGGGCCTCTCAGGTAGAGGCAGGGTACAGGATTTAAATGTCAATGCTTGTCGTGCTAAGTGGCTCAAGTATAAATGATAATGTTAATAATGACACCACTACCCCCATACTAATAAACACAAACACTTATATGTTACCTACTGTATGCCACGGCACATTAATTATAAGTACGTTAATTATGTCAACTCATAGATTCCTCAGGTCAGCCATATGATGTGGACACTATCATTATCCTTGTTTGACAGATGAGGAAACTGAGGCATGGGTGAATTATCATTCCAAAGAAACTGCAACTATCAGAATCAAGATTTTTTTTTTTTTTTTTTGCGGTACGCGGGCCTCTCCCTGTTGTGGTCTCTCCTGTTGCGGAGCACAGGCTCTGGACGCGCAGGCCCAGCAGCCATGGCTCACGGGCCTAGCGTCTCCGTGGCATGTGGGATCTTCAAGGACTGGGGCACGAACCCATGTCCCCTGCATCGGCAGGCGGACTCTCAACCACTGCGCCACCAGGGAAGCCCCAGAGTCAAGATTTTAATCCAGCAATTTACCTCTAGGGCTGTGCTGTCCATTAGAACTTTCTGTAATGATGGAAATGTTCTAAATCTGCACTTCTGTTTTAGTAGTCACTACCCACATGTGGCTGTCAGGCACTTGAAATGTGGCTGGTGTGACTGAGGACCTGAGTTTTACATTTATTTAATTTTGATTAAATTTAAATAGGCACATGTGGCTAGTGGCCACTGTATTGGACAAGGCAGCTTGCTAGTCTACTTAACCATAACACTCTGCTGCCTTCCAAACGGGGGAGTATGGAGTTGACTGTCTAATAACAGTGGTGGTACTAATAACCACCACAGAAATAAGGGCTGCCATTTATTTAGCTCTTACTATATGCGGGGTAATGTGCTAAGTGCTTCTAGTAGGTTGTGTCCTGCAGTCTCCGCGAAAACCTTGTTGGTGATGGCTACGAGCATGGATTCTGGATCCAGGCTGCCTGCATGCAAAACCCAGCTCTGCCACTTGTTAGCCCCGCAGCCTTAGGTACATTACTTATCCTCTCTGGGCCTCAGGTTCCTCATTTGGGAGCTGGACTGAATGATAGCATCCGCTTCGTATGCTTGTTATGGTTATTGCAAGAGTCTCTGCATTTACAGCTTGCAGCAGGGTGCCTCACATGTGGTAAGCATCGAATACGTGGGTGGTATTGATGTTATCACCCTTACACATTAGATGAAGAAACCAAGGCACAGAGAGTAAGGCCTCGAGCTTAAAGGCACAGCTATGTGTGGAAGAGCTGGTATTCAACCCGTAGGTAGCCTGATTTCAAAGTCCACGTTCTTAACAGCTATGCTGTGGTTTCTGTTCAGAGTTTCTAGAAGTGTCATTTGTGGAGAACTGGTATTAAAATCCTCCAGGGTGCTTGTTAAAAATATAGTCTCTGAGACTCGCTGAGAACAAGTATCTTAGACTGTTTAGGGTGAAGACCAAGAATCTGCATTTTTATAAGTTTCCCAGGTGATTTTCAAGTACAATTTAACCAACGAGAAACCACTGAAAATTTTTAATGGGGAGCTAAATAGAAGGAGAGGACAGGTTTGAGGTGTAGAAAATATGCAGAGGATAAAGTAATTTTGCAAACAGATCTATTTTTAGAAAGGTCTTTCTCACTGAGAACTCAATCTGAAGCCTGGAGAGAGGTCCTCGGATAAACTTGACAAGCCGGACATGTTTGGTACCTTTTGTCACCAGTAAAGTGATGGGGGATGGAAGCCAGGAGAGTGAATGAAAGTTGTAAGGTAGAGGCAAGGAATATAGGTTATTCTCTACAGAGGGAAAGGGAAGAGGAAGGATGCTAGTTTGTGGGGAGACATGGTTGACAGAGGGTTGTTTGTAGGATGAGTGAGACTGGAGCATGTTTATAGGAAGAGGGGACCCAGATCCAGTGGAATAGGGGATCTGAAGATAGTGAAAACATGATTTTGAAGTGAAATCCCAGAGGAGGGAAGAGGGGATCGTATCTTAGAAGAAGTTGGAGTACTTCTTTCTTTGGGATAGGAGGAAAAAAATAGAGAAAAGCTTAGAGGTAGGGGCAAGAATTCATAACTGGAATTCTTGGAAGTGTACTTCTAGATTGTTCCAAATGAGAGCATGGTGAGGAATAAGGATAAACATGGTAACGTCTGCAATACTTTGAAGGCCTTCTCCTCTGTGCCAGGCATTGTGTAGTGCTCTTCAGGAATTACTGTTTTTAATCCCAAGAGGTAAATGCAATAGGCATACCCATTTTACAGCCGACAAGGAGAAGTTAATTGCCTGTGGTCACGTAACTAGTAAGTAGTAGAGCTGGGATTCGACCCCAGAGAGTCTGGGTTCAGAGTTTGATCTCTTAATGGCTATCCTGTGTGATAAAAAGACAGCAGTAATGACGACCTACATTCTTGTGGTACTTAAAAAAACACGTCTCCCCATTTTACAGGTGGGGAAACCATTTACAGGTGTGGAAACTAAGGCAGAATTTGCCAGACTTGTCACACATCTAGGCAGGGCCAGAGCAATGGCTAGAACTGGAGTCTCTTGACTTGTAGTTCTCTTTCCCAGGACGCGCACGCCCACACATAGCTCCTGAGTAAATCGTGTTGCATTTCTGAGCAGTCTCTTTCCCTCTCTCCCTCTTCCATTCCAACACCTGCCCCACCCCTACTCCCACCCTAACCCCAGTCCTGAAATGCCAGGAAGCTGGCCCAGCATCTGCTCCCTCCTTCTGGCTGGAATCCTCCGCCTGGCCAGGTGCCACTGCCCTGCTCTAGTGCGAGGGGCCCCATGCAGGCAGGCAGTGGGTGGAAGGCCACGTTTGTTTTGCTTTTATTGTTAAATATTATAAATCTCTTGGCGGCACCACCCGCGGGGACATGAGTTGTGTGCCTTCCCAAACAGTCGCTAATGAGACAGTTAATCATCTGTTTATTCTGTATGAAGAGAGGTGGCGGCTCTATCTCTCAAACCAGACACGGGGCTCAGGACCCTTGGGGGAGCTGCCCACCCCTGGCACATGAGTCACCTACAGTCCCAGCACAGTCCTGCCCTGCAGGCCCCCGTACCTCTTTCCACAAAGCATTGGCCAGGATGCAGGCATCCCCTGATGTTGATTACTATTACTTTTATTGGAGCTATTATTTTTTAAAAAATACACCCTTCCCTGAGAAGCAAAAAAAAAAAAAGTAATTTATAAAGATGCTTTGTTGGGAGATAAGTAGTTTTCCTCCTGGGTACAGGGGGTTTATCTCACATATGCAGAGGTTCCTAGAGGTCGTGCAATGCACGAGATAGAGCTCTGGGATCCTCCCTTGGGAAGACAGTCAGCGTTGGCTGTTTTCCTAGTTTCAGGGTTAAGGAGGTGAAATCAGCTGTGTTCCTCCCCCGGGCTCCCTGGGGCTGAGGCCACTTTTATTAGAGCAAATCAGGCTTGTCCAGGAGCCATGGGAGGGGGAGAAGACAGGCAGGAGGATGTGAGTGAGGAAGGGGTTAGGGTGGGTGGTGTGCTAGCGTGACTGCTGTCTGCCCCTGGGCTACCCAGTCTGAATGATTGTCTGCAAGGACTCCCATCTCATCTATTTGCATGCTGCTAGCATTCTCATGCTATATTCTTGGTGTTGGGATAAATCCTATTGCCCGAAGCTTATATTTCAATTAACTAGGTCCAACTGTCTGTGCCCTGAGGCATAAGGATTGACTGGGGCTGCTGTGTTTTCTGCAGGACATTGCATCATTGACAGTCTGTCTGTCTGTCTGCAGTCAGCCAGCTCCCATCCTTGAGGCTGTGCCTCTCTGCAGAACTGTTTGCCTCCCAGGCAGGGGCTGAATTACCCAAGGAAGGGCTTATGTTTCAGGAGTAGTTTGGACAGGCAGAGCAGCTATTGTTTTGGACCACTGGATCAGGGAGCAAGAGTGCATGGGTCCTCCATGGAAACAGTGAAGCCGGTCGGAGGGGCAGTGAAGTGGGATCAGCCCCATGCTACGGTTGCTTTTTAGCATTCTCTCTGCTTCACCCCGGGACCCTGGGTGAGGTGCTTCTACCTTTAAGTCTCCTACCTAGATATATTCTTCTTCATCTTATCCTTTCTTCTCCCTGTTTTCTTCCCCAAATACCCCTTTTCAACCTCTGCATCTTTGCCGTTGCTGTTTCCTCCATAAGAATTTCCTTCCCTTTTCTTTTCTTACCACTCCTTATCAAAACCCATCCTTCAAGGCTCAGTTCAAATGTCACCCACTCCAGGAAGCCTTCCCGTTGTCTTCCGCAGGCAGAATTAACCTTGCTCTCTGTGCCTGGGATTGCTCAGTTCTCACACCTCTCCCTTCTTTGGGTCAGGGCTGGCATCTCATTCTGTGTGTCTCACAGTTACGGCATCACACAGTCCACATGATTTTGTGTCTTTGAGTTTGCTCTGGTTTAACTTCGTAGTGGGTTTAATGGTTTACTCTTTCTCCTGAAATATACGGCACGTTCTAATTTCTGGAACCTATGACTATTACCTTATTGGGAAAACTGGTCATTGCAGATGTCATTAAGTTAAGGATCTTGAGATGAAGAGTTGATCCTGGGTTAATCAGATGGGCCCTAAATCCAGTGACAAGTGTCCTTATAAGAGACACACAGGGGAGATTTGACAGACAGAAAAGAAGGTGAGGTGAAGATGGGGGCAGAGATCACAGTGATGTGGTCACAAGCCAATGAATCCAAGGAATTCTGACAGCCACCAGAAGCTGAAAGAGGCAAGGAAGGCTTCTCCCTGACAACCTCCAGCAGGAGTGGCTCTGCCAACACCTTGACTTCAGACTTATGGCCTCCAGAATTGTGAGGAAATAAATTTCTGTTGTTTCAAGGCGCCCAGTTTGTGGTAATTTGTTACAGCAGCCCTAGGAAGCTAATAACAGGCTAATAAATAATAAACTAATAACAGGTGGGCCGGGGAGAGCAGGAAGAACACAAAAATATCAGTGTGGGAAGTCTGGACCCTTCCTTCCAGGCTGTTGTTTATTACCCCTGATTCCTCCTGCTTCTATTTCATACAATCCAAGCCCTGTTACTCCTGTACCAGGCCTTGTGTGGTTAAGGACAGGCATTGCCATAGTTGGAGGGCCACTACTGAGTAAATAATCATAATTATAATACCAATAGGAGCAGCTGCCTTTTGTAGAGTTCACAGAGTGCTTCGCCTCCCCTCCTTTCCTCCCGTCTTTACAGTAGCCTTGAAAGGTGGGTGTTAGCATCCGCCTTTACATGTGAGGAAACGGACAACCGGAGGTGTAAAGGGACTCGGGCATAACCATACATACGACTGGTGTGGTTGAGCCAGGACTTCAAAAATCCGTGTCTTCTGGTTCCAAATCTATTTCTTTTTAACTGGGTATTTGATGTTCTTTGAGTATAAGACCTACTGGGTCAAATCTGCTTTTCGTTCTTTCCAAGACAAGAATATACTTTGCCTGAAGAAGGGATGCTGCTTTTCCTTCTTTCCCCTAAGGTGTGCTGAAACCCAACAGGCTTTGGCAGTAGTGGAGAGGCTGAGAGGAAGCACTGTTTGTTCAAGCGTATTTGTTTTAAAAGGAATCTCTGTGTGCATTAATCCTCTGTTATTTTTTGGGTAGGCTACTGGGGAAACTGTGTGTGTGTGTGTGTGTGTGTGTGTCTGCATACAAGTGCGGTCTGCACTTGGCTGGCACTTATCCCCCTCTGGTGGTCACTGGCATAAATCCATCACCTGATCATCTAAAATTCCAATGAAAGGAAGATCCCTGTGTCAGGAGGACCCAGGGAGAGTCAACACATTTAGCGTGGTTTCTGTTTGCCCGCGCACCCCTTAAGAGCTTCGGAGGATGATTCTGCTCCTCAAAGAAGAGTGTTGCGTAAATGGAAAGAAAGTGGACTTTGGAGGCTCACAGATAGGTTCACACCTTAATTCTGCTACTTAATGTCTACAATGGTTTGAGTTTACTTAACCTTGCCAATCCACATCTGTAAAATGGGGTAATAGCAAATACCGTCCTAGGAGTATTCTAAGGTTATGTGAAATAATGTGCTTAAATTGCCTGGTACATAGTATAGGCACTTAGTCATCATTAATTTTCTCCCTCTCACCCACACATGATTAGTTCTGCTATTAAAGCTATGCTTCTGGGGCTTCCCTGGTGGCACAGTGGTTGAGAGTCCACCTGCCGTTGCAGGGGACGCGGGTTCGTGCCCCGGTCTGGGAAGGTCCCACGTGCCGTGGAGCGGCTGGGCCCGTGAGCCATGGCCGCTGAGCCTGCGTGTCCGGAGTCTGTGCTCCACAACGGGAGAGGCCACAACAGTGAGAGGCCCACGTACCGCAAAAAAAAAAAAAAAAGTTATGCTTCTATTGTAAATCATACCTTTTTCTAGGGAAAATTGAGTAGTTCTGTCACATTATTCTCTGGAAGATAAGAAGATGTCCTTTTTGCAAAGGGGAAGCTAAGGACTTGAACAGAGGAAATTAATACTCAGATGCCAGTTAATAATAAGGGCTTAAACAGACCTAGGGATGCTTGCTTTCCCACTTTAATGAAAGAGGAAATAAACTAATATTTATTAGCCCCCCCTAATATAAGCCAGGTCCTTTACTCAAATATTTTATTTAATGCTTACAGCAGCCCAACAAGGTTGGTAATATTATCTCCATTTTACAGATGAGGAAATGCAGACCTAGGGAATTCTGCTCGTTGTAGGTTACATAGCTGAGAAACCATATTCCTGCCTAGGATGCCTAACTCCTGTGCTGTGCTACTTCCCTAGGAGCTCTGGGGAAAATACAGCTCCTGAAGAGCACATGTGTAAGGATTAATCAAGAGGGGCAGCATTATCATTCCCAGTTGCCAAAGAACACAATATGCGATTCCAGGGGACTGGTTTCCTCCTAGTCATTCAGCAATAAGGGATGGAGGAGTTTGCATAGAACCTGACCAGTAATGTAATGCTAGACCCACGAGATTTCCCCTGTCCTACTGTTTATGGACCTGATGCCCACTATCATTTTGAGGAAGGTTTGAGAAAGTCTACCCAACATCTGTAATATACTGCAGGTTATTATTTGAGTGAGTAGAGTACAGATAGAAGAAATTGTATCAGTTCCCCTTGAACTAAGCACCAGAGCTGAGTCTTGTTAGCCGATTAACTAACACTTCTGGTCGTCCTGTTAGGCTTTGCAGAGCAGTGGAGGGACTTGTGGGGAAATGGGTTTACAAAGGGGACAGAATTGTAAACTCACCAAGGAGGTCAAAGAGCCACATAAGAGATAGGAAAACACTTGTAACGTAACACATTTTCCTGTGTGGTTGTTGAGAGACCTGTGTCCTAGTTCTTGATCTACCAGCTTTGCCACCTAGGAGAAGTTATTCTCTCTCTCTGGGATTTCGGTTTGTAAAATAAAAAGGTCAGGAAAGATGATATCTGGGGTTTCTTTCAGATGAAAGCATATGTTGTTTATTGAGTCTGAGAGCAGTCAGAGGGCCTGGGAAGTGAGAGGAGGCAGAGATCCTGACCAGACTGAACAAGCAGAGTCGCAGCTGGGTGCAGAAGGCGCTTCAGTGGCTGTCTATATATGCAGTGGGCCAAGAAGTATTCCTGGGTGGGGGTGGGTGGCCTTAGGCTTCTCCATGTCCATGCACAGTGCCGTGGGAACTTGTTTTTTCACATCTTTATTGGAGTATAACTGCTTTACAGTGTTGTGTTAGTTTCTGCTGTATAACACAGTGAATTAGCTATACGTATACATACATCCCCATGTCTCCTCCCTCTTGCGTCTCCCTCCCACCCTCCCTATCCTACCCCTCTAGGTGGTCACAAACCACCGAGCCGATTTCCCTGTGCTATGCGGCTGCTTCCCACTAGCCATCTGTTTTACATTTGGTGGTGTATATATGTCAGTGCTATGCTCTCACTTCATCCCAGCTTACCCTTCCCTCTCCCTGTGTCCTCAAGTCCCATGGGAACACTTTTATTAAATCATTCACCAGGCTCTAGTGTCCATGAGCGTCATGCCCCTCACTAGATTATGAGTTTCTCGATGGAGAAGACCAACTAATTTTTGTGGTTATCAGTGAGTAGTGGTGGAAAGAACGGACGCCACAACCAAGCTCTTTTCAATTCCATTTTTCTAGAGACGTTCTTCATACATCAGTTTTGTTTTGGGGATCTCTTCTTCTCAATGGGACAGTAGATTCTAAAGCTCAGATTAGGAAGGGTAAGTAAAGGTGAGTCGATGTTTGCAGATATAGGTGAACACTGGAAGTTATGCCTATGGTTCTGGTAAAAAAAAAAAAATCCTACTCACTTTTAGTTCCTTGCCTTCCTGGGTTGTGAACCTGCCTTGAAAATGATGTGAGTGGGAAGCAAAGCCAGGAATGGTGTGCACTAGCTTACAACCTTGTCACAGTCCCTGTTGCCATTGCTGGTCTGTGGTCAGACACAGTAAGTTTGACGGTGTATATACCTGACTTTTCTTGTAACCATCATACACGTTGCGTTTACCATCCTTCCCCTCCTTATACACTTCGGGAACTGCCATTAGAGGCATTATCATTTTTTAGCTCAATACAGGTCCTACTCTCTTCAGATCTGTGAGCTGATTTTCATTTAACTTACTCCCTTTCCTTTCCCAAATTTTATTTTTATCTTGATGTCAAGCCAGTGAGTTGGAGGTGAAGCCTGGGAAAGGAGGCTAAAGGGAAACCAAAGTTACACATGCAAGATGGGGAAAGGGAGAAAACTTAGACAGTAGTGTCCATCGGATAGTTACTATGTGCTTAACATTGTGCTCTGGGCTTTATGTGCGTTATTTTTAGCCTCTTCAACAACCCTATGAAGAAAGTGTGGCTCTGGAATTTTACATGGGCAGAGGCTCAGACTCAGGGCAGTTAAATAAGTGTCCAAGATCACACAGCTAGTGAGAGGCAGATCTGGGACTTGAAGCAGGATTGTGTGACTCCAGACTCAGTCTGTCTTTTCAATCTAGCGTCTTTGTTTTCCCAGGTACTTTCCTCATGGTCTCTCTATCTTAGATAGAGTTCACACTTACTACTAAAAGGATCAAATGGTGACATAGCATTTAGGTGCCTAGCCCAGGCCCTGACACAAAGCAAGTACTCTGTAGACATTAGTTGATATTGCTGTTATTTTCACATCTGATAGTTCGGGGTTTTCCACAATATCCTGGGATGTGAAAAGGGAAAACAAGGTTAGTTAATTGGAGACAGTCAAGCATGTGGAGACTAGGATAAACATTACTGATCATTCATTAATTCCAGGCTTTATGAGGAATGAGTAGCTGCTCTGTTTGAAGGTTGCATTTGCCTCAGCCTAGATCAGGGTGGTGAAGATGTCTGTTCCAGACTCTGACTTGTTTCTAAGTGATTATTATTGCCATCACTTTTAGGCACCCATGCAGTGTTCCTGTGGTGCATGACATAGTTCAACTTTCCAGAATTCAGTTTGTGAACTTTGGAAACTAGCCCTGTATGCCATTGAAGAATGGCTTCGGGCCCGCGTGCCTCTGTCCATGGTGCTGAAACCAGAGCTCCTGGGAGGCAGAAGCAGATGGTACCACGTGGTACGTCTCATCTGCACAGCCTGCCTGAGCCCAGAGGCTGAACTACTGTGAAAAGAAGGCTGGCTTGGGAGTTGAGGGATCTGGGTAAAGTTCCAATAACTTGCTGTGTGGCCCCAGGCAAACCACCTAACCTCTCTGTTTCAGTGTTCCCACTGGTAAAATTGGATTGCTACATTCTGTCATTCCTGCTTCAAAGTGCTGCTGATTTTGTGTGAGTAAATGATATAACAGATGCTAAAGTGGGATACGAATGCATGGTATGATTACGCTGTTATTGCTGCTCAGTCTTTTAATGACACATTTTGACTATATCATTTTAATTCACTGAGGCACCCGAAGGCCTAATAACATATAATACAACAAGCAGGAAATCAAACGAACTGATAAATGCACTGGAAACACAAAGAAATAAGTTTTCTGTGTTGTTTGCAAGCTGCTGTGTAGCTGTATAGCTCAGGGTGTGTCTCTAAGAAGAAGAAAGATAATGACCGCTGAGGAGTCAGCCTCTGTCTGGAAGGAGAGAAGAGGAAGGAGATCACACCTGGTTACCTCTACAAGCTCCAAAGGGAAACTCTGTTCTACTGTCACAGGGCCTGAAATATCACCATTAGCCTGGTATTCTAGCTTGGTATTTCTTGCCTTTCACAGAATGGTTGATTGCATTCTCCCTTTTTGAATTAATCGTATTTGCTATGGCCTGGGATTTGGAGACTGAATCCTTGGTCTAGGTTCTTTCCCTAGCTGTAGAATTTTCATAAAGCAAGTAATTTAACCTCTTCTAAACTCAGTTTCTCCATCTGTAAAATGGGCTCAATAGTAATAATACCTGCCTTATGAAATGGTTGAGAAGATAAAATTTTTGAAAGAGGCTTTCTGAAATCATGTGAACATTAGTTATCATTATTCTCTGACATGCTCTGGTCAAAGTATCCCATGAGCAGTCTTGCCTTTTCCCTGTTCCGTACTTTGTGTGTTCTGTTCTTTCCACCAGGTACATCTTCTCCTCCATCTCCCGTTAAAATCTTCACATATCAGGTCAAACACCACCTTCTGTAACCACCCCAACCATAAGTGATTTGTTTTTTTCTTTCCAGAATTCCTAGAGAATCTATTTTCTTTACTGTTCATCTGTTTCCTTAAAATACGGTAGTGTAGTTATTTTAGTACGTTTTTACTTTCCTCAATGGATTATGAGATCTTGAAAGATGGGATCATATCTTACACACGGTAGATGCCCTGTACCCATTTGAATGAATGTGTAAGATGGATGTTATGCCCATTCCCTTAGGGTCTTCTTTAAAATACAAGTACTGCTGGGGAAAGTGACCCCGTAGGTTATTAGTACCTATATATTGGGTTGGCCAATATATAGGGTTTGGGTTTTTCCATAACATCGAACAAACGCTTTGGCCAACCCAATATCAATTAAGAACACTGGGCTCAAGCGGCCAAATGAGGGTGGAAGGGAAAAGCTGGAGAGAACAAGTTGAATAAGAAAGTGAGAGCTTCTGAAGACATGTTTCATCATTGTAGCAGTTTTTCCTGGCCTGATTTTGGTCTCGGAGATGCCATGTAACCAGTGTGTTAGCTTGGAAAGGTACCTTATAAGCTCTAAGGGACAAAAGTTAGAATTCATGGACACAGGAAATTGTGCAATATCTAGGCCCACCAGAAGGTGGCTCACTGTCACTAATTCCATGGTCTGGCAGTTTTGCTCCCGGGGATCCCCCAAATTGATGTGGTATTCTGATGGGTAGTTCTCCTCTGTATTTTATGTGGTTCAATGCTGCCCTCTCCTTATCTCCTCCTCTGTCCCTTCATGATGTAAAAACATGAAACTGACTCCAGTCTGTAGGCTGGAGAATGCCCCCCTATGGACCTTCTTCTTTGAGAAGTTTCCCACTGCGATGGGATAGAGGTGTCTCAGCTTCCTCTCAACTCGTGCTAAGGTGCAGAACCAAACTCAAATCGCACCCTCTGCATTTGTGTCTCCCATCTGGATTCTTAGAGGGTGAACAGTCAGTGCCTTTTTGGACCAAGGAGGGTAAAGGGAGAAAAATCACTGTCTTTTGATACTTTCATTCCTTGCTCCCTCTGTACCCCCTCTATTTGTCCAGATTTCTTGTCTGAATTGCAGGAACAGCACCTCTCTCTGTGTTTCTTCCCTGGATCACCTCATCTCACTATCCGCGTATTTTCACAAGACACGTGGCTCAGGTATTTTTCTCTTTTTAAAAATCGTAATGATAGCTTTCATTTTTATGGTTCTTTACAGTTATCAAAGCCATTTTCTCCCATGAACCATTTAATGGGACACTCACAATGGCTAGGAGAAGTTTGGGAGCACAGCTACTGATATCCCCATTGTACAGACGAAAATACTCATATATAGGGAGAGGAAGTGATTTTCTCAGAAAATATAAGAAATACAAGGTCTCCTAATGAATTCTACCATTCTGCTTCTTACTATGGGTGATGCAGATAAGGCCCCCAAAGGAACATAGAACATACCTCCAGTCCTATAATCAATAGTAGAAATGGAGCTGGAATCAACATCTCCTGATTCACAGTTCAGTGCTCCTTTTATCCCACTGGAGAGTCTTTCTCCGTGATCTACCAAACCATTGGCTAGCTATCCAGCCAGTCAGTTTACCGTCTATCCTCTTAGAACTCTTGAGGTTGCATCAATCAAAATCTTGACAGAAGATCCCAGAGGTGAATGGCTGAGGCATTCTGGGAAGCTCATCAGGAATAATTTTTTTTAAGCTAAAAATGGATAAATACAAAGCCTGGAAAGAAATCCATCAAAACATTAACAATGACTGTGCTTGGTGTAGTGGAGTTATGGACAATTTATTTTTATCTTCCTGTGTTCCTGTATTTTCAGATTTTCTTCAGTGAGATTTTATTACTTTTATAATGGAAAATAAACATTAGAAAGTGCGGGAAAACAAGAGGATCTGGGCACAGATATTGCATGCGTGTGTGGTGGCTGTTACCACCTTGTGTTGGATTAAACTGAGGGTGAGTAAAGCAGGAACGATTCTCTGATCTCCTCTTCCAACAGGCCATTCTGTGCCTCTCTGGTTCCCATTCCTCCCCTGAAGCCCCAGACGATGGTTTTGGCAGGGTGCACTCACATCTTTCTCCCTCCCCTCAGCCCTGGTCCACTCCACAAAGCCACAGCACACAACAGGGCAGGCTTCACCCTGTCTTGGCAGAGCTGTGGGCTCCTGCACTCCTCACTCTGCCTGCTGTGGACTTATGTAACACATTCTCAGGACTTCATTTTCCAGTAGATTGAAAGCAAAGACACTTGATTTTCTCCAAAAAGATCTGTTTGGAAGTGCAATTGCCTTGAATTACATGGTGGCGCGAGAGGCCAGACCTTGCTGTAAATAACTTTCCTCTCAGCCACACAGGGGCCTGGCTGGCAGCGGAGTCCATGCTTCAGATGATGGTGCTTGATGTGGAGAGAGGGAGGAAGAGAGAAAGCGTGTGTGTGAAAGCAGGACTGCACAGTCTTGGGGCCTTTGCTCAGTTGCTGCCACTTCTTTCACCTCTGGAGTTTTGCGTCTGAATGAGTGGTGAGGGCAGAAGGGGCAGAACTGGGGCTGGGCTTCTGGGCTCTTTCATCAGCTGGTTTATAGGACTTCTCTCTCGTTACATCTCCCACCCTGCCACCGAGGGGCCTGTGTGAGGATGAGTGACTCGTGCATGCGGTGTGGGGTGGCACAAAGAGCAAGCTTTAGAATTGGACACATCCAAGTTCTAGTCCCAGATGTGCCAATTGCAGTTTATGGGACCTTAGCAAATTACTTATATCTCTGACCTGTCTTTATCCATTAAAAAACCCAAACAAAGTAGGTGACGGGTGTGGGAGTTGAGAGTATCTACATTTCAAGCTTGTGGTGAGGATTAAAGGGACTAATACTGGAGAAATCACACTGCGCAATGCCTGACACTTGGTCTGTTCCCTATAAATTTAGTTCCACTCTGTGCCCTGCGTTTTCTGCCATGACAGACTGAAATGAGAAGCAAAATCAATGGGCTTGGAACCAGGATGGCTCAAGCCAAGTAGTGAAACATGCAAAGTTTGGAATGTTTTACTTCTTGTTTTCATATTCTCTTCCTCCATAGATATCCGTAGCTCACATACACGATTCTCCCAAAAAAGACTGGAATGAACTAGCTTATACTGTGGCATGGCAGATGGGACGTAATGCAAGTCTTCTCCTGGTGGGCAAGTAGGGGGTGATCCTTAAGCCAAGATGCAGCATTTTATGCAAGGTAGTATCTAGATACGGAAGCTGTTTTTAGATTAGGAAGTTTTTCCACTTTGGCTGTTCTTAAGCCTGGCCTTATCTTGCAGGCATCAGAATGGGATCATGCATTAGCTTTACTGGACATTTTTCTCTAATCTTACATGGTATTGTCCTTTTCGTGTTTCTCCATCAGGTTGGGGAAACAGTGGAAATGTAGTAAACTGTGGACTGCATCCTCAGGAAAAGACTTACAGATGACTCTGGGGAAGGCACTCAGCCACCCACCTACTAAACATTTATTAAAATCCTACTCCATGATATAATAAAAACGGCCAATATTTGTTAAATATTTTGCCAAGTTCTCAAGTATGTTATCTCATTTAACCTTCACTACTTTTGGTGAAGTAGTTACTATTATTATTATGCCATTATGATAGCATAGTGGTTAAGAGGAAAGATGCTGGAGCCAGATTACCTGGTTCAAATCTCAGCTCACTAGTCACTAGTAGTGGGAACTCAGGCAACCTAATTCTTTGGGCCTCAATCTTCTTATATTTAAGGTAGGTATTTAAATAATAATATTACTTCTAGGGCTATAAAGTGTTTAGAAGTGTGCCTGGCTAGTATTGTCTCCACTTGACATCTGAGAACACTGAGGATAAGAGGAGGGGAAGTGATTTGCTTGGTGATGCCCAGGTAGTGACAGATCTAGGTCAAAAATCTTAGGTCTTATGACTCCAGTCTAGTACTTTTTCCTTGCTCTGAGGAAGATATGCAGGATCAGTTATATCCCCCATAATACCATCTTTTTTGACAGCTGTCAGTCATAAGAAACAATGTTTCAGACTGAAAACCTTGGTGAGAACAGTGGAAGCCCTGATGCTTGCTTAATTAAACTCTAGTGCCTGAAAGCATGTAAAAAAAAAAGTCCTCACAAGTTGGGGTCAGTTTGTATGCCCACCCCAGGTTGGCAGCTGTGGCTTCAACAGCAGTTAGTGGACTTGCTAATGAGTGGCACTGAGGCTAACACCCAGGCTAGGGACCAAGTGGCATTAGATACAATAGGCCAGGTCCAGGGAAGCCTCGCTGATAGGTGGAAACCTATCAAGAAAAGAGTCAACTGGTGTGGTGAACATAGGTCAAGCTCTGAGTTTCCATTAGGAAAAAAACCCAAACAGCCACTTCACAGAATATGGGAAGTAACCATTGATGGCATCAGGATAGAATGTGGAGTGGAAGTTATATTTTCTACAGAGTTTTTTCTCACTCTTTTCTAGAGTGACCTAGAATAAACCTTTAGTTGGCCAAGTCCTATAACGCCCCATGTGTTTCAGGTGAAGAGCGTGGGTCATATGGGGAGGGTGCTACCAAGGAGTCCACTTTTGCCCTCCCCCCATTTCTCCATACCTCCCTTGACAAAATGCCTACATCTCTGTCCTTAGGGATTTAGTCTTTTGGGCATTGCTAGTGTTGTTTTTTTTTAAATGAATACTCAGTTAAATATCCAATATCCCCAAGAGGGCAATACGTTACACTCGATCACGTAACATCTTATAAAGAAGTCTATTCCTTCCTGTTTGGATGCAGCAGACAGCTAGATTCCTTAATCCAATTCAGAACTGGAATATAGGCAAGGTGCCTTGGGAGGTGAGAGGGCGGACAATCTTTGCTAATTCACATTTTTCCGAGGGCCAGCCTACTTTGTGCCTTTCTGCTTAGCAGAGAGGTGCTGGAAGAAGTTCTGATTGAAGACAAGTTAGAATAGGGAGCTGCGATCCAGGATAAGAAAGCATCCTACTCAACCAAGATAGTTAAGAGTTTGTCCTCCTTTCTTTCCTTCTTCCTTAAGCTTAAGAATGAGCATCTCACTTGCTATGGGTTGGGTGTGTCCTCCCAGAAGGTGCTGAAGTGCTAACCCCCAGGACCTGTGAATGTGACCTGATTCGGCAAGATGGCCTTTGCAGATGATCAAGTTAAGATGAGGTCATTAGGTTGGGTTCTGAACCGATATGACTGTTGTCCTTATAAAAAGGGGACGTTTCGATATAGAGACAGACATGCATGCAGGGAGAAGGGCACGTGAAGCTGAGGGCAGAGATCAGAGTGATGTGCCTATTGGCCGAGGGATGCCAGCCATTACCAGCACACCACCAGATGTTAGGAGAGGAGCAAAGAACAGATTCTCCCTTACGGCCCTCAGAAGGGACGGAGCCTGACAACACCTTGATCTTAGGCTTCTAGCTTCCAGAACTGTGAGACGAAGGTGCCACCCAGTTTGTGGTACTTTCTATACAGCCTTAGCACACTAATACACCACTGAACCAGGATAATTAAGAGTTTGTCCTTCCTTTTTTCAGTAAATATTTAGTAATTCCCTACTGTGTGCCAGGCACAATGCCAAGTACTGGAAACAGTATCTTAGGTTAAGACCTTTGCTTTTCAGGAGTTCATAGACTAGCAGGGATGTAGGTTAATAAACAGGCCAATCTTAACAATGGGGTAAGTATTTAATATCTACTCTTTCCCTCTAGCTTGTTGGCTCTCAACCATGGCCAAATACTAGAATCTCTAGGGAATTTAAAAAAGTAATAAATAAAAAACTTAGGTCCAGTCCTCGCTCCCAGACATTTTGATCTACTTGGACTGGGGTGGGAATGCAAGGCATCGGTGTTTTATTTAATTCCGGAGATGGCCATTGTTGAGAAGTACTGTTTTAAATATACCCGTTATCAGGGCCCCACTCCAGACCAATTCAATTGGAACAGTAATGATGGGTTGAAAAAGTTTCCCAGGTGATTCTAATGTGTAGCCAGGTTTGAGGACCACTTTCTCCTATGAGGTAGGAATGACATATCCTTTCCACAGTGCTGAGCTCAGAGAAGGCAGTCCGTAAATAATTAAGTCAGGATCTATCATCAGAAAAGTGTAAGATGCTCTTGGTGCATAGAAGAGGAGTACTCAGTGCAGTTGTGGGAGAACTGAGACCCAAAAGGTAAGTCCATTTAGGCAAGCAAGGAGGAGAAGGAAGAACGTTTCTGGCAGAGGGAACAGTGTGTACCTAACAGTCAAGGAGCTGGATATGGCTCAGCGTGGCTGGAGGCGTCTGTGGGTGGTGAGAGGTAAGGCTAGAAAGGTAACAAGGGCTGGGTCATGAAGAGCCCTGTGAGCCATGGCAAGGAGATTGGGTTCTGCCAGAGGCTTATATGAGTTGTCTTGGGGACATAACCATGGCTCTCAAGGCTGATTTTTTTTTTTAAGAGAGATATTTGAACTGGGTCTTTTTTATTTTTAAACTTGTGGACAAATTTTATTTTATTTTATTTTTTAAATCTTTTGCCCACGCCACACGGCATGTGGGATGTTAGTTCCCCCGGCCAGGGATCAAATCTGCGCCCCCTGCATTGGCAGCGCAGAGTCTTAACCACTGGACTGCCAGGGAAGTCCTCAAGGCTGATTTTTGGTCTCTTGGCCCTGGTGCTCACACACGTCCAGGTATGGGCTTAGAAGCTTGCACTTTTTCTCTTTGAAGACAGAAGTCCAGATAGGATGTGTGTCTTGGAAGCCAAGCCTGCAGGCCCAGCTCACGAGAGGAGCATCGTCAACTTTCCAGAGAGACCCCCACGTAACGCGACTGTATCACGTCCCTAACTGTGACCTACCATCACTAAGACTTAGGAGTGAGACGTTCCCGACACTCTTTCCACACGTCTGCATCTTGGGTGGACACTGGGACAGCTTTCACATCCGTTGTTTAGCATCCTTTCCGATGTTCATTTTAATCCGATTTTACCTGGATAAACGTGGGGGCTGGGGATTGGAGAAAGTTCAGTGTGACTTCCCCCAGCCGCCCTCGTAGGAGGGCCCTTCAGCCAGGTGGGTTGATAGCTGAGGGAAGGACCAAACCCGCCGTCCTGGAGGTTTGTTCAGAGTGCGGTGCGTAGTATTTCTTGGGTGTTTGCTTGTCCGAGCTGCGCTGTTGCCAGCAGTGCCCAATTTAGTACTCTGCAGTTTTCATTAACAGCCTGCCTGCTCCACTCTGAGTCCTTAATGAAGATGTTAAATAAAATTTGACGTTATTATTGCCATTTGTACAGCACTTCATATTTACCTAGTGCCTTCTGTACGTTTTTATTCTTTCCCAAGCAGTAGCCCTACAAAGTACTGCTGTCCCCATTCTACAGAGAAAGCCCTTGAGAGTTCATTGATTTGTTGAGAGCCCTGTGGCCAGCCACCCCCGTTCTCCGGGGGGACTCTTCTCCTTCCTTTTGCCCAAAACCCAACTCACGGAGCTGTACTAGCTTCTCAGGGGCCCATCTGGCCCCTCACACCTTCCAAGTTGCAGGCTTCTCGCTCCGAATATTATTCCTCTTCTCCCATCTTGTGGTTTTGTGTTTCAGTTCAGGAAAGCCTTGGTCTTCTCTTAGTCAATTTGAATGAATTTGCAAGTACAATTTCCTGATGGGCATCAGATGTCTTGCTGAACGTCCAAACACACACACAGAGTTCGGCAGGGCCACCACTGGCCCTGCCGCCTCTTCTCAGAGGCCTGTCAGTGGCGCTGTGGATGTATCTGGCACCATCTGTCCTTTGTAAACATCATGGGTCAGACAGCACTGTTGTCTTTCTGCATGTGACAACCTCCCTCTCTTACTGTAGGATACCTCCAACCTCCAATCCTGGTGACAGCATCTCTGTAAGAACTGGGAGAGAAAATACACCTCCTAGAGAAAGACACAGAGAGCTGCTCAGGCTTGCTTCCCTGAGGCTCATTGGAGCAGCTGAATAATGCGTATTAACAGGTTTGCTTAGCTCTGTGTGCCTTGGTTTTCTCGTATGTTAAATGGGGACATTGATAAAAATGCAAGTATGTTAAGGGTTTTCTGCTTTAATGACTCAAGCATTTGGGGATGGATTTTTTACAGCACTCTTTTTGACTTCACACTTTTAAAATCTACCTTACTGACTAATTGTCTCCCTCTCCCATACTGTTCTATCTGCATGTTCCTTCTCTATACGTACTCCATGTCTAGCTCATTCTTTTTCTGGCTGACTTTTCCTTTCTTACCATCTCTCTCATTTTCATTCATTTTTTTCCTTCTGCTGCTGCACTGAATGTCGTCACCCTGTTGTTCTGCTCTTCATCTCAGCCCACGCAAGGGCCTCTGCTGTTTCTGATGAGGTCATCCCACAGGATGGCCTTTCCTCCCTAGCCCCCGCAGGCTTACTTCCTGAAAGTTCCTGATGGAGGATTGACCGTGCAGTGTGGGTCATCGGGGGCTGGGGGGGTGGGGGTGGGTGGGGAGAAAGGCCCTGAACCTCCTCACATTGTTGCTGGGTGATGGGGATATGGGCTGTGGTGAGGTTGTGAATAACTGAGGGAACTGTGGCTCCTTTGACTCAAGAAGCTGCTTTCTGGTCAGGAGCAGGTGGCACTGAAGTACACAAAATGGGTCAGAATAGGGTTTGGCAACACGTTGCAGTGAATGGAAAGAACATTGAACTGAGAATTATTTAAAGTGAGAAGCTATGAAAAGTCTGAGACTGTAGCCTATTTGCAAGCTAAGAAGTTAGTCTGCCACAGATATATATATATGTGTGTGTGTGTGTGAGCTTATATCCACATATATGGTAAATATATGTATTTGTATATATCCATGTATAGTATATACACACATGAATACATATGCGCATATATGTATATACACGTATGTATGTGTATATACACATTACTCTCAGTATGTATATGTACACACACACACACACACATATATAAATATATATAAATAAATATCTGGGTTAGAGACAAAGAACATTGGTTACTTATGGCAAAAGCAACCAGAGCAGCCTCTTGCCTCAGTTCTCTGAGTCTCAGTCCCCAGAGGGTGATGGTAGGGGCTGGGTGGGGGGGGGTGTATCAAGGAGAGGACCCCCAAGTTAGGAAACTGATTTTATCTAGGGCTGCTGGTGACCTGCTCATTCTCCCCTCCAGGGAGCCAGAGAACTGTACTCTGGAATGCAAGCCAGTCTGCTTGGAAATGTTAGAGTCCTTACTCTCCTGGAGTGGCTCTGGGGAGGGAGATGTTGTCTATCTTTGTTTATGGGTGAAACAAATCTGTCTTCAGACCCGGAGAGACACTATCTTAACTTCTGAGGATGATTTACTATGCAAACACCCTCGAAAAGACTGACAGAGCCCTTTGCCCAGTCCATGCAGAAAAGCGAGATATTCATAGAGAATTGTCTCCTAAGGAAGACCCTCAGGTATAAAATGAGGGGCTTAGACGACTTTAGAGATGCAGAAAATGTGGGATGTGTGTACCACCACTCTCTAAATCTGCGCCCAAACAGACGTCACTAATCAATTGTGGTTTTCTGCCTCAACACTCCCAGCAGTTTCTACTGTGCTGATTATTTCCTCAATTACTCTAGCCGTGTAAAATTGTATTCTTCATATTTTTTCCTTATGTTTCATTTTTCTCCTTTTGTGAATCTGTGTGTGTATGTCCCTCTCTCTACATGGGGGAGGAGGAGAACATGTGTTTTGACGCAATTTCGTGGTCTGAGATTTTCCTATGAGGCAAATAGGAAGGTTCCTAATCCTGCCAGACAGCGTTTGTAGTTTAATTCTTTTTCTGGTTGTCATACTTTTCCTTATTACTGGGAATGTTACTATTATTTTAAAAAATTGAGGTACAGTTGATTTATAACATTATATAAGTTTCAGGTATACAGCATAGTTATTCACAATTTTTAAAGGTTACACTCCATTTATAGTTATTATAAAATATTGGCTATATTCCCCGTGCTGTACAATGTATCCTTATAGCTTATTCATTTTATGCATAGTAATTTGTACCTGTTAATCCCCTACCTCTGTCTTGCCCCTCCCCCCTTCCTTCTCCCCACTGGTAACAATTAGTCTGTTCTCTGTGAATCTGTTTTTGTTGTTGTTATATTCACTAGTTTATTTTTTAGATTTGACATATAAGTGATATTCAATATTTGTCTTTCTCTGTCCGACTTATTTCACTTAGCATAATATTCTCCAAGTCCACATCTTCTTTATCCGTTCATCTGTTGATGGACACTTTGGTTGCTTCCATATCTTGGCTATCGGAAACAATGCTCCTATGAATGTTTGGGTGCATGTATATTTTCAATTTAGTATTTTTGTTTTCTTTGGATATATACCCAGGGGTGGGATTGCTGGATCATATGGTAGGTAGCTCTACTTTTAGTTTTTTGAGAAACCTCCATGCTGTTTTCCATAGTGGCTACACCAATTTACCTTCCTACCATCAGTTTATGAGGGTTCCCTTTTCTCCAAATTCTCTCCAACATTTGTTATTTGTGTTCTTTTTGATAATAGCCATTCTGCCAGGGGTGAGGTGATATCTCATTGTATTCATAGCTTAATCTTTAATCCATGAGAGCTGAAGCTATTAATCTAGAGAGGCTTCTCTTCTAAACAGGGATTATGAGAAGAATGCCCATTGTAACATCTCCTTCTCACCATTGGCTATGAAGGGAGTCCCCAGATTCCACTAGAATGCTGTGTTGGAACCCTCTGACTACACAGAAAACTCTCAAAGAAATATGGCACAGGGGAATGTGTGCTTGGAGAAGGGGATCCTGTGTCAGAAGACATGCAGCCTGAGGCTTCGTCCAACTTTGAAGTTGGGCCAATGATGCTCCCTGGCTATTTGGAAGATGCCCCTTTCCCTTTAGCCAATTTGAGGTCTAGTCCCAGCACAGGCAACCTCCCCCGACCCCTGTATCCTGTGCTTCACCCATGCTTCACCTTCTCCATTTATTCGGTGGATAGATGTAGAGGTACATGGCTAATGTACTGGAGTTTCTGCTGGAGACCTGGTTATGTCTTATTGTTGTTGAAATGAAAGAAATCACGAGAATAATGGGAAAAGCGTGTGAACTTTGAGCAGGGCATCAAAAGATAGGGGATGCTGATTAGCTATGTGACCTCGGACAAGTTGCCTAACTTCTTTGTGCCTCAGGTATCCTTTCTTGAAAATGAAGAAGATAATGCGTTCTTGGCTGTCTATCTCATGGGGATATTGGCAGAGCAAATGAGTGCTCTCATTTGTACGAGGTGCTCAAAAGAAAGATGCTGGTGGAATGTAAAGTTTGCTTTTGCCTCACTAAAAATGTCATCCCCCTCTTGTCCTGTGTTCCATGGAAGGGCCGTGGAAGGGCCTCTGCTCTTTCGGACAAGGTCATCCCACAGGACAGCCTTTCTTCCCTAGCCCCTGCAGGATTACTTCCTGTAAGTGCCTAATGGAGGATTTGTGGTACAGTGTGGGACATCTTGGGGGGGCGGGTGGCCCAGTGCCCCTTCGCATGGTTATTGGATGATAGGGGTTTTAGGTGTGGTGAGGTTGTGAATAACTGAGGAGATTGTGGACCCTTTGACTCAAGGAGCTACTTTCTGGGCAGTAGCTGGGGCCACTGACGTGTGCACAAAGGGTCAAAATAGGGTTGGGCACACAAATCAATTGTAATGAAAGGGCCGTGGACTGGATCTGAGATTCTGTCCCTCTTGGGTCACTAATTAGTAGATATGTAGCTAAGGTACTAGGAATATGCCTGTTGATCTGTGATACTGGGAATTTTTTTTCTTCTTGCATCCTGTGGACATCTGCAGATAATTCAGAAGTTTACCAGTGGACTAGCCAGTCAGCCTGCCTCCTCCTTTTCTTTCGAACTCCTCTCCTCCCTCCCTCCGCAGATATTTCTTTATATTCATCTGTAATTGAAGATCAGCATCTCTGAAATCAGGCCTGCTGGCATATGTCTAAACATTCATTAACCGAGAGACAGATATTCACAGAAACATTTTTAAATGTCCACAAACCAACACATGGATTGTCCTAATCACAAGGTTCAAATCAGGATTCTGACACTAATGTTTTAGAACATTCTAGTGTTGATCAGTGTTTTTCCTGGTACAACCCTCATAAGTCTCGTGTGTGTGCATGTGTG
Source organism: Tursiops truncatus (assembly GCF_011762595.2). Lineage (NCBI taxonomy): Eukaryota > Metazoa > Chordata > Mammalia > Artiodactyla > Delphinidae > Tursiops > Tursiops truncatus. The sequence goes on along the minus strand of NC_047035.1, from coordinate 24,699,621 downwards.
TGTGCAGCTGTGTAAGATGTTTTATTAATTAACATTGCAAAGCTAAGCACTCAATGAAAAGGTACTGGAGAAGTATATGTTATTAGGACAGAATCGTTTAGAAATATGATCAAATAAAACCTGTATTGAAAGAGGTAGAACTTTTTCCAGCGCCATGTTGCCAAACTCAAATCTACTCCAAGACATAGGGGTTTTGTTCTGAGTGTCCTGGTGGCCACGTGGATGTTCCTTTATTCTCTTCTTTTAGTGCAGAGAGGCTTTTGAAAAGATGCTGCAGATGAATAATTCTGCTGCCATGGTCAATACGCAGCTCATTCCACATGGATGTCCTCTCAGACTCTAACCTAGTTTGCGTTCAGGTAATTCTGGTAATGGGGCGTTTACCTCTCCCCTGGGGGACCATTTCCAGCATCTAGCCGTCCAACAGTTTAGTCAGAGAACTGAGCCCTGATTTAAGGAGGGAAAGAGGTATTTGTAGAACTGTGGGAAAGAGAGAAATAGGGATATGACACATTGACCTATTTTAAGAATGCAGGGTGGCTTCAAGCCTTTCGAATTTGTTTCTCCCAGCTGTCAGGGATAACTGTGAGCTGTGACAACTGCTGAGGCCCAAATCCTAAGTGTTCTTTTCACCTCAAAAAATGCGATTAGCAAATCAGAATAATTGAAGTGCACACTTCCAGGCCACTTCCTAAATAAAATATGTACATGTGTGAAGTGAGACCTGACCTGAGATCCGTTTTTTTTCCGTTGAACGAGCAGTACTTTGGGGCTGGAGAGAGCTGGTTCCCAACTCCCGCTTTGCACCTAACAGTTGTGTGATCTTTAAATTTCCTTCTAATAAAATGAGGAGAGTAATACTTTCCCCACGGGCTTGCGTGAGAGATAAATGAGATAAAGCCCCAAGTGCAATGCCTGTTGAGTGGCGCTCAGCACATGGTCATTTCTCTTTCTAGGAAGGAGGCTCAGCTTCCTGGGGCTCTGTTAAGCCTCCCCTGAATTCCTGCTGACCCCTTCGGATGCCTCGGTGATCTATGGACAGCTTCCAGATGGGTGTGTTACTATCAGTCTCCAAAAGAGCCACCTTCACTCGTTTCTCTTGTAGAGGCCAGGCACATACAGAAGGGCAGAAGGGCAGATCTCCCAGGGTGGCTGTCACCAGATGTCACAGCACTCTGTGTTCGTGGGGTTGCTCTGAAAAGCAGATGGGGGATTTGTCCACTTTTTAAAATTCAGAGTTCAACATATGAGACAAGAGTAGTAATTATACCATAAATTGGCACAAACTGCAATGAGAGAAGACCTTCTGTGCTTCTGCTGCCTCAGCCTGCACATCAGGATGCGCTAATTAAAGCATCTGTCTTTCTCCAGCTTCCGTTCTCAGACATCTTAATTTATTTACTTATTAAAAAATAAGAGGAGGATTTGCGCTTTGTCGTTTTTCCCCTTTATTTTACCTCCGTCGTTTTGCGTGTAATGATCTTGGCAAAATGAATAAATAAAATGACTATAATTAAATACCGTTCTTATTGGGTATGGTGCTTTCCTCCCCTTGGATTGGAAGTTTTTATAATAACGATGACCTTGTAATTTAAAGCATGTCCTAGGGATGTCTGTTCTTTATTTTGAGCTGCTTTGAACGCACATCGGTTGAGCAGTGGCAGTAATGAGGCTGAGAATGGCTGGCAGCTGATGCAAGCTTTCCCCACAGGTTAAAAAGCAGGATGCTTTTCGCAGGATAAAGCCTCACGGCCTCAGAATGTGTCATGTGTCATGGACCTTCTCCTCTCGGTAATCATCTGGAGTCAACACACTGCTTCTGTTCCAAATCATATTGGGAGTCCCAACCTAGATCCAGAATTTGGCATTGATTTGAATCCTTGTCTGTTCAACTCGCTGATCGTCATTCACTTATTAATTCATTCAACAAATGAGTCGAATGAATGAAAGAAGTCTCTGGGAGATATAGCAGTGACCTAGAAAGAGGCTGGGATGAGCCTGGATTGGGTGAGGGTCATGGGGGTCACTGGTCAGATTGGAGGGCTTGTTTGGAGAGAAAGGGAATAAAGTTGGATATATGAATTCCCCCACTGCTGGTATAGTTCTGGTATAGAACTGGTATAGTTCTCTATCTATCTATCTATCTATCTATCTATCTATCTGTCTGTCTGTCTGTCTGTCTGTCTAATACCTGCCCATTTCTTCTGTTTCAGAGTAGTCAGAGGCTGACTTTTTTTTTTTTTTTTTTTTTGCGGTACGCGGGCCTCTCACCGCTGCGGCCTCTCCCGCTGCGGAGCACAGGCTCCGGACGCACAGGCTCAGCGGCCAGGGCTCACGGGCCCAGCCGCTCCGCGGCACGCGGGATCCTCCCGGACCGGGGCATGAACCCGCGTCCCCTGCATCGGCAGGCGGACTCCCAACCACTGCGCCACCAGGGAAGCCTGAGGCTGACTTTTTATTCCCCTCTTGCGACAAGGTCATCTTATCGCATAAAGGGTAGGGTGTAAAAAGGTCTTGGCTTTGAGTACATTTGACCTCAGGGTTTATATGGCTACAAACCAAACACCTTACTTTTCTTCCACCCTTCGAACAACACCTACTTGCCCCTAGAGCTCTATCCCTAAGTTGGCTGTGTGCTATTCTCCCTCCCTACACACCGTACCCACTTCCTGATGGTTTGGAACATCATTTTTAAAAACTCACTTTTTTAAACCTGTCTCACTGAAGTGTCAACGTATACCGTCTTCATCCCAGGGGCGCTTTACTATCCTTGGTATCAGTCTGTCTACGTAGTTTTATAGGAATTTAAGAATAATATAATGATGCTCTTCACCTCAGCAGCAGAAATGTAGTTGGTCTGGTGCCTCAGACCTACAAGCCATTTTTCTGAGGCCTTGAAGAAGTGTTCCTGTGGCCCACCTTACCCTCCTGTGTGAAGGATGGTCTAAAAATGGAAGGACTATGGGCTTCTGCTGGAATTCTCTGTCCTATTTCTTTAAGCAACAACAAACATACACATATAATGATTATTATCACGTCTGCCACGTGGCAGGTCCTCAATAAAGTAATTTTTTCTTTCCTTTCTTCCTTTCTTCCATGATCGTGGACACAGTGTGTGTTCAATGTGCCCAATATTAATGATATTCAAGGCACAGATACCCTTTAGGGGCAACACAGCAGAGAGGTGCCTCGTTTCTGTCTCATGGAAATGGGAGACAGACCAACAGGGGTCACAGGATTCTCTTGCTTCCTGATAATCACTGTGACCACTAGGGAGGTTCTTCTAGATACAGCAGGTACTCAGCAACTGTTTGCTTAGGACCAAAGGACATTTGCCTCCCCCAGCCAAGTTTGTATAAATCATTATGCAAAATAGAGATGTTCAGTATTGCCCCTTTACAGAATATTCCTTGACCTTTAGCTATAGAGATTGACTATTACTGTTATTTCTCATTTTTTATGATGCCTATTTATTTATTTATTTATTATTTTATTTTCTGTTGGGAAACAGTGATCCTACCTTTTCACATGTAGCAAATATTTTCCCATGTTCTCTCAAAAAAATTTTTTTTCCAACTCCCATTCTTTTTTTTTAACATCTTTATCAGAGTATAATTGCTTTACAATGGTGTGTTAGTTTCTGCTTTATAACGAAGTCCAACTCGCATTCTTCAGAGAACTCTCCAGAAGCTGCTCTGGTGCCTGAACAGACCTTAAAATTTGCAAAACACTTTTTTCTGAAACTCTTGTTCCTTGAGCTCCCCTGTCCCTTCTCGGGGCCACCAATCCCCTGCTTCAGCCTCTTTGCTGAGTAAAATAAGCCTCAAATAATGTGTCTTTCTTGGCCTGCTTTCCGCTCCCTCCCCCGACCCCCAATAATATGATGCGCCAGAGTGGTAGAAAGGGAGCATTTCCTTTAAGAGCTTTGCAGGCTGTGAACATAATCAGGGGGTGCATTCAGAGAACTATGGGTGATTCTTGAACATGAAACAGTTTAAAGCCTCACGTAACCTTTGACCTACTGGACAAGTAAGATGGACACTCCCCTGGATCGCACAGACTTCCCTTTTCTTCGGAGAGACATCTCCTCTGCCTCTCTTAGCTTCCTGAATCTCTCGCTCCCTAATCTTGCTCCCCCTTCCTCCTCCCTCTACTCTCCTGATAACAAGGAACAATGCCAGAGAAGGGAAAGAAGGAACTCAGGTGGAAAAATAACCCATGTATGATGCCTATTTATTTATGTGTTTATTTATTTTATTATTTTTTCAATTTGAAAAGGAGAATTTTTGATGAAGTACAGCTTGTGATGGGGGTGGGGGCAAAGGTGATGGGAAGACTGAAAGGGGAAATTAGGGGTGTCTTGTAATCTTAGAATCACGTGGGAAAGAGAATTCAGAGTTCATTGATCCATATCTACTGAAGAGATCCTCTGAAGACTTAAACTAGACAGTCTGATTTAATCTTTCTGTCTCAAAGGCAAAAGGTTAATTATGTTTTTGTCCTTAATACTTTTAAAATTAAAATTATATGAGAAAAGATAAAAAAGAAAAGAAAAATTTATAAAAGCAATTTGTATATATTGTAAAAATATTAAAATGTTTACAGAAGCAATCCAAATTAAAATTATCCCCCCTGAAGCCCAGTCTCTAGTGGTAAAACTTTAAAATGTTCTGTTCTACCACCAGGATTCTAACATACTTTCTTGATTTATGAAATGTAGGCAGTATCTTTTGACTCCTTGCCATGAAGGATTTAGAGCTACATCCCTAAATGCTGCCTTCCATTCATCACTCCTTCTGTCACTCCTACTATTACTTATCCATTATTAAGGTACAGTAACATTCATATCTATCCTCTAAATAAAATTAGGTTTTCCATGCCTTACTGTTGATTATTTTTTTTAATTTTTAAAATTTATTTTATTTATTTAGGTTGTGCCAGGTCTTAAGTGGGCAGGTGGGCTCCTTAGTTGCGGCTCACAGGCTCCTTAGTTGTGGCACGTGTGCTCGTTAGTTGAGACTTGAGGGCTCCTTAGTTGTGGCATGTGAACTCTTAGTTGCAGCATGCATGTGGGATTTGGTTCCTTGACCAGGGGTCGAGCCCCCATCCCCTGCATTGGAAGGTGGATTCTTAACCACTGCTAAGAAGTCCCCCTTACTGTTGATTCTAAAAGGTTTGTTTGGATTGAGTGCCTACTATTCATTTTTTCATTTATTTATTTGTTTATTCATTCAACAGATATTACTTGAGGGCTTCTTTGTGTGAGGCATGGGCCTATGTGAAAAGTATGTGCAAGTGTTTATAGTATTGTGTGGAAGACAGTTGAGTAAGTTTTGGGCAGGAAGAGACACAAAATGCATACCTCGACTCTGCTTCTAAGAATTGATTTAAAAGAAAAATCAAATGAAAACATTTACATACAAGGATGTCATCATAGTATTATTTAGGGAAAAAAGTACCCTGGAAATTGTTTAGATGCCTAAAGGTTGGTCAACATTAAATAAATTATGGAACTCACGTGTGATGGAATCACAGTAAAAGCCATTAAAAATCTAATTTTTGAGAAGCATTAAGTGACATGATAAAATGGTCATGTTTTAATTTAATGAAAAATAAGAGAAACAGGATGTAAAACTGGATCTATCACATTATCTCTACTGTAAGATTTTTAAGAAGATTATAGATATGGGAAGGAGCTATCACCAAGTGACAGTGATTTAAAGTTTCTTTCCTTAAACCTACTTTCTGATATTGTCTGAGTTTTCTACAATGAGCAACTGTTGTCTTTATACTATAAAAACCCCACCCTATTATCTTCACAAAAATAAAAAGGAGCAGATTCTCAATCTGGTGGGGGAGACACGTTTAAACAAGTCATCACAGTGTCTGATGGAGCAAAATCAGTGCCCCAAAGTCTGTAGGGTTTTGATGGGGTCTGAGCATCAGAAAAGACTCCACAGGTAGCATTTGAGCTGTGCCATGAAGACCCAGGGGGATTTCTATAGGCAGAAGAGAGCATTTCTGGGCATGAAGGCACAGAAGTGAATGGTGAGAGAGGCAAGCTGCCTGAAGATTATGAAATGTAGTGTGGATTGAAAGATGCAGAAAGGACCCAGGCTGACAAAGTGGTTTAATGGCTTGTGGAGGACCTTGGATGCTTTGCTGAGGAATTAGAATTTAATTTGAAGGCAATAGAGAGCTATGGAGAAGTTTTTAAAGAGGGAGGTGGACTTGACCCATAACGTAAAGGTGCAGTCTTTGGAATCAGACAGACATGGAGTCAGAATCCCAGCTATGCCAGTGTCGAGGGGTATGTGCTTGGGCAAATCACTTAACCTTTCTCATCATCCATTTCTTCACTCATTACTTAGGGGCAATGATATCAGCTTTACAGTGTGGACACGAGGATTAAACAACTTAATACAGTTGTTCATGTTGAGTAAGTTTTGGGCAGGAAGAGACACAAAAATGCATACCTCGACTCTGCTTCTAAGAATTGATTTAAAAGAAAAATCAAATGAAAAGATTTACATACATACATCACACGTGAGTCCCATAATTTATTTAATGTTGACCAATCTTTAGGCATCTGAACAATTTCCAGGGTCCTTTTTCCCTAAATAATACTGTGATGACATGTTCAGCATTCATGTCTCAAACATGAATGGTGAATAGATCTTTCTTAAAGGTAAAAAAATGTTGGCGCACCCCACCTCCAACTCATGTTAAATTATTTTTACAATAATGTTACTTGAATATTCATAAAAATTAAATTTGTTATACATTTCTAACGTTTCATGATCTATTACTGGTATAAAAGCAAAAGAGCTTTATTTCTTAAATATTTATTTATTTTTTGGCTGTGTGGGTGTTAGTTGCAGCACACGGGATTTTTCGTTGCAGTGCATGGGAGTTTTCATTGCAGTGCACGGGCTTCTCTCTAGTTGTGGCGTGTGGGCTCCAGAGCACGTGGGCTCTGTAGTTGCAGCACTTGGGCTCTCTAGTTGTCATGAGGGCTTAGTTGCCCCACAGCATGTGGGATCTTAGTTCCCTGACCAGGAATCGAACTGGCATCCCCTGCATTGCAAGCTGGATTCTTAACCACTGGACTACGAGGGAAGTCCCAAAACCAAAAGAACTTTATACATTACAGATAACAACACAAAAGCAACACAATTTAAACTAAATGATATTAATTATGTCACCAGTTTGTAGTCTATATGAAAATAAATCTTCATGAATAATGTGAATATGGTACAGTCTGCTACAACCCAGGTCATTTAAAGTCTGCCCTTTCCCATACTCTCTGTGCTGTGAGTCCACTCAGTTTTCCCCCAGCTTTTTATCTTCCAATTCCCAGGAAATACTGTATGTATAGTGTGCAGTGGTGTTTGGCCTTTGCTTAGCATGAACACGTCTTCTATGTTTGGGTCCACTTCTGTTTTTTCCTCACTGGCTCATGATAATTAATGTCATACTGTCGGGACCAGTGCAGTTGTAGACGCATTTCCAGGTATGAGCACTAGCAGAGTAGTACTCAATTATGAAGTGGTCATATAGATGATTTTAAAATATTATCATCAGTATGAAAATTTAGACCATACACACACACATAAACACACACACAGACTGTTCTCACCCTTCCTGTGGTTCTACCTTCCTCTTTGTGAGAATATCTATGTATATACCTCCTAGAAGTCTCATTATTGTTGTTAATGGTAGTCTTATTATGGTCAAAGATTTTTATCAGGCAAGCGTATCAGTTGGCTATTGCCGGGTAACAAACCACACTAAAACTCATCACCCATTTATTTATTTATCACCCATTTATTATCTCTATGAGTCTTGGGTTGGCTGGACAGATTTGCTCATCTGCTCTGGGGGCACAATGGCTCATTCATGCATCTGTGGTCAGCTGCAGGTAGGCTCGTTGGCTTTGCTGATCTTGGCTGGGCTGCCTCACATCTTTGGAGCCTTAGCAGAAATGACTCAGCTTTGCTAAAAGTGGTCTCTCGCCCTCCAGTAAGTTAGCCAGGCTTGGGTTTAGAGTAGCCTGGACACATTCTTATGGAGACAACAGAGAAGTGAGTAAAAGAGTGAACATAGGCAAGGCCTCTTGAGGCCTGGGCTTGGAGTTGGCACATCAGCATTTTTGGGGTATTTTGTTGACTGAAGCAAGTCACAAGGCTAACCCAAATTCAAGGTCGGGGAAATAGACTCCACAGCCTATTTCTAGGTGAGAAGATCTACAAACTCATAATTCAAAGGGTGTGGTTACAGGCAGATGTGAATGACTGGAGCCATTTTTGCAATCAATCTACCCTAGTAGATATGAGGTCGGGGCAAGGAGGTCTATTAGGAAGCTACACTAGCCTTCTTGGTGAGAGAGGGATACTGCTTAGGAAGGACTGGATACATGTGATGCCCTGCCATTTCTTTGGTGTAGGAATGAGGAAGAGGGTAGAGGGTCGTCAAAGATGACTCCAAGGAACCCAAGCCTGGGTGACTGAGAAGTTGGTGAAGTTTCTAACTGAGAAAAGACATTCAGCAGGAAAAGTGGGGTCAATCTGGGGGTGATCGGAAATTGGAGAGGTCAAAGGTGGAGGTACATAATATTAATAAGTTTAGAGTTTGATATGCTGGAGCTCTTCCCATAAGGAGAATCCTTCTCCACCTGGTTGCACATTAAAATCATGTAAGCAGCTTTTAAAAAATAGTGATAATTGAGTCTTAACCTGAGACAAATTAATATTAAATTTCTGGGAAAGGGGACTGGTGTTATTTTTTTTAAAAAATAATCACAGGAAATTCTAATGTACAGCCAAAGTTGGAAGCTTTATCTAGATCTCCTTCTGTGCATACATTAGAATCACCTGGACTGATACTGGGCCCCACTGATCCCTGAGCCCCACTACCAAAGAGTGTATTCCATTGGTCTGGGATAGGCAACTGTATTAAAAATAAAAAGTCTTTCTGGGTGAATTTAATGTGCAGCTGGAGTTGAGAACTACTGACCTAGATAGTTAATTTTCACTGTGAATAATCAAATGTTTTCAGGTTGCAACCCATGGCAAAGGGGCACTATGACAGAGTCTCCTTAAGCTCTGGGAAGGTTCAGAATTAGCATGAACTTGCTGGTGCCAGGCGGGGCATGGGGACAGGAGCAATCAGAGGATGAGACCAGAAACTTTGAGGACCCAACCTGGATCAACACCTGGCATTTGAAGTACAAGGACGTCTCATGGTTAATCCTGCTTCCAGGAGAGATGTTGGGAAATCTCCCTGAAATGGTCCAAAATATAAAATGTCATGATGTCATCTGACTCCCCTGTCCTCCAATTCAAATTAGTTTCCTCTGTAGCAGCACTCAGATAATGCAACTTCCATCATTTTCTTTGAGGAAGGGAATTCATAATGTCTTAAATCTCAGTATGTATGTGTTTTCCCTGACTGTAAACCAAATCTGCCTCTTCCTTGATTTCATCCCATTAGTCTGAACTTTGACCTTGTCACATCTTAGATGATTCCTGGGCCTTCTTGTTGTTAATGTCTTATAAATATTTGTAGACCCATTGCCTGTCTATAGGCAGTCACTGAGTCAACAACAGAATATTTAGAGGTTTTTTTCTCATGTTCATAAATCATTCTTAGCAGAGCTTTAATCGTTTGGGTTTTTGGCTGCCTCTCTGACTTTCCTCTTGGCCTCCATAAGCCTCATCTATTTGAGGGAAATACTCAATTGCATAATAGCACAGTGGACTCCTGTTATCCACTTGTGCTACTGACAATGTCTCGGGGTCAGGTTTCCTCAAAGTGGGCATCGGAAACTCCTTGGGGTGGGGAAAGGCTTGTGAAAAGAGTACATTTCTGAGTCCCACCAGATCTCTGAGGATGGGGCTCAGGCATCTGTACTTTTCACATGTTTTGGGATGGTTTTTATGTATGCAGTGATAGAGTCACCACTGTAGTTATTACTTCAAGTATTATGCTTAGAGAAGAAGTCAAATACATGAGGTTGTTTGTTTTTTGGTTGAAGGAGGCTTGCTCCACAAACCTCATTATAATCAAGACATAGACCCTTCTTTAAAGAGTTTCCAAAAATTTTCTGCATTAGGAATCACCATTGCAATTCAGTCTTGACTATCAGTGGGGTTGGTCAGCAAATATAGGTTATATTGCATACAACTGATGCACCTAAGATAAAAGCAGAGGTAAAAGGAAAAAGAGAAGGGTAACAGTGAGTATAGGAAATAAATAGTGGGGCAGATGAGAAGAGAGAAATGGAGATGGAGAGGGAATAAAGAAGTATATGTGTATGAATGGTCTAGTGTCACCTCTGGCGATGTCCAGTATCATAAAGTTCTACATTTTGAAGTACTTTACAGTATTCCAAGCCTTTCTACCTCCTCACAGCTGTCCTAGGGTGACTAGACTAGGCAGGTATTAACTTCTCCATTTCACAGATAGAAAAACTGAGACTCTTGGCTGCACCTCACTCAAGGTCAGATAGAAAGTGTCAGAGATAAGACTAGAGCTAGAACTCAGGACTTAATCCTAGAGCAGGGATTTTTCTGCCACTCCTAATCTGTACTAGGTCTATGTAACCCAGACTGGCTCTTCCTCTGGGTGAGTGTCTCTTTGTGGTATGAGGTAAGGTGGCTCTTTGGAGAGGTTCATGACACTGGCATAGGGAACAGAGTGGAGGATGTCCTGAGGGTCCTTGGAAACATGCATTGACGTAATAAAGGTCAACAAGCTTGCTGAAGGAGCTCATGCTACTGCTTACAAACAAAACACAACTGGTCTGTGCTTCCTCACTGTGTTCCCTTTCTTCACTTTCTTTCCTCCTCTTCTCAGTTCCTACACATGAAACACACACACACACACACACACACACACACACACCCAAGAAATGCAGTTATGGATTTGGGATCTGAGGAAGCTCCAGGTCACGTAGCACTGACTGTCAGTGTGATTGGGTTTAATGGAGTCAACAAGATAAATTAAGGTCATGGGATCACCACCGTCTTTACTTCAACCGAGCACCTCTTTATTTTTTAATTTTTTTTGGTTTAACCCATTGTGGCTGAAGGTAGGGAGGCCCCTGCTCAGAGCCTGCTTCCCCTGCCTTCTTCTCACCCCTCCAGCACAAACACACACACACACACACACACACACACACACACACACACACACACACACACTTCTAAAATTTTCTTATGCAGCAGACCCTTTCGCTTTAGGTCACAGTTGTTCATCATAGGTCTGTAATGATGACTAACCTTGGTACCATGTCTTAATGTATACAGGCCTTTTCATCCTCTTTATTTCTCTTGATCATTACAACACTGATGTAGATAATTATACTATCCAGGCATGATTATAATAGCAGTAGTCCAGGAATGCCTATGTAATTCCCTAGACCAGCCACCGTTCCTCATGAAATACTAAGGCTAATATATGCACAGAGGGGATGAAACAATACAGAGGGACCACTCCGTTGCTAGGTGGGGCTTAGGCCCCCCCCAAGCACTGATCAGGATTCTGATGAGCTAGGCTGTACCACATAGAGAACCTGGGAAGACCTGAGAAGCCTAAAAGAAAAGCCAGACCTACATTTCTGATGTTACGATTTCAGATCCAATCCCTGCATGCCTGCTGAGAAGTCCCAGAGAAAAGAGAATGGATGCAAGAGATGGGGCCCAGGCCTTCTGAAGCTGGAACTCTGTAACTTTGTAGAAAAGACATATCAGAAGAGAAAGCCCGAAAGGGCCTTGGAGAATAAGGCCTTGCCTTATTTCTTTTTTTTAAAAAATAAATTTATTTATTTTATTTATTTATTTTTGGCTGCGTTGGGTCTTCGTTGCTGTGTGTGGGCTTTCTCTAGTTGTGGCGAGCGGGGGCTACTCTTCATTGCAGTGCACAGGCTTCTCATTGCAGTGGCTTCTCTTGTTGCAGAGCACGGGCTCTAGGCACACAGGCTTCAGTAGTTGTGGCACGTGGGCTCAGTAGTTGTGGCTCGTGGGCTCTAGAGTGCAGGCTCAGTAGTTGTGGCACATGGGCTTAGCTGCTCTGCAGCATGTGGAATCTTTCCGGATCAGGGCTCGCGCCCGTGTCCCCTGCATTGGCAGGTGGATTCTTAACCACTGCACCACTAGGGAAGCCCCCAGGCCTTGCCTTATTTCTTAAGGTCAGGAAGGGTGGACCAGACCCCTCATTGCTGGAACCCCCCAGCCAACATTAAGGGCCAGTGGACTAGTTTTTTCTCCTCCTTAGGCAATGCCTATGGGATTTGGAGGTCTGTGGGGCGTGGAGGGAGGGCACGGTAGCCTTGGGGTCTAGAGCCCAAGCAGTATGTCTGGTGGTGCATTTGTACCATGAGGAAGTTGAGGGTCAGAGAAGTTGTCACTTACTCGACCAAGGTCATTTGTTTAGTGAGTGGAGGAACTGGGATTTGAACTCTTGAATTTGGGCTAGAAGCCCTAGTGATTTTTCCACTGTACTCCCTGGCCTCTAGCAACCACCATCTCATTCTTATGTGGAGACTCATTTCTGCTTTCCTGGGCTTCCTCTGGCAGGAACATTGCCATTAGAACATGCAAAAGAACCCCCAAATAAATTCCTTCCATTGAGTGTTTGCTCAGGGAAGACATCAATGTCCATGAGGTTGTCTGGCTCATGGTTTAGGAGGCCTCTGGTTATAAATGGAGATAGTTCTGCTAGATGGGGCTTAGATTACATGTCTATTTCATCTATTGTTCCTCCTTGAAAGCTCAGAAGATCCAAATGCCCATGCTGTTCCCTAAAAGAGGGATTGGGGTTTATTTTGGAAAAGAGGTCTATTTTAATCTAAAGGACAGGGGCTCCCTGTTCTGCGGCTGTGCTGGCTTATTTCCACTCTGCACTCAGCAAAAATTTAATATTCTCTAAACAATAGGTGACTCAGCCTTTGCTAAATCTTAGGTGAAATGGATTTAGCAAGCAAAGAGAGAAAATGTCTTTTTTTTCCCATTTTTCCTAGTCCTGTTTGATGATAATTCTTAGTGCTCAGTGCTCCTTTCATCCAAAGATCTGTAATTAATTAAGCCTCACAACTTCCCTGACAGGTAGAGAAGTACAAGAATGTTCATTTAAAACCAATCCTGTTTGATACAGTAGGGCTATTACTAAGGCTCTTTAAAAGAAAAACCTCCCTATTGTGAAACTTCTTTTTAATAAAGTAAATTAAGGGAGAAAAGGATGAAGTAATTTCGCCTAGGATGCATGTTCAGTTATGGCCACGGAGAGAGCCCTGAGTTTGGAGCTATGATGCCCTCTTGGGTTAGACTAGGTGTATAAGCGTAGTCACAGAGCAAATTACCAAAAATCATAGTGGCTTTAGATCACAGCAAGCATTCATTATCTTATACAGTTTCTGTGGGTCAGGAATCCAGGCATGGCTTAGCTCAGTGGGTTTTGGCTCAGGGTTTCATAGGTAGCAGTTAAGACAACAGCCAGGCCTGCAGTCGTCTGCAGGCTTGATTGGAATTGGAGAATCTACTTCAAGGATGGCTCATTTAGATGCGTAATGAGTTGGTGCTGGCTGTCGGTAGAAGACCTCAGTTTCTCTTCATGTGCACTTTTCTGGAGGGCTGCTTGAGTGTCTTAATGATATGGCAGCTACATCTCCATCGCATGTGATCCAAGGAGGCAAAGGTAGAAGTGGCACTGTCTTTTATTACCTGGCCTTGGATGTCACACTCTATCACCTCCTCAATGTCCTGTTGACTACACAATTCGGCTCTTCATTATGGGAGGGGACCACACAAGGGCCTGCTTGGAGGCCGACTAATATTAAGAATATTAAGCATGAGTTCATCTGTGATATTATTGGAATACCCTCCAAAAAAACCAGCTTAGAGGACTGAACATCACACATCTGATAAGAGAGTAAGAGACGGTTAACTTTCTAGGTATTTGTAGATTTAGAATAAATCACTGCCGTTATTCATAGGCATGGTTAAGTGATTAAGCCTATATTGAAGTATACATGACTGTGGTGAATCTTTTATCTTTAGGAGTTGGATATTTGTCCCACACCTTATACTGGATCACTGGTTCCCCATTGTTGGTCTATGGACCTGTGTTGTGTTAACTGCTAACAAGCAACCAAAGTGTTGTTAAAAGTACAGGTACCAGGTTTCTACTCCTAGGGATTCTAAGTACGTACCTTTGGGACCCACTGTTCTGGCTCCTCTTATCAGGCAGTGGTAGGCTTACATTTTGTTGCGTGAGAATCATTATTAATGGCAGTCATATTTGGTTGCTTAATATCTATTCATGATTCTTTTTCCTGACCTCAGAAAACCAACTCAAAATTGGGCACCCAGTTGCTAAGGGCTGGAATTGATAGTTACCAGATGTTTCCACGCTGTATTGTTAAAGGTGGCACCTGTATTAGAAAGCTCCCATATCGTAAGGGCTGCTAGAGTGATAGATAGAGGGTGGGGTTGATGTCCAATAGTGACAGTTTGAAAGGCCATCACTATACTACTATATCAGCATATGCAAGGACTAGTCTCCTTACATGTACAGAAATACTGTCACATCCTGCATAAATTTTAGTCTGGTGGTTCTCAACTGTTAGTATCCAGAAGACTCACTTGGGGAGTGTTAAAAATTGCAGATCTTCAAGCCTACCCCTGCGATTCTGATGCAGTGGGTCTAGGATACCTGAGATGGTCTTGCTATAAGTGGTCTGGGGACCACACTTTGAGATACACTGTCCTAGGCATGACTTAATTTAACGGCAATCTGTTGACTTCATATCTGTTTAAACCCCAGCAGCAGGAGTTTAGTCTGTAGAATGGCTGGCATGGAAGGGATTGCCTTATAGACTTTGCATGGCTGATAGTTACTAGGTGAATTGCTGACGTGCATGAGGGGTACAGTGAGATCTGGACAGGTATGGAAGGGCATTTTATTAGCATTACATTTACAGATGTTTACCTTTCTCCCAGATAGAAGCCATTAGAGGTAGGATCGAGATGCTGTATAATTTTGCAGCTCCCACAGAGGCTAGCACGGTACACTACTTGTAGCAGTCTCGCGATAGGTGTATTATCACACAGGAGCAAGTTCATTTGAGGCGGCTAGGAATTCTGGTTGGGAGTTAATCCGTGGCAGCCAGAGCACGTTGCATGTTGGGGTGACTGCTTTAAGTTGAGTTACTCTGGAGTATGGCCAAGCTCTCCTCTCACCTCCTTCTCTCTTCCAAGTATCTCGAGGTAGATAGCAATACTGAAACCATCAGAGTATGGTTTGTGACTTTGGAGAGTAAAACTGTAATAAAAGCTAAAGAGTTGAATAGAGCATAGCCAAGGCCTGCAAATTACTGCTGATGAAGGACAGGGCAGACAGAGTATTTCAGCCATATTGAACATCTCTACTTCAGTCAGCCAAGAGCATCTGGGCATGCCAGGGTAGCAGACACAGACAACGACATGGTCAAGAAAAAGACCCTCAGTGTCAGATAGCAAAGGAGCAAGTTGCTTGTGAATTGCTTAGGGAAGACAAAGGAGGGGAAGAGGCATGCTACAACTATTGGCTTCATTTAACAGTAATTTATTGAGCTGCTACCATGCGCTAGGACGTGTTTTAGGTGCAAGCGATATTCAGGTAAACCAAACAGACAAAGAAGCTTACATTTTAGCAAAAGATACAGATAGTGAATAAATACATAATACAGTGTCACATAGTCATTAGTGCCACTAAGAAAAACAAAGCGGGGAAGGGAGTAAATACTGAAGTTAGAGTAAATATCATTCCAAAGTAAAGGGCTTTGATATAATAATGATAATAATAGTTACTTTTATAATAATTATGATAATAATTATAACAAATCTATTCAATTAATATTTATTGAGTAGATAAATTGCCTACTATGTGCCACACACAGTGCTGGGCAGTGGAGATACAGTGGTAAGACAAGACACACCTCCTGATTTCACGGTGCTTTTTTCTTTTTAAGGCATGAAAAAGACCATAAACAATTAAACAAAGACACCCAGGAAATATATGATAGTGATACCCAAATAAGACCTAAAATAAGAACTGGTAGAGTAACCGGGAAGGCTAGGCTAGTTTAGTTGAGGGAATTCCTCTCCAAGAAATGATATTTAAACGGAAATCTGAATAACGAGGAGGAGCCAGCTGTGCAGCTGAGCATCCCAGGCCAAGTTGAAAGGGCACCAGGGCAAAGGTCCTGGGCTCTGCAGGTCAGGGTATAGCAATAAGGCCAGTGTGGCTTTATAAACCTCAGGGGATTGGGAGACTGGTTACAGTAATTAAGGAGAAAAATAACCTTCTTTCATAGATCAGACTTTGAAAGCCAATATAACTCCTAGAAAACTATTTGTCTTTCCAGTTAAATATTGCCTGGTTCTTCCATCAGAGACAGGTGTAACATTTAAATCAATTGATTGGTAATATGAGTTTCTTCTTGTAATTAGTTCTCTTTTCTCCAGTACCCTCCAAGAAAATCCAAAATGCAGGACAAGCATTAGTATAATAAAATTTCATTAAATAGTATAATGAACAAAAATATCATACCGCGATGTACCAGTTATTAAGTGTGTTGACTCAGGTAGTAACTGGGAATTTGTGGTTAATATTAGTCTGGAGATCCATTTATCTTCTGAAACACCTTTGATACAATGCTTCTTTTCTCGGCTGGTGTTTGAGATCTTGGGGTGTACTTTTTCTATGGCTAGCTTCCCAGCTACTTGAACTTTGGAGCAGCCAGGGAAGTTCCTTCAGCCCTTAGCTGTCTCTACTTCCTCTTCCTGGGTGCTGCCATCTCTTTCATCCCTGTCCAAATAGTAGGTTTGTGTACCCTGGTCTGCTGTCCATCTAGGGTACAGGCATCACCTAAATCCTCTTTTGTGCCTCTAGGAAAGGAGACAATTCCTTTTGTAGGGGTTCACCATGTTTTTCTTTTCCCTGTTGCTATTCCTGTGCTGTCTGGAGAATCATTCCTCATACCACTGGGTCCTCTTTTACCCAGTTAATCACAGAAGAGATTCTGCTCGCTCATCCTCCACATTTCACACATCTCTAAGACTCCATTCTATTTACACTGGTTATAGAAATAAATGTGAAGACCGAGGGGATAGATTGTGTTTGCATAGAAATTTACTTACATGCTAAGAATGCAATGAAAATCTTTAATGTAAGCTCACTGTATATTTGAGTGCAATGTCTATTTATTCTCCAAAATATACTTAGTAACTTTCCCATTATGAATCACTAAGCCGCATGCTTCTCCAAAGAAGGGAGCACGATTTCTCAAAAATACAGTATTGTTTTTAGAATGAAAATTTAATATGTTTCATGATGAATTCAAATCAGCTTTGAAAGTCTGCACTACCTCAGCCTTGACCAGCTTTAAAATGCAAATGCTACCCATAAGGAACAAGTGTCTTTTCAATTATAAAGCGTGAATTTCAAGATTTGTAATGGTTTCTAAGATAAAAATGTTTAAATATATCTGAGAAATAGTTCTGAAATTCTAATAATAATTAAACAGGACAAAAGCAGAGATTTGAAGGCAATAACAAGAGCAAAGATTGAGTTACAAAAACGAAAATATATTTAATTTTTACAGAAGTTTCAAGACTGCACTAGAAGCATTAGGGTAGGGACACAGTCAGTCTCTCTCTCTCTCTCTCTCTCTCTCTGTCTCTCTCATACACACACACACACACACACACACACACACGCGCGCGCGCGCGCGCGAGTCCATATGCTTTCTGATCTTTGAGAATTAGGCTCAACTTAGTTACTGAAATTAGAGATAGGATGCCAATCTTAGTTTTGCTTACTAACTTGGAGAATATATCTGAGAAGCCAGAATAATGATTAAACGTTTTCGATGTTTCATAAAATAGGTGTAATGAGAGTCAAATGTTTATTGGATTTCTGCTCTGTGCTTTTTGCCAGAACTGTGCTGTGGCTGTGAGGGATATAAAAGAACTAGAAGGTGTGGTGTCTGCCCTTGGGAAGTTTACCAGAGAGTTGGAAAGAAAAAAGCGACTTTACATTACACAACTTGAAAACAATACATGCCATTATACACACTTAAGCATTCAGTAGTGCAGTGCAAGGAACAAATAATGACAGGAATCAACAGAAAGGAACGTTATTAATATTGGAGGGGCCGACAAGGAGCACTTCATGGAGGAGGAGGCATATAACTGGACTTGGAGGAAAATGCAGGATTTGGCATCATTTTCTTTTTAGTGTGTAATGATAATAACTCATTTTTATTATAATCACGATTAGCTGTCTGTCAGCTCACAGACTACAGGATGGAAAAGCACGACAAATCCCCAGGGTAACAATGTTTTAAAGTTCTTTTTTAAAGGAGACAGAAGGAAGAAGAGAAAGCCTTTCTAAGAGCCTAGGCTTTGGGGAAAAATGTAGGAGGTGCAGAAGAGAATTAGTGGGTAATGCTTATCATTTTGTACAAAGTAACCTTGACACAAATGGGGCAATTTAAAGGAGGATAAGTGACTCCCAGCCCACTCACCGAGGTTGATGGAGGAAATAATCATGGGGTTGATGGCAGATTGGAAAGAGAGTGCCCGGGGTAGCTTTCCCCGCCTCCATTATGTGTGTCTCTCGTCTAGAGGTAGGGAGCTCATAGCTGAAAGAAATCCAGTGCTTTCTACTTTCAAATCATCTTAGGTAAGTAACTTGATCTAACAACAAATTGGATGCACCTCTTTTCCCTCCTCTCCCAAGCTCTGTGCAGAGATGTGAGTGTCGTTATACCACTGACATCCAAGAGGCTGAAGTGAACAAAACAGGTTAGAGAAACCGAGATAACTGTGAATAATTTTTGGATGACAAAGCAGTGTGTTACAATGGGTGGGTAGGGGTGTGACTATTCCTGTGCTTCATGAGTGAGTAAAGTAGTAGTATTGTTGGTGGTTTTCAAGCATGGCTACCCATTGCAATCACTTGGGGACCTTTAAAAATTACGGATGCCCAGCCCCTCCCTCTGCCCCAGAGATACGGTTGGTCTGAAAAGTGGTCTCGGCACTGGATTTTCTAAAGCTCCCCAGGTCATTCTAAAGTTAAGAACCACTCCTCTAAGTGTTGATGTAAATGAATTGCATCTGGACAGCTTGTTAAACCACAGACTTCTGGGTCTTACTTCCAGAGTTTCTGATTCTGATTAGATCTGGAATGGGACCCAAGCATTTGTAGTTCTGAAATGTCCTCAGGGGACGCTGATGCTGCTGGTCTGGGGACCACACTTGGATAAACACTGATACAAACTATTGAAGCCAATCCAGGTGATGCTAAACATTTCCTAAAGTTTGGTCCTTGAACATACTTGTTAAAATGCAGATTCTGAGTACCTCCCTCTACCCACTGAATTAGAATGCCTGAGAACCTGCAATTTTAAATGAGAACTCCAGGTTTTTATCTTGGATTCTACCACTTATGAACTACTGTATAGCTTAATAATTTTGTTTTTGTTTTTTTTGTATCTTGCTTCAAATGCTACTTAACTACATAAGTTGAATGTGTGACCCTATAAGGATTTTGGTCATTGTTTTATGCTATTTTTATGGGAAGAACTCTATAGAATGGATTCTATTAGATTCTCTGAGATATTAGTAGATCAAACCTGAGGGAAAAGGCTTTATTATGGGGCTTATGGTACAAAAACAGACACACCTGTTCATGTAGTGGCAGCAATCCTAGTTGTACGTGAGATGTTTCAGAAGTATCGTCCTTTTTCTTTGTCCATTTGTCTGTTGATGGGCACCTAGGTTGCTTCCTTATCTTGGCTATTGTAAAGAAATGCTGCCATGAACATAGAGGTGCATATATCTTTTCAAATTAGTGTTTTCATTTTCTTTGGATAAATACTCAGGAGTGAAATTGCTGGATTGTACGCTAGTTCTATTTTTTTTTTCTTTTTTTGAGGAAGCTCCATACTGTTTTCCATGGAAAAGAGTGGTTACATCAATTTACATTCCTACCAGGATTCACGGGGGTTCCTTTTTCTGCACATCCTCGCCAACACTCGCTATTTGCAGAGGTGACTTTTAAAACCATGCTTTGCAAATTCAACATAATTAGGTAATTGTACTCAACACAGGTAGTGCAAAGGTTTGAGAAGCATCTTTCAAATGTTATAAGATATTAGAATTACCAGCAGTAGTTTTTAAGAGTCCCAAGTCACAGTTCCAAAGAGTCTTTTTTGTTTTTTTTAATTACAACATAAATGCTTTACGTTTTCAGATATAAAATGTAAATTGCTTCCCTGGGAATCAGAGGTGAGATTAAGGGTTGCATTTTGCTAAAATATTGTGTTCTACCAGGAATGTTTAATAATAGCTAATAGTAGTTATTTATTTAGCCCTTTTTTTTTTGGTGGGGTGGGACTTCTTCTTTTGGGGTTTTGGTTTTTTTTTTAAAAATCATTATTGGAGTATAATTGTTTTACAATGGTGTCTTAGTTTCTGCTTTACAATAAATGAATCAGTTATACATATACATATATCCCCATATCTCTTCCCTCTTGCATCTCCCTCCCTCCCACCCTCCCTATCCCACTCCTCTAGGTGGTCACAAAGCACCGAACTGATCTCCCTATGCTATGAGGCTGCTTCCCAATAGCTATCTATTTTACGTTTGGTAGTGTATATATGTCCATGACACTCTCTCACTTTGTTCCAGCTTCCCCTTCCCTCTCCCCATATCCTCAAGTCCATTCTCCAGTAGGTCTGTGTCTTTATTCCTGCCTTGCCCCTAGTTTCTTCATGAACCTTTTTTTTTTTTTTTTAGATTCCATATATTTGTGTTAGCATACGGTATTTGTTTTTCTCTTTCTGACTTACTTCACTCTGTATGACAGTCTCTAGGTCCATCCACCTCACTACAAATAACTCAATTTTGTTTCTTTTTTATGGCTGAGTAATATTCCATTGTATATATGTGCCACAACCTCTATATCCATTCATCTGTTGATGGACACGTAGGTTGCTTCCATGTCCTGGCTATTGTAAATAGAGCTGCAATGAACATTTTGGTACATAACTTTTTTTTTTTTTTGTGGTACGCGGGCATCTCACTGTTGTGACATCTCCCATTGTGGAGCACAGGCTCCGGAAGTGCAGGCTCAGCGGCCATGGTTCATGGGACCAGCTGCTCCACGGCATGTGGGATCCTCCCGGACCAGGGCACGAACCCATGTCCCCTGCATCGGCAGGCGGACTCTCAACCACTGCTTCACCAGGGAAGCCCCATGACTCTTTTTGAATTATGGTTTTCTCAGGGTATATGCCCAGTAGTGGGATTGCTGGGTCATATGGCAGTTCTATTTGTAGTTTTTTTAAGGAAACTCCATACTGTTCTCTATAGTGGCTGTATCAATTTACATTCCCACCAACAGTGCAAGAGGGTTCCCTGTTCTCCACACCCTCTCCAGCATTTATTGTTTGTAGATTTTTTGATGATGGCTATTCTGACCAGTGTGAGAAGATATCTCACTGTAGTTTTGATTTGCATTTCTCTAATGATTAATAATGTTGAGCATTCTTTAATGTGTTTGTTGGCAATTTGTATATCTTCTTTAGAGAAATGTCTATTTAAATCTTCTGCCAATTTTTGGATTGGGTTGTTTGTTTTGTTGATACTGAGCTACATGAACTGCTTGTAAATTTTGGAGATTAATCCTTTGTCAGTTGCTTCATTTGCAAATATTTTCTCCCATTCTGAGGGTTGTCTTTTGTTCTTGTTTATGGTTTCCTTTGCTGTGCAAAAGCTTTTAAATTTCATTAGGTTCCATTTGTTTATTTTTGTTTTTATTTCCATTTCTCTAGGAGGTGGGTCAAAAAGGATCTTGCTGTGATTTATGTCATAGAGTGTTCTGCCTATGTTTTCCTCTAAGATTTTGATAATGTCTGACATTACATTTAGGTCTTTAATCTATTTTGAATTTATTTTTGTGTATGGTGTTAGGGAGTGTTCTAATTTCATTCTTCTACATGTAGCTGTCCAGTTTCCCAGCACCACTTACTGAAGAGCCTGTCTTTTCTCCACTGTATATTCTTGCCTCCTTTATCAAAGATAAGGTGACCATATGTGCGTGGGTTAACCTCTGGGCTTTCTATCCTGTTCCATTGATCTATATTTCTGTATTTGTGCTGGTACCATACTGTCTTGATTACTGTAGCTTTGTAGTATAGTCTGAAGTCAGGGAGCCTGATTCCTCCAGCTCCATTTTCCTTTCTCAATATTGCTTTGGCTATTCGGGGTATTTTATGTTTCCATACAAATTGTGAAATTTTTTGTTCCAGTTCTATGAAAAATGCCAGTGGTAGTTTGATAGGGATTGCATTGAACCTGTTGATTGCTTTGGGTAGTACAGTCATTTTCACAATGTTGATTCTTCCAATCTAAGAACATGGTATATCTCGCCATATATTTGTATCATCTTTAATTTCTTTCATCAGTGTCTTATAATTTTCTGCATACAGTTCTTTTGTCTCCTTAGATAGGTTTATTCCTAGATATTTTATTCTTTATGTTGCAATGGTAAATGGGAGTGTTTTCTTAATTTCACTTTCAGATTTTTCATCATTAGTGTATAGGAATGCAAGAGATTTCTATGCATTAATTTTGTATCCTTCTACTTTACCAAATTCATTGATTAGCTCTAGTGGTATTCTGGTAACATCTTTAGGATTCTCTATGTATAGTATCATGTCATCTGCAAACAGTGACAGCTTTACTTCTTCTTTGCTGATTTGGATTCGTTTTATTTCCTTTCTTCTCTGATTGCTGTGGCTAAAACTTCCAAAACTATGTTGAATAATAGTGATGAGAATGGGCAACCTTGTCTTGTTCCTGATCTTAGTGGAAGTGGTTTCAGTTTTTCACCTTTGAGGATGATGTTGGCTGTGGGTTTGTCATATATGGCCTTTATTATGGTGAGGAAAGTTCCCTCTATGCCTACTTTCTGGAGGGTTTTTATCATAAATGGGTGTTGAATTTTGTCGAAAGCTTTCTCTGCATCTATTGAGATGATCATATGGTTTTTCTCCTTCAATTTGTTAATATGGTGTATCACGTTGATTGATTTGCGTATATTGAAGAATCCTTCAATTCCTGGGATAAACCACACTTGATTATACTGTGTGATCCTTTTAATGTGCTGTTGGATTCTGTTTGCTAGTATTTTGTTGAGGACTTTTGCATCTATGTTCATCAGTGATATTGGCCTGTAGTTTTCTTTCTTTGTGACATCTTTGTCTGGTTTTGGTATCAGAGTGATGGTGGCCTCGTAGAGTGAGTTTGGGAGTGTTCCTCCCTCTGCTATATTTTGGAAGAGTTGAGAAGGATAGGTGTCAGCTCTTCTCTAAATTTTGGATAGAATTTGCCTGTGAAGCCATCTGGTCCTGGGCTTTTGTTTGTTGGAAGATTTTTAATCACAGGTTCAATTTCAGTGCTTGGGATTGGTCTGTTCATATTTTCTATTTCTTCCTGGTTCAGTCTTGGAAGGTTGTGCATTTCTAAGAATTTGTCCATTTCTTCCAGTTTGTCCATTTTATTGGCATAGAGTTGCTTGTAGTAATCTCTCATGATCCTTTGTATATCTGCAGTGTCAATTGTTACTTCTCCTTTTTCATTTCTAATTCTATTGATCTGAGTCTTCTCCCTTTTCTTCTTGATGAGTCTGGCTAAAGGTTTATCAATTTTGTTTATCTTCTCAAAGAACCAGCTTTTACTTTTATTGATCTTTGCTGTCGTTTCCTTCATTTCTTTCTCGTTTTTCTAATCTGATTTTATGATTTCTTTCCTTCTGCTAACTTTGGGGTTTTTTGTTCTTCTTTCTCTAATTATTTTAGATGTAAGGTTAGGTTGTTTATTTGAGATGTTTCTTGTTTCCTAAGATAGGGTTTTATTGCTATAAACTTCCCTCTTAGAACTGTTTTTGCTGCATCCCATAGGTTTTGGGTCATCATGTTTTCATTGTCATTTGTTTGTAGGTATTTTTGGATTTCCTCTTTGATTTCTTCAGTGATCTGTTGGTTATTAAGTATTGTGTTGTTTAGCCTCCATGTGTTTGTATATTTTACAGATTTTTTCCTGTAATTGATATCTAGTATCATAGCGTTGTGGTCAGAAAAGATACTTGATATGATTTCAGTTTTCTTAAATTTACCAAGGCTTGATTTGTGACCCAAGATATGATCTATCCTGGAGAATGTTCCATAAGCACTTGCGAAGCATGTGTATTCTGTTGTTTTGGGATGGAATGTCCTCTAAATATCAATTAAGTCCATATTGTTTAATGTATCATTTAAAGCCTGCGTTTCCTTATTTATTTTCATTTTGGATGATCTGTCCATTGTTGAAAGTGGGGTGTTAAAGTCCCCTACTATGATTGTGTTATTGTTGATTTCCTCTTTTATGGCTGTTAGTATTTGCCTTATGTTTTGAGGTGCTCCTATGTTGGATGCATAAATATTTACAATTGTTATGTCTTCTTGGATTGATCCCTTCATCATTATGTAGTGTCCTTCTTTGTCTCTTGTAATAGTCTTTGTTTTAAAGTCTATTTGTCTGATATGAGAATTGCTACTTCAGCTTTCTTCTGATTTCCATTTGCATGGAATATCTTTTTCCACCCCCTCACTTTCTGTCTGTGTCCCTAGGTCTGAAGTGGGTCTCTTGTAGACAGCATATATATGGGTCTTGTTTTTGTATCCATTCAGCCAGTCTATGTCTTTTGGTTGGATCATTTAATCCATTTACATTTAAGGTAATTATTGATATGTATGTTCCTATTAGCATTTTCTTAAATTGTTTTGGGTTTGTTATTGTAGGTCTTTTCCTTCTCTTGTGTTTCCTGCCTAGAGTAGTTCTTTTAGCATTTATTGTAAAGCTGGTTTGGTGGTGCTGAATTCTCTCAGCTTTTGCTTGTCTGTAAAGCTTTTAATTTCTCTGTCAAATCTGAATGAGTTCCTTGCTTGGTAAAGTAATCTTGGTTGTAGGTTCTTCTCCTTCATCACTTTAAATATATCCTGCCACTCCCTTCTGGCTTGCAGAGTTTCTGCCGAAAGATCAGCTGTTAACCTTATGGGAATTCCCTTGTGTGTTAGTTGTTGTTTTTCCCTTGCTGCTTTTAATATTTTTTCTTTGTATTTAATTTTTGATAGTTTGATTAATATGTGTCTTGGCATGTTTCTCCTTGGATTTATCCTGTATCAGACTCTCTGTACTTCCTGGACTTGATTAACTCTTTCCTTTCCATATTAGGGAAGTTTTCAACTATAATCTCTTCAAATGTTTTATCAGTCCCTTTCTTTTTCTCTTCTTCTTCTGGGACCCCTATAATTCGAATGTTGGTGTGTTTCATGTTGTTCCAGAAGTCTCTGAGACTGTCCTCAATTATTTTCATTCTTTGTTCTTTATTCTGCTCTGCAGTAGTTATTTCCACTATTTTATCTTCCAGGTCACTTATCTGTTCTTCTGCCTCAGTTATTCTGCTATTGATCCTTTCTAGAGAATTTTTAATTTCATTTATTGTTTGTTCATGATTGTTTGTTTGCTCTTTAGTTCTTCTAGATCCTTGTTAAACATTTCTTGTATTCTCTCCATTCTATTTCCAAGATTTGGATCATCTTTACTATCATTATTCTGAATTCTTTTTCAGGTAGGCTGCCTATTTCCTCTTCATTTGTTAGGTCTGGTGGGTTTTTGCCTTGCTCCTTCATCTTCTGTGAGTTTGTCTTCTCATTTTGCTTAACTTACTGTGTTTGGGGTCTCCTTTTCACAGTCTGCAGGATCGTAGTTCCAGTTGTTTTTGGTGTCTGTCCCCAGTGGCTAAGGTTTGTTCAGTGGGTTGTGTAGGCTTCCTGGTGGAGGGGACTAGTTCCTGTGTTCTGGTGGATGAGGCTGGATCTTGTCTTTCTGGTGGGCAGTTCCACGTCCGGTGATGTGTTTTGGGGTGTCTGTGGCCTTATTATGATTTTAGGCAGCCTCTCTGCTAATGGATGGGGTTGTGTTCCTGTCTTGCTAGTTGGTTGGCATAGGGTGTCCAGCATTGTAGCTTGCTGGTCGTTGAGTGGAGCTTGGTCTTGGCCTTGAGATGGAGATCTCTGGGAGATTTTTGCCATTTGATATTACGTGGAGTTGGCAGGTCTCTTGTGGACTAGTGTCCTGAAGTTGGCTCTCCCACCTGAGGCACAGCCCTGATGCCTGGCTAGAGCACCAAGAGCCTGTCATCCACACAGCTCAGAATAAAAGTTAGAAAAAAAGAAAGAAAGATAGAAGATAAAATAAAATAAAAATGTTATTAAAATAAAAAATAATTATTAAAAAATTTTTTAATTAAAAAAAAGAAAGAAGAGAGCAAGCAAACCAAAAAACAAATCCACCAATGGTAACAAGTGGTAAAAACTATACTTAAAAAAAAAAAAAAAGGACAGACAGAACCCTAGGACAAATGGTAAAAACAGAGCTATACAGACAAAAATCACACACAGAAGCATACACATACACACTCACAAAAAGAGAAGAAGGGGAAAAAATATATATATCGTTGCTCTCAAAGTCCACCTCCTCAATTTGGGATGATTCGTTGTCTATTCATGTATTCCACAGATGCAGGGTACATCAAGTTGATTGTGGAGCTTTAATCCGCTGCTTCTGAGGCTGCTGGGAGAGATTTCCCTTTCTCTTCTTTGTTCTCACAGCTCCCAGGGGCTCAGCTTTGGATTTGGCCCCGCCTCTGCGTGTAGGTCGCCGGAGGGCGTCTGTTCTTCGCTCAGACAGGACAGGGTTAAAGGAGCCGCTGATGTGGGGGCTCTGGCTCACTCAGGCCGGGGGGAGGGAGGGGTACGGATGGGGGGCGGGCCTGTGGCGGCAGAGGCCTGCGTGACGTTGCACCAGCCTGAGGCGCGCCGTGCGTTCTTCCGGGGGAGTTGTCCCTGGATCCCGGGACCCTGGCAGTGGCGGGCTGCACAGGCTCCCCGGAAAGTGGGTGTGGAGAGTGACCTGTGCTCGCACACAGGCTTCTTGGTGGCGGCAGCAGAAGCCTTAGCGTCTCATGCCCGTCTCTGGGGTCCGCGCTGATGGCCGCGGCTCACGCCCGTCTCTGGAGCTCCTTTAAGCAGCGCTCTTAATCCCCTCTCCTCACGCACCAGGAAACAAAGAGGGAAGAAAAAATCTCTTGCCTCTTCGGCAGGTCCAGAATTTTCCCCGGACTCCCTCCCGTCTAGCCGTGGTGCACTAACCCCTTAAGGCTGTGTTCACGCCGCCAACCCCAGTCCTCTCCCGGCGCTCCGACCGAAGCCCGAGCCTCAACTCCCAGCCCCGCCCGCCCCGGCGGGTGAGCAGACAAGCCTCTCGGGCTGGTGAGTGCCGGTCGGCACCGATCCTGTGTGCGGGAATCTCTCCGCTTTGCTCCCCGCACCCCTGTTGCTGCGCTCTCCTCCGCGGCTCCGAAGCTTTCCCTCTCCACCACCCGCAGTCTCTGCCCGCAAAGGGGCTTCCTAGTGTGTGGAAACCTTTCCTCCTTCACAGCTCCCTCCCACTGGTGTAGGTCCCATCCCCATCCTTTTGTCTCTGTTTATTCTTTTTTCTTTTGCCCTACCCAGGTACGTGGGGAGTTTCTTGCCTTTTGGGAGGTCTGAGGTCTTCTGCCAGCGTTCAGTAGCTGTTCTGTAGGAGTCGTTCCACGTGTAGATGTATTTCTGGTGTATCTGTGGGGAGGAAGGTGATCTCCGCGTCTTAGTCTTCCGCCATCTTGAAGCTCCTCTCCCAAAGAGTCTTAATCCTGGGTGGCATCTAGGAATCTCCAACGAAAATAAGTGATTCTGTTACAGTGGGTCAAAGAAACTCATTTTAAGTAATAGTGGATTAGGAACTATGAAGGAGAAAAATTGTTTTCATAGTTGATCTGAGTTGCTGTTAAAGAATTTGTTATATATTGACTTCTTTTTTAAGTCAGTGTCCTGTTAGCTAGAATGTTAAAGTTCAGGATATATATTTTTATGTGTGTAATATTATTCCCCCACTTGTCTTTTTACTTTCATTTAGGTATTGTATGGCTTTGCTTTTATTTTGCTCTCTTTACTATTCCTCCTTTTATAGAGGAAATAGTTCAAATGAGGACCATGTCGAATTTTCATTTAGATGGATTTTCTTCCTCTTTATCTCCCTGCCTTTATCTACCCCTCCCCCCTTTTCCTTATTGTTCTCTCTCTTCTCTTGCCCACCCTTCCTGGCACGAGTCCATGTTCCATCTTCAGCCTGGGCTGTCTTTCTTCTGTGACCTCTCTTTATTGCCATTTCAGTGGGCAGGAAGGGAAGGAAGGTCCCTGGAGACCTGTCAATCAATGAATGGTCCCTCCGCAGGAGTGGGTGGGAGTGGGCAGAAGGAAGCCTTCACAACGTTTCCATGACATTTTGCTTAGTGAGTGTGGGGTTAATAAAACTAAATAAAATGATTTTTTCACCAAAACTTAGGATTCCATGGGTGAGAGAGAGATGGGTGCAGGGGTGTGTGTGAGAGGAAATTATACAACAATCAACATTTTGTCAGTGAATGAGGAAAACGTGTGCAAAATGAATCTTAACTGATTTCAGTATGGTCAGCGAGTCCTACCAAGTTAACTCTCAAGTGCTTTAGATCACTGTGGATATGATGGGGGTATTTCTTTTTCTTTCATGTTTCAGACTTCCTTTACCCCCACCTACTAAAATGTTAGCTTTCATGGAAGAATCATCTCCCAGTCAGAAACAAGGAAGGACCCGTTAGAGGAGGGACTTTTATTGATTGAGATGATGGTTGAGGTGTGACAACAAGGTCCATTGTGGTTGGCTCATCAGTTGTCATGGAAACACACCATAGTGGTGGAACCCAGGCAAAGTCTAAGGGTTTTGGTCATCAGAATGGATGACCACAATGTGTTTTCAATTACACAGATAAGAGGAGAGGTGATATGTATTCTTTCCACTTTTCCTCTTTCACTCTGGGTTGCCTATAACCTGTAATAAGAGGTTTAGAGCTTAGTTAGTTAAAGCTGTTCTATCTTTCTATTTTTTGCTTTCCTTCTTGAGGCAAGTGCCGAAGTGGAACTGCCAAATCTGAACTAGGACAAAAAGCAGAGGGTGGACACAAACAGGTTCTGTATGAGTCCCTATTGGGAGGTGGGGAAGAGAGATTCTCAAAGACTAAGATTTGTTATTTTGTTGAAATGCATGCATGCGCGTGCACACACACAGGCACCCACACGCGCTCCACAAAGAAGTGAGAGAGCCATATAGAGAATGAACTGTAGTGATCAGTTTTAAGGTAGATGAAGAGAAGAGTGAGCATGACAGCTAGAGAAGGGACAATTTGAGGGAGAGAAAGAGACCTTCAAGGTGTCTGTCTTCATAGCAAGAAGAATACTGGAGGTTTTTCTATGGAGGAAAACTGTAGAAATGCTCAGTTTAGGTTACTGCCCCCAACAAAAAGGGGGTTTCTTCCTAAAACCTTCGAAGAAATCTGACATTTTACTTATCCTGCTCCTGGACTCAAGACTCTTACTTTTCTATTATAGCATTCTTTCAGGAAATATCTGTTCCTTGGGGTTTCCTTTGCTTTTTAAGGTATCTCCCCCACCCTTTTTCCCCCAGAGCCTGAATCACTTGAGTAAGATATATTATCTTTGTAAACAAGGTGATAAAGCGATTCCTTATATCAAGGTTTCAACCAAAGGTTAAGCCCCATGAAACAGGGAAACCACATATTTTTAAATCCTAATAAAATTTTTTGAGTTTTGACCAAAGTTTCATTTCCCACAAATGCAAAACTTTGGATGTATTTATATCAGTGGACTACTGTTTTTTTCCCCCAAACTCCAAAGTTCAAATAACTGGTATATTCTTATTAATTGGTATTTCCATTTTATAGATCAGGAAACACTATTAAAGTTGTTGTTTTAAAGTTGCTGTGTATGCTGTGTCTAACTAAGTGTTATTTATATACCTGCTTATCATATTACCTTGTTCTGTCTGATTGAGGCAGAGAGTGAAGCTTCTAATTCTTGGCTCTCCTATATACCCAGGGCTATGCCTGTCTCGTAACAGTGGCTTGATAAATGTTGTCAAACTATATCATTTGTTTTGACTTAGCAGAAGACTTAGCAGTGAAATAGCTGGAGCTAGACCTTCCCCTCTTTCCCAAGCTTCTCGACTTGCAATCAGGAGTGGCAGTGTTGGGTACACTGTAAGCCCTCAATGAATACCTGTCAATGGTTTGAGGGATGAACTGACTCCAGACCCTATTATATTCTTTAGTACTTGTCCCATATGTTTCAACAAGGACTTTAGACCTTCCTGATTTGATTAGTCATATTTTGACAAAAAGAGTAGATAACATGACTACAGACATAGTGACCTTCTGGATTTGTTTCTGTGGATAACCTTGAGATAAGTGAATGAAGTTTCTTAACTGTTTAAAGAGACGTGTTAGAGTGACAGGCTTCATAGTTAGTATTGCCCCTTCACTCCTTTCAATGTCATTTCTCATGCTTTGCATTGTACGTTCTGTTACCACTCACTTCCCTGCATCCACCCCCACCACCAGCCTCTTTGACCCCTTCTCGTTTCCCCATAAGCTTTTTTATTTAAGTTCTTAATGTGCTAAGTCCTATTTTCCAATGCCTGTTACAAACAGCATTTCTAGTGGTCCGAGGAAGAGTGAGCTCACTAAAAGTGAACTAACAATCATTAAAAAACAAAGAACAGGGCTTCCCTGGTGGCGCAGTGGTTGAGAGTCCGCCTGCCGATGCAGGGGACACGGGTTCGTGCCCCGGTCTGGGAGGATCCCACATGTCACGGAGCCGCTGAGCCTGCGCGTCCGGAGCCTGTGCTCCGCAGTGGGAGAGGCCACAACAGTGAGAGGCCCACGTACCGCCAAACAAACAAACAAACAAAAAGACAAAGAACAATAACATGTTCAGACTTTGGTTTAAGCAAAAGAACCTGAATGTATCTAGAACCCCTTCTATGTGACTCTGTTTGAATATTTAGCAGGAAAGTTACCTTCACAGTTAACCTGCTGCTCGACTTGTTGGGAATGAATTGGCGACTCTTAAATTCCTCTGTATTTCGTGTTTCTATTAGTAGTCATTCCGTGTCACAGCTAAGCTTTCCTTACTGCCTTCAGCATGGAGACTTGGCTGTGGAAAGAATGAGCACGAGCTTTCTGCTGACTGTATGTCATCGGTGAATCCAAGAAAGAATCCAGCATATCAACTAATAATAATCTTTGCTATTTAAACTGTGTTCTCTGTTTTCCAAGAACTTGGCTCTCTGTTATATCTTAAAACAAATTCGGGCTTCCCTGGTAGCACAGTGGTTAAGAATTCGCCTGCCAAGGTAGGGAACAGCGGTTTGAGTCCTGGTCCAGGAAGATCCCACATGCTGTGAAACAATTAAGCCCATGAGCCACAACTACTGAGCCTGCGTGCCACAACTACTGAAGTCTGCGTGCCTAGAGCCCGTGCTCGGCACCAAGAGAAGCCACCGCAATGAGAAGCCTGCACACCACAACGAAGAGTAGCCCCTGCTTGCTGCGGCTAGAAAAAGCCTGCACGCAGCAACGCAGCCAAAATTAAATAAATAAATTTATTTCTAAAAACTCTCAAAAAACAATTCTACCAAGGCAGAATTCACACAAAGAGGGATTCTGATCCCTGCTCTGCAGATGAGAGGCAACCAAAGTTTTGCTCCCTTTCCAACAGAATAGAGAAATTTAACAAAATTCAGGCAGAATTAGAACTCAGAATTTTCAGTGTTCTCTAGCCTTGAGAAATCCCAGGTGAGAGAGGAGGATATGAAACTCACTGGCTAAACTCTAAGTAGACAGAACTCTAGAGCTTTTAAAAGGAATGAGAGTTCATCTCATCTAAGAATTTCATTTTGTAAATGGGGAAGTCAAGGCCCAGAGAAGTATGGCTGGCCAAGGAGGATGTGAACTGAATTATGGCAGTTTTAGTTCCTGACTTACTTAGACTCACCTAGACTTAGCTAGGCTGCCAGGTGGAGTTTCCAGGGTGAGCCTCCTTGTGAGGAAAGGCTAAGTCATTCTTTTTTTTTTTTTTAACATCTTTATTGGAGTATAATTGCTTTACAATGGTGTGTTAGTTTCTGCTTTATAACAAAGTGAATCAGTTATACATATACATATGTCCCCATATCTCTTCCCTCTTGCATCTCCCTCCCTCCCATCCTCCCTATCCCACCCCTCTAGGTGGTCACAAAACACCGAGCTGATCTCCCTGTGCTATGCGGCTGCTTCCCACTAGCTATCTATTTTACATTTGGTAGTGTATATATGTCCATGCCACTCTCTCACTTTGTCCCAGCTTCCCCTTCCCCCTCCCCGTATCCTCAAGTCCATTCTCTAGTAGGTCTGTGTCTTTATTCCCGTCTTACCCCTAGGTTCTTCATGACCATTTTTTTTTTTTTTAGATTCCATATATATGTGTTAGCATACGGTATTTGTTTCTCTGAAAATGGGCAGAAGACCTAAATAGACATTTCTCCAAAGAAGATATACAGATTGCCAACAAACACATGAAAGAATGCTCGACATCATTAATCATTAGAGAAATACAAATCAAAACTACAATGAGATATCATCTCATACCGGTCAGAATGGCCATCATCAAAAAATCTACAAACAATAAATACTGGAGACGGTGTGGAGAAAAGGGAACCCCCTTGCACTGTTGGTGAGAATGTAAATTGATACAGCCACTATGGAGAACAGTATGGAGGTTCCTTAAAAAACTAAAAGTAGAATTACCATATGACCCAGCAGTCCCATTACTAGGCATATACCCTGAGAAAACCATAATTCAAGTCATTCTTTAATATGAACCAAGGTGTGCTCTTTGACAACCACCCTCCCACCTCCCCCTTCCCCCCAAAAAAGACATCATGTACATACATCTCTGTCTGGATTTACTAAGCAGAGTTATTAACACAGGTAGAATGTAAGGAATGTAGAGTGTTAATACAGCTGCTGAATAATACGCTAGTGTCACAGGGTTTAATAATAGATAATAATAAATAATACCATTGGGGAATTATGTAATTTAACTATAGAGTAAATGACAGGGGGAACACACGCACATTCACGGAAAAGTTTTTCTAATGGGAACACTTAGGTGATTCAGTTTAACTTGCCTCTTTAGCCCTTGGGCCTCCCCATCTGAAAGGTAGGCAGGACATTCAGAGATGTGCCAAGTTGGGCCTTTAGTTGCTGTGGTGAAGTTGCGGGTTTCAGGGGCTGAGCCAGAAAGTACAAGTTGTGCTCCTCGCGCTGTTATCAGCTAATCCTTTTCATGTATTTGTTATTTTTCTCCGTGCCATGACTGGATATGAGTGAGGGGAGGGAGATGTGCCCAAGGCTGGCCGTTCTCTTCCATCAGCACTCTTTGAAAATCATTGCACGTAAGGGGGTGGTGTCAGAACATTGAGCTTGAAGATGGCTGGAGTCTGGGAGTGGGGCTCTGGGTTGAGGGTGGTGACGGGAGGTGAAAGGTGTCACCACGGCCATGGTCCAGTGAGCTCAACAGTGAGCAGGCTTGTGCTTCCCTTTCCTCATCTGCACTAGAGAAAGCCAGCTGCCAACCGCTATTAAACCTGTATTCTCTCCCTAAGAGAATGGGATATTTCCCTCTTCCATCTTTTAAAAGAAGATAAAAAGCAGGGGGTGGGGAATTAATTAATGTCAGTAAATGAAGCATGGGATGCTTGTTCAGGTTTGATAATGACTGTGAATTAGCGAAGAAGAAGTGGAATGGTAGAGAAAATGAAATGATGCACCAGTACTAATGAAAGCAGTACTGGCACACTGCTTTGGGATGGACTCAACCACCCCTTTAATGCATTAACTCTTCCCTTGCCTCTTGTCACTTTGTCCTGCCTCTTGTCACTCTGGGCCAACCCTCCGGCACCACGAAGTCTCTAGGCTACAGTATTATAGCTAGAGGTTCCCAAAGGGAGCCCCGCCTCCAGGAGAGACTGGGGCCAGCTGGTGGCAGTATACTCTTAGAATGTAAATAAAGAACTCCATGTTTACTTATTAAATTAATGAGGCCACAGCAAAAAGAAGCAATTTCTTTGTGTCCCCTGGTTAGGGGAACTGTAAAATGATTCAAGGAGGCAGTAAGCCAGCTAAAGGAAAGAAAAGGGAGTAGTTCCTTAGAAGAGGTTGCTCCCTCTCCCCCAAAGACAGAGTTTACCTTTAGACTGTCGATGACCAGTCTTCACCCCCTCTGCTTTTCCATATGTGCCCCAGGCTGTATGTTGTTTGAAACTGGACATTCCTGTGTACAAGGCACTGTGGAGTGGACATAGCTGAATAGTGCATACTCTGTATAACAGGAGTTTTCTCCTCAAGGGCATGGTATAATAAACACTCAATAAATCATTGCTATTATCAGTATCATTTCATTGAATTTAATTCATTTTGAATTTTTCTCTGGGGGCAGGAAGTTTCAGAGGTTCAGAGAGCCCTTGAACATTGTCTTTACTTTTTGTTTCTTTTTTCCTTTCTTTTCTTTTTTTTTCTTTCTCCTCTCTGCTTTCAAGTTCTTGGCACACTGGTAAAAGGAAGAAATGAGAAAACATAGTTACAATAACCTTTAAATGTTAACATTTAAGAAATTATTTGTTAACACAAAAATCCAATGCAGTATAGTCACAGACTAGGAATCTCTAAATTTAGAGATGATATTAATTCACAGTACACTATGGGCAGGTGGCCCAGGAATGGAACTCTAGTTTAGAATTGTTTGTTGACATTTTACATCTTTTTGTATCCCCTTTAGCGTTGACTGTATCTGCAGAATCATTTGGAAGTAATACCAAAAGACTGAATTATATCATGTTTGGTATTTTCTTAAATATACTCCAGAACAACAAAAAGAGAGAGTTAGATGAATCCACTTTGATAATAATTGTTGAATTGGGCAATAGACTGGTGGTGATTCTTACTAGTTTTGTCAGTGTTTGAACATCACCATAATAAAACCAATTTTAAAAGCTAAAATGCTGAGGAGTCCTTTGGAAATACATGCCTGGGCGAATGTCCTCTCTGGGTCCCCCTTGTCCCTGACCCTTCAAGTCCAAGTTGGTGAATGGTGAATGCTGTGCATTCCTGGGATGGTTCAATATACTTTTCAAGGGCATTGTGTTAACATGAGACGCCTCCCATTCCCTCAGGAAGTCTGTGAGCCATTTCTTAAGAGACCAACTTGTAGCCTGAACAGGTGTACCCTCTGCCGCATTCAGTCTTTGCCTTTCTCTTTTCTTTAACCTATTGATGTAGGAGGCAAGTGTAGAGATACTTCTGCCTGGGGACAAGGGCTCTCTGAGAGCAAAGCAGAGTCCATTTATGTGGATAGATTTGTTAAGCCACTTGATGGCCTCCCTTTGGATGGAAGAGCTGCTGTGAGAGTCAGGGTTTGTCTGGTGAGAGAAGGGGCTTAGGAAAAAAGAGAAAATAGGAGCACAGGGGAGATCTCCATACCTGGGTTTTTCCTTTTCCTCCCCAGCTTATTAGAGGTAGCTACACCACACAAATTCTATGTGCATCTATGTGAGCTTTTGTGGGCTTGTCTATTACAGGGTGATGTCAGGGACTATAATCTCCTGCATCAGTGATTTATCTGGGCAAAATCAGGCTCATAAAAGTGGGTGGGGCTTTGTTATAGTCAAGAGAAGAGCTATTCATGGGCCATTCAGATTCTGTTTCATTTATTAACCACCGAACAGGACTTCTGTACGCAGACCTCAAGACAATGTAGTAAAGGGGCTTCCAGAGGAATTAATAATTTGGCTTGGGTCCACAAGAATCTATAGGCTGACTAGTTTCTACAGGTGTCTAAGAGCAAACTGAAGTCTATAGGGCCCCATAGGTTGAGTTTTAGTAATTTTCCATTTCCAGTCACTTCCATGGTCTGGTTGACCTTCAGAATGTATCCAGTACTGCCTTTAGACCTATGATGTAAACTTTTTTTTTCTTATTAAAGTTTTGCAATTTTTATTGTTTTGTTTCTCAAATGAATTTTTTTTTTTTTGGAGGAATCTGGTTGATGTATTTGGAGCGTGATTAAATCAGTTCCAATTCCACTCTGAAGAATTCCTTTTGATACCCAGGTGTCACTGTGTCACGCCAACACTTGGGCAGGCCAGGGCAGGCTTCCTGGGTGTTCAGAACACAAGCAGCCTTGAGGTTATATCTCTGTTTCTGGACCATGTTAGTGGAAAAAAGATGCCAAAGGGCTACTTGTCTTATAGATTTTTTGTCCTTTTTGCTTTACAAAAGAGTTCTCCTTAAACTTAAAGAATAATAACTTGACAGGCACAGGGTACTTTTTGTCCAGATTCTCCAAATGCAAGAGAATACAGGCGAATACTTCACAAATACCCTATTTACTTCACAGGTTATAATGGTTTGCTAGGGCTGCCATAACAAGATACCACAGACTGGGTGACTTAAATAACAGAAATTTATTTTCTCATAGTTCTGGTGGCTAGAAGTCCAAGATTAAGATGTCAGCAGGTTTGGTTTCTTCTGAGGCCTCTGTTCTTGGCTTGCAGATGGCCACCTTCTTGCTGTGTCCTCACACGACCTTTTCTCTGTGTGAAGCCTGATTGTCTCTTTGTGCATGCAAATTTCCTCTTCTTATAAGGACACCAGTCATCTTGGATTAGAGCCTACCCTAATGACCTCATTTTAACGTCTTTAAAGATCCTATCTCCAAATAAAGCCTCATTCTGAGGCACTGGGTGGTTTAGTGCTTCAAGGCATAAATTTCGGAAGAACAGAGTTCATGGGGTGACACAAGGGTGAGGCATAGCTTTTAAAAAAATTAGCAATTGATCCCTCTGCTAACTCTGCGTTCTAAAGACTCCTTCAGAAGCTTGCATTTGGGTATATTTGTAACATCTTAGACACGGGAAGTTAATTTAGAGAACTGCCTTTACAATAACAATAAAAAAGGTGAGCAAAGAGAATCATGGCTCCATAAACTTTTAACTTGTTTTGGTGTTGCAGAGGGCAACACCAGTAGCATTACCAACAAATTGTGGAGGGAGAAGGGGATTTGGGAGTAGGATAGGAAATAGTCGAAATTTGAAGGAAAACTGTCATGTCAGTAGGAGGAAGGGAGGGGAAAAAGAGAAGATGAGAAGAAAAAAAGATGAGGGAGTGAGACAGTGAGAGAAAGAGAGAACAAGGAGGGCTTCCCTGGTGGCTCAGTGGTTGAGAGTCCGCCTGCCGATGCACGGGACGTGGGTTCGTGCCCCGGTCTGGGAAGATCCCACATGCCGCGGAGCGGCTGGGCCCATGAGCCATGGCCGCTGGGCCTGCGTGTCCGGAGCCTGAAAGCAAGTGTGATCACGGGAGAACAGAGAAAAGAGAAATTAGCATGGCCAGCATTTACCATGGGTTGACAAGAGAGTTCCTTTTCATAGGAGATCCAGATCCTTTCATGAGGATGAAGCGAATAGATTAGATTTATGCAAACAGGAGCAGAAAGTAAATGCAGCCCTGGAGAGGGAGGGCTTGGGGTTGCTTGTTTGGTGTGGATAGCTGAGGATCATGCAACATTAATAAGCACGAATGTGTGCACAGGCCGAAAATGTCTCTCCAGGGACTCTGAGGACTCAAGCTTTGTTGGTGCCATTGGAAACCATGAATGAGAAAATAACTGACTCACTTTTTCAGGCAATTTGGTTTATGGGCCTGAAGCTCTTAGTTGCTGCCAGGCCATCCATCTCCCCTGGGCCCCCATGAGATATTCTTGAAACTGAACCCAGTACTGTCCTGCTTGCCAAAAGGCTTGGCAATGGCTTTTACCTTCCCCCGAATTCTAAGATGAGGACAGACTGGGTAGTGTGAGTGTATCTGGTGGATGTGCAATTTAGGAAGAACAATGGAAAAGTGTGTCGTGCACACCTGGGGACAATCCCCCCCCCCCCCCACAAGGATATTTGCACCTACCTCTCTCTTTCTTGAAGGCTCTTCTGGTTTTCTGATTTCCAAGCCTCTTCCTTGAACCCTAGAGTCAAAGCTCAAGCTTAAACATTTATTCCCCCCCCCCCCCCCCCCCCCCCGTCCTATGCTAAACAAATTACGTTGACAGACAAATGCAGGATTAAGCGAGGAGATTTGTGAGACAACGGGATTTTGGAAGCTCAAGCAAGCAGATGTTAGATTCAGATGGGGTGGAAGGTGACAGGAATAAATCTGCACGGAAACGCGGCCACTTCTGAGGCGAGGCAAGGAGATGAGATGGAGGGAGAAACAGTTTCTAAGATGCCACAAGAGCTCTCTGTTCAGACTCCTACACTTTCAGATAAAGGTGTTTGGCTTTAGACAAGACATCTGGCCTCGGTTTCACCTTCTGTGCAGTGGGCATACTGCTTACCCTGCTTACTTCCCTGGTTGGCTTTGAAAGAAAAATCAGGTGGGAAAAATATTCTGAACGCACTAAAGAGCCACAGAACATAGTATTATTACTTTTTAAACATTCCCCTACCAATGTAGGAATTGTTTCTATGGCATCTCTGCCATGGTCTTGTTTCTGTGCCCCTGTGTCTTACCCAGATGAATATCTCTGCTGGTGGGGGACTTACCAGCTTACGACTGACTGCCTTTAATGCAAATCATTGTTTTACATTTATTTATAATTTTTAGAAAAAAAAATTGTATTGAGCCCAAATCTGCCTAATCATCATCATCATCATCTAAATTCGTGTAGTGCTCACTCTGCACCAGGCCCATTTACATATATTAATATTTGTTACATTTATTCCTCTTAGCAATCCTGTAAGGTGGGTACTGTTATTACTCTAATTTTACATGTAAGAAAACAGAGGCACAGAGAAGTTAGGTGACTTATCAGAGGTCATGTGACTATAATTTTTACCCACTAACCCTTGATTTTCTGTCCGTAGCCGATGTGTAGTGTTGGAAGACTGCTGTTTTGTCCTCTCTGAGTCCTCCATTTGTCAGACATCCCTTCTGCATGTGCCTCCTCTTAAAGTGCGGTTCCCAAAGGAGACCCTGTTCTCCAAGAGTGCTGTGACCTGTACAGAGAAGAGTAGCATCGCTGGGTTTCCTTGGGCCTGCTGCTGCTGGTCTGCTAGGAGCTTTGGGGAGGGGGCCTCCTAAGGAAGAAAGGAGGTATTCAAGTTGGGCACCCCTGGAAACTGGTTGGGTAGCATGTGCTGGTCCACTGGCCCCAGCTGCTAGATGAAGGGAATTAGGCTCAGCTATGACCTAATTATGAGTCTCATAAACCTGCATTGTGTCCTTCATTTTCCAGCTCATTGGCCACCCAGAGGGGGAGGGAAAATGGATGGGATTCTGGTCAAGTCCTCCCTGCCACTACTGTGTGGCCAAGGTCACAGGCCAGTGATGTCCAGAGAGAGCTGTGGAGGTGGGTTCTTTGTTGTTCTCTCTGAGCGAAGCTGGTGGGGAACGAGGCAGAAGAAAAGGAGGATTAGCAGACATTCAAGCCTTACAATACCCTGTTGGATTGGAATGTCTTCTCATGACCTTCGCAGAGACAGGAATTCTTGATTTGGCATTCTGTGACTGTGAAGATAGATAGCAAATTAACATGACCTCATACAACTCCATATACGTGAATATACATACACAAAACTATCAATATCTGGCATATATCGTGCATCTTATGATTCTTTGGGAACAAAAACTGAATTGAAGTTGTGCTAAGGATGTAGTTTTATGCTGCCAAAGAGCCCCAACTCCTTACTCTAAATCAAACACATAATCCGTATGTCACATTGACGTGTGCTCTCCAGACTTTCTCCTGTTGAGAGATCGCATCCATGAGCCACTAGTAAAGTCTATGGAGTTCTTAGTTGGGAATGTGTCTGAAAAAGGTTCCTCCCTCATAATCCTTAAGAAGAAAGTTAATAATTTCTCTCTGAAATCCAACCATGGAAGCCCTAGCACGAGTAGGATGTTGCAGAAAGAATATGGCATTTGGGACCTCACAGGTGCTAGATTTAAATCCTGCCTCTGTCACTTACTATTTGAGCAGCATTGGCCCTGGGTACGTTACTTATCTCTCCAAGCATCTGTTTACTCATCAATCAAATTTGGGAATAAGTAATGATAACCCTGCAAGGTTGTTTTGCATTTAGGATGAAATGAAATAGTATATCTGACATACATTATAGCAGGTCTATCACACAGTAACAGCTTAAGAAAAGAGAAACCCCTCCCACCTTCCACTGATCCAGCAGGTACAGTATGAGATAGGTGTGACTATAGGGTGGTAAGATCTTTTAGTGCAGTGATCCCCAGATATTTAGATTTTTAATACTGAGAACGAATTTAGGACTGCTAAGATTTTTGTAGCACATTTTAAAAACAACTGCCACCTAGTAACATATTTCAGAAGACTCGCTAACA
The DNA here is from genome assembly GCF_011762595.2 of Tursiops truncatus. Lineage (NCBI taxonomy): Eukaryota > Metazoa > Chordata > Mammalia > Artiodactyla > Delphinidae > Tursiops > Tursiops truncatus. Next base: position 24,659,096 of record NC_047035.1, on the reverse strand, counting down.
TCCCCAAAGTAAGGATTCGGCTTGCCTCAAAGGGGGTGTGTAAAAATTAAATAAGGTTATGCGTATAAAGTACTTAATCCAGTTCTTAGCATTTGATAAGCACTTAAAAAGTCCTAAGGGGCTTCCCTGGTGGCGCAGTGGTTGAGAGTCCGCCTGCCGATGCAGGGGACATGGGTTCGTGCCCCGGTCCGGGAAGATCCCACATGCTGCGGAGCGGCTGGGCCCGTGAGCCATGGCCACTGAGCCTGTGCATCCGGAGCCTGTGCTCCGCAACGGGAGAGGCCACAACAGTGAGAAGCCCGCGTACTGCAAAAAAAAAAAAAAAAAAAAAAAAAAACGTTAGGAAAAGTCTTAAGTATTGTGTTTAGTATACTAGTCTAGTTTTAGTATTGGTGTAGTATAAATATTGAAACTCAAGTCCAAATTCCCTAACATGACATATAAATAGGCTCTTACACACAGATATACCATTTCTACCACCCCCTAATATACAGCTAATTACAGACACACACCAACTCCAGCCAGGGGGTCCCGGACATAAATGCCCACAGGTTGAAAAATGTCATTAAGTAAGAAAACTCTGGCATGGGGTCAGCCTATCTTTTGTCTTCCATTGTTGATTTAGACATGGATTAAAGCTCTCAATAATAATAAAAGTCAACATTTATAATGATTAAGAATATCATCTTGTTATATATCCAAGAATATGTTTGTGGGAAGGCATAAAATTTGCCAAGTGTAAAAATTAGTTGGAAAATCTGTATAGACTCACCCATCTTAATTATTGCATTTCAACCCTCTAGTTTTGTTTTAATGTATGTCCGTGGCCATTTCTGGTTCTGCACAGAGGGTAGTGCCCTCTCAGATGATGCTTCCAGAACCAAAGGATACTTAGCAAGTGATGGGGAAGTACATCACATGGTTGACCTTCATACATTTACCTATGTTCTTCCGAGGGTGTTGTGCATTTTACGTACCAGTTCCCCATCCCAGCCACTCTAATCTTTTACAGACTGCCTTCCAACCAACCTGATTTGTAATTAGCTGGGAGAAATTCTAAAAGAATCTCATCTTTGGATTACCCTCTGTTAGAGGAAAACTGTGGCTCTTCCTCCTGCTGATAGAAAGGGAATCAGCCTTATGTAGCAGATAACATCTTGGAAAAGTATAATTTGACAGTAGAGGTGTAATGACTTTCAGTGTTGTAGTAAAATGGATTTTTAAAAAATTTCCAAACCTCTAAACTCAATACATTCTAAATCATGACAAAATAAAAGCCAAAATCAAATCAGGTTAATATAAAAACAAAACCTACTTAAGATCCAGATTTGTTATGTCAGAATTTAAGGAGAGAACCAGCAGAAGGAAGAAGAACTAGAATCCTGGATCCCGTGGAACAAAAACCACATTCACAGAAATACAAGATGAAAAGGCAGAGGGCTATGTACCAGATGAAGGAACAAGATAAAAACCCCAGAAAAACAACTAAATGAAGTGGAGATAGGCAACCTTCCGGAAAAAGGATTCAGAATAATGATAGTGAAGATGATCCAGGACTTCAGAAAAAGAATGGAGGCAAAGATTGAGAAGATTCAAGAAATGTTTAACAAAGACCAATTAAAGAACAAATACCTAGAAGAATTAAAGAACAAACAGATGAACAATACAATATCTGAAATGAAAAATACACTAGAAGGAATCAATAGCAGAATAATTGAGGCAGAAGAATGAATAAGTGACCTGGAAGACAGAATGGTGGAATTCGCTGCCACAGAGCAGAATAAAGAAAAAAGAATGAAAAGAAATGAAGACAGCCTAAGAGACCTCTGGGACAACATTAAACGCAACAACATTTGCATTATAGGGGTCCCAGAAGGAGAAGAGAGAGAGAAGGGACCCGAGAAAATATTTGAAGAGATTATAGTCAAAAACTTCCCTAACATGGGAAAGGAAACAGCCACCCAAGTCCAGGAAGCACAGAGAGTCCCAGGCAGGATAAACCCAAGGAGAAACACACTGAGACACATAGTAATCAAATTGACAAAAATTAAAGAAACTCCCATAATGTTAACAGCTGATTTCTCAGCAGAAACTCTACAAGCCAGAAGGAAGTGGCATGATATATTTAAAGTGATGAAAGGGAAGAACCTACAACCAAGATTCCTCTACCTGGCAAGGATCTCATTCAGATTCGATGGAGAAATCAAAAGTTTTACAGACAAGCAAAAGCTAAGAAATTCAGCACCAACAAACCAGCTCTACAACAAATGATAAAGGAATTTCTCTAAGTGGGAAACACAAGAGAAGAACAGGACCTACAAAAACCCATAACAATTAAGAAAATGGTAATAGGAGCATACATATCAATAATTACCTTAAAATAGAAAGAAATCATAATGATCAGAGCAGAAATAAATGAAATAGAAACAAAGAAAACAATAGCAAAGATCAATAAAACTAAAGGTGGTTCTTTGAGAAGATAAACACATTGATAAACCATTAACCTGACTCATCAAGAAAGAGAGGGAGAGGACTCAAATCAATAAAATTAGAAATGAAAAAGGAGAAGTTACAACAGACACTGCAGAAATACAAAGCATCCTAAGAGCCTACTACAAGCAACTCTATGGCAAAAAAATGGACAACCTGAAAGAAATGGACAAATTCTTAGAAAGGTATAACCTTCCAGGACTGAACCAGGAAGAAACAAAATAGGAACAGACCAATTACAAGTAATGAAATTGAAATTGTGATTAAAAATCTTCCAACAAACAAAAGTCCAGGACCAGATGGCTTCACAGGTGAATTCTATCAAACATTTAGAGACGAGCTAACACCCATTCTTCTCAAACTCTTCCAAAAAATTGCAGAGGAAGGAACACTACCAAACGCATGAGGCCACCATCACCCCGATACCAAAACCAGACAAAGATACTACAAAAAAAGAAAATTACAGATGAATATCACTGATGAATATACATGCAAAAATCCTGAACAAAATACTAGCAAACAGAATGCAACAACACATTAAAAGACCATACACCATGATCAAGTGGGGTTTATCTCAGGGATGCAAGGATTCTTCAATATATGCAAATCAATCAATGTGATACACCATATTAACAAATTGAAGAATAAAAACCATATGATCATCTCAATAGATGCGGAAAAAACTTTTGACAAAATTCAACACCCATTTATGATAAAAACTCTCCAGAAAGTGGGCATAGAGGGAACGTACCTCAACATAATAAAGGCCATATACGACAAACCCACAGCAAACGTCATTCTCAATGGTGAAAAAGTGAAAGCATTTCCTCTAAGATCAGGAACAAGACAAGGATGTCCACTCTCACCACTATTATTCAACATGGTTTTGGAAGTCCTAGCCAGGGCAATCAGAGAAGAAAAAGAAATAAGCGGAATACAAATTGGAAAAGAAGAAGTAAAACTGTCAGTGTTTGCAGATGACATGATACTATACATGGAGAATCCTAAAGATGCCACCAGAAAACTACTAGAGCTAATCAATGAATTTGGTAAAGTTGCAGGATACAAAATTAATGCACAGAAATCTCTGGCATTCCTATACACTTAGTGATGAAAAATCTGAAAGAGAAATTAAGGAAACACTCCCATTTACCATTGCAACAAAAAGAATAAAATACCTAGGAATAAACCTACCTAAGGAGGTAAAAGACCTGTACTCAGAAAACTATAAGACACTGATGAAAGACATCAAAGATGACACAAACAGATGGAGAGATATACCATGTTCTTGGATTGGAAGAATCAATATTGTGAAAATGACTCTACTACCCAAAGCAATCTACAGATTCAATGCAATCCCCATCAAATTACCAATGGCAGTTTTTACAGAACTAGAACAAAAAACCTTAAAATGTGTATGGAGACACAAAAGACCCCAAATAGCCAAAGCAGTCTTGAGGGAAACAAAAAGGAGCTGGAAGAATCAGACTCCCTGACTTCAGACTATACTACAAAGCTACAGTAATCAAGACAATATGGTACTGGCACAAAAACAGAAATATAGATCAATGGAACAGGATAGAAAGCCCAGAGATAAACCCATGCACCTATGGTAACTAATCTATGATAAAGGAGGCAAGGATATACAATGGAGAAAAGACAGTCTCTTCAATAAGTGGTGCTGGGAAAACTGGACAGCTACATGTAAAAGAATGAAATTAGAACATTCCCTAACACCAAACACAAAAATAAACTCAAAATGGATTACAGACCTAAATGTAAGACTGGACACTATAAAACTCTTAGAGGAAAACATAGGAAGAACACTCTTTGACATAAGTCACAGCAAGATCTTTTTTGACCCACCTCCTAGAGTAATGGAAATAAAAACAAAAATAAACAAATGGGACCTAATGAAACTTCAAAGCTTTTGCAAAGCAAAGGAAATTACAAATGAGACGAAAAGACAACCTTGAGAATGGGAGAAAATATTTGCAAATGCATCAACAGGCAAAGGATTAATCTCCAAAATATATAAATAGCTCATGCAGCTCAATATTAGAAAAACAAACATCCCAATCAAAAAATGGGCAGAAGGGGCTTCCCTGGTGGCGTAGTGGTTGAGAGTCTGCCTGCCGATGCAGGGGACACGGGTTCGTGTCCTGGTCTGGGAAGATCCCACATGGCGCTGAGTGGCTGGGCCCATGAGCCATGGCCGCTGAGACTGTGCGTCCGGAGCCTGTGCTCCACAACGGGAGAGGCCACAACAGTGAGAGGCCCGCGTACCGCAAAAAACAAACAAACAAAAAAAAATGGGCAGAAGACCTAAATAGACATTTCTTCAAAGAAGACATACAGATGGCCAAGAAGCACATGAAAAACTGCTCAACATCACTAATTATTAGAGAAATGCAAATCAAAACTACAATGAGATGTCATCTCACACCAGTTAGAATGGGCTTCATCAGAAAATCTGCAAACAACAAATGCTGGAGAGGGTGTGGAGAAAAGGGAATTCTCTTGCACTGATGGTGGGAATGTAAATTGATACAGCCACTATGGAGAACAGTATGGAGGTTCCTTAAAAAACTAAAAGTAGAATTACCATATGACCCAGCAATCCCACTACTGGGCATATACCCTGAGAAAACTATATTTCAAAAAGACACATGCACCCCAATGTTCATTGCAGCCCTATTTACAATAGCCAGGTCATGAAAGCACCTAAATGCCCATCGACAGATGAATGGATAAAGAAATGTGGTACATATATACAATGGAATATTACTCAGCCATAAAAAGGAATGAAGTTGGGTCATTTGTAGAGATGTGGATGGATCTAGAGACTGTCATACAGAGTGAAGTAAGTCAGAAAGAGAAAAATATCGTATACTAACACATATATGTGGAACCTAGAAAAATGGTACAGATGAACTGGTTTGCAGGGCAGAAATAGAAACACAGAGAACAAACGTATGGACACATAACGGGGGAAAGCGGCGGGGGTGGTGGTGGTGGTGGGATGAACTGGGAGATTGGGATTGACATGTATACACTGATGTGTATAAGATGGATGACTAATAAGGACCTGCTGTATAAAAAAATAAATTAAAAAAAATTAAGGAGATTGTCAGCATGGATTGAAATTAAAAGGCTGAAATAACTTTCCAGCCTGTGGAATTGTCCTTTTCTAAATGTAAGATGCCTGCAAAGGAAGTAGAAGATACTGTTCTTTTCTTTTGCTCATTGTCCTAGGAGGTGGATCTCAGCACTTCTCTCCCTTAGGCCTGGCTGTTTTGAAGAGATTGCTGCCAGGACAGTCACTTAGCACAAATGTGCAGGCCTACTTTCCATCCTTAGCAGAGGTACTTTCTATTAAGCTATGCTTAATATCATTGACATTAATGGTTAAAACCAACCTTCATGGAGCTGTTGCTGTGAGAAAGACATTATGCTTAGGTTGCCAACTCATGGTCTAACATAGGTTTTTGGGAGGTGGTTTTAAACCATTCTCTTTAACTCAGTTGAAATCAGGGTGAGAAGAAGTGCTTAACTCCTAGTCACATAGAAACCCACATCCAGCCTGTTTGGCTGCTTGGGTAAAGGGAGTGAGACCACAATGACTTGAAAAAAGCCTTTCAGAGATTTTTGTTTCGTTTTATTTCTGTTCTTCAAACTTAATAATAGGGGCGTAGACAAAATATGTCCGAGTCATCAAAATGGTTTAGCTGTAACCTTAGATAAGGGTTGGAGTGGGGGAAAGAAAGCAATAGGTTATGTGGCTGTAGCTACTGAAAGAATATTTGCAAAAATTCTGTGGATTGGTCCGTGGAATTTGGAAGTAACTGCCTAGCATGCTTCTTTTCAGAAGCTCAGGCACCCATTATGAGGAGTCTGGCATTCCCTGAAAAAATTCTTGCTTTTTTTTTCCTGTAGCCTCCTCTTTATTCTGTCAAACAGTGTGTGTGTGTGTGTGTGTGTGTGTGTGTGTGTGTGTGTGTTTTGAGGGCGGAGTGCCATGTTAGCAGACCCTTGAGATGTCGCTGTACTTTCTCTTGTCTCCAGCTCTACTGGAATGAGCAAAATTGACAACCTCTAGATACCCAGAAGGAGCCTTGAGATCCCATAGAGGGAAATACATATTGTGGCTAATTTTACTTATGAGGAAGATAACTAAGAGATTTCTTAAATGCTGAAATAGAGTATCATCTCTTGTTTTCCAAAGCAAGGTGCACAGATCCCAATAGCAACATTGTTTCTACCATGCATGTCCCAGCAGGAAAAGGAGAAGAGAGGGAACACCTGCTATGTATCAGGCTTTTAACCTATTATCTTGGTTAATTTCAGTGACTAAGAAAACTGTGTCTACTAAATTGCAACAAAAACTACAAAGCTTAGAGTTTCTTTAGTGGGCTGGTGAGTCTTCTCAGAGAATGATTGAAAGAGCTCTTGATTTCTTACATCAGGGACTAGGAACAAGCTCTGGATGGGAAATCTGCGGTTTTGGGGTCATTTTGATGCTCTCTGGAGGAAGAGTCAGGCACTGAGTGCTTTGAGGTTCCCACTACTCACCCCTCACCCCATATTGAGGGTGAGAATTTCCTGAATCCCTGACTGACATCACTGTTGTTGGCCTGTTGCTCTCCACCCCATCAGCCTGGGCAGACTCTTCTCCCAAAGAACCTTATATGATTATAAATCATCTATCACTGGTAACTAGACCATCCACTGCACCCACCCATCCTACTGCTTTCATTTCTGCCTCAGTACTGTGTTTTACTCCCATTTACTGATACCACCATCTTAACAAGAGTAAGACATAAATTATAGGAGTTGGGAGGGCTTGAGCCCTCATCAGAACAAATGGATGGGTGAGAAAGGGATACAGTTTTCACCAATGACCTGGATTGAATCTCCAGGTATTACTTAGGTATTTAATTTTTATTCTTATTTTTTAAAATGTTGTGTGAGAGAATGCCAAAACACCAACCATCGTAGCCTCTTCAACACTGTACCTGCATTAGCCAGAGGGAAGCCTACCTCCTCAGAAGACAGTTGAAGTTGGGAGAAAAAAGTCAGCCTCTAAAATTTCTCCAAGTTTCGATTGATTCAACTATAGATTTTTAAAAATCTCTGTTTCATTTTGGAACTTTTCCCTCTGCGTTTTGGAGGGTTTTTTTGTTTGTTTTTGTTTGTTTGTTTTTTGCTGTACATGGACCTCTCACTGTTGTGTCCTCTCCCGTTGCGGAGCGCAGGCTCAGCGGCCATGGCTCGTGGGCCCAGCCGCTCCGCGGCACGTGGGATCCTCCTGGACCGGGGCACAAACCTGCGTCCCCTGCATCAGCAGGCGGACTCTCAACCACTGCGCCATCAGGGAAGCCCTGTTTTGGAGTTTTGACGTGAAATATTTTCTTTTGAATTCGGGGAACCACTTCCTAAAAATGGAAAAGTTAAATAGGTTTCTTTTCTTTCCCATTGAAAATGTAAACTGCATTCATTTATTCAACAAATATTTACTGAGTGTCTGCTATGTGCCAGACACTGTTTTAGGGACCTAGAATACATCAATGAACAAAAAGAGAAAAACATTCTTCCCTTTTGTAGAGCTTACATTCTGGTGGTGGTGGGGGGGGGTGATAAAAAAATAAACATTACAAGTAATTCACTTTTATAATATGTTATATCGTGATGAGCTCTATAGAAAAAGACAAAGCATATCAGGTTAAGTGGATAGGAATGCTAGGTAGGAGGAGAAGTAGACATTTGATCCAAAGATGAGGGATTTAGCCATGTAGACACTTGGGAAAGGTATGGCCAGCACATGTGGAGCAGAGTGAAGAAGGGGGCAGTTTACTACTGGGAGGGCATGTAGGGTCTATATGGCCGTTGAAGGGACTTCAGTTTTTACTCTGAGTTGCCATGGGGAGCTATCACAGAGTCTTGAACAGATGACTAGTGTGAGTTAATATGAGATGCCTGCTTTGGCTTCTGTGATCTTAATGTACCAAAACCAGTTTTCTTGCCCCATGGTTCCAGTTTTCTATGTGCAATTATGTCATTAGATCAAACAGATCTCACTGACTTTGGCACTGAGCCATTGCTGTACATTCCTGATGAGATTTTGGAGTATCTAGGTCCACCTGCTGTTCACTCTGAAATTTGTTATGGCAAGTTTTCTTGGTAAAATGCAACAGTGTATGGTGCCTAGGAAAAGGACAGTGGAAAAGCAATACGTTTTCCCCCTGAGCCCAGGGTTTGATTACTTTTGTTATTATTTCCAGCCGACACAGCCACAAACATAATTAGTGGTTTTACAGTTATGTACGTTCATTGTCTGAGGCCTCATTGCCCCATAACTCATCAATCTGCCTTGCTGTCTTTCCTTGACTCTCTTAAAGAATGCACCTACCCACCACCTACATAATGAAAGAAGCCACAAGCCCCAGCCTTAGAAGACTTGTATTGATTTGTAAGAAAAGAGAAGCTATCACTTGCTGTTCTCACTAACCTGGAAATAGACACCACATTTTATATGCTACTGTGTTTCATTTGTAGATCTACATAGTAAATCCATTAATTTATCTGTCTATTCATCCATTCATCCATTCACCCATCACCTGCCCATCCATCCATCCATCTATCTGTCCAATTTCTATTCATTGAATGACTACTTTGTGCCAGGTACCATACTGGGAGGCAATATATTTCATGATTAGATGCATGGACTGTAGCCTCAAACTGCCTGAAGTTGAATCCTGGCCATGGCTTTAGCCACTGGACTTGAGTAAGTTATATTGTTTGAGCTTCAGTTTCCTCATCTGTAGGATGAGAACAACAGCCAAAGATATATCACAGAGTTGTTATTAGAATCACAAAGTTAATTGATCCAAGGCCCTTTCCTTTTGTCCTGGAGGAACAGTTTTATTTGTTTGAGTCTGCATTTAATCCTCTCTTCTGTCACTTTTCATCAGTTCACTCCTCACCAGTTCATCCAGCAGCCTATCAAGGCCCCCACATGTGTTACGTGTTAAGGAGAGAGTTGGGGTTTTTGTGAGAAATGGGGGGTAGAGATGCATCCCTAGTGCCTAGCATTGTGCTTGGCACATGCACCATATCCGCATACACTTCATGGAACAGATGCACGTCCCTGTCCTTGAGGAGTGTTCAGTGTGTCTGCCCAAGGCCAGTGCCAGATGGGAGTGTCACTGCGGCAGCCAGCCAAGGACAGGGAGCAGAGCAGGAACAACTGAGCATAGGCAGAAGGAGATGATCCTCCAGCTGCTTCCACTGGCCTGGAAATGTAAAGCGATTTCTTCCTGGGATTGGCTCTTTTGTTCTGTGGCTTGATTTGTCTTTGTGTCAATGACTTGCCTGACATTTCTAGGACTCTGTCCTAATACATGGTCCAGACAGGTGGGGATCCCAGTGGCGAACAATGTATGTCTCTGTGTATATTCCAGAAAGAGCTTAATCTTGGACAAACAGGGCTAGTTTTTTGTTTGTTTGTTTTTACTTCAGGAATGTTTGATATTAGCTCTGGGTCATTCCTCCTCACACCTGATTGGCGTAAGGGTAATAAGCACTTGGCTTACAGGACTTGTAGCTTTGCAAGATACAGGGGTGGCGCTTACATTTAAACTTGCTGTGACCCATCTTAGTGCAAAGGCATGGGAAAGCCTCTAGAAAAATGTCACATTTAAAGTGATAATCACATGGTGACTTCAGCACCTGTGTGGATTAAGTAGAGGGGGACTCTGGAGCCAGATCGCCTGGGTTCAAATCATGGCTCTGTTTTCTATTGGTCGTATAAATTTGGGCATTGTTATTAGCTTCTCTGTGCCTTGGGTTTTTTCGTTGTAAAATGGTTTTTTAATAATTATAAACTACCTCATTGGATAGTTGAGAGGATTGAATGAGATATTTTTAAAGCACTTAAGTTCTCGGCTCATAAGAAATGTTCAGTAAATGTTTGCTCTTATTTCTCTTCCTCCTCCTTACCCCCTTTTCTTCTTCTTTTAGCACCACCATTATTACTATTTAGAATAATGTCATTATGAAGATTCGGTTAGATAATATTTGTGTAGGTAGGTCACTGCCCAGCACAGTGCGTGACACAGATAAGCAATCAGCAAGTGTTAGTTTCCTTTCACAGGGGCCTCTCAAGTCCATCCTGAATCTCTCAGGGGTATTCTCATCATTTTCACCAAACCTAATGCAAAATATTCACATTTCTGGTGCAAAGAAGAATCTCAATTCAACTCAATAACTAGGCCTCTCTTTTCTTCCCACTGCTCCCTGTGATAGAACACAGAACGGGTACCTGTTCATAACTCTTTGTGATTTTGTGTTGAATGAAAATTGTGACTGTCTGTTATCTTTTGTTATCTTTTGATGTTTCACACGTTACCACAAACTTAGCAGGTTAAAACATCACCTATTTATTCTGTCACAGTTTCTGAGAGTCAGGATTCTGGGCACAGCTTGACTAGGTCCTTTGCTTAGGGTCTCTCACAGGTTGAAACCAAGGTTTCTGCCAGGACTGAGGTCTCATCTGAAGGCTCAGTTGGAGAAGGATCTACTTCCAAGCTCACAGGGTTGTTGGAACAATTCTATTTCTGCGGTGTTGTTGGATTGAAGGTCTCAGTTCCTAGTGGCTGTCAGCTGGAGACTGTTCTCAGTTCCTTGCTATGTGGGTTCCCCACCAGCCATGGCAGTTTGCTTTATCAAAGCCAGCAAAAGGTTGAGGGGGGGCAAGAGGGATGTGGGGAGAGGTTGAGAGAGAGAGAGAGGCAGCAACAAGATGGAAGTTGCAATCTTGCATAATCACAGAAGTGACATCCCAATACCTTTGCCATACTCTGTTAGTTAGAAGTAAGTACCCAGTTCCACCCACACTCAAAAGGAGGCCATTATACAAGGACATAAATACTAGGCGGTGGGGACCATTGGGGGCCGTCTTTGTCTGTCTGCCACAGCATGCCTGACCTCTTGGTTGTCTTTCACATTCTTTTTTTTTTTTTTTTTTTTTTTTTTTTTTGCGGTACACAGGCCTCTCACTGTTGTGGCCTCTCCTGCTGCAGAGCACAGGCTCCAGACACGCAGGCTCAGCGGCCATGGCTCATGGGCCCAGCCGCTCCGCGGCATGTGGGATCCTCCCGGACCAGGGCACGAACCCGTGTCCCCTGCATCGGCAGGCGGACTCTCAACCACTGCACCACCAGGGAAGCCCCACATTCTTTATTTTGCTTAACTTTAGGTTTATTTTAAACCTCAGTCCACAGAATCCAGTTTATCAGAGCAAGTCTAAGTGGTATAGCTGCCCTTCAGTTTTCTAGCAGAATTCTGGAAGCTTTGTTCTCCAGAAACTTAGACTTTTGCTATCCTTTTTTTCCCTGTAAATAGAACTTTACGTTTCCATTAATGAACATTGCAATTTCAGGGGCGCTTTGTTTTCCTTCTGATTGATCATCATTGGGCAGTCACTCCTAACAAAGAGAACAGTATTAAGTTTCTTTTCCTCCTTGGCCTCTCCGTTAAGCGGTTAAGGATCGGGAAGCAAGTACTTGGAGGTGCTGGGAGAGCTCTTATTTAAAGGCGCACATTATGAAGAGAAGCTACCATCTACAGTGGTAGTGTAAGGATGGTTAACACTGATTTATCTATATGTAAATCTGGATATTTGAACCTCCAGTTTGTTTGTTTGTTCCACACAAATGGATGAGCTGAGAGGAAAGTACAGGCTAGTACTATGAGCATCTAACTGTGAAAGGCTTTCTCTACCTCCTCTTAGGATTCTAAGGGAAGACGAGCAATATAGGAACATGGTTGCAGGTTGATACAGGCACAAGAAAAAGCTCCCTTATAATTGTTTCCATTCACATGGTTCTAATCAGTACTATTTAGACTGAAATAGGGAGTCCTTGAATTTATTCACTCCTTTAATGTATTCATCAAATATTCTTGGGCTTTTTCTATGACCCAGCTACTGTGCTAGGTGATGGAGTTACAATTATATATATTCCCAGACCGCAAAGATTTATTTGCTCAAACATTATCCTCCAAATCTTTACTGTTTTCTTTCTACCATTAACGGGAGTAGGTAGCTGTCTATTTTCCTCCTTCTTAGGGGCTAGAGAATACAGGCAAATGCAGATGCTCAAGCCTCTTATATTGCCCCACTGCCAGTTTATTCTCCCTCCCTTTCTTTGCCTTACTACATAGCACTTCTACAGAGGCAGTATATGTAGTTATCTATGGCTGCATGACAGATTAACCCAGAATTTAGCAGCTGAAAACAGCATTTCTTTTTTTTTTTTTTTTTTTTTTTTGCGGTACACGGGCCTCACACTGTTGTGGCCTCTCCCGTTGCGGAGCACAGGCTCCAGATGCGCAGGCCCAGCGGCCATGGCCCATGGGCCCAGCCGCTCCGCGGCGTGTGGGATCTTCCCGGACCGGGGCACGAACCCGTGTCCCCTGCATCGGCAGGCGGACTCTCAACCACTGTGCCACCAGGGAAGCCCTATTTCTTATGTCACAGTTTCTGTGAGTTAGGAACCCAGGCATGCCTTAGCTGGGCCCTCTGGCTCAATTAATCAAAGTGGGGCTGCAGTCATCTCACAGGTCTACTGGGGAAAGAGCTGCTTCTAAACTCATATAGCTGATGGCAGGATTTAGTTCCTTGCAAGTTGTTGGACTGCAGGTCTCATTCCTCATTGGCTGTTGGCCAGAGGCTTCCCTCATTGCCTTGCCACACAGACCTCTCTGTAGGGCAGCTCATGACATGGCAGCTTGCTTTATCTGAGAGCAAGTGACAAGAGCCAGGGAGTGTGAACCAGACCAGAGCTACAGTCTTTTGTAACGTAAACTAGGCAGTCACATCCCATGACTTTTGTTGTATTCTGCTCATTAAGAGCAGGTCACCAGAACTAAAAAAATGGAGACAATTACACTTGGGCATAACTAGGAGGCAAGGATCCTTGGGAGCCATTTGAGAACTTGTCATCTGTGGACAGAGTGATATTTTAATTCTAGAAGGTAGTTGTTATGAGAAGCTTGAGACATAATGAATTACCTATCAGGTACCCCTTGCCCATCCAGAGCTGTCAGCCCTTTTCATATTTTCTGTCTGAGCACGTAGAGAGACAGACAGACAGACAGACAGACATGGGATTGGGAATGAGAGGCCAAAAGAAATATTATTTTTTACAAAGGATTATCAAATATTAAATCTGGAAAGGACATTAGAGGGCCTTATGCAAATGAAGAAACAGTGGCCTAGTTATCTTTTGTGTAACCCCACGCTGGATCTCCTAGGAGGCCCAGAGACGTTTTCCCAAAGATGACCTCCTTCTTCTTCCAGTCACTGCCAGAGCCTCATGGGAGGTCATGTGACCAGCGTTTACCATCTACTTCCCCCAGCACAGAAACACCTGCCACACTGAAAGGCTCACTCCGGAACCTTGTCATCTGCATGCTACCTGTCTAGCAATGCCTTTGTTACCTAGGTTGATTCTTCTTTTTGCCTAGAAAAGAAATCTTGTTTTGGACAAGTATTAGTTTTATAATTAACATATCTGCCATGCTTAGGTCAATAAATTTCATCACTCATCTTCAGGGCTGACTTCCTTCTGGAGACCACTAGATCTGGGGCTGCAGGCTGAGCATGCTGGGTGATATAGCTGCAAGTCTGCTTACAGAACAGAGTCCAGTAGTCTATGAATACTCTTTTCTGTATTTGAATAGCAATAGCTGAAAAATTCATAAGGGCTTGATCAAAGACTTTTACATGTGCTGTTTCCATTTTTTTTTTTTTTTGAACAGCAGCCCGCCTGTCAAACGTATCAGCTTTTACTTTCCGTTTGCAATCTAAATGGACCCAACTGTTCCTCAGCTACTTTGATATGACGTCAGCCACGTAGGGCAGTTGCAAGAAATGGTACCTGAGGGTTAAACTCTCTTGCCTCGCCATTTGTTTTGTGATACTTTTGGAAATCTTGAACTAATCACACAGAGAAGAGGAGGCAGACGATAAATGGCTACAGCATGTTTGGAGAGGGAGTAATAATGGTTGGCTGCTCCTAAGAGCTCTCTTCCATGGCCTGACACCCTGAGTCTCTGTCCAGCGTAAATCTGAGTAACTTATAAACTCTCTGTGTATTTGTGGGGAGCTCTCTTTTTGCACCAGACAATATCTAAGCATAAATGATATACTAAAGGAGCTGTAGTTACTTGGGAAGGGAACGGCGCCGTTTTATTTTATACTTAATGTCGCTGGCAGAAATGTGAGGATGTTACCAATGTAAGATTGGTAACTTATTGGCTCTTACCTGGCTTAATGACGTTATTTGCAGTCTGTTTATTTAGTTTATGGTAAGTCTTGGCATATTAAAATGGTACCTTCAGGGGACTTCCCTCGTGATCCAGTGGGTAAGACTCTGCATTCCCTGTGCAGGGGGCCCAGGTTCGATCCCTGGTCAGGAAACTAGATCCCACAAATAAGAAGTCCTCATGCCACAACTAAAGAGTCCACATGCTGCAACTAAAAAGCTCCTGAATGCAGATCCCGCATGCTGCAGCTAAGACCAGGAGAACCAAAATAAATAAATAAATAAAATAAAATACTACCTGCAGGCAAAATACTAAATTATTTGTTCACCCTTAGGTTATTATTTTTTTTAAAGCCACTCTTAGAAATGATAAAATTTAAAAAAAGAAAAAAAAAAGGGGGCTTCCCTGGTGGTGCAGTGGTTGAGAGTCCGCCTGCCGATGCAGGGGACACGGGTTCGTGCCCCGGTCCGGGAAGATCCCACATGCCGCGGAGCGGCTGCGCCCGTGAGCCATGGCCGCTGGGCCTGCGCGTCTGGAGCCTGTTGCTCCTCAATGGGAGAGGCCACAATAGTGAGAGGCCCGCGTACCACAAAAAAAAACCCCAAAAAACAAAGAAAGTTTGACTGATAACAGAATGGTGGGATATGTGGCCAGATGCAAATCAAAAAGGCTAGAAGAAAAGGCAACAGTTAGCAGGTGGGCATCCCAGAAGCCAGCAGGTCCTTACATGCAGTAGACAGAGGCCCAGGAGAAAACAGATGATTGTTCTCAGGGACATCTGGCAGGGATCTAGGATGTGGGATGGGATGTCAGTCTTTGGGAGGATCAGTGTGGAGCAGGCCTGTATCAACAACTTGAGGTCAGGGCAAGATGGGGAAGAACGATGAGATCTGAGATACAAGGGCTTGGGCAGGTCAGGACCACAGTCAGCAAGATCAGATTAAGTCTCATGGGTTTTGAACTTTTTTTTTTCTCCTTGACCAGAGGCAAGGCTGGTCCCAGGGCCTGAGACACTTGCTTGAATTTGGGTTTTATGTGACACCAAACAAAAGGAGGTGCATTATTCTAGAGTCACCATATGTCCTAGTTTCTCTAGGATGGGCCCACTTTATACTTGTTCCAGTATAGTAATTAAGCATGCTCCCATTTCATGTAAAAGTGACTGGTTTGGTCATTTTTAATGATAAATGGAAGGTCACACGGTTATGCTAATCATTTCCCAAAATGTGTTCCATAGGAAATCTGTTTTGTAAACTTGTTACACAGAAGCCACAAAAGCAGAATTCTCTGGTTATATAAGTATGGAAAAGCTGGCACTAACTGGAGTTAAATAGGATTATTCACTGCAGGACTTATCATTGTCTTTAATGTGCTGATGTGGAGTGTAAATCTCCAAGAAGGGGAGAGAATTCTTAGTTTCCCATCCTAAGTTGATCTGTTGGCACATTTGGGTACCCCCGAGACGACTATTCTATAGGGGCATACTTTGGGGAACTTTAGTTAATTGAATATGGGGTCATAGCAGGAAGTGAGTTATCACCCTTCGTGTACTAGGGCAGTCAGCAAAGTCAGCAGCCATCTGTTAAATAAATAATTACTTGAGAGAACAAGTGTATACTGTGCCACAGTCTTCTAGTTTGCTGATTATTCACTAACACGAGCAGCATTATATATGGTCTGTGACCAGCTAGGGTAACAATCTAAAAAATGACTAGTTCTTAAGCCCTGTGGCAAACCCACCTACTAGTTAGGACATGGAAAGGAAGAGAATTTTCTTTGTTTAGCCTTTCATTGCATGGTGTCCTTGAAGGAAAGGTTATTGAAGAGATAATGGGTCAGCAGGTGTGTGTGTGTGTGTGTATCTCTGTTCATGGGGAGGGGACCTCAGGAAATACATATTTTTAACCAGCATTTCAGATAATTCTGATAAGGGTGGCCCTGAAACCGTTTGCTGAGAAACATTTCGTTGTGGGAGTGTTCTGTGGAGGGATTCTTTTGCTGATAAAACACCATAATGATCCTTTCTTCAATTATGTTGAGTCTGTGGATATGCTGAGCTCCTACTACCTGCCACATCCTATGCTATGTGCTTTCTACATGCATGTGCTTACCATTGTATGTTAAATAATCATTCATAATAACCCTGAAATTCAGTATTTATTATCCCCAGATGGAGGGGGATACAGAAAATGTTTAAAGATGGACCTTTAGGTGGGCCTGATCTCCTCATATGAGGCTGTCACTTTCAGGCCCCAAGAGAAGGTCTTGGCTGTTACACCTCCCCCTCAGCAACTCTGCAGGATATGGACACATGAGCCAAGACTCCAGTCTGAGCCTTTGCCCTGGGGCTGCCCATTACAAACAGCATCATATACTGACACATTTGATCTGTCTGCCTGGTAGAATGGGTCAGTATCAAAGCTAATCCAGGGAGAATGATGAAGCATTGATCTCCTAGGTCTTATCAGGTGGGCAGACTGAAGTCAACCCACACAGAAAAGTTTTCTTGAAATAAGGTAGAGCAAGGAAAGGAGAGATAGGTTTGCTGTGTTTCTGTTACAGTGTTAAAATCCAGACAAGTAGCACAAGCAGCTTTATGTCTTTAGCTGGGCCTAAGAATATCTTTCATTTAACGTTATTGAAAGACCCAGGCTCCCTGTGACTGTAGCGAGGATTTCAAACTCAGAAGCCTACTAAATCTTAGAACATGTAGAGAATGAGGACTGTCTGCTGTGTGGGGTTTGCAATGGAGACCTGAGGAAGTCATGCCCTTTTTACAGGGGACTGCCCTTTTTAGGGTCATTGGATGAATTGCCTCAGGGAAATGTGGTCATCGTTTTGCCAGAAATTTCCATTTTTATAGAAAAGTTGAAAATCTATATTTTATTTTAGTGTTTCTGATTTTTTGATGTTGCATTTAATTTAAATGTTTAAAGCATTTTATTGGCCAAATAAGACCTATGGACTCCCAGTCAATGATCTCCGTTTTACTGCTATGGAAGTGAGAACCTGTCACTCAAGTAAAGGAACACGATTTTCTGGGTGTCTACAGTGGTTTAGACATTTTAAAGCACCTCATAAAGTTCTCGAAACAACTCTGTGTTTAGAAATCATCATGCCCATCTTACAGATGAAAGTGAGGTTCAGAGAAGTTAAATGACTGCCAAGTTTACACTGCCTACTAGTGGCTAGCGCAGGTCTGAATTCAGGTTGGTTTGACTGCAAAGACCTGCAGCCTTGGTGATGCTGTGCCTCCCATCTTCTGGGAGGGGAGAGTCCTTCTCAGGGTTATTACATCACTATTATGATCACTATTATGGCGTCGAGGGCCATGCCACTGTTCTCCAAAGGTCAGCCCCACTGGTATATGATGCAGATGCTGGACTGGCTCTCCTTTGATTAGCATGAACCACGAGTTAGTAATTGATTACCACCTTTTCTGGGGTTGTCAAGCTTAGATTTATTCCATTTCCTGGAATCACCTTCCATGTCCTTGAAGTCCCTATGTTCGGTCTACATTATCTAGATTCCACATTAGCTAGATATTTCATGTGTGAAATTAAGCTTCCTGAATTGTAACCAAAATGTGGCTATTAGCCTCCAGTTGGAGGTATGTGTGTGTCTATCTACTGATCTGCCAGTTATCTTTCAAATCGAGGTAAATTCTCATTCATTTTATATTGGGAATTTTGTGACACTTCTTGACACACCTTGAATCTCTCTGAGTTGCTACAAAACCAGAACGCGAAGTGGAAGCTTGTAATCTGTGCCTGTCACTTGTTTTTGAATAGATTAGGAACTCCTAGAGGATTAGGCTTGCGTCTATATAGTTCGTTTTATACAGAGATGAAAGCTTTCACTGCATTATCTGTAATTGGGTGTTTAATAAATGCTTTTTGATGAGGATAACGGTATGGGAATAAAACCCTTGAGATCCAGGGTCTGCCTGGATTTCTTGCCTCATTAGGGGATGAAAGGGTGAATGTGGGCACATAGGAATGTGGATCTCATCGTGTGCTCTCCTGGCTTGGAATAGTGGGAAGAGGAAAAACTGGAAGGGTGTGACTAAGAAATTCTGTGGATTTGATCACAACACCAGACTCCATTTGGAATCCGGCAGTGCATCTCATAGGCCTCAGACTGCTTGACAAATCACACCAAGATTTACTCACAGTCACTGCCATTATGGTGTGTATTCGCAGGAGGGGTGAAGGCAGAGGTTAATGGCTTTCTTTATATTTGCATTATTACTTGAACCCTGGCTTTCGTGGTCAGATGGGTTTTATACGCTCTTCCAATCTAGCTTTCTGAAGTGTTTTCAGATTGTCTATTTTAGAGCTGTTTTACAGTTGCCTTTTCTTATATGTTTTGTCTGCTAGAAAGTAAGTAAAGAAAATTCAAGATATGAGCTCTACCATGCACACTAAAGTAAATATTAAGTCTTTTGTTGAGCTTTCTAAAGGCCAAATTGTATTTCCTTTTTATCTAAAGTGTTAAAAAATGTGGCCAATTTTAACCAGCTGCCCTAAATGTATCAAAAGGCCCTTAGAAGTTTTCTTCTTCGCCACCGTGGTGAATTCTTTAAGCAAATTGATTCTGAGCTTGCACATCAATGTGAATATACCTACTGGCAGTGACATGTGCACTTAAAATGTTAAATTCTATGTTTTGTATATTTTACCACAATAAAGAATATTTTATTTTAAGCGTCTAATCAACCCTCGAGATGGTCAGACTGATCCACAGATCACGGGCAGTATTTGCATGTAGTACTGTAAGTGTATGGGTAGAGAATATTACTCTATAACACTCAAGTGCAAGACATATCATATTATTTTAGTTTCCCTAAATCAAATTAAATTTGGTTCTGAGCTCTCATCTAGTGGAAGAGTATGTGAAAAAATCAATTGCATTATGTTTGAGGGAACACATTGCCTAGAGTTCTTCAAAAATTCGGGTGAAACTTTCATGAGATCAGGAAAATAGGAGTAGAGGGTTGCATCCTTCCCGTGGGGCCCCGTTGTAATTATTTCTCTATTTGACACATGATGCAGCTCTTCAGTTTGGTCTTTCACTATCTGTCAAGCTCATAGGCCTGCTGGTTACAGAGAGGCTCCTCATAATGGCCCTCTACTGACCACAAACTTGGCCAGAGAAACACTTTCTGCTCTTCTTCAGGCTGTAGCGTTGGTTCTGTAGGAACCAGCAGGAATCCCTTCTATCTTGGGCCTTACTTCAAAGGGGACCTGGGTCTCTGTTATTCATAGAAACTCACGAATTCATTATCCCTTTTCTAACTCAGAAAAGCCCGTCCCCTCTGGTTGGGCTGTCTACTTCCTTAAACCCTAGCACTCCATCAGCCTAAGCTCCCAGACAAACTCGTATATGAGGGAAGTTGAATTCTGGGTGTCTGCTAACTTTGAGTCTTCTGCTCTAAGTCACAGAAGTTGTTAGTGATCTGGAGAGTAAAGGATCTGGGGCTCAGAAGAGGATGGCCTAGGATCTTCTTGGTATGGGGAGGTAAAAATGCTTCTCTGTTTTCTGAATGTCCAAGGCAGCTAGGGCAAGAAATGATTATCCACAATTAAAAAAATAAATTAAATGAAAACAAATCAGAAAAAGAAAAGAAATGATTATCCAAGCAGTATTTTTGTTTGTTTGTTCGTGGTTTTTTTTTTTTTTTGCTATGCAAGCATTAGTATTAGCAACATAATAGTTGCAAATGTGGCTTCAGAGACAGAAAGCTTGAGTTCGAATCTTGGCTCTGCCCCCTCACTGATGACTTTGGGAAAGTTATTTAGTTCCCCATGCTTCAATTTCCTCATCTATAAAATGGAAATAATAAGAGTATTTTTATCATGAACTTATTGTAAGAAACAAGTACATTAATATGTGTGAAGTACATGAAAAAAGTGAGCCTGGCATGTAGAAAGTGCTCAATATCAGGAAGCTATGATAATAACTATTGTTGTTGTTATTATTATTATTACATAACATCACCAAGACTAGTCATTCAGTTTTAATCCTCTGGAACTCTTTGCTTAGCTCTAATTTCAACGAATCCAAGAAAGCAGAGAAATGCTCTCTACTAAATTTGGTATTGGTTCTGAGATGCTTCCAAAACATCTTTTGTAAGGAGTCCCTCCTGGGATATTGAAGATATCCACATATCTCAGAGGAGTGCTATAAATTTATTGTTTTATGAACTTCTCATCTTTTTGCTTTCGGAATTCTAGCTGGACCACAGAAAGAAAATTACTCAAGTGTGTAAATAATAAAGCGATTTTGAAACTCAGATATGACTTGGAGATTGAGCCAAGCCCTGTCCCTTATTAGATCTGGGTAATTTACTTTTTTTGTTTGATCCCTGGCCTTTAAGTGTTGGTCTCACTTCTTTCCAGGGTTGCTGTAAGTCTTGCCAAGTTTCAGGTATAATTCCTTGAGATTCTTAGCAAGGAGAGGCCGCAACAGGCCAACTGCTATAAGTAACAGTGTCCCATTGTTAGCATTGATTTTTTTTTCTCACCCTGATAATAACTTCCAACCTGATGTGACAGCTGGTAAGCACCACATTTTTGCCTGTCCCTATGGTTGTGTGTGATTGGTTGCTTTAGAAAAAAATTGTCTTTCTTGCATGGCTTAGGGTCTCATAAATTATGGAAATGTTTTCTTCCTGGCTTGAATGGAGCAGTAAAGCATGTCCCTGACCTGTCACTCCCTCCACACCCCAGTATCTGCTCATCCTCAATGTTTCCTACTCCGACATCACTAAGATGTTTATTGCCTCACTCATCAGAGAGCTAAGAAAAACATCTAACTACAAGGCCAATGCTTACTCATGCAATTCGCAGGATTCAGCGTATGAATATATTGGGTATGTTTTAAACTATAGGCTTATAACCTTTGTGTCATGATTCAGTGGTATGTCTTGATCAGTTTCCTCATCTGTCATCTCTTAGAAAGCATGTAAAAAATTAATCAAAGGAATCTGCTTGTATTAGCTAGATTAAGGCTAGCTGATTAGTAGATGAACCTTAAAATCTCAGTGGCTTCACAAAATAGATGTTAATTTCCCACTTATATATAAAGCTCAGCTGTAGATAGGCAGTGAGAGATCCAGGCTGATGGAGGCCTGGCCATCTTCAACAAGTGGCTTCAAAGGAATCCCTCGGTGTAGATGTCTATCCACAGATGGAGAAAGAAAGAACTTTTGGTAGTTTTTGTTTGTTTGCTTGTTTTTGTTTGTTTTTGCAAAAAAGTTATAGTAAGCAGGTAAGGTGGAACTTCAGATGGAATTATTGTTAACTATGGTGGAAAAGGAGCTAACAAAGGTGAAACTGGCTGCTTTCCTTTTAGCCATTTATCCTTCATTACTTAGAATCATGGAGTATTAGACTTGGAAAGGGTCTATAAATCAACTTGTTCATTTTTCTACTCCCGGGAGATATAGTTCTAGAACCCAGGACTTCCAACTCCTAGGCGAGTTAATGTGCTTCTTCCACATAGGACCCAGTTTTGTGAGAGCACCCTGGCATCAGTCACTCTGCTGGGTTTAAATCCTGGCTGTGCCACTTGGGAGTTGAGCAAGTTATGTTATCTTCAAAGGGATAATTCTAATAACCTCTTCATTGGGTGGTTGTGAGTATTAAATGCACAATGTCTGACACACACTGCATATGCAAGAAATAATATCTATCATATTCATACTCTAAATTTTGAAAAATGGTTACAATAATTCTCCACCCTGAATCCAGGCTCTAGGGTTATATGTTCCCACACTGATTCCGGGCTTGGCCACATGACTTGCTTTGGCCAATGGGACAATATGAAATGTGATGCAGGAGAGACTTGAAAAATGTCTGGAGACTTGCCATCTCCTGCTTCCCTTGGGGATCCCTGCAGCTTCCACCATGTACATGAGCCCAGGATAGCCTGATGGATGATGAGGGAGACGAGAACAGAGCACCCTGCTTTGGAGTCAAACTGTCCAGGTTCCACTGCTGCCCCCACCATATCAATCAGCTCCGTGTGATGCTATACAACTTCTGTAAGCCTTAATTATGAGGATCAAAATGATATTTATGAGGAGTGTGGCACACGGTAGGTACTTATTAAATGTTAGCCATTATTGTTATTATCTGATTTTCCTTTCCTTCTTCCTTTTGATTCTTCCCATTAGTCTAACAGGAAAAAGATCATGAACTGGGGTAGAAGGCCTAGAAAGGAAGGGTGGGTGAGGAGACAGTGAAAAATAGAACTTATTTCACCATTCAAATCCTAGCCCATGTTTGTATGGTAAATTAGTTTTTAAAGGAATTTACCTAGACAGCCTCATTTAGTATGACAGTTCTATGAGATTCATGGAATATGCAGTCTACTTGAGAGATAAAAAGTAAACACATGTGGGCTTCCCTGGTGGCGCAGTGGTTGAGAATCTGCCTGCTAATGCAGGGGACACGGGTTCGAGCCCTGGTCTGGGAGGATCCCACATGCCGCGGAGCAACTAGGCCCGTGAACCACAACTACTGAGCCTGCGCTTCTGGAGCCTGTGCTCCGCAACAAGAGAGGCCGCAATAGTGAGAGGCCCACGCACCACGATGAAGAGTGGTCCCTGCTTGCCACAACTAGAGAAAGCCCTCGCACAGAAACGAAGACCCAACACAGCATAAATTAATTAATTAATTAATAAACTCCTACCCCCAACATCTTCTTTAAAAAAAAAAGAGTAAACATATGGTGAGTTAAGTAACAGCTCAGTTACTGAGACTGCAATAACTTTTTGAACTCACTACCTATTGTGTAAAAAAAAATTTTTTTCAAGTATTTGGGAATCAAATGAGTTGGACTGAAGTGTTTTTTTGTGGTCTCCACCATCAGCTAATGGGCTAATAGACCAAATCCATCCCGGCTACTTATGTTCAGAATTATCAGTATAATAATTGGTTTAAGGTCCTCATAGTTTGTTTACTCTCATTCTCTGACATGCATTAGTGCCCCCAACCCTACTGCCACTCAGTTGATTCAACTGTGAATCAACTTTCCCCGTTTCTCCATATCTAGTCTATTTCCATAAACCTGGCTTCTTCATTCTTCCTTATTAGTCTTCCTTAAGGCATGTTCTGTCCTGGGTCAGTTTTCCTTCAATCCATGGCCAAGTTCTCGCTCAGATCTAGGAATGTGCCACTCGTGTGCTCTAAACCAAGCATTATTTCTCAGAATGATACCTGTGTTTCCGCTGTTCTTGATAGTCATTTATGGTTTGCAAGGCTAGGGGGAACCAGAGGGTGGCTTTAATAACCAAGTGTCCAGGGTCTCTAGGAGTTCAAGGTCTCTTTAGGAAATAGTTCCAAGACATCAATGGAAGAGATGTCAGAGTAGCATATCACTAACTAAAATTTAAGTTATTATTGCTATAGGAGACTAGAGAAAAGTCACTTTGGGTTGGGGGATCAGCGAAGACTTCATAGAAGTTACGAGATTTGAGCTGGGTTATGTTGATAACGAAGTGGAAGATGCCATCACCGAAAGAGTAGTGGTATAAATGCTCAGAGAGTTTTCAGTGGCACAATCCAGTTTCCTACAGGTAGTACAGGAAAGTAGCCCCTTTGCTCTAGGAAATAATTTTGAGAGGAAGTTGGAGATCATTTTGCCTGGAATGGTTTCTGCATGCCAGTTAACTCACTCACCCAACAGATATTGATTGAGTACCTACTCAGTAAATTCCAGGCACTGTTTTAGGCCCCCGAAATTCAGCAATGAACAGGACAGGAAAGGTTCTTTCCTTCATGCTGATTATATCCTAAGTGTGGAGCAAACAAAAATAGGAAGATAATATATATGGTAATGTCAGATAGTCATAGTGTTACGGAACATTAAGGCAAGGGAATGTGATAGAGCATAATTGGAAGAATTAAGCACCATTTTAGAGAGAGAGGACAGAGATGGTCACTTGGAGTAGGTGACATTTAAATTGAGATTTGAATGAGCAGTGGGAGCTATTCATGTGAAAGGTCTGGGAGATGAGTATTCCTGGCAGAAGAACAGCTAGCATGAAGGCTCTAAGGTGGGAATGAGCTTGGTAGGGTCAAGGAAAAGCACGTAGAAATGGGATGGGAGATCGGATTATTCTGTAGGCGGCTGGGAAGATATGCCCAGGTCCAGTCCTACTCTTGAAGAATCAGAATCTCTGAGGTGGGGTCCAGGCCACAGTCCTTATTAACACCTCTTCAAGTGATTCTAATGGGTAGCCAAGGTTGAGAAGGACTTCACTAGAGAGAAAAGCCAAAAGAAGGGCTTTTTTAAATTTTATATGTTTAAGCAGGCAGAGGACACTGCGGGATGTGACGGAGAAGGAGCGATGTGGGGAGAGTAATCCTGCAAGAGTATGCTGGGGCGGAAGGGATGATTATCCTTGACCTGGTGGCCAACGGAGTCCAGAGTGTACTGTTCCAAGAGTGAGGTCCCGATGTTCCTAGTTAGTCTCCCTTGCCAGTTTGCTGAAATTATTCGTGCCAACGATTGCAGGAGCCAGAGAGTTAAGGTTTGGCTTATTCACTTTCTGTAGATCACAGAGATCCAATTCTCAGAGCCAGGGAACAAGGCAGCTGATCCTAAGCTGGAAAGACTCCCCCAGGTACCCCCTTCTGCTTGAGGAGGAGCCTGGTGAAAAGCAATTTAAATAATGAGCCTATAACATAGTTCTACATGCCAAGTTTTTTTCCTATAAAAACTAGATGTTGCCTTACATGTTCTGTATAAAAAAGTGGGAGATTTCACTAATAGGAGAACACAGATCCCACAGAGGAAAAAGACTGGCTTCAGGCACAGATGGGGTGTGAGATAGATGGAGAGCTGCCACCGAGGCTGAGAGAGGATGAGAGTCTTACAAGATAGAGTTCAGAAGAGGAGGCTCTTGAGCTTAGAGAAAATGTGAGGGGGAGAAGAAAGATGGTGTGTGATTACAAGGAATAGAGTAGGAAAAGATACAGGATACAGACAGACTTTGTCTCTTTAAAGTCTTAAATAAGAATATCAAATGAGGCAGCATAGTCAAGAACGAGGGCTCTAACATCCAAATGGATGAATTCCTTAAACTCTTTAAGCCTTAGTTTCCTCACTTGTAAAATGGGAATAATAGTACCTGAGTCATCAATTGCTGTGAGGATTCATGAGAAATTGCATGTAAAAGGCTTGGCACAATGCCTGGCACTTAGTAAGGGCTTGCTCTATGGTAGCGCTCATTGTAGTGATCATTACTATTGTCAAAATTATCATTTAGCTCTAGCTTTAACCAAACTATCATGGAAATTAGGAGTTGGGGATTAGAAAATACACACTACTATATAAAAAATAGATAATCAACAAGGACCTACTGTATAGGAACTCTACTCAATATTCTGTAATAACCTATATAGGAAAAAGAATCTGAGAAAGAATGGATATATGTATATGTATAAATGATTTACTTTGCTGTACACCTGAAACTAACACAACATTGTAAATCAATTATACTCTAACATAAAAAAAATTAAAAAACAGAAATTACCATTCAGTGTTTACCATTAAGTTAAAAATGTCAGGAAGTCAAACTATAGTGCCCAGGTGTTCAAAGAGAATCAGGATTTGATTAAATTCACATCAAGTAATATTTATCCGGCGTCTACCATGTGCCAGTCACTTGCTTCCCTTGATATACTTTATCCCTTTTAATTGTATGAGACAGAGGAGAAGGAATGGGGCTGGGCAGAGCTGCAGGGGAGAGACTGGCCGTGAAGGCTATAAATGACAAATGTTGGGCACGGTGATCTTTGAGAAAAATTCTAAGTCATCCATGGCTTTGATTGCTAACCTGGGAGTTGATGTAAAAGTTAGATTGCCAGTCCTGGAGCCTAGAAAATCTGAAGTGGTTTTAAAGATAATGATGGTACTGGTAAATAGTGATGGGTGACAGGGGGCTTTCAACCTTTCGCTTGAGTGTCGGTGGGAAGCAGCAAGGTCAGCAGCTACAGTTACAGTGTAGACTTCTGGATCTGTGTCCCTGGAGAGAAAGTTGATGTGAGCTAGTGTAGAAGATTTGGGGAGAACTTGTATAAAAAGTGACAATGAGAACCAAATAAGCAGTTGGGTTCCCTGTGTGGATAAAGTAGAATATTGGAAAGAACTGAGTTGAATTTAAGAAATAACTATAATCAGTGGATCATGAAGAGAGGAGTTAGCAAAGGAGAACACAAAAATCTTATCATTACATTATATATAATAACACTAAACTGGGGATTAGGAAACCTGTGTGCTAGACTGTTATACACAGAGATTGGTATTATCCAGGCCTCAGATTCTTCAGTCTGAAAAATAAGGGGATTGAATTAGGTGATGGCTAATCCACCTTTTTGTTTAAAATACTATTATTCTGGGGCTTCCCTGGTGGCGCAGTGGTTGAGAGTCCGCCTGCCGATGCAGGGGACACGGGTTCGTGCCCCGGTCCGGGAAGATCCCACATGCCGCGGAGCGGCTGGGCCCGTGAGCCGTGGCCGCTGAGCCTGTGCATCCGGAGACTGTGCTCCGCAACGGGAGAGGCCACAACAGTGAGAGGCCCGCATACCGCAAAAACAAAACAAAACAAAACTATTATTCTGTGGAGTACAGAGAAGCTTAGTGGTATCAAGCTTAAGGCAGCAAGTGAGAAGGTATTTCACCTTCCCAGGTTTTCAGGCCATGTTCAGCTTTGTTTTATTTGCATGTAATTTAGGGTTTCTTTCTCATGGGGTGAAAGGACATAGACATTGTAGAAATGTTTAAATCAATGTGTGTTTACTGGGGCGCAGGCAATGGCTTCATAATAGAAGTGAGAAGGGTTATTAGGCTATTTAATATGTTGATTTAAGTAAGGCTGGTTTTTTGTTTTTTTTTGCGGTACACGGGCCTCTCATTGTTGTGGCCTCTCCCATTGCGGAGCACAGGCTCCGGACGCTCAGGGTCAGCGGCCATGGCTCCTGGGCCCAGCCGCTCCGCAGCATGTGGGATCTTCCAGCACCGGGGCACGAACCTGTGTCCCATGCATTGGCAGGCGGACTCTCAACCACTGCGCCACCAGGGAAGCCCAATGCTGGGTTTTGAATGGTAGTAACCAGGCTCTTACTAGGATATCACATTAGTTTGTGTCCTAATTCTGCCTTTGCCAAGGACATGTGGGTGACTCGAATTTGGTAAGAGAGGGCTGTCTGCTGAGCTACCCCCACCGCTGTTAGAGCACAGGTGCAGAGATGGAATTTTGAGTATACCTGTTTTCCCTGCCAGCATATTTGTCACGGAAACAGACTCCCTATGCACATTATCAAAAAACTCGTATGTAATCTTCAATTCACATTTTGTTCACCTTTCTCTCCATTGCATTTGTCAAGTTCAGAAACTAGACTGTCAGCTGCCAGACAGGCTGCTCTTCTTCTTAAGAGATAGGTAAAAACCATTTAGTAATTCATTATCAAAGCTTACAGCTCTTGCAGGTGTTTTGGCCTTCATTTTAATTATTCTAAAAAAGCAAGCAGTAAAGAAAGGAAAAGTGCCTGGGACAATTAGATGGGCTCTCCAGTTGTCAAAAATCAAATTTTCACCTCTACCAATGCAAGTTCATATTCTGTTCTTAAGTCATCACAAGGAAACACAAGATGTTCATTGTCAGTTAGACTGTCAAAAAAGCTTGTCCAAAATCTGTAAAGTTGTCATTCCACATATATTCTCACTGTAGAAACCAGAGATCCAACTTCCCATGCTTAGACTTTCTGACTAGACAAATGGATCCTCTGGGATGATGTCTTAGATGAATATATGAGCTGGAGTTGCAAATAGAGTAATATGCTTTTAAGTTATTGGAACCCAGATAGTATAGAAGATTAACCTATGGAGTATGGAAAAAAGATCTAAAGCATGGTGTCTGCTCATGAGGCCTTTACACCAAGAACTCCAATGTGATGCCTACAGTGAAGGATATAGGAGGTCAGAAAAGACGCTGAGTTTCTGAGGAAATGGTAGTTTATCCGGAGTTTCACCCACCTACAGCAATTGCAGGGACACTGTTTGTTACGTGAGTTCCTCTCCAGGTGGCGATCTAACTCAGCCCGGAGTTCCAGAGCAGGAGTTGGTTAGGGGGTGTGCTTAATCTGACCTTTGCCTCATGGGTGAAGTAAAAGAGAAAAAGTGAGGGTCCTTGAGCAAATGTGGCTTGAGAACAAATGAGAGTCCCTGTCAAGAGGTCCAGCAGAACTAGGAGAACTGGGTTGGATTTAGGCTGTAACCAGGGATAGACATGACAGCTCTCACCTGGTTTTTATCCTTGAGGTGTATGGGAGCAAGTTTCACCAGAAGCAAAATTTCAACCGGAAGCCAGGCTTTTTGAACTGAGGACTCTGTCTCTTCCTCTGCTAGAAAGTGAGGAGGTCTCAGACCCTGCCCTGGTTGGTTCACAGGTGGATACATCCTCAAGTAGGTAGGAGTAATTCTTGTTTTTATTTACTAAAGCACACCTCAGAAAGGAAAACAGTTCATTCTGGAGGCATTATGGGAGGTAAGACAGGCCTGTGATGGGTTGCCTATTTGATCACTGTGAATTTTCTCTCTGTGATGTCTTTTCCACCTGGAGCCTAGTCATGGGAAAAAAGAACCATAACCAGTAACTGTCAGTTTTCAAGGAGTCAGACAGCCAGCTTCCCTCTAGGCTACACAGAGATTGGCTCTGGTATATAGTTTACTGCAACGTGTCAGAGAGTGGTTCAGCAATTTTCCATGCAAGTTGTCTATGTATCAGAGGAGACAAAAAATAAAATCTTTAGTACGTAAAAACCTTACAAAGAAGTTGTTAATAGTGGCAAAGAACCTACGAGGATAATTTTGGAGCCATTTATGAAATATTTATATACCTATGTTAAAGGCCATTTTGGCAAACCAAGGGGTCTCTTCTACCTACCACCCAGAGTCACGAAAACTAGGGCTCTGATAACCATGATTGTAATGACTGAATTCCCCACATCTACTAGCCTACTATAATCATCATGGTGTCTTCACAAGAAACTGTTCATTTTATTGCATCCCATGGCTACCTCCATTCCCTGTATGATTATTTAAGAAGCATTTTGTTGAGGTGGTTCTTCATTATGTTTAATTTCAGACCATTTATTCGTTAACTCATTTACACAGCACACATTAGTTGAGCATATCTAATGTGCCTGGCACTGGAAAAACAGAATAGTAAATCACCATTCTCATCCTTGAACTCATCTTATTCTATTTGTAAAGGTTAAAAGCAATTATAATACAGAGTGAGAAATACCAAGTCACATGCAAATTGCTTAAGAAGATAGCAGCTAACTGTCTAGGTCGGTTGGAAGGATTCACAAAGAAGGTGACATTTGTTCAGGGTCTTGAAGAATGAGTAGGAGTTTCCTAGTGAATCAAGGGAAGAAGAGGACTTTGTATCAAAGGAACTGCATGCATGAAGACACAGAAGACATGACACAAGTTCAAATCTGGATTTCACCACTTACAAGCTGGGTAAAGTCATTTAACTGATTTTGAAGCCTCAGTATATCCTTATTTGTAAAATATAGATATGTTATTTCCTGTCTACTCACAAATTTGAGACTCACATATCCTCATGTTTTTGAAATTCGTTTGAAAATGATGAGGCTGGGAATGATTACTGGATAGGTTAGATGGTTGTGCAACTGGTGCCCTTCATGAGGGGAAGAGACAGTACACTGCTCATCACCACAGTGAAGGTTCAGGGCTGTGAGGACCACCGCGGGCAGAGGAGACAGACATTAGTGATGGTGCTGAGAAGTTAATCTGTTTCCCTTTTTAAATAGCTCTGCGTGGAGGCTGTCAGTGGGACTCTCTCCCCAGCCAGATTTATGGCTTCTGAATGACATTGTTTTACTTTGCCATTTGGAGGCTAAACAAGGCTGGAGGGAACGAAAGTCTCATTTTCCTATCAGTGGCAAATGCATATCAATCAAGGTAACTGAAGTCCAGATGGAGTCATTTATGGGAGACCCACTGCACACTCCCTTGTGTTCTTTCTCTCTCTCTGTCTGTCCTCCCCCCACACCCCTTTCCCTCCTATTCTTTCCACCATCCTTTCTTTCTGCCCCTTTCTGGTATTCAGACCTGTCCACATGAAAAGCATAGGCCAAGTAGAAAATATTGCTCTCCCTCTCTTCAGCCCGTCTCTCCTGATGTTTAGGTCCGTTTGGCAGCTGTCCTTCTCCAAGGGACACATCTTAAAAGAAAAAAAAAAAAAGGCATCTCTCACTTTAATGAGGGCCATTTAGATATTAATCATCAGAAGTAAATAATGAAGAAAGATTTCCTTTTCTTGGAAGTCATATACACAGAGAGCTAATTAGCCAGTGCTATGCAGGAGGAGAAATGCTCTACCTGTAGCCCAGGGTTGACTTTTCCAATGACCACTTAGAAATCAAGGATGGGAAATGAGCAGCATTTTATAGGCTCTTGTATTAATTATTTTGGGGGCGTGGACGTAAGTTCTGCAGTGGGGCAAACACTCCCAGGTTATTCTTGGGGAGATGAATCATATACTTTAATAAAAACTTGTAAAGGCTTTAATTACAGTACATGGTTTACTGTGTAAGATATAATAATATAACCGGATAATATAAGCTCTCTCTCTGAGTAGAGCTTATATGTATATCCTGATGAAATAGAAAGGATGGAATGTACATTTTTTGAGGATATACAAAAGGAACTTGGGGACCAATAGAAGAGAAGGGTGAAACATTTGTTGACTTTTATTGTTTGAAGAATTCTTGTTAAAAAGGATAGTGGTCCACTACTTCTTAATTTCACTGATACATGAGCAGGGAGGAATAGAAAAGAGATGAAGAGGAATGATGTAAGTTGAACTTCAATGAGATATCATTATTGTTTATTTCCTGTATCATAGGTTTTTCAAAGTAGGATGTTTCTTTTCTGGTTGGTATGATTTAGGTGTCATCCCACCACAAGGAAAAGCCTGTAATGCTGGAGGGAGGGTATGTTCAAGTCAGAGGATTAATATTTATAAAGCGCCCGCTATGAATGAGGTACTATACTTTTTTACATACACTATCTCATTTAACCAACAATTCTATAAATTAGATTATTTCTAAATGTATTTTACAAATGAGAAAACTGAAAATAACAGAGGCTGAGTAACTTGATCAATGTTACGTAGCCATGATATATCAGTCAGGGTTTAAATCCAGGCGTGTTTGACTCTAAATTCCAGACTCTTCATATTTTACTATGATGCCCAATAAATGTTTGTTGATAGACTCATTTTTATTCAAGGCAAGAGGGTGGACCCATTGGCTTCTCTTAACCTTTTCCATTAATCTATTATCAGAAATAAATTGACTGTAATAAGAATAATTCCTAGTATTATTATAGTAGCAGACATCTTTGTGTTGCCTAACTGGCATCCTTGCCCTTTCTTTGGGCAATGGAATTTGTTTTCCTAACGGGTATTAAAAACTTCATTTTTCTGGGCTTCCCTGGTGGCGCAGTGGTTGAGAGTCCGCCTGCCGATGCAGGGGACACGGGTTCGTGCCCTGGTCCGGGAAGATCCCACATGCCGCGGAGCGGCTGGGCCCGTGAGCCATGGCCGCTGAGCCTGTGCGTCCGGAGCCTGTGGTCCGCAATGGGAGAGGCCACAACAGTGAGAGGCCCGCGAACCACCCTACCCCCCCCAAAAAAAACTGCATTTTTCTGATGAAGGTGGGAACTCCTTCTGCTCCAGCTCGCTTCCAGTTATAAGGTTGGGCACATAATCTAGACCTGATCAATCAGAGTAGCCTATTCTTCTGTCCACAGCTGTTGATTTTTCATGCTTTCCAAGCTGATTTTACCTTTCTGCTAGAGTCATCAGGGAAGACGTTCTCTTTCCACTGGAGTTATTAAGCATGTATAAAGCAAGGCTGAGACTACTAGTAGGATCCATTTCCATTAATTTGAAATAAAAGAGCTTGTCTGAGATATAAGGAAGAAAAAGAGAGTCAAGCCCTGTTGAGACTCTTTAAGACCCTGGGTGCAGCCACACCTGGACCCCATTTTTTGAATTCTTTAAACGGATGTGACTCTATAACGTTTTTATTTTATCTTGGTTTATGTTATTTGCAACCAAATTAATTTTTAAATACATAAAAATCTGGCAATGTTATCTTATTTTGTGTGAGTGGCTGATAAAACATGTATCTATAGTCAATGAGACAGCGCTGATCACATCCCATAATAGTGGACACAAGTCTGATCCAAACCTTTTGAAGACTTTGGCACCTGCCCTTGTTTCCCAGATTATCTTTGAACTTCTCTGAAGGATCAACTGGTTGCCCAACAAATATATTTAGTGCCTCAGGCTCTGTGTAATGCCTGGGGGAATGCCTGGATTGGCCTTGATTGGGCCATCTCTCTTCCCTGTGAGGTCCCAGAGGCTGCCGTAAACTCAAGGAATAAAGTCAAATGAGAAATGAGGTGCTGATTTATTATCAGTTGTACGTGTGTTCAGAAGTCCCAACAGCTTTCCCATAAACTTGGTTGGAGCATAGGGTTTAGGTCCAAACCTAAGCCCGCTAATTCAAATCTTAACTCTAGCCAGTGGTAAGACCCCAGTGCCCAGTACCGGTTAGTAAAACATATAAGAGGATGATAAGTAGATCAGACTTTAATCAAGAATCTAAATGTGGGTCAGCTTCCTGCACAGCCAGGGAACAGGGTAGACAGCCACGCCCAAGTGAATGAGCTTTCAATTTCAGTGTGTTTTTCCACTAGAAAACATGGCCCAATCAATGTCCTGTTCAATGCAGGGAATCAGATTGGGAAAAAGAAGTATATCATCCACAGATTTTGGTACTTTATCATCACCACCATCATCATCATCATCATCATCATGTATGCTAGTATACACCTCCTACGTGATTTCTGACATAAAGCTGTACTGCAGACACAGTGCTTGAGAACTGGTCAGCACTGTGGAAATCACCACACTATCTTCATGTCTGATGCTTCTTTGTCTTTACTGAATTTGTTTATATTTCCACCTATATGTGGGCCTGCTCTCCAGGGATAGATCATAGTGGGATAAAGCCTTTATGTTGTGTTACAGTGATCTACTGAGGAGGAGCACGGCATGTGTGTGTTTTCAGGAAGTCCTGTTACAGGGTGTGTATGTCTATTAACATAATCATTAAAAGAGAGCCAGGGTCCATAGGGACTACTTGAGATCATCTTTCTAACCCAGTGATTTTCAAGTTTAGCTGTATGACAGAATGTCTGGAGAGCTTATTAAAAACACTGGTTCCTGGGCTCCACCCAAGACCTACTGAATCAGAATCTCTTCTGGTAGGAAGGTAAGGCATAGGAATGTTTATTTATAACAACTTCCTCAGGTGATTCTTCCTCAGGTGATTCTTACTAGCCCTTGGGGATTCCTTTATCTTTTACCTTCAATTTAAAAAACATGACTCTGAAATCTCATGAGCCAGATAAGAATCTAACCTATGTTCAAAGATGTTTAGAAAAATATATCTGCAACCTCTCTCAACAACAAATTCTTTTGTCCAATAAACTTCATTCTCAAAATGCTGTATCCCATCTCACATAAATCCCTGGCATTGCAGAATGAGTCTGTTTCCAGTCCCTTTCCTATAGTTATTGTCGATATTGTTGTGGTTTTGTGCTGCTACTGAGGCCCAGGTGGAGAGCAAGTAAGGCCACAGAATGCTTTCTTAGCTGCTTCTTGGTTCTTTGTTCTATTTTTTGTTTGTCTTCTGATTCCAGGGTGTCCATGCTTGGGATGTTTCTGCTTCTCTCAGTAAGATCCATTACTTGAATCTCATCTGGATCTAGATAAAGTGGCTGAAAGTGGCATCAAAATGAATCAGATTTGCAGGGGTAGGAAAGAGGGTAGAGAATCATGAAAGGGAACAGAGTGAGGGTCTGGGAACCTGAATGTGAGTTTGAAGAGGAAATGATAATTCCAATAAGTGTCTTTGTTTTTTTTCCCCTTTTGCATTCTCCTGGTACCTAATCCACTTGGCATAATCCTCTTAGCTGCATGTGTTCTGTCAGTATTTTATCTGATCTACTTCTCTGAATATCCTTTCTAAGGTTCACTAGCTTCCTGCTATTTTTGAGAACCTCTAGATATTACATGGGAAAAATCAACAGTTTCTCCATTTTGTTACAAATTTGAGTTTAGGGGACACTTAGAAGATGAGAGCCCTTTGTATAGTTTGGAGTTATTTGAAAAGTCTGGGAGCAATGTTTCCAGCTTTCAAAATTTGGTAGGGAGAGACCTGAACAGTCTTTCTCCTTTGTAAGTTGAATCCTAATTTGTACACTGTTGGTATGGGTCAGAGGACTGCTGGGCTAAATCAGAGGATGGCGGGGTAGAGGGAACTTTTAAAATATATTAGCCTTGGGATTTCCCTGGTGGCGCAGCGGTTAAGAATCTGCCTGCCAATGCAGGGGACACAGGCTCGAGCCCTGGTCCGGGAAGATCCCGCATGCTGGGGAGCAACTAAGCCTGTGCGCCACAACTGAGCCTGTACTCTAGAGCACGCGAGCTACAACTACTGAGCCCACGTGCTGCAACTACTGAAGCCTGCGTGCCTAGAGCCCGTTCTCTGCAACAAGAGAACCCGCCACAGTGAGAAGCCCGCTCACTGCAATGAAAAGTAGCCCCCGCTCGCCACAACTAGAGAAAGCCCAACGAAGACCCAACACAGCCAAAAATCAATCAATCAATAAATTTATTTAAAAAATATATATATACATATTAGCCCACATGCCTAGGTGCTGACAACATTAATCAGTAGCTGTTAAAGTTCTTTAATAAGCTTGACATTGCTTTTGTTTGTGTCATCAAGGAAATGAGAGCATGATGAGGGATGTCCTTCACTTACCATAGATAAAGGCTGGGATTTTCTTCCTATAGACCCAGCCCTGTCTGTGTTCTGCCTTCTTCAGAGAATGACCTCAGGGCTGAAAAGGCATGACCACTTGCCCCAGTGCTTCAGTCCCTCTGCTTGACATTATACCATAATTACTTCATCCAGGTTGGTTGGGAATTCACATGTCTCTAAATTAAAATATTCCTGAGAGAGGTCTAACCTTAATCCCTTTATCAGCTTACCCTGTAATTATCAATTAATACTTTAGGAGAGATTAGCCTGCCACCAATGGAAATCAAGATAGTGGTCATGCAGTGAGTTCTCCTGGTTTGGGTACTTTTTAGCAGAGTGAACTTGATTTTTAAATTTCTCTAGGTCCTTAATTCTTCTTTGTTTTAAGTAGAAGGACTAGGTGATAAGCTCTCCAAATGCATTCCTGAATTGCTCCCTGAAAGAGGGTTGAAGAGGCTTCTTCATCTTGTTCCTGGAACTCAGGTTATAGAATTGTGCAGCTAGTGAAACGAAAAGAGAGTGTGGCTAGAGTGAAGCCATGGGAAGCCTAGATTGCCATAAAATTGCTTAGTTGCAAACCCCGAACAGCTGCATCCCAGAGATGAGTTTGCAAAGGAGGAGTATTTTATGGAACGTCACAGCTCAATAGCAGAAAAATAGGCTGATACGATCAGAAAGCATGCCGGGACATTGTGGACATCTGCCGTGCAGGATGACATCAAGGGGCTGTCTGAACACAGTCTGCAATCCCTCTCTTGACTTTGAAGACACCCCTGGGCCTCAAACTTCAAATCTGCACAGAAAGCACTATAGCCAGCAGGCTTGGCTTTCTCATGTCAACATGATGCAAATGTTTCTGTGGATACAGGGTTTGGAGTCAGGAGAACTGGATTCCAGTATGCTATCTGCCCCCCAGCCATTATTATTAACGTTGAGCTTTCCTATATCCTAAGCACCGAGCTGCTTTACATACTTATCTCATTCAGGTTGTGACCTTGGGCTCTTAATTTCTGTGGATCTTCATTTTCGTATCAATAAAAATGGTCCATTTCTGCCTTATCCCATAATAGTAACTAACATTTACTGAATGCTTACTATGAGCCCGGCACTGTGGTAAGCACTCTTTATGCATTAGTCTCTTATTTAATACTTACAATGATCCTAAGAAGTAGGTAGGAATTATGATTATTTACAGATGGGGAAACTTAATTGAACTAAGTGGGATAAAGCAGCACTGAATGGAGTTTGTAGAAGGAAGGGGCTTCATGTTTCCTGATCTTCCTGAATTTCCAAGTCAGGTGACTGCTTTTGCTGATATAACCTAGAATTACTCCAAAGGGGCTTTCTGTTTTTAGTCCTGGATGTATGAAGCCATTTCATCTCAGTGAGGACCAAATGGAAGACTCTTTGTGCATGGAGGTAGTGAGGTGGTCATGAGAAATATAATCTAACGGATCTTCTAGGACTGAATGGGAACTTCTTGTTTAAGAGTACATGTGGGGGCTTCCCTGGTGGCGCAGTGGTTAAGAATCTGCCTGCTAATGCAGGGGACACGGGTTCGAGCCCTGGTCTGGGAGGATCCCACATGCCACGGAGCAACTAGGCCCGTGAGCCACAACTACTGAGCCTGCACGTCTGGAGCCTGTGCTCCTCAACAAGAGAGGCCGTGACGGTGAGAGGCCCGCGCACTGTGATGAAGAGTGGCCCCCGCTTGCCACAACTAGAGAAAGCCCTCGCACAGAAACGAAGACCCAACATAGCAAAAATAAATTCATTAATAAACTCCTACCCCCAACAACAACAACAACAAAAAGAGTACATGTGAATTCCAGAGTTTACTTATGAGGAGATTCTATTGGCAAACTTCCAAAAGTCACCAAGAATATTATCAATACACTGAATCCATCCCTGTACTTCTCCCTGTACCTTCTTTTCTGCATCGTCTTCCAGAGTTGTGCCTTATTGAATGTTCTAAGCTCCAGTTTTCATGATCTGAAAAATGGGATTAATAATACCTTTAACTGACTAGTGGGAGGGGGGGTAAATAGGAGAATTAAATAAGATATCAGGCATTAAAGTGTTTTGTCAGTGATGAACTAATATAGCTGTTAGGCCTAAGAGCAACCATGCTGATGGCTGATTTATTATTTGTCACTGACTACAGGACTGCATCTCTCTTATTTGGAGGACATGCTTCCCAATATTCATTTTCTTCCTTAAATAGATTGTCATTTGCTAATTTTCTTCCTTCTCTGTGAAATAAAATTATATCAAGGAGAATTGAAAAATTAAAAAAAAATCTGCGCAGTAATTGGTAGGGGAAGGATAATAAGAAAAGGAGGCAACTGTGCTGTTTAGCATATCTGTGAGTGTGTTAATTTAATTAGAACTGCCCTATATAAATATTAAACTCAATTCACTTTCTTTTATAGCTCCTTTGCTTTTCAAAGTATTCCCAGTTACAGATTATCTTTTTAAAATTCTTCTGTGAGTTTGAGGGAGTTAATGGCAGAAAGACAACTCAAATTTAAATGAACTGAGCGCTTTTGATCTTATCACACTTTGTCTCTCTCTGTTATTTTGGTTTGCCTAGCTGTGGGCCCAGAGGCAAAAGCAGCGCTTGATTTTCTTGCCTTCCTAGATGGAGGCGATAAAACAACTTCCATTCAGTGGAATACATATTTTGTGTTGTTTTCCTAGGAAGGGGATTGTATTACTTTATGTCTCCGCACTCGCAGTCATCTGTAGGCAATCACCCAGCTTTTCTAGGTGATTAGCCAAAATATAGGAGGTTATCTGGACTGTTGTTTTCTTTTGATCCTCCCAACAACTCCGTGAGGGTAGGATAACATTATCCCCATTTTACAGGTAAGGGTGGAGTCAGTAAGTGAGAGAGCCAGGCATGTTTGACCTCTAAGTATAATTCCTAGTGTTAGAAATGGTGGACTTAGTTCCTTCATTAAACTTTTGATAGATTTGGTATAAAGGTAGTGAAAAAATTGCCCACGGAATTAGTCTGAACTGAATTCATGAGAATCATCGAATCCCATAGGCAGAAGGTCCTCTCTTATAGGACCTGTCTTGCAGGATGAGGTGAGTGATGGAGGGTCGTGCAAGTACGAGTTGGATCCTGTCTTTATTTAAAATTTTGATTTCGTTCATCATGGATTTTTGTGTCCATTAAAATTTTCTTTAACGTTGCATTAAAATATTACTTACCTTGAGGGTTTTTTTGGTGCCCCCTTGCATTTTGTGCCCAAGAGGAGTGAAGCACTTGCTTTACCCTAGTGTTAGCCCTGTAGAGCAGGCACACGGCTAGGTAGGCTACTAGTCATATCCCTTCCTTTTCCACATGAAGAAACCGAGGTCTAAAATCACAAAGCTGGTACCAGTAACTCACGTCTCTTGAGTCACAATTCAGTGCTCTTCCTGTTACACTAAATGGAACTGAAAAAACGTGGCAGAAGAGCATCAGGAGGGTGTGACCTCAGAGTAAACCCCGACTGAATGTACCAGGGAAGAAAGAGTAGAGGCCTTGAACTGCACATGTCTGTTCAGTACCAAATCTTCCTCTTAGCCAGAAAGTAGAAACAGCCACAGGTTGCAACAGGTAGAATTTAGATTAGGCAGAAAGAAATACTTGACAGTGTGGGAAGTGATGTGCTGCACTGGTTTCTAGAAAATGACATAAAATAAGAGTGGCAAATGCAAATGCCTTGGGTCGTGTGTAAATAAGTAGTGGGACTGTGACAAACTGTGCTGAGAGACCACAAGTAGAAAACAAGTTCTTCAGTTCTGTTCATCACTTAGAGAAGCAATGTCTCTTCTGCTTTCTTTCTGGGTCTCAGGCATCCCCTTCAATTTCAGGTCAAAGTTTATTTTTGAAGCCACTTGAACCCTAGTTTGGTAGCATCCTCTTTTCCCTCCCCACAGAAATTCCTTGATCCTACTTCTGCTTTGTTTTATCTTTGCAGCTCTAATCAGCAGACTGCTTCCCCAGTTCTCTATCCTTCCCTCAGTTATCTGCTCCTATAGCTCTGGGTCCTGGATTACAGCATTTTCCAACCCTTTGAGTTGGCTCTCTTCTGCTCTAAAAAACATTGGCTCTCACAGTTACTGCCCCCATTATGGCATTTCTAGCCTCCCAAGCTGGGCCATCACATCCCTAATCAACAAGTTACCTTGCAACCACATTGCCTTTTCTTGGATGACTTTTATGTAGGACAACATGCATCTAGGCTGGGTGAGAGAATCACACAGGCAGAGGCTTTACTTTGCTCTGCACTGAATACTCTAGCAAGTAGGAGGTCAACAATACTTACTGAGGCAATAAACAATGACACCAGTGCAATTCAATTCACTCCAAATTGGGTATCTCCTAAAATTCACATAGGAATTTTCAAAATGGCCAAAAGGCAATACATTTCATAGCAAAACCACAGTGTGGTTAATCAGGGAGATGAAAGAAATAAAAAAAAATCTGTGACATTTTGCATGTGGCCTGATAAACAGCCATGTCCTCCAGCTACCAGGACTGTGGATCCTGCCTTTTTAAACAGGCCCATTTGCTGGTGTGCCCTGTGCTCCTTTGGGGGCTTTCAGCACCACGGATAGAGGCACCGTGTTTCCTTTTATCTGTAACTCACTGAACATCAGGATGAAGAAATACTCAGGGTTTGAGACAGGGCTCTCAGTGACTGGTGGAAATTACCCACTTTTGGCAGAAGAAAATTCCCTTAGAGCCCTTTTATTTCCCTTTTCCCTTGGCAGGCTTGCATTTTCCAGCTGCTAAGGCACTTAAGCTTCTACAGGTTGGTTTTCAGGTGCCCGGAGGATGGGGAGGGGTTACCATGGAAATTGATATCTTCTGAGTTTGAGGCTCCAGGGCAACCCCCAGTGGTGTGTGTCCCTACTGATGGCTGATGTGTCTCCTATGCTAGGCATGGCCCTCATCCAAGTAACCAAGTGTACATAGGAAGTAGGCCCAGTTGTTCATTGAGTACTGGCTTTAGGTTCCAACCTGAGGTCATCCTGTTGCCAGAGCAAGAATTAGGAAAATTAGTAAATTCCGCCAAGCCTTAACTGATGAAATATAATATACACACTTGTGGGAATAAATCCTTCCCAAACTTTCAAATTTTATTGTATTTGGTTGTAAAACCCAAAAGCCAGGTTGACTAACTCTCAGACCCTGTTAAATCCTTTTTAGGGGCAATGTGATATACCCTCCCCACCCCTGCCTTTCCTAATGACTCCTTTTGTCTTCTCATTAGCTATATTCATTGATTTTATTTTGTGTGTGTGTTCTTGGAACTCATTTATTTTTATTATTATTATTATTATTATTAGAATGAAGCTCATTACTCCCCATTACTCTTTTTTTTTTTAAAGGGAACGCTATTTATTTATTTATTTAGTCTGTGTTGGGTCTTCGTTTCTGTGCGAGGGCTTTCTCTAGTTGCGGCGAGCAGGGGCCACTCTTCATCGCGGTGCATGGGCCTCTCACTGTCGCAGCCTCTCTTGTTGCGGAGCACAAGCTCCAGACGTGCAGGCTCAGTAGTTGTGGCTCACGGGCCTAGTTGCTCCGCGGCATGTGGGATCTTCCCAGACCAGGGCTCGAACCCGTGTCCCCTGCAATGGCAGGCAGATTCTTAACCACTGTGCCACCAGGGAAGCCCTCTTTTTTTTTTAATACATCTTTATTGGAGTATAATTGCTTCACAATGCTGTGTTAGTTTCTGTTGTACAACAAAGTGAATCAGCCATAGGCATACACATACCCCCATATCCCCTCCCTCTTGAGCCTCCCTCCCATCCTCCCTATCACACCCCTCTAGGTCTCGAAGAGCACCGAGCTGATCTCCCTGTGCTATGCTGCTGCTTCCCACTAGCTATCTATTTTACGTTTGGTAGTGTATATATGTCCATGCCACTCTCACTTTGCCCCAGCTTCCCCTCCCCCCTACCCGTGTCCTCAAGTCCATTCTCTATATCTTTGTCTTTATTCCTCCTCTGCCACTAGGTTCATCAGTACCATTTCTTTTAGATTCCATATATATGCATTAGCATACAGCATTTGTTTTTCTCTTTCTGACTTAACTTCACTCTTTATGACAGACTCTAGGTCCATCCACCTCACTACAAATAACTCAGTTTCATTTCTTTTTATGGCTGAGTAATATTCCATTGTATATATGTGCCACATCTTCTTTATCCATTCCTCTGTCGATGGACATTTAGGTTGCTTCCGTGTCCTGGCTATTGTAGATAGAGCTGCAGTGAACATTGGGGTACATGTTCATTAGCTCTATGCAAATGC
Organism: Tursiops truncatus; assembly: GCF_011762595.2. Lineage (NCBI taxonomy): Eukaryota > Metazoa > Chordata > Mammalia > Artiodactyla > Delphinidae > Tursiops > Tursiops truncatus. Next base: position 24,617,012 of record NC_047035.1, on the reverse strand, counting down.
AGAGTTTTACTAAGTTTATCAAAATGACTTTTTTAGTGTGTGGTGGGGGTCTGTCATTTTGGACCCTTTGGGGTCCAGACTGACTTTCATTTATTTTCTAAATTTGATGCCTTTCTTCCATTTTCTTGAAGTGTCTTAAATTTTTGTAGTCTGTCTTTTCCTTTTCGCCCCATTTCTGGCCGTCGTATACAATCTGAGCTGGCCCTTTTCTCATGATAATAAATGTCCTGAGTTCCTTTGGTGAGGAAGCTCAGGACAGGAGCTGATGGAGATTAGTCAGATGTCAGAGATACCTTCCCTTTGGCTTGCACCTAGGAGCAGATCCATGTGGCTATTTCTCTATGTGTCCCAGCTTTGAAAAATGAGAGTGAGGTTTTCTTCCTACACTCTCATAAAATCAGAGGTATCCCAGGCTTGGGTATTTGCATACCACAATAAGAATCACTAAAACCAAGACTACGTGATGGAAGGGTAGGAGCAGAAATTTTACCTGAACCATAAATTATCTTATAATGTTGGTTTGAGAAGGGATTCAGGGTTTACTCAGGGACATATGTGTTTTGTTTTTTTTGTTTTTACAGAAGGGCTCATGATACAGCTTAGATATTTTCTGCTGTCTGTAAAATGAATCAGAGTGCCATTTCCTTTTATGTTTGTGCTGGTGCCTTCTGTTGGCTTTTCAGAGTCTGACATGGTATTTGGGACCCTCCATGAGATTGGGAAGAGTTTCTTTAGGTGGTAAAGGCCAGAGGCACACAGACTCCTTCTCTGATGCTTACTGTCTTTCTGTCATTAGGAGCACCGTGGACACTTTGGGACTCAATTTATTTTATGCTTTTTTTCAAGAAGGTGAATCTTTTGGGGGGAAAGTTTTATAGGTGTGAAAATGGTCTCACTTATATTAGCTGAGGGTGCTAAAATGAAGGGCTCTCCCTTGACTCTTTAGGGGTGGCCTAAATACATGTCATCATGTATTAGCAACCTCAGGTCATCCTAGGATACTGTTCATTCTCCCTTGCTCCTGGTTAACTATGATAGCAAATATTGGTCATGTCTGGGTTCAGAGGATGACCAGTGTAGCCATGGCCAAAGCCATGGGATTACCATGAGAAGAGGAAAAGCTCATAGAGCATGGAAGTGCTTTTGTGTTAATAATCATTCTCGGAGGGACTTCCCTGGTGGTCCAGTGGTAAAGAATCCACCTTCCAGTTCAGGGGGCACGGGTTTGATCCCCAGTCAGGGAACCAAGATCCCACATGTGGTGAGGCACCAAGGCTGCGTGCCACAACTACTAAGCTCATGCACCTCAACAAGAGAGCCTGCATGCCGCAAACTACAGAGCCCACGTGCTCTGGTGCCCACATGCCACAACTGCAGAGCCCACGCGCCACAACTAGAGAGAGAAAACGTGCGTGCCACAAAGACCCACATGCCGCAACTAAGATCCCGCATGCCACAACTAAGACTGGATGCAGTAAAAAAAAAAATAATAACAATAAAGAGAAAATAATTATTCTCAGACAGGCTTTTACATACACCCAGTCATTTCAGATCTTCATTATAACCCTGTGAGATGGTAAGGGTTATCTTCAACCTCAGCAAGGGTCTCAACATTTTCACTCAACCTTACTAGAGACTGGTAGTCTCTCCATCCCATCTCCTTCAATGATGATTCCAAAATATCAACACTCTCCTGTTTCCCTTATTTAACCCTCAATTTCATTGGAAACTCTTGCTTCTAAATCATGGAGAAAGTTGATGCTATTTTATGGTATCTCCTTCAGTTCTCTGGCCCACTCTTACTTTCAAACTTTCTTTCTGATTTATTCTCATGTCCTTTTCTTCAGACTTAGAGGTTCCTCCTCTGGTATAAGACCAGTCCCTTCTCTTCTATCTTCCAGGACCTTTCTCAGAACTCACCCCCCACCCACCCACCCACCCCCAACTGGATAAATTGCAGCCTTTCCCGTTCTACTTGGCTTCATCCTATCAGAGTAGCCTTTCCCATGACCCCACCTACCAAATATCCCTCTCTTGACCTCACATCCCTTTAGCTCCCATCTTGATTCTTTTTGCTTCCTTCTTCTTTCTTTTTTAAATCCAAATCACCATTCTTACCCAGCTCACTGAAATCTGAATTATCTTTTTTTTTTTGGATCCAGTGAATCTTCCTTAGGCCAATGATTTATCTTCTCACCAAACTTGCTATTCCTCCAATGTTTGCCATTTCTGAACATGGCATCACTGTCATCTAGCTGGCTAATCCAGAACCTTCACCCTGCCCCTTTTCACATCTTATGCAAAGTTAACTTCTACTTATTTTTTTCTTCCTTGACAGCTCTCAATGCCACCTTTGCCTTTGTATGCCTACTACCACCACCAATGTTTGGTAGTGTTTGGTAGATCTATGTAGTTTGCTCTCCCACTGCACCAGCCTCCTAGCAAATATCTCTTCCTCCAGTCCTCTTCTATTCAAGCCCATCCTCCCATATCACTAGCGTACATCTGCCCCCATTGACTATGTAAAGTGGAAAGCTAATCTGATTAAAACCCTCATTACCTCCCTATTGCCCGTGGGATAATGTTACATTTTCTTTAGGAGGCTCTCCCCTGTATGGCTACCAATTTTCCAGCCTTTTGTGCCCACCCACCTTTACCTTACTTTTTACCCTCCAGTGACACCCAGTTGTTGAAGTTCCCTGTATTTAAAATACTGTTTCTCAAACCCATTGTTTGCTTGAGCTTTCCCCTCTGCCAATATTGGCCTGTCCCTATTTGCTTAATTAATTTATACTCAGCCTTTAAGAATCAGCTCAGGCATCATCTCTCCAGCAAGCCTCCCAAATGTTTCTGCCACTCTCTCCATCCCTTACCACACTGGGTTAGTTACCCTCCTTTCTGTTGGTATAAAATGCTGTGCATGTGGGCTACTACTGCACTCATTATATTGAATTATGATTTTCTGTTCCTGTATTTGCTTTCCTCAATATGTCACCATACTCCTTCAGTACATCATTTGCGTCTGTAGCACTGAGCAGAGTTCTTGACACCCAGGAGGTGCTAAATAAATGTAAGTTTAATACATTTATGCCTGATTTAGAGCAGGTTTGAAAAAAAATTCAGCCTTTTCCCATAGAATAAGGGGAAATTGGTGGGGCAATGTGTTAAAAAGTTTTGAAAATTGTTTCTGTAGCCTATTTGTCCCTGTTATGGAAGTACTGATGTAAACAAAATGAATTCTAAAGAGTCTTTTTTAAAAAATATTTATTTTTTCATTTATTTATTTATATGGCTGCACTGCGTCTTAGTTGCCATACACGGCATCTTCGTTTTTGTTGCAGCATGTGGGATCTAGTTCCCTGACCAGGGATCGAACCCAGGCCCCCTGCATTGGGAGCATGGAGTCTTAACCGCTGGACCACCAGGGAAGTCCCTAGAGAGTCTTTAGTTGTTCTCTACCACTGGGAGATGATGAGGCAACACGGAGTTGACCTCCTCTCTTTTGAATAACATGGAATCCATTGTGGAGACCTTTAAACATATGGTGGTATTTTCTATCAAAACTGAGATAAATATGAAGGAGTGTTCACTGACAATAATGACTATAGATAAATGCTGTCAGTTGGAAGAAAATGTCAATCACAGATGTCACTGGATCTGTGAAGGCCACACTGAATTTTATACAAATGTAAATTTTATAAAGTAAGATTTTAGAGAAGGTTATAATCATATTCAGAAAGTGAGGTAGGAATGAAATGTGCTTTTGAGTGGCTGCCCAACCCCTAAAGAATACTCTATAAGGCAGTAGGGAGCAAAGGTGTTGCACAAGAGCTGGCTAGATGCAGTCATTCTCATTTCTTTAACCTTAATTTCTAGATCCTGTTTTCTTTGACTGATTGTCAAGGCATCCCTCAGAGTCTTTACATTCTTGCTTTCTCTTTAAAATGTAAAGTTCCAAACCAGATTCTCATACAGAATTCTGAGATGGTCACTATGCCACATTCCTGTTCAACATTCCTGGACTACATTTTCCTTTATAAAGGGTAGCATTTTTACTTTCCACTAGGACCCCTAGATTCTCCTCTTTTTAAAAACTTGATACTTACCAGAAACAGGTGTGCTCCAACCTGTATTTGTGCAGTATTTTTTGTAGTAGGCAATTACATGTACTTTTAATGATAATGGTTGTTTGTACATTAACAATAGTTGCACTTTAAAGATTAGTTTTCCCCCCCTTCCTTCCCCATATGTGTATGTGCACAAACAAATGCACACAAGGGCGGACCTGATTGTTCCTTTGTTATAAGTAAAGACCATCTAATCATAATAAAGCACATTTAATTATTGTGTGTAATGAGCAAATTAAAGCAATAATGCAAGGAAATAAGAGCCAGTTCCTTGAAATGTTTGTCTTATCTTGTAATTGAAAAAAAAATAATTTCCCCTGAAGTAGGAAAGACTGCTGAGCTGCCTTGCTTTTGCCAAATATGAGGGTAACTGACACTTTGCTGCTCTAATGTTTAATGGCTGAAATCCTGGAGGGAGTGTGGGAAGGGAAAGGAGAAGATCTATTGAATTTGGGGTTTAGTTTTACTCTGGCTTATGTGGCAGGTTGATTTCAACAGACACTCAACAGCAGGCATGCATCCATTCATAACTGTGTTACTCTTAGGATTATGCAGCAAAGTAGTGTAAGGATCAAGAGCTGGAGCTTTGGTGTTAGAAAGACCTGATTTCTGGTCCCACATTTGTCATTCTACTAATTTGTGATTTTAGGAAATTAGTTTTCTAAGATCTAGTTATTCCAACTGTACAAAGGGGTTAATGATGGCACACACATCACAGGTTTTTTTTATATATAAATTATTTATTCAGGGACTTCCCTGGTGGCGCAGTGGTTGAGAGTCCGCCTGCCGATGCAGGGGACACGGGTTCGTGCCCCGGTCCGGGAGGATCCCGCATGCTGCGGAGCGGCTGGGCCCGTGAGCCATGGCCGCTGAGCCTGCGCGTCCGAAGCCTATGCTCCACAACAGGGAGAGGCCCGCGTACCAAAAAAAAAAAAATTATTTATTCATTTATGTATTTTTGGCTGCGTTGGGTCTTCGTTGCTGCACGCGGCGGGCTTTCTCTATTTGTGGCGTGCAGGGGCTACTCTTCGTTGTGGTGCGCGGGCTTCTCATTGCGGTGGCTTCTCTTGTTGCGGAGCACGGGCTCTAGGCGCGCGGGCTCCAGTAGTTGCGGCACGCGGGCTCAGTAGTTGTGGCTCACGGGCTCTAGAGTGCAGGCTCAGTAGTTGTGGCGCATGGACTTAGTTGCTCCACGTCATGTGGGATCTTCCAGGACCAGGGCTCGAACCCGTGTCCCCTTCACTGGCAGGCGGATTCTTAACCACTGCGCCATAAGGGAAGTCCACATCACAGGGTTCTTGTGAAGCTTAATGTGCTAGTGCTTACTTTAGTGGCTGCTGTATAGTCAGGGTGCAGTGAATATTCTCTATGAGAAACAGGAGGGCAGGAAGTGACTAAGATGTCCAAAGGATGATATGATGTAGTTGAAAGAGGATGGGGTTAGACATTTGAATCCTGTGTTCATTTTTCACCAGCTATATCATGTTGGATAAAGCAATTTGAAGTTTGAGGGCCATCATTTTCCAAATCTCTCTCTCTCTGTATATAAAAAGGGATATTAATGTCTATTTATAGGTCAGTTCTGAGGGTAAAATAAGACAATGTATGTGTAAGTGCCTAGTTGCTGAGTGCCACATCTTTCTGTTAGTAGGAGCTAACTACATGCCAATTGCGGTGGTATGCTACTGATGCTGAATAGCACTTAGCTGCGATTTGTGTCATTCCCAAATGACTTTTTTATGGTATGAATCCTGTATGTGTCCTGTTCTGCTTAATGTTCCCATCAGGCTCCTGATTCCTAAGTTTTAGAGCAAAGTTTGATGCCTGAGAGTATTTTATGGGATAGCAGTTGCTGTCAGGGTCCCTCCCATATCCCCTTATTCTTACCAGTTCAGTGCATACCAGCCCAACTTCTGCTGGCACGTGCATTTCTCTGCCTGAGGGCTTTTCCTTGATATTGGACCCTACTTTGAGTCCTTGCTGTAGGCCAGAAGTGCAGAGGCATTAACGGCCCCCTTCTTCAACATCCCTTAATCAAAGGCTGGTGGTGTTCTTCATTAGCTCCTAGACTTTCCTCAGCGAGTTCGCGTTCCATTTTTCCTTAGTGGTAGCTGGATTGATAATGCACCCTGAGGTGGGGGCTGTCTTATCCTTGTGTCACACTCCCACGACACCTTACAAGTAAATTGCTTGCACTTCAACCCTGGTCTCAAAGTTTACTTCTGAAGAAACTCAAACGAAGACTCACAGCCTCCTCGACAAGCCCAGTGATGCTTATGGAGAATTATTACGCATAGATCTTGATACCTGGATTATTACTGCAGGGAGCTTTTTACAACAGAACTAGTTTCGTCTGGTCCAAGGCTTAATATGTAGCTTGGAATCAAGACGACTGGGGCTGGGAGCGGGGGTGGGAGGAATTAGCAGATTGGGATTGACACATATACACTATTGATACTATGTATAAAATAGACAACTAATGAGAACCTACTGTACAGCACAGGGAACTCTACTTAATACGCCGTGGTGACCTAAATGGGAAGGAAATCCAAAAAAGAGGGGCTATATGTTTATGTATAGCTGATTCATTTTGATGTACAGTAGGAACTAACACAACATTGTAAAGCAACTATACTCCAATAAAAATTAACTAAAAAAAAATGACAGGGGCCAATTAAATCTTTTCTAAAATGATACCTGTCCATGTGCTTAGGTTGGTAGGGGCTATGAGAATCTTATTTGACCTTCTTTATCAGAAGGATGTTGTAGGTTTTAGGATGAGAGTGGGTGAAAGAGGATCAGCACATTGATTCCAGGGCTAAATTTGGGGCTTGAGACCTCCTGGGGAGGTCTGGGTTTATATGAGATTTTGAGGGCCATTCTAGCCTCAAGGGCACACACACATCAGTGTCCTTCCAATTAGGGATTCTCTAAAATTGGACTCCCTGATTTAAGGTGATCTGTAGTCTATGATTAGCTGAGGACAAGGTAAGCCCTGGGGAGAGTGGAGACAATTTGCCCAGATTTCCATTTCCTATAATCTGTCTAATGTGGCCAACTGGGCTAATGCAGTTGTGACCTGAGGTCATGAATGGGTTTCACAGGGTCCACGAACCTCCTGATATTTTATTAAACACTCTGTGTTTACGTGCATTTTTTTCTGGGGAAGAAGTCATGAGTTTTTGGATTTTAATAGGGGTTCTCAAAATATTAAAAATTTTATTGCTAAAGATAATCTGAAGGAATATTTTTGAGCACTGATCACATCAGTTGTAATGAGAGTGCTCCTTGGGGCCCCAGGTGGGCTCAGACCTGGAGCTGTGGGACCCAGAAGTCAACAGTTGTCTCATGGGACGTTAACTCTTATATATCCTGGTTTGCTCATAAGCTCTGCAGCTTCCTGCAGGCTTCCCACATGTTGGTGGCAGAGAAGCCCCAAGGCACAACATGAGAGATATATGATGCAGCAGAGGCAGAGTGCTGTGGCGTTATACCTAAACACAGCTGTTAGCAGGAGCAGTCACTGGCATGTACAGGTGGGCAGAGTGGGCATGAGGCGGGGCACAGCCGTGTCTGATATGCCTTCTCCACTCTAGTTATCTCTCCTCATTGAGACCATGTTCATCTTCACACTGTTGCCACATATGGATCTTAAGGATAAGGAAATGTGGTGGAGAATTGAAATGTAAAATTGGGAAAAGTGTATTTCCACAGGCTCTTTTATTTGATTCTCAAACAGTCCTCTGCGTTATATAGGGTGTATAGTGGAATTCCTGCTTTTTCCAAACAAGAAAATTAGGGCTCACAGAGGCTATCTATGAGAATCGGCTAGGGTCCCACAGTTAAAACATCATGGAGACAATTTCTTCTTCCCTCAGAGTTTTCTATGACATCATTCTGCTCCCTGGCAACACATCGTCAGAAAAGTAAAAGACAGCTTAAGGCAAGACATGCTGATGGGGGCTCTGTAGTTTCACCATCTTATTGAGAGGATACCCGTGTATGACCTGACAAATCTTAACCACAAGGAACTTCTGCTTGCAGCTGGTTTGAGCTACAGCATGGGCAGAGGTGGCAGTGGAGAGATGACTGGGGAGAGGTCACCCAAGAGTCTGCATGGGGATTCTGGGTGTAGGTGTTGGGTTCCCAAGTTGTCAGCTAAGCATACCTTTGCTGTTGCGCTTTCACAGGTCGCTATGGAGACCAGTTGATTTTAAAAACTCATTTCCATTGTTTTTTCCCTTAATAATAGTTTTAAATATTGATTTATTGGCATTGTTACAGATGTAAATTGACTTCCATGATACTGATGAACTGACTCTTCTCTTGTAAAATTTAGAAGGAAGATGGAGAGTCTAGGAGAACCAGGACATACGGGAGCAATAGGCTGCACTGCTAATGGGTACCCTGTGCTCTGGAATCAAAAGAAAGCACGTGCAGGGAGGAGGTCTCTGAGAATAAGCCTATGAGATACTCCTACTTGCATCAGTTAAGGCCCTTTGGTTGCAAGCAACAGAACCCAGTGCAAAAGGGAATATACTGGGATGCTAGAGACTGAATGGAAATGAACTTCAGCTATTTTCTTCCTTCCTTGCACCCATCCCTCTGTTACTTTTTCTTTCTCTTCTACATCTTCGTCCTTAATTACCTATGCATAACCACACACACATGATTTTACATAAATGTGTAAATGCAATGATTTAATTCATATTTGTCTAAGTGCAGTCTTCCTTTCCATTTTTGCGTGATTTCCCCTCTTCCCCACATTGCCTATATTGGTCCCCTAACTCCACTCTAAGACAGCTTATATAAATAACCGTTTATATATCTGCCATATTTTTCTCTATACTCATATAATTTATACATATAGACATATATACATGTTTTTCAGGTCAGTGTTTTATAAAATGGGGTATTACATGCTTATTTGGTACCTTGATTTGCTTTCTAGAGAGAAAATTTTATTGTGAAATATAGAATAAGTACAGAAGAGTTTTAAAAATGTATTTACATGGTTTAAAGAATGGTAAAGCAAATATTCATGGTGAACCTACCCCTTAAATTAAGAAATGGAAAATTACTGGTGCTTTAGAATGTGCCTGTGTGCCGCTCTGCAATCTCTTCTTCCTCTTCCCCTTGAGAACATTACGCTCTGGAATCCATCCTGTGCTTCTCTTTATATGTTTTGTTTTTCTTGCTCAGCTTCACCTCATGGAAATCGCTCTGTCAAAAGGCAGAGCTCTAAAAAAAAAAAGAAAAGAAAAGAAAAAAAAAGAAGAAAAAAGGCAGAGCTCTAATTGATTCTTTTCTTAATTTTTAATTTAATTTATTTTTTATATAGCAGGTCCTTATTAGTTACAGCAGGTTCTTATTAGTTATCCATTTTATACATATTAGTATATACATGTCAATCACAATCTCCCAATTCATCCCCCCCCCGCCGCTTTCCCCCATTGGTGTCTATACGTTTGTTCTCTAAATCTGTGTCTCTGTTTCTGCCCTGCAAACTGGTTCATCTGTACCATTTTTCTAGATTCCACATATATGCATTAATACACGATATTTGTTATTCTCTTTGTGACTTCACTCTGTATGACGGTCTCTAGGTCCATCCATGTCTCTACAGATGACCCAATTTCATTCCTTTTTATGGCTGAGTAATATTCCATTGTATATATGTACCACATCTTCTTTATCTATTCATCTGTCGATGGGCATTTAGGTTGCTGCCATAACCTGGCTATCGTAAATAGTGCTGCAATGAACACTGGGATGCATGTGTCTTTTTGAATTATGATTTTCTCTGGGTATATGCCCAGTAGTGGGATTGCTGGGTCATATGGTAATTCTATTTTTAGTTTTTTAAGGAACCTCCAAACTGTTCTCCACAGTGGCTGTATCAATTTACATTCCCAACAACAGTGCAAGAGGGTTCCCTTTTCTCCACACCCTCTCCAGCATTTGTTGTTTGTAGATTTTCTGATGATGCCCATTCTAACTGGTGTGAGGTGATACCTCATTGTAGTTTTGATTTGCATATCTCTAAGAATTAGTGATGTTGAGCAGCTTTTCATGTGCTTCTTGGCCATTTGTATGTCTTCTTTGAAGAAATGTCTATTCAGCTCTTCTGCCCATTTTTTGATGATTGTTTGTTTTTTAAAAATTGATCTGCATGAGCTGTTTATGAATATTGGAGATTAATCCTTTGTCCATTGATTCGTTTGCAAATATTTTCTCCCACTCTGAAGGTTGTCTGTTCATCCTGTTTGTAGTTTCCTTTGCTTTTCAAAAGCTTTTAAGTTTCTATCCTGTTCCATTGATCTATATTCCTGTTTTTGTGTCAGTACCATATTGTCTTGATTACTGTAGATTTGTAGTATAGTCTGAAGTCAGACACCTGATTCTGATTTCTCCAGCTCTGTTTTTTTCCCTCAAGACTGCTTTGGCTCTTCGGGGTCTTTTGTATCTCCATACACATTTTAAGATTTTTTGTTCTAGTTTTGTAAAAAATGCCACTGGTAATTTGATAGGGATTGCATTGAATCGGTAGATTGCTTTGGGTAGTATAGTCATTTTCACAATATTGATTCTTCCAATCCAAGAACATGGTACACCTCTATATTTGTTTGTGTCATCTTTGATTTCTTTAATCAGTGTCTTATAGTTTTCTGAGTACAGGTCTTTTACCTCCTTAGGTAGATTTATTCCTAGGTATTTTATTCTTTTTGTTGCGATGGTGAATGGGATTGTTTCCTTAATTTCTCTTTCTGAACTTTCGTTGTTAGTGTATAGGAATGTAAGAGACTTCTGTACGTTAATTATGTATCCTGCAAATTTACCAAATGCATTGATTAGCTCTAGTAGTTTTCTGGTGGCAACTTTAGGATTCTCTTTGTATAGTATCATGTCATCTGCAAACAGTGACAGTTTTACTTCTTCTTTTCCAATTTGTATTCCTTTTATTTCTTTTTCTTCTCTGATTGCCCTGGCTAGGTCTTCCAAAACTATGTTGAATAATAGGGGAGAGAGTGGACACCCTTGTCTTATTCCTGATCTTAGAGGAAATGCTTTCAGTTTTTCATCACTGAGAATGATGTTTGCTGTGGGTTTGTCGTATATGGCCTTTATTATGTTGAGGTAGGTGCCCTCTATGCCCACTTTCTAGAGAGTTTTTATCATAAATGGGTGTTGAATTTTGTCAAAAGCTTTTTCTGCACCTATTGAGATGATCATATGGTTTTTATTCTTCTGTTTGTTAATATGGTGTATCACATTGATTGATTTGCGTATATTGAAGAATCCTTTCATCCCTGGGATAAATCCCACTTGATCACTGTGTATGATCCTTTTAATGTGTTATTGGATTCTGTTTGCTAGTATTTTGTTGAGGATTTTTGCATGTATATTCATCAGTGATATTGGTGTGTAATTTTCTTTTTTTGTAGTATCTTTGCCTGGTTTTGGTATCGGGATGATGGTGGCCTCATAGAATGAGTTTGGGAGTGTTCCTTCCTCTGCAATTCTTTGGAAGACTTTGAGAAGGATGGGTGTTAGCTCTTCCCTAAATGTTTGATAGAATTCACCTGTGAAGCCATCTGGTCCTGGACCTTTGTTTGCTGGAAGATTTTTAATCACAGTTTCAACTTCATTACTTGTGATTGGTCTGTTCATATTTTCTATTTCTTCCTGGTTCAGTCTTGAAGGTTATACCTTTCTAAGAATATGTCCATTTCTTCCAGGTTGTCCGTTTTATTGCCATAGAGTTGCCTGTAGTAGTCTCTTATGATGCTTTGTATTTCTGCAGTGTCCATTGTAACATTGTCCTTTTTCATTTCTAATTTTATTGATTTGAGTCCTCTCCCTCTTTTTCTTGATGAGTCTGGCTAATGGTTTATCAATTTCGTTTATCTTCTCAAAGAACCACCTTTAGTTTTATTGATCTTTGCTACTGTTTTCTTTGTTTCTATTTCATTTATTTCTGCTCTGATCTTTATGATTTCTTTCCTTCTGCTAACTTTCGGTTTTGTTTGTTCTTCCTTCTCCAGTTCCTTTAGGTGTAAGGTTAGATTGTTTATTTGAGATGTTTTTTGTTTCTTGAGATAGGCTTGTATAGCTATAAACTTCCCTCTTAGAACTGCTTTTGCTGCATCCCATACATTTTGGATCATCGTGTTTTCATTGTCATTTTTCTCTAGGTATTTTTTGATTTCCTCTTTGATTTCTTCAGTAATCTCTTGGTTATTAAGCAGTGTATTGTTTAGCCTCCATGTGTTTGTGTTTTTTATGTTTATTTCTCTGTAATTGATTTCTAATCTCATAGCATTGTGGTCGAAAAAGATGCTTGTATGTGATTTCAGTTTTCTTAAATTTACCAAGGCTTGATTTGTGACCCAAGATGTGATCAATCCTGGAGAATGTTCCATGTGCACTTGAGAAGAAAGTGTAATCTGCTGTTTTTGGATGGAATGTCCTATAAATATCAGTTAAATCTAACTGGTCTATTGTCATTTAAAGCTTGTGTTTCCTTATTAATTTTATGTCTGGATGATCTGTCCATTGGTGTAAGTGAGGTGTTAAAGTCCCCCACTATTATTGTATTACTGTCAATTTCCTCTTTTATAGCTCTTAGCAGTTGCCTTATGTATTGAGGTGCTCCTATGTTGGGTGCATATATATTTATAATTGTTATATCTTCTTCTTGGATTGATCACTTGATCATTATGTAGTGTCCTTCCTTGTCTCTTGTAACATTCTGTATTTTGAAGTCTATTTTATCTGATATGAATATTGCTACTCCAGCTTTCTTTTGGTTTCCATTTGCATGGAATATCTTTTTCTATCCCCTCACTTTCAGTCTGTATGTGTCCCTAGGTCTGAAGTGGGTCTCTTGTAGACAGCATATATATGGGTCTTGTTTTTGTATCCATTCATGGAGCCTGTGTCTTTTTGGTGGAGCATTTAATCCATTGACGTTTAAGGTATTTATCGATATGTATGTTCCTATGATGATTTTCTTAATTGTTTTGGGTTTGTTTTTGTAGGTCCTTTTCTTCTCTTGTTTTTCCCACTTAGAGAAGTTCCTTTAGCATTTGTTGTAGAGCCGGTTTTGTTGTGCTGGATTCTCTTAGCTTTTGCTTGTCTGTAAAGCTTTTGATTTCTCTGTCGAATCTCAATGAGATCCTTGCCGGGTAGAGTAATCTTGGTTGTAGGGTCTTCCCTTTTATCACTTTAAATATATCATGCCACTCCCTTCTGATTTATAGAGTTTCTGCTGAGAAGTCAGCTGTTAACTTTATGGGAGTTCCCTTGTATGTTATTTGTCGTTTTTCCCTTGTTGCTTTCAATAATTTTTCTTTGTCTTTAATTTTTGTCAGTTTGATTACTGTGTGTCTTGGCATGTTTCTCCTTGGGTTTATCCTGTATGGGACTCTCTGTGCTTCCTGGACTTGGATGGCTATTTCCTTTCCCATGTTAGGGGAGTTTTCGACTATAATCTCTTCACATACTTTCTCGGGTCCTTTCTCTCTCTCTTCTCCTTCTGGGACCCCTCTAATGCGAATGTTGTTGCATTTAATGTTGTCCCAGAGGTCTCTTAGGCTGTCTGCATTTCTTTTCATTCTTTTTTCTTTATTCTGTTCCGTGGCAGTGAATTCCACCATTCTATCTTCCAGGTCACTTATCCATTCTTCTGCCTCAGGTATTCTGCTATTGATTCCTTCTAGTGTATTTTTCATTGCAGTTACTGTATTGTTCATCTCTGTTTGTTTGTTCTTTAATTCTTCTAGGTGTTTGTTCTTTAATTCTTCTAGGTCTTTGTTAAACATTTCTTGCATCTTCTCGATCTTTGACTCCATTCTTTTTCCGAGGTCCTGGATCATCTTCACTATCATTATTCTGAATTCTTTTTCTGGAAGGTTGCCTAGCTCCACTTCATTTAGTTGTTTTTCTGGGGTTTTATCTTGTTCCTTCATCTGGTCCCAAGTCCTCTGCCTTTTCATTTTGTCTATCTTTCTGTGAATGTGGTTTTTTTTCCATAGGCTGCAGAACTGTAGTTGTTCTTTCTGCTGTCTGCCCTCTGGTGGATGAGGCTATCTAAGAGGCTTGTGCAAGCTTCCTGATGGGATGGACTGGTGGTGGGTAGAGCTGGGTGATGCTCTGGTGCACAGAGCTCAGTAAAACTTTAATCCCCTTGTCTGCTGATGGGTGGGGCTGGGTTCCCTCCCTGTTTGTTGTTTGGCCTGAGACGATCCAGCACTGGAGCTACCTGGCTCTTTGGTGGGGCCAATGGCAGACTCTAGGAGGGCTCACACCAAGGAGTACTTCCCAGAACTTCTGCTGCCAGTGTCTTTGTCCCCACAGTGAGCCACAGCCACCCCCAACCTCTGCAGGAGACCCTCCAAGACTAGCAGGTAGGTGTGGTTCATCTCCTATGGGGTCACTGCTCCTTCCCCTGGGTCCCGATGTGCACACTACTTTGTGTGTGACCTCCAAGAGTGGAGTCTCTGTTTCCCCTAGTCCTGTTGAAGTCCTGCAACCAAATCCCACTAGCCTTCAAAGTCTGATTCTCTAGGAATTCTTCCTCCCGTTGCCGGACCCCCAGGTTGGGAAGCCTGATGTGGGGCTCAGAACCTTCACTCCAGTGGGTGGACTTCTGTGGTATAAGTGTTCTCCAGTTCGTGAGTCACCCACCCAGCAGTTATGGGATTTGATTTTATTGTGATTGTGCCCCTCCTACCAACTCATTGTGGCTTCTCCTTTGTCTTTGGGTGGGGTATCTTTTTTGGTGAGTTCTAGTGTCTTCCTATTGATGATTGTTCAGCAGTTATGATTCTGGTGCTGTCACCTCTAATTGACTTTTTAAGGGGTGCATAATATTCCATTGTGAGGCTTTATTACATATGTGTTATTCCCCTATTGATTGTAAATTCATTTCCAGCTTTTCATTCTACCATGTACAGTGTTGCAGTAACTCCTTGTGCATTTGCACTGGTGCTTTTATCTCTGTGGTATAGTGCAGGAGTGGGTTGATGAAGAGAAGGAGATATGTTCTTTTAATATGAATGGATGTTACTGTATTGCTTTCCAAAACGTACCACTCACAAGTGTTACCTCAAGCAGTGTGAGAGCACCCTTTACATGCACCCCAAAGAGTAATGGGGCTATTGCTCTTTTTAATTATGCCAGTCTGAAGAGTATCAAGAGCTAGCTCATTGTTATCTTAATTGCATTTCTCAGACTTGGTGAATCTGCGCATATTTGCTTTTGTTTGTAATCCATTTAGCCGAGCATGTCTGTGAAGGGACTATTCGTAATTTCTGCTCATTTCTTCAGTGGCGCTGTTTGTCCTTTTTCTTGTCTTTCCAAAGTCTATTGCTTTTTCATTTTGTTTGGGGTATAGTTTGCCATCAAATATGTTGCTTTTTATGTAGTTAAATGTGTCTGTTTTTAAATTTTATAGCTTCCAGGTCTCCAGTCTTGGTAGAGAATGTTTCTCCCATCCCCATCTCTAAGGAGTGTGATTAGTTTTTTAGATTGTCAATTTTTTTTTTAATTTGGCTTTACTTTTTATATTTAAATCTTAACTCCACCTGGAAATTTATTTTTCTGTTTAGTGTAAGCTGGAGGTTCATATTAATTTTCTTCCTAACGATAATCGTAATAATAATAATAGGTAATACTTATTGAGGGTTTACTGTGTGCTGCACTATTACATAGGCACTTTACATGTATTAACTATTTTAACCCCTGTTCTTCACAACTCAAATCATAGAGTTTCTTACTTAAACCCATTTTCCAGATGAGGAAAATGAGGCACAGAGAAGCTGAGTAACTAGTCTAAAGGTCACATGGTGGATAAAGTGGTGAAACTGGTTTTAAACCCAGAGAATGTGGCACTGAAATCCACACTCTTACTACAGTGATTCTTGCTTGGCTAACCAGTGAGCCAGGACCATTTATTAAGTAATCCATTCTTTCACACTAAATTCATTACTTATTTTGTCATTTACTAAATTCTAATATATACCAGGGTCTCTTTCTAGATTCTCTATTCTGTTCCCTGATCCATTCATCTATTCCTATAATAATTCCTTATTGATTATAGTAGTTTTATAATAGGTAATTATTTTATAGTCCAATCCCCAATCCTCCCTCCTAGATCTTTTTTCGTTAATTTATTGACTATTTTCAGGCATTCATTCTTCTAGAAGTTATGTTCAATTTTATTCACTTAAAATATCTGATGGGATTCTTATTGAAATTATATTACATTAAATGTTAATTTTGGGACAATTGGCATATTCATGTTTACTATTCTCATTTAAAACATAGTACGCTTTCTCTTCATTTAGATATTATTTTATATTTTCAAGTGATATTTTGTATTTTTTTTGTGTTGCTCTCTGCATATTTAAGTTAAATTTATTCATAAATATTTTAAAGTTTTTATTAATATTGTAAATAAAATATTTTTCTCATTTCTATTTTTTGTGATTATTACTGAGGTAGACAAAAGGTATTGATTTTGTATATTTATTTATTTATTTATTTATTTTTATTTTTTGCGGTACGCGGGCCTCTCACTGTTGTGGCCTCTCCCATTGCGGAGCACAGGCTCCGGACGCACAGGCTCAGCGGTCATGGCTCACGGGCCCAGCCGCTCCATGGCACGCGAGATCTTCCCGGACCGGGGCACGAACCCGTGTCCCCTGCATCGGCAGGCGGACTGTCAACCACTGTGCCACCAGGGATGCCCTGTATATTTATTTTATATGCAATCAATATGAAGAAAACTATCAAGATAATCTTTTTTATTAGCTAATTAAAAGAGAAAAAATGATCATCTCAATACAGGCTGAAATAGCATTTAATAAATTTCAGTAGCCATTCTTCATAAAATCTAGGTAAAATGGATATAAGAGATGATTGCTTAGCTACATAGAGATTATTTACTAAAAACAACAGCAACTCTGACAAACATGGAAATCATTTCAAATAAGATCAGAAAGTATTCAGGGATGCCCATGTTACCAATAATAACCATTATATTTGCTAGAACCTCCAGGGTAATAAACAAGAAAATAAAATAACTGGTATAAAAATCAGAAGAATTAAAACCATCTCTTTTTGCTGATGCTGTGATTATATGTCAAGAAATTTAAGTACTATAGTTAACTTGCTAACTGAATAAGATAATTTGGTAAGCTGGTTGGTTCCAAGCTAAGTATATAAAATCAATAGCTTTGTCTATCTATCAATAATTAGCCATTTTTAGTTCTCAAGATTCAAATTCTAGAGAGGGAGTATCTGATTGCCTTAGCTTGGATCATTTCCTGCCCCTTGGCTAGGGAGGTGAAAGGCCCTTAGGACAGCTCCACTAGCCTCTACTCAGTGGAACAAGGGTGATTCCCTAAGGGGAAAGATTTGAGGGTGGGATTTTGTTTTGTTTTTTGTAAGCCGTAATACATTTTATTTTTTTCATTCAGAGAAGCCAGGTCCAACCTAACAAGTTCCATCCTCTTTGCCTTCTTCGCTGATTTAACTCTGCACAACATCCAGGACCATGTCTTACACCTAGTAAGTAGGTCTTTGTTCATCCAAACAAAACTTACTTTGAGTTCTCACCTTTCTGCTTTGCTGTTGGTATTCCCTTTCTCCAGAATGCCCTTCCTCCTATCTCTCTGTTCACTTGCTCACTCTTATTTTTTAAGCTTCAGTTCCAGGGTCATCTCCCCTGGGAAGCCTTTCCTGAGTCCACACTCCCAGTCTACGTTAGATATCCCCCC
The DNA here is from genome assembly GCF_011762595.2 of Tursiops truncatus. Taxonomy (NCBI): domain Eukaryota; kingdom Metazoa; phylum Chordata; class Mammalia; order Artiodactyla; family Delphinidae; genus Tursiops; species Tursiops truncatus. The sequence continues at coordinate 24,599,101 of NC_047035.1, read as the reverse complement.
CACACCTTCACAAACTGCTACAAGCTTACCACATTGATGCAGGTGATTATCTGTTCATGTGTCTGTTGGCGTCTGTCAGACTGTCAGTGCCTCATCAGTGTGCTCTAGAATAGTGGGTGACCCCAGTGAGCCATCAGTGGGGTCCACTGTAACCCCAGTGAGTATTTTCTAAATAAACAGATGTATGAATGAAGTAAGCAATGCTTTGTTAGCAGTGATGTTGGTCATATCTTTTTATAATTTGCTGTCTAATTTTACCTTTTCTTTTCTAATTCCATTAACCTTCCAGCTCTTGTCTCTGAATGGGGCTGCCGTGTGGATGCTTGGTGAACTTTGAGACTATAATACATTTCTTCCTTGCAACCTGGGCCTAATCCCCTTCTCTTGTCTGTTATTTTGATCTTATTTGAACATCAAGCTGGTCCCGTCGCCTTTACCTTATCACCCTCATTCTCCCTGTTGGACAATTTAGTAAAATAGGAACCTCTAGGAATCCTTCCTAAAGGAGAAGATGGAATTGGTCCTGTAAGCTTCTTCCTCCATGACCTTCTGTTTCTCTTGGTTTCTCCCTGACAATCACCCCTTTGTACACCCATGGTGCAACTGAGGTGTTGGTGCCCCAAAGGAGACTACCTACTAAAGTCACTCACACACAATTACTAGGGAGGTTCAAATAGCTACTCTTTTTTTTTTTTTTTTGCGGTACACGGGCCTCTCAGTGCTGTGGCCTCTCCCGTTGTGGAGCACAGGCTCCGGACGTGCAGGCTCAGTGGCTATGGCTCACGGGCCCAGCCACTCCGTGGCATGTGGGATCTTCCCAGACCGGGGCACGAACCCGTGTCCCCTGCATCGGCAGGCGGACTCTCAACCACTGCGCCACCAGGGAAGCCCTAAATAGCTACTATTTTGATGGCAATTGTGTTTTAAAAGAAAACCAGAGAAATAGTTTAAAAAATAAAAAACTATGCGAGAGTTTCAGGTAAGCATCAGTTGAGGAGATGTTTTGGGGTGAGCAGGCCTTTATTAGTAAGGTTCAGCTTGCTGTATGGAAGGGACTCAGAGTTCTGTCTGAGATGCCTGAGGACAGCCTTGCATGGCCTGGGGATTAGACTGGAGGTAGCAGAGGATATCTGGATTTGGAGATTGGGGGGACAAGTCTAAGTTCCATTCATGTACCAATTATGTGACATTAAGTAGTTCATGGGGCCTCTCTGAGTCTCAGTATCCTCATTTGTAAAATGAGGACAGTAATGTGTATCTTACCTATACTGTCACTTTGTTAAAAGAAATAAATGAGATAAGAGATGTAAAGCCTTTAGGAGTCAATAAAGTGCGATGGTGGAGCATAAGAGTTGCAGGGTCTGAATGGATTGGATTCAAACTCTGGTCCTAACACTAATTAGGTGTCAATGACCTGTGTAACTTGTTAACCTCTGTGTTCCTCCATTTCTCTATCCATATAATAAGGGTCCTATAGAAGACCTATCTCGTAGGGTGGTTAAAGAGAGATGAGATAATTTATATGAGAGCACATACATGCATGGCTCATAGCACTCAGTTAATGAGGCTCTTATCAACGTTATAGTGCAATAGAGGCAAACGTAGGGCCCTGCGTCACCAGAGAAGGGCCAGTCTAAGCCTCTCTTGGTTTTAGCTGAAGGATCAAGATTTGCTTTATGCTTATTTATGAATAAATGAACCTGTGAAATTAAAACCCCTTTCCAGTTTATTTTCTCCGCCTTCTATCTATGTGTGCTTTCTCTCTTTTGCCCCCTTTCTAATCCACATGCAGAACTTGGCTTCCTACTGATTTCTGCAAGAAATTCCACACTCACTTCCTCTTCTATTTTCCCTTTACCAGCCTCCTCTCCCTCTCTTTGCCCTCTATCTTCTTCCCCACTTTCCTCCTCCTGTCTTTCTTCTCCCCTTCTGTCCTCACCCCGACCCTCCTCTATCCCCTTCTATTCCTCCCTGGAGCTCTCACTTCTTTCTTTTCTGTAAGTGGGCTCATCAAAGCACCTTTTTGTTTTAACAAAGGCAAGTCTCTCCCTAAGAAGAAAAAATTCATTCTAGCTGCTAAGAAAGACATTTTCTCCTCATTATAGAATATTAGGGCTGGAAATGCCCTTGGAGATCAAGCAGCTCAGAGGTTCCCAGACATGCCTAGTTGGTGATGATACCCTGGGCAACATTTAAAAAGCCTGGCCCTGCCCTTAGTGATGCTGGATTAGAAAGGTCAGCATTGGGACTTGGAGCGATATTTGTGTGGGGTGTCCCAGAATATTTTTATTTTAATTCAGGAAGAGTTGGATTTCAGCCCTAATTTCACCACTTACTAATGGACTCGTCTTGGCTGAGCTATTAAAACTTGTGGATCCTCAGTTATATCTGTTAGAAGTGGAAGATAACACCTTCCTTAAATAACAAGGAGCAGTCGGCAGGTTGGTCAGCACATAGTAGGCGTTAACAATTGTTTCTTCTCTCCCTTCCCTTGGGAAACAGTACAGACTCCTGACTGCCTCTCTAAACGCACAGGATGATGATAGAGGAAAGCGGCCTAAACACTCCTGGGCCTCGGAGCACATCTTAGAAAGGCAGAACGGCTGGTCAGCATCTTCGTTTCCACTCAGAACCCCACACACCTGCCTCCAAACTTGGTCAGACATTGGCATGGAGTCAGGAAATAAAAATATGTAACATTTATTGTGAATTCACTTTCTCAGGACTCTTTGAATTAATCTCCACAGCAACCCTATGAAATAAAGCTATTATTCTTCTTAACCACATGGACTGTAAAATGTCTGTAGGCAGAGCTTTGTTTTTGGGTGGGGGGCTACTGTTTATAAGTCTGGATTATTTACTCCATCCCTTGTCTATTTTTTCAGATCCCAAATAAGTATTTGGTATACTTGGATATCATTCAACCACCATGTACTGAGCACCTGATACAGAAGAGCTAGTGGCTAGTGTGGGGAGACCAAGAGTACAGAATGTGAGGCTCTGGCTGTCTGGGGTTTGTTTTCATCTGCTCCTCCAAACACCAGAGCACTGGCTGGTGAGCCCCTCTGCAGTCCCCACGAATGTCCAGGCCTACTCTTTTCAGGGGTCCACAGATTGTGTTTGCCTCCCAACCTTAGCTCCAGAAGCTTTGTTCCTCCTACTGGGGGGCCCCAGTCCCATCTACCCATCCCATCTAAGAGTTTCAGAAAACGCTTCTATCAGCAAGAATCCAGGAAGGTTATTCATCCATGGGAGGCCTGACAGTGGTGTTTGTTCTTGGAGGAGGTGGAACACTTGTGATTTCATGGTAAAAAGTTCCAATTTTGGTAAGTATGGGGAGTTGAGCTTCTCTGTCACAAATTCTTTTATTATTTATTTATTTATTTATTTATGGCTGCGTTGGGTCTTCATTGCTGCGCACAGGCTTTCTCTAGTTGCGGCGAGCCGGGGCTACTCTTCGTTGTGGTGCGTGGGCTTCCCATTGCAGTGGCTTCTCGTTGTGGAGCTCGGGCTCTAGACGCGTGGGCTTCAGTTATTGTGGCACGTGGGCTCAGTAGTTGTGTCTCGCGGGCTCCAGAGCGCAGGCTTAGTAGTTGTGGCACACAGGCTTAGTTGCTCCGTGGCATGTGGGATCTTCCCGGACCAGGGTTCGAACCCATGTTCCCTGCATCGGCAGGCAGATTCTTAACCACTGCGCCACCAGGGAAGCCCTCTGTCACAAATTCTATATCTCTACCCTTCTTCACTTCCCCGTGCCCTGACCAATTTATCTAAATCTCACTCCTTTTCTTTCTTCATCACCCGTTTAATTTATCTTTAAACTCATGGTCCATATAAGCCCCCAGGTTAGCTGTGCCCACAGCAACTGGCTTATTAACTCTTTTTATCAGGCAGTAGGGTTGGGAGAGAGTGGATAAGTGCACCCTCTTTGGGATTTATCAGGGTTGAAAAAAGAAGGGAAAAGACGTGCGTAACATTTTAAAAAAAGAACCCGAAAGGCAGGGAGAGAAGAGTGTGTAGAGCGAGATGAAGGGTGCTCTCTGATGGGAACAGATTGCCCAAAAGGCAGGTGGGTGGCAGAGAATAAAAATAACCAGGGAGTGACCAAGCCTTCGTTTTCTTTGAAACACGCACACTTTAGGGAGATATTGAAACTGCTAATTTTGTTGGCATGTTGACACCTCCTCCTAATTAATGAAGGGCTTATTAGGAAGACAACCAAGCTGCTCACGAGAAAAGAAGGGAGGACACGTTGAGCTTACTCGGCTTGGCAGTCAGGACCCGGTGAAGTGCCGCTGGGTGTGTGGTGGGCGAGCTGGGACAGGAGCCTCCTGCTGGGTTCTGGTCCTCCTGGCTCCACTCGCGTGCTACTGCCCTCCCTGGTCTACCCACAGAGAGGCATGGCTAGAAACAGGCTAGGGCGGGCTCTGTTTAGGACAGAGGCTCCAGAATCTGGCCTCCCAAGGAAATGATAAAAGTAAAATTCTCATGACATCTGCACACTTTGTCAAACAAAAGCTTCCGCACTTCTGAATCTTCCAAGTTAGCTACACGGGGGAACAGCAGCTCTGGCTGCTAGTCTGTGATTCGAGGTCTCCAGCATCATCTTTGATTGTTAAGCTTTTTCACCTTCAGGATGCTTAGAGCACCAGGAGCTTGAACAGAGGGGAGTTGGATGCTGACATTTTAAAACTGTGGGCCAGTTTTCTGACATCGGCAGAAGGGGTGGTCCAGGGAGTGTCTTCCAGCATTTTTTAGACTTGGAACAACTAACTCCTTTTTGGGGGGGGTGACAGTCTGCTTAATGTCTCTGGATCCCACCTTCCAGCCATCCATCAAAGCCATCCATTTGTCCTTTCAAATCCCTACACAGCCTATTATATATGCAGCATAGAGCAGTCAAGAGCACAGGCTCTGGAGCTCAGTTAAGGGCTCATCCCTTAACTCTGACACTCACCAATTTGAGTTGTCTTGGGCAATCACCTACAATCTCTGTGTCTCTGTTTCCTCATCTGTTAAATGGAGATCCTAATGGCATCCACCACAAAGGACTGTTGTGAGGGTTAATAAGATAACAGATATAAAGTGGCTAGTACTGTGCCTGGTACATACTGAGCACAAAGTAAATAGCACTGTAAGGGTCAACTTTTAAAAAAACTTTAATTTAGGGACTTCCCCGGTGGTGCAGTGGTTAAGAATCCGCCTGCCAATGCAGGGGACACGGGTTTGAGCCCTGGTGCGGGAGGATCCCACATGCCACAGACCAACTAAGCCAGTGCACCACAACTACTGTGCCTGCGCTGTAGAGCCCGTGAGCTATAACTACTGAGCCTGCATGCCACAACTACTGACACCCACGTGCCTAGAGCCCTTGCTCTGCAACAAGAGAAGCCACCGCAATGAGAAGTCTGCGCACCACAACAAAGAGTAGCACCCCGCTGGCTGCAACTAGAGAAAGCCCGTGCGCAGCAACGAAGACCCAATGCAGCCAAAACTAAATAAATGAATCGATTAAAAAAAGCTTTAATTTATATTGTGGTAACATCCCTATACATTGGGCAAGGCAGAGTTTTTAAGATCATTCTTTAATAAATGGGAAAATTGAGTCATGTAATGGATTGGTGACTTTCCCAAGGTTTACAACTAAGAAGGGACAAAATTGGCTCCAGAGCCCAGGTCTTCTGGTTCTAGTTCATTTATTTATATTTTTTGGTTTGACTGCAGACATGCTCATACTATCCCTTAGCATCCTTCATCCTGTCTCCACTAGTACAACAGGGTGCAGAGGAGGTGGGAAATGTCACACAGCTGCCCTATTCCAAAGATGTGTGGCTCAGAGGAGAGAACCCTTGACTTGGATAGTCGCCATGCTTTGTGATCTTGGGCAAATCATTTCATCTAGCTGAACTTTAAATCTCCCACCTTTAAAGGAAACCCAGTGATTATTTCCCTTTATGTGTGCATCTTAGGTATATATTATGTAGCTGAAATAGAAATTCAGAATGAAATATCACTAAGGGCCAATGATAGAATGTTGTTGATCCTGGAGAAAGAGAAGAATATTCTTTCTAACACCGTGGAAGGAAAACAAAGGTGTGTCTTAGAAGAAAACAGAACAGGTTAAGTTATGTCTTTATTCTTTTGTAGTTTTAGATTTGGAGGTTGTCTTTTTAACAAAATGAATAATGCAACTGGCCGTTATGGAAAGATGTTAAATTTTGATGATGTTGAAATGAGAGACTGGGAACCTGTGTGTGAGGAGCTCTGATTTCCATTTCCAAAGGGAAGGTTCCCATGTGTGTATGGACCAGCCCTGCTCCCATTGACTAAAAACTCTTCTCTAGCTCAGACTGCTGCTGATTAAGTGGATATAGGCCATTTCCCAAGAAGAATGCAAAGGAAGTGATGGTTTCCATTGGTTCCCCTTATTCTTTAGCCTGCCCAGGCTTTCTGTCACCACTGATCCATACATCTATTCCATGATGCAGGTCAAGAGGCTGGTTAAATTGGAAATTATTCTGTAATTTGTTAAGTAATAACAGCGTGATGGCATTTCCATTTTTCATCTTGAAACTCCAGAATTCTTAAAAACTCAACCAAATCTTAAGAGGTGTAATATCAGGCACTGTGTTTTACTGACTCTAAAGGAAATGTGTATGTGAGGGTGAACTTCCCTGGTGCTTTTTAAACCAGCAGATATCAATCAACCTTGGTGCGGGGACATGTTGATGTGTCATGATCAATCACTTGTAATATGTCAGTAAATAATAATTCATATACTGAAATTTTGCCAAACATTTACTAGAAATTTAAATTAGATCAGATTCAGGGTTATTGCTAAAGCATCACTTCTACCCACTTGCATTCTGATTGTGCTCTCTGGAGATTCTCTGCCATGGGAGTGTGCCTTGCACATTAATATCATTCATCATGTTGGTTGCACTATAAAAAGAAAGGAATAAATCAACTTTAAGCTCCTCTGTGTTAACAAATGCCTAATCTTCATTTTCAAAGACCCTTAAGGGTAGAATTGTGGTCATTGAGTTTCTTCCTAGCAGATGATGGCAAGAAAAGACATCAGGAGATCTCCCATTTTAACACTCCTCTTCCCCCCCCACCCCTGTTTAATTGGATAAGGAAGAGACAGTATAAGTCAGTGGAAAGAGCACAGGGCTTGTTTGAGCTAAAGTGACTGACATTTGCTAGGCTGTGTGGCCTTGAACAAGTCACCCAACCTATCTGGGCTTTAGTGTTCTCATTTGTAAAATGGGGCTAATGATAGTGCCTACTTTGTTTCCAGGATGAGAGCTAAGATGCATGAAAGTCCTGGCACAAAGCCAGGCAACAAGTGGGCTTCAGTTATTATTATTTTTTTTCTGGTGATGCGTTTTATTTTTATTTATTTATTTTTTACATCTTTATTGGAGTATAATTGCTTTACGGTGGTGTGTTAGTTTCTGCTTTATAACAAAGTGAATCAGTTATACATATACATATGTTCCCATATCTCTTCCCTCTTGCATCTCCCTCCCTCCCACCCTCCCTATCCCACCCATCTAGGTGGTCACAAAGCACCAAGCTGATCTCCCTGTGCTGTGCGGCTGCTTCGCACTAGCTATCTATTTTACATTTGGTAGTGTATATATGTCCATGCCACTCTCTCACTTTGTCACAGCTTACCCTTCCCCCTTCCCATATCCTCAAGTCCATTCTCTAGTAGGTCTGTGTCTTTATTCCCGTCTTACCCCTAGGTTCTTCATGACATTTTTTTCTTCATAGATTCCACGTATATGTGTTAGCATACGGTATTTCTCTTTCTCTTTCTGACTTACTTCACTCTGTATGAAAGACTCTAGGTCCATCCACCTCACTACAAATAAGTCAATTTTGTTTCTTTTTATGGCTGAGTAATATTCCATTGTATATATGTGCCCCATCTTCCTTATCCATTCATCCGATGATGGACACTTAGGTTGTTTCCATCTCCTGGCAATTGTAAATAGAGCTGCAATTAACATTTTGGTACATGACTCTTTTTGAATTTTGGTTTTCTCAGGGTATATGCCCAGTAGTGGGATTGCTGGGTCATATGGTAGTTCTATTTGTAGTTTTTTAAGGAACCTCCATAGTGTTCTCCATAGTGGCTGTATGAATTCACATTCCCACCAGCAGTGCAAGAGTGTTCCCTTTTCCCCACACCCTCTCAGCATTTATTGTTTCTAGATTTTTTGAAGATGGCCATTCTGACCGGTGTGAGGTGATATCTCATTGTAGTCTTGATTTGCATTTCTCTAATGATTAATGATGTTGAGCATTCTTTCATGTGTTTGTTGGCAATCGGTATATCTTCTTTGGAGAAATGTCTATTTAGGACTTCTGCCCATTTTTGGATTGGGTTGTTTGTTTTTTTGTTATTGAGCTGCATGAGCTGCTTGTAAATTTTGGAGATTAATCCTTTGTCAGTTGCTTCATTTGCAAATATTTTCTCCCATTCTGAGGGTTGTCTTTTGTTCTTGTTTATGGTTTCCGTTGCTGTGCAAAAGCTTTGAAGTTTCATGAGGTCCCATTTGTTTATTTTTGTTTTTATTTCCATTTCTCTAGGAGGTGGGTCAAAAAGGATCTTGCTGTGATTTATGTCATAGAGTGTTCTGCCTGTGTTTTCCTCTAAGAGTTTGATAGTTTCTGGCCTTACATGTAGGTCTTTAATCCATTTTGAGCTTATTTTTGTGTATGGTGTTAGGGAGTGTTCTAATCTCATACTTTTACATGTACCTGTCCAATTTTCCCAGCACCACTTATTGAAGAGGCTGTCCTTTCTCCACTGTACATTCCTACCTCCTTTATCAAAGATAAGGTGACCATATGTGCGTAGGTTTATCTCTGGGCTTTCTATCCTGTTCCATTGATCTGTATTTCTGTTTTTGTGCCAGTTCCATACTGTCTTGATTACTGTAGCTTTGTAGTATAGTCTGAAGTCAGGAAGCCTGATTCCTCCCGCTCCGTTTTTCATTCTCAAGATTGCTTTGGCTATTCGGGGTGTTTTGTGTTTCCATACAAATTGTGAAATTTTTCGCTCTAGTTCTGTGAAAAATGCCAGTGGTAGTTTGATAGGGATTGCATTGAATCTGTAGATTGCTTTGGGTAGTAGAGTCATTTTCACAATGTTGATTCTTCCAATCCAAAAACATGGTAGATCTCTCCATCTATTTGTATCGTCTTTAATTTCTTTCATCAGTGTCTTATAATTTTCTGCATAAAGGTCTTTTGTCTCCTTAGGTAGGTTTATTCCTAGATGTTTTATTCTTTTTGTTGCAGTGGTAAATGGGAGTGTTTTCTTGATTTCATTTTCAGATTTTTCATCATTAGTATATAGGAATGCCAGAGATTTCTGTGCATTAATTTTGTATCCTGCTACTTTACCAAATTCATTGATTAGCTCTAGTAGTTTTCTGGTAGCATCTTTAGGATTCTCTATGTATAGTATCGTGTCATCTGCAACAGTGACAGCTTTACTTCTTCTTTTCCAATTTGGATTCCTTTTATTTCCTTTGCTTCTCTGATTGCTGTGGCTAAAACTTCCAAAATTATGTTGAATAAGAGTGGTGAGAGTGGGCACCCTTGTCTTGTTCCTGACCTTAGTGGAAATGGTTTCAGTTTTTCACCATTGAGGATGATGTTGGCTGTGGGTTTGTCATATATGGCCTTTATTACGTTGAGGAAATTTCCCTCTATGCCTACTTTCTGCAGGGTTTTTATCATAATTGGGTGTTGAATTTTGTCAAAAGCTTTCTCTGCATCTATTGAGATGATCATATAGTTTTTCTCCTTCAATTTGTTAATATTGTGTATCACGTTGATTCATTTGAGTATATTGAAGAATCCTTGCATTCCTGGAATAAACCCCACTTGATCATGGTGTATGATCTGTTTAATGTGCTGTTGGATTCTGTTTGCTACTATTTTGTTGAGGATTTTTGCATCTATGTTAATCAGTGATATTGGCCTGTAGTTTTCTTTCTTTGTGACATCCTAGTCTGGTTTTGGTATCAGGGTGATGGTGGCCTCGTAGAATGAGTTTGGGAGTGTTCCTCCCTCTGCTATATTTTGGAAGAGTTTGAGAAGGATAGGTGTTAGCTCTTCCCTAAATGTTTGATAGAATTCGCCTGTGAAGCCATCTGGTCCTGGGCTTTTGTTTGTTGGAAGATTTTTAATCACAGGTTCAATTTCAGTGCTTGTGATTGGTCTGTTCATATTTTCTATTTCTTCCTGATTCAGTCTTGGCAGGTTGTGCATTTCTAAGAATTTGTCCATTTCTTCCAGGTTGTCCATTTTATTGGCATAGAGTTGCTTGTAGTAATCTCTCATGATCTTTTGTATTTCTGCAGTGTCAGTTGTTACTTCTCCTTTTTCATTTCTAATTCTATTGATCTGAGTCTTCTCCCTTTTTTTCTTGATGAGTCTGGCTAAAGGTTTATCAATTTTGTTTATCTTCTCAAAGATCCAGCTTTTAGTTTTATTGATCTTTGCTATCGTTTCCTTCATTTCTTTTTCATTTACTTCTGATATGATCTTTATGATTTCTTTCCTTCTGCTAACTTTGGGGTTTTTTTGTTCTTCTTTCTCTAATTGCTTTAGGTGCAAGGTTAGGTTGTTTATTCGAGATGTTTCCTGTTTCTTAAGGTAGGATTATATTGCCATACACTTCCCTCTTAGAACTGCTTTTGCTGCATCCCATAGGTTTTGGGTCGTCGTGTCTCCATTCTCTCTTTTTTTTTCTTTTTTTTGCTGTATGTGGGCCTCTCACAGTTGTGGCCTCTCCTGTTGTGGAGCACAGGCCCTGGACGCACAGGCTGAGCGGCCATGGCTCACAGGCCCAGCCGCTCTGCGGCACGTGGGATCTTCCCGGACGAACCTGTGTCCCCTAGCACTGGCAGGAGGACTCTCAACCACTGCGCCACCAGGGAAGCCCTCCCTTGCTGCTTTTAGTATGTTTTCTTTGTATTGAATTTTTGACAGTTTGATTAATATGTGTCTTGGCGTGTTTCTCCTTGGATTTATCCTGTATGGGACTCTCTGTGCTTCCTGGACTTGATTAACTATTTCCTTTCCCATATTAGGGAAGTTTTCAACTATAATCTCTTCAAATATTTTCTCAGTCCCTTTCTTTTTCTCTTCTTCTTCTGGAACCGCTACAGTTCGAACGTTGGTGCGTTTAATGTTGTCCCAGAGGTCTCTGAGACTGTCCTCAGTTTTTTGTTTTTTCTTTATTCTGCTCTGCAGTAGTTATTTCCCCAATTTAACTTCCAGGTCACTTATCCGTTCTTCTGCCTCAGTTATTCTGCTATTGATCCCATCTAGAGTATTTTTAATTTCATTTATTGTGTTGTTCATCATTGCTTCTTTCATCTTTAATTCTTCTAGGTCCTTGTTAAATGTTTCTTGCATTTTCTCTATTCTATTTCCTTGATTTTGGATCATCTTTACATCATTATTCTGAATTCTTTTTCAGGTAGACTGCCTATTTCCTCTTCATTTGTTAGCTTTGGTGGGTTTTTATCTTGCTCCTTCATCTGCTGTGTGTTTTTCTGTCTTCTCATTTTGCTTATCTTACTGTGTTTGGGGTCTCCTTTTTGCAGGCTGCAGGTTCGTAGTTCCCAATGTTTTTGGTGTCTGTCCCAGTGGCTAAAGTTGGTTCAGTGGGTTGTGTAGGCTTCCTGGTGGAGGGGACTAGTGCCTGTGTTCTGGTGGATGAGGCTCGATCTTGTTTTTCTGGTGGGCAGGTGCACGTCTGGTGGTGTGTTTTGGGGTGTCTGTGGACTTATTATGATTTTACGCAGCCTCTCTGCTAATGGATGGGATTGTGTTCCTGTCTTGCTAGTTGGTTGGCATAGGGTGTCCAGCACTGTAGCTTACTGGTCGTTGAGTGAAGCTGGGTGCTGGTGTTGAGATGGAGATCTCTGGGAGATTTTCGCTGTTTGATATTATGTGGAGCTGAGAGGTCTCTTGTGGACCAATGTCCTGAAGTTGGCTCTCCCACCCCAGAGGCACAGCACTGACTGCTGGCTGCATCACCAAGAGCCTTTCATCCACACGGCTCAGAATAAAAGGGAGAAAAAGTAGAAAGAAAGAAAGAAAGAAAGAGAGAGAAAGGAAGGAAGAAAGAGGATAAAATAAAATAAGATAAAATCAAGTTATTAAAATAAAAAATATTAAGAAAAAAAATTTTTTTAATTAAAAAAAAAACCGGACGGATCGAACCCTAGGATAAATGGTGGAAGCAAAGCTATACAGACAAAATCTCACACAGAAGCATACACATACACACTCACAAAAAGAGGAAAAGGGGAAAAAATCATAAATCTTGCTCTCAAGTCCACCTCCTCAATTTGGGATGATTCGTTGTCTATTCAGTTATTCCACAGCTGCAGGGTACATCAAGTTGATTGTGGAGCTTGAATCCGCTGCTTCTGAGGTTGCTGAGAGAGATTTCCCTTTCTCTTCTTTGTTCTCACAGCTCCCAGGGGCTCAGCTTTGGATTGGCCCCGCCTCTGCCTGTAGGTCGCCTAAGGGCGTCTGTTCTTCGCTCAGACAGGACAGGGTTAAAGGAGCCGCTGATGTGGGGGCTCTGGCTCACTCAGGCCGGGGGGGGGGGGGGGGGAGGGGCACGGCATGCGGGGCGAGCCTGCGGCGGCAGAGGCCGGCGTGACGTTGCACCAGCCTGAGGCGCGCCATGCGTTCTTCCGGGGAAGTTGTCCCTGGATCCCGGGACCCTGGCAGTGGCGGGCTGCACAGGCTCCCTGGAAGGGGAGTGTGGAGAGTGACCTGTGTTTGCACACAGGCTTCTTGGTGGCGGCAGCCGTAACCTTAGCGTCTCATGCCCGTCTCTGGGGTCCGCGCTGTTAGCCGCGGTTCGCGCCCCGCTCCGGAGCTCCTTTAAGCAGCGCTCTTAATCCCCTCCTCGCGCACCAGGAAACAAAGAGGGAAGAAAAAGTCTCTTGCCTCTAAGGCAGGTCCGGAGTTTTCTCCGGACTCCCTCCCGGCTAGCCGTAGTGCTCCAATCTCCTGTAGGCCGTGTTCACGCCGCCAACCCCAGTCCTCTCCCTGCGCCCCGACCGAAGCCCGAGCCTCAACTCCCAGCCCCGCCCGCCCCGGCGGGGGAGCAGACAAGCCTCTCGGGCTGGTGAGTGCCGGTCGGCACCGATCCTGTGTGCGGGAATCTCTCCGCTTTGCCCTTCACACCCCTGTTGCTGTGCTCTCCTCTGCGTCTCTGAAGCTTCCCCCCTCTGCCACCCGCAGTCCCCCCGTCCCCCGCGAAGGGGCTTCCTAGTGTGTGGAAAGCTTTCCTCCTTCACAGCTCCCTCCCACTGGTGCAGGTCCCGTCCCTATTTTTTTGTCTCTGTTTTTTCTTTTTTCTTTTGCCCTACCCAGGTACGTGGGGAGTTTCTTGCCTTTTGGAAGGTCTGAGGTCTTCTGCCAGCGTTCAGTAGCTGTTCTGTAGGAGTTGTTCCTCGTGTAGATGTATTTCTGATGTATCTGTGGGGAGGAAGGTGATCTCCGCGCCTTACTCTTCCGCCATCTTCCCCACGGGCTTCAGTTATAATAGTGACAGGATTACTGTGGTTGCTGTGATTTTACGTCTCCCTCCAGTGCTTGGTAAAAAGAGTATATTTTATCTGTGTGAGAATACAGGCTCAGCATCTAACTGTTCACAGGAGACAACTTTGCCTCCCTCACAGCTGGTATTTAAAGCATCAAAGAGTATCTGCACTCCAGGTACTTGTTAGATAATTCAGTCAGAATCTACTGCAATTCAGCACCTGCCAGAGGTTTGCCTACCGCATCTGATACTTATTGTTTTTTTTAACATCTTTATTGGAGTATATTGCTTTACAGTGTTGCGTAAGTTTGATACTTATTTTTTCATTTACTTAGCATGTGCTCATCTAGCTCATGCAGTGCTGTCCATGTGCCTTAAGAATACTCATTTAATCCTCACAACTCTGTGTTTTAGGTACTATCACCCTCATTTTACAGACGAGAAAACTGAGGCACAGAGTGGCTAAGTAAGTTCTCCAAAATCACAGAGCTAGTAAGTGGCAGAGCAGGATTTGAACCAGGTGGTTTGGCTCCGGAGCTTGTGAACTTGACTACTATACTATGTGAGAAAGATTGTCTTAACAGTCACCAGCCATTTTTCCAGATTCATCACATTGTTTCCCTGGGTTTAGTGAGATTCTCAGAAAGCAAGAGACCCAAAATTAGGATTCAGCATCCCCTTCCCCCTTCCTAACAATTTAAGGTCCAGCCCTCAGTGCATCAGTCAGTCACCTGTTTAGGTAGAACTTTCTGTGTCTTTTCCAAGCCCGTTGCAGTTATTGTGTTCCATGTTATCCAGTAGTCCTAATGTGAAAACCCAAGTGATAAAGTATCTAAGCAGAGTGTGTTTCTGCAAAGGATTTTGTCAGTTTTACTTGCCATGAAATGAAAAGTACGAAGCTCATACAGTTCCCTTTCTACCTCCATTTCCATGGCTTTTGGGCCCAATTCTGTGCCAGGTGCAGTTACCAGCTCTGTTCAGGTACTTGCTGATATTTACTTTTTCTGCTTCCTTTAGAGGACATCTGCTCTGTTTTTATCCCTGATTGTTCTGTTTTTCTTATTGATTAATCATATATAATTCCTCCAAATCTCTTGGATGTAGGGAGGATATAAACCATAAGCCAATAAGAAGCTTATGATGATTTTCTTACCATGTAAAATGTTTCAAGGTGTGTGCACTAAAATAGAAGGGAGATAGAAAAAAACAACAAATTATATTACCTATTATGAATAGCTACCATTCACTTATTGCTTGCTTTGCAGCAGGCACTGTGCTAAGTGCTTTACATACATTATCTCTTCTTAATCCTTGCAGACATGGTTAATAAGCGATAGGGTTCTAATTCAAAAGCAAGTCTTTCTGACATCACTGCCTGATCTCTTAAATCACTACACCACACTATGTATAAATTTAGTTCAAACACAAATCTCATATTTTGCCCAAATCAAGCAAAATGTTTTTTCTCCTTTTGACCTCGGGTAAAGAGAGTTTATAACACAGTCACTGGTAGTGCAGTGCCTTCCTGGTTTTATTTTTCCCCTTCATCCTTAATCATACTTTCTATTCTGTTATATATAATGGAGAATACAAAGTATATACACACACACACATATATATTTAAATATATATTTAATATATTTATCTATTTAAATATATAAATATACATATATGTATTTATGTATATATTTAAATAAGCATCTACCTTTGTAAGATATGTGAGTTTATTGGTATACATTTTAAATTTTTGTTAATAGCAGTGGGCTATACCTCTTGATGTGCTTGTCATCTTGATGTATTTTTTTCATTCAACTCTTATGTTTAAGATCTTTTCATGTTGCCATGTTTTCCATTTAGTTTCTCCTTTGTAACTGCTGCAGAGCATCGCCCTATATGCATCCACTGTCTTCCATATGTAATATGTTAGTGCTGAAACTGTGCTCCAACTCTGCTCTTACCAACAGTGTGGTACATGGTGCCCAGTGAGAGCTTCTTGGGGCTATATTTCCAGGAGTGGTATTGCTGGGTTAGAGGGTTAGGCATGCGTAATTATACCAAAGGCTTCCAGATTGCTTTCCAGAAGAGCTATACCAGTTTAAACTCCCAGCAGCTATGCCTAAGGAAAAGTTCCGAACTGCCACATCCTTGACATACTTGGCATTATCCACCTTTTTCTTCTTCTTCATTAACCCTTTATTACAAGTCAGTTTCTTATACAAGTACATGTGGACCTATGTGAAAAAAATCAATTGTATCCAAGAGTAAAACACACAGCACATAAAGTAATACATGCTTTCCAGTGTTGGCGCTGGAGGCAGCGTTTGCCCAGGAAAAAGCTCATCTAGAACGTCCTGGCTCCAGGTGGCTGGGTGCGCCCGCTTCCGGGCGGCACGGGCGGGACAGCATCAGCTCCTGGGGCCTCGGGCCAAAGGAGCGCAGGCCTCGGAGCGCGCGCAGGCCAGATCACCTCAGGCCGCGGCAGTAGCCACGACATCACCAGTCTCTCGGGCTTCAGGGTCAGCCAAGGGCACCCTCAGAAGCCCTCCACTTAATCGGCCTTTTCAGGAGGATCTCGCTCACAATGACCCACGCGGGAGAGTCTGTGTGGATGGAGAGGCGCAGCACTTCCAGGGGGCCTGAGGCAGGGTCCCCGCCCCACGCGTTAGAAGGAGCCCATCTGGAGGGGCCCCAGGGCTCCGAGGCCCCCTGGTCCGGCAGGGGTTTCCAAAGCGAAGGTGAAGGACTGTCCTCCGGGGGCTCGCTGCTCCGGCTGAGAAAGAAGAGCCGCCGCGCAGACGCAGCGGCAGAGGAGGAAGCGGAAGCGGAAGCGGGTGGAGCCTCCGGGAGCCGGAGCGAAGGTCCAGAAAGAACCTCACGCAGGTGGGCCTCCTGCAGGAGGACGGGCTGTGCGTACTGAGGCTCGTGCTCACCTAGGCCGCAGAGACTGCTTCCCAAAGTCCCTGTGCGTCAGTGTCTGGATCTTGCCCGCCAGCGAGGGGTGCCCACGAGCCGGAAGAGGGGTGGCTTGAAGCGGATCCTCAGGTTGGCCTTGTGCCTGTCCCAGTGCTTCGCGACCCTCTCGGCGTCTCAGACCTTCACCCATAGAATATGGTACAGGAACCAGTGGATGGGCTTGTCCCGGTAAAATATTATCCGCTTTTGTAATTACTGCTATTCGACATATGTGAAATAATATCGCATAAGTAAAAGCCTTCTACAAGGTTGGAGGCCTTGAGCACGCCGCGGAGGCAGCTTGGAAAGCAGGTAGGCTGTGGCTGAATACCGGGCAGGGGAGCCGAAGCCTTTCCTCAAACACCGCCTCCCCACCCACCAGCGTTTGGTTTATGTGTTTGTCGTAACAGCTAACATTGCTTTGCTTCGGACGATAGCTGTATGTATACCTGTGTCTAGTGACCACCTTATGCGTTGTAAACTGTCTTTCTTCCTCACCTTTGCATGTCCTGCAATGCTTAGCTCATAGCAAGACCCTCAGTAAGTGTTTTCGAAAATGAATTATCCTGAGTTTCTGAAGGTACTGCCTGCCAATAAGAAGCCTTTGGCTGGGAAAGGGTGGGGTGGAGTTAGGCGGAGAAAGCCACAGGTGATCCTTTTCTGTTCTAATGGGTGATTCAGTCTGTCTTTCCTTTCCTGGGCTATTTCCCGCCTTCTGCCTCCTACGTTAGGATAGATGAACTCTATGAAACTGCTCTGGTAAAGCCAGACTGTTAAGCATACAGGATGTTTTCCCCTAAATTGACACCTAAACGTTATGCCAGGCTATTAACTCATTGTCCTTTATGGTAACATTCTGGCTGGGCTTGGGAAGGGAAGTTCCCAGAGACAGCAAATACTTTTCTCTCAATCAGGGACTCAGGTCCCAGCCTTGCTGTGCAGAGTGGGTGATGTGTTTCATAACGCATGAGTGCTTATTAAACAAACAGCAGCATTTTCTCATTAGACTCTTGGTGAAGATATAGCCAGTGTAACCTTTCTCTCAGGCTTGAATACTCACTGGCTTTTCCAAGATGCGGACCCTTCACTCGCCCATAGGCCTCTAGGCACATGCTATGGGAGTTATTAAGAGTAGGCTGGGTCAGTGTGGCCACTTCTGTTGAATCATTCAGCAGCTGAAGTCCAGGCTGTGGCTTAGAGTTTGTCTTCCTCACCTTGAATTTCTCTTCATACATAAGCTTTTGGAATTCAGGCAAGTGTGGAGACCCTAATACTGGAATTTTGGGGCAAAGAGAGTTCTAGGTAAACTCCTGGAGGAAGCTTCTTATAACTTCTGGCGTTAAGGAGTGGCTAGTGATTCTTGCAAATCTCATTCAGTCACTTCAGGAACTACTCTGAAATATAGTTGCACTTAGATTTTAGGACTTCAGTTATAGAGCTGAGTCCCTAAAAGATTAAACATGTTTCAGAGTTATGCCTTCTCAGGATGCTTTTCCCCATGATGATTATATTAGCGTAGACTTGATTATGCTGCAGCAACAAATTAACCCCCAAATCTTTGTATCTTGAAACAACATAGGTTTACTTCTCACTCGTATTACATGTTGAACACTGGTAACAGTGGGGCTTTGCTTATCACAGACTTTGAAGCTCCACCATTTTATGATGGGGCCATTTCCACATGAGTCTTTAGAAGAAGAAGAGGTCAAGGAAAATGTGCACTGGCTCTTCAGTGCTTTCATAGCTTCCATTGGCCAAAGCGAGTCACATGACCGTGCTTAATTACAAGGTGCTGGAGAAGTGTAAATCTCCTGTCTTCCCAGAGAGAAAAGAGGACTGGAAATAATATAGATTTTTAAAAAAAATTTGTTTATTTAATTTATTTATTTTTGGCTGCGTTGAGTTTTCGTTGCTGCACATGGGCTTTTTGTGGTTGCGGTGAGCCGGGGTACTCTTTGTTGCGGTGAGCGGGCTTCTCGTGGTGGCTTTTCTTGTTGCAGAGCATGGTCTCTAGGTGCATGGGCTTCAGTAGTTGTGGCGCATGGGCTTAGTTGCTCTGTGGCATGTGGGATCTTCCCAGACCAGGGCTCGAACCCGTGTCCCCTGCATTGGCAGGCGGATTCTTAGCCACTGCACCTCCAGGGAAGCCCTGGAATATTTTTAATGTTTACCACAGTGATGTTGCTTATGGGAAAATGGTGACAGCTTTGTTAGATGCCAGAAAATTTCATACAGTAAGCATCATATCCATTCCCTCACAGAGAAGAGAACCATAGACTTAAAATGTAAGTATCTTAGAGGGGACCTAGGCCAGTGGGTTCAAACCGTACATCGGGAGGTCCAGAGGTTCACATCACAGGGGACCCAGAAGGGAAGAAGTGAGAAGCTCAGATGGGATTTTGTCCACACATCTCCTTCAGGTAGACCAACATAAATATATGTTCTATATTTAGAACATATACTCCTAAAATGATATGATTTTCAGCTCTCCACTACCCTGATCACTCTCCCCAGGACATGCCCCAGTTTTTCATTGGCCCTTTGTAAGTTCAGCACTTAGCCATGAACATACTCTTCCTTCTGTATGTGGTTTCATCAGTGCAGAAGGCAGAAGACCTGTTGGTTTTCCTTGTTTTGGCTTCTTACTTTGGCAGGTACTATTTCATTAGTCTTTCTGACAATCGTATTGTACCTTTGGCTGATTATAAGCCTCATAGAGATTTTTCTAACCCAAGGAGGGGTATGAGCTTTTTTTTTAAGGTAGTTGGTTGTGGTAGATTGTATTTTTCAAAGATGTCTACAGTAATATTTTCTGTCCCATACACTCTTCATTAACTTCAAGAGGTAGAATCTCTCTCCCCATACTCTTGAATCTGGACAGACCATATCATGGCTTTGACCAATGGCATATGGTTGTCTAATGCTGAGGCAGTTCTGGGAGTAGCCATTCCCTGGCCTGGCAGCTTCTACTTTCTGACTTGGAAGCCAGTGAAGAAGTATGACTGCTAAGAGAAGCCCAAGTTTGGTGGAGGGGCTTTGGAGAATGAAGTGCAACCTGGAGAAAGAGAGAGAGGCCAAGGAGACACCAGGTGTGTGAGAGAAGAAGCCATCTTGAATGCCCTCGCTCAGTTGAGGCTTCATCCAACACCAGCTCCAGCTGCGACCGGACTGCAGCCACATGGGAGACCCCAAGATTAAAGCACCCAGCTGATCTTTGCCAACTCACAGAACCATGAGAAATGATACACTGTTTTAAGCCATTACATTTTGGGCTAGTTTTTTATGAAGCAATAAATAACCAGAATAGAATTTGTTACCGGAGGTAAACTCTTAAGGTTCTTAAAAGTCATTTTGTCTGAAGAGTGTCAGAAGATATAACCTTATGATTCTAAGAAGTCGTTTTTCTAGTTGAGAGAGTCTATAAGGCATCACCTTACTCTTCTTAGGTGTAAACAAAATGTCTTAGGTTGTACCTATGATCTAAATGTAATCTTAAGCCTCCATTTTATAGGAAGGGTCCTGAATTTGATCTATATACTGTGAGCCTATTTCTTATTTTTAGAAAGATTTGCTGGTTGGAAAGACTGGGGATGAAAAATACTTCTATTTTCAAATACTTTAAGTCCTGACTCCTCCATAGTTCCTCTAAATTCTGTTTGAAAATTTAACAGTTCCTTCCTTAGCTCATCTCTATTTGTACCTTGTCCTAAAGAAATGAAAGAAACGAGTTAGCACTTTTGATAGTCTGCCTGGAAATTTCCTTAGCCAGTTCCACCAGTTCAGGGAGTATCTTTTCAGTTTTCATGTTACTGCAGGTGACAGTGTGGCTAAACTTCCTGCCACTTCATAATGCTTGTCATGTTCCCTCCAGCCTCCAAAAACAAATTTCCTCCCGTACTTCTGGAGGCCCTTCAGGCGCTGCTTCTTGCCTGCTTCCTGGAGGCCCTTCAGGCGCTGCTTCTTGCCTGCTTCCTGGAGGCCCTTCAGGCGCTGCTTCTTGCCTGCTTCCTGGAGGCCCTTCAGGCGCTGCTTCTTGCCTGCTTCCTGGAGGCCCTTCAGGCGCTGCTTCTTGCCTGCTTCCTGGAGGCCCTTCAGGCCCTGCTTCTTGCCTGCTTCCTGGAGGCCCTTCAGGCGCTGCTTCTTGCCTGCTTCCTGGAGGCCCTTCAGGCCCTGCTTCTTGCCTGCTTCCTGGAGGCCCTTCAGGCGCTGCTTCTTGCCTGCTTCCTGGAGGCCCTTCAGGCCCTGCTTCTTGCCTGCTTCCAAGGCTGATGCTAAATGTTTCAGGTGCTTGTTTTGGCAGCACCCCACTTCTTAAATCATTTCTGTTCTGATTATTGTGACAAAACAAACTGCTCTAAAACTTAGTGGACTAAAACAACAGGGTTTTTATTCTGTATCACCGTTCCGTGGCTTTACTGTGATCAGTTGAGGGTTTTTCTTCTCTGCGATATCACCCAGGGCCGCAGTCATCCGGTGTCTTGATCAGCTGGGACATCAAAGGTATTTTGTTCACGTACATGCCTAGCAGTTGATGAGAGAACTCAGCTGGAGAGAACCTACACGTGACCTCTCCGTGTGATCTAGGCTTCTCACAGCAGGGTGGCTGGGTTCCCAGGGGAGGTATCCTAAGGGCAGACATTCTCAGAAAGCCAGATGGAAAGTACAAGACTTCTTATGACCTAGCTTCAGGAGTCACTCCGTGCCACTTGCATCATATTCTGTAGATCAAAAGTGAGTCCCAGGGCCAGCTAATATTCAAGGAGAGGGGACTGTACAAAGGCTTAAATACTTTAAGTCATGGTTCATTGGGGGCCTGTCCTTGGAGACCAGCTACTTAGGTGGGTAAAGACATGACAGAAACAGCTTTGATGAAAATGTGGTTAATATGAATTGCACTAGGTCTGATTGTTGGTTGGCAAACTGTCTTGTTCTGGATCTTAGGTGAAGAGAATGAGTGGTGAATTAACCCTTGTCTAGATTCATCCTTTGAGCAGTAACAATATCCCAGTTAGTAATGGACAGGGCTTGCTGGCCATTAAGCACAGATAACCTTTAGTGTCTCACCATGTTTCTTGCATAGTGGCATAAAGCAGTGTTTTAATGAGACCTGTTGAGATGTCCTGACAGATGTTTTTCTTTCTTTTTTTTGTCTGGCCTATCCACCTCCATGTAAAAGCCTTATCAAGAAATAAGACCTAGGATTTTGAGATGGGTATGTAAGAGCAAAAGAGAACTAGAATGATATTCTTTTTTACCTGTCCCTCAGCATTCCCAATGCCAGCAGGGTGGGGTACTGAAAGCAGAATCGCACAGCAGAGGATGTAGGGAGCTGGGCAATGGGGGGGGGGCCAGGAGGGGGAGGCAGAGCCAGAGGATGTTTCTATTCTATGAAAGTGGCTTTTGCCTTTGAGGCAGCAGCAGTAATATTTCATGTCTTCCATGGTGTCTCCTACTTTTAAATGTCAGTCTCTGCAGTCGCCTTATCTCCTGTAGCACATTTCAGTTAGGTATTCCAAATCACACTCTTTTCTCCTAGGACAAATATGCTGGAGGCGATATTTACTGTTACAGCAGCATTTTAAATACTTAGGGAGAAAAAAAAAGGCCCAGTGAATAGCAGTTTCTCCCTTATAATAATAATAAAACACAGTAATAATGGAGAGAAGAGGTGAATTCTGGGTTTGATGCCAGTTAACTGGCTAAGTGAACGTCTTTTGCCTCTGCCGTCTTTTGTCCCCCTCCTCCCATGCCTGGCTTAGTGTGAAGGTTGCAAAGTTCGGCTCTGTAAGAGCAGCCTCCCACGTTTTCTTCATTGGAGGTTCATGAATATCTCCTTGAATTCCTTCTATCAAGAGACAACTGGGCTCCTACTTCACCCGCTACCTGTTCCTTCTTTCATTTTGAGGCATGTTTGCATAAAATCAGAATCACTGTTTCTCTAGTAATTTGCCAGGGGCCATCGCCTACTCCTTACCTCTGGGCATTTTCAGCTCTCAGTGGAACAGCCTCAACCCCAGGAGGCATATAGCTGAGAAACTTGTACATTACATGTTTCTGCTGCTTAGGATCCAGTCTCAGTTCCTTGACTTGGTATTGAAGGTCCTTCTGTCTGGTCTGCATTTCTCGCCCACCGCTTACTGGTCCTTCTATCCCCTTGTTCACTGGGCTGGTGTTTTCATTGCCTCGCTGGTAGGTTTTGCACATTCCTCCATCCAGACCTCATGCAGGCCGAGCACAGTGCTTGACACGTGGTGTAGTAGGGGGTTCTTAGTCATTGTTCTCCCCCACGTTGGGAATCCTTCCACTAGATCTCCTCTCCATACATCTGATTCCCGCTCATACTTACAAGAACAAAGTGGGTCCCACTTCTTCCGGTAAGTCTTCTCTGACCTCCTTAGCATTCACTGCTGCCCCCCCTTTACAAAAAAGTGCTTCTCATCATCACTGCTCATTTGGCACTTGGCATGGACTGTTTTATGCTATTTTGAATGTCCATATGTTGTCTACCCAATTACATTGTAAATGCCTTACAGGGATGGATAACTTTGCCTTGTGCTTATTTCTTACACCTTCAGAGTCCAAGATAGTTCCCTGAACATAGAAGGTGTTCAGTTAATATTCCTTGACCAAGTGATCACCTCAAGGAGTAAATGAAAGCCACGATCCTAGGAAGCCTGCTTTTGATGCCCGTCTACTCAGTTTGGAAATCATAAATGTGCCTAAAACAAGGCTTTTCATTTTACTGTTTCCCCTATACACATAGGTATGCTGCTTGGATTCTTCAGAGCTAAAGGCTCTTGTCCCAGCCTGATCCATGAAACTGATCATGTAATTGAAGAGTTTTCTTAGTGTCCGAGGTCTGCCACATCCAGTGCTTTGATAATCAAGGGATCTTGACCATTAGAGTGAAGGGGATTAGAATATCAAATTTAAGTCCATAGCAGACTGGAATAGAATCTCACACAAGTATCAGTTTTGTCTCTGTCATTTACTAGTCAATCTCTCTATGCCTCAATTTCCCCATCCATAAAATGGATTTAATAATTGTTGTCTACCTTATGGGGTTGCTGGGAGGTGCCAATGTGATAATAAATGTAAAAGTATTTTGGGCATCACAAAACACTATATGAATGTCAGCAATCAACCTGGCAGCATCTTCTAACCTTCAGCTAATATTTACTGGAGGCTTGCTATGTACAGAGCTCTGCACTAGGTCTCCTTGCACAATTATAGACCAGCTGAGGAATTTGGTATTCCGTAGGGCCTGAACGCTGATCCTCAGGTAGATGAATGCTGGAAAAAGGATTATAGCCTAGCAGTCACACCTGAAAGTTTAGCAGCCACAGGAAGAGCCTAAGTGTGTGGCTAACATTTGACCTGGGCACGCCTCGAACACTTCGGATTTCAACACATTTCTACCCCTTACACATTTCAGAACACTCTGATTTTGCTCCACTCACTGCAAGTTCTGCCTCTGTGAAGACTTTTCAGTTTCTTGGTTGATCTGTTTTATCCAACTTCCCGACCGTACTTGTCCCTCCAAAGTAATCCTGGGAGGCTGTGCTCAGCCTGCTTCCTCCAAAAGGATGCTCTGAAAACCGGATGCCGCTGCCTGATCTCACGCTGCTGCTGGCTCTGGCGGCAGCCCAGCAAGGACAACGGACAACGGTGACTTTAGACCCAGGGAGTCTGCCATCCTAGGCCCTGTTTTCATGTAAATGTCGCTGCCGTAAAAGGAATCCAGTGGAATATCTGCTGTGGAAGCAGAACTACTTCTGACTCAAATGTGGTGGGACATTTTTTCTCCTTTCCTTTTTCTTCGAGTTTTCCATGTGGCATCAGCAGCTGAGTAAGGGAAAGCTAAGAGGTTTAAGTGTGCTGGTGTTTGCTGGGCCAGATTAATAACGCAGAGCCTTCCAAACTGGCCATCAGGGTGAGACAGACTTGCCAAAAAGCACTGGGCTGTGGGGAGCATTGGCAAGAAAACCAGACTCCACCAGAAGTGCGAGCTGAGAGCAGAGTGATGGGGTGGCCAGTGCTCCGTGCTCCCTCCACGCCCTCATGCTGCCTCTTCCCTTACTTCTCTTTCCTCCCATTTTACCTGACCTGCTTCTGAGATGGCTGCGCACCAGTAGCTCCGGCCTCTGACGGCTGCTGCCCTCTACTGGGGAGAAAGCGTCACTGGGGTGGGAAGCGCTGAGCTCTGTACCAGGAAACCGGCCTCAAGGCAGACCAGGTCCAGTCTGTGGTTACTGTGCGATTAGGCTTGGAGGGAGGGCAGAAAGAATCAGAAAATCCCTTGCAACCACGGTGTTTCCTGAGTGGTCTCAGCTGGGCGCTAGACTTTGGAATCCAACTCTTAGGGATTCATTGCTTTGGATCCTTTGAATTCCCTGTTCAGGAGGTGCGTCCCTGGGGATGGTGACCCCTGGCTGCTTCTTACCTAAGTCAGACATTGTGATATTGAGCTTTTCCGCTATGGCTGGCCTTAAACACTGTGGGTAACTTTGCTTACTGAGTTAGCTAGACACAATCCTTTCTTAAGGGAAGGTGACAGAGGGACGGTGAGTCTTGAGGGGGCTGCAGAAGGGTGGGTCCAGAGGTGGTCTCTGGGCTGAAAAGGAGCCATCAGAGAGTGGGCGTTCTGAGTGTCCAGGGGGCAGAGGAAGAGCAGGGAGAGCCAGATGAGAGTGGAGAATATGGCCCATTACGGGGGAAGAGCACATAGGAAGGTAGGTGATGAATGGCCTGTGTCACTTCTCAGCTGCCCCCAGAGCTGGCTGTGCTGGTAACGCTGTGCCCAGTTGGCTTCAGAAGGTAGAGGGACAGGAGGATTCTTGTCTCCAGCATAACCATAGAGTGATCCTGGTGTGTCTGTGGATCTCCAGCCTAGAGTACAGCCTAGCCAGACAGGAGCTGTGACCTCATTGACCACACAGTAATTCTACCTGAGGGATTTATTTTCCTTCCAGGACCTCCTGCCAAGATTCTTGGTTAGAGTTAATGGGCCTCCCCTAGCTAGCGAGTGTCTCCTAGTGATGTGCATAAACAGTGCCAGGTAGGAAATAGGTTTCCTGTTCTTAATGGGCTTGTTAAACCTCTTATTGAATGGGGTTTAAATGGCTTCATTATAAATAATAATAATAATAGTAAGTAAGCATTATTATTAGTAGTAGAAAAATGATGATGTCAGCTCTGACTGCCCCTTCCCATTTTAACCTTGCCAACCTGCAGGTCCTTTTGCCAATAGTGCCCAGTGATATGTGGCAGGTGACACTGGGACCAGTAATTGGAGCAGATGGCAGACTTTGTTTCCTGCAGCTTCCCAGTTCTGAGCCCCTGCCCACTTCTGTAGTCATTCCTTCTCTCTGTGCCTTTCATTCAGGATTCTAGGCTCTCATCCTATCAGATGAGATAGAGCCACAAACTCCTCTGTCTTAATTTTGACTGAGGTTGAAAGCCATGGACAAAGGTTCTAAGGTTACATTTGGGTATCAGGTAGAAGAGATTTTAGAAAGGGGAGTGGATCCTGAAAGAAGCTCAGTTGGAGGTGGGACTCACGTTCTCATCGCTAGTTTACAGCTGGGACTGGGGGTATGAAGTGTATCCTAGACTTTAGTAATTTATTTATCAGCTTCGCCGATCTTGCCGTAACTTTCTACAACTGTGTTGGTTTTCTTTATACTCATGCTCTTGTGTGCGTTAAGGAGGTTTGGCATCTTCTTAAGCAGTGTGTCTGTGAAATCATGGGTTTAATGTGTAAGCCAGGTTTTTTACCCAGTCCATATTAAAAGGAATATGTAACAGCTGTATTTTTTAAAAGTTCATCCATGTGGCAAATGTGTCATACCCTCAAGGGAAATCATACCACACTTCTGGAAACACTGCTACGGAGTAGTGGTTCTCAAGCTTTAGTGGGTGTCGGCAGAACTTGTTAAACTGTAGATTACTGGGCCCCTCCTTCCGAGATTCTGATTCAGCAGGTCTGAAGTGGGACCTATGACTTTGCAATTCTAACAGTTTCTCAGGAGATGCTGACATCCAGGGACCACACTTTCAGTAGCACTGGCCTGGAGGACGAGAGTCCATTCTCAGTTTCCTCATCTGACAATGGGCATAGGACCTACTTCAAAGTGTTTGTCTTAGTTCATCCAGGATGTATGACAGCATACCATGGACTCGGTGGTTTAGACAGTTAATGTTTATTTCTCACATTTCTGGAGGCTAGGAAGTCCAACATCAAGGTGCTCGCAGATTGGGTGTCCTCACATGGCCAAGAGAAAAATCATTCCTCTTGTGTTTCTTATAAGGAATCCTATTCATGAGGGCTCACTCTCATGACCTCATTACCTTTCAAAGACCCCACCTCCTACTATTATAACATTGTAGTTTGGGATTTCAAAATGTAAATTTTGGAGGGATACAGACATTCGGTCCATAACAGTGTTTATGAACATAAAACGTTACCTACCGTATGTAGAATACCTGGCACAGAGCGGATGCTGCACAAGGCGGCATGATTTTTCTTGGAGCCGTTCTAACCATTTGGAGTTATTTTTTAAGCTTTAGAGCTTTTTGTGGTTCAGTGTGAAGCTCAGATAGGAAATACAGGGAATTCTGTCAGGTTAATTCTGGTTCTAGGTTCTAGTGCTAAATTTAAGTTCGTTATGCAAGTCTGGGTGGCTAAGCAGTCCTGCAGCAGCATCTGGACAGTCTTCCATCTTACAGAACCCTGGCAAAAAGAGACAGTGGGGTCTTCGTTTCTCTGCGTCTGGTCAAGAGCTGTGTTGAGGGCTAAGGAACAGAGCTGCGTGGGAGTGCACCCTGTTGTGCTTACCGTGTTCTGAGAGAGAGGTGGGCAAAGAGTAGCTTACAGTTTGATGAATGATTGTATTTGTGATTTTTTGAGGCTGCCTAGTAGTTGAGTCCCCTTTCTGTGTATGAGGAGTTTGCCGGTGTGAGTCTGAAAGGGAGCTGGGACCCTCATTCTGTTACTGAAGCTCCAAAGGCTAGTTTCACTTTCCCCAGCCTCAGAAAGCCGTGCGAACCAGGTTTAGTGGGTGGGAGGAAGAACCTACTCTGGTGATGGCCAGGTGGGGGCAGCAGCCCATCAGGGGCCCAGTGCCTGCAGCACGGGACCCCATCAGGCAGTTCCTGGGACAGCATCCCTGCTGCTGTGGCAGCCTCCTGGCATCTCTGCTCATCTTCCATGCATGGTTCTCAAGTTCTTTCATCAAATCCATTTCTACTTCGCCTCGTAAATGACGCTGAGCCAATGGTGGTTTTTGGAGCAGTGAAGTGGCATATCACAAACTATTTTAAAAATAACTCATCCCCATCTGGAGCATGGATTGTAGGACAGGTGAGAAGGCAGAGAGATGAATGAGGAGGCAATTATCTGAGGAAGTGAGGATGGAGAGAGAGAGAAATGTTTAGGAGGTAAATTTGAGCAAATCTGATGATTGGAGGCCCGATTTTATCTTTGAACTTAGAAGACAGAAATGAATTTTTGGTTTTGTGTGCAGCATTAGTTGCCTTTTGGGGATAAGTAGTCATTTTGTTGTCAAGTTAGATAGCCCCAAATGGGTGAAGAAGCAAGATAAAATTTATTGAGTAAGGTTGTGTTTGGAGTATAGCTTGGCTGTGGCCATCTCCATTTCAGATCTTTTCAGCTCAACAGACATTGAGCACTTACTAGATGTTAGACATTGATAGTTATTTAAGAATACCATTTCTTTTGATTTTGTTGTTGAAAAGGGGTGGAAGTATGGAGGGAAAAAATCTCACATGATCTTACACAAACACACACAGTGACACAACGCAGAGAGCATGCATGTATTGGTCTTGAGATTTCCTCAAGGGCCCAAATGAGCCCATGTGGAGTCTGTACTAGAACAGGGTGTGTTCTTGGCTGCTTTTATAAACCTTCTCTCTTCTTGGCTCTCACTTACAAGTAACCCCCCTGAGCTGTCACCTCCCAGTGAGTTGAAGGGTTCCCAATTAAATGTTCCCTATGCTGACTGGATGCGTACACCGCCGGAGCTATGCACTTGCTCCTTGCCACGTGTTGATTGGGAAGCTGCCACCACCGTCTTCTCCACTCTTTAAAAGATGGTGATGGGTAGCTCCAAAGTGCCGGCTAGTTACGTACCTAGCTCCTGCCTGCTTTTTCAAGGCTCTTTGTTCAAGTGTCAGTACTGGTTTGTAAAACACGAACAGAGTTAGGTGGAAAAAGTAATTACAGTTCACATCTGGTGTTTCTACTGACACGATGCTGAGCCGCCTGACTGCACTGCTTTCCTGTCACTTCTCTCATTCTGTCTTTTCAGTTCTAGGCTCACCCTCCCTCTCCCCCTCTCTTGTGCTTGCTCTTTTGTATGTCAGAGAGTCACACATCTGAAAGGTAGCTGGCTTCTCATGGCCACCAGGGAGCCCGGTCTAGAGAGGCTGCTTCCCTTTAATGTATCAAGATGCCAAGGCCTTGGCTGGCTACACAGGGACATCTCTGGTGTGTTCAGTTCCTAGTGCCATGATTGGCTCTCCTCTGCATCTAGATCTGAAACCAAACCTTCCTTTGGATCAGACCAAACCAGGAGCTTTATTACATGGTTATTTTAGATCCTGGAGACTTTTAATCTTCCTGAAGAGCGTGTTTGCTCTTTGGATGCTGTTAATTTCTCTCTCTACATGTAATGACGTAATCTATCAGGACTTGGTGACAGGTACATCCACAGCCATATATCCTAAGGTAGAGGATATATCTTCCTTTTCCTATGGTCACAATTCCACTGTTGGTGGTGGAAGATAGCCTAGAGTGGTGACGGTCTGACTTCTGGTTTCAAAATCACATTTTAAAATTAATCATGATGACCAACATGATATTGTCAACTAAGGATCATTTTTTAAAAAAATTTCGCCGGGTGTTATTACCATTGTATCATAAAAGAAAGGGACAGTTTAGCTCCAAAATGTAGGAGAGACATTCTTTAGTACAAAGGAAGGTTCTTTACAGTAAATAACTGTAGGTTAATTAAAAAAAAATCTTGATATCCCTTTGAGAGGAAGAATATTCTTTCTTGAAATAGTAGAAATGATGCCATGTAGCTCCCCAGACATGGGGAAGGGGCAGCAAGGGAATGTCTTCCTCTTTCTGTGTGTCTGCGGCAACTTCTGGCACAGTGCTAGGCACGTCGTGGCCCAGCCTGTTTCATCTCCTTTCCTAATCGCTTCTCAATTCCTTCAACCTTAGGTGCTCAGTACCTGTTCAGGTTTATGCATCGAATTCAGTGAACCTTTACACACACAGATACACACACGTCGTCTTTATTTCTTAAACATACAAAATACTTCTCATTTTCATTTTGATTTCCTTACTGGTAAAAAATCATGATTTCTCTTTTTTGTGATTGCTGTGGTTTTAATCAGTGTGACCATCTATAAAATGTTACTTACTAAATAATAATGACTCATGCTTTTATTAATTAATGTTATTGACCACATGCCATTTTCATAGGAAAATGCTAGGGAAGAAAGTTTGGCAGATACATAGTAAGTTCAGGTTGGGGCATAGCAGGTTTGAAGTTACAGCAGCACTTCCACATGACATCACATCCAAAGTTTTCCTTTCTCCAACTAAAGTTTACATTTTTGCTATCAGGGGCTATGCTTTTTCTCCTTTGTTCCTCCTTAGTGATATGTGGTGTGGTGAACACATTGTGGATTATGAATAAATGTTTGTTGATTATTTTAGGAACTATGTAGTTGTAGGTTGGTGAAAATTTCCAGGAAACATGGCGGTTGAAAATTGGTGATCAATGAGTGATTATGGGATAGTTGTACAGTAGACACATGGCAGGGGCAGGGGAGTGCAGTCGAGGGTTTTCAAGAGTAAATATGAAATGGGAGATGAAAAATGAGTGCTTGAATGATGCAGCTTTTTGAAAAGTCTATTTTGTAATGGATTGTCCTGTAGGTCACTAATAACTTGGGATTCAAAAAATCATTATATGGTTTAAATGGGATAAACTATTTGGCTAGAACACTCTGGGGATTCTGAGAAGTCCATTCATGCAAAGTGATTCTTTCATTCAACAAATATTTGTTGAGCACCAATTATGTGTGAGGATTATTCTAGCTGTTGGGAATATAGCAGTGGAGGAAACAAAAATTCCCACCCTTGGAGAACTTATAATAGAGAGTGATAGGCAATCAACAAAGTAAGTAAATATACCATATTCTGGATGATGATGAGTGCTCTGAAGAAAAATGAAACAAAAACTAGAGATAGGGCCGGCCAGGTTCTGGTGATGATTTAAAGTTTAAGTAGGATAAAGAAGAAGGCAAGGGTGGACAGGGAGCCCTGGTGCAGTGTAGTTTTCCAGGGGCCACAGCAAGATGTTCAGGAAGCAAGTGGTGTCAGATTCTCTGAGTGCAATCTGACTGTGCATCACAATTAACAGTGACAGCTTTACTGCTTTAAAATAAGAAATAAAGTGCAAAGAAAGCAAATGCTTTTGACCTGACATTCACTGTTGCAAGATTGGGAACGTACAATAAATGTCACTGATGGAGCAATATTCATGAAGTAAAAATGTCAGTTTTCAATTTGGCATGAGGGTGGTTTGACATGTATTAGTCGCACACAGACTATTATCATAATTAATGCATTAATAATGCAGCTGTCCTTTTTTTTCCCCATCCCAAATTAAAAAGGAGGAAATGGAGAGAGTCAGGTGAAAGAGCAGATCTCACCCTGCTCAGACCTTTTCTGCTAGCATTTGTCTCTTCCTATGCCCTCCCATCTTTGTGGCATTGGCTTCTGATTGGTATCAGTCCATATATATCCGTCTCCATTCGTCACTCACGTTTCCATGAACAACACTAGTGCCCTTGTCTGCTGAGGTCTTTCTTCTTAATTTTCAACAGTACTTTAAAAAGAATTTCTAAAGATATACATATTTACTGTAGAAATGGCATATAAACTAAATCAGGAATATAAAAATCTCCCACAAGCACACCACCCAGACAAAGTAACTACTAATATTTTGGTGTTTATGCTTCAGTCTTTTTTTTCCTAATTATACATATTTACAAGTACAAGATCATTCTATATATAGTTTGATGATCAACTTAGTGCATAGTAAATATTCTTTTTCATCTTACTGCTTTTCTGCAGCGTGGCTGGGTGGTATTTCATTGTACAGATGTAGCATGTTATGATTAACTAATCCCTATTATTGTCATGTAAATAGTTTCTATATTTTTGATATTATAAACAGTGTTGTGATGAGCATATATGTAGCCAAATCTTTGTACGTATCTTTGGTGATTTATTTTCGACAAATTCTTAGATATGGAGCTGATGGAAGTATTAGTTATCTATTGCTGCAGTGGTGCTGCAAAACAGAACTTCTGTGGCACAAAGAGTAAGCATTATTCACAAGACTGGGATCAGCTGGGGGGCCACTAGCTGGCTCTGTTGATCTTGGCTGGGCCTGCTCTCATGCCTAGGCATCAGTTGGCTGGCTGTTGGCTGATCTAGGCTGTCTGGGGCCTGGTGACTGGGGGAACTTGGCTCTGTTCCGGGGTCCCCAACCCTCAGACCATGGACTGGCACCAGTCCGAGGCCTGTTAGGAACCGGGCTGCACAGCAGGAAGTGAGCGGTGGGTGAGTGAGCGAAGCTTCATCTGCCGCTCCCCATTGTTCAGGTTACCACCTGAACCATTGCTCACATTACCGCCTGAATCATCCCCCCAATCACTTGCATTACTGCCTGAACACTCCCCCTCCTTCCGCCCCATCTGTGGAAAAATTGTCTTCCATAAAACCGGGCCCAGGTGCCAGAAAGGTTGGGGACTGCTGCTCTATTCCATTGCTTCTCATTCTCCAGCAGGCTGGCCCAAACATGTTCTCATGTCATTGGCAGAGACATAGCAAGCTCATTCTTCCACATGCTTTTCACGTTTCTTCTTATATCACATTTATGGACCTCACAAAGTAAGTCATGTGACAGAGCCCAGCATCAAGGGGCAAAACAGTTGCAGGGTACTGCAGAGTTACATGGCAAAGTCATGGATTCAGGAAGGGTGAAAAATTGGGGCCAAATTTGCAGTTTCCCCTGTGGGGTCGAAAGGCATCCTTAGTTTTAAAGC
This sequence comes from Tursiops truncatus, assembly GCF_011762595.2. Taxonomy (NCBI): domain Eukaryota; kingdom Metazoa; phylum Chordata; class Mammalia; order Artiodactyla; family Delphinidae; genus Tursiops; species Tursiops truncatus. The sequence continues at coordinate 24,566,400 of NC_047035.1, read as the reverse complement.
TTGTGATAGATGTTTCCAAATTGCTCTCCGGCAAGGCTGAACCAACCCCACTAACGGTGTTAAGAGACTTTGCAGTTTTCCAGTTCTCTTTACTCTTGCTGACTCTGGGAGTGATTTATGACTTTCCATCTTGGCTGTTTTGATTGGCATCTCTCCCTGTCCTCTGGGTTGCACATTTTCTCTTTGTGCTGATTCTTTCCCTGCAGAGTGACCCCAGAGCTGCCCTATTCTCTGGTCTTTTCCTCCTCTTCATCCGGTCTCCTGCCCACTTTACCTTGCACCTGTGCTGACCACCTCTCACCTATCTGGAATATTCAGTGATCCATAAGGGCCCTTTCCCCAACCATTCTGAGTCAGCAGGCATTTACTCCATGTCTCTGCCACCTACACCAAGCAGCAGGGCAATTGTTAGTCCTCTTTATTCCCAGAATCTCAGAGTTTTTTAGGGCCAGAAAAAAGCTAAGAATTCAATCTTGTTTTTTTATACAATTTTGTTCCAAGAAGATAGCTATTAATATGGTTATGTGTGTGGTTGAAGACATGGATGTAGATAGAAATTTGTCTGCAGAAGAGATTGGAAGCAGTTAACCACTGTTAAGTGTTTTAGTATATCTCCGTGTAGAGGAATTATGGGTAAATTTAAAAAAACTTCAACACTGTGTATAGCAACTGAACGTCACAGGAGTTAAATGACTTGCCTCCTGTCCTAAAGATAAATAATAGCACGCTGTGATTGCAGCCCAGTTCTGCTGATTCCTGTTTTAATGCTCCCTTGAGACAATACCATAACACGAACTCTGGGGCCCAGCTGTCTTTTTGTTTGTTTGTTTCCAAGCAGCATTTGTAGTTTGGTTTGGTTTTGCAAGAGTGCTTTGCTTTTTGTGGGTTCACAGGGAAATTAAGAATATTTTTTAAGTGGTTGAGTCATCTAAACCAGCTACGTGAATGTTGTATGCATATGTTCAATACATATGTCTGGGTGCATAAATTATTCTGGCTTCAAAATTTGACAGATGATTCAGGTGAATAGTGGACTTTATCAGTTAAATCACATTAAGGCTCCCAAGCAGATACATCTCGAATTCTGAGCACGTAATTTATCACAGGTATCACATGGAGTCCATGCAATTATATTAATTATTTAGTATATACAGAAGGCAAGCTCTGCAGATTTAGAGTAGAATCAGATAAGCTTTTTAGGGACATCTCAGTTGGTTAGATTGATTAAATTTCTTGCTGTGAGCCAATTAAGGTGGGTGATGGAGTGTTTTTCCCTGGAGCTTACCTTCACTAGAGTGATTCTGAAAAACTGGAGGTTGGTTAGGAGACCAGGGCATGGGCCTCTGTCCATGGAAATGATGGGTTGGTCTGCTCGCCAATGAGTCTTTGATTTGTTTTCTGCTTGCCCTTTGTCTTATTTCCCTTTCATCCAAGCTCTGTCTCTAGGATATCCATAAAGAAAAAGAAAGCTTTAGTTATTCCTCTGAGAGTAAGGATTGGGTCGAGTATTACTGTGGTGATGAAGAAGAGAGAAACATACTTTGAAGAGCCCTTGGCTTGGTGAATACCGAAGAGACGTTGGTGTCTTGAGTGTATTGTTCTGAGCCAAAGCCAGATGTTAAATTGAGGCATTTGGGGCCTGGAAACATGTCACTGTTGCTAAATTAGTACCTTTTACCCACTTAGGGCTTTCTGTACGCCTTCTTGGATCACAGAGGGTGCAGATACTCAGAAATGGACACAAACCAGTAGGGACAAAGAGACTGGGATCTGAGGCTTCTTCACCAAGCAATAGGAGGAAGAATCCAAGCTCCTAAAAAATAAGCATCTATAGGTTCTCTTTCCTAGTGCTTCCATGGTGTTGGTTTTTCTTTGTGCCAGTTGGCTTGCAGAGAAAGACTGCCTTGGAAGCTGAGTTTTTGCAAGCCTGTTGTAGAATTCAGGTGGAGATTTCAGCCAGTCAGTGAGGGTCTAGGTATTCTGTGTCTGGATGGACTCCAGCGACCCATGCTTGTTTATACTAGGATTCAAGCATAATACAGTTGTCACTGTTAGCCCCCAATCCCACATGTACCCCGACACATGCTCCTGTGGCATGCACATATGCACCTGGGCTCCATCTGCTAATGTGCCTTGCTTAGGAGTATCTTGGAGGTACCTAAGGTAGTTGTTGGCTGCTTCTTGATGGAAAATGCTCAGTTAGAGCCAGTTGACACAAGCATGCTACTAAAACTGAATAGATTTTGATAAAACAGTTTCAGTTAATATGTCCCTTAGGGTGAAGTACAGTCCTCTCTACTTCACTTCTCTTGCTAAGAAAATCAGTAGCCTCATTTCCAACCTGTGTTCAAACTCAGATTTAACTGTTAGAAAGTGTTTAAGACCACAGTGAGGCCCACATGGCTACTAATCAATGTGTGATTAAGATACTTGTTGGGGGCAGGTGGGGGGGTTGAATAGAGGCGAAGGGCAAGGAGATGAGCTGGAGGCACATGGCAGCACAAGGAGGGAACCAGTGGTGGGCACCTCGTCACCCTGCTCAAGGTCAACACGGTGGCGCCGCAGTGTCTTTGCTCCATCATCTCAACTCTCTAGAAGAGAGTGCTGATGAGACCAAGGTAGGAGCATGAGAGCTCACCTAAATTGTTTCCTTTGGTTAAGTCTCACAGCCTGTTTGCACTGTAACCTGCAGCTCTGGTTGGAAAATAACCAGTGTGGGGCATGAGAAGGAACTTGAATGATAGCAGTGCACGTTTATCAAAAAGTTCTTCAAAGTCATCCCAGCTTCTTACTTCACCTCTCTGTTTCTGTTTCTTCTTATGAAAAATTATAGTAATATTACAATAATAGTATCGATCTCATAGGCTTTTGGGGAGGCTTAAATAAGTTAATACTGAGAAAATATTGAAAACCACGCCTGGTGTATTGCAAGTGGTCTTTGAATGCTGATTGATTGCTGTTGCTGTTATATTTATTAACTGCCATGCCCCTGTTGGACTGGAAGCCGCATCTTAGTCTTTAACGTTCCCCTGTAATTTCGGAGCTGCTCCCGCCCCGTGGAAGGAACAAGGGAGCCTTTGGGACCTCTGGAGCCTGTGATGAGTGTTGGGAGGTGGGGACACCTTGACAAGTGCTGGAGTGCACCTGCTCCATCTTGCCCAGCCTGACTGCAGTTAGCGGCCTGAACTCAGGGGCTGCCAGTCTCTTGAAGCACCAGGTTTCAGGACTAGCCTCCACTTAACCCTCTCCCACTGCTGCTCAGCGCTCACCCTCCACTGACGCCATGCTCATTCATAGCTGTGGACTCACTCCTCTCTGAAATGTTCTTTAGTTGGTTCCTCTGGGACCTTATCTCCACTTCAGCTGTGAGCTCCTTTCAGTGGAAGAACGACCTCGTGTGTCATTCCCCTCCCCCTCGCTCCCTCACCGTTGGCATTCAGTTCAGTGTTCTGCACACATGGGACCCTATTCCCAATTTGCAGCAGGTCAGGATTTATTCACCCTCGGGCTGCCCTTAGCAGCCAGCCCAGACCCGTCGGATGTGTGACGATGGAAAATGTTTGTGGGAATGACTCTCAAACAGTGCCCTTCTGCCCAAGTCCTTCCTTGAATCCCACCCACCACATACGTGGCTTATGTTAGAGGGTTTGATAACTGTACAGAAGGAAGTAGCCCCGCCTTGGGGCCAGGTCAGGCCTGAGGGTTGCGAAGGGCTGTTTATTCCTCTTGGGTTGGAGGTACCTGATCTGTGGTACATTGGAATGCTTACATCCTTGTTCCTCGAGAAGGGAGAAAGTTCTGCTTATCCTCAGCCTGTTACCATGACACCCCTGCCACAGGCTCCTCTACAAACACAGCAGTACTGGCCAACGTGGATAGACATCTGCTGTCTGTCAGGTACTCCATTAAAGTAGGGGACTCGCATACGGTTTCCATTTGATCCTATGGATTAGCTATTTTACCCCATTTTATTTATTTAATTAAAAAAATTATTTTATTTATTTTGGGCTGTGTTGGTTCTTTGTTGCTGCACGCGGGCTTTCTCTAGTCGCGGCGAGCGGAGGCTACTCTTTGTTGCAGTGCACGGGCCTCTGATTGCGGTGGCTTCCCTTGTTGTGGAGCATGGGCTCTAGGCGTGGGGGCTTCAGTAGTTGTGGTGTGTGGGCTCTTGAGCACAGGCTCAGTAGCTGTGGCACACGGGCTTAGTTGCTCCGCGGCATGTGGGGTCTTCCTGGACCAGGGATCGAACCTACGTCCCCTGCATTGGCAGACGGATTCTTCACCACTACGCCACCAGGCAAGTCCCACCCCCATTTTTATAGTTAAAGAAACAGGCTTAGAGAACTACGTGACCGAGATCACAAACTTACTATGTGGCATAAACTGTTGATCTAATATTAAGTTGGACTAACTGGCCTTGTTCTTAATTTCTCCTCTACAGGTTTATATCAATAAAAATACTCTCTGTCTTTTAATATTCTTAAATATTTTTCCTGCTTGAGCATCTGTTTTCTTGTCTGGAGACGGGGACACTGTTGTTAACATTTCTTCCTCTGCTCTCTGGTGTTGCAGTGATTTCATCATGCACACATGTACTCTGAGAGTGTACAATTGGCTAGACCCTGCACCCCGCATGATAGCTTACTGTGGGCCTCGATACTCCAGAACAGGAGGAACTGAAGAGAAAGAGCAGGAATCAACTTCAAAGGCGCACACACCTGTTACAATGTATACCTTGCTTACACCTGAGCTCAGCCCATCCTAGGACGAACCCTGGTAGGGCTTCAAAGGTCTCAGCGTTCATATCTCTTCCTTAAAGTCTGTTTGTACCTTTCTTTGGTCTAGTATCTGTCCTCCATAAAGTGTTATTAATTTCCACAGCATCCTGCTTGATGTTCATATGTCCGTTTTCTGTAAGGCTGGAGTAAAGAAAACAAGTGTCTCCCTGGCAGTGAGGGATAAGTTCAGGGTGTTTGTGGATGAGCCTACGGCCGCTCCCATCTGAAGGGCTTGAGAGAGACACTTCAGGATATCAGGATCTTCCGGATTTTGGAGATCTGGAGTGTAGGGAGCTTGGGAAGTCTTGAGCAGCTGCCAGTCAGCTTAGGCTGCAATTTAAAAGCATGTCTGTAGTTTTATGGTGTGCTCTGCCCCCCACCACAGCCCCCTCTTCATTACTGCTTAGGTGAGTGAGAAGTATCTCTGCTGATTCTTTATCTTATCATCAGACAGTATCTCTTTTTAAATGCTTATTATCAGGAGAATAATACACATGATATAATAGATGGTCTAGGAAGCGCTATATAAGTGTTTGTTAAATAGATAAATGAAAATAAATGCAATGGAAAGAAGGTCTCATTTATCCCACTCAGTTCTCTTCTGTAGAGGTAACAACCATTATCAGTTTCATGTAGTTCCTTCTAGAAATTTTCCAGGTGTACACAGACATGTCTGCATATGTGCATACCACCCCATTTTGCCTTCACATGTGGGATTGGCTGGAAATGTTGCATAAATCCCACTGCTTACCCTCCTGCAAGGCACCCTGTGGTTCTGATCAAGGCCTCTGGAATACAAGCATCCACACGGGGAAATACTTTCCCTTCCTGTCATCTCTGGGGCCCACCCAGGGCCACCAAAGGAGACTCATCAAAGCTTGGGAGACCACTTCCCACATAGATCCAGAGACATGGTGCTCTCAGAAAGATGACAAGACAGAATATGGAGTTAAGATTTACTCCTCCTGAAGTTCACCAGAATTTTAATAGAGTTGTGGGATGGGGGAGGGAAAACTGTGGATAATTATTTTCTTCTTTTTACATTTCCTTTTAATAATGATCCTATATTAATAATGAAAAAATTATTTATAATGAAAAATCCCAATGCACTTAAAAAATTATTTCAGGGGCTTCCCTGGTGGTGCAGTGGTTGAGAATCTGCCTGCCAGTGCAGGGGACACGGGTTTGAGCCCTGGTCTGGGAAGATCCCGCATGCCGTGGAGCAGCTAGGCCCGTGAGCCACACAGCTACTAAGCCTGCGCGTCTGGAGCCTGTGCTCCACAACAAGAGAAGCCACGACAGTGAGAGGCCCGCCCACCGCGATGAAGAGTGGCCCCCGCTTGCCGCAACTAGAGAAAGCCCTTGCACAGAAACGAAGACCCAACACAGCCAAAAATAAAAATAAATAAATTAAAAGAAGGCTCAACATTAAAAAAAAAATAAAAAAAAGGTATTCCAATTCCCCCTGAAGTGGAGTCTTAAGCTCTCAACTTATTAAATGTACTAGTACAATTTTTACTGGTTACAAAACAGATAAAAAATCCCTTTATAAGAACCCTCAGAGTACAACTTCCGTTGTTTTGTTATAATAGAATTGGTTCTTAATGAGCACAGTGCTAGAAATCAGTCTGCAGAAACTAGAAATGAAGTAGAGTTGGTTCTGGTTATTTCTGTATGGTGCCGTGAAAACTCTCCTGGACCAAGATACTGGTGGTGAGTGACGGCATCTCCCAGGGAGCTTTTTTTTTTTTTAATTTTATGTATTTAATTTATTTATTTTTGGCTGCATTGGGTCTTCGTTGCTGCACGTGGGCTTTCTCTAGTTGTGGCGAGTGGGGGCTACTCTTCATAGCGGTGTGCGGGCTTCTCATTGCAGTGGCTTCTCTTTGTTGCGGAGCACGGGCTCTAGGCACACAGGGTCAGTAGTTGTGGCTCACGGGCTTAGTTGCTCCACGGCATGTGGGATCTTCGCAGACCTAGGGGTCAAACCCGTGTCCCCTGCATTGGCAGGCGGATTCTCTACCACTGCACCACCAGGGAAGCCCCTCCCAGGGTGCTTTTAAAGCTGCACCTGACTGCCATTCTTCTCCGTGCCTCCTTGTTGAACGTCAGTGCTATAGGGCAGTGGTTCCCGCACTGGGGGCTTTGGACTCCCCTGGGGCTGGGAGATTACAGCAAGTGGACTCTGGACCCTTCCAAACATAGCACACTGTCTGCCTCAAATAATACAGTTACCACTGATTGAGCGTTTCTCATGTGCCGGGCACGGTTCTAGGAACTTTCATGTATTTACTCATTCAATTCAGTGACCCAGTGAAGCCAGTAACATTTTAATCTCCTTATTGATGAGAAAACTGAGACCCAAAAGGGTGAAGTGAGCTATCTCAGGTCTCTCTACTATTAGGAGGTAAAGTCATGGTTCAAATCCATGCCATCTGCCTCCACAGCCCGTTTCTAATCACTAAACCACACTCCCTCAGAGAAGCAGATGGTTTCATCTGTGGGCTGTCTGTATGTTGTGTGTAGTACTTTTTCCCCAGATGTTTGTAGATGCTGTTGGGATCGATCAAAGAAAAATCCGTGTAAAAGTGATACTGAATTTACATCAGCATTTTTTCATCAATATTTTTTCTGTCATTGGCTCTAAAATTTGACTTTTCTCCTGTGGTGGTCCTCCAGATCTTTAGATGTTCTAAGAAGGCTATAGTCCAAAAGGCTGAAAATCACTGCTCTAAAGGAAGAAGGTGGGAATCAAATATATGCCATACTTGCTTCTTTTCCAGCCAGCTCCCCGCTAGCTCTGCTCATCTCTCCAGTTCTCAACCAGAATCGATGGCAGGTACTCTCATTCTTTGTGTTGTGGACAGGTGCTGGTGAATAACTTGATTGCTCTGGGAGTCATCTGGTAAGATACGAAAGTAATCTCATAACATAATCTCCTTTTCCCTGGAGGCATTCACTGGGAGAAATTTATGTGTTTTATATTCTGTATGGGAGGCTGACCAGACCTTCAATCAGAAGGACCGTGTTCTAGTGCCAGCTCACCTATGATCTGTGTTACTCTCAGCGAGTCATTCTGCCTCTGTGCCTCAGCTTCTTCGTCATTAGGATGCCCTGCCTTACGGGAGAGTGGTTGCAGAATTAAGTGAGATGATAGTTCTTTGTATTGTTTTTAGTATGCTCGTTTGTTTATTGTAAAGAATGCTGAATGCCTAATCCATACCAGGCATTGCTCCAGGTTCAGGAATTCCAGCAGTGAGCAAAACAGACAAAGCCCCAGTCCTCATGGGGCTGCCGTTCTCTGTGGGGAAGAGAGACAAAAAGGAAATAAATATATTATGAGGTGGTGATAAGTGCTATGGAGAAAAATAAGACAGGGTACGGGGAATAGGGAGGGGGGCGGTTAAGTTGTTTGAAATTCAGGAAAGGACTTATGTTGAAGCTGTCCTTGAGCTCATTCCTGACGATGTTAAAGAGCCAGAAGGATACCAGGGGAGATGCTGTCAGGCAGAGGAAACGGCCAGTGCAAAGGCGCTGAGGTGGGGATGTGCTTGGCAGTTTGGAGGCACAGGAAGGGACCTGTGTGGCTGGGACAGAGGGAGGGAGGCTGAGAGCAGAGATGAGGTCAGAGCTCTAAAGGGGCCAGGTAACAGGGTGGGTCTGGGAGTGAGATGGAGCCATGGGCAGATTTGAGCAGTGAGATATGCTATCACTAGCTGATCACTCTCGCTGCGTGTGGAGAATGGACATGTAGGGGACAAGAGAGGGAGGAGGCAGAAGGAGATTGGTTAGAGAACTATTGTCATAATCTAGATTAGTGATGATGGTGGCTTGGACCATGGTGTTAGTGGTGAAAGAGGTGGGAGAAGAGGTCTGATTCCGCATGTATTTTGAAGGTAAGCCTGATAGGATTTGTTGAGACAAGGGGCAAAATTGACATCAAAAACATCAAGGTTTTTGACCTGAGCCCCTGGTGTGATGACTTGTTACTCACTGAGACGGGTAAACCTGAGAGAGAAGCAGGTTTGGGAGGAGGGTTGAAATTAGGGATTGAGTTTTGGCCTTGTCGAGTTTCAGTGCCTGAAATCCCCAAGGGGAGAAGTGAAATAGGCGGTTGGACCTGTAAGATAGGAGTTTAGGGGGAAGTCTGGGTTGGAGTTGAGAATTCGGGAGTCATTAGCATAAACATATTACTTAGAGGCCTGAGACTGGATGGGGACACACAGATTTGAGTGTAGATAATAAAAAGGTTGAAAGGGCTGATCCAGAGGAAGGCCTGGGGGACCTGTTGTTTCGAGCAGGGGATGGCAGACAGCAGCTGGATTGTTGTCTCTGTTAGTAAGTAAAATTTTATTGGAATACAGCTCTTTGCAATCCTTTATCCATTGTCTATGGCTGCTTTTGAGCTGCAATGGTGGAGTTGAATAGTTGTGACAAAGGCGTGCAGCCCGCCAAACCAAGAGAATTTATTATCTTTTTACAGACAAGTTTGTCCAACTTGGATTAAAGATCAGGGAGATGATGGGGGTCCAGCAAAGGAGACTCAGAAGGAATAGCCAGGCATGAGGGAAGGACCCCAGGATTCTGCAGTATAGGCCAGGTGGTGTAAGGCTTTTAATCACCGGCTTTAAGAATGTGTGCCACTGGGCAAGTTACTTCACCTATGAGGACAGTAGTAGTGCAGGGTTGTTGTGAATGAAATGGGATGATATAGGTAAAACCCTTACAGCTGGGCCTGGCATACAGTAAGTGCTCAGTAAATATTCTTACAGCATCCACTTCTACGGGCTTAGCCACAGTCCTCAGCCTAGGCTCTGTACTAGAGAGAAAATTCAGAGTGATGACCACCCCCAGCCCCCTTGAGTAAGCCCCGTGACCTGTGCTCAGGCCCTGAAGAAGCAGGAGGAAGGTGAGCCAGGGCCCCCTGTCCCCCAAGGGAACCTTGAAGGAGAGCACTGGCCCTGCAGCATCTGCTTTTACCTTCTGTCTTTAAGAGACAGTCTTTACTGAAAGCTTTTGAGCAAACGGCAAATCCATTTTTATGAAATTACCAATGTTAACACGTTCCATGTGTCAGGATTTGATAGGCTCCTGTGGGGCTGTGCCCGTGACAACATTGGCTGGCAGCTCTCACCTGGGGAGTTATACCACATACCCCTAATGCTGGAGAAGGGCCTTGGTATCCTGCTCAGAACCAGGATATTTTCTCCCAGGAAGAGCCTTAGAGGAGAAGCTTGAAGAGGGAGTGAGATAGACCCACTGGGGCTCTTCTAAAGATCCTAGCTCCAAGGCTTGGATAAGGAAAGAATTACTTTGCATCATGTGCTGGTTCGGCATTCAGCCTGCCAGTCCACCACTGAAGTCTGGACCTCTGGGTCCAGAGTCATGCGAGCCCACAGGAGTGTCTGTCCTTTTGGGGAGGTTATGAAAAAGAATCTGGCCTTTCCCATTCACTTGTTTTTGCATGTGTTATTGGTCCCCTTCTTTCTATCAGGGCTACTTTCCCTGGTTAGCCTCTAAAGCAGTGGTTCTCAGCGTGTGATCTGTGGACGACCAGCATCAGCATCACCTGGCAACTTGTGATTGGCCTTTGGGGCACTACCCCAAACCATGGAATCAGCAGCTTTTGGCGTATGACCTTGGGCAAGTTAGTTAACCTCTCTGAAATGTGGTTCTCCCCTTTGGAATATGGGAATAATAATGGCACAGGATTGTTTTAAAGATTAAATGAGATGAACAATCCACTGAGTTTAACAAGTCCTCCAGGTGATTCTGATCATGCTAAAGTTTGAGAAGCACGCCTCTAAAGATTCTTCCAAAAGATCCCCATTTGGGGACAGTAGGAAATTCCTGCTAAGAGAATTTTTCAGATCTTATCCTTTTATACATCTCAGACCATTTTTATTCCGAGCTCATCTGTCAATCATCTTTCCAAAATGAATGCTTTCTCATTTTCTTAAAAATGTGACAGGATACCAATCATAGTTTAGCTTTTCCATAAAGACTCAGGGCATAATCGTGAATGAATATAATTATTGCTAGGTTGGGTATAGGGCTTTTGGCACCATACTCCTATGTCTGTGTAATTCTTTACCAGTTGTTTAGCTTAAAATTTTTTTTTTAGTTGTATGTGGCTTTCTTCTTCATTGTCTGCATATCAGCTGTTATTACCATAAGTATACCTAGTAGGAGCCCTATCACTTTCTAATTTTTTATTTTTAAATTGATTTTGTACAGGGGCTGAAATAATCAAGATGGTTAATAGGGTGTGCAAAGCAAGAATAAATAAGTAAAAAATACGAGTAAATAACCAGATGAAAAGCTGAGGGAATGTTTTTTCAAGTATAAACTTCTGTACCTGAATTTTGTAGTGTAAAATTTGGATTCTTGAGTGCTTTACTCTTTACTTCTGATCATGTTCTCAATAACTGGCCTTTTTTTTTTTAAATAAATTTATTTATTTATTTTTGGCTGTGTTGGGTCTTCGTTGCTGTGCACGGGGTTTCTCTAGTTGTGGCAAGTGGGGGCTACTCTTTGTTGTGGTGCGTGGGCTTCTCATTGCTGTGGCTTCTCTTTGTTGTGGAGCATGGGCCCTAGAGCGCGCAGGCTTCAGTAGCTGTGGCACGTGGGGCAGGCTCAGTAGTTGTGGCTCACGGGCTCTAGAGCGCAGGCTCAGTAGTTGTGGCACACGGGCTTAGTTGCTCCACGGCATGTGGGATCTTTCTGGACCAGGGCTCAAATCCGTGTCCCCTGCATTGGCTTAGTTGCTCCACGGCATGTGGGATCTTCCTGGACCAGGGCTCGAATCCGTGTCCCCTGCATAACCACTGCACCACCAGGGAAGTCCCAATAACTGATGTTTTGAATAACAAAAATTGTCGTACAATACTTATCACTCCACACTTCTTCTGAACGTTTACCCCCATGTTATACTTTTGTTTGTTGCATCTCTTTCTGTTATCAACATGTGTATTTTCCTAAAAGATATAATTCATAACGTATCATTCATTCACATCTAAGTTACTGCTCTTTGGAATGAAAGGTAATCAGTAAATGTGAGGTACCCCCTCTTCCACTCTCCTTTTTTCTGGTGTTTTACTTTCCTTGGGTTCCTAAGTCAGCCTGGGAGGAAGTACACAGAGCTGACATGTGAAAAACCCTGCATCCTAGGCTTGTTTCTGCCACTAAGTGACTGCATGGAATTAGGCAAATCACTTGGCTTCTCTGGGCCTGGAGCTGCAACAGTATAAATGCAGATGATAATGCTTGCTCCTCTTTCCTTGGAGCAGTGTAGCAGGAATCCGAATAAGTAGTGCAAGTGGAATTGTTACACTCTCTACACCTGGTAGGCATTGCGGTAAGGTGCGTCCAAGGCATTCTGGCTTCATGTGGGCCTACAGGCTGCTGCTTCAGGATCCCTTTCCCCAGCATCCAGCCGCCTTGGCTCAGAGGCTTTGGGACCGTGCTATATTTTTTGTCCCACTTCAGAGCATACCGAATCAACACAGACGTAAAATGAAGTCACAAAGAGGGAGCGCATATTCACTACAGAAAATGTTGGCGGGAAAGACAAAAACACTCAGTGACAACACCACAAAAAAGCCTGTATTGTGGGATGCAGTGTTTTGGCTGTTCTCATTGCTTTGGAATCTGGTGCATTCTGAGATGTGGGACACGCCAGGTGTTTAGACAGCATGCCTGCTTGACCCCTGCAAGTTCCTCGAAGGGACCAGGGTGTTTCAATCTGGACCTACCAGCCAGGATTCTCAGTTAGACAGAGGCATGCCTTCCACTGGTTAAGGCCACTCTGGAGCTCAGTGGTAAATAGATGCAGGGCCCCAAGAAGGCCCCCAGGAAGCCCACTACTGAGATCGAAAGGGACACCCACTTTCCTGAATAGCCAGTTCCCTTCAGTTGAGTCTATTTGTGTGTCTTCCTCTCCCCTGGAGAGGATTCTGACAGCTATGTCACCTGAAGCACACCTAGGAAGACTTGCACCCTCTGCAGGAAGCTTCTGGAAGAGTTAATTCAGTTCACTTCACCTTTCTGCTAATCCTATCCCTATCCACTCTTTAAAGCCCAGCGTAAGTCCGACCTTCCTGGAATCACCAAATCCTTCAGTCTTCATGACCCTCCCACCTCTGACCTCTGCCAGCACTTCTTGCATGAGATTCTCTTTGGCACTTACCATCTGTTGCCTTGTTAGGTAAATTTATTAAGGGCGTGTCTATCAACATCTTGAGAGCAGTGCAAGGTCTTATCTGTACCAGTTCTGCTCTTGGGCCCAGATGCACCTGGAGCAGTAGGACGTCTGCCCCAGCTTCGCTGAGGAACTGTGTCCTTGGGGCTGGGCTGGATGCTGCAGGAAGTTGTTCAGCCAAAGGCAGCAGAGTGAGAAGGAAGGATTGAGTGCCCTTAAGGCCCGAACTTCTTATCCAAAGGAGGAAGGAGGTCAAAGTCAGGGACACAGTCAAGGTTAGAAGTCAGGCAGACAAGTGGCTCAGGACCGAGGCTGTGAAGAGTCCCCTGCCAGGGTTAGGAGACCTTGTTGCTGTTGCCTGGTGTTCTTTTTGGCGTGGAAACAGGCCATTTCTTTTAAAGGATTCACTCAGGTTGGATATTTACATCACAGTCTGATCCCAGGGGTGGGGCCTGTGGAAGTGTAGATCTCACTTCTGGTCCCTGTCCACAGAGGCCACAGTGTCCCACTCCCCTCACCTGTGAAATGCAGGAGTTGGAATCAGTCCTTTCTTGCTGCATGGTCCTAGCAAGTGAGTTGAGGGAATTGGGAGTGGACCAATCTCTTACGTAATGAATGGATGTTCTAAGGAGTACCTTTTTAAAGTATTTTAGACGTACAAACATCTCCTGTCTCAAGCAGTGGAGGTTTTGAGACCAAAAGCTAGACCATCCCTAAAGGGAAGTTTAGTGTTTTCTTCATTGGGAGTGAAGATCCTATACATTTAAGGGCAGAAAAGGAAAGATTGCATGGGTTTGGGGATGGAGGACTGGGCCGATTTCTTCTAAGGATAATGAATTGCAATAAATTAAGAGGAGACGGAACAAAATGGTGGGTAGTGACTGTTATCAGAGAAGTAAATGCTATTTATACAAGAAGACAAGGTGGGGGAACCGTGATATAGACAAACCTCTGGCTTTAATTAGCTGATGGCTTAGTGATACTGGTACTCGGGAAATCTGCTTCTCAGTGGGAAAAGGTTTGTTTTCAGAGGTAGTGAGCTGTGTCCACATAAAAGCATTTCAAAGACCAGTTCAGAGCGGGAGGGCCAGTGGGAGTTGAGTGGTCAGTTGCCATGGTGAACAGATTCCCTGCTGAGAAGTTGCCCTCCCCCCCATCTGTGCACAGGGACAGTGCTGGGTTGGATGATGCTTCTCAAACTCTAACGTGCATACTAATCACCTGGGGGTCCTGGAAGCTGTGAATTCTGATACACGATGTCTGGGTGGGCTCAAGACTGTGTTTCTAACCAGCTTCCAGGTGATGTTCATGCTCCTGGCCTGTGGACAGTGTTTTGAGTGGCCAAGGTCCTAGTGGGCGTTGGAGGAAGAAGCAGTAAACCTGAGTTGTGGCCCTGGACAAGTCACGGACTCTCTGAGACCCACAGTTCCCTCAGCAGTAGCGAAAGAGGGAACTGGACTAGACCCTCTCCAGTTATATAGTGCATTGTTTCTGTTAACAGACCCAGAGCGAATGGAGACCTCTGCCTTGTCCTTCCTTAGTAGCCTGTTGGCCCTGGAGGTTGTAGTGGTGGTCTTGCAACGTGGGGATTTGCATGGTTCCTTCACTATTTGTGGGTGGTTTGGTCAGCCTCCACCCAGTGCCTTTAAGAGTGTAGCCCAGGGACTTCCCTGGTGGCGCAGTGGTTAGGAATCTGCCTGCCAATGCAGGGGACATGGGTTCGAGCCCTGCTCCAGGAAGATCCCATGTGCTGCGGAGTAACTAAGCCCGTGCACCACAACGACTGAGCCTGCGCTTTAGAGCCCGCAAGCCGCAACTCCTGAGCCCGTGTACCACAACTACTGAACCCCGCGCGCCTAGAGCCCATGCTCCGCAACAAGAGAGGCCACCGCAATGAGAAGCCCGCACACCGCAACGAAGAGTAGCCCCTGCTCGCCACAACTAGAGAGAAAGCCTGTACGCAGCAATGAAGACCCAGCGCAGCCAAAAAAAAAAAAAAAAAGAGTGGCTACTAGATTCTATTGTTATTTGTAAGAAAAGAGAAGAGACTACAGTTCAGTGACCCCTGTCCCATATCCATCCTCTAATGGTTCAGAGGTGACTTTCCCCTCTCCCCTTAGTACACGTTTAGATTCATACTGTGACCCCCTAGGATTCTCCTGTCCTTTCTGCCTGGGAAGCTGGCTCACTGGACACCCTAAAAGAATGCCTAGGCCTCAGACCTCTGAATCCATTTCTCTGAGATGAGATGTCCAGTTTGTTCATTACAACAATAGCTGCTGGGCCTATTACAGTTATGCAATAGGTTTCTTTTTTTAACCAGGTCTTGAAAATGTGTGCATTATCCTTTAGGTAATAAATGAAATAAAGAAGGCTGAAAATAAATCAGCTTTGCAAAGTGGGACTGAAGCTTTTCTACTAACTGCACCTTTTTTTTTTTTTTTTTTGGTTCTTGTTTTTTAAGCAGCTGATGGCAAGTTAGCAAGTGATTTCTTTTTAAGCCTTTTTCAGGGCCCGCCTCATCTTTCACAATTGGCTGTTGGGACTTTGGCCTGTTGCAAAAGGGGCGCCCAGACAGTTACTCTGAGAATGGAGGGCAATTTAAAAGACATTATGTGTCTTCTAACATGGGGTGGCTTTTGTGCATTCCCTGACCTGTTTCCATCTCAAAGAATCACTTTCCAATTGTCACGGTGGTTGTATTAAAGGAAAATATGTCTTCCTACCCAGATGTATCAACTGAGGGCTGGAAGGTGAGAGAATAACCCTACCGTCTAAGCATGGCACCAGGATCAACTTCCTTTTGACCTTCTGAGGCCGCTACCTCTTTGCCTCCATAAAATTTCATTAGCACTTTAAATGCAGCACATTGGCTTAGGAATTATGCAGTCTGCTCCATGTGCAGCAGGTCCATGATTCTACTGTAATCTGACTGTTTCTCTGATGAACATGTTTACGATATCTCCTTTCTGGACATGGGGTGTGACAGCTGGGCAAGATGATCTCACACATGGATCCCTTTACCCAGCGAGGGGCTGACGGCGTCACAACAGTCAAGTCTATTTGGGGATGCCCTCTTGGCTTGCGAAGTGGAAAGGAAACCCACGTGGGAGGCGGAGGTCTGACGTGGGCAGGAAGCGACCCCCGCCCCTTGTGTGTGCACAGACACGTTGAATGGAGGTTGTCTTGAATCATCTGATTGCGCTCCTCATTTGTATTTCTCCTCCATGTTCCCGGCCACACTTCCCCCCGTGGTGCGTGGAGATCTATTAACAGTGCTCACACATGGCGCATCTGCGGAGCCATTATTGCTGCTGGAGAGCTGTGTTTGTGTAAAATTTTGAACACCCTGTGAAGATTTATCCTGGTCTCCCATTCTGTCCCCTACACTCCCCCCTTTTCTCTACTTAAAGATATATTAACATCTCTGGTTCTATCTGGAGGAAAAACCTTTGAAGTGAGACAGCATGAAGATAAAATGCCCTTCTCTGAAAGTCTCCCTCTAGGATGAGCTTGGAGCCTTCTAAGAAGACGGAGGGCTGCCTGCGGCATGGGGGTGGTGCAGCTGCACTGCAAGGCTGTGGACCCCATTCTCTCTCTGGTCCCTGTCCCCCTGGGAGCCAGCTCCCCTGAGCCCAGGCTGGGTACACGGGGACCCACACGGTTAGCCAGCTCTAAGTCTACCTTGCTAACTCCCTTCCCAAGATCCACTCTCTCACTTCAACAAATTGGGTATGTCTTGGCCTTCCCTGGTGGCTCAGTGGTTAAGAATCCACCTGCCAGTGCAGGGGACACGGGTTCGAGCCCTGGTCTGGGAAGATCCCACATGCCACAGAGCAACTAAGCCTGTGCGCCACAACTACTGAACCTGTGCCCTAGAGCCTGCGAGCCACAACTACTGAGCCCGCGTGCCACAACTACTGAAGCCCGCGCACCTAGAGCCCGTGCTCCGCAGCAAGAGAAGTCACTGCAATGAGAAGCCCGCGCACCACAACAAAGAGTAGCCCCTGCTCACCACAACTAGAGAAAGCCCGCACGCAGTAACGAAGACCCAACACAGCCAAAAGTAAATAAATAAATAAATTTATTTAAAAAACAAACAAAAACAGCTTGGGCATGTCTTGGTTGTAAGGGACCCTCTGATTTCCTAAAATGTTAGTCTCTGCTCTTCTGTTTTGTCAGTGGAGATGCCAGTGGCTGAAATTTGGTCCTGGGCACAAGTGAGCCAGAGCTGGAGTCAGTAAGTGGGGAAACAGTCGTCCTCACCCAGTGCGGAGCTGGCAGGGGCCTGGTTTAAAGGCATTTGCAGACCATTGACCTCATCAGTCCTCTGAGGGTGACTTAGAGCTCAGCTTCTTCTAAGGTTGCTGAACTCTCTTCTCACCCCCGTTCCACCCTCTTGCCACTCACATCCCAACTGAGAGGGGCCTGGACCTATTGCACTCCTGTGATTCTAACATCATATGCGTGATGGAGGAGAACCGGGGGTTGGGGGGTGTGTAGAGGCTGCTGGTGCCCCTGGCTCTGGTGGCCTTCCCTCTCTTTCCGCCGCCTCCCCCCATGCCACCCCACGCCGGCAGGCCCTGGGCGCAGCGTGCTCCAGGAGTGGAGAGTGACACGAGGCGATGTCTGTGGCAAAGGGGAGAATGTGTGCTGAGCCTGGGGAGGCACGGATTGGCTGGCGGTGAGGTAACACGATGCAGTCTAAATGCGGAAGCAGCAGTCCCCGGCATTGAGGGCATGCCTCGTCGGCAAGCTGAGTTGCCTGCCAGCCACCTGAAGGACAAGGTCTCCGAGGGGTTCTGCAGACCTCGTGTGCCTGGCTGGCTCCCAGGGCAGGGTCTGTGTGGCGGAGACCGGATGGCAGGATCTGGGATGTCATTGCTGTTCCCTAGCCCTAAACCCACTGCAGTTCTGACCTCTGCTCTTAAACAAATGGGGCTCTCTTAGCAAAGGTGTGTGAAAACGAGGAACTGGGCCTCAGGACTACCTGCGCAGGTAATGATGAGTAGCCATCAGTACTACTCTTGAGGACCTGGATGGTTTCTAGGGCAACCAGCAGTTTAACTCCTTTGATGGTGTGGACCCCCCTGGGGTCCTTTCTAAGTACAATTCTAGGTTCATAATTGGGCCAGGAGTCCACACCCGATCTCCCCATTCCAGCCCACTTCCTAATACTTAGCGTCAGTGGCAAATTTAGCCATGAAGGATTGAGGACTTCAAGAGGACACGGTGGGCTATGCTTTCTTTTCTCTTCCTCTTTAAGGACAGAGCCGTCCTCTCAGCAAAAGTTTTCTGAGGCTTAGCAGCTTCCAGAGGTCACAGTTGGTGCTCCACAAGTACTTGAGGTCAATTAAATAAATAGTAATTGAGCATCTACTGTCAACTAGTGTCAGGTTTCATGGGAGTTACAGGAACATGGGACTTGCCCTTGAGGAGGTCATTTAATCATTTATTCAACAAATATATTCTGGACTATTTACTATGGGCCTGACACTGTTCTAAGTGTTTAGGCTACAATGGTGAACAAAGCAAAGCCCTTGGTCTCTTGAAACTAACATTGTAAGGGGAGATACAGACAAGAAAACAGGAGAGCTGAGATGAAAGTGAGGGAGAATAAGGAGATTGAAGGTGCCTAGAGGCTGAGGCTACTTGGATTTGGTAAGCCAAGAGCTCAGTGTAGGAAAGGAGATAGAGAAGTTCTAGGGGCAGATTGTTGCAAGCAGAGGGAACTAACCGTGAGACCAAAACCAAGTCAGGGCCAGCTTGGAGGTTCCAGGAACAGAAAGAAGAGCAAATGAGAGGGAAAGTGGAAGTGGTAAGGATAGTAAAATGGGCAGTGGCCAGATCTTGTAGGGCCTTCTATGCCACAGCAGGTAATTAGAATGTCAAGCTTTGGGTGGGTCATAGAGATGAATGGCCGAGGATAAACATTCTAGCCATTAATGACGACTGCTCTGTCATCCAAGGAGAAGCAGAGACTGTTAATGGGCTACTAAGTCCTATGTATTCACAGTGAAGTCATTGCTCCTCCCCCAGATGGACAGTAATTCTGCTGGGTCAGAGTGGCAGTGCCTTGTAGGCAGGTGGACAGAGGGGGCAGCTGGAGCAAACTCTACCTGAAGGGGTCATCCTCAGTTACATGCCATCTAGTCCAAATCCTTTCCTTCCTCCAAAATAATACTGGCTGTATATTATTGGATGCTTAGTTTGACCCAGACCTCATGCTCAGCCTGTAGGTACATCATCTCATTTAATCCTCATAAAAGCCATGGAAGGAGGGTGGTATAATACACATTTGACAAATGAGGAAACTGAGGCTCCAAGAGATAAGATAACTCTCCCAAGATGGCTCATCTAGGAAGAGATAGAAACAAGCTTCAAACTCATAAGATACGGACTTCTGGACAATCTTAGTTGAGGATGACTTGCCCAGGAAAAACCTCCTAGGGCAGGGGTATGGGTGGGGTGAGAAGGAGGGAGAAATATTGAGAGATAAGCTATGTATCATAATATCATGGATTAAACCAAGAGGAATTTTGCACCCCAAGGAGACAATTGGCAATATCTAGGGACATCTTTGCTTGTCACACTGGGAGGTGAATAGGGAGTGCTACTGACATCTCGTGGGTAGAGACCAGAGATGCTTCCAGATACCTGGTGATGCACAGGACAGTCCCACAACAAAGAGTTGTTGGCCCCAAATGTCAATAGTGCCAAGGCTGAGAAACCCTGAGTGAAAGTCTTACAGTGAAAACTGCTCTTTGCTTCTTTTCTCTTGTATCTCTGCCCTGGGGGTTACTGCCGCATGGTATCTCCAGATACCAAACTCAAATCACAATGGCTATTTGCGATTCCATCGGGATGGTGGTTTTTCCCAGGTCTCTTTGCCATTTAAGCTGTTGTTAGTGACAGGAGATGAAGAGCTAGATCTCAGGGTGAGTGGGCCCTGGTGTGGTACTGCATCAGGTCTGTGGCCAAGAGGAGGCATTAGTTAACTGTCTCGTGTGGTTTCCCCACCAGTAAAGCGGAGGTGAGAACTCCTCCTCCAGCCGCTTCTCAGGTTTGTTGTGAGAATTCCACGAGACAATAGATGTGAAAGTGCTTTCATGAAAGTAATATATAAATGTGCTATTACCAGTCCTTATACCACTAGTAAAAGGAAACCATCATTATTCTGCTGCTGATGACATCAATTTGCAGAACCATTAGAGTTCTGTACATTATAGTCTAAAAGAGCTGTAGAGAGAGCTGCCAGGGACCTAAAGAGGTTGCTCAGAGGAAAACAGCCAGGGATACACCTGGGAATTGTTAAAGTGAGGTGGGGAGATGTGTGGTTTCTTATTCAGTTACTCAGATGTCCTTTGTTCACTTTCTTGCATCATGATTACCTCTAGATGTAGTATAATAACTTTATTAATAAAGTTGCTGCCCTCCTCCCACCCTTGTCAGAGCTCTGAGGGCACAGTCGAAACAGAATAATTAATTAATGGAAATGAAGAGAAAACAGCTCAAGTAATGGCTACGAAGAAGATCAAATAGCAAGGAGGGAGCTGCAAAAATTTCCCCTCTCATTTGACATTGGCCAATGAATGCATAGGAGGCTGGGGAAGTCCTAGGATTCCAGATCAACTGGCAGAATATCTTGGGAATAGCCTCTTACTTTTTTTTTCACAGTGAAAGGTATAGAAGATACGAGGACAGCATCGGGACCACTAGCTGATGCAGCCAGCACATTGCTGAAGAAGATTTTCTGGGGGGTGAGGCAGTCTTGGAGGCTGTAATATGTGCAGGGTCAGTCTTACAGGAAGGGCTGAGGTTAACTTAGTGGTCTAACTTCAGAAATATGTAGATGAGCCCCCTATAGAAAATCTCCCTTCAAACTGTTCACTGGCATCTGAAATTCCTTTAAGAGGGAATAAAGCTTCCCTTTCTATAATTAAAGACAAAATCCTGTTCTTCCTGAGAGAGAGAAGTATTGGGTTGGCCAAAAAATTAGTTCGGGTTTTTCCATAAAATCTTATGGAAGAAGCTGAACGAACTTTTTGGCTAACCCAATAATATTGTCTTAAACTTATCCCAAAGGATATCGTATGATTACAAAAGCAGAGGAAATCCTTTCCCTAACTCTACATGGTTTGAGTGTGGGCTCTAAATAAAGGCTACCTTGC
Organism: Tursiops truncatus; assembly: GCF_011762595.2. NCBI lineage: Eukaryota > Metazoa > Chordata > Mammalia > Artiodactyla > Delphinidae > Tursiops > Tursiops truncatus. The sequence goes on along the minus strand of NC_047035.1, from coordinate 24,545,251 downwards.
ACTTCCTGAGTATCTAAGTTAACTGGCTATAACCACATACCTTCCCTGGGATGTCACTGGTTAACATCTTTCTCATGACCCTAAGGCCTTTGCTGTTTCTTTTTGGGCATCTGAATCTGGTTGCATAGGACTTGATGAATCCCCTGTTGTTGTTTTTTTTCCAGTTTCTATCTACATCCCTATCTTTTGTCTGACAAAGAGCCCTGCAAAGGGTAGAGGAACGAATACTCCAGGGACCAGGGGACCTCAGGGGTAGGCCAGGCTCTGTCATTAAGTAGCTTAACCTTGGACAAGCCATGAAAACCTCTTTGGGCCTTTAGTTCCTCTGCCTGTTAAGTGGGAGGATGGGATTAGATATCTCCAAGGGGCTTTCTTACTACAAGATTACAGATTGGCTTTTCTTCTTTTCATTTTGTTCAGGGAAGCCTCTCCTTCATTACCAGCATCTCTCAACCCAAGTCAGTATTTTCTCATCAATCTGAGTCCTTTCAAGAGAATATAAGGAGTGGCCGTGATTCAGGGAGATGCAACGGGTGCCCATAATCTAAGGGGTTGCCTGGTTGAGGGGGGTGCAACAGTGTCCGTGAGTCAAGAGGCCACGGTTGATGTCTCTTGGCAGGTTGTTGCCACCCCAGAAAGACACGGGCAGTGGGTTGCACATGCCGGCGTCAGTGGAACGGGGAGCAGGACTTTAAAACTCACCCTTGAATATGCAGAGCTCAAAGGGTCACTGGCTCACAGCTGTGGGCCAACTTGAATAGAAAGTTGACAAGATAAAGCAGAGTTTGGACAACCTTACAAAGTAGCAGACCCTGAATTCCTCATTTTCATGGATAATTGACCGTAGACTTCAATTTTAGGAACATGGCAGTGTATCTGTGTACAGTTTACTCCTCTTTCAGGTGATGGAACCAGAGCCCGTGGAGTGCGTGGGACTCTGTTGCCCTCTAGTGGCCGGAGTGGAGCAGAACGTGCAGCAACTCCCCCAGAGTTAGACTTCTGTTGGCTTGGCGGTGCAGCTGAGCCTGAGCCAGGGTTCACAGAGTCCCCCTGGAGCACAGAACATCCAGGGGGCTCAGGGAACCCTTTCAGCACACCTCCTGACTTGAGATGATGTAGAGGGTCTACCACCCCTCCTATTTCTGGGGGTAAGATCGGCAGCACAGAGAGGTTCTTGTTTTGTCCAGAGTCATACAGTAGCCAGCTGCAGGGCTGCGACGTGAGGTCAGGTGTCTGTGTTTTGTGGGTAGCTGAGGCACCTGGAATCTGCTGTAACAGTTACACCTTTGCTGTGTCACTTCTGCCTCAGTCAGATGTCGTCTCTAGCAAACAGACATCGTTATGTGGTTTTCCAGTTACTACTTCCCAAGGGGAGCTGGTTGGTGTGGACGAGGCTTTTTAACATCTGGCTTTGAAGAGAGCGTTATATGCAGCTGTAGCAGAAGGAGCCAGCGTCTTAGTAATTGGCCAGGGGTTGGGAAGGAGCAAGGCAGTCTGGGGGCACTTGTCATCGTTGGGGCTCAGCAGCTTTGCAGAATATGTTATCATGGTTCATATTTTAAATGATTTTTTAAGTAAAATTGAAGGTGGGTCTAGGTGGAGATTATTCCAAGAAGGCTAGAAGCCTAGACACTAGTTGCAAAAAAAAAAAAAAAAAAAAATGAAATGAATTGCTGAAGGTCATACTCCTGTTGTTGATCTTGGGCTCAAGTAGAGGGTTCTTAGTAGGGTTCCCTTACTCTAACTTTTGCCCTTGGTAATAGGCAATTAAACAAGAGGATTAATTTATGGAGAGGCCGAAGAGCGTAGTAGGATGAGTAGATTATGCAGCATGACCTCTACTGCCAGGAGAGAGTCCAAAAGTCCATGAGGCATGGTCAAGGCTATATCTGGTATTCCAGTGCCCCTATCTTTTGGGCAGGAATGCCCAAGACCCAGCAAAACTCCTCTTCTTTGACTTCCCCTTCCAACAGTATAAGTCATGGAAAAGGAATGGGTGGAAATAAGGCATTTTGTGGTGTTGAACAGGGGGTGCTTGAAAACACAGTGGCTTTCCATCGATGGACTTTTGGAATGTACCTTATGCTGGTAAAGCTATTGAGGGCTTAAATGAGCCTCTTTTATAGCATGTTGCAATTCTTCCTTTGAACATGAGGAGCTTGAATTACCTTTTTTTACTTTATGATAGAAATGTAATCTTATTTCTCACTCCCTACTCTCTCCATTACACAGTTAACATATAACAGTCTGGTGCCTTCTAAAGACATTTCACCTAAAAGTACACATTTTATACTGGAGCCCATGTTCCTTGCCTGTACACTTCTTGTCTTCCAAGCTTTAGAATCACCATTGATTATTCCTCTTTTATTCATACTTCTCCAGCCCCCATCACTACCCCAAACAGCACCAACCTCCATTTCAGTCATTCACTCAACCCTGCTGACTTTTTGTTCTAACAGCCTGAGATTAGGTTTTTAAAATTTTTTATTTTACTTAAGTATAGATTTACAATGTTGTGTTAATTTCTGCTGTACAGCAAAGTGATTCAGTTATACATATACATATTCTATTCTGTTATGGTTTACCACAGGATATTGAATAAAGTTCCCTGTGCCTGTACAGTAGGACCTTGTTGTTTATGCATTCTGTGTATAATAGTTTGCATCTGCTGACCCCAGACTCCCACTCCATCTCTCCCCCACCCACCCCCAGCAACCACAAGTCTGCTCTCTACGTCTGTGAGTCTGTTTCTTAGATAAGTTCATTTGTGTCATATTTTAGATTCCACATGTAAGTGATATCATATGGTATTTGTTTTTCTCTTTCTGACTTATTTCACTTAGTATCATAATATATGTGTCCATCCATGTTGCTGCAAACAGCTTTATTTCATTCTTTTTTATGGCTGAGTAGTATTCCATTGTATATATGTACCACATGTTCTTTATCCATTCACGATACTAGTTTTTAACCAGATCACTCTGTTTTCACTCTATGCAAAAATCTCTTTAGCTTTGGGAGGCCCTCGTGAGCTAACATGCCAAAAATACCTGTGGTGATTCTAAGGTATTTGCTGGGACAGGGTTAAATGTTGAGGAAAGAGAGGAAGAATAGGCAGGGGGGATGGGGGTCCCATGAGGAGAGGCTTGTTGGGTGGTGGTGGGAAGCTTGGGCCTCGCAGCTGCAGCTACAGGCTGGGCCAGGCAGTGGACGGCAGGAGGTGTCTTCAGAGACTTCTGGGTGCTGTTCAGTGCACTGCGTGTCATGCCCTTCCTTTCCAGCTCACAGATGGCTGAGGTACCACCTTTAACTGGATTCCGTCATGTGTACTTTAGGGACAAGAGAGGGAGTGGCACATAAGAGGAGTGTATAGGGGTCCACTTATTACTCCGTTTTTTCCTGCATTGACACTGGTCCTGGGTGCCCAACAGTGAAGCCACTAGAATTTGACCCACTACTTACCCAGCTTTCCCACTCCCAATCTGTTTGTTACACAGCAGCACAAATAGGGGGAGATGGCTTGGGCTTACGGGAGAGCAGGTGGCTCCTACCAGCTGGTGCTAAAAATGCCCCAACTGATAGATATTTATATTTCCCTCATGCAGCCTTCCCTATCACACACACGGTGGCGAAGTCAGGAATGTGTGCTACTTGTCCTTTGGGGCCTCCCTTCCTCTTCTCCATGTAATGCTGGCCTCCGTGTTCATACCTGATTACAGAGTTGAGAAGCCTTAGAACACCCTCCCTTACAGGTGGATCTCCTTTCTGTGCCTTTGGCTTCTGTGACATCTGAGTGCCCCCTTCTTTCATTCACTTTTAGAGGTTTACTTCCTTTGGCTGCTTATGAAATGCTTGTGCTCCTGAAGGTTCTGTCCTTGGCCTCCCTTTTCTTCTCCTAACATCTTCTTTCTGGACAAGCTCAACCATCTTCTTAATGTTAACGAACCTCAGATTCAAATCGCCAGCCCGGATCCCTCTCCTGGGCTTCACACCAGCTTCCTGTGAAACATCTGAACTGATTTGTCCCCCAAGTACCTCAGATAACACATCTAAGTCTGAATTCATTCTCTGCTGCACAAAAGGTGCTTCTCTGTTTCTCATTAGAAGAGTAGAAATAAATGGAGAGAATGGAAGACTTCATTTACTTCGATAATTACCTACACGTCTTCCTCTTGGTCATCCCGTCTGCCCCTCTACCTGTTACCTCTAATTTGTCACCAGGTCTTGGAATTCTACTTCTCAAGTATTTTTCCAGGCTGACCCTTCCTCTCTCTCTCTCCACTGCCCTCGTTCAGGGTTTCATCAGCTTTATTTGGCCTCTGACATTGGCCTCCGTGTGTCCAGGAGCTGCATAGGTTAGTCTCTAAAAGAAAATCTGGGTACAGTTTTTAAACAAAATGTTATTTCAATAGAATCTGCATTCTTACAGAAAGTCTTCAAACACACTATTACAGTACCATGAATGAGTATAGGAAAGGCCGACAAATACCTTTTAGTGGGTTCCTAGTTTAAAAGAAATCCATCTGTGAGATAACATCACTTCCTGAGGTTCTCAAACAATGCCCAGAGCCATTATTTTTGGTCCTGTGTTAACTTTGTGAGTAAAATACAGAGCTTCTTCATGGTAATTTCCTATTATGTTTAGCTAACGAAGGTAACCCTTCATGAAAGTTCCTTGTCTCTCTGTAGCCTGAAGAGTATGTATACTTGGAAAGTAGATTCCTTTTGGCACCTTCATCTTCTTCCATCTTGGTCCCTCCTACCAATAGTTGTAGATTTTATTCCATTCATGCTTCTTCCCGTCTGGGTTTCTGACATGCTCAGTTAAATTCTCCCCTCCTTGGGCTTCTCTTTGAAGATTAAGATCCTATCTCAGAAAATCTGGTCATTGAGAAGGTTGGGAAAAGGCTAGCAGTTACTTTGGAGTTACCTTTGCCTAGCTCGGGATGGTATTGATAGGTGGACACAGCTTTAAGATTTGCTGTTCTACATGAATCACAATGCAGTCGTCTGAGAGGTGCTGCTGACCTGCATGAGGAATCTCAAGGTCTCCCGTCATCCTCCTTTCAAACACTCACAGTGATTAATTCTATAGAAATCACTCTTTGTGCTTCACCTTCAGAAAACAATTTTCTTTTTTGAATACATATGGGATACCGAGGCTTCTCCCTGGAAAGAAACTCTGGTTTGCTTTTCATACTAGCTATTTTTTTAATTCCAAGGAAATCTACCTCCAAAAGCAAGCAAAACATCCTTCTCCCAAGTGACCGTGCCTTGGGTTTTAGATCCTGACTCATTGTTTTATCAGGCCTGCTCTCCTCTCTTCTTGGCCTTCAATCCAGGTCACCTGGGTTCTTTTCTCTTTACTGACTGTCAGCAGGGACTGATCTGCTGAGCGAGCAGGGATGACATGCAAGAGAAAGTGAACTGAGCAGTTGTCCTAACTCTTCATGTCTGGTACATCACTCAGGGTCAGCGCAGTGAACTGAGGAACAACCATAGGGTCTCCAGAAGACTCTAAGGGATCTCCAGTTTCAGGGTGACCATTTTCTGGTCTGTGAGTCATGGTCCCATTTGCAGGGGGGTTTAGATCAGATGGAGTTGGATCCCTACTCTGATTTCTCATCACCCTGAACCCCTGGCTAGAGCTAGGAGTGTTGAGTGCCATTCGGGACCAGCCTGGTGTCTTTGGAGTCCTTGAGTAAAGACAACTTGGGTCAAGTCATGTCTTATAAACCCACTGTGGTGCTGCATCAGAGAAACTCCTTCAGGATGACCTTATCTGGAGAAGGCCCTTCATCCATGGCCTTCAGGCTGGGAATTAGGGTCGAGGGGCATCAGGAGCCTGCAGGCCTGTTCTGTACTCAGCATGGGGTGACAAGGCAGCACGTTGGCACTCTGGGGTCTTCCAATTCCAAATTCAACCATTTGTTTGCAGTTTTGTTTTTCTCTTTTGAGGGGTAGTGGGCAGTAGACTTAAAAAAAAAAAAAACCTAAACTTCCAAGCAAAATTGTTAGAAGCAGCATGCCCCTTGCCCATGCCTGGAATTGCTTCATACCCTTTGCCTGTTTCCGGGATGCTCAAAGGTTTTCTCCATTGCCCTCTATTGCTTTCCCTTCTGCCCTGTTTGTTCTTATGGCATTAAAGGGCCTACGTGCTTACTTCACAAGGACCCTCATTTCTTTATCCATCATGTTTTCTTTTCTTTTTTTTTAGTCTTAAGGTCTGCAGTCGAGCATTTTAACTGAACGCCTGGGCTGCCTGAGGCAGCTGTGGGGTTCCCAGTCAACTGCCTTGTCCTCTAAAGAATGACTTCCCTTTGACAGTACCACTTGTGGAAAAACAGAGCCAGCGTAGAGGATCTTGCAGATAATTCAGGAAGCGAGAGGAGTTATTGGAGGGTGGTAGGGGAGGACAGAAGACGGATTAATATTTTTTTCTTTATCACTTGGCATGTTAAACTTAATTATATTCCTTGGGAGACCTGTAAATAGTCATAATTAGGAATTATGATAATAGACGCTGCAGCCTTACACGTGTTCATCTTACTACTTGCCTCTCTGTGACTGTGGGCTGTGATTAATACCAATCAGCATCACTAGGACAAGACCTCTCCCTGCCTGTTGGGACCTTTTTGACTTTGGACGGCCAGTCTCAAGGGTCAGGAGCCCCTACACTAGCCCCATGAGCTAAAAAGAGTGACGTTCGCAGACTGAGTGCAGTCCTAGTTGTTGGCAGTGTCAGTCATGGCTATGAAAATAAGAATTTGGTTCCCAGATTTTCTACTTTCTCTCCTTCTGCCTTTGCCATTAAATTTTTTTTTTTTTGTGAACTTGAAAATACCACTTATTCATTTATTTTTGTGCAGAGAGGAAGGAGGGTTACCAGGATAACTCTACATGCTTATGAAATGATCATACAGAGGAAAAACCCCAAGAAGAGTGTAAAAAGGAAATCCCCTAATTAAGGGTCTCAGTTGAGTACCAGCCACTCTAATAGGAAATGTAATTTTAAGTCAAGGCAAAATCCTGTTCAGCATTTCTGAGATCCATTCTCCTTTTGATTGTCAATGTGAAAAAGTGAGAACTAGCTTACTTTTAACATAGCTGCTTGTCGGCCCTGAAAAGGATCTGAGAGGTCCTCTTTGTTCTGCAGATTTTATTGGAGAGGCGTTTGAGTCTAGGAGTTAAGGCACTAATTGGGCAAAGAGGCACAGCCATTCATGTGCCACTCAGAGGCCTGGGACTGGCCGTCTCCAGTGGGCGTATCAGAAGAAACCCTTAGGCTCTTCAGCCTCAGACACTTACAAGAACCCCTTAGTAGCCCAGTTTAGAATAACAATATAGATCCATGTTTAAAGTCAGCCCTATTTGCAGTACCATCCTTGCAACATGGATGTTATGACAGACCAGAGACTTGAATACCAAGTCCCACCTTTCAGTCTCAAATGATATTCAAGACCAGATCCAGAAAATACATGATCCTGAGCTTTGGGGATTCACAATCAAAGGTTTTTCTTGAAACCTTTTCCTGAAAGCATGGTTCTAAAGAGACCCGGCGTTAAGGCAAAGGGTTTTGATTTTCTTTCTACTGCCTCTTCACCTTCCACCCCACAAGATGACTCCGAGTTGTCTTTGCTGCTTTTAAGTCCTAGTCTTCCCTGAGGCTCAAGAGGAACTCAGGCTGTATTTTGATGCGATGAGTCACCTTTGATGTCACAGTCCTCACTCTCCAAGAACAAGGAATCATTAGTATCTTGACGTCTAATTGTATAAGGTAACGCACTTCCTTGGAGCTCAGAGAGAAAAGCTGAAGTCTCACACACAGATTCTGCTGGCAGTAAATGACTGTGTGCTTTATAAAAGGAGAGAGAAATTCTGTTTGCGTGATGCCATTGGAATGTTAAAAGAAATCCAGAGGGGAAAAAATCCAAGTGAATAATACATATTGGGTCTCTGGCCCCTAATTTGATATTCAGTCAGATCAAAACTAACCCTGTGAGATCTTGGAATATAATGTCATATAAAAATGCTCCTGGGCAAGGAGCTTTATTAATACACAGTAGTAAAAAAATATGGGAGGCGCCATGTCTGGGTATTTTTCTATAAAATCTTTACTCATTTCACACCCTTTACAAGCACAATCCAAAACTGCTATGTTTAAACATCTACATTTGTTGGGATTTCTTTAAAAAAATAAACAGAAGAATCACATTTCACATGTGTTAAGTGGTGTAATAGTAAATCGTATTTAACAAGTTGGGAAAGGCTTCAGTTTTCATCGGTGTACAAAATGTCTACATGTAAATATTGGACTCACTTTTTAAATGAAGGTGCTGCAGTCAGCCTTTTAAAAAATAATAAAATAATCATGCAGGTCAGCATTGAATCTTCACGTGACTGCAGGTGTGTGAGTGTGTGTGTGTGCGTGTCTACATGTTTTTAATTCCGTAGGATTAGCAGAATGACAAAATGTGTGAAGGAAGATAGCTGATGACTATTTTAAGCAGCACAAAAATGTGAGGAGGAGGTAGAGGATGAAAAGGAGAGAGAGAGAAAAAAATGATCAAGCAGGAAGAGGGACACGGGTATAAGACTAGAAGAAAAGAGAATTTCTTTAAACTAGAAAAATCAAAGGGATGTGTTTTCCCCTTATGGCAATAACCACTTTTTTCTAGGGCTTTATACATTAACACCTAAAAAATAGATTTGTGCTATAAATACAAGCTGTCTTCAATGCATATGTTTGGAATTATTTTCCCCTCTGATTCCTTTGTGGTCTTATGCCCTCATCTGACATTTTTAGTTAGGAAATACCAACCCAAGTTTTCTTTGATCGTGCTCCTTCCTTTGCCTGGAGACTTTGTGCCTTTTTCCCATAGCCAGTTTTTACTCATTCTTCCAGACTAGCTCAGCTGTTTCACCACCCAGAAAAACCTCCTCGTCTATCTTTGCCCCCTTTGTTTCTTGCTGTGTCTGCCAGCTCTGTACTCTGAGAGCACATTATATTTAAATGAATACTTACTGTCTCTCCCACGAGGCTGCTAACTACTAGCCCCGGAAGGGTATGGCCATGTCTTATTCCAGTCTGTATTCCTGGAGCCTAAGTAACATGGTGTCCTCAGTGCTCCCTAAATCCTCTTAAGCTTCAACGCATTACCATTTTAATGTTCCAATCCTCAGGGAAGCTGAGGCTTGCTTTCAGAGGAGACAGTCAGCTAGGGGTCATTTCTTGTTTAGCACCTGACCATGTGTTGGCAAACATTGTACGCTGTCTGTTGCAAAGTCAAAACATGTCCTTTCCACACATGGAGTAAGCCCTTATTGGGGAATAAACAATGATAATGACTGTTTTCAAGTAATGTGTATATGTGTCTGAACTGCTATTGTGGTTCTTTGTTTAAGAGGAGGAAGCGTTTTCCTTAACCTTCCATGGCTTTAGGGAGTCTTCCTCATTTTCCTGTTTCCCATGTTCCTAGGATGAAGTCCCTGAGATCTGAGATTCTGGTGGGCATGCCTCGAATTTTTTTTTTTTTTTTTTTTAAGAAAAAACCAAGTTTATTCTTGTCTAATGAAATTCACTAAGAGCCCAAGATGATAAAGACCCACACATTCAGCAAACCCTTTTAAGTTAACCAAGCCACCAGGCTGTTTTGGTCCCTCCACCGAGCACCCTGGCAGTGAGATGACCAAAACTGGCCTTCTGTTATCTTCCAGCATTCTTAACTCCCTTCGGGCAGAGTGGCCTCTCCAAGGTTGGTTCAGAACCATACTGTCAAAATGTCTTTCAAAGCCTCGGGAGGGTGAGCTTCCTTCAGCAGTCATGGAAGACCAAATGGTTCAGACGGAATAAAACCTCTTCTAAGATCGTTTTCAAAAAGGGACACCAAAAAAAAAAAAAAGGGTAACAATTTAAGGCCCCGTTTAAAAGGCTTCTCCGTCAGCTTTAGGCTTCTCCTTTAAAAAACAAAGACCTAAGAGGAGGGGCCCGATCAAGAGGTAAACTGGTGGAGAAGGGGCGAGGTGCAGGAGAAAGGGAGGCAGGTGGCCGAGGAGGGGACGGGCTGCGACAGGGGAACCGGGAGGACGGCGGGGGGCGCCCGCACAGGCGGCGGCGGCGGGGCCGAGCCCGGGACTTAAGCCTCCGGGAAGGCGGGCGCGGACAGAGCGCTGGGGTCACCGGGGAGCAGCGCAAAGGGGAAGACACGGAGCGGGAAAGGCGTGCGATGGGAACGGACTGGTTTCTACAGTTGCCCTTTTTCCTCACATAACTCACCAAGAAAATCACACCGAGAAGGCGGTGGAAAGGAAAGGAAAAGCGAAGGAGCATCCGCAACCCCACACCTCTTGGGCTCGCCTGGGCCCCGCACAGCGGCCCATGCCTCGAATTTTTATGATCGTAGCCACATGGTCTGTTGGGTCTTAGGCTGTTATCAGCTTTTGTGAGGAGCCTTTGGTAGGTTTTAGAGGTGTGGAGGGAGAGCTCCATCTCAACCCGGGGGGAGCACCGCTTTCCCCTTACCTCAGGGTGCCCGATGATGTCTCTATTAATGAAAAGCATTCAGTGAAGTGGCATAATTTTATTACAAGGTCAGTAGTTTGAGGATTCAGAGATGAATCCTAAAGTACGGATTCCTTTCCTGCTAGGCTTCCATGGCTAGTACCCTATTCTCCCTGCCTGCCTCTTGTGAGCGCCTTTATTAATCCCAAGGGACCAAGGTCTAAGAACTCAGGCAGGACAACTGCCTCTTTAGGCAAACCTCAGCTCTGGCCCACTGCCCTGAGACGGTGATCTTGCTTCCTTATGCTCAGCCCCCTGTGTCCTCACTGGCTCAGCCATGAGGAGTCTGCAGGTCCTCCTAATCCCCTCTTCAGGCCAGTTCTGTTATTGTGCACTTGACTATGTGCTTGGAATTGTGCTAGAGGCTGAGGATACAAGTACTGAGGGCAGAGTACGTGCTTAGTGACCTTATCAAGGAGCGCTTTCCAATCAGATTTATTCCTATCAAATGTACTATTTGAGTGAAACTGGAGAGTTCCATTCTGGTAATTAATGGTAGAGCTAGGCGTGAGGTGTTGCTCTTCTCCAACTAAAGCCTCGGTTTGTTGAGGTTTCTGTGACTATGTATGTTTATTTAAGGAAATGGCAGTCTATCCTTCTTATTCATGCCCTCAAGTATTCACAGCCCCTCTGCTACTAGGGAACATTTTTGGCCTAGCATTTTTAAGATGCTAAAGTAAAAGAGCTGGCTTACAAATGGTCCCAAGTGCTTTTCTGGGCACCATGAAGGAAGTGAGAGCATGGCTATTAGGGGAAGCTTGAAGTTGGTTAGTATATAAGCAACGTGGGAAGATTTTGCTTTTAAGCCTTTGAAATGAAAAACAGAGACAGGAGTGAAATGGCCCTTTGCTAAGAGAAAAATGTTGAGGCATAAAAGGCACCAGAGACAAGAAACAATAGTTGGACCCTGAGGATGTTGGTAGAGATGGTAGTAATTCTATGTATGTTTTGGATGGGAGTTACCTGCTGTCCATTGGCATCAGAGGTCACAGTTGGAGTCCTTGATGTGGGTCTGAGATGTCAGAACTTCCCATACAGTTGTATTCTGGACACCCTAACCTATAATACACTTTCAGCCAAAAGAGATGTGCTACCAATGTGGCCGTCCAAAGCCACTGTGTAGAACAGATATATCCCAGATGTCACTGTGTGTTAAAACGTTTCTCTTTACTGTTTTAAAGTAAATAGATCCACTCCTTGATGTAAGCATGTATTTATGTGCTTACTTATATACATACTGCACGAAAATCTCACTAGTTGGAACGTGGTGATTGACAGGGAAGCACTGTTTTAGGAAGCCCGGTGTGTAGTGTAGTGTGGGCAAGGAAACTCTCCTTATTGATCCCTTTGTCACTGATCAATTGTATTTAATGTCAGGGAGGGAAGTTGGTACAGATTTAGAAAATAACCTTGTTTCTTTGTCAACTGAGATGGGTAACTCATTGAATCAGTAGTCATTTACGACAGCCAACAGTGTGCCGGGACATAGAGGTGAGTGACCCAGGCAGGGTCCCTGACCTCACGGAACATCACAGCACGGCATGATAATACTACCACTGAGGTATCGAGGGCTGAGAACACTTGAAGAAGGAGCAGCTGACTTAGAATAAACCTCTCAAAGGCTGCCTGGAGGAGGCAGGGCTTGAACTGTGTTGTGAAGGGTGAGCAGAGCGCAGATAGGCAAGGGGGAGAGGGAGAGGAGTTCCAGGAAAAGGGCTGAGCACATGGAGGCAGGTAGCCATGTGCAGTATCTGGGGGGCTGTGGGTGGATGGGGACTGCAGGCACTAAGGCTGCTTTGGGGGGAGTGACTGGGGATGAGGCTGCAGGGGACAGCGGGGGCCAGATCACAAAAGAAGTCAGACCATGACGGCTTTGAACAGCTCAGTTAGGAGTGGAGGTTCATCCTGAAATTGATGACTGGAGGCTTTGATCAACTTATGGGAGGAGGATGACACGGTCATCTCTCGACCTGGAAAGATCACTCTGGTTGTGATTTGTAGGAGGGAGTGGTTAAGGACAGGATGGAGGCAGGGAGAGGTCAGGAGATAATCTCAGTGAAAAGGGGTGAGATGGCACATGCAAAAGTAAACTTTAATAAGTCAAGATTCTAATGGAAGATGCTATTAATTAAACGGACTGTGTATGAGGATGGTACAGTAAGCCAGGCCCTGGGAAAAGCAGTCAGACTGCTTTCAACTTTGGGGTGAAAAAAGGAAATGAGTAGAAGATGATAAAACTAGGCTCTGTGATATTCCTATATTTTATAGGGAGACAGTACAACTTAATGGTTAAGTACTAGAGCTTTGAAGTGTGACAGACTTGGATTTGATTCCAGGCTTGGCCTCTTACCAGGTGTATGACCTTGGGCATGTTATTGACCCTCAGTTTTCTCATCTGTTGAGTGGGGTAATACCAACATGTGACTCAAAGGGTTCTTGTGAGAATTCAGTGAGAATGTACATGTTAAGAACTTTTTAGTACCTAGTAAGTGCTGAGTAAATGGCCACTTTCTTATTTTTGTAATTTGTAATTAAAAGCCAGAAATGTAGTAGAAAAGGCATGGCACAGGTGTTTATGGGTTTTGAGTTGACAGGAAACTAAGCTGTAGTCTCCTTCTGACAGCTAGTGCACAATTTTCAGGGCTCTTGGAAAAGATCTGTGTCATAAGCAAATTCATGCATGATACCAGTAAAACTGGGGATCCCCAGAGAAGTGAATTCACAGCCCTGTTTACCTTCCACTGTGTAACAGGACGAGAGAGAGAGAGAGAGAGAGAGAGAGAGAGAGAGAGAGGGATTATGGAAAGGAGAATTATATTTGGGAAGTCGAAGAGATTGGTCTAACTTCTTAGCCTTTCTAAGCCTCATTTAAAAATGATGTTCAACTGCAAGCTGACAGCCTGTGTAACTAGCATGCAGAAATATATATATATATATTTTGCGGTACACGGGCCTCTCACCGCTGCGGCCTCTCCCGTTGCGGAGCACAGGCTCCAGATGCGCAGGCTCAGCGGCCATGGCTCACAGGCCCAGCCGCTCCGCGGCATGTGGGATCCTCCCGGACCGGGGCACAAACCCGTGTCCCTTGCATCGGCAGGCGGACTCTCAACCACTGTGCCACCAGGGAAGCCCCCAGAAATATTTTTAAAAGTTGGGCCAACACTTAAAAATTGGAGATTTTACTCAAAAATAGAGATTCCTGGATTCTGTTTAAAAAAATCAGAGGATCTGGCCAACCAGGTTCCTTCTCCTCCAAGGGCACAAGGGCTGCTGCCCCTCTTGGGTGAAGAGTCAGTTTTCCAGTTCTCTCCAGGCCCATCACTCCGGGGTCTGTGCTAGTCACTTATGACGGCCTCACCTCTCTTACATGTAACTGGACTGATGCAGTGGTTTCTAAAGTCCTACATAAATTTACGAATCCATAATTCTGTGAAAAAATAAATATGTTCTAGAAAAAAATATACGGATTGGGCAGAGCCCAGGTATGAATGTCCTTTGTGAAATTGGTTTCTCTGTTCTGAATGCTGAACATTCAGAGGTCTAAAACCATTCCCTAGGGTTGGCAGCAGGGTGGAGGTGAAGCAGTGTGGAGGCCGGGGAGTGTGGGGGAGAAGAGGGTGGAGTAAGGAGAGGAGGTCTGTGATGATCTCAGGACCCCAGTCTGCTGTGCTCCTGCAGAGCCTGAGTTGAGAGGCAGTGTGGAGGAGGGTCTGCTGGGTAGGGCCACTGGAATATAGATTGTGTTTGCGAAGTGGCTGATTTATCAGGTGCACAAACAGCTCTGTGCTGTCCTTCCTTCTGTCACAGTCCCCTGGCCCTCCTCTCTTTCCCCCTCTGACACCCCATCCCCTGGCAGCATTTGCCCCCCCCCCCACCTGACTCTCCCACGCTTTCCTGGCAGGTTCACCAAGAAACAACCGGGTCTCCATGGCAACGTGAAGACAGCTGAAAAATGGCAGCTAAATGCAGCTGCCCCTCATTTAATATCGACTCTGCCACTGACAGAACAGATAATGGGCAATAACACACCATTATGTTGTGGGAAAATGAAATGCTTCAGCAGAAGGCTGTCATGCTGGGGGGATTTATTTGTTACTGTACCAGCCCAGATTTCTCTTTACTTCCCTTCCTTTCTTTTTATTCCTCCTTTCTCATGGCAGAGTTTTTTTTTTTTTTCTCTCTTCCTCATTTCTTTCCCATTCCTCTCTTCTATAGCTTCTCTTTTTGTACTTCTTCTTTCCATTTTCCCTCCTTTTCTTCCCTCTCTGAATCGCTTATGAGTATATATGAAAGCATACATATATAATAGTAATAGCAATTACCTGCATAATGACTTACAAGTTACAAAAATGTTCAAGTATGTCTTCTTTTTCCATTTGGACGATGAGACAACTGTGTGAGATGAGTAAGACTCGGTTACTGATATTTATTTTACAGATTTTAAAAAGGGCTCAGAGAAGTTGAACGATTTGCCCAGGGTCAGGTAAGCATGGTAAATGTCAGAACCTTCATTCCAACCCAGATTTCCTGGCCCGTAAAGAGGGTTCTTTCCTCTTAGTGGAAACTTGAGAGTTACCAATCCCTACTCACTTTATCAGGGTCCTGTTTCTAACTGAGTAATCCTCAGCCCCAGAACAAGGCCCCGAGGCTGTGGGACTTAGAAGGAGGGTCTTTAGATCTTTGCTTTAACAGCCTCTTGCAGATCCTGCCTTGGGTTGTTGATAAGTGTGGATTTATGTTTGTTTTAATTTTTTTAAATCCAATACACCTCTATCTGCTTACTACCTATCATTGTATCATTGTGTAATCACATAATCTTGGCACACAGAAGGGACACGGTGTACTCTCTGAATTGAAAATGGGGGCATTTTGGTGGGTGTCAGCTTTCCCTTTTGCCAAAAGACCACACAGTACATTGAGAACCAACGGGTATCACTGATGGGCTTGGAGCCCTCCTCTAAGCTGTTGCCATTGATTAAGATGTCTTTCTTAGACCTTCTTGGTTGGATCTACATACAGCTCCTGTCTTGTCTTTTTTTAAAAATTAATTAATTAATTAATTTATTTTTGGCTGCCGTGGGTCTTTGTTGCTGCCCGCGGGCTTTCTCTAGTTGCGGCAAGCGGGGGCTACTCTTCGTCCTGTCTTGTCTTGAATATTATCTAGTGGACTCTAAAGTATAGAGAGATCTGGGATCAAGTTTCTGAGTTCATTTGGTCTTGGGAGGTTTACAAATAAAACGAGAATGGATATTTGAATTATGTTTTCATTTCTGGTAGTGGTGGATGAGGAAAGAACTGAGTAACATAAAATGTATATGGACATCTAGAGGACGTACAGTGTATGTAATAAATATAGTGGCTTTTTAATCCTAGGAAAGAAGGCTTTGTGCTGATAAAGAGAGCAATGCTTGTATTTCACAGCAGGGGTTTTTAACCTAGGATCTCTGAACTCCTTAAAAACATTTGCAAAATTTTGTATGGACACGGCGGTACAGTGTAGTGGTTCAACCCACCAGCTTTGGCAATACCAACGTCTTTGCTTTGCCACTTGCCAGGTCTGTAGCTTTGGAAAAGTTACCCTCATGAGGTGTTGAATTTTTCAACTTGTCTGTGACTCAAACAAGAATTGCTGTTTTGTATTGTTCCTCTTCTGTCTTTCTGTCTGTGATGTTTTCTTTTTCTTTCTTTCTTTTTTGTTTTTGAATTCCTGCACGCTGAAACTCTTC
Source organism: Tursiops truncatus (assembly GCF_011762595.2). NCBI lineage: Eukaryota > Metazoa > Chordata > Mammalia > Artiodactyla > Delphinidae > Tursiops > Tursiops truncatus. The sequence goes on along the minus strand of NC_047035.1, from coordinate 24,528,964 downwards.
CTGCAGATTCTATTCTCTGGAAGGCAGACCCATTTTTAGCTGTGGAAATTCAAATAGGCCTCTGGAAAAATGCTCTCCAGGTGGTGAGGAAGCTAAGGAGATCAGGCTGCTAAAATTATGGACAGTCTCTGGTTGCTGCTGCGTAGTTTCAGTGCCTGTGCAGTTATATACTGTGGATGGTTCCTTAGCATGACATGAACCTTCATGGCATATCATGCAGTCATGGAATGTTAGAACTGGCAGGAGACAGAGATTTGTCCACTGCTACAGTCTCTCTGTCCAAGTCCTCACTGCATGTAAAGCAACTCCTTGGCCAAAGGCTTCCTTTGCTAACCAACCCCCTTGCTATATGGTCTCTCTGCCCCCTTCCTTTAATTTGCTTGATTGCTTTAAGTTCTTAAGTGGATTTATTGCCATCATTCACCTAAGGGTGTATAATCTAAAAATAGAAAACACTCAGTATTTATACTATTTTAGTAGTTGTATTTTCTTTTTAAAAAGCAGACTTGGCTGGTTCATAAGATGAGTGCTTTGAGGATTGAGAAATATTTGTAAATGTTTTATTTTGATAAATTTTAAAATTAGATTTTAGCCCTTAGAAGACTGTTTAGAAATTGCCCCATTATCAGATTTTGTTGTTGTTCATTATTCAAAGAAATGTAAGAATAATAAGCCCTTTCTCCAGCTGTTGGAATTTTGGAACCTCCAAGACAATTGCAAATCTAAAGTTAACAAGAGAAAAGGGTGTGCAGCCTTATACCAGAGGAAGAGTTGTCTCATGGCCCATGAACTTTCTTCCATAGGAAAGGCATGTGACTAGCCAGAGAACTTAAGACTTAGTTTTTATATCAGGCAGATGAGCCAAGAGCTGGGCTAGAGACAGCAAGTAGAATTAGTGGAGAATGTTGGAAGTAGTCAAACATGCTGTGAGGTGAGAGGGCAGCAGCAGGGACAGAAGTTCACCCAAGGGAGGCCAGAGAAGGAAATCCTAACAGACTAGCTCAGGAGACCAGATCTTTTAGGGCTTAAGCAAGAGCCTCAAGAGAACGCAGGAGAATCGAATGTACTCTTAAACCAGAAAAGCTCAGACATCACAGAGGACTCAACATTTCTTAGGGAACTAACATTTCTTAGTAGCATCATTAAAGCATCGGTGAAATAACTGATGTTCATCAAGATCATAAAATAGTAGACTCTTTGGGTTGCATGGATCTTAGACATCATCTAGCTCTGGGCTACTCAAAGTGTTTCCTACAGATCAGTGCTGTCCAAGACTATTACTCATCCATAAGAATAAAATATGGAAACTGAGGGCTTCCCTGGTGGCGCAGTGGTTGAGAGTCCGCCTGTCGATGCAGGGGACATGGGTTCGTGCCCTGGTCCGGGAAGATCCCACATGCTGCAGAGCAGCTGGGCCCGTGAGCCATGACCGCTGAGCCTGCGCGTCCAGAGCCTGTGCTCCGCAATGGGAGAGGCCACAACAGTGAGAGGCCCACGTACTGCAAAAAAACAAAAAACAAAAAACCTTGTTTTACATATGAGAAGATAGAGGATTTATCTAACAAAGTCTAGAAAAGATAGTAGCAGAACCACAATAATACTGTACCAACAATTTTTTTTAATTAAGAAAACTATGCCCAATATACTCTGTTTTCTAACACAAGGAAAGCATGCAATACATTTTAGAAATATTTCATTAAAAATATTAAACATTTGAAGTCTTTGAGCTTTTAAAGGTTTACTCTTTCCTCCGCAGAGTCCGCATTTCAAGTGAGGTTTTGCTCTGTATATAGACACAACTGTATCACCCTATAGAAAACATATTTCACACTCAAAGTTTTGTTGCTCTCTGGAGGCATTACTTTATTTCTGGGAATTCTTAAAGAATATAGGGTCATGCTAACTGGCAATTTTATGGATCAGTTTTGCCCAAGGCAGTCTTTAATAGTGAACTAGGTACTGAAAGAACTTTTGTGGGCCCTTCTGATGCAACTTAGGGCACTATTGTGATAATAGTCTAGATGGGGGCTTCACAACTAATGGAATGCTAGCGGCCTCAAAGCATGTGTAAGCCTCCTTCGGTGCCCAATTTATTCCACTGAATGGTGTGGGCCCAGGTAGAGCAGAGCCTAGATGTGCCCTTTGGACATCCCTGTACCCACTTCCATGAGGTTCATGGACAGATAAAACAACAAATGTCTGGACACTTCTCCCACTGCCCTGCTTAGGTTAGACTGGTTTTCTCTTACGGGTTGAGGTTTTGAACCAGCTGGAAGTAGAGACTTATCATGGTCATCACAACACCACACCTGTTTTACAGGTGAGATAATAAGAGTATCTCACCTGTAAAACATTACACTTTTATCTCATTTGGTCCTCACCATAATCCTATAGAATTGTCAAGACAACTATTATTAGGTCCTTTGTTTTAAGGAAGGACAATAAAGGCCTCAAAGAGATGAACAGATGCTGATTTTATCCCCCAATTAAAACTCAAATCCACTCACATGTGTCCTTCTCCATTGTCACTCTCCGATTCTACACCTAGCAACAGTCTCCTTGCTTCACTCTTAGACCTTCCAATTGATTATTTACATAAATGTCAGAGAGCTTTTTTTAAAAGTATAAATCATATAATATCACTATAAGCTTAAAATCCTTTCATGGTTCCTATTTTTTTTTTTTTTTTTTTTTGCGGTACGGGGGCCTCTCACTGTTGTGGCCTCTCCCGTTGTGGAGCACAGGCTCCGGACGCGCAGGCTCAGCGGCCATGGCTCACGGGCCCAGCCGCTCCGCAGCATGTGGGATCTTCCCGGGCCGGGGCACGAACCCGTGTCCCCTGCATCAGCAGGCGGACTCTCAACCACTGTGCCACCAGGGAAGCCCCCTATTGTCTTTTTAGATTAAAGTCCAAACTTTGTGGCAAGGTTTGCAAAGCCCACCACGATCTAGCACTTGACCACCTTTGCAACCTCATCTTATGCTGCTCTCCCCTTACTCCTGATACATTGCCCCCAACAGCTTTCAGACTCATCAGGCTCTCGCCCTTGCCAGTCTCTCCTTCCCCGTTCTCCCAATGGCTAACTTGTGGTCATTTGCAGGCTTCAGTTTTAATTCCGCTTCCTCAGGAGGACATCCCTGAATCTTCAGTCTAAATGAGCCCCTCCCACTTTCTCTTTGCTATTATACCAGCCTGACCTTGTCTTCACAGAGCTTGACACAGTTCAGTTATGTTCGCCTGTGGGCCTCTTTGAGGGCTGTCTCCCTCACCTGACTGCAAGGTTGATGAGGACAAGATCCAGGGAAACTTGGTTTACCAGTGACTGTTCAGCACATAGCTCACTGCCTGCCTCAGAGCCGGACTGCTATACATATTTGTTAAATAAAAAGCGGGGTGGGGGGGCTGGTGATGGGCCGAAGAAGGCACAGATGGGCAAGAGTAGTGTGAGGCAGTGCCACTCTGCCTCTGAAATAATTCCTAATTCTCTTTGGTTTTGTTCTTACTTAAGACACGACCAAGGGTTCCCGGCAGAGCATGCAGCTAGACACGTAGTGGGAGCTTAGTACACGTTTGAATACATGAACCAGTGTGTAATGAAAGAATGAATGGTATGTATGCATCAGAACAGATTCCCCTGCTGGGCTTTCTTTATGTATGTGGTGTTAGAATGTCACTGTCCCCAAATTGCACTATCCTCTTCCCTGCTTTCAGTGGACTAGAGACCCCCCTCCCCTGCACCCACTGCTGCACTTGAACCAGAGAGCCTCTGACCTATCATTTTCCCTTTCTCTTGCCACTGCAGAAGTCTGTTCTGAGTGAGGAAGCAGCTTGGTTATAAAACAAAAGCTCTGATTTTTTTTTTTTTTCCTGAAAAATACCATCAGGATGAAGGCTATGATTAATACACATAATTGAAATAAATGGCAGCTAACTGCAGAAAACCATCTCCCAGCTGTTGGAGGAAGGAAATTGCTGACAGCCGGTTCCCATTGAGTGGCTACCGAAGGAGAGGGGCCCATAGGAGCAGGAGAGACTACACATCACCATCCCGCAGCGCTCCAGGGCTGCTGCTTTTTTTTTTTACATCTTTATTGGAGTATAATTGCTTTACAATGGTGTGTTAGTTTCTGCTTTATAACAAAGTGAATCAGTTATACATATACATATGTTCCCATATCCCTTCCCTCTTGCATCTCCCTCCCTCCCACCCTCCCTATCCCACCCCTCTAGGTGGTCACAAAGCACCAAGCTGATCTCCCTGTGCTATGCGGCTGCTTCCCACTAGCTATCTACCTTACGTTTGTTAGTGTATATATGTCCATGCCACTCTCTCATTTTGTCACAGCTTACCCTTCCCCTTCCCCATATCCTCAAGTCCATTCTCTAGTAGGTCTGTGTCTTTTTTCCTGTCTTACCCCTAGGTTCTTCATGACATTTTTTTTTCTTAGATTCCATATATATGTGTTAGCATACAGTATTTGTATTTCTCTTTCTGACTTACTTCACTCTGTATGACAGACTCTAGGTCCATCCACCTCACTACAAATAACTCAATTTCGTTTCTTTTTATGGCTGAGTAATATTCCATTGTATATATGTGCCACATCTTCTTTATCTGTTCATCTGATGATGGACACTTAGGTTGTTTCCATCTCCTGGCTATTGTAAATAGAGCTGCAATGAACATTTTGGTACATGACTCTTTTTGAATTATGGTTTTCTCAGGGTATATGCCCAGTAGTGGGATTGCTGGGTCATATGGTAGTTCTATTTGTAGTTTTTTAAGGAACCTCCATAGTGTTCTCCATAGTGGCTGTATGAATTCACATTCCCACCAGCAGTGCAAGAGTGTTCCCTTTTCTCCACACCCTCTCAGCATTTATTGTTTCTAGATTTTTTGATGGTGGCCATTCTGACTGGTGTGAGATGATATCTCATTGTAGTTTTGATTTGCATTTCTCTAATGATTAATGGTGTTGAGCATTCTTTCATGTGTTTGTTGGCAGTCTGTATATCTTCCTTGGAGAAATCTCTATTTAGGTCTTCTGCCCATTTTTGGATTGGGTTGTTTGTTTTTTTGTTATTGAGCTGCATGAGCTGCTTGTAAATTTTGGAGATTAATCCTTTGTCAGTTGCTTCATTTGCAAATATTTTCTCCCATTCTGAGGGTTGTCTTCTATTCTTGTTTATGGTTTCCTTTGCTGTGCAAAAGCTTTGAAGTTTCATGAGGTCCCATTTGTTTATTTTTGTTTTTATTTCCATTTCTCTAGGAGGTGGGTCAAAAAGGATCTTGCTGTGATTTATGTCATAGAGTGTTCTGCCTATGTTTTCCTCTAAGAGTTTGATAGTTTCTGGCCTTACATGTAGGTCTTTAATCCATTTTGAGTTTATTTTTGTGGCTGCTGCTTTCGCCACATCACCATCCCGCAGTGCTCCAGGGCTGCTGCTTTTGCCAGAGATGCCCTGAGGGCTCTGTCTCATGTGTGAGCTTCTCCATCAAATTGTAGTGTCATCGGTTTTTAGGGCTGGGGCTTGGAGCTGGGCTTTCTATGTCTGGGGATGACTTGGCAGTAGGTATCTCTGTCCTACAGAATGGGCTTTTAGAATCCTTCTGTCACCAGCAGCATTACTGCAAACCCCAGGCTGAATCTCCTTATAAGGAGACAAGATGCTTCTTCACCTGTTTCATTACCTTCTTCTCCCCTTTCCTTGTTCATCCATCCTATGCCAGTGGGATGGGGAGAGCAGTGGGGAGGAAGAAGATCTGGATTCTTGCTATGAGTCTGCTCTGTGATCCTGACAGACCTTTCACCTTCCTAGGCTTTAGTCTGCTCAGTCTATGTAACATGAGATATAAGACTGGAAGATTTCTGTCCTCTCAGTTCTAAGAGTCTCTTAGAAAAAAAAAAAGATATACTTACAAATTATAAATGTATATACATTACATTTATCTATCTATCTATCTAGATATTTATTTCCTACTGTCCTTCTCAGCCCACTGTTTTACATTCAGCACCCCAAAAGTTATATGGCCCTTGTGACAGTGTTAATATGTGTCTGGCTAAACTAGTACCTAGATCAGGTGAAGGACTTTATGAACACATAAATCAGAAGACAAGAAACCTGAAGCTAGACATTCACCCAGCTCACCCACACCATTATTACCAAGAATGTGAGTGCAGAACTCAGGCCTGTACATGCTGGGAAGTCAGCTGAAGGACAGTGTCAGCACACCCCAGCTTTGGAGTTCAAGGCACCGCAATTCCCATCCCTCTGGAAGATCGTGTGCTCTGTGAATGCTGACTCTGGAAGTGCACACTCTTAACATCAGGGCCTAGAGAATAGCTGGGAGAGAATGTTCTCCCAGAAGAGCTCTCCTTCGTGAGCTTCCTCCGTGTGCTCTATACTGTTTCGTCGTCTCTTTTTATCCTCAAACAATCCAAGAAGTAACGCTCTCTTCTTTATATGAATAAGAAAACCGAGGATCAGGGAAATTAGCTGCTTTTATTCAAGGTTCCCCTGTCAGTTGCAGGTATCAGTAGTAACATTTTTTTAGTGCTTTGGTGCCAAAGAAGAAAAAACAATTTCTTCCTTCAAATAGAAGGGGACTTCTGGAGGGGTTAAACGGGGAATATAGCATTATTAGAACTTCAGGAATTTTGCTTCTCTCTCTGCCCTCTGATTATCCTTGTGACTTTCATGTGTGACACCCTAATGCAGTGGCTGTGTTCTACCAGTCAATTTTGGAACCTTATATAATGGACCTTTAAACCCATTACTGTTGCAACCAAGATTATCTCCTTGAGGAATTCCATCAGGGAGGGAGGGAGGGCCATTATCCAGAAGCCAGAAGTCTTCACCTGCTGCCTGCATTTTCTGCAGAGCTCCTCCTCTACCTCAGTTGAGAGTCACAGGATGTTAGTGAGATCAAAAGCCATTGAGCATTGGGGAAAGGTCGAGGACCCCTGCCCTCTCGTCACACCTTTTCATATGGATGACCCTGCTTCTAAAATTATATTTTGAATTTTCCATTTATTCTTGCTGCTATGGACTGAACGTTTGTCCTTCTTCCCCCAGTCCCTCAAATTCATATGTTGAAGCCCTAATGCCCAATATGATGGTGTTTGGGGGGACTTGCCTGGTGGTCCAGTGGTTAAGAATCCACCTTTCAACGCAGGGGACATGGGTTCAATCCCTGGTCGGGGAACTAAGATCCCACATACCGCAGGGCAACTAAGCCCGTGCATTGCAACTACTGAGCATGCGGGCCACAGCTAGAGAGAAGCCCACGAGCCACAGCAGGGGATCCTGCATGCCACAATGAAGATCCCGCATGCCGCAACTAAGACCCGATGCAGCCAAAAATAAATAAATAAATGTTTTAAAAAATGATGGTATTCGGAGATGAGACCTTTGGGAGGGATCAGGTTTATACAGGGTCATGAGGGCAGAGCCCCTGTGGTGGGATCAGTACCTTAAAAGAAGAGGAAGAGAGCACACTTGCCTTCTCCATCATGTGAGGATACAGCAAGAAGATGGCCATCTGCAAACCAGGACCTTGATCTTGGACTTCCCAGCCTCTAGAACTGAGAGAAACAAGTGTCTGTTGTTTGACGCCACCCAGTCTATGGTATTTTGTTATAGCAGCTCACGCTGACTAAGACACTTGCCTTGTAGGTGAAATAGGGCTAGGAGATATCTTACAGGCATGGGATTTCTTATTTTTATTCTCTTGGGAATCAGTTAGCAAGTTGGCATACTGGTGGTAGGGCCTGAAGAAAGGAGTAAAACACCAAGTGCATTTGAAACAATTCCAACTTTGAGACACTTTTTATCATTTCAGACAAATGCAGATAGAATGTTTACCCTGGCCCTTTACGTAATATTTGGATAGCACAGTTCTTAGCTGCATGCAGGTAATGTGTTAGATGGCTAGAAAAATAACCTGCTTGAACTGCTTCTGATTTATTCCCCCTCCCTCTCATGTCTTTGTTCACAATAAGCACATCAATGTAGAGCAGCTAGAAAATGAACACTGCTTTATGAGAGGTACAGGTGGGTTCTGGTGGACGCCACTGCATCTCAGAATAGCAGATATAGCAGAAGGGGGAATCATTGAAAAATCAGGCCCACCCTTTCCCAGAGTGGATGGTGGTGGTGTTTATTGGTGTCTGGGAATCAGAATATGGAGGAAGATGAGAGGACTGTCTTAGTTTATGGTTGGAGATTACATTGAAAGCCAAGTAAGATGATGATGATGATGATGATGATTTGTCAGGTGGTTACTGTATGCCAGGCTCTGCTCTAAATGCTTTACATGTGTTCATTTGTATCTCACCACAACCCTAGGTGAGACTTGCTGTTATGATGTTATTACACCCATTTTATAGGTGTGGAAACGGAGGCTTAGAGAGTTTAAATAACCTCCCAAGTTCACATTGGTTAACCATGAGAATCAGGATAAGAACTTTCCTCAACTCCCAACGAGTTACCAAACAAGTTAAGAGTCTCCATTAGTTTGGGAAGGATTGTGATTCTGGAAGGTCTAATCTTTCTCTCAACTTCAGAAGGACCTGCCAGTATTTTAAAGGAATGTTTAATTCCTTTGAGTTATAAGCTGTCAGAGTAAGGAAGAACATGGGCTTGGATGGAAATTGAATCTGAGTCGTGTTCAGTCTAGTTCCTGAACTAGAAAGGCAGAGAACTAACAACATGTAGAGGAGATATGTTTTGGAGCCCTGTTTGCTCTTGCATTGTCCCCCAGTTATATGAAGCACCTAGAAAAATTTCTTTCTGTTTTTCAGATGAGAAGCAGGAAGGAATAAGAGTTAGCATTTTCTTCTCCTTAATAAAATCCCTTAAGTGTTGACTTCACTAATTATGTATTTTCCTAATTTAGTTATGTGAAGCTAAAATTTACCTTTGAACATTGTGGGTTGGGGAGGATTTATGAAGCAAAATGAGAAAATGGCTATTCTGTGGGGTCGGGTCGGTAAATTAGTAGCAGTCCCAGCTACTTCAGAAAAATTATTTGTATTCAAGTAACAAGTGCACTAATTTCAAAAGAATGTCCATTTTTAAGTCTCTTGCAAGATTCTCACATACATATAGCAGAGCTCTTTCTTCCCTTATATCCTTGGAGATAATAAATGAGCATTTCTTTCAAAAAGCATTTGTTAATTTTTAAAATTCGGTCATACTGATCTTTCTTCCAATTAGGATGAATTAGTGAGATTTTATTCTGTTACATTGTGTGTAAGTACTGTTGTCCTCATTTGAATCATTAGCTGTTACCCCAATGCCGTCTGTTTTGGTTGATGCATTTGCTTACGTCTGTTATTTGGGATAGCATTTAGGAAGCTGGCACTTTTGAGTGAGGTGGACTGATGTCCGAAATGAATTTCGACATTTGGACACTTGTGACGGTGGGGTTGGCACTATACAGGTGGTAGACTCTTACAGATTTAAACACAGAGTTTATACTTACAGCCTATTCTAAAACATTGGTTCTCTGAGATGAGATTTTTCTGGTTGGCAATAAAATGCTTCATTTTGTAATTTAAAGTTAAAAGGTGAAATGGGCTGGAGCTGGGTCAGTGCCCTGTGGTCCTTCTGAATTAGTGATTACTTGGAAATCCCCACCCCCCAAGAGATCCCAGGTGGAACAACCTTTGAGATAGCATTCACTGCACTCAATTCTTACCCAAGACAAAACCCTTGCGTGACTTAGGACAATGAACAGACATGTTTCAAAATGGTGATGGCACAAGTATTGAAAGGATACTTTGGTATATCTCATTCACTTTCTGTAGGCCTTTTGTTCTGTGATGGTTACTTTATCATGTAAAATTCAGCTGATATATATCTTGTGGTCCTGCAGAAGCCTTTCACTGTGGCCAGAGGACATGCCTGGGAATCTGGGGCCTGGGAATTCCCTCAGAGGATTTTTCTCTCTTCCTTTTGGCCTCACAAAGTAATCTTGAGCTTTGGAAAAAAAATCCTAAGAGAACTGAACAGCCTTCTGCTGACTTCCCCACTCTCTTGGAGCTTATAAACAGCACAGCTTCTTAATGTGGTACAAGACCCCCTCCCTCCGCCCCTCCTCTCCCATGAGTGCAGGATGATTTGGGTACAGGGTAAGGAAGGCGCTCGGGGTTATTAGCAAGTCCTCTTCTTCCCGCAAGGCCACGAGCTCACAAGATTTGTAGGAGAAATGTTCTGGATTGTGTATTTGTTGACCTTTACATATTTTCATGTTTTAAACTTTGCAAGGCAGAAGCTTTGTCTTAGAAATTGTTGTTCTTTTGTACTAAGATTCTTTGAAGTAACTGATATGACTTGTTTTAATATTTAAAGTGTGATTTTTCGTAGGCTGCTAATAGTGAGCATTACCGTTTATTAATTACTTACTAATGACCCCAGCACAGTGCTAAAGGCTTTCCATATATTATGTCATTTAGTCTCGACAACAAGCCTATGACTTACAAGTTATTACTTTTTTCTGATTTGCTGATGAGTAAACTGAGGCTTAAGGAAGTTAAGTAATTTGCTGAAAAATCAGATGACTTCTAAGGAAAGGTGGGATTCTGTCTGACTCCAAAGCTTGAGCAATGTTTCAGCATGGCCTTTTGTTTTAAAAAAAAAATATTCTGTATGTTAACCCTATGTTTTCCTTATTACTGGGCTACAGAACTCAGATTTCATGAGAATTTGTGGTTCTGATCTCTCGAATTCTTCAGTAGCCTTGATTATTGACCCTTCTCTCTTTCCAGTAGAGAGGAAGAGTTGTTTTAAAATGGGTGTCTGTTTACTTAAGAAAGGCCTTTGGCTATCTCTAAAGTGTGGAGAATTCTTTTTGTCCACCAACATGTGAATACTCTCAAATGGTTAGTTGATTTGTTAGCTGACATATTTTAGTCCCCCTCTCTTTCTGCAGAGAGCATAAAGGACTGGCTATGGCTATAGTAGATTCCATTTTCTACACTAGCACACATGCCCCTCACCGTGCAACGAGGGGAATAACAAGAACATGATTGGAAAGGAGGTTCATGGTTATAGGGCTGGACACCCAGTGGGCATATAATGAATCCTGGATTATATCGTGCCCTCTCCTTGGCTTTCGGCCCATGTAGATTTTCTCTGGGCTGTAGCTGAGAGCTGACACCTGCAGATTTGTTTACTTTACATATGTAGCTAATAGTCAAAATGCTTTCTCCACCTCACATGGAGGCAGGGCAAGCCTTATGCACAGTCAGCATTGACAGTTGCTAGGAAATGGGATTTGAGGGACTCCATGGAGTTACCCCAACCAAAAACAAAATAGTCCTTCCGAAGCCTGAAATATCCCAACTGGGGCTTGATTCCATGGGATTGAGCAATGCACCTTTCTAAAATGCAAATTTTTCTCACATGGAGGGGTAACTGTTACGTTCCTAACATAATATTATAATCTTTGGTGCCCCCAAAGGATATTAAATCTAATAAGAAAGATGCATTATGCTTTGTCAAGGAAGGTTAGGGTTGTGTTCTTGTTTTTTGTTTGATGTTTTTGTTTTACAGTTTAGCCTTTGATGGATAGGACACCAGGGATGCCAATATCCCATGCCAAAGGGAAGTCACTGGCAACCTCCTTGCTCTTTCCAGGGAGGCAGGCACCTTTTCCACCTAGCCTGGATTGCCTGCATCTGGGAAGGACTCAGACAAAGAAGACCCTACCTGCAGGAGATGAAGGGAGCCTTTCTTACCTCCAGAGCTGCAGGATACAGTTTATTCCCTCACAGGAAGTGAAGCAGGAATGATTCTTGGCATGATTCTTGGCCATAGCTTTAGAACTTCCTCAAGCCTGAATCCCTGGGAGGCTGAAGGAGGCTTTGAGGCTTCAGATGAGGCATCAAGCGATTGATCTCACTCCACGTGTGCATGAGGCTTGAGGTTACCCGGTGAGGCAGTACAGGGCGGGGGTGAAGAGTGGAGGCTTTTGGGTCAGCGGAACCTGGTTTTGAGCCCTAATGCTTCCTCTTACCAACTGAGCCACCAAAGACAGATTACAAAGCCTCAGCCGTCATGTCTGTAGAACAAAGACTATGAGAGCGCTTGCCCCTCAGAGTTGTCATAGACCAGAGAAGGAGGTGAGCGTGGTGCTCAGCGCATGGCCAGACCTCCAGAACCAGTTGCTGCCATTATTATTAAACAGTGAAAAGCTAAGTATAAGGGAACAAATCACTTGGAGTTACTGCACCTGGGGAACCACGTAGAACCCTGGGAAAAGGAACTTGACCTCCAGAAACACTCAACTTTTTTCAGATTCCCTTCCCTTGGTATAGCTTGATAGATGGGGAATTCTAACCATAGTGTGTAGGTTTCCTTCACTTCTCTAACCAGGGCGGTCACCCTGTCTGCGTAGTTCATGTCATGTTCAGTATGGACAGAGAAATGAAATGCATCTTTCACAAGTCTGCAGAAAACAGTCATCATGGGCCTTCCTAAAATGTCCTGAGTTAAACTGGTGTATCAGTATTTTTCCCCTTCAAAATAAATGTCAAAACTTAAGAATTCTCTTTTGTCTGTAGACACGTATGTTTGTTTACAATTCAATCGCAAAATACTGAGAATGCTCTGATCTCTCTGTGGATGGATTAATATATTCATCTCCCCAAAGGTGTTTTAAAGTCAGTGTCAGATAAAAGTTATCCATGTATTTCAGATGAGATGGGAAGGGGATGCTGTTTTCCAGGCAGGAATGATACAAAGAGTGTGTTTGTGGGGACTTCAGAGGCCCATGAAGGGTCGGGCTGAGGCTGTTGCCAGGTGCTGGGCTCACCTGTGTTACTGAGACAAGGGGCTTCTCTTTCACAGAGCACCTGGACCACTTGTAATGCTTGTCAGGCCTCAAGGAGAGTGGAGGGACATTTGATATATCACCAGCTATTGCATGCCATCACTTCTTCTTTTCCGGTCCTCTTTATTTTCCCTCACCAGCATGCTTTCTCAGATTTATTAACAGCCTTTCCAATGACTTCTGCAGCCATCAGGAAGAGAAATAAAGAGGCCTAGGAGGATCTAATCTTCTTGTGCTTGTCCCTCTTCACTGTCTTGGTTTTTCTTTTGCTTCACCTCCTTTTTTTCTTCCTTCTCTTTTTAAGAAAATTCTATGTTGCTCCTCTGCATTAAGCTAGAGTTTCTTTTCCCCTCCTTCCTCCTCTTTTTACTGCTTTTAATTGTTATGGTGCTTTTGTTTTTCCCTGGACCTGAGAACGAGGGGAAAGGTCAGCTGTCAGAAGAGGGGCTGTACACCGTTGATAAGGCTTTCAGGAGATTGCATTGGAGTCATTAAGCAGCATTCCCTCCCTGAAGTCCTAGAGTCTCCACTGCTGCAGGGGGAAGAGAAAAGGAAGCTCAGAGAGTAGAAGAGGTAACCCACATGGAGGGACTGGCTTCTTACCCAGAGCCCTTCTCCAGGGATAGGCATTGCCCAGTGCCAGCCCTTGTGACTCTGGGACATTGATGTAAATGTGCATCTGGATGAGACACACATGCAGGAGGCCTTGGAGAAAGGACTCAAGTGAGAATTAGGCATCCAGCATCCTGGAAGTCAAACTTCTAGGGTTGTCCCTTCTGTTATCGGGTTCATGTGTCCACCCCATAGTTATTTCGCAACTAACTCACTTATATAAAAATCAGAAAGCCTGGGTTTTGGTCTTGCCTCTACTGATAATTCTTTTGGACAAACACTGAATTGTGCTAGGCTTGTAAAAAGAAGTAGAAAAACGTGATTTCAAAGTACCTTCTATCGCTAATGGCTAGATTTCACCTTACCAATTCTACCTGCCAAGAAGAAGTGAGAAGCATAATACCTTCCTCAGACATGGATGTGAAAACCAGTTAATTCCTTTTTCCCTCAGTGCCTTGAGGTTAACCCAAAGTCAGGGTTAGCCTGTGTAGCCTGTTCGTCAGGAAATTCATGGTGTAATACTACAGAGCATTTAAAGAAATGGTGGACATCTTCTGGAATGGGGAAAAAAGGGAATAAATTATATGAATAATAATACCATCAGGTTGCATAATTCTATGTGTGTTTTCAAAGCCTGTTCGCACTTCAGAATGACCTGCTTTAAGGATACTCTCTAACTTAGTCTACCCTAGAAATGTGACATGCTAAAATTTGAAAGGACTCTTCTGTTTTCGCTCTCAACCTACCACATTACTAGTGCTCTCAAAATGTGGTATCCAAATGGGTGATTCAATGATCAAGTGAGTGGGTGACTTAAAGGCGTCAGGTAACACATAGTCAGTCAACGCTGTTCATTTGACTCTCAGTAATGATTGGATACAGTGAGGGGTTTGGGTAGATAATGCCGGACATGAAGGGTATATAATCAGGTTATACTGGTAGGTCTGCTGTCTTGCTATAGAAACCAAAAGGAAAATGATTAGAGCATAGCCAGCTTGAGAGAGTCATCAAAGAGGGTCACTGTCCAGACTGGCAACCACAGAGACACTAAAGATCACACAGTGGGTCGCTTCACTCCTGATCTCAGGAGAGTGGCTTTTATACAAAGCCTGACTCTATTTTTAATTGAAGTATAGTCGATGTATAATATTACGTACGTTATGGGTGTACAATATAGTGATTCGCAATTTTTAAAGGTTATACTCCATTTATAGTTATTATAAAATATTGACTATTTCCCTGTGCTGTACAATATATCCTTGTAGCTTATTTTATTTATTTATTTTATTTTTGGCTGCGTTGGGTCTTAGTTGTGGCATGCGGGATCTTTGTTGAGGCATGTGGGATCTTTCTTTGCGGTGCGTGGGCTTCTCTCTAGTTGTGATGTGCGGAGTTTTCTCTTCTCTAGTTGTGGCGTGCAGACTTCAAAGCACATGGGCTCTCTCATTGAGGCACGTGAGCTCAGTAGTTGTGGCGCGCGGGCTTAGTTGCCCCACGGCATGTGGGATCTTAGTTCCCTGACCAGGGATTGAACCCGCATACCCTATATTGTAAGGCGGATTCTTTACCACTGGACCACCAGGGAGGTCCCTATCCTTGTAGCTTACTTTATATATAGTAGTTTGTACCTCTTAGTCCCCTACCATTATATTGCCCCTCTCCAGTTCCCTCTCCCCACTGGTAACCACTGGTTTGTTCTCTATATCTGTGAGTCTGTTTCTTTTTTGCTGTGTTCACTAGTTTGTTGTATTTTTTAGATTCTACATATAAGTGATGTCAATACAGTATTTGTCTTTCTCTGTTTGACTTATTTTACTTAGCATAATGCCCTCCAAGTCCATCCATGTTGTTGCAGGTGGCAAAATTTCATTCTTTTTTTATGGCTGAGCAGTTCTTATATGTATCTATAGCATATATATATATATGTATATATGTATATATAACTATATATATGTATATATAGCATCTTTATCCATTCATCTGTTGATGGACACTTAAGTTGCTTCCATATCTTGGCAACTGTAAATAATGCTGCTTTGAATGCTGCATGTAGCTTTTTGAATTAGTGTTTTTGGTTTTTTTGGATATGTACCCAGGAGTAGAATTGCTGGGTCATATGGTAGTCCAATTTTTAGTTTTTTGAGAAACCTCCATACTGTACAAAACATAACTCTTGTTGCAATAGAGAGAACTATGAGATTGAAGGTAGACCCAAGTCTAGCCTCATTCTAAATTCCTTCCTTGACAATTATTGTTATTCTAATTGGATAGCCTTGAGCCTATGAATCTCAACTCCCCCCTTTGAAAACTGCAGATAATAATACCTGAATAGATTATGGTGAAGATTATATTAAATGTCATCTGCATAACAGTAAGCCAGAGCTAAAGCCCCTGACACACAGTAAGCTTCAAATATGGTAGTTGGCATCATCACTGTCACCTGCATCTCAGGGACTGTGGACATTTTCTGGTATGTAAAACAGTGATAACACCTACTCTTCTAAGGTCATCATAGGATTGAAAAAACAATATTTGCAAAGTGACTCTCACTGTGCTAGGCACATAGTAGAGGAACAGTAAGTACTGGCTTCTTTCCTTCTCCTTTCTTTGATGATGTCTTCTTACTTTTCTATTTCATTTGAGGGTAGCGGGGCACTATTGCTCTTTTGTGAAGTGGCCCAGTGTCATTGAGGGGTGTTCCAGAGGCCCCAGAAGGTGACTGGTCTTTGCTGGTTGAGGTGTGGGTAGTGGGGTAGCCGGGAGGGGAAGGAAGAATGCACAGCACTCGGGCAAACCCGAGGGCACCAGAGGCTGGGATTCTGAAGCTTATGTAAAGTTCTGCCTGTTCCTGAAATTATCCTAGTGTCGCCAAGGGAATGCTACTGTTTGCATAAATCATTCCATACAACCTTATTAGTTCTAATACAGAAGACACTAATGATCCCTAATTCAAACAGTAGGAGGTTAAAGCTGTTTATTTGTGGTGATGTACAATGGTAATCAATGAGGAGTTAGATGGCTCTGAGGTCCATGGAATCGCAAAGAACGTTTTGAATCCTCAAAGGAAGTCCAGGTTATTCTTAGGATGACTTTAGTTTAAAGTTCTAGAATATAATATACCACAGCAATGAATACATTACTTGTAGTGTTAATGTGATCATTTGTTCTTCAAAAACCGGAATGCCAGGTTGGAAATGGCTAGGCATTCGTCGCTAACAAAAGCATCCAACTAATTCAAGCCTCTTTTTTCCTTGAATTCTAGGCGATTGAGAGTTTTTATTTGATCTGCTTAATTTTTTTACTTCCGGACATGTGACCCACGTAGAGTTAACAACCATCCTGGTTTCCCAGGGATTGTTTCCCTTTTAGTACTGTAAGTCCCATGTCCTGGGACTCTTTCAGTCTCAGGCAAACTGGGATGGTTGGATACCCTATCTGAAACACCTGGTAAACCCCTTTTCAGGAGAATGCCGCATTTTGGTCAACATCTGACTGACAGCACACCTAGAAAACATTCTCTGGTTCAGTGGTTCTTCAAACTTTTGAATTTTTCTGACAAGTAACATTTTTACAGAAAAGGGAAGGAGCAAAATAGGATTGACTATTTATTTTGCCAACTGATGACATTACCAGATTTCATCTGTCATCATCATTACTTTATAAAAGAGGAAATTCCAAGATGAGAAAGGAATAGAATGAAAGTGCTATCTTCCCAGTGCCTACCACGGTGTTGTATAGAGTAGGTCCTACCCAGATGTGTGTTGCATGAGTGAGTATTGCATACGTTTAGCTTTTATTAAAGAATGTACAGCATTGTTCTTATCTTCCTGATTGTACTATGGATTGGTAAAAACTTTAACTGAGACCATTGTTTGGGAACCAATGGTTAATTCCAAATCTGTGGACTATAGGATTTTTTGATGGTAATTTTTCATTGTAAATCATGATAATGACATTCTGCTGTCTACCTCAGTCACATGTTGATTTTAGTTGGTGTAGTCAATCTCTCATTATAGGCACTCCTGGAGAGAGATAAAACCACATTTCTGGGCCTTTAAATCAGACAGTGAGATTCAGTCAACTTCCTCTCAGACTTCAGCTGCCACCGTATCCTGATGCATCTTTGCTGATATCTGTTCGGGGATGCCACCATAGCTGGCAGGAATGAGCCAGCGGTTCTGCTTATTTTCTTAAGTCTTGGATGGTGTTTTTGTATGTTCTAAGTCTCCATGCTTTTCTTTGTTCTGATTCATTCACCTACGAAGTGTGGTCAGAAACCTTGACCACCTGGTGATAATGTACAAATATCATAACCTCTCTAAGTCTGGGATCGCCTATGCAACATCCTCATATCATAGCTGGATATCCAAATCACTCCTTATTTTATCTTAACCCATGGATAAAAATATCATTGAGAAATTTTACCTGCTACCTAATTTCTGGAGAGGGTTAGGATGTTAGTTTTATCGACATCATAGGAACTATAAACATTCATCGTAAATGGCTACCCAAGAAAGCTAAACCAATTCGAATAACTATTTCAGAGAGTCTTATAATCTCAGTTTTGTGTGCTCTTTCTAATAACAAGTCAAATAATTTTTCCCCCTCTGCAAGCCTTGAGCATACTTCTGACTGTACCCATTGGTGTTATAACTCAGGGTCCAGCTGTATGGCCCTGGAGCTTCAGTGAGCTTGCTGGGGTGATGGTTTGTGAATCATCTGACTTAGAAGGTGGGTTGCCATTTTAGATGCAGTGCATCAGAAGGGGATTTCCTTTTTATGCTCTCATAATTAAGGATTTTTTAAAGCAGTTATATATTTGCAGTGTTGCAAATGTAGAGAATTCTTACAATTTTCTCCATCGTTCTAATGGTCTATATTCACATCCAGTGTATGTGGTTAATATATCTAAATGTTTGCTGAAAATCTACCCTTGATGAGCAGATAGAGGTTCCTATAAAAGCTGCAGAAGGATGCTTTACAAAATTAGATAATGTATGTGAAAGCAGTTTGGAAAATATGACATGCTATGCAAGTGTATGTGTGTGCACGCACGCACGCGTGCATGTGCATGTGCGTGTTTAAATTAATAGTTCCTCTCCCACAGGAATACTGTTGACAGAGGTCTTTGGAAAAGATACCCAACCCTTAGTAGGAGGCAGCATGTTCTAATGGAAAGCATACAGTGTTTAGAGGTTGACCTTGCTGTGTATTTTGAATCTGCGTCTTACTAGCCATGGTGTTGTACATGTATTTCACCCCTTGTGAATGTCAGTTTTATCATCTGTGAAATGGGTCTAGTAAAACTTTATTTCACAGGGCTTTTGTGAGAGTTAAATAAGACACATACCAAGTATCCTAATAAAAAAGCTCACCTTTCAGATAACATATGAACACATATATGTTATTTCTATTAATAATACATTGGTTCTGGTGGTTAGTATTTTGAATTCTTGTAGCTCAAATCACCAAGACAGGTCTTGGTTAATCTTGTCAAATACTACGTGTCTAGTGTTTGTGTATTCAGACCCTCTCTAGATTAAAGCCCAGAGCATAATACACGTTCAATAAATGTTAATTTCCTGTCCTTTTTATACTATGGCACAAAAAATCTTCTGTTAAAAAACTCTGCTAATAGTCTGAGGTGAAGAAATGATGAAAATGAAATAAACACTTTATTCTATTCTTTATTCTAGTTCTATTTAGTTCTATAATTGAATTTGCAATCACTGAAGATTTTCTCCTTTATTTCAGGCTTCTTAAATTAAGTCACTGATTTGTAAGTCTGCCTCCATTTTAGAGAACTTTCCCTCTCTACCCCTTTTAGCATACCCCATCCTCATCCACCCCCAGATTCAGACCCCTTTGTTTAATTACGTAGGACTGTGGGCATCATCAGTCCCTTCTTGAGAGCCCTGGAATGGGGCGGTTTTAATTTTGGGCAGAATCAGCCCCATCTCACTGGCACGCTTATTTCTGTGGGAGGTAAAGGAAATGCATACCTCGCCATAAAAAAAGACGCAGCCCACGTCTCTAGGATTTGTACCTCTGCATTGGCCAAGTTCCCCAGTTGTGTCTCTAAACAGGGTTTTAATCACCATGGCTTGAGTGCTCAGCACTGAAAGCTTTAAGGGTACTGCAGAAATGGTAGATTAGCTGCATTTAACAAAATAGAAAGTTTTCGTTGTGTCATAAAAAGCCTTATTGATCTTGTCCAGGCATTGACTCCAGGGCCTTTTAACCAGCCACTCTGTCTAGACTTGCAGGCTAGAGCCCTCAGTGCTAACAAAGGAGGGCTGGGCTGCCTGCTGCCAGGGAAGGCCAGAGGGATGGGCACAGATTCAGGTTTCCCAGTGGGGATTTTCTTAAAGAACTGGGATGATATTATTCTGCTATTGGGAGGCTTGTGCAGAAGCTTGTCACACCCCCTAGACCTCAGCCAGCCTTCTCCCGCTCTCAGCATTTGCTGTGGAGCTTTCACATGGCAGCAAACACAGGTGTCTTCTCTTCCCTCACTTCCATCAGCATTTCTCCTCTTTCCCCCCGTGAAGCCAGGCTGAACTCTGGGATGCTGAGGTACTGAGCAGTGGGTCTCCAGAAGGAGTGGGGAAGGCAGGAGGAGAACTGGTAACTTTAGCGTCACTGCGATCAATTCAACTTCATTTCAATTCAATTTGGTCTTTATTTAACACATTTTGGGGTACGTGGGAGATTTTGAAAAGGTATGAAAAATTACTGCTCACAAGATATGGTCAAGGAGTTGACATCTACATGTAAAATAACGAGAATTGTTTAAGATTTATTTGCTGATTAGGTATTTTATCAGAATCATCTGCAGGGATTTAACTTTTTAAAAATGAATGCTAAATTTCAAACATAAAAGAGCATAAACCTGTAGTAGAGGATATTGTAAACATTGGCTTAGTTATTGCCCATATTGAACAAATCTCAATGGTTTGCCATTTTTGCCTTATATCCTTTTATAAAGACTTAGTCTTGTTTGAATATCTCCCTGGTTCCATTTCTTCTCTCCTTCCCCAGAAGTAAACACTACCTGAAGTTGATGGGTAGATTTTTTTTCCATTCTTGTTACATACGAATAGCACTGTAATATATAATGGTTAGTGATCATTGTGTGTGTGTGTGTGTGTTTAAATTAGTGGAGGTAAAGTTTATTAGCTATCCACAGTTTTTACTCATTATTCTCTGTATATCCTGGGCTGAATGAAGGAAATATTTACGTCCCTGTTGATCACCCAAATGAAGCCTGGCAGTCTCTCAATATGCTTTCCTCTTTTTGGACCAGGAACCATTTGAGCTCCAGAAATGTCTGTAAGAAGTTTCACATAACACCAAATTATCTTGTTTTCTTTGGATACTTAAAGGTGGAGAGTTTCACCAGCAAGATGATTTAGATGTAGATTTATTGAGGTAAGAGGTATATTAGGTCATCTTCCAAGGTCTCTTCTGATGCTACAGTGATGATTAGTTACGAAGGAGTTTTTACTTGTTTTCATCTCAGATGAAAAGAGAAATTTTACAGAAATAAATATTTTAAAAGTCCATATGGGTTTAAAAATCTGTGTATTGCTTCTAAATATCTTAATATCTGTTCGAGTTTTACCAGATTCTGTGAACCTTTTATGACATTTATATTCCTTTCTGAGCAGTATGTGTGAATACAGTGAGTATTCAGTTAGGGTCAGTGTATGTGCCACTGTAAAAAAAAAAATCATTTCAGATGATCTGCTTCCTGCTGCAGGATCACTGTAGATATATTTCATTATTATTAATTTGGTTTTTATCAAAATCGCAGTCTTCTCCTCTCCTCTCCTGCTGTGTGTTTCTAGTGAATGTTTTTGTCCTCATCAACTCTGTAGAATATAGTCTCACAATGAGCCATTAGGTACTCCAGTACAATTGCCTTAGTTGTTTTGTAACTTTGATAAAAGATGCTGGTTGAAGAAAAATAAACATGCAGATTATTCTTTTTGGACTGGACCACAGGTGAAAGGTTATATAAGTTTGCAGATGTGTGTATTTTCTATAATTTTTTATTCAAAAACATCAAAACTCAATCTAAAACTTATCTTCAGGAAGGCGACCCTGGTTAAATTTTCACCATTCTAGTCATCCATATCCTTGGTGTAACTTTAAGAAATGTGTTTTAGTAACACTGTGGCACAAAGCTGGCTTTAAAATTATTGATATAATTGATATATTTACTTATAATTGACCTCATGTAGTTTCAGATACGTCTGTTATCTTCCCAGTCAGAGTGAAAGCAGTCCAAGGACTGGTTGTCTGAGGTGACAAGTGACAACCATATGTTCTGAATTAATTGAGGAACAGACACAAGACTCAAATTGACAGTCAGATTAAGGATCCAGATATCAGTTCTGTTGCTGGTAGAGCTGCGTTAGAGAATGTGGCTTTGATCTGCAGTCCTACTGGGCTTCCTAGTAATTTTCCCCCTGAATTAAACTCAGCCACACAGCCATAGGCAGAAGAGCTAGAAAACCAAAGGCCTTCTTATTAGGGGCAGAGTCTACGCTGATAGGTTTCACTGCATGGGGCAGCCTATAGGAGAACTCACAATCCTTGTAGGAAGGGCAGAGCTGAAGGGAAGAGAAAGGCAAGTCATATGGAAACAGTGATTACCTAAATAAGAAATGTGGACCTCTGCGTGTCAGACCCTTATTATATCACCAAGGAAGTGAATTACTTCTTTCATTGGAGCAGGTGAATGAGTAAGTGAGAGAAGGTCAAAGTGTTACTCCAAATGACCCCCTTCTGGAGGGTGGGGAAGAAATGCTTTCCTGAAGTCGTGGATGCAGGGAAATGGAATTCCCTCTACAGGATAAGACTGCAGCATTTGTGTTTAACGATTGTCTGATTGACTGACCCACAATTAAAATGAGAAGCCGATAGTAAAAGAAGCATAATTACAGTTTGACTCATATAGATTTGGTGGTTATGGGAAACAAAATGTACAACATATTGCATAAATTATTATAAATGGGCAGGCAAATGTAGCCCAGTTGCCTCAGGCCAGGGTTTCTTAGCAATCTCCATTCCACCTTGGAGATGTCTCCTGGATTCCTCTTTACCTCTCTAGCCTTTAGTCCGTCCACCCACTGGACCCCTGATACAATACAAGTATAATTGTGCCACTCACAAGCCGAAGTTCTCCTATGCTGGTCCTCCATCCCCAGAGCCCCAAGAATATGACACATAAGACCCCAACCTGCACCTTGAGTCTCGCATGCCTGCTACTTTAGCCACATTGAACTGCTTACCATCCCCTGGACACCCCGTGCTTTTCTAATGATCACACCAGTGAATACATTGTTTATTTTAACTAGAACTTCATCCCTCCTTTTGTATGGTGAACTCTTACTCATACTTCAAGACCCAGATTAAGTTTGACCTCCTGTATGGAGCCTTCCCTAACACCCAGGGTCAGTTATTCCTTCTTCTGTGTGCCCGTATCACCTATGAAACATTTACTGCACTTGTAATCGCTTGTTTATATGTGCATTCTCAACAACAACAGCAACAGCTAACACGTCTGTGGCTGGGAACTGGGCCAGGAACTTTATCTGATTCATGTCTGACAGTAACTCTATGAAATATATACTATGCTTATGCTCATTCTATAGATTAGGAAACTAGCTA
Source organism: Tursiops truncatus (assembly GCF_011762595.2). Lineage (NCBI taxonomy): Eukaryota > Metazoa > Chordata > Mammalia > Artiodactyla > Delphinidae > Tursiops > Tursiops truncatus. Next base: position 24,505,835 of record NC_047035.1, on the reverse strand, counting down.
TTAGAGAAGTTAAGTAATAAGCCAAGGTTCCATAGAGTTAGGTAAGTTCCAGAGCCGGATATCAAACCTAGGTCTGTCCAGTTCAAAGCCTTATTATTAAATTCCATGTAATCAAGTCCACATTTCCACTACACTCTGAGCTACAGGAGGATGCCCTGTTTAATGTGAGTCCATGTCAGGATTTGGTGCTTAGTAAGCATTTGAGTTTTTTTTAGATTTATAATTTCTCTTCTTCAGTAAAATGTCAGCTAATTATTCCTACTCACCATGTTCCTGGGTGGTTCAAGTGCATTCAACACTGGACACATCACCTGGTGCATAGTAGGCGCCTGGAAATACTTATTCCTTAAATGAATGAACAGAAATTTTAACTTTTATTGTAATACAATTGAGAGCAATGCAGTCTTTAGGATACCATTAGCTTTCTAATGATTTCAGTGAAGCATGATTTTCCAGGCCATTCTTTTGTGGACTCGAGGCAGCTTCCCTGGCCAGGGTGCTGGCTGTTTTTTTTCCCAAGTGACAACTTGATTTACTATTTTCTTTCTCATCACTCTCAAGAAGCATCTGCCGGCTAGTGAGTGACCAGGGCAGCGTGGAAAAGTCCACTTATTTCTCTGCTGCATCTTTCCTACAGAGTCTGAGGATAAGGGTTGGAAATGGCCTTAGGAGGTCAGATTTCCTGTGTGTTTTCTTTTGTAGTGCAGGATCACTCATAACGACACAATTTGCTGTCTGCTGGTACACTCTGCTTTTAAAATACCTGTATGATGGGATGTGGCATGTAAAGGTTCACTGTTTCTCCTTGGGGGATGACTCTGCAGTTTGATCTATTCAAATGCTTTCTTTGGCCCTAAAATACATTGTAAGGGAAATGGGACAGGAAGAAGCAAGAGTGTAGTCACTTGTGCAGTCTTTTTCCTTTTTTACTCAGTGTGTTCCTTCCCTAATTCTGGCAGGAAATGTCCTTAGATGATGTATAATAGAATTCCATGTAGTAAAAAGATTTCTGTTTTTCCCTCATTTTTGCAAATACAATAATCTCACAGCCCAACAGCTAACTTGGGTGTCTTGTCTACGCATAGCTTGTAAGAAGACTTTAGAGGTGGAAATTGTTCTGGATGTTGCATTCTTAGCAGGTTGCATGGAAAGAAAACAGAATTGTGCAAGAACAAACTCACATTTGCCTTAACTTGTTCCTTTGCCAGCAAACAACCCAAACTGGTGTTGTAGCTCAAGGCGACTTTCAGAATTGAGTGGATATGTGGTCCCTGTGGGAATGAGTAGAACAACTGTGGAACTGTGGCCATCTCAAAAAGTTTATTTCTGCTTTGTGTACCCCTTGCCTTGGGCTTGTGCTTCTCCCATCATCATCATGGCTTCTTTGCCTGCGTAGAATTGGGTGATATGTTAGTTTACAACTTAAGAACCTGAAACCTCACATTGCGGCTGCACCAACAGAGGAGGGACAGTGCTGTCCCTCCTGAATTTGTGGGTCAGAGGAAGGGAGTCAGCGGGCCAGCCCCAGGACCATAGGACATCCCTTTGTCTGGCAGGGAGGGCAGCAGTAGCTCGTGTTTTTGTGCCTCATTAGCTCCAGGGTGGGCCGGCCAGGATGGCCAGCCAGGGTTATCTTTGCATTGGTACAGACTAAAGTACCGTGCTGCTGCGGAGGCCAGTTGAAGGACAAATGATTCAGAGATGAGAACAGTTTTGCCTCTGTCTCTGGGGCGCGTCCTCAGAAGCTGGCTCCCCCTCCCTTTCTAGAGAACAGCAGGTGTTCTGCTCAGGACCAGTGCCTGCAGCCACTCCAGAGGGGTTGGCATTTTCATAGGCTCTGCTAAGGGGTACCTAAAAATTCCATTTCTTGGGCTCTCTGTCTGATGACGGTGAGGAGTGTGATCTCAGTTTGACTTTTTCCAACCTGCTACTAGGGAATTTTGGAATAGAGCCAGCCCCACTCCCTGATGCCCCTGCGTGGGCTCCTGTTGCCTGAGTGGGCTCTTACCTGTCATTGTCAGTGTTTTCTCCTTTTGACACATGGAACTTCATGCAGTCACAGGATGTCAGATACAGGGTCCTAGGTACCTATTCCCTGAGAATTTGAGCTCCTGGCGAGGTGGTGTGATGTGGTGGCAAAAGCAATGGACTGAGAATCAGTGGGCTAAGGGTTTGGAACTGGCCTAAATGCTTCCAAGCTCCTTGGATGCCCTATGTAAACTGTGTGCCCCCTCTTCCTTACATTAATATAATCATAGCAAAGTGACCTCACAGAGTGTTGAGGGAATACAAACAACAATTAAGAAAGCATTTGAGCATTTGGAAATATATATTTTAAAAACTGTGAATAGAATCCTTTACCCATTCCTGACCTGTTCTCACCTGAGCCCTTTCATGCCTAGTGCTGTGTCCTTGTGCTCAGTTTTTACCTCTGGCCCTTGGTTTTCCTTGGTTGCATTTGGATCTTAAGTATCCTATGGTCTCTGGTTTTCCAGAATGTCTGCCTCTCAGTTCCTTAGGTTGTCTCTTCTAGGAACTTTTGCTTCCATTCTTGCCCAATGAAATGCAAATCTCACTGGGTTATATCAACATTCAGGTTGAGCCAGTTTCAGGCACCCCCTGGAAAAGTGGTTCATATGCGTTCTCTTCTTTTAACTGGGCTCTCTGCCTTCAGCTCTCATTTCTTTCCAGTTCACTCTCAACCCAGCAGAAGTTGGGCTGCATAATCTTGTATTTTAAAAATACAAATCTGACCCTTCATCCTCTCAGTAAAATCATGCAGTCATTCCTCAGAACCTTCAGAGTAAGGTCCAGATTCCTTGATCTCACAGCCTAAGGCACCGAGCTATCAGAAACCACAGGCCCAAGTCAACAGTGTTATGCATTTCTTCATACTTCTTAGGTTGTGTAGTAATAAAAAAATGACACAGAATATTTTAATCTGTTTTGGAATTTCTCAGAGAAATAGAATTATTACATAAATCAGTAGTTGGGTGTTTTTTGGGAGAGAGTGGAAAATAGGACTGAGGAAATGCTTGTTAATGCGACGTACATATCAGTACTTGGATTAACAAGCCATTTGGAAGATCAGTGCTTTATGTCTTATACACACTGATTCAAAACCTTGAGTTATACTTACCTCGATTGCATCTAGTGTTTAATCAGTCGAACACTTACAAATAATGGGTAAACGGTTTGTTGTCGTAGAGGGTTGAGCTCTGCTTTTCATGCAGTAAGAGTAACATTTTTATTTTAATGCTTATGCAATTGATTGTAAACTTTGGGGTGATATAATCTCAGTGAATCTAAACAGTCCATCAGCCATGTCAGTGCCTCCCCTTTTGCCAAGCTGTAGCTTTGTGCTAAGCTCTTGTGTGTTGCTGTGTTACGTAATCCCCTGCATGCATTTTCTCTACCTATTTAGCCTGAATACATACAAGGTGACTGAATTGTCTCTTCAACCTCCTTCTCAGTGGAAACACTCAGTATAGAAAACAGATTTGGGGCAGTCTTACATTTTTCTAATGGAGAGTTTGGAGAATTGAGTGGGCTTAGAAATGTGTTTGTCACTATTTGGTTTTGCACCTTTTAGTTATGTTCACTATCAACTTGGTATGGTTTTCAAGGTGATAAGAGAATGCTCGAGCTTTAGCCACTGGAAGGAAATTAAGACAGATTGGGACCTTAGGAGAAAAATGTCAGCTGTGAGAGTATACAAAGGAAGAATTTCTTCAAGGTCCTCTCTCTTTCTTCTTGCAAGCCCCTTATTTGCTCTTTTAAAGACTGGGTCATGCACTGCCAATGCCTCTCCTTCCTGTAACAATCAGGAGGAAGGTATCCTGTGAATTAAAAATGATATGATTTTGCTTATCTAGCACACGATTCAGAGAGTAGCTTTCAGTGGTCTATTGTGTGTTGACATGTGAAGGAGACAGCCAGCATCTGGGGTGATGCTGCTCTGGTGTTTTTCTCCAGCCCAGGGAAAGGGAAAGGGTAAACTGGGAAAATTCGTCATTGAATGAAGAGATTGGGAAGGTTGTGAACTCTTGCAGCGGTTTTCATTAGATATTTGCAAAGGAATGTACTCTCAAGGCTACATAAAATCTTCATTGATTAATTTGCGTGGATATTAGCATAAATATACATGTGATTTACATAAACTTTTTTCCTACATTGGTTTTATTTGTTATTTATTTACTGTGATAGCCTCTTCTCTTAATGATGTCATTTTTCTTCTGTGGCCTTCCACATGAAACACGTTCTTTTGTTTTAAACACACTGATTCCGGGGGGTGGGGATGCAGGGAAGGGAAACATTTCTTTTGGTGAGTAAGTGTGATTTACATGGGGTAGGAGGAATAGGTCTCTGGCTCAGTTTATTAAAGGTTTGTGATGGTTTGTAAGTCAGTACATGGTTCAGTGGAATCATTCATGCCCTTTGAGAAGCAGAGTAGGAGCATGTGCTATATCCAGAATGATGGGCAAAAGAAAAGGTAACTGATATTTAGAGAAAAGTCCAGAGGCAGTAGAAGTCCAGAGTAGAACTAACTGTCTGGTCTTGGGCAACTCACTTATTCCTAGTCATCAGTTTCTTCCTTAATAAAATAAGGGTGTTAAATCAGGCAATCTCTAAAATCCTTTATAGCTCTAAAATTTATTATTTTGATAGACTCCTTAGTCTAATTATGTAAAAAATATTAAGCACCACATAGCACTTTAAATAATATCCTGGTGCCTTGCTGTTCTGTGTCAGGCCGTTCCCCCTTTGAAGGGTACTCAGTGATTAATTGAGGCTTCTCTTAGAGGCATTCCTTTCCTTGCTCATTTATCTCAGTTCACTGGGCACACAGGGTATAGCTTAAATGTTTATAGAAGACTCCCACTAATACACCATGTGGGTTGCCAAGGACAGGCGTAGTAGTTGGCTGTGTGTACATTTGCTTTGTTAGGAAAAGAGCTTAGCGGTGATAACTGAATTTGATTTGCTATCTTCTGCTCTAAATCAGGGTTACGTCCAGTCTACTGAACAAGAGCTTGTCCAGTTGAATTTTAACAAAACCATTTCTTTAGAAATGAGAGATCGTGAAAATAGGGCAGTAGGGGATTGCATGGATGAACCCGTTTCAAACATACAGATAGTGCCAAATTTCTGCTCTGTGATTTTGGGGGAACTAATTTTGGTAAAATGTGTCTGGCATGGGTTATGTGCTGAGTAGTACTCGCTACTTATATGTGTAAAACAACACTGGTCCCCTAGAGGTGGACAAGTCCCTTTTGCTTATACCAGTGTGTGTGCAAACAGAAATGTGTAGGTGTACACACATCCTTGAGGCCCTCTGGAAGATATGGGACACACTTAATCTCTTCTAACTCTCTGGAGTGTGATGTTAAGGCTCATGTTTTAATGATGTGATGCTACAATGAATTCAACAGTATATGTTGGGTGGTCACCTCTTCACGTTGTAAGAGTGACTCCTTTACCTCATGATGAGAAAATGCTTATTTGATTTTACTTAGGGAACTTACCAAGGACTATGATGGTCGATAAGGATATGAATTAATGTGGACAAGCTTTGGTGACTAAGGCGGAAGTGTAGGTCTAGAAGGGAAAATAGAGTCCCCTCAACCTTACTTTGCAGACCCTGCCACCCCTCTTTAAAGGGAAGCTGCATATCTAAACTTGTATTGTCGCCTATTTCTTTTCATTGAGGAGGTGCTTTTGACCAACACTGATACGAAGTAGGCCACTCTCTAAATGAGGCTGCCTGACAAGAGGACAAATGGAGGTGTACATGCTGAGTGTCTATGTTATAAATCAAATCAACAAATAATTAAATAAAATACATTCTTTTCTCTTAACCTTGAAAAATAGATCTTTGACACTACCTGGTTAAGTCAGGTTCTCACTTAGAGTTTTTGGATTCCTAGGAGTTGTGCATTGGGAAATACCAACACAGGGAGAGCCAGCCCCTCTGGTCCTCAGCCTGTGGCCTTTCCCCTTCCTCTGCCCACATTCAGCTCCATCCTGTATCACAGAGGTCTGGTATAAATGCACGTGGATGCCTCGACCCACATGGCAAAGCTCTGTCCAAACCTGTGCAAACAGTCCCCCAGGGCTAGCCCTCAGACCTTGAGGTATAAACACTGATAGCATGATTTGCCTTCAGAAAATGGATCCAGGAAGGAGGATTGCACAACCCCTGGAAACAGACTTGGGGCTCTTTGGGTAGGGAATTACAGGACCCCAGGATCTCAAATATGGTCTTGAAAGAGAGTATGAGTCCCAGTGGAATGCCATGTTGGCTCTGTGGACCCCTGGTCCTATGGAGAGAGATGTTCTGTAGGGTGGTCAGACCAGGCCATCTCAAACAGGAGACCTCTAGGGCAGAGGTCCCTTTGACTTTAAGGGAAGTATTGTTGTCTTATCAAAACATATTACCAAATTCCATTCTGTTCCCTTTTCCTCATCTGCTCAATCATTTCCTCAGGTCCAACCTCCTATTTAAAAACCCAGTCACGTTCCACTGGGCACAGGACTCTACCATGGAAACCAAAGTTAGCTGGGTTATTAATGGATGGAAATTAGAGCCAAATCTTTCAGGCTAATTGATTTTTAGTTATTGTTCAATAAAAGGTACCTAGAGCTAAAGAACCCTTTGTCAGAACAGTTAATTATCCATTCTAAACCAGCTCTTCTACAAGCATTTAAAAGCCAATATTGATGCAAAAGCAAGTAAACCTCACTTTACCATTTTGCATGAAATTTCCCTTTAGGCTTTTCTCTGAGAAAATTTGAAGGAAAGGTAGCAAGCTTTCCTGCACCACCGTGTTAGTCTTCTACCCCTGTGTGGACATATAACTTCTCTGCAGTTACCTTCTCTGCTAGTTTCCCTAGTACTTAGATACGAGTCTTGTGGAATAGTTGGAGGGGGTGTTGTGCTGGTATCAAGCCTCTGGCAGGGACACTGCCCTGTGTGCGTGTGTGTGCATGTACGTGTGTGCGTGTGTGTGTGTGTGTGTGCGTGCGTGCGTGTGAGTGTGTTCTGTTTGGTATTTGCATAGACCTGGCTCATGCCAGTCAAGTGTTGATTGCTTTCCCCTTTTCTTTCTCTGTAGCTCGAGAGGAGAATGTGGCCACTTTCCGAGGCTCAGAGTACCTGTGCTACGACCTGTCTCAGAACCCAATCCAGAGCAGCAGTGATGAAATCACCCTGTCCTTTAAGACCTGGCAGCGGAATGGGCTCATCCTGCACACGGGCAAGTCGGCTGACTATGTCAACCTGGCTCTGAAGGATGGCGCAGTCTCCTTGGTCATTAACCTGGGGTCTGGGGCCTTTGAGGCCATTGTGGAGCCAGTGAATGGAAAATTCAATGACAACGCCTGGCATGATGTCAAAGTGACACGCAACCTCCGGCAGGTAATGGCTGAGGGGAGAGAGTGCCCAGAGGCTCCTCTTAGGTGGCTGGGGAGGAAGTCTGTGAAGTAGGTGGTGGGTTAGGTTACATGGAGAGGGGTAGAGATAACCCTATGGGTTTGGATATGTCGAAGTCAAACTTTCTCCCAGCCTTTACAATTTCACAAGGATAATTATTAAAATATGTTTCTTCTCTTACTTCAATTTTCCATTTGTGCTTGTTATTTAAGAAAAAAATTCAGTTGTATAGATAAAAGTTATAAATACTTTCCTTTTGTTTTGCTTTTCTTTGTATCATTTTCTTGATTACCTTTGAATATTGTACTATTGCTAAATCAATTAGGGAGAGCGTTTTGTTTCCGCAGCTTGGTAGATTTTTCTCATTCTTTGAATATATGTTTTTCTTTTTAATTAAGTTAGCCATGGCCATGATGCCATAATTTTAATTCCTTCCAGAAGAAGTCTTTCTTTTTCTCTTCCTTTTAATTTACCAACCCCTTGTCCACTTTTATTCTTTCTGTTGGGTCGTTGTGTTAACCTCTAGCCTTGGAGTGAATTAGCTGCGATCTTTCTGAATTCCTTTGTTTCTCTGTTCCTTGGTGTTGTGGTGTACTTTATTGCCCCTGTCTCTACCTCTGACACTCTTCAGTTGACTAGGAGGCCTGGAAAGTGGAAGGACCCACATAAAAAAGTCAACTTTGGAGCAGCCTTTCCTGGTTCTGTACGTGCTTGAGAACTCCCATCGCTTGCTGATTCTAAGCAGGCAACTCCGTCAGGTGACAACACTCTCAGAAAGCCTTAGCCCAGTGAAGTTGTTTTCCATTTCATAACTAATAATAGTGATAACAATAACAACAGTAAGAATACCTCACCAGCCCACATCAGGAAAAAATTACAAACACTTCCTGTAAAAGTCAAGGTCTGTTCTGAGACTGCCTTTTCCAGGTTCTGTTTTCACTTGGATTTTCTACTTGTGAATTTGTCATTAAACTCAGTGGGACAGCATTCATCCTTTGTTAAATCAGAGCATTATGTAAATTTCCAGAAGGTGCTTATCAAATTTTCTTCTGCAGTGTGATTGATTTAATGCCTCCTAATGTAAACATGAAAGCATGAGAACTGACAGGTGTTTGCCTACGTTTTCTGTTTGATAAAAGTGTAACTCCTTAATAATGCTCAGTAAAGGGAGAAGGCTCCTCCACATTGGAGGCACACAATATTCGAAATACCCACTTCCACACTTGAGCATGTCAAGGAAGCCCCGTGGATGGAGATGCTATTCTATCTGTGATGAAGTTGCCAAATCCTAAGAGTTAGAATCCCCCGTCATCTTCATACACACAGGTCGAACATTTTTGAATCACCGTTCTGTGTTTTTCCTGCAAGGCCAAAGAATCCTGTTGCTTATGTTTCCTTTCATCATTCCCCACCTGTACTTACAGGAGAGTCCCCCTCAGCGGCCAAAAGAGCCCACATCAAATTTTCATTTGCTAACATAGAAGGGCTTGAAAGGTTTGAGTAGCGGAGACTAGACCAAAAAGGAGAATATGACCTTCTGTCGGTTTTGACTGGCAGTTGCACAGTAATACCCTTCTGCCATTAGTCAGTTAAGGGGGGATTTTCACGTACTGGGGAGCGGAATCGGGTTGTGGTTCTCACCAGCCAGTCTGTTTCTCGCTCGCTCTCTCCCACCCCACATGCTTCTTTGCCGTTCTAGAACGATTCCAATTAGCCGGAAAAGGCTCACTTTCATTTCCACTAAAAACACTTTTCTAAAATAGAGTTGGGCCCTAATTCAGTCCTTTACACTGAAATGGGGATGAACCAAACTGTAATTCAAATATTGGTTGTGCTGAGTTAGTCTGAACAAGCAGAGGAAGGCAACACCATAGGGTTTCTCGTCCAAGTTCTAAGACCCGACTCCTCTCTGTGCCCTTGGACACAGCATTTAACCCTTCCACACCACGGTTTCCATTTGTGAGATGGTGATTACAGTCCTCCACGTGTGGTGGCTAAATGTGCAAAGCACCTTATGTTCCAGAAGGATTATGAGCTCATCCATGGTCTGGGTGCTAGACTCGCTGGGACGTGCACGTGATTTACATGCTGAGGATTCTTCCAAAGGTGACTGCCTCTGTCTGTCCCCATGGATGCAGCTAAGTAGAGCTCTCAAGACAAGGCTACTGAGGCCCTAGGGTGTTGGGGGCATTTCTCGGCAGAAGGAGTATGAATCTTTTAGAGAAAATGCACCTAAAAATGGACCTCATCGGAATCTGCACTGAATTTTGCATCCAAATGCAATTTATTGAAAGAGGAAAAAAATCTCAGAAAAGCAGAGTTGATTTTGCAAGTACAATCCTTTCAACCCTGAGTCAGCTAAGATTATTATTTTTCCCATTAAAAGTACATTTATAACATCTTTTTGAGTTCCCTAGGATACATTTGAAGGGGTGGGAAGCCCCTGTCTATTTCAGTTAAACTGTAAGTCACTTCATAAATATTTGACAATAAGCTGGTGGCAGTCTCGCCTACTCTTTTGGTAAGGTTGAATGGCTTCTGTGGTAAAGATTCATCTGAGGAACGCTTACTCGGGGTTTCCTTACCAAATGGAGCAGAACTTTCCCCCTTTCCTCCTTTTTGGTCATCTGCTACGGTTCTGCTTTTGGGCCAAGTCAGGCCAAGGTCAGGTACTTTATTGGGGGTTCTGATTAATGGAGGGAACGTGGATTATCTGTTCTAAATTATAACCAGGACCTGAGTCCACGGTCATGGCCATCACAGGAAGTGCTTTACTTTTATATGCCACTTTAGTCAAACCGCAAACACAAAACTGGGGTTAACCATCTTCTAGCCTTCCAGCCTCCCAGCTCAGGGTGTGTTGGCAATTTAACATTTGAAAACAGCGAAGAAAAGACTAATTGTAGGGCTTCTCTAATCATGTTTAACCTGCCAGTTCTCTCTGCTATCCAAGCAAGAAATTGCTTAAAAGCTTGAAAAGCATTCTTAAAGAGGAATGAGGGGAGAGTGATTCTAACAGGAGACATTCTGGCAAAGTAAACAAAGTAACGTTATTGGCTAGTGAAGGAGACTCCAACTCTTTTGATGCATTCTAACGACACAGTTATTTAAACCTGAGAGAACAGGAAAGAGGAGAAAGTTGCCCTCCTGCTGCACAAATCCACAAAATCAAGGGGGTCGTGGATCTTTAAATTACCCATGGAAACCCAGAGTAAACTACATATGTAGCCTTCCTGTGCTAGATGTGATCTGTAAATGTTTTAAGATCTTTTTGTCCTAGGAGAAAATCATGATTGTCCATGCATGTAATCAGAGTCAGATGTGAAAAAACAATCCCCAAAGTATTGGTATTTCAGCTCTCTGTATTTATCTACGTGTGGAACGATAAACCTTGGGGGTCTTTTCTTTCAGGACAGATGGATTGTGTTTGTGCTAGAGGGTGGGAAGGGAGCAGGGCGGTGTTCTTTCAGAACAGCTCTTGGAAAGTAAGTATGATGCTAATTCTGACTGGGGTGAGGTCTGGTCTGAGTGTATTTGGGAGAAGAGGGGAGTTACAAAGACAAGGTGGACTGCAGCTCCTTTCCTGGCTGTGCCCCAGGTCCCCAGGTTTTCCATAGAGTCTTGGTCTCATTGTCTTCCCCCACTCTCTTTTTCTGTGTCGGGTGCCTTTTTTTTGAAAAACTAACACAAGATCATTCATGCAATGTGTCATTTTACTAACCGACGAATGTACTAACACCCTAACGACTCATCTTTGTTTTTAGTTTTTTTAATTAACAATCGTTCTGTTCACAATTTTTAATTTCCTTTCTTCCCCCTTTTCCGCAAAGCACTCAGGCATCGGACACGCTATGGTAAACAAACTACATTGTCTGGTAGATATCATTCTTATTGTCTCTTTTTTTGGGTTTGCCGTGTGTTGCCCCCCTTTTCCTCCCCAAACCCCCCTTTTATCCTCTTTAGAGTTGTTTCTTCTTTTAAAATTTTCTGTTGAATTAAATACGAGCCTTTCTTTTTCTTTAAGAAGAAAATGGAAGGGGATGCACCTGTCCTGACAATATTTGGATGAGTTTGGTTGGGACAGTTTTCCTTTTCTCTACTTTGTAATTTTTTTTTCCTAAAAAAAAGGTTTTTTTAAAGAAATGTTCTTTGTTGAGCTAAATTCGTTTTGTTTTGTTTTCTTATTTTGCGAGTTCCAAGTTATCGACTAGGGACAACAGAGATTTCTATTGAGGACTTTCTTCTCTCCGTGTCTTCCTACCCCTCACTCGTCCTCCTTTCTTTTCCCCCTTCCCCACTCCCGAATCCCTTTTTTCTTACCCTTTTGTGTGGCCACGGCTGCCACAGGTGATCTGGGGAGGAAAGTACTCGACTTCCTGTATTCTTCCTTTCCCTCCCTTCACCGTACTTCCCACCTTGGCCAAAGGGAGCTGTGCCAATTTGTGTTCTCCGTACAAACTCTGCATGGCATGTTCCTGTCTCGTGAATTTCCCCATGGGCATCAGAATCTGTTCCCTTGTTTTCCTCCTCAGTACTAACAACCTACCAGTCATCAACCCCACTCCACGTTCTCCTCTCTCTCTCTTTTGTCTCCATGCTTCTTCATGCTCCTCTCACCCTTCATATATTTTGGGGTTGGGTTTGGACTTTTTCTTTTCTTTTTTGTTAGTAAGGGAGGGTGGCAGGCAGGGGAAAGACTGCCCTTTAGTTTTGAGTGTGTGTTCTTCTTTTCACTCGCATCTTGTTTTTCCGTTGGTTTAGTGCATGTAAGTGTGAAGTGGATTTTGATTCTCTTCTTTAGCGCTCTTCTCCCTTGTCCCACTTCCCTCCCTTTATTCTTCTGCCTTCTCTCTTGGCTCCAGATGGTTTTCGCATGGGTGTGTCAGTGTACGGTGTGTGCACGCTTCGAGGCCCCATCTCTTCTCTGTGCCCTCTGCTCCTTTCATGGATGTTGGGTGTATGGGTGCCATCTATTTCCTGTGGGCATTGTTATTATTTTGGCTATTATGCCTCATCATTCTTTTTGTTAGCGTTGCCTTTTTTGGTTTGGATCATTTCTTCTCCGGCTGGTGGTGATGGCACACAAGGGAGGACAGGGGTTGGTGTCCTGGGTAGTCCGTGGCATGTATCACCCGTGACTCATCAAAATCAAGACCCTTTTCCTTCCCTCCCTGAATGCATGTTTGTCAGCGTGGTGTGAGCCCAAAAAGAAACAAATAAAAAAAGAAAAAGAAAAGAAAAAGAAAAAAAACATCAACAACCAAAGGCCAACCCCCTAACAAACCCCATTGTCAAACATCTCCTTTGCTGTTTCTCACGACCACTATAAATGACAATCTTTCAAAAGTAAATGCTCATTTTACCAATGAACTGAGACGTCTGAGGATAGTTCCATTTTCTAGCCTGACTGAGTGAAGAGGGCAATGGGTAGAGCGAGTTGCTCAGCTTGGCAGTTCCGGAAGAACTCTCCCAGGAGTCTGCAGGGAGACACTGGAGGCTTGGGCCGCAGGGAGGCAGACCAGAAAATGGAACTTGGCTGCACATACCAAAAAGCAATCCAAATTAGAGAGAATACCTCACCCAAATCTTAATGAAAGTGATGCCACTGGTAGGGGAAGCCCCTGGATTTTGATAGGACTGTAAGGTCATTGTTGGGGTTTTTTTTTTTGTCCCTATGTCCCTCCACCAGGTGACAATCTCTGTGGATGGCATCCTTACCACGACTGGCTACACTCAAGAGGACTACACCATGCTGGGCTCAGATGACTTCTTCTATGTGGGAGGAAGCCCAAGCACCGCTGACTTGCCAGGCTCACCCGTCAGCAACAACTTCATGGGCTGCCTTAAAGAGGTAAGGTTCACCCATTCCATTTAATGCACTGACTGTCTAAGAACAAATGAAATTTTCAGGTCAGTGACTGGATCTGTCCTCTGATCTATTCTGTGAGGCCATAGGTTGTAGCAGAAAAGACTCTGGACTTAAAAGTAGAGGCCCTAGGTTTTGATCCCAGTTTAAGCTGGTTGCAGGACCTTGGGTTCGCCACTTAAGTACCCTGTGGTTCTGTTTCCTCATCTAACTAATGAGGAACCTGATCCCACAGGAAGCTGTGCTTTATAAATTACATGAAATAACTCAGACGAAAGGACTTTGAAATCACAAGGAACTAGACCTGTGTGAAGTTTGATTTTGTATTTTTGACTTGGCAAGTAGGGAAGCCTTAGCTAAAAGTGGCTCAATTTGTGGTTGTGTGTCTTGTCTGAAACATAACTTATGTATTATTTTACCTTTGCTAAGCTTGGTGTTCCCAAGAGTCTCATTATTCGAGATGAAGGAAAGTGCTCAGAATATAACATTAAGGCCCAGAAGACTCGTTTTTCCTTTTTTTTCCCCTCCCTGAGAGCTAGCAGCTGTGAGAAAGCAGTGGTGCTTTACCATTACTCATTTATTACTATTGTAGCTAATGTGTTGAGACCGCTGTCTGAGAGCAAAGGAGCTTCAGTCAAGTGTAAGTTCAATCTCTAAGGTCAATTGTTGAGGCAAAAAAAATCAAACTTGATTTGCTGGAGTTCTTTCAGCACACAGTATCATCAGAGCAGTGCACTGCACTTTTTTGTTTAATCTAAACTAAGCTTGATTGCCTAAGATAGCTATACCATTTCCCTGTGGAAATTCCTTGAGAAGCTAACAGTGTTCTTTCTTGTAGATAAAGATCCCTTGTGACATGTTATGAGCCTCCTCTCAGGGCACATGTTTTATTCTCATTATGGTTATTTGAAATTTGTTGCACATCAGTTACATATGAGATGGCATCGCACATGCATTCACTCACGCCACTCGGCTGTGAGCTGTGTCTAGACAGGAGTTGCGTCTGTTATACCTGGCATAGAGCAGGTGCATAATAATTATTTATTGAATGGAGACATTTATCAAATAATCATTGGGTACCTTTTTTGTGCGGTAACTAACCTTAATGGCTCTTTGCAAACCACGGTCTCCTTGTTGAAGACTTTGTAATCTGGGAAGGGAGATGAGATCTGTAAGGGAATAATTATAGCTCAGGGCACTGTGTGTTCAGTGCCACAGACGAAGTGATCTAATTGAGCAGAGGAAACAGATACATTTTAGGTGGGAGTCAGCATTGGAGAAGAATTGATATTTGAGCTGGGCCTTGCTACAATAAACCATGTGTGCATTGAGGGAAAGGGGGAGGAAGGAGAGACATGACAAAGGAGGGAAAAATCCAATTACAGCTTTGTATTGTTCTTGTTCTGAAGGAAAAATGACAGGAGAAAAGTCTTAGAGAGTTTTCCTCTCTCTGCTGGACATTACCTAGGCTTCTGCTGGCTACAGGGTCTCCACAGGTCATTCCTGACGGAATTGCAGTAGACATAGCGCACTTCTTCCCTGGGATTCACTCCTATTTGAATAGAATAACGGTATAAACTACTCTGTCTAATGAACCCTGAAAGATTCTTAAACACCATTAAATCACACTCCATTGGAATTGCACTCTCATGAGGTACGCGGGCCTCTCACTGTTGTGGCCTCTCCCGTTGTGGAGCACAGGCTCCGGACGCGCAGGCTCAGCGGCCATGGCTCACGGGCCTAGCCACTCCGCGGCATGTGGGATCCTCCCAGACCGGGGCACGAACCCGTGTCCCCTGCATTGGCAGGCGGACTCTCAACCACTGTGCCACCAGGGAAGCCCAGATAGGAGCATTCTTGTTCCACGTTTGTAGCTCAGGAATGAACTAGGCATTGACTGCTGTGGAGAGCTCGTCCATTTTTGTCGTGAAGCAGCCCTGAGCCTGGAGCTTCTCCTGGACTGGGTCTAGGGGTGGCCTCTAGGACTAATTTTCCCCTGCACACAATTATGTTGAACTATCTCTCCATTATGTATTTTGAGACAAAGGAGCAATTTCCCAACCGCAGATCTATCAATCAGGAAGGATGCCCGTGAATATTTTGAAACAAGTCTCATAAAAACATGAAGATATCTCTGATGATTTTATCCATGCAGAACCTAAAGTAAATAAAGTCTGCACACACACGCACACCCACACACACGTACTCACATACTACACTGTCCAGATGGAGAGCAGACAGCTTCAAAAGTCTGTGAAAAGTGGCACTTAATAGCTTAAAAATTAAAGGCAGTTCTGAAAACCAGTGTCAGTGACAGAAATAACGGTAATAGTAATAAAAATATGCACATATCTTAGCTAGCAGCTAAGCAGAATTTAAATCCAGATCAAGTTAGAAGAAAGAAAGTCCAAAACAGTGAAGGAGGTGGTAGGCGAAACAAGAACTTAATATAAACTTTTGCACCATCTCTCCTTTATGTATATAGTATGGTCTTTCTAAGGGAGTTGGGAGGCCTTCTCATTTGTCTGAGTGCTTTAAACAGATAGCTTTGAGTTTAATGAAATCCTGGCATAGTCTTTCTTTCCATTTAATCATAATTCTCTTTTCTGTGGGAAAGTCTAGGAAATTCTTCTCTTGTTCCTGGCATTTCTCTTTGACAATTTCGTAAACACTAAAAGCTTCCAGCTATGTTGGGACTTCCCTCCTTGATAAATCCCACTTACCCACTTTAACTATTTCCCCTTAGAACAGTCAGCCGTTATTTTACAACTTCTTCTTCCCTTCCCTATCTCTTTCTTTCTCTTTCTTTCTTTTTCTGTCACCTCTGGCCATTTGTGGCTCTGAACGGCCTTAAGCTGAGCTGGGTGCTTTTATGTTTCATTTTTTTCAAAATGGGGACATGGTGAAGACCTTATGGGATTTCTCTTCCAGATCGTTGATACTTTGTGTGTGGCACAAAATAGTTCTTATCTTTGGAACTACAGTTACTTCACACCTGAAAGTTAAGTTCTGGCTCCACTCTTTTATCTATCTATCTGTCTATCTATCACATCTTTATTGGAGTATAAATGCTTTACAATGTTGTGTTAGTTTCTGCTGTACAACAAAGTGTGAATCAGCTATATGTATACATATATCCCCATATCCCCTCCCTCTTGTGTCTCCCTCCCACCCTCCTTAACCCACCCCTCTAGGTGGTCACAAAGCACCGAGCTGATCTCCCTGTGCTATGTGGCTGCTTCCCACTAGCTATCTATTTTACATTTGGTGGTGTATATATGTCCATGCCACTCTCTCACTTCGTCCCAGCTTCCCCTTCCCCCTCCTCATGTCCTCAAGTCCATTCTCTACGCCTGCGTCTTTATTCCTGTCCTGCCTCTAGGTTCTTCAGAACCATTTTTTTTTTTTAGATTCCATATATATGTGTTAGTCTACGGTATTTGTTTTTCTCTTTCTGAGTTACTTCACTCTGTATGACATTACATTCTAGGTCCATCCACCTCACTACAAGTAACTCAATTTCATTCCTTTTTATGGCTGAGTAATATTCCATTGTACATTATGTGCCACATCTTCTTTATCCAGTCATCTGTCGATGGACACTTAGGTTGCTTCCATGTCCTGGCTATTGTAAATGGAGCTGCAGTGAACATTGTGGTGTGTGACTCTTTTTGAATTATAAGGTTTTCTCAGGGTATATGCCCAGTAGTGGGATTGCTGGGTCATATGGTAGTTCTATTTTTAGTTTTTTAAGGAACCTCCATACTGTTCTCCATAGTGGCTGTATCAATTTACATTCTCACCAACAGTGTAGGAGGGTTCCCTTTTCTCCACACCCTCTGCAGCATTTATTGCTTATAGATTTTTTGATGATGGCCATTCTGACTGGTGTGAGGTGATACCTCATTGTGGTTTTGATTTTCATTTCTCTAATGATTAGTGATGTTGAGCATCTTTTCATGTAGTTTTTGGCCATCTGTACGTCTTCTTTGGAGAAATGTCTATTTACGTCTTCTGCTCATTTTTGGATTGGGTTTTTTGTTTTTGTGATATTGCTGGCTCCACTCGAGTCAAAATGATTGTGGATTTCACCTGTGCACACAGCTTCTAACTTGATTCCAGAGTAAAAGTGTGACAGAGAGGGTCCATGTTATCATCCAATTATTGAAGTACTCTGCATGCCCTAGTTATCAATTCAATATTTGTGTCCACTCAAGCATCACAAAAATCCCCACCTTGTACCTCTTCGTGCTTTTGTGTTTTAACATGTCTGTCATATTTTTGTTCTTGTTGTGTCCCCAGCTCTTAGAATTGTTCTTAGCACCTAGTGGGCGCTCAATAAATATTTGCCAAATGAAATCACATGTTTGTAAGTTAAAAAAAAAGCTTTTAGATAAATGCTCTTAGGCACTATTGACAATGTGACTTTCTTGGGATCATTGAAGAACATCCAGACATGGCAATAGTTGAATCTTTTAGGAACCTCCCAGCTATCTGAAATGAGTGAAGTATTACATAAAAAGGCCCAGCAAGACTAAAAGAAATGGGTTGGAACCCACTCTGAGAAGAATGGGATTGAAAAGGCTTTGAGGAGGCATCATAGTATAAATGAAAAGAATACTGGGTTTAAAATCAGAAAACCTGATTGGGAATACCAGCTTTATTACTTTACGGGCTATATGGCCTGGAATAAGCCACTGGTCTTATTTGAGCCTCAGTTTCCTAACCTATAACATGGAGATGATAAGACCTCTGTTGTGTTCTTAAGAACAAATAAAATAATATACGTAAAAGTGAAACCATATATAAATATACAGTGATGTTTTGCTACAATAATTATGATTAAGGATTATGTAATCATTCTTATAAAACAGTTTATGAAATAAATTTAAGAGTAAGTGAATATACATTAGCACGTGCGTATGTTTGTATTTCCCGTATTACCAAATCACTATCTGGGGGAAAAACACAACTTTATTCTGAGGTTTGCCTTACTAAAATTCTCTCATCTTCACTGAAGTTGGAATAACCCATCCTACCCACCCTCAGTCATTACCTAGTCTGTTTCCTTTGGACACTTGTTTATTTGACAACTGTCAATCTCCCTTCTACAAAAATGTAAGCTCCCTGAGGACAAAGGCCTCATCTGTTCACAGGTGTTTCCCCAGCACCTAGAAGAGTTCCTGGCATAAAATAAAACACTCAGTAAGCATGTCTGGAACAAATAAATACATTAATTCATTACTGAGCTAACCTCATGGAGCTCTAAAATGTGGCAGAGTTTAGATCCACAGGTATATGCTGAAAAAATACAGTATGCCAAGGAGTGTGCTAAGACAGAGAGATGAATCAGACACAGTTCTTGCCTCAGAGGACCTCACAGTTAGTGGGAGACACACAAATATAATTTCAAGGAAAAGCAGTTAATGCACAAAAAAAGAGGCATTCACAGGTGCGGTGGGGCTGCCGAGGAGAAGGACTTAGTATATCATGGGGTTCAGGAAAACGCTGTGGAGGAGATGATGCCCAAGGGCGGCTTGAAGACAGGTAGAAATGAACAAGGAAGAAGTGGTGCTCCGGGGTGAGGGGGCAGCATGAGCAAGGGTCCAGAGACAGGGCACGTCGTGGTGTCTGGGTGAGGAACTTACAAACAGTTTGCCAATGTCAGGGCACAAAATATAAGATCAGGAGTTCTGAAAATGTATCTGAAAAGTTAGGTAGGGGCCAGGTCATAGAGAGCTTTATATCACACTCTACCCTTGGACTTGGGGTAATGGAGAGCCATTGAAGGATCTGAAGTAGTAGAATGACATAGATTGACAGCTTGTCCGTCAGGCTTTAAATTCCTTGAGAACTGAAGTTAGTCCATCTACTACTTCTACTTGATTCATCTTTTTGTCCTAGGGAGATGAGGAAGAGTTGGGAAGGCTGGTCCATTGGCTTTAGCACTGGGCCAGGAGAGTGCCTCTCTCAATCTTTAGGTTTCTGCAGAAAAGTGCTTCCTTCTAACTCCCATTTCAGTTTCCAATGACCCTCCTTGTCAGGACATTTATTTCTCCTTTCCTCTGTCCTTGACATTACTGAGCTACTGTTGTTGGATGAAGCACAGTGCAGTAGAGGAAAGCCAAATCAAGGCTGAGTTGCATGAATAGTGTCTCTATTATGAGGACCAGGGAGCTGACTAAAGCCCATCACAATATCCTCCTATGTGTTGGCGTCTTCTGTGTTGTTTGACTTGGTTCTTTCTACACCATCTTCCTTTCCCCTCAATCTGTTACTTCTCCGCTGGCATGTTGGTTCTCCATTTGGCTCTCCATTGCCCATGGAGAAGCTCACCTGCTGCTGAGAACTCTGAGACCGACTGGTCTATCCCACCTTTCTTTTCTCATGGCATCTCTAGTGGGGAGGAAGGAAAGCAGGAGAACGGGGTGAGTGGAACACATATTTAAAGGAAAAAGGATTGGGTAGAACATCATTGTGCACATTACAATCCACATCCCTTTGTGATTATTAGCCATTTAAAACTGAATGGGATTTTGCAGCCAGAGATAGTCTCCGAACAGATGATTAATGGTTTAATCTGTAATAACTTTACATTTTATAGAACCCTGATAGGAGTCCACATCTGGTGAGCCAGGCTATTTAAGGCTGTGTTAATTCTGTTAGTTGCTATATGTTTATTTGAATTGCTGGCACCTGTGGGCTTTAGGATAATGTGTTTGTTGTTGCTTTTCTTTTAAAAAAATATATGCTTATTTTGTCCTGTCTCACTGTCTTTTCTGCTGTCTGTTATGCGATCACAATTTCTCTTCTGGTTTTTCTTTTGTATTGTCCTCTTTCTCACTCGCTATACTTTTTTTTTTACCCCGTTCTCATTTTTCCTGCCTCTGTGCTTCTCAGGCTCTTGTTTTGGTGTCCTTTCTGATTTCTCAGGTGGGGATAAATCACTCTGTCCATAACTAGGCAAATTTAGGTCATGGCATTGGGCCTAAAAATTTCCTTTTTCTTATAGCTTTGAGAATACTGTGTGGCCCCATGATGAGCAAGATCCAGTGAGGGTTTTAGGGTCAACATGGAAGATGAGAGGAGGGTTGACTTTGGAAGCACAGGTCCAGGGTTTGAGTCTTGTGTAGACTCATTCATTACCAGCTGCAAGACTCTTAGCAAGCCACTTGAATGCTCTTAGCCTCAGTTTTTTCATCAGATAATAATACTTACTTCAGGCATTTTCATGTTGGGAACAAATGGGATAAAAAAGATGGAGGTACTTTATAAACTGTAAAGCACTGTGCAAATGCTAATGTTACTATTTATGTTAATAAATGAAACCAAATTGATCAGGTATGTTTAAGGAAGCACTTACTGCTATTTGCTGTTTCTGCAATTAAAAAACTGCAGAAGTTAGGAGAATCCAATGTATCTTAAAAAAGAGCAACTGAATTAGAACCTGGCTACCAGATGCATTTCTGGTACTAATTAGAAAACCATACAACCTCTTTGAACACCCATGTCTTGATCTGTAAAATGCGGATCGTTATCATTGTCAAACCAAACACACACTACTGTGGAATACTTCTAACGTAGAAAGACAAGTTGGATAGCAAAGCAGAATTTATTTCCCCATCCTTAGGAAGATACGCACAGTGTGAGCTTGGAGGGAAGAATGCCTTGGCAGAATGGAAGAGCCAATGCAAAAAGGAGACCAAGAAGGACAAGATTCCAACAAGGTAGAAAAAAGTGGAAACATGAATCAGAATCTGGGAAATTGGAAGAATGTAGCAGAAGAAGACAAGAAAGAGGAGAAACTGTGTCTCAGGAGAGGCCTATTGGGTTGACCATAGAAATTGCCATTTTTCTGGGTAAAAAAAAAAGTCAAATATTGGCAATGTCATGTGAGTCAGTTTAAGAATGAAAATTTTTGAAGAGGATAAACTGGATCTTCTTGAAAAGAGATTACCTTCTGGATTACCAGGAGCTGAAATGGGCAGGGGAGAGAATGGCATTTGATGCCACAGAGGAAGAGGAGACAAAGCCCTGAGCTACTGGGGATGTATGATGAATATGAGGTTTATTTCACAGAGGAGGCAAGGTGTGAGCACTTAGCCCAGGGTGGCTATAAGAAAGTGGTGTGTACCTGAGGAAAAGTGTCAGCGGGGCTGAAGCCGCAGGATATTTAGTGTTGCAGGGCTGTGGCAAACAGAAAGACGTTCTTCAGTTAATGCCTGAAGAAGATATTAAAGAATGGTTTGCTACTTATAATTGATGGGCTATTGATGGAGAAGTGAGATACAGTAAACATTTTTTTAAGAGATCTGGTATTCATTTTCCCTTATTTCAATAAATGTTTCTTGATTTTTACTTTCCTTCATGCTCAGTCCAGTGATGTAGTGGCATTGACTCCATTCCTGGCTCACCTGATGAGCATGTGAGCTCTAAGTCCATCAGGAACTTCCATTACGCTGGCTGTGGTTATTTTGTTCATAGCTGGGCACCTAACCCACACCTAATGTCACAGTTTGGATCAGTGACATTCAGTCTCAGGACTCTGTTTATATCTTGTAGGGGGGTACTTCTCCTTCCTTTGAGCTACAACTTGGGATGGTATAAAACTGACCTTCTGGCCGCCATCTTGCTGCCACAATGGGACTAAAAATGAAGCTAGAATGGAGAAAAGCAGAGCTAAAATATGGGGAGAAACTAGGTTCTGGTGACATTTTAAGGCCCTGGATTAAACATTCTTCCACCTAGACTACCTCTGCCTTTCCAGCCATGATTGATTACATTCCTTCTTCTGTCTAAGCCAGCATGAGCTAGATTTTCTGTCATGGCAACAGAGCCCTAAATGATGTGAAAGAATTCCTCACTCCTATTTTACCCCTGTCTTCTCTGACAAGAAAATAGGTCTTTGGCCAGGAAAAGATAGACAAAGTTAGGAAATTTAATATCAGAGCCTGTTAGAAAGCACCTGATTGGTCTGCATTAAATCAAATTTCTTGACTTAGATGAATGATACAGAGAGGATTTGAAAATAAGATTTTTGAAATCCAGTTGGTTTTTGAGAAACTGTAGAGAATGGGGGAGGTTTGTAATGACTAAAGATGGAAAAAGTGTAGACAGTGCAAGTTATGGGCTTACGAACTTCATTGGCATCTGGGAAAGATTTTGGATTGCATTATTAACAGAAGATATGAGCCCACTGAAGAAAAAAGAGAACCATAGTCATTCACTAAAAACACTAAATACAAGCCATATAAGCAAACTAAACTCACATATTATTCAATATTGTTACTATACTTAAAGCTCAGAAAAGTACCGTGGGCCTAGCATAGCGAAGTATCAGCAAGGTATTTGGCAATACCCTTTGTGATATCCTCATCCACAAGATGGGGAAAAAGGGATTGGATGTAAGAGCTATTCAGTAAAGCAGTGTCTATTTAAATATACCACTGGGTCCTGGTAAATGGGTCCATTTTGACTTACATGGAAGTTTCTGGTGAATGTCCAGTGCTTTGTCTTACTCGCCATTTATTACGGGGCTTGAGGGAAGGTAAGAGAGCATGCTCGTCAACTTTGTGAATGGCAGGGAGCTGAGAATGATAGAAATTATGTGCCTTAATGTTCTGAGACTGAATTAATAAAGGTATGAAAACAAAGGAGACGACAGTTCTATAGTATAATTTATTGGCGAAAATAGTACGCTCTGGAGCTAGAGTTCTTGGCTGCAAAACCCGCCTCTATTCCCACAATCTGTGGAATGCTGGGCAAGTTACTTAACCCTCTCTGTACCTCACTTTGCTTATTTATTAAATGGGTGGATTTTATACCTACTTGATAGGGTTGTTGTATTAACTGAGATAATAATTTTAAACTCCTTAGAACAATGCCTGGCATATAGAAAATGCTTGGTAAATTGTGTTTATCAACACCATCATCATCACCACTGTGTGATAATCTGGTTACTGGGAATATTTCTCTTCAGTTCTGAATGATAAGCACTTAAAAGGTTAGCTGACTAGTTGACAGAACATGTTTAGAGCCGAGCTGTGAAACAGATAGCAGTGTGCTCAAGAGTCTGACATAAAAAGAGTTGACTGATGGATCCAGGAACATTTAACCTGAGGGAAAGATGCCTGAGCTCATGGGTTGAGAGTTGTCTTCATATGTGAAGGACTGTCTTATGAAGTGGATTTGGACATGGTTCATATATCTTCAGGAAGAAGAACTGGGGCAGTTGAGTGGAAGCTGGGTATTAAATACAATGAAAACATTTCAATGAGAGCTGTCCAAAGTTGCCTTTAAAATAATGTATTCTCTGTCACTCAAGGCATCCAAGCAAAGTCTGGGCAACTGTCTTGCTGAGGTTGTAGAAGAGATTATAGCACAAATGACTAGACAGTCTTGATTTTCTAGCTTCCTTCTAAACATAAGATCCTATACATATACATACTCCATTCTTTTTTTCAGATTCTATTCCCATATAGGTCATTACGGAGTATTGAGTAGAGTTCCCTGTGCTATACAGTAGGTTCTTGTTAGTTATCTATTGTATATATAGTAGTGTGTATATGTCAAACCCAGCCTCCCAATTTATCCCTCCCCCCTTTCCCCTTTGGTAACCATAAGTTTATTTTCTACATCTGTGACTCTATTTCTGTTTTGTAAATAGGTTCATTTGTACCATTTTTTTAGATTCCACATATAAGCAATATCATCATTTGTCTTTCTCTGCCTGACTTACTTCACTCAGTATGACAATATATGTATCAAATTATCACATTATATATCTTAAACTTACAATGTTATATGCCAATCATATCTCAATAAAGCTGGGGAGAAAAAAAACCCACGTAAGATCCTATAGTGAATGAGCCTTCTGAAAAGAAAGAATGGGACTTATTAATTAGACCAGGTTCATTGTGTTGAAGACTTTCCTGATGAATCTCCAAATCAGTTGACTACACATGTCCCACCAAGACTCACAGAGTTGCCCTTGCAGTAGGATTTGAGGTTCCCAGCCACTCTCATCACTTATTAGTCACTTATAATTATTTCTCTTTCCTCAGACCTTCACTGGCATCATCTCCAAAACCATGATAACTACAGCAATTATAATCATAATAACAGCAATAAAGACTACCAGTTATTGAGCACTTAACAGCGTGGATGCACGCGAAGTATGTCTCTGTGGCTAAGTGTTTCGTATGTATTCCCTAATTTAATTCTCAAAACAAACTTATGAGGTGGATTCTGTTACCATTACTAATTTGAATGTAAGGATAGTGGGCGTCTTGCCCAGGGCCACTCAGTTAGCAAGGATTGGAGCTGAGCTCTAAATACTGTTGCCGTCGTGACTCCTGCTGCCATCTCTATCAACTCAATCGAAAGACTTGGTGAAGAAGAAAAGGAAGAAGCTTTTCAGGAAAAGGTAATTCAGGTAATTCTGTGGTTAAAGCCACTCTAGGGAGTGGTCTCTCACTACTATTTAGAGGCTTCACTTCAGAGGAGAGGTCATTTAATCAGGCAAAAAATGTCCTGCTGGGAGACTGGATACAGTTACGTATTTCTTTCACCTTGCCGTTGGTTGTTCTGAGAGGAAGGCAGTTTTTGCTTGGTTTCCGACTCTGGGCAAACTGATATTGCTCAACCTGTTAATGGAGGAATGATTTTTATTATGGCACCTGAGTGGGCAGTAGCTCCTCTTGGTATAAACGCCAAGCAGTGGAACACCTTTTTCTTGAGATGGGCAGCACATCTGTACTTTTGTTCCTGCCCAATATTTTCTGTGAAGTTGGAGCTATTTGCCTCCAATACCCTCAGAAAGCCAGAATGAGGAGATTTCTGGGCTTATGGTGAATTTTCAGTCTGATTCTGGGAGTCTCTCATTTAGCTTTGCCATTTGTTTTTTCTTCAGGATAAATTCAGTGGAACTCATTGCTTTCTAAAAATGTTACTTATTTACAGCAAATGTAATCTACCACAGCATTCCCACTGAGACAAAGTCTCTTGTGTCTTCAAATGCCTCAAAGGAGACAGAAAAAGTAATCCTTGTACACATATATACCTACAAGATTAAAGTCATCATTGAGCTAATTAATTAGCTAATGTTTTTTAAAATTGCTTTGCAAATGCCAGAACGACTCTGACATTAGCATTATGTGCTTTTGTAACCTTGTGTTCCATCCCCCCATGTGGACAGTATGCCACAACTAGTTGCTGCATAAATTTCAAGAGAGATAGAAGGACACATTTTTCACTTTGAAAATCAGTGAAGATGCAGCGTAGGGCAGCAACATTGCACACCAATTATCAACCAGTAAAATTCTCCTCCTTCCCTTTCCCCCAGCTTCTCCCTCAGCAGCCAGTATTGGCAGATGGTCGATCTCATACTTCATGGAGAACATAGAAAATCTTTAGCTTATGCTTGCTAAAACTCTTCTCCCTCCACTTTTAGATTTACCTTCAAAGATAGTTATTGCTACCTCCTCTTCTTCTGTCTTATAGGATGAGCTGTCCTCCTCTTCTCTGAGTGTAACTGCTATTCTCTTTTGCCTCTTCTGAGATTTAGCCCCTTTAAGGAATCCCTCCCTTTTCGGTTACCTTAGATTTTCTCTTCACCTCTTTTCTATTCCCTCAAACTAGAGACATGCTCAAAATAATTTTCTTGATTCTGTTTCCTGACGAATTTGCATCTTAGTTCATTCCTTATTTCAGTGGAAAACTTCTTGGGAGAGTTGTATGTGTGTCCCACCTTCTCTACCTCATGGTTACTCCATACCCTCTGCGATTGCAGCCACCCACCAAAGCGCCACACCTGTCCTCAGCACTTTAGTAGAATTGTGTCTTCTGGCTTTGCCTTGCTTAAGTTAGGAGCACTTTATTGTATGCTCTCACAGCTCTCAGTTCTTAACTGCCTTGCATTATAAGTGCTATTATAGTTTATAGTACATTGTATTTTAATGATCTGTGCTCATATGTTTCCCTAATAGTATGGGCTTTTGTAAGCAGGGACTAGGATTTTTACAGATTGAGTATTCCCTTTAGAGTTGCATAAGTCCTGGCACATGAGTAGATAGAAAATGTTCTTCAAAAAACTAATAAATACTTGTGAATATCAGTAATAAAACGATTGCTTTAAATTTCCATTTCTGCCTGTATCCATTTTCTCAACAGCATATCATTCATTGACTTATTCATGAGTGCAGTGTATATTCGTGGAGCGACTACTCTGTTATCAGATCTGCTCTAAGTGTTGGAGTATGTGGTGAATGAGACCATATATAGGGTCCCTGAGCTTATGGAATTAATGTTATGGTTGAAGGAGACTAATAGCAAATGTGTAAAGACCTAATTAAGATACTTTGCAATAATGATATGTGGTATGAAGGAAGTAAAAGAGAATAACGGGGTAGTGAGTGGCAAGGAGGTTGGGTCTCCATTATTAGACTGAGTGGTCAGGGAATTATCACCTCTGAGGAGGTGATAATTAAGCTGGGACCTAAGATGCAAGAAAGATCTTTCTTGCACAAAGATCTTTGTGCAGTGCAAGAAAGATCTTTCTTGCACTGCACAAAGATCAGGGAGAGGCTCTTCCAATCAAAGGAAGCTGCGAGGATGAAAAGGACCCCAGGCAAGGGAAAGCTTGACATGTTCAAGACATGGCAAGGAGACTGATGTAGAAAACAAGCTAGTGGTTACCAGAGGGGAGTGGGGCGGGGGGAGGGGCAAGTTAGGGGTATGGGCTTAAAAGATACAAACTACTCAGTATAAAATAGATATGCAACAAGGATATATTGTATAGCACAGGGAGAATTACAGCCATTCTCTTATAATGACTTTCAGTGGAGTATAATCTGTAAAAATGTTGAAACATTATGCTGTACACCCGAAACTAAAATAGTATTGTAAATCAACTATACTTCAATTTAAAAAAAAGAAATGGTAAGGAGACCATTGTGGCTGTGGCTCAGGGAGAGAGGGGGTGAGAGGAAAAATGTTTATGCTTAGACATCCGGCTTGTCTTAAAAGGTCCAAGTTAGGCAGTATCAACATGTCAAGCTTACCTCCACCTTGGAGTCTTCATTTGCTGTTTGTCTCCTATCTAGGTTGACTTTCTCTCTCCCTTTATTCCAGAGGACAAGGTGTCCCTCCAGGTTTCTAAGCTCACCTGCTCAACTCTGCTGAGCATCTCCTTCTCTCCCGTCAGCTCCTGGCATCTACTCTTCAATTATCCCCACGCTCTCTTTCACCTTTGATCCTTGCCTCTCTATTTGTTTTTCCTTTGCAGGCTACAAACATGTGCTAGTCTAGCCTGTCCTTACATGAAATCCTTCCCTTGACCAGTACTTTCTTAAACTCAGGGAGAGAAAGAATTGCTTCTTTCCCAGAGATGGTAGGAAAGGAGACAAAACACAGAATGGTTTTGAGGTTTGAGAAAGGAACGATGAGAAAACTCACATGGGATGATCCATATCTGTCTAGAACAGAGGAGGGGCAGTGTGTTAAGTGTGAGAAGAATGCATGGTTATATATAATCCGGTAGGTTTAGAACAGCTGACACTACTGTCATCACACATTCACTCAAGTTGGAAACCTCAGGGTGAGCTCTGATCTTTCCTTCTCATTCCCCTTCTTCCCCTCTGCCCTCATCGCATCAGCCCCAAATCCCATTGACAATCCCCTTGTTGTATTTCTCATTCATTTCTTTCCTTTCTGGACAGTCGGCTCTCTCCTCCCCCTCTGCCTTCACCTGTTGTTGTGGTGTCATAACGAGTTTCCCCACCTCCATTCTCTCTGCCTGTCTCTGTAGTCTGCATTCTGCCCCACCTTGCCTTCTGTGCTGCTTTTCAGTAACATCCAGTGTCCACCAAGAGCCTGTGTTCTTCAGCTGCCCACTCATGGCCTTCCGTAGTTTGGCTTCAACTTTGTCACCTCTTCCTCATACTTCCTCTCTCTAGTTAACCAGAGTGGCTATTTCATCTTATTCTAAATATGTGTTCTGAGTTCTTGCTTCTAAAACTTCTTTATCTGGATATCCCAGCCAAGGATTTCACCCGTTCTCTGTGCCATGTGACTCTTACACATTCTTCCAGGACTCATCTCATGGTTGCCTGCTTGACCAGTCACCCTGGTTAGCAGGGGTCTTTGTCATTTCTGAATTCCAAGCACGTTTATATGGTATGTTGTGTGGGAGCTCAGATTTTGGAGGCAGACTTCCAGGCTTAAAGTTTTGTTCTGCCACTTACTATCTGCATGCCCTCGGACAAGTCAGTCAGCTTCTCTGAAACTCAGTTTCTTCATCTATAAAATGGGTTTCTTTTTTCTTTAAATTGAAGTATAGCTGATTTACAATGTTGTGTTAGTTTCTGGTATACAGCAAAGTGATTCAGTTTTTTTTATATATATATATATATATATAATATATGTGTGTGTATATTCTTTTTCATATTCTTTTCCATTGTGGTTTATTGCAGGATAGTGAATATAGTTCCATGCTATACAGTAGGACTTTGTTGTTCGTCTGTTTTATATATAGTAGTTGTATCTGCTAATTCCAAACTCCTAATTTATCCCTCCCCCACCCCCTTTCCCCTTTGGTAACCATAAGTTTGTTTTCTATGTCTGTATATTTCTGTTCTGTAAATAAGTTCATTGTGTCGTATTTTAGATTCCACATATAAGTGATAACATATAGTATTTGTCTTTCTCTTTCTGACTTACTTCACTTAGTATGATAATGTCTATGTCTAGCTATGCTGCTGCAAATGGCATTGTTTCATTTTTTTATGGCTGAGTAGTATTGCATTGTGTATATATACTGCTTCTTCTTTTTCTGTTCATCTATTGATGAACATTTAGGTTGCTTCCGTGTCTTGGTCATTATAAATAGTTCTGGTATTAACATTGGGGTGCATGTACCTTTTTGAATTATAGTTTTCTCTGGATATATGCCCAGAAGTGGGATTGCTGGATCATATGGTAGCTCATTTTTAGTTTTTTAAAGAACCTCCATACTGTTTTCCATAGTGGCTACACCGATTCACATTCCCACCAACCGTGTAGGAGGGTTCCCTTTTATCCACACCCTCTCCAGCATTTGTTATTTTTAGGCTCTTTAATGATGGCCATAAAATGGGTTTCTTAATAGTACCTACCTCATAGAATTTTTATGAGAATCAAATGAAATGAGGCAGTACCAGCACATGGTAAGTGTTTAGTAAATATTGGCTATTCTTGCCATTTATTTGGTCCTTAAAATGACCTGCATTTGTTTGTTAGCTTTTCTGGCAGACATATAATCCCTTTGAGGCAGAGAGGTTTTTGTAGTTTCAGCAGTGCTGTTTATATCATAGGTTTATTAATTAAAGGGAGTGGAAAGTAATTTATATCCTTCAAATGAATTTCTTGGTTGACTATAAGGAAGTTGCTGTTTCTCCATACCATAGTTTGACCCCAATTGAAATGACCCCATCTGCAAAATGAAAATAGTAATTTCTTCTTTATAGACAGTAAAAAAACTTCATTCATGGATTAATGAAAGGTATGTGCATACATGAAATATGAATTCAGTGATTTCATATTTTTAAATTCCTGGTAATCAAATGGTATTGTGATGGTGTTAGCATACTTTTTGTTCACAGAAATTTTAAATGTAACAGTTCTGAAAGTTGATGTTTAAAATGCTAAAGGAAATAAAACTTATCATTTATTAGCTTGACGGCCACCAATGTCCCTTTCAAGTCTAAAATTCTTATAAATTATAAATTGCTTTGAAATGTCTTAAAATCCCCCAACTACCTTTAAATGATTGATTTAATGAGCTTCTGTTATGTTCCAGGTATAGTGTCTGGAATACAAAGTGAACTGGGCACAGTTCCTTCCTTGGAAGATCTTATATAGTTCAGTGGTTGGCAACTTTTTTCTGTAAAGGGCCAGGTTAGTGGCTCTCAAATGGGGACAATTTTGACCTCAGGGAACATTTGGCAGTGTCTGGAGATATTT
The DNA here is from genome assembly GCF_011762595.2 of Tursiops truncatus. Classification (NCBI taxonomy): domain Eukaryota; kingdom Metazoa; phylum Chordata; class Mammalia; order Artiodactyla; family Delphinidae; genus Tursiops; species Tursiops truncatus. The sequence continues at coordinate 24,475,539 of NC_047035.1, read as the reverse complement.
TTGGTTGTTAAGACTGGAGTGGGGGCTGGGTAGATGGAGTGAAGCAAAGGGGTAGTGAAGTGGTGGGGTAGGAATGCTCCCGGCATTTAGTGGGTAGAGGCCAAGGCTGTCGCTGTCCATTCTACCGTGCATAGGACAGTCTCTCTATGGCAAAGAATTATCCAACTCCAAATCTCAATAGTGCTAAGATTGAGAAATTCTGGATCAGATAATAAATAGTAAATAGATAGTACAGATATGGTTTTGTGGGCCAAGGGTCTCTGTCACAACTACCAAATTCTGCCTTTATACCAGGAAAGCAGCCACAAATAATATGTAAACAAATGGATAAGTCTGTGTTCTAGTAAACTTTATTTACATAAGAAAGTAGAAGGTAGGTTGGATTTGGCCCTAGGACAGTGCTTCCACCGTAGCAGTTAGGCAAATAGAACAACTCCAGGAAGAGGGAATAGCATCAGCAAAGACATAAAAATGTGAAACATGTGAAATAGTGTGGTGAGTGTGGGAAACTAATAATAAGAATAAAGGGAGTGGGAGTGGTGGTGGTAGTAATAATAATAATAGCAGCTAACATTTAGGGAGCACTTACTGTATGCCAGGAACTCTTCTTAGTATTTCACATGTGCTAACTCATCTCCTAGAAACAGAGCTCAGTGTGGCTGGGTGATGTGAGATTAGGTAGGAGCTGTGAGTGTGTACTGGAGCTAGGATATTATTCTATACATGGGTGAAACTAGATATGAGAAGAGCAGCGAGGAAACAGTAAGACTTCTCAACTTGATTGGATGTTAAGGGTAAGGGTAGAGAGAGGTCACAAGTTTCTGGCTTGGTGACATTAATGGAATGTAGAGCTACTGGAGGAGAGGCAAGCTTAATGGGGAAAATGCTAAGTTTAGTGTTGAATGTGTTGTGTTGGAGGTGCTTATGTTATCTGGAGTTCAGAGTCAAGTTCAGATAGTTGGAACTGTAACTGTAATAAGAATATAAGGAAATATTGTTAAGTTATTTAAAATCGATGAACCCAGGTAAGAAAGCACATCCTATAGAACAATGGTTTGAAAAAATAAAAGAATCCTGAGAGTCACTAATATTTAAAAGAAGAGTAGGTTTAAAAGGAAAAAATCAGGGAGGTAGGAGGAGAATCTGAGAAAGTGGTATCACGGAAGGCAAGAAAGTAGAAAGTTTCCGGGGCTTAGTGCCAAAGAGAGCACCAGTAAGTTGAGAACTGAAAGGGCCCTTGTAGCTGAGAATTCAGAGGTCATGGGTAATTTTATTTTGCTTTTGAATCAGAGAAACTTAATTGTTTTGAAATTCAGAGGCAAAAAGCCAGTAGAAGTGGAGAAGCTAAAGATATAAGAAACATAAATGTTGAAACAACATCCCAGGAGATAATTCCTAACTTGTGTTAAGTATTCATTAAGTAAAGTATGTACAAGAAGTCTTATATTTTGTAAGCTTATATTTTGAGTTGTAGTACATTTTTTAGAAATGCATTTTTATATAATCTTTCAGTGATTCATGTTTTATAGTTATACTCTCCTTCCCCCAATTGTTTAGCTCTATCATTAGATTTTACTGAAGTTGTGGGCTGGAGGGGCTTAACATCTATTTGTTATAATAACATTTAAAAGCCATAATTGTAGGACAGTAAAACTTTGGGGATATTTTAATGTATATATGTATATACATATATGTATATATGTATATATATATACATATAATATATGTATATATTTTTATGTATATATATTTTATGCAAATAGGACACCAACCTCATAGATGTGAAATTTTAAGACACCAAAGAATATCTAGAACACAGTGTCAATTCAGTTGAGTTCAGTTCAATTTAAGTCATTCGTTGAATGCCATGCATTTTTATTAACAGTGATATGACAGAATGTTTTGCTCTCAAACAGCTTACCATCTTATCTGTTTTGTATGTTTATTGCACAAAGGATTTACAGCAACTAAGGATGTCATTGATGAGAAATGATTTACATACACAAAAGCACTTGAATCTAATCATGAAGAAATGTAATGAAATGCTATTATCACATGTAGAATCAGTGGTACAAGCAAGGTGTACTTTCAGGAAGGGAGAGTCTAGCATGTACTGGAATATTGGAAGCATCTCCATTTACCAGCTCTATATGGTGTTCTTCTCTGGAGAGAATTTAACTAAAGTACTCTTAATAGAAGAGTAAGTGCCAGTGATAAAGTACCAAGGGGTGATCCAAGCCATCAAAATACTGTTGGCTCCTTGAGGACAGACTGTGTCTTATCTTTGTATTCCCCTGGACCAAGGCACCATGGCTACCATTTATTAAGTGCACAGTCAGTGCTGAATTGATTATGTTTGGCCATTAATGCAGTGGAGGCAGGTTGCACTGTGTGCTTTGTGGACACTCTCCAAATAAGGGTGCCAGTGACAAAGAGCTTCAAGGTCAAGAGAAAGTGAATTGTAAGAACTCCACCTGTAGAGGACAGGGAGTGAAAATGTCTTTATAGGAGAAGAGAAGGCTAAGTGTTGGATGCATTATCAATGGGAGTTGGTCACACCCCCTGGGTTTCTTCCTACCTTACAACAGTACTTGATTCATGAAAACATGCTTCCTGTGTGAATGAATGAGCCAATTCTGGCTTAAGGTAGACAAACAAAAAAGAAATAACCAGTGCTTCCACCATAGCAGTTTCTTATGAAAGAAATTTAAGGTTAAGATAAAGCTTTATGAAAAAAATAAAGTGAAATCCATAAGACTTTTAGTTCTCACCTCTATGGGTTAATCACTCTGGCAGTTTCACGAAAACAGCATTGAGAATGACTGCTCTGTGATTTTTGCTAGGCTTTTAGTCCCTATAGGCAAAAAAGCCTTTCTGAAAGAGATTTGAAAGTTGTGGAGTCTGATAACACTGGTAGTTGTCAGGTTTTTCTCTAATGAACAGCTTATCAGTAAATGTGCTCAGTGGTTAATTACCACATTAGGGCTTATTGGCATAAAGTGTAGTAGAATGCCCATTATCCTTATGCAAATTTGGATTTACTGCAGGTTAAATCCTGTGACCTGAAATCTAAGTCACCTGTTATAAATTAACAGACCTATGTAGTAGCCCTGCTGGGATTGGCAGTGACAAAGGACCCCAGGAGTGGGGTGAATGAATCAAGCCTGGGTGGGTTGGACTTGCTCTTTGGAATGTCTCACAAAGGCTGGTGGAGCTAATTGTGCCACAGAGGCTGTTGGGTGTTTTTGTTTTGTTTTGATTTTGTTTCATTTTAAGGGCGACCACGTGGCCCAAGCCACTGTTGATGCCAAGGGGTGTCCTCCACCAGGTGGCCTGGGGCATTTGGAGTTGTAGGATTCAGGTAAAGCTGTACTGTAGTTTCAAGAGACCTGTCAAATTAGGGATGGGGATCCTAAGATAAAGATTCAGATTCCCAGGTGTTTTCATCAGCTTAGACTGCTATAACAAATACCATAGACCAGGTGACTTAAACTACAGACATTTATTTCTCATAGTTCTGGAGGCTGGGAAATCAAGGTTTCCACAGATTTGATATCTAATGATTCTCTTCCTGGTTTTTACATGGCTGTCTTGATGGACAGAGAAATCATCTCTCCTGTGCCTCTTCTTATGAGGGCACTGATCCCATCATGAGGGCTCGACCATCATGACCTCATTACCTTCCAAAGGCCCCACCTCCTAATGCGATCACACTGGGGATTAGGGCTTCAACACATGAGTCTGGGTGGGGGGGACACAAACATTCAGTCCACAGCACCTGGGAAGGCTTGGGACTCAAAGCAGGGAAGGCCAACCTAAGCAGACTGAGGTTCACAGTTGTCTCGGGTATTTCAAAAGGAATGGAGCACAAGGCAGCATATTCAAGAGAAGGCAGGCCTGCAGTAGAGCAGGAATGAGTGTCACATAGTGACCATGTGGGAGCCCATTGCTCAGGCGTACCCCTGGGTTTACAGACCTACTCAGACACTCTGGGGCAGAGGTGGCTACTCCTGTCCCATCAGGACTGACTCAGGAAAGAAGGGAGCCCGGGGCCCTGTGGGTCTCTCAAGTAACACTCTGCTGACTTGAGGTTAAAACAAGGCAGGAGCTGGTCTGACATAGTCAAAGCCTCATTCAAATCTATTTGCTTATAAAAGCAAGTTGGTGTTTAGGGACTTCTAATACATTTATGGGCACTGATTGATATTTCTGCAAACAATGGGGGACCTTTCTGAAGCCCTAGAGCCCTGGCTACTGTACCCTACTTCCAGCATATTGAAATCTGTAACTAAGAACAAGAGGCCGTCAACATCTCAAGGATAGGAAAATCATTACTTCAGAGGTCTCTTCAAATGAATCATTAGTGCTCAGAAAGGGAAATAGAGCCTTTCATGCCTAGGGCATGTGTCCAGGTAATTTTGGCAGGGAACAACTTTTCTTACCACACTGTGAGTGTTTACGTGGCTGGGGCAGAATACGTTGTGGTGTCAGTACTGCTCCATTAGCAGTGAGTGTGGTGGGTGAAAGTTCTTTCATTGGTCCCCAGGGTGAAAACAGCCTGGTATTTATAGGCTATTATTAGAGGCAAGGAGTTTAGGGAGGCAGGTGACTTGTCAGCTTTTTACACCAATGACTTTTCTGTCTTGCAGGTTACATTAAAATATTTCACTTGAATCAGGAAAATAGTTCTTTTCTGTCCCATCCTAAGTTCACTGTCTTAGAAGCATCCATAGAAAGCATCCCTCACTCTTCAGAATTTCCCATTACAAAAGAGGAGCAAGGCTTTCTCTATTTAAGGACAGTACAAACTGTTTTAGCTGTAAGATGTAGTCCACAAATTACCGAGGCAAAGAAGAACATGGAGCAGCAGAGTGTTCTCCACACAGCAAGTACTCACTGTAGGATGATGAGCAATTAGAGTGGCTGCCAAGTAGGTGGGGCCAGGCCCAGAAGAAGCACTTATTCACTGTATAGAAAATGTCAGACCAAATGCAGCTTTGAAGCTCTGTCTGGTCTCACTGTCCTGTGAACTGACTTAAGGCCTAGATGAGAGGCACAGTTGAGAGGCCTTCTTTCCTTTGAACCTCACCTTCTTGACCACTTAGCCTTCTAAGCATTGGAGGCAGGAGAGGTCTCCCAAATGAGAATCAGCCCAAGGTTATCTTATAGCAACCAAAACATGAGAGACAAGAAATAAAGGGATGAGAGGAGTCTAAGTCTCATATAAGAGAAAGACCCAAGAGGTCGTTCTTCTGAGAGCCCATCATATAGAAAAGAGACCCAAGAGGAAAGCTGTGTGCAGAGATCCAGGAGAGTAAGTGGCCCCCTTTATTTCCATTTATTAAAACGTTATCCCTCTAAAAGCTTTCAGTCCTTCTTGAGTAGGTCCATTGGGTCACTGATGAGTTATTTTGCCCTCAACCAATTTTAAAGCTTGAAGAAAGGGTGAGAAGACAAGCTTTGAGCTATCGCTAGTGAAATTATAGGAAAAAATGTTTTATTATTATGCCAGCTCAGATATATTGGTAATGGTAGAGTTACGAAGGAGTCTGGCATCACAGGAAACAATTATCCTTGAGTTGCTATTTTGCTTTCTAGTTCATGTTTTACAACTTTATGTGTTTCTGTCTTTAAGCAATATATACTATAATTTGAGTGTTTGAAATTTGTATAAATGATATCTTACTCTGCATATTTTTGTATAACTTACTTTTTTATTTAACATAACATTTTCAAGATTTATCATAGAAGATTCATTTTAAGATGGAAGATAGTAGAGTTCATTTATTCGTGTTAACTGCTATTTAGTATCCCACTGTAGGAATACACTTTGTTTTACTTATTCTTGCCCTTTTCTAGTATGGCTCGATACTTATGTTGTTCCCAGTTTTCAGTATTTCAGTTAAGGCTAGAGTGAGTACCCCTGTATGTGTTTTTATTCATATCTGTGCCAGAGTTTATCTAGGACATATACCTAGAGGTGAAGTTGTCTGCTGGGTCATAAGCTGGGTGCATCTTTAACTTGACCAGATATTGCCAAATTGCTCTACAAAGCGGTGTGCAAATTTGCACTCCCACTAGAAGTATGTGAATGTTTCTGTTTCCTTGATCCTTGACAATATTTGCCATTGACTGTAAATCAGATTATACAGTATAAGCCAACTCAATGGAGTTTAAGCCAGATTGACCCTATAAAATATATACCTCCAATCTTCTCTCAGTTTAAGTTCCTCATTCCAACTGAGAATCTACAGACCTTAAGGGGGTATAAATTGCATGTTTCTTACCTTTTTCCTTCTTACTCTGCTAAGCCCCAGTGAGAGGCTGCCCATTCAGGTGTCAGTTTGGAGCTTGTCTATTTATCAGAAGAAACTTGCTGTCTTGCCACTTAAAAATGTGTAGTTCTTCTAGTGCTTACAAAATTTTATTACCCAACCGCAGTATTTCAGATGTACTGCCTTTATAAAAAATGTCAGGATATATGAGAAGATCACAGTCTGAATACCCACATTCAGAAGATAAAGCAAAAGGTACACGCTACTATATATAAAATAGATAAAGGAGCCCTGAACAAAGATGGTGGAGTAGAAGGACGTGCTCTCACTCCCTCTTGCGAGAACACCAGAATCACAGCTAACTGCCAAACAGTCATGGACAGGAAGACAGTGGAACTCACCAAAAAAGATACCCCACATCCAAAGACAAAGGAGAAGCCACAATGAGACGGTAGGAGGGGTGCAATCACAATAAAATCAAATCCCGTAACCGCTGGGTGGGTGACTCACGCATTGGAGAACACTTATACCACAGAAGTCCACTCACTGGAGTGAAGGTTCTGAGCCCCAATTCAGGCTTCCCAACCTGGGGGTCCGGCAACGGGAGGAGGAATTCCTAGAGATTCAGACTTTGAAGGCTAGTGGAATTTGATTGCAGGACTCTGACAGGACTGGGGGAAACAGAGACTCCACTCTTGGAGGGCACACACAAAGTAGTGTGCGCATCGGGACCCAGGGAAAGGAGCAGTGACCCCAGGGGAGACTGAACCAGACCTACCTGCTAGTGTTGGAGGGTCTCTTGCAGAGGTGGGGGGCGGCTGTGGCTTACCGTGGGGACAAGGACACTGGCAGCAGAAGTTCTGGGAAGTACTCCTTGGCCTGAGCCCTCCCAGAGTCCGCCATTAGCCCCAGCAAAGAGCCACCTTAGGCTCCAGTGTTGGGTTGCCTCAGGCCAGACAACCAACAGGGAGGGAACCCAGCCCCACCCATCAGCAGTCAAGCAGATTAAAGTTTTACTGAGCTCTGCCCAGCAGAACAACACCCAGCTCTACCCACCACCAGTCCCTGCCATCAGGAAATTTGCACAAGCCTCTTAGTAGATAGCCTCATCCAGCAGAGGGCAGACAGCAGAAGTAAGAACTACAATCCTGCAGCCTGTGGAACAAAAACAACATTCACAGAAAGATAGACAAGATGAAAAGACAGAGGGCTATGTACCAGATGAAGGAACAAGAACCCCAGAAAAACAACTAAATGAATTGGAGATAGGCAACCTTCCAGAAAAAGAATTCAGAATGATGATAGTGAAGATGATCCAGGACCTCAGAAAAACAATGGAGGCAAAGATCTAGAAGATGCAAGCAATGTTTAACAAAGACCTAAAAGAAGTAAAGGAAAAACAAACAGAGATGAACACTACAATAACTGAAATGAAAACTACACTAGAAGGAATCAATAGCAGAATAACTGAGACAGAAGAACGGATAAGTGACCTGGAAGGCAGGTTGGTGGAATTCACTGCTGCGGAACAGAATAAAGAAAAAAGAATGAAAAGGAATGAAAACAGCCTAAGAGACCTCTGGGAAAACATTAAACGCAACAACATTGGCATTATAGGGGTCCCAGAAGGAGAAGAGAGAGACAAAGGACCTGAGAAAATATTTGAAGAGATTATAGTCGAAAACTTCCCTAATATGGGAAATGAAATAGCCACCCACGTCCAGGAAGCGCACAGAGTCCCATACAGGATAAACCCAAGGAGAAACATGCCGAGACACATAATAATCAAATTGGCAAAAATTAAAGAGAAAGAAAAATTACTGAAAGCAGCAAGGGAAAAACAACAAATAACATACAAGGGAATTCCCATAAGGTTAACAGCTGATTTCTCAGCAGAAACTCTGCAAGCCAGAAGGAAGTGGCATGATATACTTAAAGTGATGAAAGAGAAGAAATTACAAGCAAGATTACTCTACCCGTCAAGGATCTCATTCAGATTTGATGGAGAAATCAAAAGCTTTACAGACAAGCAAAAGCTAAGAGAATTCAGCACCACCAAACCAGCTCTACAACAAATGCTAAAGGAACTTCTGTAAGTGGGAAACACAAGAGAAGAAAAGGACCTACAAAAACAAACCCAAAACAATTAAGAAAATGGTCATAGGAGCATACATATCGATAATTATCTTAAACGTGAATGGATTAAATGCTCCAACCAAAAGACACAGGCTTGCTGAATGGATACAAAAACAAGACCCATCTATATGCTATCTACAAGAGACCCATTTCAGACCTAGGGACACGTACAGACTGAAAGTGAGGGGATGGAAAAAGATATTCCATGCAAATGGAAATCAAAAGAAAGCTGGAGTAGCAATACTCATATCAGATAAAATAGACTTTAAAATAAAGAATGTTACAAGAGACAAGGAAGGACACTACATAATGATCAAGGACTCAATCCAAGAAGAAGATATAACAATTATAAATATATATGCACCCAACATAGGAGCACCTCAATACATAAGGCAACTGTTAACAGCTATAAAAGAAGAAATCGACAGTAACACAATAATAGTGGGGGACTTTAACACCTCACTTACACCAATGGACAGATCATCCAAAGTGAAAATAAATAAGGAAACCGAAGCTTTAAATGACACAATAGACCAGATAGATTTAATTGATATTTATAGGACATTCCATCCAAAAACAGCAGATGGAATGGACATACACTTTCTTCTCAAGTGTGTATGGAACATTCTCCAGGATAGATCACATCTAAGGTCACAAATCAAGCCTCAGTAAATGTAAGAAAATTGAAATCATATCAAGCATCTTTTCTGACCACAACACTATGAGATTCGAAATCAATTACAGGGAAAAAACGGGAAGAGCACAAACATATGGAGGCTAAACAATATGTTACTAAAAACCAAGAGATCACTGAAGAAATCAAAGAGGAAATCAAAAAATACCTAGAGACAAATGACAATGAAAACCCTACGATCCAAAACCTATGGGATGCAACAAAAGCAGGTCTAAGAGGGAAGTTGATAGCAATACAAACCTACCTCAAGAAACAACAAATATCTCAAATAAACAATCTAACCTTACACCTAAAGGAACTAGAGAAGAAGAACAAACAAAGCGCAAAATTAGCAGAAGGAAAGAAATCATAAAGATCGGAGCAGAAATAAATGAAATAGAAACAGAGAAAACAGTAGCAAACATCAATAAAACTAAAAGCTGCTTCTTTGAGAAGATAAACAAAACTGATAAACCATTAGCCAGACTCATCAAAAAAAAAGAGGAAGAGGACTCCAATCAATAAAATTAGAAATGAAAAAGGAGAAGATACAACAGACACCACAGGAATACTAAGCATCCTAAGAGACTACTACAAGCAACTCTGTGCCAATAAAATGGACAACCTGGAAGAAATGGAAAAATTCTTAGAAAGGTATAACCTTCTAGTACTGAACCAGGAAGAACTAGAAAATATGAACAGACCAATCACAAGTAATGAAATTGAAACTGTGATTAAAAATCTTCCAGCAAACAAAAGTCCAGGACCAGATGGCTTCACAGGTGAATTCTATCAAACATTTAGAGACGAGCTAACACCCCTCCTTCCCAAACTCTTCCAAAAAATTGCAGAGGAAGGAGCACTTCCAAACTCATTCTTTGAGGCCACCATCACCCTGATACCCAAACCAGACAAAGATAGTACAAAAAAGAAAATTACAGACCAATATCACTGATGAATATACGTGCAAAAATCTTCAACAAAATACTAGCAAACAGAATCCAGCAACACATTAAAAGGATCATACACCATGATCAAGTGATATTTATCCCAGGGATGCAACAATTTTTCAGTATACGCAAATCAATCAATGTGATACACCGTGTTAACAAATTGAAGAATAAAAACCATATGATCATCTCAAAAGATGCAGAAAAAGCTTTGGACAAAATTCAACACCCATTTATGATAAAAACTCTCCAGAAAGTGGGCATAGAGGGAACCTACCTCAACATAGTAAAGGCCATATACGACAAACCCACAGCAAACATCATTCTCAGTGGTGAAAAACTGAAAGCATTTCCTCTAAGATCAGGAACAAGACAAGGATGTCCACTCTCACCACGATTATTCAACATAGTTTTGGAAGTCCTAGCCACAGCAATCAGAGAAGAAAAAGAAATAAAAGGAATACACATTGGAAAAGAAGAAGTAAAACTGTCAATGTTTGCAGATGACATGATACTATACATAGAGAATCCTAAAGATGCCACCAGAAAACTACTAGAGCTAATCAATGAATTTGATAAAGTTGCAGGATACAAAATCAATGCACAGAAATCTCTTGCATTCCTATATACTAATGATGAAAAATCTGAAAGAGAAATTAAGGCAACACTCCCATTTACCATTGCAACAAAAAGAATAAAATACCTAGGAGTAAACCTACCTAGGGAGACAGAAGACCTGTATTCAGAAAAGTATAAGACACTGATGAAAGAAATTAAAGATGATAGTAACAGATGGAGAGATATATCATGTTCTTTGATTGGAAGAAGCAAATACTGTGAAAATGACTATACTACCCAAAGCAGTCTACAGATTCAATGCAATCTCTATCAAATTACCAATGGCATTTTTTACAGAACTAGAACAAAATATCTTAAAATTTGTATGGAGACACAGAAGACCCCAAAGAGCCAAAGCAGTCTTGAGGGGAAAAAACGGAGCTGGAGGAATCAGACTTCTTGACTTCAGACTATACTACAAAGCTACAGTAATCAAGACAATATGGTACTGGCCCCAAAACAGAAATACAGATCAATGGAACAAGATAGAAAGCCCAGAGATGAACCCACACACCTATGGTCATCTAATCTGTGACAAAGGAGGCAAGGATATACAATGGAGAAAAGACAGTGTCTTCAATAAGTGGTGCTGGGAAAACTGGACAGCTACATGTAAAAGAATGAAATTAGAACACTCCCTAACACCATACACAAAAATAAACTCAAAATGGATTATAGACCTAAATGTAAGACCGGACACTATAAAACTCTTAGAAGAAAACATAGGAAGAACACTCCTTTACATAAATCACTTAAGATCTTTTTTGATCCACCTCCTAGAGTAATGAAAATAGGAACAAAAATAAACAACTGGGACCTAATGGAACTTCAAAACTTTTGCACGGCAAAGGAAGCCATAAAGAAGACTAAAAGACAACCTTCAGAATGGCAGAAAATATTTGCAGACGAATCAATGGACCAAGGATTAATCTCCAGAATATATAAACAGCTCATGCAGCTCAATATTAAAAAAACAAGCAACCCAATCCAAAAATGGGCAGAAGACCTAAATAGACATTTCTCCGAAGAAGATGTACAGATGGCCAAGATGCACATGAAAAGCTGCTCAGCATCACTAATTATTAGAGAAAAGCAAATCAAAACTACATCGAGGTATCACCTCACACCAGTTAGAATGGGCATCGTCAGAAAATCTACAAACAACAAATGCTGGACAGGATGTGGAGAAAAGGGAACCCTCTTGCACTGTTGGTGGGAATGTAAATTGATACAGCCACTATGGAGAACAGTATGGTGGTTCCTTAGAAAACTAAAAATAGAATTACCATATGATCCAGCAATCCCACTACTGGGCATATACCCAGAGAAAACCATAATTCAAAAAGACACATGCATCCCAATGTTCATTGCAGCACTGTTTACTGTAGCCAGATCATGGAAGCAAGCTAAATGCCCATCGACAGAGGAAAGGATAAAGAAGATGTGGTACATATATACAATGGAATATTACTCAGCCATGAAAAGGAATGAAATTGAGTCATTTGTTGAGATGTGGATGGATCTAGAGACTGTCATACAGAGTGAAGTAAGTCAGAAAGAGAAAAACAAATATCGTATGTTAACACATATTGTGGAACCTAGAAAAATGGCACAGATGAACTGGTTTGCAGGGCTGAAATTGAGACACAGATGTAGAGAACAAAGGTATGGACACCAATAGGGGAGAGCGGTAGGGGGATGGGGGTGGTGGTGTGATGAGTTGTGCAATTGGGATTGACATGTATACACTGATGTGTATAAAATTGATGACTAATAAGAATCTGCTGTATAAAAAAATAAATTAAAAAAAATAAAATAAGATTAGGACAAAAAAAAATAGAATAGATAAACAACAAGGACCTACTGTATAGCACAGGGAGCTATATTCAGTATCTTGTAATAGACTGTAATGGGAAAGTATCTGAAAAATAAAAAATATATATGTAAAACTGAATCACTTTGCTATATACCTGAAACAGTGTAAATCAACTATACTTCATTAGAAAGAAAGATAAATCAAAACATAACCAAATCCCCAAAGCAGATATAATTACTGAGCAACTGAAAATGAAGGCATCAAAACTGTTAGAAAAGGATGTTTTTATGAAAAATATTGTTCCCCAAATGTGGTCATTCTTTTCCCACTTTAGGCCTTCCCATTCTGTGGTATTGATGGGTAGATGGGAAATCCTTGTGTTCTCCCTAGAGTTTAAAATGTGTGGTCAGCATTTGAGTCTCTCAGACCTATGACTCCCAATGATTCCTCTCATGGAAAGTCATAAGGTTATGTCTTATAGTGGACTATGTAGTTGACCTCACCTATCATTACTATTAGTGTTGACCCTTTCATGTATAAGTGTTTTTCTTACATTTTCTACAATAGTTAAAGCAAAGTATTTATTTTTGTTGTTATGTGCAAAGAAACAAAACTAGATCATGTAGTTTAGCCTGAAGACCCAGATGTGAGAAAAACAAATTCCTTGTTCTTAATTAATGGTTAATTTCAATTTGATGAATTAATTTCAATAGCATACCAATGCATAGAAAACTACCTGATTTTTCAGGATCAGTGTGTTGAGATTTTTCTACCAAGAATGGTGTTAGTTTTGCTTCAGTTCTTTGTGAATGAGAAGTGAAGTTCGATGCTACAGTGGCCTTACAGACAATTGAAAGAAGTAGTTTGACAAGGATGGAAAGTTTGAGATCACTGAACTATTGCGCTTGAATAAACTGAGCATTCCTTGATTAATTTATCAAATAACTATTAAGTGCTTCTATATGTCAGGTACTGTGCTAAGTGCTGAAGATAAAATGATGATCAGATAGAAGATATCCCATACCTTGTTGAGATCTGAGGTCTAGTTTTCATCATCTTTTTAATCAATGTGGTTTTTAAGGACATGAGATTCCATAGCCAAACAGAAGGATCCCTATATCTCTATGGCTTTAACATTTAACTTGAAAAGTAACATTAAGGATGTGTGATATGTGACTTAAGATTACATATGTAAGTGTTGTTATATTCTAAATATTTTTACTGCAATATGAATTTGTATTATAAATGTGTTTTGTATTCAGTGTTGAAAAAGAGGACAGTGGGGATAGAGACACAGAGACACACAGAAAGAAGTCATAGCATGAAGTGACCATTTTTAATATGCAAGTGCATAGAAAGAAGTTGAAGCAAAGAATGAAAAGTGTGATAAAGTCTATAATTTTTGTAAGAAAAAATTAATTTGTCTTCAAATAGTGTTAAAAAGCTGAAAAGACATTTCTCCCTTGGTGATATTCTCATTGTCTCTTTCTCCAGTTTAATTTAATTCATTTTAGCCAATGTATATTAAATATCTATTATTATTAAGCACTGTGCTAGGCACAGGGATACAGAATTAATATAAAATGGTTCCTTCCTTCAAGGGGCCCACAGACCAGTGAGAAATATTGGCAAGCATGTTGGAAATAATTGTAGTAATTATGATGAAGAATTAAGGATGCCAAATTAGAAAGATGTTTAAAATACTGTGTGAGATTTCTGGTTATGATGGATAAACTTTTATCAGAGTGACCCTGTCACTAAGGACAACTAGAAAAGCCAGACAAAGCATAAAAATGATCAGTCTGTGGACATCAGAGATCTACCAAGGGAGAGAGGACTCAAAGGGCCAAGATGCTGAAAAAAGAGAAGGAAGGCACAAAAATGTGAGACCAGAAGTCTCACCAAAGAGCATATGTTTTCCCCTCAAGACATTTCCGAAGAGGCAGGAAGTGCCACCAAAGAGGCTGAGAATGTGAGCAGAACCTTCAGGAGTTTAATGGAGCTGGAGACAGAAATTGAGTCCAGATTTATCAGTAAGGAGGGGCCTTGACAATATTCCATTCCTAGGCATATGCCAACAGAAATGCATACATATTACATCACAGTATCTATACAAAAATGTCGATAAACACACTATTTAAAATAGTCCCAGACTGGAAATAACCCACATGGCCATGGACAGTAGAATCAACAGACTGTGTTATATTCACAAAATGGAATGTTATACAGTAATAAAAATGAATGAACTATCTACAACAACATAGATACATCTCTAAATATAATAGGGAGTAAAACAAGCCAGATACAGAAGAGTACATATTATAATTTTCCTTTTGTAAGTTTTTGTAAGTTTTTGTAAGTTTTCAACAGGATAAACTATTCTATGCTGTTATAAATCAGTTATCTTTGAAGAAGAATGGGGTGAGTGGGGAGCAAGAAGGAGGCTTCTGGGGTGTTGTAATTGTCATATTTCTTGGTCTGGATGGTGAGTACATATAGATGATCACTGAATATTACTCGAGCTCTTGACTTTTGATTTGCTTACTTTTCTGAATGTGTGTTTTTATTAAATTAAAAAATATGTCAGCCCAGAGAGGAACATTATATTTTGCTTGAGAAGGCTTGAAGCAGATTTGAAAATTGGCCATGATTATTTTGGAAAAGAATGTTCCATTAAAGGAACAGCCTAAGCCAAATACACAGAAGTGGAAGGATTTATTTTCAATTAACAAGTGTTTGTGTCTAGAATGTTGATTATGTATGGGGAGAAGGGTGGGAGATTAGGCTAAAGATACAGGTTGGATCCTGTTTGTAGAGTGTCATAAATGGATTGCAAACCATAAAGAGATGACAGGTTCTTGAGCAGAAACTGTAACATGTAACATGGACTTTTGGATTGGACTGCATTTGAAATACCACCAGCTAAAGACTGGTTTTGCCAGAAAATTTTGAGTTTGGAATTTAACTTCCTTTTTCCTGGAAACCCGTTCCTTCTCAGCTTATACATGAATGCAGAGTCTTCCATCTCCTTTTAATTAGTTCCTTGATCTATAGCAACAGAAAGTGGAGTGGTTTGGTTTTTTCAATTTGCATAAACAACACCTTTTTTGTAACTGTTGGCTTGTTGTTGTCTCTCTCCTTTATAGATGTCATTAAGTGAATTCCCTAGGTTTAAGAGGGCCTACAATGAGGATCTCAGTGCCTGCAGTGGCTGGCCCACCTCTTGAACCAGCTTGTCCACCGTCTAAAGTGTTACACCCTGAACTATACTCTAGTATTTCAAGTGGGCTCTGGATTGGCAGGAAGAGACCGTAAACACACACTTCATTTAATTTCTCAATTTCTCAGGGATAAAAGTACTATCAGAGACATGGTGACCACATAGGGGAGGAACAGATGTAGTGTTTCCTAATACAGCTTCGCTTGACACCCAGAGTCCTTCATAGCAGCGAGCAGCAACAAGAGACACTTCACTTGAGATTGAGTCTTTTCAAGTCTCTTTTTTTTTTTTTTTTTTTTTTGCGGTACGTGGGCCTCTCACTGCTGTGTCCTCTCCCACCGCGGAGCACAGGCTCCAGACGTGCAGGCTCAGTGGCCGTGGCTCACAGGCCCAGCCGCTCCGCAGCATGTAGGATCCTCCCAGACCGGGGCACGAACCTGCATCCCCTGCATCGGCAGGTGGACTCTCAACCACTGTGCCACCAGGGAAGCCCCTTTCAAGTCTTTTTGAAAGCTCAGGTCTTATTATGACTCTGCCTTGTATGATTGGGACTTATGTCACAATCTAAAAGAATTGACACCAATAACCTATGCATGTCCATTTAAAGGAATGTTTGCAAATTCTGGACTATCTTGGCTGTTTATCCAAGTGTGGCATGGCAAGGCCACACCTTCACCTGGAGGGGCAGTCAGCATCCACGTGCTGGATAAGTAGCTTTGCTTCCATCTTTGTGGTGTTCTTGAAGACACTTTTCCAGACAGAGGCAAATACCATAAGAGAAAATAATAGAAAAATGGAATTCTTTTTCCTGAATCTTTACTGTAAGATCCTTCCCATGTTTTCAGTTTTCAAAATCAGTGAGATACTTCAGGTTAGTGGTGTGTAAATGGTTCCATGCAGATTCCTTGATAACAGCAGAGGTGGAAACAGAAGTATTTTTTTTTCTTTTTTTGGGGGCCAAAGTCATTCCCAGGCAGTGAAATTTCAGTGAGGCATGGACTTGGCTTATTTTACTAACTGCTTGAGCCTAAAGGAAAGTAGCTAGACCTCCCAAAGCAGCTGGCTGATTTGCAGGAAATGTTTTCGGAAAAATGGGTCTCCTACTTAAGTTCTCATTCCATTCCCATCCCATGTGTGTCCTATTGGCAATGATGGAGATTAGAAACCACTCTGGGTAAAAGATGTGCAGAAGATCAGGACATACTCCTTCTCTCAATCCATAATTGATACCCCTTTGCTGGTTCATTCCAGTGTTGGGAATTGGGAGGGATTTGCCAGAACCAATCTGGAACTGGTTTCTATGCTCTGTGATTCTGTTTCAATTGTGTGTTTATTCACTGCCCTGTCTAGTTCTTCTCCAGAACCATAGATGAGTGTGAGTCTGTCTGCATCACAAAGTGACAGTGGTGGGAGGAACAGGAAGACAGGCAGGTGCTTATACTGAAGGAAACAGGCAAGGACCCAAAAGAGTGTGGCAGCTCAACAGTAAGTGGGCTGTTGGAGTCTGGGCCTTAATAAGGTGGGTGCCTGTTCCCTTGTGGAATTACCTTAGCCATAGTCTGATCCGCATCCCTGTGGTCTCAGAGTTTCAATTTTAGCTAATGATGATGATGATGATGATGATGATGATATCATCAACATTAATTGATCACTTACTATATGCTAAGCAGTGTCCTAAGTGCTTACATTATGAACTCATCCAGTCTTCATACTAACTCTTAGGAGATAGGTACCACACTGTCATTGAAGAGAAAAAAACGAAACCAGAGAACGAAGATAGTTTGCTGAAAAGCCATACAGCCAGTTAAGAGTTGGAAATGAAATTACAATCCATACAGTCTGGTTTCAGACAACACTACTATAGAGACTGAAAAACGTGAATAATCTAGAGCACCCTTTTCTTTCTACCTGTAAAACTCAGTCGCTGCCCTGGAGTAGCTTGTGGTCAGCTTGGGACAGTTTGTCCACTGTTTGAGTTATGGGATCAGAGCAAGAGGTGCTGGTCCATTTTAGGGATATTTCATTTGGGCTGTAGAAGAGCACACTGAACTACTCTTATTCCAACAGAGTTCCCTGGCTTTACAGAGCAGAATATAGAAGGGTAGATTAAGTGAAAATAAGTGAATACAGATACATAGGTATTGACAGGTGGTTGGGATTCAGACAGGTGGAGCACAACTGCAGATTGTATCAGTGACAGTGAGTATATTATAGGGGAGGGGAGGGGCCTTATGTACGGTTAAGGTAGCAGCAGGACAAGTTGTAGGGAATCTTGGACGTCAGGAAAAGGAGTGCCTTTAGACTGATGAAAGTTTACTTTCCAAGTGTCCTTGTAGAATTCTTTATTGATCAACAGACTATTTTGTCATGATTGGCCTCATAATTTATGATATATTAAAATTTCCATATTTGGTATTTATGTTAGTGACATGTTAGAGTAAGGATTCCCTGGTGAAATTTAGAAAGACAACTTAATCACACCAGCGACCTTTATATAAATGCTTTCTAAGGATGGTTTACTTGGAGAACTCCCAAAAATGGATATTGCCATCCATTGAATAAAGATTCTCATTTTTCTACTTGGGGGTCTTGTTCTCTTCCTAAACCTTTGTCCCTTAGGATTGATAAAGGACTGTATCTTATTTGGGGGCCTCTTTTTACTGGCTGCGTTAACCATACTGATCCTGGAATTGGAAGACCTTGGAAATATGCCAGATTCTAACAGTCGGGGTCTGTGGATCTTGGGCATGTGTTATAACCAGGCTGTGGCTGTGTGGACTGATGGAGGTCTCTAGAGGGCTGGCACAGAAGAGTCACAATTTACGTGGAGATTACATTTTAAAATTGGCACATGAAGTTAAAAAAAAAATGCTTATAGTCAACTTTATCCTTAACAAGTCTTTAAAATCACTCCCTGGAGTCCAGGAGCCTTGAAAGTTCCAAAACCAAGAGTTAGCATCCTTGATTTCTCTCTGCATTTCTGTTAAGGCAACTCTTTCCAGGAGATATGAAGGCCAGGTCTACTTGGAATAAGGCAAAACATTAGGTGGTAAATAGACAATTTTCTCACTCCCTCTCATTTCCCCCTGAGTATGGGCAACTGAATTTGTGTAAGTTACATGTAAATATGATGCAACTCTAGTGTAGTTTATTGTGTTAATAAATAAATTGACTCGTATTATGCTTTAACTGTTTCAGATTGATTCACTTTTTTGTGACGAATGTGTGAAGACAATGTTGAAAAAGCAGTTAAGACGTGTCTTTTTTTATTGAAGAGCTCTGTCTCAGGTCAGGGAAACAGACAAGTAAACAAATTCTTATCGTGCAATTTGTGAAGTGCTTTAATGAGGCACTGCCTCAGGGTTTCAGGAGCATAGCGAAGGGGCCAGTAAAGCGATCTGGGGGTCAGGAAGGAAGGGCTGTAAAGTGGGACATCCTGGTCCAAGGCACCGTCTTTTCTCACTAGATTGCAGCAACAACCTTCTAAATGCTCTCCCTGCTTCTGTTTTCACCTCTGGTTTTCCCCCTTCCCCAAGTCTATTCTGGCTCCCTAGCATCCAGAATTTTCCTCTTAAAACATAAAAGGGGGCTTCCCTGGTGGCGCAGTGGTTGAGAGTCCGCCTGCCGATGCAGGGGACACGGGTTCGTGCCCTGGTCCGGGAAGATTCCACATGCCGCAGAGCGGCTGGGCCCATGAGCCATGGCCGCTGAGCCTGTGCGTCTGGAGCCTGAGCTCCGCAACGGGAGAGGCCACAACAGTGAGAGGCCCGCGTACCGCAAAAACAAAAAACAAAAAACATAAAAGGAACATACACACCCCTCTGTTCAAAACCCTCCAGTGGCTTTCCATCTTGCTCAGAAGCAGAGTTTAGGTTCTTAGGAGGCCTGTAAGACCTTGTGGGCTCTGGCCTGTACTACCTCTCTGCCCTCATCTCCAGTTTGCTCCTCACCATTCCCCGTGATCCAGCCACATCAGCCTGTGATGTTCTTTGAATATGTCATACTTGACTGCTTAGAACTTAGGTAGTTGCTGTCTGTCTGCCTGGAATTCTCTTTCCCTAAATGTGTACAGGGCTTGTTCCCCAGTGTTTCCAAGTCCTTGCTGAAATATCACAGTATTTTAGAGGCCTTTCCTAGCTATCCTGAAAAAATAGTAGCAAGTGTCCACCCCATCCCAGCACACACGTGCTCTTTTAGCTTGTTTATCATCTGACATACTGTAAGTTCACTTATTTATTTGCCCCATCATCTTAGATCGTAAGATCCATGAGGGTAAGACTTTATCTTTTCCACTTTGGGACCATGCCTGTGCATATAGTATTAATTCAATAAATATTTGTTGAATGAGTAATTTATTTTTCTTCTCGTGCAGTAACTTTCACATATATTTGCCTAGTAAGTGGATGGATAGATGAATGATGAGTATATTCTCTTGGCACCAGCAGAAGCGATCATTCCCCAATGGACTATTTCTCTGGAATGACTTTACAGTTTGTAATGGGGACACAAGATTTAATCAGAACTTGTTAGGAACTCTTGGGTTCTGCTGAGATAACATCTCAGTCACAGTTGTGGAAAGCAGGGTTTGGTACTGGGCAGAGGGAGTAGGAGAGGATTGGGCTGGCCCAAAGAGCCTCCCTCATGCTGAGAAATTTCATTGGTAACACCTGGTTAGCTGTTAGATTAAAACTGTGTGTGTGTATGTGTGTGCACCCACATACTTTGTGTATATTGTACGTTTACATAAGTACTTTTGCATATGTAAGCGTAAATATATATGACTTTAAGAATCAAAATAGAAGATCCCAAAAGTCCAAAGATTTGAACCCCACAAAGAACTCTGAAGGTTCGGTGGAACCCTTGATGCTTGGGGAACTAGAAGTATGGGGAAGGTTTATAGAGGCTTATACGGGGAAGGTTTCCCCTAGTGCACTTGTAGCTCATTAGTTACTACTTTCTGCTGAGGCTAGACATACAGCAGTGAGAGGAAACAACAACAACAAAAGTCCCTGCTTTCATAGGGCTTACCTCACGGTAGGTGGAAAGAACATGTAAGAAAGTAAATCTGAAGTGCTATATATGGTGATACAAATGCTTTGAGGAGAGGAAACAAAATATAATGTGGTGAGGGAGTGGAAGATAATGGAGTGCCATTTTAGAGAGTTGGGTTGGTAGGGAGCTGATGTTTGCTTGAGAAGAAGTCAAAGGATCAGTAATTGCAAAGACCTGAGAAGGAGGTGCTTGTGGAATTCAAGGGATATACAAGCGAATGAATTAAGCGAGACCAAGTTGCATGGAGCCTTTAAGCCCTGGTGAGGGATTTGGGTTTTACTCTGATTACAGTGAAAGCCACTGGGCACTTTTTAGCAGGGAAGTGATTGATCTGAATTTAGAAGGTCCGTGGGGAGATGGGCCACAGTGCGCACTAGTAGAGAGAGAAGATGGGGAGGTGGCTGCTACCAGGCAGGCTGGAAAATAGAACAGTGTGAATGAGAGAGCAGCAGTGAGGTGCTAAGAGGTGGATGGATGTGGGATGTATTTTGCAGATAGAGTCAGTAGGCTTTATTGATGAACTGGGTGTTGGGCGTGAGAGGTGAGTAATTGTGGATATCCTTATTAGTCAGGATAAGCTAGGTTGTGTTGTAGCAACAAACTCCTCCAGAATATCAGAGGCTTAAAACAAAAGAGGTGTATTGTTCACTAACACTTCATATCCTTTGTGTGTTGGCTGGTGGGCCTTGATATTTTTATTATTGTTCTCACTCCGGGACATGGGATGACAGGGTAACCACTCACTGGAACATTGGTGGTTGACATTGAAAAGGGAGAAGAGAAATGAATGAATGAGATGTTTGGCCTGAAATGACACACGTCACTTGTGCTCAAAAGGAATTGGTGAAAAGTAATCACACAGCCCCACCGACTGCACGGTGGCCAAGAAATACAGTCCTGTCTCATGTCAGGCAGGTAAAGGATCAGAACTACTCAGACAGCAGCACTGTTAACTCCATGATGTCTTCCAGGTTTGGATAACTGTTAATAACATTGGCTAAGTGGAGATGCTTGGGAGGAATGGGCTTGGGAAAGGTGAAATCAATATTTCTCTTTTAGCCACGTTTAATTTAAAAGCCTGTTAAGTGGAGATGCCAAGAAGGCAGCTGGAAATGTGAGTCTGATGATCAGAGGAAAGCTATGGCTAGAGATGTAAAGTTGAGCATCAACCATATACATATAATATACATATATATATATAATTTTGAAAATAATGAGACTCACAGAATGTAGTTGGAATCAAGAAGAGGGCCGAAGACAGAACTCTTGGACTCTTAACAGGTAGAGGTCTTATAGAGTAGTAACCAGTAAAGAAAACAGAGAGATTATTTAGGTAGGTAGAGACACAAGAGATTATGGAATCTTACAGGACCTTGAGAAGCAAATATTGCAAGAAGAATGTTGAGAGGTCAAGGGAAATGAGAATTTATTATTGGTTCTGGCAAGCTATTGACCACTCCCGTGGTGTGACGTGGGCAAGAGATTAATCTGAAGTGGATTGAGGAGAGAATAGCAAGTGTGGAATTGATGAAAGTAGGTACAGACAACTTTTGGAAGGGTTTTTCTCTAATCAGAGCAGTCAAATGGAGTCTGTAGTGAGGAGGGACATGGCACCAAGAAGATAAGAAGTTAGGAGGGGGAGCAGATCTGTGGGCAAGAGGATGATTTTGTCTCTTGAAATGTTTTGACCTAAAAGAAAGTCAGCCAAATGAAAAATATTCAGATAATAGTTGGAGATATGAATCTGAACATAGAGAAGAATCAGAGCTGGCATAAATATTTCGGAGCCCTCTGCATAGAGAAGAGTTGGAACTGGGAACGTCAGTGAGCTCTGACAGGAAATGTGTAGAGAAAGAAAAGCGGAGAGACCAAGGTTGGGCCTTAGGGAGCACACACTAATGAAATCAGGAGAAGAAAGCGCAGCTAGTTAAGAAATGGGAGAAAATAGGTTGACTAGTTATGTCGTACAAATCAGAGAGTTTCAATACCTGTTCAAGAGGTTTTTCTTCTATGTTCTCATAAATATGTAGTCCACATGCTATGATTTCAGGCCAGATTTGCTGTAGACACTATTGCAGTTGGTTAAATACATAGGTAAGAACTGTGGCACACGTAGGATAATGGATTTTTTTATCTCAAATACATGGGATTGATGCTTTTCACTTTTCTTTTTGCTATTGTTTCTTCTCATTGTTCTGAAATTTCTCTAAAGCTTACTTAAAAAACATATTATTAGTGCCTTACTCATCACTATCTTTTTCTTCTCCTGTTTCTCTTCCTCTTTCATCTTCATCATCACCAGTTGTCACCATATCATTATCAAAATAATTATCATCACCATTAGACCTCATTGGAGCAGTTATTTTGGTATTTTAAAAATTTGGCTAGAACTCCTGAGAGGTATGCATTTTAGAATAGCAGGGTATACTGATAGCACTTTCGATTGTATGTTGAGTACTTACTGAGTGCTTATTTCAAAGATGAACATGATTCCTGCCCTAAGTTCTTTCAGTTCAGTTTCCTAGGAAAGATAACAGAGAATCAGGAAGGAGAAGAAGTGCTCAGAGGGAATACAGGAGATTAAGGCTTCATATATAGGTGTCACTAGAATACTTTGGAGAAGTTTTTTCTCTATTCAGGTTAGATATAAGAAGCATATGTAGATAAATAGTACTGGCATGTGGATGCAGGGTGAAGTGGTGACTACATATCTTAATATCAAATGGAATAAAAGTGGACTGTCTTTTTCTTCAAGCTAGGGATAATGTGGTTTTATGACACACCTTCTCTGGAGTATAATTTGATTCATTTTCAGTTCTGGTGGTATGTTTGGCTTCTTGGTCGAACCCTCCCACCCTCTGCTTCTCTCCCCTCTCCCTCCCTTCTTTCTCTCTCCCTCTTCCTCCCTTCCTTCCTTCCTTCCTCCCTCCTTCCTCCCCAGAACTTCTTATTCCTCCTACTGAATTTGTTCTATCAGTGACATGATATCTACCTAGTTACCCAAGCCAGAGACCTAGAAGTCATTACTGCTTCCCCTTCTTTCCTTAAACACTCCTCCAAGACCCATCTGTCCCTAAGGTATGTTGACTAGACTCATCTCTGTCTTACCCATTGCCACTTTCTTAGTACAGCTGTTCATTCTTTTCTGGATTGTTGTAATGCTATGGACCACAGACCAAGTGTAGGACAGCAGTATGAAGAACAGATTGAAGGAGAAGACATCGGAGTTGGAATTATTACTCATTAGGAATCTATATCATACTAGTCCATGTGAGACTTAATTCAGACTCCAATTCTCCAGGGAAGAATTGACCATTCTGCCTTGAGAATCTACTGCAGCCCATACATATTCCTCTTCTAACATCACTGTACATGTATGTTTACTTGTGAAACAGCTCTACTAAGAGGAAAGTTCCTTAAGGTCAGGGACCATACCATTCCTTACAGAGCCTAGCATTTAGTAAGTTCTCTATGGTTGTTCAGTGGATGATTAAAGAAAATGGAGGCCTGAACAGAACCAGTGGCAGCAGGGATGGAGTAGAGAAAATGAATGTGAAAGACTTGTTGGATGTGGAACCAAATGGACTTGGTAACAAGTTGATACTAGGGGCAATGAGGAGGGAAGGATCAGATATATCTTCAAAACTTTGAACTTGGGTGACCATTAACAGAAATAAGGAATCTGGGAGGGGAGGAGTTGATGAGTTTGTTTTTAAACAGGTTGATTCTAAGGTTCTTTGAAGAATTTTAATTTTAGGTAGATGATTGTTCCAGCAGACAATTCAGTTTGGATTGTGGGGCTTTGGAAAGTGTTTGGTCTAGAGATGAATATGTGTGAGTGGAGGATGTTACCAGTTGAGATAGAGTAGTGAAAAGGAGGAAGAGAACCTTCATCAGATGCTTGGGGAAAGCTTCTTTTTAAGCACTTTGGAAAAGATGCTGATGACAGAGGCAGAAAGTGAGTCATCAAAGAGTTACTTGGAAAATGTAGTCACGAAACCCTGGAAAAGAGAATTTTGAGAAGGAAGTGATAGACAAAAAAAAAAAAAAAAAAAGCTATTTCACAGACATTGACTGTTCTGAGGACTGAGGCCTATTTAAATTTAGTTAATAAACATTAGTAATCTTATTTCAGAATTATTTACTCATAAGTTTAAAATGGTTTATCTTAGAAAGCCAGTAAGTTAAAACACAGTATTTTGAATGCTGCAAAGACAAGGTGGTAAAAATTCTCTCCTCTTGCATCTGTGGTTAAATAAAATACCTTTTATTGGTTTTTCTTGGAACTGTATCCTCTAGCCACACAGTCAAGTGGAATCCAGTGAAAGAAGCCAAAGAGATAAAAGCTAAGTGTCTCGATTTATCCCGTTGCCACTCTTGACTTTCTCTGTTCATTGTAAGGTATTAAGCAGTAGATTTAGGGTTACTGATAGAATTCAAATTGATGCCTTGTCTTTTCTTTGCCCTGGATCTAGGGACATTCTAGTCTCTCTTGATTTTTTTTCCCTTTCTGTACATTCATAGTTTGAGTAAGAGTAAGAGAGCCCTAGATAGACCCCAACAATCTTTTAGGTGAATAGGCCATGCGGTCAGCATTTTCTTCAGGGCAGCCCATAAGGAGGCCAGGGAGAAGGATGCCACTATTCATGTCATGTCTTCCTCAATCCTTGGATTGTGGTAAATACAGAAGACACTTGCTGGTCAAAATTATGTCAGGCAGGAAAATAAACATTGTCTACCTTTGGGATGAAAGAAAACATAGACAAGGGCACGGCCAGTTAAATGGTCCGTTAGAAATGGGGAAAATAGTGACCATGTGGTCAGTGCTATGAAAGGTCCAGGAAAGGTCCTTGGTAAACTCTGCAACCATAAATTTAATTTTATACTGTTTGCTTTGTTTACAGGTAGAAACACTTTGCTATCTATCCTTTTTTAGTGTCAGCACCTCCTTAGGAAGCATTTAAAGAAACACATGATAGTGGTCACTTTCATGCCAGCCCCAAAATAAATTCTAAAAATCAAAGAGGCAGAGGTAAAGTGGGTAAGTTTTTCCAAAGTCTTAGCTTCCTCTCACGGTATCCATTAGACCTTTGGTTACAGGAAGGTCCCCCAAATGCCATGTATTCCCTAGGCTCATTGCCTATTTTTTGTTTCCTTGATCACTCCAGTTTGGCCTGATGAGATGGTACCAAGCTTTCCAGCTGCTGATTTGGATTTCAAGGAAAGTTGGTAAATGCAGTGACACACTGATTCATATATACAACAGTATATAAGTCTTTGTTGTGGTTTTGTCTGTGAACAGAGGAGTTCCTAGGTGGGGATGATTTCCTGAGAAGTAGTAATAGCATTGTGATTGAAAAGGTTGTTTCTAAACTGTTTTGTCCGAAGTAATTGGAATATACGGGCCAACCATGCAGCCTAATGTTTTTTTTTTTTTTTTTAAACATCTTTATTAGAGTATAATTGCTTTACATTGGGAGCCTAATGGTTTTGAAAATCCATTTGGGAGTCAGATAGACTTGAGTTGAAATCCTTCCTCTGCCAGTTGAAAGCTTTGTGAGCCTGGGTAAGTCATTTTGACTTGTCCAGGTCTCAGTTTTCTCATCTGTGAAGTGGGACAGTGATGCTACCACATAGAATTGTGATAATTACAGGGGATTCTAAATATGAAGCATTTATCACCGTTCTTGGCACCCAGTATCTGTCCTTCATTATCAGTGTCAGATGGAGAACTGGATGTCTCAGCCGACCCAGCCAGTATAGCCTTCCCAGGGCCTCCAGCAAGTCATCAAGCCCTCTCAGCTTTATTTCTGAAATTTTTCTAGAATCTTCCCCTCCTTCCATTTTCATCAGCACTGCTCTAGACCTGGAAATTACTTTCTCTTATTTGGATATTTTTTTAATATGCTGCACACAGTTGCCATATTGTTTTTCATAAAACTTGGTTTCTGATTATGTTTCTCCTGCTCTGGATCCTCAGTGCTTAGCTTCTTTTTTTTTTTTAAGTCTTTATTGAATTTGTTACAGTATTGCTTCTGTTTTATGTTTTGGTTTTTTGGTCCCGAGGCATGTGGGATCTTAGCTCCGCAACCAGGGATCGAACCCACACACCCTGCATTGGAAGGCGAAGTCTCAACCACTGGACTGCCAGGGAAGTCCCCTTAGCTTCGTTTTTAAGACTGTGATTTGGCATGAGTTTATTTTTGCAGCTTGATCCTTTCATTTTCTTTACTCTTTTCTCTTACCTGACACATACATCACCAAGCCATAATAATTCTATTCATTGCACTTTTTATACTTTTGGTCTTACATATGTCATGATGCTGTAGATTTTCAAGTTGTTTTTTGGCTTTTTTAAAAATTTGCTTCCTTTTAGTTCATTTCCTATGGCCACCAGATTAATCTTTTATGCAGTGCCAACCTGACCTCATGACTCTCCCGCATGAGTGGTTCCCCACTGACTTTAGGACCAAATTAAAACTTTGCAGCCAAATGCAGGAGGTCTTCTGGGGTCTTAGCCAGTTTCCTTTTTTACCATCTTCTCTGCCGTCACCTCCATCCCTCCCACTACTCTGTGTAATTCAGACATACTAATCACTCTTCATTCTGTGAATATGCCAAGATTTTTTACCCTTGTCTCTCTTTCCGCACGTTGTTTCTCTTACTTTCCTCTTTCTCCTGGCTGATGCAAGTCATTTATTAAGTCTCACCTTAGTACTCTATCCTTTGGAAGGTCAATTTTTTGATTGACCCTTTTTCCCACTCATAGGTTGAATTAGGGCTCATCCTTGCTTTCATGGTAAGTAGGAATACTTTTTAGAAACCTTTGTCATGCAAATTGCTAACTTTTCTGACTGTCTCCCCTTCTAACAGAGGACTTATCTTTTTCATCTTTGTATTTCCACAGAGCATGACACTGAATGAATAGACAATGAGCATATGAATAACTGAATAAATGTGTATGTATCTGTTTCCTTTAATAGAGTAAAAAAAAAAAAAAAAACTCTCTGAGGGAAGAGCCAGTGTCTCTTTCTTCTTTGTATCCCTCACACTTCCCAGCATGGTCCTTTGTACATAGTAGTTGCAAGGTAAATGCTCAGTGAATGGATAACAATATACATGTCTGTTTTCCCCAGAACATGCTAAGTTCTTCAGGAAAGAGATTGTGTTGTAAAAATTAGATGGCTTCTAGCACAGTGAATTGTACATAATTCATGTTTTAATTCTTATATTAATTTTTGCTTTGATTTGAACTCCAGCTATGGTTGGTTATGAGAGTCAGGCAGCCTCTCTTTATTATATAAGCACATACTTGATAAAGCTATGGGATCAAAAACCTGATAGCTAAGCATAGCTGGTAATTTAAACTTAAAGAGACAGTGCATCCTAGGATTGGATTACTAGTGTTGCTAGGCCTGGACAATTTTCCACTCTTGCTTGGGTCTTCCTCTTCAAACCTGAGAAATCCATGTATGGCAAGCCTCAAAGTAGGCAGGCTTTGCCTTGAGGGGGTTATTGCAAGTCAAACTTTAATAGGGGCTGGGGAATGAGAAGAGAAAGAGTGTATGTATTTCCTTCGGCTACTGTAACAAAGTATCAGAAACTGGTGGCTTAACACAGCAGCAGCAATTTATTCTCTCACAGTCTTGGAGGTCAGAATTCCAAAATCAGTTTCCAGTTTCACCAGGCGGAATTCAAGAGGTCAGCAAGGCCACGCTCCCCCTGGAAGTTGTAGGGTAGAATCTGTTGCTTGCCTCTTCCAGTTTCTGGTAGCTGCTGCTATTTCTTGACTTGTGGCTTCATCTCTCCAAGCCTGCCACCACCTTTACATTGTCGTCTTCTCTCTGTATGTGTAGTCTCCCTTTGCTTCACTCTTATAAGGAAGGATACAGGTGATTGCATTTAGGGCCCACCTGGATAGTACAGGATAATCTCATCTCAAGAGCCTTAACCACATTTGCAAAGACCCTTTTCCAGTAAGGTAGTATTTTACAGATTTTAGCCATTAGGACCTGGTATCTTTGGGAAAAATTACTCAGCCTTTCAAAGAGACAGATGTTTTTCCCCTTGGCAGACTCAAAGTGCTTATTCTTCTAGGAACTTGGTTTGCTTACAGGCATACCTCATGAGTAAACCATTTTCAAACTGATGGCCCACTTAAAAGAAGCCAGGGGCTACTGTGAGGATGGGGCTAATTTAGGTGAGTCTCATGTCGCTGGACAGGTGGCCATGGTAACATTCCCAGCTCTCATTATGAAAATAAACAGTTAATACTTACTGAGGATCTGAGTAAGCACCAGAAGAGCTGGTTGGAGTTCTGGGTGAGTCGGCAGTGGCAGCCGGTTCCTGGCCCTGTTTTGGATGGATCACAGTCTAGTTCTGGGGGAACAGATGTGCTCAGCTGGCCTGGCACTCACTCTGCTGTGTCCAGCAGTTGCTTTTGCCATCTTTTTCATTAGGAGGGTCACAAAGGATGCAGGTGGTCACTGGGAGGGAAATTCAGGTGGGAGCTCTGGATCGGGCCCCGTGTGCATGGTCGGAGCCGGGCCTTCAACAGGCTTTGAATTAGCGAACTTCAGCAGTTGAGTTTGGGAAGCAGATTCTTCCTGGCTCCTCCACACCTCCTTTACACCTCTCTCATATAGCCTAAGGAGGGCATGGGTCCCAGGAGAGATCTTCCACAGGGCTGTGACGGATGCCCTGAGCATACTTCATTCAGTGTGCCTTCTTGCCTGTAACCTGCTAGCCGAAGCCTCAGGCAGGAGAGACTCCTATTTCTGGTGGTTCTCCTATAGTCCAGCTAGTTGGAGAAGCTGGATTATAGGAGGGCTCTTATGGAAACATTGTTTGTTTTCTTCTGTTGTACAGAGGTAGGATAGTAATAGAGCCTGAACACAGGCTCTCCAGCCAGACTTACTCCTAATTGATTCTGGCTGCACTACATAATAGCTGTGTGACCTTAGACAGATATTAAAATCTCTGATTCCCATTTCCTCTTCCGTAAAATGAAGATAATTGTAACCAACACTTACAATGTGCCAAGAGCTATTCTAAACCCCCTACGTTTACTTAATCTTCTAGTCCTCACAACAACCCTATGAGGTAAGAGTACTGTTATTATTCCCACTTCAAAGATGAGGAAGCTGAGGTACAGAGAGGTTCAATAACTTGTCCAGGTTACACAATAACAAGAAGCAAAGTAAAGATTTGAACCCATATAGTTTGACTTCAGCAAAAGTCTCTTAACCCTAGGTATGGTGAGACCATTCAAGATGGACATTCTCTTGCTCTCTGTGCATCCCCCTACTCGACCACTTCTTGCTTCACTCACATGACCATCCAATCCTGTTAATTATAGGGCTTAATCAGTAACTGCCTGCATGTTTGCCCCCTGCCCCAGCTGCTGGTTTCCCTGGTAACTGATGAGCCAACCTGATGTCAATTCCCCCTATAAATGGTAGCCTCTTTCCCCACCAAGTAGCAAAGATGGCTGCTATGGTCTGCTTCTTGGCTGCCGTTCACAGTGGGGTGTCGCTCCAGGACCTTTTGCTGTGGACCAGTAAGATCCCCTGTCCAATGAACCGTTAATGTCTCTGTTCCTGTCTCCGGGCTCTTTCTTCAGTCTCCAGACTGGGCAGTTACAAGGCTTGCAGGCCCTCGGGTGCAGCCCAGCAACTGAAGAGCCAGCCAGGAGGCTGAGAAAACTCCTGTGAGTGCCAAGATGTCAGGAAATAAGGATGGGGAATGGAAAATTGCAGGGGTGATCCCGAGGTGGCCGTCCACTAGCCTGAGGGGCCCCGTGGCAGCCGACTGCCATGGGAGATGTCTTTCTCTTCCATTAGATTGATGATATCCTATTAACTTTGGAATCTCTTACCAGTTTAAAAGTAACAGCCCCGTGCTCGTGGTTCCTCTGACTGCATGGGGATCCCTGGTGAATACAGAAAAAAACGCAAGGACCTGGATTATCTATCAGATACTTGGGTGTTGTCTGACCCTCCACCCCTAAACAGTTACAGACACAGGCTTTAGGGATATTAACTCAGGGACAGACTTGTGACTTGGACGTGGCCAGTTACCTGGAAGGGTTTGCCTGGGGCCCGTGGCAACGGCAAACTAGTGAGAGTGTCCTTGGGCTCCTGATCCCAGCTACGGAAGCGGGCAGAGCAACCATATAGTGGATGGACCAGCAGCCATGTGCATCTACACAGCGTTACAGCAGGTGGGAGACCTTACAAGAGGCCTACCCGAGGCCTCGAGCAACGCCCAAAATCACATTCAGGGTCTAGAACAGCTGTGCGTGATGTACAGGACCCCCATGGACATTGGACAGTGACCCAGGGATCCACTTTACCAGCCATGAAGTTCAGGAGTGGGCCGATAAAAATGACATACGCTGGCATTTCCACCTGCCCTACAACCCCACTGCTGCCCGGCTAATTGGAAGGATGAACAGGCTACTTAAACAACAGCTGAGACGGGAAACCACTCTCTCAACACGAGGACCAGGAGGCTAACTCGAGCCCTACGAACTATAACTAAATATCCCAAGAGTGATGGTCCCAGTGCCTAGGCCGTGTTAACCCAGAGGCAAATAGGCAACACCATCCGAGTACAAACGTTAACCGCAAAGGACCTCGGCCAGCTGTCGGTCAGGACAGTAACTCACTTTTGCCCTCGCCACAGG
Source organism: Tursiops truncatus (assembly GCF_011762595.2). Classification (NCBI taxonomy): domain Eukaryota; kingdom Metazoa; phylum Chordata; class Mammalia; order Artiodactyla; family Delphinidae; genus Tursiops; species Tursiops truncatus. Next base: position 24,444,112 of record NC_047035.1, on the reverse strand, counting down.
ATTTCCCCGGGGGACACATTATAAAAAGGCCCTGGGACTGGCGGTAAGTCCTCGGCTGTTTGGGTGTACCACCCCGTGGGGAAGAGGCTTAGAAAAGAACTTAGATTTCACCTGTCTTCTACCTGCCCCACTTAAGACGACTAAGGTAATTAATCCAGGCCCCCTACTGGAGAAAGGCACCATTATATTAACCCTGTGGTCTGTTGTTAAACCGCCTTTCCAGTATTTGGCCTCAGCTGTGGGGACTGAGGACTAAGGGTGGTATCTCAGGATGCTGCTACTGCTTGCATTTTGCCTGATGGTAATGATCTCCCCCATATCGCGCCTGTTAAACATCTTACATTTCACCCCTAGTCTGAGCAGAGGGAGATCTGTTTGCAGACTGGCCTAGAATGGCGGCCTCACTGTGAAATGAGTCTGATTGCTGGGTCTACAGTGAGATGCTGTTGTTGTCCTCCTCTGGACTTTCATGAAAAATTGACCCAATAAGCACCTGGCTTACTCTTTAGCTGCTGTCTGTGTTGCACTTGTGGTATCTGGTTGCAGTGCACCTCTAAATGACCCCAGGCGTGTCGCAGAACAGGAGTGGACCAAGATTTTAAGGGTTGTGCAGGGTACGTAGGGATGAAATGTGTAGTCAGGCCACTCAAGATGGCTGCTCTCTTGCTCCTTGTATATCTTCCTGACCAGTCCCTGCTTCACTCACATGACCATGCAGTCCTCTTAATTATAGGGCTTAATCAGTAATTGCCTGCGTGCTTTCCCCCTGCCCCAGCCCTGGTTTCCCTGGTAACTGATGAACCAACCTGACGTCATTTCCCCCTATAAGTGGTAGCCGCCTCCTCCCCTGAGTAGGGAATATGGCTGCTGTGTCCTGCCTCCTGTCTGCTCGACACAGTGGGGTGTTGCTCCAGGCCCTTTTGCTGCAGACATGTAAGATCCCCATCCAATAAACTGTTGATGTCTCTGTAGCTGTCTCTGGGTTCTTTCTTCAGTCTGGAAGCTGGGCAGCTACAAGGCTTGCAGGCCAATACCTTAGTTACGCTGCCTCTCATGCCTCAGGTTGTTGTGAGGATCAAATAGGGTGACCGTCCAACTCAGGTAGTCTTGGAAAGTTCTGGGTTACCTGTTGTCCAGGTGAATTATTAAGTGCTCTCTTTTACTCTCAAAAGTAGTGTCAGGGCTTCCCTGGTGGCGCAGTGGTTGAGAGTCTGCCTGCCGATGCAGGGGACACGGGTTCGTGCCCTGGTCCGGGAAGATCCCACATGCCGCGGAGCGGCTGGGCCCGTGAGCCATGGCCGCTGAGCCTGCGCATCCGGAGCCTGTGCTCCGCAACGGGAGAGGCCACAACAGTGAGAGGCCTGCGTACTGCAAAAAAAAAAAAAAAAAAAAAAAAAAAGAAAAAGAAAAGAAAAAAAGAAAAGGAGTGTCATATCTTGGTTTGGGTTTATATCTTGATTTGGATATTTGCCATATGAGGGTTAAGTTATTTTATGTAAAATACTAAGAATAATACCTGGCCCATGGAAGGCCCTCCATTAGGGTTAGCTGTTGCTACTTTTGCTACTTCTACTACTACCGTCATCGTTGCTGCCATCACCCACGGTCATCCCAAGTCCGGGAGGCTTAGAGCTGTGGGTTAACTCAGGTTCTGCAAATGCATATCATGGGAGCCACCATGCCACATTTTCATAACCATATTAGATGTTTCTCATTATTGTGCTGTGACCAATCTTTCCTATTTTGTGTCCTAGGCAGTCACTCTTAATTGATCAAACTTGATATGTGAAATTAAAATTATTTGCCACACCTAATTTCATTGAATCTAACATTCCAATATATGGAGACTGAATTTAAGCTTAGCTTGTGGGTTTCTCCAGTTATATTGAAACTTATTTGATTCCTAAAAGTGATAATGAACTTTGGATCTCTTTAGACACCGTATATCCCTTTCCTGCAATACTTCTCTCTATTTCTCTATCATTTCTACCTCTAAATTTTAATTCATAATAGTTTCCTGTTCTCTACCTGTAATTTAATATTTCATCATAAAAGACAATCGAAATACTGTAGAAATGAACAAAATATAAATAAGGAGAAGGAGTGAGTTGTAATAGGAGTTATAGCTGACACCTAAGATCCAAGACTTAGAAAGGCTTTTCTTTAAATATGATTTGTGTAACTGGTAGTGAAATTCATCTCGGGTTGGTTTTATGTGGCATAAGGGCTATATAGGTCTCTGCAGATTTACTAAAGGTGAAGTCACAGGTGTAAGCACTGGGGCTAAGGGCCATCACCTTGAAAGGGAGCCCCTATAAGGAGGTTGGCCTTGTTTGTTGCACGACTCTTTATTTTGAAATTAACCAAGGGTAAAGGAACTTGTTTAGAAAAAATTAATTTGAGTCCTAGCACTTCTGTCTATATTATTGTCAGTTTGAACCCAACTCTTTTTGCTGTCTTTTGCACAAGGCTGGAAATGATTATGTTATCAGGTACCCGCCAGCCTGGCATATTCCTCCTATACTTTCCTCACCTCTTCTGCTGGTTGCAGAGGGGCTCTTTGGATCACTTTGAAAAGCCATCTGATTAGAGCCTTTATTAGGCTGGAAGCAGAGCTGCTTAGCAGGCTAGGCAAGAAATAGTTGATAATTGCTTCTGACAGGCAGATCCCCTTCTTAGAAAGTTGGGTGACCATCAGGAGGCCATACATCTCTGGTCCACATGTAGTTTGTATGAATGAATGGGCTTCACACTGTAAGAGGGTGAACTGCAAAGCCCCTATGTGAACTTGCCCTGTTAGCCTTAGATAGTCCTCCTGGAGCTTGTGCGTTGGTCAGCACCTCTTGGTGTAGTCTGTCCCTGGCCATGGTTCTGAACTCACTGCTTTCATTTTTCTGGGCTGCATGCAATACTTGGCTTTCCTGATATGCTACTGTAGTTTCCAGCCAACTATGTTAGACATCTTGAAGGTTCTGTTTCATTGAGTCCTTTTATAGTAGTTCTCCCTTGCTCTTTTGCCTTTGGGCTTTTCATACAATTTTTCTTCAAAAGCTGTGTGGCATTACTCTTGTTATCTATATTCTTGCAGGGTAGTTGGTGGCGGCCAGAAGTTGCTAGCCATGGCCAAAGACTTCATTGTTGGGGATTCATTCCTGGTTTTTTGACTCTGGGTGCAGGGGGTAAAAGGCTCTGAGGTATTGTTTCAAAATATGTTTTCTATGACAGTCCAGGCTACATGGTCGTAAAGAAGTGTACAGTAGTCTCCTAGCTGCTACAAGAGTGGGAGGCAGTGCTGGTGCTGAGCTTGGTCAGGCAGTCTCCCAGAGTACCCTGCTAGAATTCGTGATTGGGTTTTTTCACTGCTGCTTCTGTTAGTGTTTTGCCAAGACACACAGGCTAATGACAGCTGCCACTCTAGGGTGCAGAACTTTCCATATTTATAGGCTTAAGATGTAAACACACTTCTTAAGCATGCACACTAGGGAAAACAACTATTCAATGGTTCTATCAGATTCTTTTTAGCTGTGATACTTGAGCTTTCTACATTCTTGTCTCATCACTGTTAAGCAGAATGAATGTAGAGGCTTCTTTCTGCATTTCAGTCCTCCTTGACATAGAGGCATCAGGATGTAGACTTCGTGATCTTCTTTGCCCTTCCTCCTCTCCATTCTTCCACATCCTCCTAAAAACATTCACTGACTTTGTGCCAGGCACTGGGATAGACCATGGGAGACAGACAATTACAGCACAACTTGATAAATTCTGATAGCAGTTGGAATGTGGAGCTTTGGGAGCAGAGGGAAGGAAATCAGCCGTGAGTGGGAGTGAAATGGGCAAGAGTGTTGGGAAAGGCTTCCAAAGTAGGTGATACCTCAACTATGCCTCTCATGGTGAGCAGTAGTTATTCAGATAGAGAATCCAAGTGAGGTTTATCCTGGGGTGTGGGGAGTGGTGGCAGTGGTTTATTGGAAGAACTGCAGAACTTTAGCAAGGCTGGTGATGATGATGAGGGGGCTAGGTCAGGAGGACTTCTATATAATGCTTCAAAGTTTGCATTTGATTCTGAAGTTGGTAGAAAACCATTGAAGGGTTCTAAGCAGGGGAGGGCATGTAATCCCCAGGGAAAAAATAAGGTGATTAGAGTCACGTCTAGTCCTCAGAATAAAAATAACAGTAGGGCTTCCCTGGTGGTGCAGTGGTTGAGAGTCCGCCTGCTGATGCAGGGGACACGGGTTTGTGCCCCGGTCCGGGAAGATCCCACATGCCGCGGAGCGGCTGGGCCCATGAGCCATGGCCGCTGAGCCTGCGTGTCCGGAGCCTGTGCTCCGCAACAGGAGAGGCCACAACAGTGAGAGGCCCGTGTACTGCAAAAAGCAAACAAACAAACAAAAAAACAGTAGATTCCTAGTGATTCAGGAAGGCACCTTTTAAATTTTGTCATCTTTCTAATGAAACCACTAAAGGCTTCCTGTCTACTCTAATGGTTCCTTTTTTCCCAATTGCATAATGACTATATTTTTAGAGCTTTTCATAATCAGGTACCACCTACTCATCTGATCTTAGTTCCTCTGCTTTGTGACATGTAGCTTTCACTGTAGTCAGGTTGGTGTCCTCATCAAATATTCTAATACAGAAGGAAATGTAGGTGTTCACTGGATAGGTCAGTGTAGTACTTAAGAAAATACAAGAATTTAGAGTGTATATTTGTTGAGCCTCAACTGTGTTCCAGACACTGGAGATGCATTGGTTACGCCATCAGAAACACACAGGATCTTTGTTTATAAAGTCTAGAAGACCATAACAGTGCCATTCCTAGAAAGCAGAGGGAAGAGAAATATAGTCTGGGTCAAGTTTCTGATTATAGGTCCTTGCATGTTCATTAACTGCAGTGACAGATATCTTGCTCCAATTCTGATATAAATGATAAAACATCCTCCAACATTTCTAAGCATGTTGGTACCAGAGATTATATCTCATGTTACTTTGTGTCCTCCATGGTCTAGAGCTAAAGTTATTTGGCACAGTTACATGGATTTTGTTTTGTTTGTTTCCAGTGTTTTTAGCTTACATTAAGTTAGCTTAATTAATATTCTTTTTTTTAACATCTTTATCAGAGTATAATTGCTTTACAATGGTGTGTTAGTTTCTGCTTTATAACAAAGTGAATCAGCTATACATATACATATATCCCCATATATACTCCCTCTTGCGTCTCCCTCCCACCCTCCCTATCCCACCCCTCTAGGTGGTCACAAAGCGCTGAGCTGATCTCCCTGTGCTATGTGGCTGCTTCCGACTAGCTATCTATTTTACATTTGGTAGTGTATATATCTCCATGCTACTCTCTTACTTTGTCTCAGCTTACCCTTCCCTCTCCCTGTGTCCTCAAGTCCATTCTCTACATCTGTGTCTTTATTCCTGTCCTGACCCTAGATTCTTCATAACCATTTTTTTTTAGATTCCATATATATATATATGTTAGCATATGGTATTTGTTTTTCTCTTTCTGATTTACTTCACTCTTCGTAACAGACTTTAGATCCATCCACCTCACTACAAATAACTCAATTTCGTTTCCTTTTATGGCTGAGTAATATTCCATTGTATATATGTGCCACATCTTCTTTATCCATTCATCTGTCAATGGACACTTAAGTTGCTTCCATGTCCTGGCTATTGTAAATAGAGCTGCAATGAACATTGTGGTACATGACTCTTTTTAAATTATGGGTTTTTTTTTCCAGGGTATAAGCCCAGTAATGGGATTGCTGAGTCATATGGTAGTTCTATTTTTAGTTTTTAGGGGAACCTCCATACTGTTCTCCATAGTGGCTGTATCAATTTACATTCCCACCAACAGTGCAAGAGGGTCTCCTTTTCTCCACATCCTCTCCAGCATTTGTTGTTTGTAGATTTTTTGATGATGGCCATTCTGACCGGTATGAGGTGATACCTCATTGTAGTTTTGATGTGCATTTCTCTAATGATTAGTGATGTTGAGCATTCTTTCATGTGTTTGTTGGCAATCTGTATATCTTCTTTGGAGAAATGTCTATTTAGGTCTTCTGCCCATTTTTGGATTGGGTTGTTTGTTGTTTTAAAATTGAGCTGCATGAACTGCTTATAAATTTTGGAAATTAATCCTTTGTCAGTTGCTTCATTTGCAAATATTTTCTCCCATTCTGAGGGTTGTCTTTTCGTCTTGTTTATGGTTTCCTTTGCTGTGCAAAAGCTTTTATGTTTCATTAGGTCCCATTTGTTTATTTTTGCTTTTATTTCCATTTCTCTAGGAGGTGGGTCAAAAAGGATCTTGCTGTGATTTATGTCATACAGTGTTCTGCCTCTGATTTCCTCTAAGAATGTTATAGTGTCTGTCCTTACATTTAGGTCTCCAGTCCATTTTGAGTTTATTTTTGTGTGTGGTGTTAGGGGGTGTTCTAATTTCATTCTTTTACATGTAGCTGTCCAGTTTTCCCAGCACCACTTACTGAAGAGACTGTCTTTTCTCCACTGTATATTCTTGCCTCCTTTATCAAAAATAAGGTGACCATATGTGTGTGGGTTTATCTCTGGGTTTTCTATCCTGTTCCATTGATCTATATTTCTGTTTTTGTGCCAGTACCATACTGTCTTGATTACTGTAGCTTTGTAGTGTAGTCTGAAGTCTGGGAGTCTGATTGCTCCAGCTACGTTTTTCTTTCTCAAGGTTGCTTTGGCTATTCAGGGTGTTTTGTGTTTCCATACAAATTGTGAAATTTTTGTTCTAGTTCTGTGAAAAATCCATTGCTAGTTTGATACGGATTGCATTGAATCTGTAGATTGTTTTGGGTAGTATAGTCATTTTCACAATGTTGATTCTTCCAATCCAAGAACATGGTATATCTCTCCATCTGTTTGTATCAACTTTCATTTATTTCATCAGTGTCTTAGTTTTATGCATACAGGTCTTTTTTCTCCTTAGGTAGGTTTATTCCTAGGTATTTTATTCTTTTTGTTGCAGTGGTAAATGGGAGCGTTTCCTTAATTTCTCTTTCATATTTTTCATCATAAGTGTATAGGAATGCAGGAGATTTCTGTGCATTAATTTTGTATCCTGCTACTTTACCAGATTCATTGATTAGCTCTAGTAGTTTTCTGGTGGCATCTTTAGGGTTCTCTTTGTATAGTATCATGTCAACTGCAAACAGTGACAGCTATACTTCTTCTTTTCCCATTTGGATTCCTTTTATTTCCTTTTCTTCTCTGATTGCTGTGGCTAAAACTTCCAAAACTATGTGGAATAATAGTGGTGAGAGTTGGCAACCTTCTCTTATTCCTAATCTTAGTGGAAATTGTTTCAGTTTTTCACCATTGAGATCAGTGCTGGTTGTGGGTTTGTCATATATGGCCTTTATTATGTTGAGGTAAGTTCCCTCTATGCCTACATTCTGGAGGGTTTTTATCATAAATGGATGCTGAATTTTGTCAGAAGCTTTTTCTGCATCTGTTGAGATGATCATATGGTTTTTCTCCTCCAATTTGTTAATATGGTGTATCACGTTGATTGATTTGTGTATATTGAAGAATCCTTGCATTCCTGGAATAAACCCCACTTGATCATGGTGTATGATCCTTTTAATGTGCTGCTGGATTCTGTCTGCTAGTATTTTGTTGAGGATTTTTGCATCTATGTTCATCTGTGATATTGGCCTGTAGTTTTCTTTCTTTGTGACATCTTTGTCTGGTTTGGTGGCCTCATAGAATGAGTTTGGGAGTGTTCCTCCATCTGCTGTATCTTGGAAGAGTTTTAGAAGGATAGGTGTTAGCTTCTCTCTAAATGTTCGATAGAATTCGCCTGTGAAGCCATATGGTCCTGGGCTTTTGTTTGTTGGAAGATTTTTAATCACAGTTTCAATTTCAGTGCTTGTGATTGGTCTATTTATATTTTCTATTTCTTTCTGGTTCAGTCTCGGAAGGTTGTGCTTTTCTAAGAATTTGTCCATTTCTTCCAGGTTGTCCATTTTATTGGCATATAGTTGTTTGTAGTAATCTCTCATGATCTTTTGTATTTCTGCAGTGTCAGTTGTTACTTCTCCTTTTTCATTTCTAATTCTGTTGATTTGAGTCTTCTTCCTTTGTTTCTTGATGTGTCTGGCTAATGGTTTGTCAATTTTGTTTATCTTCTCAAAGAACCAGCTTTTAGTTTTCTTGATCTTTGTTATTGTTTCCTTCATTTCTTTTTCACTTATTTCTGATCTGATCTTTTTGATTTCTTTCCTTCTGCTAATTTTGGGGTTTTTTGTTCTTCTTTCGCTAATTGCTTTAAGTGTCAAGTTAGGTTGTTTATTTGAGATGTTTCCTGTTTCTCGAGATAGGATTGTATTGCTATAAACTTCCCTCTTAGAACTGCTTTTGCTGCATCCCATAGGTTTTGGCTCATCGTGTTTTCATTGTCATTTGTTTCTAGGTATTTTTTTATTTCCTCTTTGATTTCTTCAGTGAGCTCTTGGTTATTTAGTAGCATATTGTTTAGCTCCCATGTGTTTGTATTCTTTACAGTTTCTTTTTCCTGTAATTGATATGTAGTCTCATAATGTTGTGACTGGAAAAGATACTTGATACGATTTCAGTTTTCTTAAATTTACCAAGGCTTGATTTGTGACCCAAGATGAGATCTATCCTGGAGAATGTTCCATGAGCACTTGAGAAGAAAATGTATTCTGTTGTTTTTGGAAGGACTGTCCTATGAATATCAATTAAGTCCATCTTTAATGTATTATTTAAAGCTTCTGTTTCCTTATTTCTTTTCATTTTGGATGATCTGTCCTTTGGTGAAAAGGGGTGTTAAAGTCCCCTACTATGATTGTGTTATGTCGGTTTCCACTTTTATGACTGGCTGTTGTCATCTGCCTTACGTATTGAGGTGCTCCTATGTTGGGTGCATAAATATTTACAAGTGTTATATCTTCCTCTTGGGTTGATCCCTTGATCATTATGTAGCGGCCTTCTTTGTCTCTTGTAATAGTCTTTATTTTAAAGTCTATTTTGTCTGATACGAGTATTGCTACTCCAGCTTTCTTTTGATTTCCATTTGCACAGGATATCTTTTTCCATCCCCCTCACTTTCAGTCTGTATGTGTCCCTAGGTCTGAAGTGCATCTCTTGTACACAGCATATATATGGGTCTTGTTTTTGTATCCATTCAGCCAGTCTGTGTCTTTTGGTTGGAGCATTTAATCCATTTACATTTAAGGTAATTATCGATATGTATGTTCCTGTTAGCATTTTCTTAATTGTTTTGGGTTTGTTATTGTAGGTCTTTTCCTTCTCTTGTGTTTCCTGCCTAGAGAAGTTCCTTTAGCTTTTGTTGTAAAGCTGGTTTGGTGGTGCTGAATTCTGTTAGCTTTTGCTTGTCGGTAAAGGTTTTCATTTCTCCGTGGAATCTGAATGAGATCCTTGCTGGGTAGAGTAATCTTGGTTGTAGGTTCTTCTCCTTCATCACTTTAAATATGTCCTTCCACTCCGTTCTGGCTTGCAGATTTTCTGCTGAAAGATCAGCTGTTAACCTTATGGGGATTCCCTTGTATGTTATTTGTTGTTTTTCCCTTGCTGCTTTAAAAATTTTTTCTTTGTATTAAATTTTTGATAGTTTGATTAATTTGTGTCTTGGCGTGTTTCCCCTTGTATTTATCCTGTATGGGACTCTTTGTGCTTCCTGGACTTGATTGACTCTTTCCTTTCCCATGTTAGGGAAGTGGTGTGTTTTGGGGTGTCTGTGACCTTATTATGATTTTAGGCAGCTTCTCTGCTAATGGGTGGAGTTGTGTTCCTGTCTTGCTAGTTGTTTGGCATAGAGTGTCCAGCACTGTAGCTTGCTGGTCATTGAGTGGAGCTGGTCTTAGCATTGAGATGGAGATGTGTGGGAGAACTTTCACCATTTGATATGACATGGAGCCGGGAGGTCTCTGGTTGACCTGTGTCTTGAACTGAGCTTCCCAACTTAGAGCCACAGGACTGACACCTGGCCGGAGCACCAAGACCCTGTCAGCTACACGGAAAAAGAGAAAAAGGAAAAAGAAAATATATATCATTGCTCCCAAAGTCCACCTCCTCAATTTGGGATGACTCGTTGTCTATTCATGTATTCCACAGATGCAGGGTACATCAAGTTGATTGTGGAGCTTTAATCCGCTGCTTCTGAGGCTGCTGGGAGAGATTTCCCTTTCTCTTCTTTGTTTTCACAGCTCCCAGGGGCTCAGCTTTGGATTTGGCTCCGCCTCTGCGTGCAGGTCACCTGAGGGCGTCTGTTCTTTGCTCAGACAGGACGGGGTTAAAGGAGCAGCTGATTCTGGGGCTCTGGCTCACTCAGGCCGGGGGGAGGGAGGGATGCGGATGCGGGGTGAGCCTGCGGCAGCAGAGGCCAGCATGACATTGCACCAGCCTGAGGCACGCTGTGCATTTTCCCGGGGAAGTTGTCCCTGGATCTTGGGACCCTGGCAGTGGCGGGCTACACAGGATCCCGGGAGGGACAGTTTGGATAGTGACCTGTGCTCGCACACAGGCTTCTTGGTGGCTGCAGCAGCAGCCTTAGCGTCCCATGCCTGTCTCTGGGGTCTGTGCTGATAGCCGTGGCTCGCGCCTATCTCTGGAATTCTTTTTGACAGCACTCTGAATCCCCTCTGCTGGTGCACTCTGAAACAATGGTCTCTTGCCTCTTAGGCAGGTCCAGACCTTTTCCTGGACTCATTCCTGGCTAGCTGTGGCGCACTAGCCCCCTTCAGTCTCTCTTCATGCAGTCAACCCCAGTCCTCTCCCTGGAATCTGACCTCCGAAGCCCGAGCCTCAGCTCCCAGCCCCTGCCCGCCCCAGCGGGTGAGCAGATAAGCCTCTCGGGCTGGTGAGTGCAGGTTGGCACCGATCCTCTGTGTGGGAATCTCTCCGCTTTGCCCTCCGCACCCCTGTGGCTGCGCTCTCCTCTGTGGCTCTGAATCTTACCCCCTGCCACCCCCTATCTCCACCAGTGAAGGGCTTCCTAGCGTGTGGAAACCTTTCCTCCTTCACAGCTCCCTCCCAGAGGTGCAGGTTATGTCCCTATTCTTTTGTCTCTGTTTTTTCTTTTTTCTTTTGCTCTACCCAGGTACGTGGGGAGTTTCTTGCCTTTTGGTAAGGCTGAGGTCTTCTCCCAGCGTTCAGTAGGTGTTCTGTAGGAGTTGTTCCACGTGTAGATGTATTTCTGTTGTATTTGTGGGGAGGAAGGTGATCTCCGCGTCTTGCTCTTCCACCATCTTGAAGGTCTCCTAATATTATTATTATTATTATTTTTTTTTGCGGTACGCGGGCCTCTCACCATTGTGGCCTCTTCCCTTGTGGAGCACAGGCTCCGGACGCACAGGCTCATTGGCCATGGCTTACGGGCCTAGCCGCTCCACGGCATGTGGGATCCTCCCATACCAGGGCATGAACCCATGTCCCCTGCATTGGCAGGCAGACTCTCAACCACTGTGCCACCAGGGAAGCCCTCTCCTAATATTCTTAATTTACATTAAGTTGGCTTTTGTGTTAGAGGATAGCCAGAGTGGAGATAAGATTCACCGCGAGTTCCAGCTCTGGGACTGGTGGTAACTTCATAGAGCACTACCTTGAGAATTCTGAGGCTTCATCTGGGTTTAATGAGAAAGGGAGTAGAATAGAATTACATCAATTCTCAATGGATTCCATTATTTAGGAAGGAAGAGTAGAGAAATGTATTTGCCCATATGGCTCTAAGAGGTGGGAGAGTTTTCTATCTAGGTGTGGCTAAAAGGATCACCTGGAAAACTTCTCTAAATTATCTGGAAACTTTTTCAGTATTTGTTAAGGCCGGTCTTGGAGAACTATGGCCCATACATGCGCATTCATGTCTTATTTCTTTGCCTGGTTCTGGTTATGCCAAGTCTGTGGTTCATTAATTTAGGAAGAGCTTAGGAGGCTCTGTGAGGATGATGCAGCCTGAACTGACACATCTTATCTCCTGTGACAGACTGAACCTTGACAGTATCCTAAATACGCCACAAATTGCATTGGCTGAAAATTTTTTCTACAAGATACATAGCCATATGTTCTTAATCAGCCTTTTTAGCTGAATAAAAGTCCTAAGAAAGTTCTTCTTGAGAAGAATAAAATTGAGACCTTCATGATGCCAAAGGTTGGAAGTCTTAAACTTCTTAGTGTTTCTGTCTGTAGTTGAGCACAGACTTACCTGATCATTGCTTTCTCACAAAGAATCCATCAAAATAAACGTTTGTCTAAGTCATGAGGTCTTGCGTGTAAGTGATAATGACTTGCATCATTAGTGAGGCTCTTGGGCTGGCACCCATCGCCCTGGGTTTATGAGGTTAGAGTAACTGGCTGGTCCATAGTGCTTGCTTGTGTGCTGTCTCTCTCTGGACTGCTTGCATGGCCAGGTGACAGATGGCTTTCTTTCTTTTTTTTTTAAATGAGGAAGGGACTGAGGACTTGGCTGGTTCAACTTCAGTTCTCAAGTTTGTCTGGATCGTTCCTACTACTCCTGCTTGCTTTCTGTCCCTTTTAGCTTTGCCTACTGCTCTCTTACAAATTAAACCATAGATCAGAAACTATCAACTGGTAGTCTTTGGTGAGACCCAGCTTTCAGATACGTTTTGTTTGACCCACAGAGTGTTGGATCACACAGCCTTTTTAAAATTTAATTAATTGCCAACATTTCTACTACTGGTTTCAACTTTACCTGGAGTCCTTTTGGCCTTTATTTTGAACCCTAGAACTTAGACACTTTTTGGCTCCTGCCTTGCAAGTCTGAAACTCAATTGCCATTTTCTATTTCTGGTGCTTAGTTTTCATCTTTGGCAGATCCTGACCACTGTGAACAGAATATAAAGCATGAAAAGGGTGGTGTCCCTGCTATGCAGCAGTGGGGACTCTGGGCCCCAGGTTGGATGTCAGCTGTAGCTCATCAGGCAGAGTTAGTTTACTGATCCCTGTTAGAAAGACCAGAGATGTAGATGTGGCCCCAGCCATGCCAAATATTAGCTTCTTCTGACTTTGGAAGCTAGGGGGACCATCTGCTGCCCCATTTGTGCTTGAACTTCACTGTTGGAATTTGGTCAGTGGAACACTGTGATAGATAATGATGTTAATGCTAATGAATCCTAAATCTGTGCAAGTGCATGGTGTGTGTGTGAGAGACAGAATAGCTACCATTAGGCATCGTCACATATTATAAATGCCACATTAGGCGATTATATAATTTTTAATTCTTATTTTAACTTCAGAATTTGTTAAATCCAGAGTCTGTCACTAGTCTCTTGAGCTGACAGCTGGCTTAGAACTTAGCCTCCGAGGCAATCTTTCCATTCTGATGACTCCATGCCAGGCTTTCCTGTCTGGTGATCTAGTTATGGCTTCTCAAAGAGAATAACAAAATTAATCGTGATAACTACCATTTATTGAATGCTTATGAAGTGCCAGGAGCTGCTAAAGTACCTTTACATATGATCATATTATCTCATTTATTTCTTAAAACCCTGTGAAGTGAGACTTGTTACCTGTAGTCTACAGGTGAAGAACCTGAGGCTGAGGCACTTTAACTGTTGTCCAAAGGGTGGAACAGAGCTCAGACCCCACTTACGGTGGCTGTGAAGTCCGTGATCTTAACCACTACCCTGTGCTACCACTTGAGCCCAACATCTAATTTAATGAAGATACAAGCATTTATTAAGCACCTGTACAACTAGGTGCTGTTTCAGATTTTAAAAGCTGTAATGTGTATTGTTTGCTAATAAGGTGTTTGAGGTTTGCTTAAAAGATAAGACCTGTGCTTATTCAAAGATAACAAGGTTGAGTGTTTTGAGTGACAAATGAGTGGAGCAGATAATTCATAGGAAAGAAAATCACAGCCGACCAGAGTCGTCAGTTGCCTGAAGGACGGAGGGGAAGTAGTGGAGAGAAAGTAGGATGTGTGATTCTGTGGCAACCGCAGAAGCAGGATTCTTTCACAGGGCTTCTTATTTATTTACCGTGAGTAGGAATGTCACATGATAAGAAGATTAGCGCCCCCCCCCCCCAATTTATCTAGAAGCTGCACCATCCTGTAAGCTGAAGAGAATAAGCTCATTTTGTTATTATCTGTTGTCCAAGGATTAAGTTGGGGTGGGGAGCACATCTTTGTCTTTTGCTTGTTGTATGTAAACTGCTCCACACATAGGCATAAAGTTGAAAGGCTTTATTGGGATTTGTTGTCAACACTGTTCCACATCAAGGCCCCCTGACACTGGCTTTTTGCCACCGTTCTGTTTCGTCTGGCCTAGATACTCCAGAGAATGTCCCCCAGTGTCCTGACTTCAGATATCCTTCACTGACCTGGATCAGGTGCTCAGACATCAGGTCACAGGCCTGTAAATCATGGTCCCATAAGCCGATCTGGTGGTTTTTATTGAAATTGCCCTATGTGTAGACACATAGAGGATTAAAGGTGCTTTAAAAACAAGAGAAAGGAAAGGCCACGTGGTAAACCTTCTCTTCCTGGACAGGAGAAACAGTACTAAGAGGGCATCTGGACACTGCGGGGCACACACACTCCCTCCATTCCTTCCGGATCCCTTGCTGAAGTGCGTAGGAATGTGGCATTTACAGCAGAGTTTGTGGACATAACGTTCTTAGAAAGCTGAGAACAGGGTGTCCTGGGATAAGATGGAAGAGGGAGAAAAATACTCCTGTGCACTGGGACTGTCTCTCCCCCTTAGATTCACTCTTATGGACCTGCTATATGCCTCGAGCACCATGGAAGAGTTTAACATGAAAAAGCACATCTTGTAGATTAGAACAGCCTCTCCTTTTCCAATCAGGCTTAGTGGTTTGGCCAGTAAGGCAGACAGCTTCATCATAGGCAGGCAATGTAAGAATTCTAAGTTTATCAAATGGTGGGCATCAGTAAGAACCAGAGTCGTCAGAGAGGTCCTGGAATGGGTTTGGATATAGATCCTGGTGAAGGGGCACCATTAGAGGCTGGAGACCAGAGGAAGGCACTGTAGGCTGGGAAACCTGCAAGGTGAGCAGGTATGTAGAAGTTCTAATACTGAGTTCACACAGAGGCCTCCAAGTTGCCGTGGAGTGAGGAGGAGTAGGGATCCGACAGAGAGGAGAGACCAGGTATGAAGGGCTTAACACCTCTGCACGGAGCTGGGTGTGTTTTATGTGCCTGACTTAAGAGGTTTCTGCTTTGTGGGTAGGCATGTGCTACTGGAGAGCTTAGAAATTGCCACCTCTGGAGGGTGGCCTTGCCCCCATGCAGTCAGAGAGATCTGGGTTCAAGTCCTGGTTATGCCCTTAAGGGGCTATATGATCTTGGGCAAGTACCTGTCACCTCTGAGCTTCTTTTTTGCAAAATGATGCTAACGCTTCCTATTTCACTTCCTTAATTTGGATGATATACATTCGAGTTTTTATTAAGTGGTACATAGTAGGCTCTCAGTAGGTGGTAGCTGTTTTCGTTGTATTGTTCGTGTTGTCATGGCTTGCCTTACTCCTGGTATTGTGCCTGTGTGCCTCTGTATCAAAGATTAGGGAGACATACAAGAGTAGCTGTTCCAAGAGAGTCTGTCTTAACCCTGAGACTCTGTCCCCAGCTGTTTTACTGTCTGGCCTTCTAAGCATGAGCTGCAAGTCCAAACAGCAGCTTTTACAAGCCCACGGCTGGGGTGGTCAGACCTGCTTGTCACTCTCTTGACTCTGCCTCTGCGCCTTCCAGGTTGTGTGTCATCTCCCGTGGGGAGCTGTTACCGCTCTGTCTTTAATTGCTCCTTGTTGGGGCCATTGTCAGCCAAGGCTGCTTTCTGTCGCTTGCTGCCACATCTCTTCCTAGTTCAGTCATCGGGTGCGGGGGGGTGAGGGGAAGCGTTCATTTAGATGAAAGTCTGAATTTATGGAAAATACTATACCAGATACTAATTTGCCTTGTAAGGGAGTCCAGCAGGGTTTCTTGCCACGACGCTCTGCCCAAAGTACTACTGCACTTCTTCATGGCCATGCCGTGGTCTTGCGCTGGACAGGGGGGCAGGGGGGAAGGTGAAGATGCCAGCCATGGAATTTCTCAACTGAGTATCACTGGGCTACAAGACCCCTGCCCTCCTGTCCCTTTCTTATTGGTAGGAGATCCTCAGAAGAGCATCAGTCCAGGCCCCTGTCAGTTTCCACCAGTACCCCAGTACTGCTGGAAACCAAGATATACTATTGCTTGTTCCTAGGTTTGTGTACCATTGAGGATTTTCTGTGTTCTACCATGTATAATATCCCATTTCATCTCGATAACTGCCTTGGGGGTGGGGAAGGGAGCAGTTTCTAGAATAGGTATTGAGTCGCCTGCCTTTGGAAATAAATAAAACGGGACTCAAAGAGGTTACCCAGCCGTCGGTGGGAAAGGTGTGGAAACTGCGTATAAATAGACAAGTAACTTCAGGGCCGTGGAGTAGATAGAGAGCTCATTTTCAAATAGCTTCTGAGAGAAGTCTTTGTCTGGCAGTTTCTGGCCCGGATTCTCTTGTCTGTCTCTCCAGAAATCTGCATTGTAGTTATTCACTGTGTGTCCCAGTCTTGGTCATATACCCATTTCACGGAAGAGTTCCTCCTCATAGGACGCTGCATCCTTTTAAAAGGCCTTTTTCTTTTTATCCTTCTGCCTCCTCTAGGGATGTTTGAGCTCTTTCTTCACTTATAGTTCAACGAAGCCAAGCCTTAGTCTGTCCCTTTGGGATGAGCTATTGTTCTACATTAATAATTAACCTTTACAAGAGCTCTGGTCGTAGGCATTTAACCCAGATTCAGAGAAAGTTGAAGTTTGGTTATGGCAGAGAGAGCTCACATGTTGGGGAGTGGGAGTTAGAAGGGAGAAGCTGTCGGTCATTAACCTTTTATCGTTTGTTTCCTCGTTCAGTCACTTGAGTGTTTGCCTAAGGACCTTGCAGTTTTTCCCCTTTGCACACGGTCAGTCCAGTAGAGCTAAGATGAGAAATTGAGCTTTTGAATTGGGAAGATGAATATGCATGATTTTCTATGTATTATTAAAGATGAGCTTCACGGGTGCTGGTAGTAACTGTTATTGTTCTGAGTGTCCACAAGTGGTAAAGCACATGGACTCCGGAGCCTAACTCCTGGGTTCAAGTCCTGCTCTGCCAGTTACTGGCCGTGTGACCATGGGCTGGTTCCTTAACTACTCTCCATGTCTGTTTCTGCATCTGTAAAATGGGGGAATGATGGTAGGTATCTCAAACGGGTGTTGTCAGGATCTAATGGGATGCTAGGCTTCAGATCCTTAGCACAGTGCCTGGTAGTAGGTGCTCAGTAAATATTAGCATTGTTATTATTTTCAGTGTTATTGACTATGGTTACACCCATGGTGAAGGTCATCTAGTAGGTGAGACATTTTCAATTCTTTGTTGTTAGTTAGATATTAAAAGGCAAATATCTCTGCTTGCTTCTCTCCTGGTGTTGGAGAGAAGGGAAGCAGTTCGACAGCTGGATGTTAGGGATTAAATAGTATATACTGGAATGACTCGTCCAATTAACTTTTTATCACTGAGATGGATTGTAAGACTTCAACACTTAAGTCTTGTTACTTTATTAAAAAAGGAGAGGATAAGACAGCCTTCTCTGTGGAAGGGATAAAATGAGTTAACAGCCACGACAGCCACCCCCAAATAGCTGAGATTTTTATGCCCATACCATGTGCTACTTCTAAGTGCTTTGCGTGTATTAACTCATTTCATACTTAAGAAATAGTCTACTCCTATATTCGCATTTTCAGAGGAGGAAGCAGACCCAAGTAAGTTAAATAACTTTGAAGTTCACACAGCTTAGAAGTAGTGGATGTGGGATTTGAACCTAAATGGGGGTCCTCATCTAGAATTTGAATAAGACAATGTGAAGGACCTAGCAACGTGGTTTGCATAACCCACACTCAAATGCTAGCCCTTTTGCCTTCTGTTTTTGCTTGTTTATTATTAATGTATGGATGTGACATTGCATGGAGATCAGAGGACCAAGACCTATCCAAGGTTACTGCATCAAAATGCAGTTCTAATAACAGCAAAAGCTTTTAGAAATTCTGATCTTGGGGAACAAGTTTAATCCCTGCTTTTATATGGATTATACCGGGTTTAGAAAGTCATAATAGGTTTTTTAAAAATGTTTTAGGGTGTTTCATTCTCTCACTGTGTGTATATAGAGGACATGTGCAATTGTGCAAAAAAAATATATAGATCTCCTTCTCCACCAACGCTTAACACTCAATAATCTTCTTTAAAAAGAAAAACAATACAACAGGGTAGAGTGAAAAGTAAGTCTCCCTCCACTCCTGAATATTAATCCCACAAATCCTCTCCCCAGTGACAATTTTATAGCTTCTTGTGTTTCCTTCCAAAAATGTTTCATGCATTTACAAGCATATATACATGTAACACACACTTCCCAACACACACACTCTTTGCACAATGATAGCATAATGCACGCTGTCCTGTTCCTTACTAATTTCACTTAATGTTACTCAGAGTATCTATGTCAAAACTGGGAGCACTACCTTGTTTATTAGGGCTGCATAATGTTCCATTTTAAAGATGGGCCAGTCTGTTACTGCTGGTCATTTAGGTTGTTTCTGGTCTTTTACTGAGGACATTTCAGTAAATATCTCTGTAGGTAAGTATTTGTGTCTGTGCAACTCAGTCTCTTTTGATTTCTACTTGCAAGCTTATATTGTTTAACTTTCTGACAATGCAAAAAATTGGCCAGAAGGAAACAGACGAAAGGAATATAATGGAAATACAGGGGCTTATTCAGGGCTTGTGGGCACCTCAGAGGTCTGTGCAGATGCTTTTTCAAGTGCTGTATCTCATGTTTCTCATTGTTTCAGACTGTTGTGTCCTGAAGCTTCATTTTGGGCCTTTTCCCTGGGTGCCCAGTGAGCGATGGATGGTTACTGTTTGCAAGATTGATTCATGTAGCACTTGTCTGGCTTTTGACAGGTTGTTTATAAGAATAATGACATCCGTCTGGAGCTGTCTCGCTTGGCCAGAATTGGGGACACCAAGATGAAAATCTACGGTGAGGTTGTATTCAAGTGTGAGAATGTGGCCACACTGGACCCCATCAACTTTGAGACCCCGGAGGCTTACATCAGCTTGCCCAAATGGAACACCAAACGCATGGGCTCTATCTCCTTTGACTTTCGCACCACTGAGCCCAACGGCCTGATCCTCTTCACTCACGGCAAGCCCCAAGAGAGGAAGGATGCTCGGAGCCAGAAGAACACCAAGGTGGACTTCTTTGCCGTGGAACTCCTCGATGGCAACCTGTACCTACTGCTTGACATGGGCTCAGGCACCATTAAAGTGAAAGCCACTCAGAAGAAAGCCAACGATGGGGAATGGTACCATGTGGACATTCAGCGAGATGGCAGATCAGGTAGGAAGAAGCAAGGTGTGTGACTGAGACTAGGGGAAAGCTTCTGCTTCCTTATATTTTTTTATTTTAGTTTTTGTGACTTGTTTGCTTGTTGATTCTTTTGCTGTTCTCCTTAATGCTTGTTATATGATTGTGTAAGATTATGTTTCCGAACCAGACACCTGTCTCATCGATGGCTGACATTCTCCTCATCTCCCCTGTCACTCACTGCACAATGGTCTCAGCGATACCTCCAAGACCCTGGGGCTAAGGATGTTTTTACAAGCAGCATTTCCGCTGCTACCAAAGTGACTGTCATGTCACTTGTGTGATGGGTTTTTTCCCTCTTTATTCTCCTTTTTCCATCACCATGGAAACCAATTGTGACATCACAGTTGCTGCATTATGTGATTACTCTGTACGATAAGCTGCACTGTGCAAGAGTTTATGCAGTGAAACACCCTTCAGTAATTGGCAAGAGTCATATTGCAGGGAAAAATTATGACAAGAAAGGAAAAGGCAAATTGATTTTTCCTAAAGTCATGTTCAATTTAAAGCCTTCCTTTGGTGTGAAAGCCTATATTTCACTCTTTGCTCAGACCTTACTAACTTTCCCTTCCTCTTCATAACCTTTTACATTGGGTTTAAACGGCTTTGTTTGTTTCTGCAGCTGCAGACCAAGCAAGCTAGCCCCAGGCAGTACATAGCCACTCTGGAATAGTAACAAAGCAGGGCAGGGGAAGGAAACACAAATAGAGAGTCTGAGACTTTGAATGCCTGAACAGTCTGCCTCACTTTCTGTGGACATGTGGCAGTGAAGGTCACATTCTGTGCATCAGAAAGGGCATTTCACCCAGAGAAGTAATTAGAGCATTTGAATTTCACACTTATTTCCTGATTCTCCATTTAGGTAGTATTGTACTCAATAAGGGTCTTGGCTATATTTTCATATTTTTAAGGATTTACTCTCCTGGTAAACACAAAAATGTCTTCCTTTTAGACATTTTTGCATTTGGCCAACAATAGAAAGCAATAGGTTCCCCTAAAAGGCTGTAGCCACTAATGGCTGAGCTTGCGGGGATGGCTTTTCTGCGTAATTCCAGAGCTAGAGGGGTGGCGGAGATGAGCAGTGTTGCCCTTAGGTAAGCAGCTGGTTGGGTTCTGTGCAGAGGGCAGACAGGTGGCAGATTGCAGACCTGGACAGTTTATTGCCCAGCAGGATGCCTTATCAATTGCCTGAAATTTGATCAGAACCAAGAGGCTTCAAATTAAATGTGCTTGTTGGGCAAGAATGAACATTTTGTTCTTTTTTAAGAGAAAAATACACAAAAAATCATTTCTGAGGCCAAATCTTTTGAAGTTTATCCATTAAAAAATGTCAGCAGGGGCAGAGAGCTAGAAAGCTGTCTCAGAATTATAAGGGACGCACTCCTGTTGGTTTTTAAGACAATGCGTTTTGGGTCTCTGGAGTCCGGACATGGTTGATGGGTTTCATGATTGACTAACCTAGACCTTGGTACAGCTGAAATGTCACCTGTGTCACAGGCAGGCTAGGACATGTAAAATCGCCACACCTCTGTTTCTGATATTCTCAACACGAATTGCTTTTTCAAGTAGGGCAGTTGTTTCGTTTTGTTAGAACCATCAGTAGACCCATTTTTTGACAAATAAGTTTGGATTACAGAAGCCTTAAATTTCATACCTGGGTGCTGTGGCATTGGCTAATACTTTGAAATACTGATACATTTGATCAAAGCCTATAAAAATTTACTGAGTAAACAAGTCGTTGTCATGTAAAAGCAGCATAACAGAATTTTAACATGATATACTAAACTTCATTTCTTCACGAGGGTATTTTCTGGTATGTTCTTACAGACCTGTATTAAAATGACTAGTTATAAAAACACAAGTGTATCTAATTGTGGTACCTCCTTCCCTGCCTATCCTGAAGGATATGACTGAGAGGTGATCTCAGGAAACTTTCATCTTCATTCCCCAGCTGAGGGACTGATTCTCAAAACAGTTGTGGTCCCACACTCTGAGGATGAAGTTTCCTCAGGATGTATTTAAGGGTCCACTATTTAAATCAGTTCGGGTACTGTTCTTACTTGGCAGTAGATGCTCCTCCCTGTTAGTTGGTGATCAGATTAACTCTGTGGACATGTGGGTGAAGAAAGCAAACTGCAAGAGAGAAGAAAATTACCCAAGCCTCAACTTCCTCATTTGTGAAATAGGGGAAATACGAATGCCTACCTCACAGGATTGTTTTGAGGA
Organism: Tursiops truncatus; assembly: GCF_011762595.2. Taxonomy (NCBI): domain Eukaryota; kingdom Metazoa; phylum Chordata; class Mammalia; order Artiodactyla; family Delphinidae; genus Tursiops; species Tursiops truncatus. The sequence goes on along the minus strand of NC_047035.1, from coordinate 24,422,413 downwards.
TTGAGTCCAAAAAAGCACAGAAAATACTAAAAATGGTGGCTGGGACATTTTTATTGTTATGTAGGTTTTTAAAAGATTAAAAAGCAAAAAGGCAAAGCAGATTTGTCCAGGAGAAAACTTCCAGGGAAGAGTAGGGGGAAGCACGCCTAGCTGAATCCTCCAGAGACCCCTCATACTCTTTCTGCTCTTCTACCCCTGGGTTGACTTTGTGATTTAGAGTGTACTTCACTTTCTTGATCTCATTTGATCTTCTAGGCCCTTCAGGCTTTCCCCTGTCATAGCTGAGGGAATTGAGACTCAGATAAGTGAAAGCTGGCTGATGGATGGCCCAGTTATCTTGGTACCAATAAAGCACTTTAAGAATACTAAATTTCTAAAATTTCTGGCATGAAGTTTAGATATCACTCTGATTTAACAGTTTAGGAAATTGAGCTGTTGAGGAAATCGAGGGGTTCAGTGACTGGTACAGGGTTAGAAAGACTAGAATCCCTGTTCCCAAGTTCCCAGGTCAGGCTTCAGGGTTACATCTTCTGTGATTTCTTGTGCCTGGTCTAGCTCTGATCTCATCTCTTCTTGACTTCCTCTGGCCTCCTGTACTCTAGCCACACTCCCGCCTGTCCCAGGACCTTTGTAGGTGCCATTCCCTGTGCCGGGCACATTCTCCCCCTGGGACTTGGCATGGTTGGATCCTTCTCAACATCCTGGTTTCAACTTACCTCTCACCTGGTTAGAGAAGCCTTTATCGACCGTACACTTTAAAGTTGGACTTGTGGGCTGCTGTAGCACCCATTTTACTCTCTTCCTCCCACTTGCCATTTTCCAATTTCTGTTCATTGGGTGATTTGTTTATTTTCTGTTCCTCTGCTGTGGAACATCAGCTCCATGAAAGCAGGCACGCCTGTCAAGTTCATGTATATGTCTAGAACTATACTAGAGACAGAACAGGTGTTCAATACATGTTTGTTACATGAGTACATAAAGAAACATGTTCCGAAGATGATGGAGGAGTAGGACTTGGAGATCACCTTCCTCCCCACAGATACATCAGAAGTACATCTACATGTGGAACAACTCCTACAGAACACCTACTGAATGCTGGTACAAGACCTCAGACTTCCGAAAAGAAGGCAGACCACCACCTAAACAAGCTCCAGAGATGGGTGCGAGCCGTGGCTATCAGCGCAGACACCAGAGACAGGCATGAAACGCTAACGCTGCTGCTGTAGCCATCAAGGAGCCTGTGTGCAAGCACAGGTCACTATCCACACCCCCCAGGAGGCTGTACAACATGCCACTGCCAGGGCCCTGTGATTCAGGGACAACTTCCCCAGGAGAACACACGGCGCGCCTCAGGCTGTTGCAGTGTCACACTGGCCTCTGCCACTGCAGGCTCGCCCCACATTCCAAGTATAACAACCGTACCCCTCCCTCCCCCGGGCCTGAGTGAGCCAGAGCCCCCTAATCAGCCTCTGCTTTAACCCCCTCCTGTCCGGGCAGGAAGAGATGCCTGAGGGCGATCTACACACAGAGGTGGGGCCACAACCAAAGCTGAACCCCAGGAGCTGTGCAAACAAAGAAGAGAAACGGAAATTTCTCTGTGCAGCCTCAGGAGCAGCGGATTAAATATCCACAATCAACTTGATGTACCCTGCATCTGTGGAATATCTGAATAGACAACGAATCATCCCAAAATTGAGGAGGTGGACTTTGGGAGCAGCTGTAGACTTGGGGTTTACTGTCTGTGACTGATTTGTTACTGATTTTTATGTTTATCTTAATATAGTTTTTAATGCTTGTTATCATTGGTGGATTTGTTTATTCGTTTGGTTGCTCTCTTCTTCTTTCCTTTTATTCCCTTTGTTTTTATTATTACGTTTTTATTTTAATAATTTTAAAAAATTTATTATTTTTTTTTCTTTCTTTTCTTCTTCTCCCTTTTCTTCTGAGCCTTGTAGCTGACAGGGTCTTGGTGCTCCAGCCTGGTGTAAGGCCTGAGCCTCTGAGGTGGGAGGGTGAGTTCAGGACATTGGTCCACCAGAGACCTCCGGGCCCCACGTAATATCAATCGGCGAGAGCTCTCCCAGAGATCTCCGTCTCAACACTAAGGCCCAGCTCGACTCAACTGCTAGCAAGCTCCAGTGCTGGACGCCCCATGCCAAACAACTAGCAAGACAGGAACACAACCCCACCCATTAGCAGACAGGTTGCCTAAAGGCATACTAAGTTCACAGGCACCCCAAAACATACCACCATATGTGGCCCTGTCCACCAGAAAGACAAGTTCCAGACCCACCCCCAGAACAGAGGCACCAGTCCCCTCCCCCAAGAAGCCTACATAAGCCACTGAACCAACTTCCCCCACTGGGGGCAGACACCAAAAACAACGGGAAGTACGAACCTGCAGCCTGTGAAAAGGAGACCCCCAAACACACTAAGTTAAACAAGATGAGAAGACAGAGAAATATGCAGCAGACGAAGGAGCAAAGTAAAAACCCACCAGACCAAACAAATGAAGAGGAAATGGCAGTCTACCTGAAAAAGAATTCAGAGTAATGATAGTAAAGATAATCCAAAATCTTGGAAATAGAATGGAGAAAATACAAGAAGTGTTTAACAAGAACCTAGAACTAAAGAGCAAACAAACAATGATGAACAACACAATAAATGAAATTTTAAAATCTCTAGAAGGAATCAATAGCAGAAGAACTGAGGCAGAAAGTGGATAAGTGACCTGGAAGATAAAATAGTGGAAATAACTGCCACAGCAGAATAAAGAAAAAAGAATGAAAAGAATTGAGGACAGTCCAGAGACCTCTGGGACAACATTAAACGCACCAACACTCGAATTATAGGGGTCCAAGAAGAAGAAGAGAAAAAGAAAGGCACTGGGAAAATATCTGAAGAGATTATAGTTGAAAACTTCCCTAACATGGGAAAGGAAATAGTCAATCAAGTCCAGGAAGCACAAAGAGTCCCATACAGGATAAATCCAAGAAGAAACACGCCAAGACACATATTAATCAAACTATCAAAAATTAAATACAAACAAATAATATTAAAAGCAGCAAGGGAAAAACAACAAATAACATACAAGGGAATCCCCATGAGGTTAACAGCTGATCTTTCAGCAGAAAATCTGCAAGCCAGAAGGGAGTGGCAGGACATATTTAAAGTGATGAAGGAGAAAAACCTACAACCAAGATTACTCTGCATAGCAAGGATCTCATTCAGATTTCACAGAGAAATGAAAACCTTTACAGACAAGCAAAAGCTAAGAAAATTCAGCACCACCAAACCAGCTTTACAACAAATGCTAAAGGAACTTCTCTAGGCAGGAAACACAAGGGAAGGAAAAGACCTACAATAACAAACCCAAAACAGTTAAGAAAATGCTAACAGGAACATACATATCAATAATTACCTTAAATGTAAATGGATTAAATGCTCCAACCAAAAGGCACAGACTGGCTGAATGGATACAAAAACAAGACCCACATATATTCTGTCTACAAGAGATGCACTTCAGACCTAGGGACACATACAGACTGAAAGTGAGGGGATGGAAAAAGATATTCCATGCAAATGGAAATCAGAAGAAAGCTGGAGTAGCAATTCTCATATCAGACAAAATAGACTTTAAAATAAAGACTATTACATGAGACAAAGAAGGACGCTCCATAATGATTAAGGGATCAATTCAAGAAGAAGATATAACAGTTGTAAATATTTATGCACCCAGCACAGGAGCACCTCACTACACAAGGCAAATGCTAAGAGCCATAGAAGGGGAAATCGACAGTAACACAATCATAGTAGGGGACTTTAACACCCCAGTTTCACCAATGGGCAGAACATCCAAAATGAAAATAAATAGGGAAACACAAACTTTAAAGTACACATTAAACAAGATGGACTTAATTGATATTCATAGGACAGTCCTTCCAAAAACAACAGAATACATTTTCTTCTAAAGTGCTCATGGAACATTCTCCAGGTTAGATCGTATCTTGGGGTCACAAATCAAGCATTGGTAAATTTAAGAAAATTGAAATCATATCAAGTATCTTTTCTGAGCATAATGCTATAAGACTAGATATCAATTACAGGAAAAGAAAACTGTAAAAAATAAAAACACATGGAGGCTAAGCAATACGCTACTAAATAACCAAGAAATAACTGAAGAAATCAAACAGGAGATCAAAAAATACATAGAAACAAATGACAATGAAAACATGGCAACCCAACACCTATGGGATGCAGCAAAAGCAGTTCTAAGAGGGAAGTTTATAGCAATACAATCCTACCTCAAGAAACAAGAAACATCTTAAATAAACAACCTAACCTTACACCTAAAACAATTAGAGAAAGAAGAACAAAAAACCCTAAAGTTAGCAGAAGGAAAGAAATCATAGAGATCAGATCAGAAATAAGTGAAAAGGAAATGAAGGAAACAATAGCAAAGATCAATAAAACTAAAAGCTGGTTCTTTGAGAAGATAAACAAAATTGACAAACCATTAGCCAGACTCATCAGGAAGAAAAGGGAGAAGACTCAGCAGAATTAGAAATTAAAAAGGAGAAGTAACAACTGACACTGCAGAAATACAAAGCATCATGAGAGATTACTATAAGCAAATAGATGCCAATAAAATGGATAACCTGGAAGAAATGGACAAATTCTTAGAAAAGCACAGCCTTCTGCGACTGAACCAGGAAAAAAATAGAATATATAAACAGACCAATCACAAGCAGTGAAATTGAAATTGTGATTAAAACTCTTCCAACAGGGCTTCCCTGGTGGCCCAGTGGTTGAGAGTCTGCCTGCCGATGCAGGGGATGTGGGTTCGTGCCCCGGTCCGGGAGGATCCCACGTGCCGCGGAGCTGCTGGGCCCATGAGCCATGGCCACTGAGCCTGCGCATCCGGAGCCTGTGCTGCGCAACGGGAGAGGCCACAACAGTGAGAGGCCCATGTACCACAAAAAAAAATAAATAAAATAAATCTTCCAACAAACGAAAACCCAGGACCAGATGGCTTCACAGGCGAATTCTATCAAACATTTAGAGAAGAGCTAACAGCTATCCTTCTCAAACTCTTCCAAAATATAGCAGAGGGAGGAACACTCCCAAACTCATTCTATGAGGCCACCATCACCCTGATACCAAAAACAGAGATGTCACAAAGAAAGAAAACTACAGGCCAATATCACTGATGAACATAGATGCAAAAATTGTCAACAAAATACTAGAAGACAGAATCCAACAGCACATTAAAAGGTTCATACACCATGATCAAGTGGATTTTATCCCAAGAATGCAAGCATTCTTCAATATACACAAATCAATCTCATTATCAAACTGAAGGATAAAAACCATATGATAATCTCAGTAGATGCAGAAAAATCTTTCGACAAAATTCAACAGCCATTTATGATCAAAACTCTCAGAACGCAGGCATAGAGGGAACCTACCTCAACATAATAAAGGCCATATATGACAGACCCACAGCCAATATCGTTCTCAATGGTAAAAAACTGAAACTGTTTCCTCTAAGATCAGGAACAAGACAAGGTCACCCACTCTCACCACTATTATTTAACATATTTTTGGAAGTTTTAGCCACAGCAATCAGAGAAGAAAAAGAAATAAAAGGAATCAAAATGGGAAAAGAAGAAGTAAAACTGTCACTTTTTGCAGATGACATGATACTATATACATAGAGAATCCTCAAGATGCCACCAGAAAACTACTAGAGCTAATCAATGAATTTGGTAAAGTAGCAGGATACAGAATTAATGCACAGGAATCTCTTGCATTCCTATACACTAATGATGAAAAACCTGAAAGAGAAATTAAAGAAACACTCCCATTTACCACTGCAACAACAACAACAAAAATACCTAGGAATAAACCTACCTAAGGAGACAAAAGACCTGTACTCAGAAGACTATAAGACACTGTGAAAGAAATTAAAGATGATACAAACAGATGGAGAGATATACTATGTTCTTGGATTGGAAGAATCAACATGTGAAAGTGACTATACTACCCAAAGCAATGTACAGTTTCAATGCAATCCCTATCAGACCACCAATGGCATTTTTCACAGAACTAAAACAAAAAATTTCACAATTTGTAAGGAAACACAAAAGACCCCAAATAGCCAAAGTGATCTTGAGAAAGAAAAACAGAGCTGGAGGAATCAGACTCCCTGACTTCAGACTAAACTACAAAGCTATAGTAATCAAGACAGTTCAGTACTGGCACAAAAATAGAAATACCGATCAATGTAACAGGATAGAAAGCCCAGAGCTAAACCCATGCACCTGTGGTCACCTTATCTTTGTTAAAGGTGGCAAGAATATACAGTGGAGAAACAACAACCTCTTCAATAAGTGGTGCTGAGAAAACTGCACAGATACATGTAAAAGAATGAAATTAGAATACTCCCTAACACCATATACAAAAATAAACTCAAAATGGACTGGAGACCTACATGTAAGGCCAGAAACTATCAAACTCTTAGAGGAAAACATAGGCAGAACACTCTTTGATATAAATCACAGCAAGATCCTTTTTGACCCACCTCCTAGAGAAATGGAAATAAAAACAAAAATAAACAAATGGGACCTAATGAAACTTCAAAGCTTTTGCACAGCAAAGGAAATCATAAACAAGACGAAAGGACAGACCTCAGAATGGGAGAAAATATTTGCAAATGAAGCAACTGACAAAGGATTAATCTCCAAAATTTACAAGCAGCTCATGCAGCTCAATATCAAAAAAACAAACAACCCAATCCCAAAATGGGCAGATCTAAATAGACATTTCTCCAAAGAAGATATACAGATTGCCAACAAACAAATGAAAGGATGCTCGACATCACTAATCATTAGAGAAATGCAAATCAGAACTATAGTGAGGTATCACCTCACACTGGTCAGAATGGCATCATCAAAAAATCTACAAACGATAAATGCTGGAGAGGGTGTGGAGAAAAGGGAACCGTTTTGCACTGTTGGTGGGAATGTAAATCGATACAGCCACTATGGAGAACAGTATGGAGGTTCCTTAAAAAACTAAAAATAGAACTACCATAAGACCCAGCAATCCCACTGTTGGGCACATACCCTGAGAAAACCATAATTTAAAAAGAGTCATGTACCACAATGTTCATTGCAGCACTATTTACAATAGCCAGGACATGGAAGCAACCTAAATGTCCTTTGACAGATGAATGGGTAAAGAAGATGTGACCCATATACACAATGGAATATTACTCAGCCATAAAAAGGAGTAAAATTGGGTTATTTGTAGTGAGGTTGATGGAGCTAGAGTCTGTCATACAGAGAGAAGTAAGTCAGAAAGAGAAAAGCAAATACCGTATGCTAACACGTATATATGGAATCTAAAAAAGAAATGGTTCTGAAGAACCTAGGGGCAGGACAGGAATAAAGATGCAGACGTAGAGAATGGACTTGAGGACATGGGGAGGGGGAAGGGTAAGCTGGGACGAAATGAGAGATTAGCACTGACATATATACACTACCAAATGTAAAATAGATAGCTAGTGGGAAGCAGCTGCATAGCACAGGGAGATCCGCTCTGTGCTTTGTGACCACTTAGGGGGTGGGATAGGGAAGATGGGAGGGGACATGGGGATATATGTATACATATAGCTGGTTCACTTTGTTGCACAGCAGAAACTAACACAATAAACGTGTTACAAACATTAAAAAAAAACTAAAATATTTGATTTATAGTCAAGAAGAAAAGAAAGAAAGAAAGAAAGACGTTCCAGTTAAAATTTATCAAAGGCAATGAATGTCAAAAATATGCCCTGGCAGGGCTGGTAGCTAAGGCCAGTACAGAGGGTATCAGCTCATGGAGAGAGAAAGAGAAGAGCAGGTTCCATCCCTTCGGGTGATGGTGAGCCAGTGATGAAGACTCAGGCAGGACCTACAGCCTGTGTCCCAGGTACAGAGTAAGAAGCACCTTACATGAATGAGCTCATTTACTTATCACACCAACCTGTGAGGTGGGGACAGTTCTTTTCCCATTTTACAGATGAGGAAATTGAGGTCTAGGAAGGAGAAGTCACTTCTTCAAGGTTATCCAGCTAATACGTGGCGGGGCTGGGATTTAAACACAGGCACCGTCTGTGATGCTGTCAACCTGTGTGATGTGCAACCTCTCAGCCAAAACTTTTAGGTAGAAAAAAAGATAATCATACTAGGTGCTAGGCCACGGAGATTCCTCTGGGCCAGGCTGTCTTAGCTGGCAGGGATTGGAGCCAAATGGCCTACATTGTCCTTTTTACCATTTTGCGGCATTTCGTTCCCTTGCTTACATTGTTCCTTCCTGGCCAGGCAACAGTGGTCTCCCATCTCACCTGCTAGGCTCCTTTTGTTTGGTTCATCAACTGGCAGCCTCACCTGTGATGCCAAGAGGGCTGTTAGCTCACTTTGTTTCTTTCCTCCCATTCCAGGTACCATATCAGTGAACAGCAGGCGCACGCCGTTCACCGCTAGTGGGGAGAGCGAGATCCTGGACCTGGAAGGGGACATGTACCTGGGCGGGCTGCCGGAGCACCGTGCTGGCCTCATCCTCCCCACTGAGCTCTGGACCGCCATGCTCAACTATGGCTACGTGGGCTGCATCCGTGACCTGTTCATTGACGGGCGCAGCAAAAACATCCGGCAGCTGGCGGAGATGCAGAATGCTGCAGGCGTCAAGTCCTCCTGTTCACGGATGAGCGCTAAGCAGTGTGACAGCTACCCCTGCAAGAACAACGCCGTGTGCAAAGATGGCTGGAACCGCTTCATCTGCGACTGCACGGGCACCGGCTACTGGGGCCGAACCTGCGAGAGGGGTGAGTAGGCCCTCGTGGTGGCACGCTGCGTCTGAGTGGGGGTGATGTGCTGCAGCTGTGTCCCTGGTTGCACCTGCCTGTGCTTCCGTCGCTACTACAGGCTCTCCCTTTGGACCTCCCTGTTCTTGCGTTCTTCTGGAGAAGATTTTTCTAGGGTTCACTCCTTTCCAGATCATACCCTTTCTAGTTCTGGATGCTTGGATTTGTTTGGCTAGGGTTGGGCTGCAGAGAGGGAAACTGTAGAGTAAATATTACCGTGATCATGCTACTTTCTTGATTAAGTGTTAGACATCTATTTGAGAAGGTGAATTCTTTTGGGATTCTGGGTGGGCTCACCAACTGGCTGTTTCCTTTGTTCATTTAACTCATGCTTTTTTTTTTTTTTTTTTTTTTTTTTTTTTTTTTTTGCGATACACGGGCCTCTCTCTGTTGTGGCCTCTCCCGTTGCGGAGCACAGGCTCCGGACGCGCAGGCTCAGCGGCCATGGCTCACGGGCCAGCCGCTCTGCGGCATGTGGGACCTTCCCGGACCGGGGCACGAACCAATGTCCCCTGCATCGGCAGGCGGACTCTCAACCACTGCGCCACCAGGGAACTCATGCTTTTTGATGCTTTCTTTCGTGCTAGCTCTTGGATTAGGCTTTAGAAATACACTGTTGAACAAAATAGCCCCAGCCCTGTTCTGTGGAGCTTGCTGCCTAGCGGAATGCTTAGCTGTTAAATAATCACAGACATGTTGAGTTTTATAAGAAGCAGTGTCATGTGTTGGTTAAGAACATGAATTCTGGGGCCAGACTCGGTGAGAGATGTAGCCCTCCTGGAGTGATACAAACTTTCTCAAGATAATATCTTTGAGACTTGATTTCCTCATTTGCAAAATGGAGATAATTAGGTACCTACCTCACAGGATATTAATGAGGATCAAGTGAGTCAGTAGGTTCCTGGACTATGGAAAGCATTTAGTAAATGTTAATGATTATTACAGTCATAATTATTGTCATCAACATCATTAAAGGAAAAGCACAGAGAAGTTTGGGAGGCCTTTGCAAGGGGACCCAACATACCGTAGAGATTCATAGAAAGCTTCTTCAAGAAAGAAATATACAGGTTGAGACTTGAAATATAAGTAAGAGTTAGCTTGGCAACGAGGTGGGAGGAAGCCGGGTGTCTTTTACATGAGGGCAACGTGTGCCAAGAGGTAAGAGACCATGGCACACCAGGACTTCCCTGGCGATCAGTGGTTGAGACTTCACCTTCCAATGCAGGGGATGCAGGTTCGATTCCTGGTCGGGGAGCTAAGATCCCACATGCCTCGCAGCCAAAAAACCAAAACATAAGCAACAGAAGCAGTATTGTAACAAATTCAATAAAGACTTTAAAAATGGTCCACATCAAGGAAAAGAAAAACTTAAAAACAAAAATCTCCTCTAAAAAAAAAAATCAAAGGAGACCATGGCACAGTTGAGGAACCAAACAAAGTCCATAACAGAATGGAGTGTGTAGTGAGGTGGGGGGAAGGGTGTGAGAGGTAGCTGAAGAGTTGGGGGACAAAGAGTGGGGGCTGACCATTTACAACAGGCCAGGATGCTGGGGGAAGCCCCTTTCTCTCTACTGCTTTAGGATCTTACACTTGCACTGAATTTACAGTTTGGGTAAAGGGCAGAGATAAAGGTAAGCAAAGAGACAACATCAAGACAAGGAGATCCTAGTCTATAAGCCACATCCAGATTGCAGCTTGGTTAATTGTTTTATATGCCAACCACACCGAATCTGGTTGGCTGTCCATGAGTTGTCAGTCTCTATTTTGTATGAAAGGATAATTTGCATAGTTACCAAGTTTTGCTGAGGGCGTAGTTATAGGGCTTTGAGGATACTGTGTGTGTAGTAGAGGTAGTTTCTGTCTACAGAAGCTTATCATTTCTTTAGCTGAGGAGTTGACACATCGATATAAGAAGCAGTAATAAAATGATACAAGGCCACAGCATGGGCTGGACCACTAGGGGGACATGGAAATTTAGTGAAGACTTTCCTGAGGAGAGGGACATGCAGGGTCACACCCTTAAAGACTACCAGTGGCCAGAATTGTCCAGGTATCAGAAGTCTGGTGATAAGGAGGGATCCTGGAACATGCTTGGATAACCAGTCAAGAATTTTCAAGGAGTCATTTTTGTGAGATCAACCATATTGCTAGTTAAAGTATATTTCAAGAGAACTGCAAACCTTCCCTACAGCTGGACCAGAAGGAGGACACAGGATATTGGAGTAAAAGAAAAGGAGCTTTTTTGGGGCTCATAGAAGTGAAATTCAGATTCACTGAATTTTCAAAGCAGCCACCCCAGAACATGAACTAAGATGGGGAGGCGGCCATCCGGCACAGAAGTGGGTCTCATTTGGCTGGCCAGTCTGTCAAGCTCCTGAACTCTTTCCAAATCTCTTTTTGGGGTAGACTATCCTGGTTGCTGGTTTGGGGAGATAGAAAAGTCATTCGACCTCTGGGATGCATGAGACCATTTTGATATAAGCCAGGAAATTGTGGATCATCCACTGTCTAGGAAGGTAGTGTAAGGACCAAAGGTCCCTTCAGGCATGTCACTTCTTTCTCCTGGGTATCTTTCCAACTCAAGGGCATGCAGCAGGGACTGGAGACCGCTGAGCAAGGTGTCCCTGAGATCAACTGTTCCAAGGGCAAATCAATGGGAGTTGGTCCAAGATTTGCCAAGTACAGTGAAGGTCACTGCACCTTTTACGCTGTCACTTGCTGACTAGTCATTAAAAGGCAGCTGATTGGGGATATATGAGGGACAATTATTCCTGGTACAGTGCAGCCAAGAATCATCCATTGTGGCCAAATGAGAAGGAGCCTGGCAAATTTAAGACATTTAATCTACATGTCGCTCAAATCCCAGATGGTTCAACTGATTGTTTTGTTCCCCCGCTAATTGTTTTCTGGCCCTGTATTGTTCCTGACACCATGTTCAGAATGGATCAGTGGAGTGTAAAAATGATAGGACTCTACTTTGCTGGCAAAGAAAACTGTTTCCCTATGACACTGTTTTTCTTTATTGAAACTGATTCGTCAGTGGAGATGGTTTTGACTTTTGTTCATTTTTCATACATGCAGCAGACATTTATTGAAACCCTAATTTGTTCCAGGCACTGTATTAGATGCTGGCAATGCAAAAAAAAAAAACCCCAAAAAACGGACACAGCTTCTGGTTTTGATCAAGGGGTGTATAGTCCTACTGGACAAGGAAAGGTGGGAACTGTGCTAATGTTTGGTAGATGTCATGCCTGATCTTTTAGGGGAATAGCAGGGCAGACAGATGGGAGAGGCCATGCCTACATGGGTGAGTGATGGTTGGGAAAAGGGGACCTGAGGTTTCTTAGATTTTCTTGTCTGCTATTTTTTTTTTTTGTTTGTTTGTTTTTTTGTTTTTTTTTTTTTTGTCTGCTATTAATAATAAAACTATGGCCTCTCTTTACCTCCGACCCTCAGTGTCCATTATAGGCACTTCTGAAGAGTGGTAAAGGAAGAGCATTAACATTCTTTATGCGAGAGCATGATCCCCTTTGTCAAGGAATGCTGCCCCACGCACCATAACACCATCAACAAGTTCACTCAATTTACCATTGTCTAATTTTTTTCTAGAAGCATTAACCCTAAGCCCACTAAGTGACACTTAGTGGGGACCAAGTGTCAATAGGCAAGGCTATGGATTTAATTTATTTGTGGACTATCGAACTTCAATTTGAGGCCACTGCAGATTCTACCCCCTTCCCTAGATGGCTTTTCCTGAATGTATGCCATCATTTGTTTAGCAAGAAATAAAATAGGACTCAGCACAGGTTCATCCCTATGACAAAAATAAACTACACTATAGCACTTAGAGTCAGGATGGCCTAGTGGTTAATGGCGTGAATTTTAGTCAGATGTACCTTGGTTCCTGAGTTGGTTCTGTCAGTAGCTAGGTAATATACAACAAATTTTTTATTTTGTCCAAGTCTTAGTTTCCTTATCTGTAAAATGGGGACACTGATAATTACTAGGTAAGGTTCCCTTGGTTGCAAGCTACAGAATTGACAATGACTAACAGAGTAAAGGAAGAAGACATATTGCATGATTACCTAGAGAGTTATTGATCAAATAACGATCTCACCAATTACATCTTGAAAAGGGAAGCAGAACAACTCTGGGGATCCCAAGGCACTGTGATTGAAGTGATGCATCTCTCTTGACCTACGGGTTCTGGAGTTTTCCATTTACAGTTTACATTTTCCAGAAAGAGAGCCCAATTGGCCCAGTTTAGTTCATCTGTCTGTTCTTCTACAATCAGCTCTGTCCAGGTGGGCAGTCACCTAGAATAGACATGAAGGATCACCTAATATGTAAATATATAATCTTACTGAACCATTTTCTTAGTGTTCCTCCATGGTGAAGCTTGGGGTGCCCTGATCCATAAGGCCATGTCCTGTTATAGATGCCCAGCCACATGGACTACTTCCGTGTGCTAAACAAAAATATTTCCTGGGGTCATGGATATTGGATGCCTTTGAGAATATTAAATTGTAGAACTAAGAAAATGTGATACAGAGGGTAGATCTGCTCTTCTCACTGGTCCCCGGGATTCCATTTATCTGACATAAACACCAGCTGAAAACCAAGAATGCAGATATTATGGGTTCTCTCAAATGACCCTGTTCCAGCAGGAAAGGCTTGCAGGCAGCAGCTGCTCGGGGACTGTGCTTTCAGCCAGCCCCTCTGGTGGCTGCTGTGTGCTCCTGGGGCAGCAGTACATCCTGCTGGGGAAGGTGAGACACTGACTTTAGAGGAGGCTAGAGTGTGTCATTTGGATGCCACATGGAAATCAAGACATCAGGATGTAGCAGGCCTGGCAGATTCAGTTGATGTTACCTGTACCTAATCCTTATTTCAGCAAGGGAGCAATTGGAAGCCCTGAAAAGTTAATCTCACTTTAACTTGGAGCAGCTGTAGAATGGTTAAAATTCATGGATCCTGACTCCTAATCCACTGTACTTTCCATGACATTGAGTAGCCTTTCCTCCTCTTATATATGAAAGGGGTTGGATTATAAGGTCATTGAAGGAAAAACAGTGCATTAGGTATTTTTGTTTTCCCACAGTCTCCAGCACTGTGCTGTACACATACTACGAGGTTATTAAATGTTGGAGGAAGGGTCCCAGTCCTCTGTCCTGGGTCTCCTCCTGGTCTGCACATTGCCCTTTGTGCCCTCATCCACTGCCATGGTGTCAAAGGTTATCTATATGTCAGTGATTCCCGAATCAGTCTCTCTAGCCTCGAACTCTCTCTGGAGCCCCAGATTTCTATATCCAGTTGTCTGCTTGACGTCTTCATTTGGATATCTGATAGATATCTTAATCATAACATTGAAAAATAGAAATCTTCAGTGCTTCCTCCCTGCCTTAGACTTTTTTTTTCTTTTCTTTTTTTTTTTTTTACTTTTAGTTTTTCCCATCTCAGTAAATGGCATCACCATTGTCCTTGGCATTTTCCTCGATTTTTCTTCTCCCGTCTTATTCAGTCTGTCTCAGCAAGTTCCTGTCGTCTCCTCATCTAAACCCATCCTGCATCTGTCCACTTCTCTCCCTCTCCACTGCTATCATCCTAGGTCAACCTACATCGATCTTTTCTTTGGAAAACTAGGTAGCATGTCATACGTTAGGAAAAGCTCAAATTCATTTTGCGCCTTCCTCAGAGTATTGAAGTGAGATTATTAAAATGTTTAAATATTCAACACATTCTTAAGTAGCTTTAGTTTCAGTGGCTTTTGGTCCCTCAAATTGCAGGAAATGAAGCTATGATACTTCTTTGGAATTAACTTCAACATTCACATTTCCATCCCTTTTCTCTGTACCAAGCTTGGTGAGCTCAGTTGTGAGGATACAAATTTGTAGAAGCCATAGTTTCAATTCTTGAGCTCACAGTCTAATAATCTGCAAATTGTAATGCAATCTACCAAGGGCAATGATCCAGGAATATCATAGGAAAGAATGAGATAAAAATTAGAAAGCAAATTATGTCCAACGTGATATACCACTTTATAACCAGTTCTGGATCTACTGGGGTCTGCTCAGACTGACTCACTGGTGTGGGAACAAAAGAAACCCTGGCTTCCAGGGTCAAATATAAAAATGCATGTTGCTTTCCCTTGTTCCCGTGCCATTGAGGCTCTGCTCTTATTCCCCTAGGAACATCCAGGCCCTTTATTTAGATATGTGACCTTGAGATTCTTACTGGGATCCTCTGGCCTCTCTGTTCTGCAAAAACAAAATGAGGCAATTGGGTTTCATGCTCTCTCAGGGCCCATCCAGTTATAAAACTCTGTGATTCTCAAATGTCATCAGCTTGGCAGTGGCGTCCCTTATCCTGAGTAGAGGGGTAAAGGTGAGTGAAAGGCAGGGCAGGGATGCTAGTCCTTGTTTCTTGCGGTCTGCAGTACTGTCTGGGTTAGGAGGCTCAGTTTAGTCATATCAGCACTGCGATGAAGTTGTCACGTCTCTTGATTCATTCATCTAAACATACGAATACCTTGATATGCTGGGAATACTTCAGGTCCATGACTTAAAAGTTTTAATTGCTGGATTAATGAGTAGAGCCTTGGATTTCTTAAGATCATTAAAAGACTGTCTCTTTTCCAGTCCATTGTTTACCCCCTTTCAAGGGTAAATACATGTATTAGAGAAAGAGGGCCCCCCAAGAAATACATAATTCATCAACATCAACCAACATGTCCCCATTTTTTCTTATCCATTGGTGCTTCTTAAATTTTTATTTTATATTGCAGTATAGTTGATTAACAATGTTGTGTTAGTTTCAGGTGTACAGCAAAGTGAGTCAGTTGTACACATACACATATCCATTCTTTTTCAAATTCTTTTCCCATTTAGGTTATTACAGAGTATTGAGCAGAGTTCCCTGTGCTATACAGTAGGTCCTTGTTGGTTATCTCTTTTAAATATAGCAGTGTGTATATGTCATTCCCAAGCTCCCAATCTATCCCTCCCCTCCCACACTTCCCCCCGGTAACCACAAGTTCCTTCTCTAAGTCTGTGAGTCTGTGTCTGTTTTGTAAATAAATTCATTTGTATCATTTTTTAAGATTCCGCATATAAGCAATATCATATGATATTTGTCTTCCTCTGTATGACTTACTTTACTTAGTATGATAATCTCCAGGTCCATCTATGTTGCTGCAAATGGCATTATTTCATTCTTTTTAATGGCTGAGTAATATTCCATTGTATATATGTACCACATCTTTTTTTAAAAAGATTTTTATTGGAGTATAGTTGCTTTACAATGTTGTGTTAGTTTCTGCTGTACAGCAAAGTGAATCAGTTATACGTATACATGTATCCCCTCTTTTTTGGATTTCCTTCACATTTAGGTCACCACAGAGCACTGAGTAGAGTTTCCTGTGCTATACAGTAGGTTCTCATTAGTTATCTGTTTTATACACAGTAGTGTATATATGTCAGTCCCAATCTCCCCATTCATCCCACCCTGCCACCTCCTTGGTATCCATAAGTTTGTTCTCTACATCTTTGTCTGTATTTCTGCTTTGCAAATAAGTTCACCTGTACTATTTTTCTAGATTCCACATATAAATGATATTACATATTTGATTTTCTCTTTCTGACTTACTTCACTCTGACAGTCTCTAGGTCTGTCCATGTCTCTGCAAATGGCACTATTTTTCATGTCTGAGTAATATTCCATTGTATATATGTACCACATCTTTATCCATTCCTCTGTTGATGGACATATAGGTTGCTTCCATGTCTTGGCTATTGTAAATAGTGCTGCAATGAACATTGGGGTGCATGTCCCCTTTGAACCATGTTTATCTCCAAATATATGCCCAGGAATGGGATAGCTGGATCATATGGTAGCTTTGTTTTTAGTTTCTTAAGGAAGCTCTGTACTGTTCTCCATAGTGGCTGTACCAATTTACATTCCCACCAGCAGTGTAGGAGGGTTCCCTTTTCTCCACACCCTCTCCAGCATTTATTGTTTGTAGACTTTTGATGATGGCTGTTCCGACTGGTGTGAGGTGATACCTCATTGTAGTTTTGATTTGCACTTCTCTAATAATTAGTGATGTTGAGCATCTTTTCATGTGCCTCTTGGCCATCTGTATGTCTTCTTTGGAGAAATGTCAGTTTAGGTCTTCTGCCCATTTTTTAATTGTGTTAAGACACACAGTTATATCCCTGGTGATGACCGTAGCGTTGCTCAGATTCAGCCTCTTCTTGTTTCTCTTCCTGTTCTCCTTTCCACAGGCCCAGGATTGTATGATCCCAGGAAATTGTCCTATAATCCATGAACCCTTCCTAAGTGTTATTCTGCCAGGTTGGGGTCTGAGATACCCCTGATCACAGCTTCTCCTGATGGTCTAAAGAAGAGAGTAAGGGAGGAAGATTCTAGTCGTTTGAGAAGCTTGAAGCTCCAGGGGTCTCAGAAGGACAGGCTGGGGACTTTGGCGATCTTTGGAAAATCTACAGCTAGGCCTGTGTTTAGCCTGAGAATGTGAAGGTCAGCACTTTGAGGCAGAGCGTGACAGCTGCTTAGAACTGTGGCACACCTGCTGTTGGCTGTGATTCTGTCAAATGCAGAGACATGGTGGCCGTTTATATTACTGCTTTGTACCTTTATTACTGCCTTTGCTAAAGGCTGCTTAACTGCCAGCAGACGTCTGCCCATTATAGATGCAATAAACTGAGATGCTGCTAAATTATGAGAAACAAGTGCTTCAAAATGCAACACAAGGGGATTGTCATAGCATTTTTTAGCTGCATCTTGGGTCTTTTCACAGATAGATGAATCCTTCCTTGCTCCAGTCTAGATTAAGAGGAAAGGAAAGTTAACTTTTTTGAGAGAAATTATATGCCTGCTTTGTATTCTTAATATACACTGGGCCATTTAACCCTCACATCCATTCTTCAGGCTGCGTAATCTTAGCCTCATTTCCTAGATGAAGAAAATAAGGCCCCAAGTCATTCATTCCAAAGCACCTGTTGAGTACTGTGTGCCAGCGGCCGCTTTGATCCTTCGAGATACAATAGAATTGATTGTGATGTTCCTCATAAACATATCAATATATTCTGATACCTGAGAAAAGGACATAAATGCGAGGAGAAATACCATGGACAGTGTCAGAGATTGGGTGACACTAGAGCTGAGGCTTGGTGGAGTAGCAGGAATCTCCCAGGAAGACCAGGCAGGGAAAAGTATTTCAAGCAGAAGGAACATATATGCAAAGATGACTTCTGTAAACAGGAAGTTTTCCTCGTGGGTGGTATCTAAGTCTTAAATTTGAGGGGATGTTTTAGAAGGTGTGGCTGAAGAAGTGGTAGGGTCAGTTGTGAGGCGCCTTGTTTGTTCTCCCCAGAAGTTTGGACCTTACCAAACTCGTAAGGGGGCATGCCAGTTTTACCAATGGGATAACAAAGTCAAATCCCTCTGGCAAGGGATGATTGGCACGTGGGAGACAGTAGGCCAAGAGACCAGTGTGCGTTAGTTCAGTTTGCATTTATATTAATTCAGGGTGGGAAATAAGAGTCCTAACTGTGATAGGGAGAATGGAGGTCGAGTTCTGGGGACACATCCAATAGATATTTAAGGGGTAATGTTGATAGGATTTACTAACCAGCGGTACACAGCTAGAGAGTGGCCGAGACTGGATTAGAATAAGGGTTTGGTCATAGAAGCCCATTGTTTCTTCCCTGTGCCACTCAAGCATCTCAGATCAGTTGGAGAGTCTTGGGAGGAGTGGGGAAGAGTGAGGTAGCAATTAAGGGGATATAGCTAGGAGTCGCCTATATATACTGGTCTCACTCTGAACATATGTGACTTATTCTCTCTCTGTGCCTCAGTTTCCGTATTTACCACTGAGAATATCAACAGTGGTTGCTTAATTGGCTTTTTGTGAGCCTCTTTTTTATAGAGTCAAAGTGTATGTTGTGTTCACAGAGACCATAAGCCAGCATGTCCCTTTCTGAAGCTAGAATTCTGCAATTCAAGAATGAAAAAATTCTCAGACTGGTGTTTTTTTTATTCAGTTTTTTCTTGTGTTGTAGAAATGACCTAGATAATGATTTCTGTGTTTAAGTATATGATATAGGCTAGAACTTAACAGGGGGAAGGAAGGTTGCACCAGAAGGGAACATACCAAAGCATGCTTTTCTCCATACTCCATGTGGTTTGTATTTGGAATCAAGACATGACTACTGTAATCCCAGATTTTGAAGAATTATGCTAAAATGGTCTGTTGTTACTGTGATTATCTCAACCAAGCTTTGCATGTATTTGGTGGAAAAATGAATTGTTTCTCTTTCTCTTGTAAAAGTGGCCATATTTGATATTAAGCTAAAAGATTCTTTCCCTATAGGTAGGAAAAATCGTATTTTTAATTTCTCTGTATTCTGGTCTCCCATTAGGACTTCACATCAATGACACCCAATGCTGGGGATTGTGTGGGTGTGAGTGATAGAGCACACGTGTAGTTTCCCTCTAGTTTCTGAGATGTTTTGCTGTTCTGTTTTTAATATCATCAGAGATTATTTAAGGAAGAGAAACGCAAACATGTAACAGTCATGAATAGAAGGGCCAAACTGAAACGTAGACCTGGATTGATCCAAAGAAAACCAGATGAGTGTAAAGCGCTGTAGAATTATTTGTCTCGCCAGAGGCCCAGATACCATCTCGCACAACCCCCCTACCCCCAGTTCTAGATCAGGAAGCTGAGGGCTCCAGGTAGGAAATAAGTTGCCCAAAGAATAGAATACAGTGTTTCTAGCCCCTCCTTTTGGTTCTCCTATCATTGGATTTTTCAAAGAAATCCGAAGATACTGCAGGGGCAGTATTTGTGCATATTTTATGAAGATGTATGTTTATGTCCCCATGGATTACTGAGCAGTACAATCATGCATTGTAACAAAGGTATTTGGTTAGTCTCCAGTCTTATTCTTGTTGGTAAATTTATTTAGAATGTTGGCAATTGATTTAGAGAAAAGAAATATGAAGGGAAAAGACATGTGTACATGTCTCTTATTTCATCAACGATCCCATATTACCCCATATGACAAATAAATCCAGCCCAACAGAGAGAATTTTGGAGTGACAAGTGCATTTGGGACTTGGGGCCGGGAACTCTGGGTATATAGCTCTCAAAAGACCCCCTTCTATGGAATATTGGCCAGCTATGTCCCTGGCAAGGAAATGCAAGGTTTCTTGGAGATCACTTCATGCTTCTTAGCATGTTGAACCTTTACAGCAAGGCATTCTCATCAAAATGACAAACCCCCACAGAGCCTTCTGAGAGGCCAGTTAATCAGAAACCTTATGAAATCTGTGGGGTTAGCAGGCTCCCCATCTTTTTTCCTCCAGGGGAAGAAAGCCCTGTGTCTTTCAGATTTCAGTCTTCTCTGCAAACCCCTTGTCTGCAGCTTCCTGCTGTGACCCACAGATATTAGAGTATTGTTTTCCTGTGGTCTCCCAGGGCCACATACTGACACCAGCTAAGGCTAGTACATTTTTAATCTCCATCAGCGACATTGTAAGGAAAGATGACTGCTCTGATGTTTGCTTACTTGAATTCTCCCTACTCCAGAAGTCTTCAGACCCCCAGAAAGGATCTGAAGATAGTGGCTCACTCTTAATGTCACCGCATATGGTGGCAGGCGGTTGCTGACAGGGACCTCAACTCCAGCTGGCTGTCTCTGCTCCCTTTGCCCCATTTCTCAGGCTGTAATGAAACTTATTTCACAAGCATCCCAGCTTCTCCAGATACTGTAAGATGGAGCCTCCTGTGGAAATCCACAAAGTCAGGTCTATGTTGAGAGCAGAAGTAGAAAGAGAAAAGATCGATGAGTAAAAGTCAGGTAGCTGTACAGGTGATAAAAACATTGATTGAGATGAGGGTGGGGGTGACTCTATCAGAATTTAGATTCATACTTGGTTGGAAAAGACCTCTGAGGTTTTCGAGTGTGACCTAACATCTGATGCATGAACACCCTTGACAAAATCTCTGAAATGCTGTATGGACTCTATGGGAACATTTTCTGTTTCCATATGCTGCGCTAAGTGCACAGCAGTGGGTAGCTTAATCATTGCGATAACTGTGTGAGTAGGTGCTATTTCATTCTCAATTTACATCTGAGGAATGGAGGTCACGGCTACGTTAAATAACTTGCCTAAGGTCACTGAGTTCTTCTGGACCTTTCACTCCAGAGGCTACTCTTCTGTGATCAATATATTCTACTGCTCGCAGTGACAGGGGAGCTCACTCTTCAAGAAGCTGCTGTTTCAGTTTTGGAGAGCACCAAATACAGACATACCCCGGAGATATTGCAGGTTTGGTTCCAGACCACCTCAATAAAGTAAGTGTCACAGTAAAGTGAGTCACATGAAGTTTTTGGTTTTCCAGTGCATATGAAAGCTATGTTTATGTTATACTGTAGTCTATTAAGTGTGCAATAGCATTATGTCTAAACAATGTGTGTACCTTCATTTAAAAATACTTTATTGCTAAAAAAATGCTACCCGTCATCTGGGCCTTTAGTGAGTTGTCATCTTTTTGCTGGTGGAAGGTTGGAAATATTGCAAGAATGACCAAAATGTGACACAGAGACACAAAGTGAGCAAATGCCATCGGAAGAATGGGGCTGATAGTCTTCTCGTTCAACACAGGGTTGCCACAGACCTTCAATTTGTAAAACACACAATATCGGCTAAGCACAATAAAGCAAAGTGCAATAAAATTAGGTATACCTTTATTCTGAATATCTCCCGTTTACTGTAAACTGAAGTCTCTCTTCTTCTAATATCTTTCTTTTGATCTTGGTTCTGGCTTTGGGAACTATACAGGATTTAATCCCTCAATTAATATTTACTTGGTACTTACTGCGCCTTGGGCACCTGGGATATATAGAACTATCAAACCTAAACGCTCTTCTGTAGTAGGCCTTTAGGTAGTTAAAGAGGTCTGTCATTTTTCCACTGAAAGGTTGTCAGTCATTCTCAGGATAAACTATTAGTTTCTTCAAGTAGTCCTCATCTATTGTGGTCTTGAGTTCCTCCATCATCCAGTAGTCATTGAGGGAATGAAGGAGGGTGAGGAGGGGCTGTGTATTCACTGAATGCAAGGATGGCTTCCAGGACCAGGGAACTTTGTGCCTCTGCCCCTTTAAGCAGCAGGCATTTGTTACTAATGCAATAACCCATATGATCACTGGACATTGTAACGTCATATGGACTATGGATTTGTGAGGCCAGTGGGATTCACTGGTGTATTTCTGAGAGGTGATTGCTAGTTGTATATCCTGAAAACAAAATATCTTGAGCCCACAATAGGCAGCATCACATTTATTTCCTAATCTTATTGCTCAAAATAGTCCTAGACTGAGTGTGGTTAAATCACATATTTCAAAAGCAAGGCTACATTTATCTTTGGCCTTAGGAATATCTCAGGGTATCATTTGACAAGGAAACCATGGCTTTGACAAATATCAGCTGATATAGAATCATTGAATGCTGGAGTTGGTCAGAAACATAAAAATCATATATTCTGGTGCTGATAAGTTACAAAGGAAGAACTGAGGTTCGGATGGTTATGTATTACACAGGTGGTCCAAAGTCATACAGGTAGTCATGGTGGGACTCGTATCTCAATATTTTGAAACCTGGACCATAGCTCTCGATCCTAAAGCAATGTCAGGAGGTGCTCTGGCTTTGTGCCTTTGGGGTGGTCTTCCTGTGTAGCTGACAGTTAGATCCTTGTGCAACGCAGCTCCGAACCTTTCTGCACAAGATCAATGGGTCCTTGTGATTTTTTTTTTTTTACATGTAATAGTCCCTTTATTTACTGCAAATAGACTAGGCAATTAATTCAGTTAGCAGCTTATGGCCTGGGAAATCTCATTACCCAAACCTTACATTATCAACACATCTGTTTAAAAAGAGATGCTTAAAGAACTGGTCTGAATATTCAGATTTCTGGTCATCTCCAAGAATAGGGGAACTACTGAAAGGCAACTGTGGAGAGAGTGTAGGGTCGTACCAAGGTTATCAAACCCACTGAAATGCACACCTCAGGAGGTATAAAAAGGGAATTCACATTTACTGAGTACCTGTTATATGCCAGGTATAACTTGATGTTTAAGATGCAGGAGCTCTGGTGTGGAACAGAGCCGGATATGAATGCTAATTCCATCACTGATTATTATATGATCTTGGGTGTGTTTTTAACTTCTCTGAACCTCAGCTTTCTGATCTATAAAACAAACTCCTTGGGGTTGTTGTGAGGCTTAAATAAGATGATTATGTAAAAATCTTAGCACAACACCTGTAACTTTGTGTTTAATACCTGGAGGAGTATTAGTCTCTCATTTAAATTTAGAACAAGCTTATAAATTTTGAGGTATCATTCATATCTTTTAATTAAACCAAGGCTCAGAAAGATGAAATAACTTGTCATAGTCACAACGTTAGTGAATACTGGAGGTAGCATTTGTAAAACCCAGTCCATCAGATTTTCTATTATGCTTTGCCATTCCTTAAAATGGGAGGTCTTGGAGGTGGGATCTGGTATCACATGAGGGAAAAAGAGCTGTGGGGAAATGGAGAGATCCTTGTTTATCTTCCAACCCTGTCTGTTCTCTGCTTCAGGACTTTCAGGGGTGAATCTAAGGAATAAGCAGTGCTAGAAGCTGTGCATTTGAAGTAAATTCAGGATTTAGAAGAGTGATCAGCGTCTTCCACATCCTCTTGCCTACATTCTTGATTCCTAAGTAAAGGAGAGGAACTCTTAAGTTTCCATGGGGCTGCTCCAGAAAAGCACAAATCTCTACAGCTTGGGGCTGGTGAGGTAGACTTTGCCCTATCACAGTTTATCCAGGGCCGCCATGTACCCAAACTCACACCTACGTTCATACCCACATGTACACACAGACATACCACATGCTTCAGCCATAAACCTGGACCTCTCTGTATTTTGTTTTGCTTATCTGTCTCCTGCCATCAAGCATGTATCAAGTATCCCACTGCCAAGGATAGAAAAGCAGTTCACTCCGTGTTTGTGGAGGGAGAAAATGAAAGTCTGAATGAAAGCCTGAATGAGTGGGGTTAACTCTAAGAGTTACTCTACTGAAGTTAGAATTCTGGTTTACTAGCAGATACATTTGGAGAAACGTGGGGCCTGAATGTCCCTCCTCTCTACCCCCAGACACACACACACACACACAGATTGGGATTTTCTGGTGGGCAGAGGTGGAGATGTGCCTGGAGGAGAGTCGTCCAGCAGCTCCCTTAGGCTGAGGCCTAGCGTCTTTGCCCCGTAACAGCTGTTGCCAGCATTATCTGTAGAGAAGCAAGAGTCAGTGTTGCTTAGTGGACAGATGGGCAGGCGTGGAAAGAACGAAGCTCGGGTAGAAGGAGAAGCTGACTCGTGCATCCTGGGCAGGCACTTCTGCCATCTGAAACAATGCACTGACCTTGGTGAGAAGAGTTTCCAGTTCCCTTTTGCTCCCTCTCACTCTTTTCCCTTGCCTTTCCCTGTCCTCCTTACTCTTCCCCCTCTTTCCTCTTCTTTATCCCCTCTTCTTTATTTCTTCCTGATCAGTCTCACACAGTCCTTTCTTCCCTTGTCTATCCATCTTTTAGGCTTGATATAGCAATAATGTCTACCTTTTAATGGACAGTTCCTTGCCAGAGGGATGAAATTGACCCTTGTTTGTTCAAAATGATTGGCACGGAGGCTGCCATAAAATGTGGGCTGGCACCTGTGTCTGCCTAGACAGGTGACAGAGGTAGAAGGGAAGGACAGGCCCCCAAGGCCTCTGCAAGCACATTGCCTAGCCTGGAAACAATCTCTTTTTGAACTGTGGGAATGAGAGGTGGTCTTGGCAAGAGGGGGTCATGACTCTGAAACCAAATGGCTAAAATTTTGTGGGGAGCGCAGAGCAGTGCACTGGGATATCAATCCCTACTCGAGGGTATGACTTGGCTGCTGCAGAAGAGGCTCTCTCTTTCTGATGTTGGGTCTGCCCCCTGGGGCTTTCTGTACATGGAGGTTGATGGCAGTGGTGTGATGGGGAAGCAGTATGTCCTCAAATGAAGCTGAACAGAAAGGTTTCTTTGTAAGTTTCCTTTTCCCCTTTCTTCCTTCAATTCTCTCACTTCTTGCTCACCCTTCTTTCACCTTCCTGCTTTTCTTGCCCTCAGCCCTTTCAGAACACTTGTCATTTTTTTACCTCTGTGTATGACATGTTTGACCCATCCCATTTTTTCTACTGCAAAGAAGTGTTCCTGGGGGCTCTGATGGAACAATTGAAATAACGAACCTTGACTTTGGTAGGACTCTTACTATTATGTCTTCATAAAATGCTAATCAATAAACCAATCTCCAGGTTATAGTTCTGTTAGGAGTGTTTACCACTGCTGGGAAGAAGCCTCATAAAGAATTGTCACCATTGGATTATTACCAATATTCTAGGTCATGGATCTCCATTTTTAAAAATAAACACTTGTGATTACAAAAGCGATATATGTTCACTGTAGAAAATTTGGATATATGGAAATTTATTAGTTCAACTTTTTATTTAGCCAATATTGAGTACCTATTTCATGGCAGATAATAAAAAAAGCTAAAATCAAGCATAATTATACCAACCAGAGATGGTCATTGTTAACATGCTGGAATGCTTTATTTTATTCCTTTGGGCAATGTATGTCTAAAATATGTATCTTAAAAGTAATTTTCTATCCTGAGTTTTTCAGTTAGCTTTCATAGATTCAATTATATGATAATTTCAAAATTATATCATAGTGTCAGTTTAGCATTATGTTATAACCTTTATCTCAAATTATAAAAAAAAACTTAAAAGTTTTTTTTTTTTTTTTTGCGGTACGTGGGCCTCTCACTGTCGTGGCCTCTCCCGTTGCGGAGCACAGGCTCCAGACGCGCAGGCTCAGTGGCCATGGCTCACGGGCCCAGCCGCTCCGCGGCATGTGGGATCTTCCCGGACCGGGGCACGAACCCGTGTCCCCTGCATCAGCAGATGGACTCTCAACCACTGCGCCACCAGGGAAGCCCAAAAGTATTTTTTAATGACTTCACAGTAGCTATATTTGCCCGTTATTGTCTCGATAATGTTGTTAATAAGCCACTCCAAAACGTAGTGGCTTACAGCAAACAACATTTAAATTTTATAACTACAGATCTGTGGATAGGTCGGGGAGGCTATCCTCCAAGTTGTGAAATGGCTGGACATAGCTGCAGGTTTTAAAATTGGATTTGAGTCCACTCCATGGTCTTCATATTCTCCTTGGACCAGAAGCTGCCCAGGGAATATTTTCTTGGCAAGATAATGCTTATGACCATTATTGCAGAAGGGCTTAAGGAGAAGAAGCCTAAGACCCAGCAGGATCAGTTGCGGAAAAGCAGCAGCCTCAGCGCTAGAGGTGAGGCAGAAAGACTTGATACCTGGTTTGAGGGTGGCTCCAGAAAACATAACAGAGACCAGGGAACTTCAGTGGGCTAAGGTGCTCAGACATTTGGGCTCTCTAGGAACAGTAAGGAATGATCGAATCCCATTCTTTTGTTTTAAAATTCAGAATCACTGAATTATGCTCTTGTGATCTGTGCTGATTTACTTTTAAGTCTGGAATTCTTTTCCTGCTTGAGGTTTTATCAGGGCTCTGAATGTGTGCTGCTTAGGGTTCTGGTATTCAGGCTATTATTTTCTTTTTTTTCAGGCTATTATTTTTGGTACTTCTCTGTTCGTTTTTTTTTTTTTTTTTTTTTGCGGTACGCGGGCCTCTCACTGTTGTGGCCTCTCCCGTTGCGGAGCACAGGCTCCGGACGCGCAGCCTCAGCGGCCATGGCTCACGGGCCCAGCCGCTCCGCGGCATGTGCGATCTTCCCGGACCGGGGCACGAACCCGTGTCCCCTGCATCGGCAGGTGGACTCTCAACCACTGCACCACCAGGGAAGCCCACTTCTCTGTTCTTAATGCTTGGTGTCCTGTGTCTCTCCTGATGGGCCTCTTAATTTTGTTTCTTTTGTATCCCTCTGCTTTTAGTTGGTATTTATTTTTTGAAATACATACTCCATTTTGCACAGTAGATAACATGCTTTAGGAAGGCCAGAACCATGCCTTCGCCACTGCCCAGGGCCTGATGTACAGTGTGTATTAACACATGTTTGTTGATAATGATAGATTCAGGGCACAGGTACCCTCAACCTTTACATCCAAAGACTTGACAAATCTTTTTAATCCATATATTCTCCCTCCCATGTACATCGTCTTGCTCTAGGGTTATATTTCATGCTTACAGCCAAAAATTTCCTGCATTAACCCTAGTTTTTATGTGTTTATTTCAAATATAATTTTCTAAGGAAGGAGCATGATTATCCAAGCAGAGTTTGCCAATATCAAGGCATCAGTCCGTGTTAGAAGAGCTGATTTAGAGTGGTCAGTGGTAACAGAGACTAATGAAATTGATGAGGCTTAATAACTTGTATGCTCTCCAAAGAGAAACTTTTCCTGGCCAGAATTTCATAAGGAGCTTGTTGCCCGTAAGTCAGCCATATTGCATTAGGACACTGTGAGTGTGAAGGAAAGGAGAAATTGATTTGGGGGGTGGTGGAAGGGATATTGTGTGGGTAAGGCTAATGCCACAGAATGTTAGCAGAAAACCATCTATTACCACTATGGCTTACTACCATTCAGCAAATATTGATTGAGACCCTATCATGTGATAGCCACCAGGATAAGAACAGAGGATACAAAGGGTAAATGATGGCTTCAGTCTTCAGGAAGCTCAAGGTCATGCTAGGTGACTGCCTCCAGGAGGATAGATTGGACATGAGGCCCATATAACCAAGATCCCGTTCTTACTGCTGCATGAACGACCTTATTTAAGGTGCAAGATTTATTGGAGGTGGAGGAGGAGAGGGGAAGAGACTGGGTCTAGATCTGAGTCAGAATAGAACTACAATTTCTCTACTCCCAGAAACAGTGAGCAAGGTAAGACTTTTCTCTAAAGTGGCAGAAAAACTTCTGCTAGGTTAGGATCAGGGTATTAGTGTAAACTATTAAAAGAGAGCCAAATAACACACATCTACATCTGTAAAGATAAATGAAACAGACACGCACACACACACTCTTTCCCGTTTACTGGTTCATTTATCTGCTATTCCGTGACTGATGAAATTATCGCAGTTTCAGATGCAGGATCAAAATAAAGTCATTTTAACATGACTATAGTTAACACTGCTGTACGGTATATTTGAAAGTTAAGAGAGTAGATCTTAAGATTTCTCATAACAAGGAAGAAAACACTTTTTTCTTTCTTTTTTGGGGGGGGGTATCTGTATGACATGATGGATGTTAACTTACTGTGGTGATCATTTCACAATATGTATAAATCGAGTCATGCTGTACACCTTAAGCTCCTACAGTGCCGTATATCACTTATATCTCAATAAAACTGGGAAAAGTCATTTATTCCAGAGACTCACCATTTCAAGGATGTATCATACTATATAAAAGAAAGCTCTTGCATGTTACACTGTTCTTCACACCATCATTTAAAATGATATTCATTTGAATATTACTTAGCGCCTACAATACGCCAGACAGAATATGACAACCCCTGAGTGATACAATGGTGAGCAAAAATTGACCCAGCCTTGGCCTCATAGAACTTACAGTCTGGCGACAGGAGAAAGGCATCAAATAATCATCAACTAAACATAGAATTTGAAACTTTCTTAAACTTGAGAAGTGTGGAAAACCTGGCCTAATTGGAGGATCCAGAAATATTTTCCCGAAGTAATGATGCTTGAGCTGATCTTTGGAAGATAGGCAAGAGGTACCCAGGCGAGGGTGGATGTAGTCTTCCAGGAAGAAGGTTGTTGCAAGCCCAAGGGATGAAAAGGAGAATGTCAAGTTAAAGTCTAAGGAACAGAAGCTGGGTTGGTGGGGATGGAGTACAGAGAGGGAGAGTGGAGGGGAAGGCAGGAGCACGGTCATATAGCCCTCTGATAGTACAGTGTGGTACTGATTTAGACTTCATCCTAAAGGCAGTGACAAATTGTTGAATAGTGATAAGCAGAGAAGTAACATGACCATGATTTATATTTTATTTATTTATTTATTTTCATGATTTATTTTTTAAAGATCACTTTGGCTATGGGATGGAGAGTGGATTGGAGGAGACTAACAGTTGATGCTAAAATACTAGCTCTCCAGGAAAGAGTCCATAGTGGACTAAATTTGGACTAGGGCAGTGACTGTGAATGTGAAGGGAAGTGAGAGAATTTGAGATATCTTTAGAAAGTCGTGTATTTGTAGCATTTGAGATGTCAAAGAAAAACAAATCAGGGCTTAGTAAGGAGAGACTTTGTTCATAAAGATTATTGCAAGGGAAGGAAAGGCACTATTGCAGTAGGGAGAATGCTATGACAGTGAGGTCTGAAAGTACTGGCAAACCAAACAAAACAGAAAAAAAAAGGTTTTTTTCTTTTCTAGGGAGAAAAAGGCAAGCAGGGATAAGCAGAATCTTTGGAGGGGATGTTGGACAAGCATGGGGAAATAACCATTGGGTCTGACAGCAATAAGGTCTCACTGTGGTTGGCTGATTCCCAGGAGAAACTGATAAGGGAGTCATGTTCCACTTTTTGTGTCTGTGTTTTAGGGGCACACACAGTTCAAGGTCAGGGGCCTGTAGGAATGACTCAAGTTCGGTCAAGACAAAGCAGAGGATAAGAAATGGCAATTGTGAATGCTTGGTTAGAGTACGATCCACCACGACCCAAGAGGTGACTTTTCAGGGGCAAACAGGAGAGGCCAAAGCTTCTCAGTGGATCAGTGAATCCTTGTACCCCTTTCTGTAGGGGAGAGTCAATATCTTCATTTTATATTAGGGGTTGGCAGAGTCTTCTTACAGCCTTGAGTTCATTTACCCCCACAACACCCAAAGAAGTCTATTAGAGTAGGAAGAGTTGGATTAGCAGTCAGTCTTCTGTCCATTTCTTTTACAGAAGAGGAAGCCATACTCTAGAGAGGGAAATTGACTTACCCAAGATATCACAGCTAGATGGTAGGAAGACTGTGACCTGGACCCTGAACTTCCAACATCCAGTGTGGGAATGATCTTGCTTTATATAACTGCTTCCCATCTGGGAATTTTCATGACACTTCAGTGTAGCACTGTAGATTCCTCCCAGGTAGCAAATTGAAGTGCTTTCCACCCTCTCCATCTGCTACACAGCTATATCCACAGATATTTACTATACACACATCATGCCTGTCTTATTCTGAAGGATGCAAGATGTCAATTTGAAATTTAATCTAATTCGCTTACTTAAGTTTTTGATTCCCATCATTGTGCTCTATCTTGTGCTTAGCTTGGCCATCCTGGGGTTCAGGATGTAGTTGAAAGGCAGATGTGACTTTACTGTGACAGATAGATTATGAATGTGGTGCGGCAGATAGACTGTAGGCTTTGGGGGCAGGCAAAGCTTGGTTAGAATCCTATGTCTAACATTCACTAGCTCTTGTCACCTAGGGCAAGTCATTTATGTTCTTGAAACCTTATTTTTTTCATTTGTGGAGTTGGATACTTCTAATTGCTTCATTTGATTGTTCCAAGTATTAGATGGGGTATAATCATGTTAGCCATCCTTTCATTGGGCTTGTACTATGTGTCAGGCATTGTGCAAAGTGATGTACAGAATTATCTTTTTTTATTCACTTATTATTGTTCACTTTTTATTCACATATGCCTAATATGTTCCAGGCATCCTTCTAGGGACACAGAGAAAAAAATGTGACAAAATATCTTGCCCCCACGGAGTTTACAATCTAGTGGGGAGAAATAGAAAATAAGCAGAAGACATTAAAATATGTATATGTTTTTGTCAGATAAGTGCTCTGGAGAAAAGTGAAACAGCTAAAGGAAAAACAAAGTAAAATAGGGGATGGGAAAGTGTCAGGGAGCTACTGAGTGTGGTGTAGCAGGGAGGTCGGTCAGTGTGCCTATGGACACTGCAGGCACAGTTGAGCTAATTTGCTTTTTGGTAAAATATAGCAGTTGGTAGATTTCCCCTTCCTTCCCTTACCCCCCCGCCTTCCTTCTTTTAATCCCTTAATGCATTGAGCATCCATGGTATCGCCTGTGTTAGTCACTGGGGACGTGAAGTTGAATGTTTCTTTTATCCCCTAATCTATCTACCCTTCTACCCGCTTAATCCCCAATTTGTTCCACAAAGATTTAAGACAAATAAAACAAATACGAAGTGGTCCCATCTTTTAATTCCTCTGCTTGGGCCATGCAGGTCTGCTGGAGTGGTTTGGCATCTGGAAGCTGAACTGTCCCAGGGGTCCAGTGCATTTCTCAAGTGCACTGTAGGAAGTTGTAGAATTGGCACTATCATACCTTAGCCTGCACCCCTGGGGTGATCCCTAAAAATCTGCTCCGCCTACTGCATGCCTCCTGTCGGGCTTCCCCAGCCTGTCCTCTTTGCAGATGGTGAGTGCCTTCATTCAAACTGTAGGTAGGGCCTTGAGGCTTGGAGCTGCAGCTGCAGCCCAGGAGAGCTTTGCTTCCAACACCCACCCACCCCGACCCCCAGGAGAGGGAGGGAAAGAATCTACCAGGATGCAGTAGAAAAAGGGCATAGGGATGTAAACATTTTCAAATTAGTTTCAGAAATCCACTCTTAGCTATGTGGGTTTAATAACTGAAACTCTTTTTTCCGTTTGGGAGCAGCATGTGTCCCTTGAGGAGGGGTGCCATTATCAAGCAGTTAAATCGTTAGAGGCTGCTTAGGGGCTGGCAGGCAGTCTGCTGGGAAAGAGGAGGATTCATCCCTTTGTGGCAGTGACCTGAGTGTAGCAGCACCCCCTGCCTCAGGCTATCCCCCTAACCCCGCGGTTTCTGAAGATTGCTCTGATATGTTTGTCACTGAGAGGGGTGGGAGGTACCATCCCTTACAAGGGAAGCTAAAAGGGCCAGGAAAAGCCATGCTTCTGCATTGGCTTGAAGAACCTAATGGACTGCTTGATTTTTTTTTTGAATTTTATTTTATTTATTTTTTTATACAGCAGGTTCTTATTAGTCATCCATTTTATACACATCAGTGCATACATGTCAATCCCAATCGCCCAATTCATCCCACCACCCGCGCCACTTTCCCCCTTGGTGTCCATATGTTTGTTCTCTACATCTGTGTCTCAATTTCTGCCCTGCAGACCGGTTCATCTGTACCATTTTTCTAGGTTCCACATATATGTGTTAATATACGATATTTGTTTTTCCCTTTCTGATTTACTTCACTCTGTATGAGAGTCTCTAGGTCCATCCATGTCTCTACAAATGACCCAATTTCGTTCCTTTTTATGGCTGAGTAATATTCCATTGTATATATGTACCATATCTTTATCCATTCCTCTGACGATGGGCATCTAGGTTGCTTCCATGACCTGGCTGTTGTAAATAGTGCTGCAGTGAACATTGGGGTGCATGTGTCTTTTTGAATTATAAGGTTTTCTCTGGGTATATGCCCAGTAGTGGGATTGCTGGGTCATATGGTAATTCTATTTTTAGTTTTTTAAGGAACCTCCATACTGTTCTCCATAGTGGCTCTATCAATTTACATTCCCAACAACAGTGCAAGGGGTTTCCCTTTTCTCCACACCCTCTCCAGCATTTGTTGTTTGTAGATTTTCTGATGATGCCCATTCTAACTGGTGTGAGGTGATACCTCATTGTAGTTTTGATTTGCATTTCTCTAATAATTAGTGATGTTGAGCAGCTTTTCATGTGCCTCTTGGCCATCTGTATATCTTCTTTGGAGAAATCTCTATTTAGGTCTTCTGCCCATTTTTGGATTGGGTTGGTTGTTTTTTTAACATTGAGCTACATGAGCTGTTTATATATTTTGGACATTAATCCTTTGTCCGTTGACTCATTTGCAAATATTTTCTCACATTCTGAGGGTTGTCTTTTCGTCTGGTTTATGGTTTCCTTTGCTGTGCACAAGCTTTTAAGTTTCATTAGGTCCCATTTGTTTATTTTTGTTTTTATTTCCATTACTCTAGGAGGCGGATCAAAAAAGATCTTGCTGTGATTTATGTCATAGAGTGTTCTTCCTATGTTTTCCTCTAAGAGTGTTATAGTGTCCGGTCTTACATTTAGGTCTCTAATCCATTTTGAGTTTATTTCTGTGTATGGTGTTTGGGAGTCTTCTAATTTCATTCTTTTACATGTAGCTGTCCAGTTTTCCCAGCACCACTTATTGAAGACACTGTTTTTTCTCCATTGTATGTTCTTGCCTCCTTTGTCATAGATTAGTTGACCATAGGTACATGGGTTTATCTCTGGGCTTTCTATCTTGTTCCATTGATCTATATTTCTGCTTTTGTTCCAGTACCATATTGTCTTGATTACTGTAGATTTGTAGTATAGTCTGAAGTCAGGGAGTCTGATTCCTCCAGCTCCACTTTTTTCCCTCAAGATTGCTTTGGCTATTCAGAGTCTTTTGTGTCTCCATACACATTTTAAGATTTTTTTTTTGTAGTTCTGTAAAAAGTGTCATTGGTATTTTGATAGGGATTGCATTGAATCTGTAGATTGCTTTGGGTAGTATAGTCATTTTCACAATATTGATTCTTTCAATCCAAAAACATGGTATATCTCTCCATCTGCCTGGTATCATCTTTAATTTCTTTCATCAGTGTCATATAGTTTTGTACATACAGGTCTTTTGTCTTCCTAGGTAGGTTCATTCCTAGGTATTTTATTCTTTTTGTTGCAATGGTAAATGGGAGTGTTTCCTTAATTTCTCTTTCATATTTTTCATCATTAGTATATAGGAATGCAAGAGATTTTTGTGCATTGATTTTGTATCCTGCAACTTCACCAAATTCATTGATTAGCTCTAGTAGTTTTCTGGTGACATCTTTAGGATTCTTTATGTATATAGTATCATTACATCTGCAGTGACAGTTTTAATTCTTTTTCAGTTTGTATCCTTTTATTTCTTTTTCTTCTCTTATTGCCATGGCTAGGACTTCCAAAACTATGTTGAATAATAGTGGCAACAGTGGATATCCTTGTCTTGTTCCTGATCTTAGAGGAAATGCTTTCAGTTTTTCACTGTTGAGAATGTTTGCTGTGGTTTTGTCATATATGGCCTTTATTATGTTGAAGTAGCTTCCCTCTATGCCCACTTTCTGGAGAGTTTTTATCATAAATGGGTGTTGAATTTTGTCAAAAGCTTTTTCTGCATCTACTAAGATGATTTTTATTCTTCAATTTGTTAATATGGTGTATCACATTGATTGATTTGCATATATTGAAGAATCCTTGCATCCCTGGGATAAATCCCACTTGATCATGCTGTATGATCTTTTTAGTGTGTTGTTGGATTCTGTTTGCTAGTATTTTATTGAAGATCTTTGCATCTATATTCATCAGTGATATTGGTCTGTAATTTTCTTTTTTTGTAGTATCTTTGTCTGGTTTTGATATCAGGGTGATGGTGGCCTCATAGAATTAGTTTGAGAATGTTCCTACCTCGCAATTTTTTGGAAGAGTTTGAGAAGGATGGGTGTTAGCTCTTCCCTAAATGTTTGATAGAATTCACCTGTGAAGCCGTCTTGTCCTGGACTTTTGTTTGCTGGAAGATTTTTAATCACAGTTTCAATTTTATTACTTGTGATTGGTCTGATCATATTTTCTATTTCTTCCTGTTTCAGTACTGGAAGGTTATACCTTTCTAAGAATTCATCCATTTCTTCCAGGTTGTCCATTTTATTGGCATAGAGTTGCTTGTAGTAGTCT
Source organism: Tursiops truncatus (assembly GCF_011762595.2). Taxonomy (NCBI): domain Eukaryota; kingdom Metazoa; phylum Chordata; class Mammalia; order Artiodactyla; family Delphinidae; genus Tursiops; species Tursiops truncatus. The sequence continues at coordinate 24,387,654 of NC_047035.1, read as the reverse complement.
CTTAGTATGCTTTGTATTTCTGTGGTGTCTGTTGTAATTTCTTTTTCATTTCTAATTTTATTGATTTGAGTCCTCTCCCTCTTTTTCTTGATGAGTGTGGCTAATGGTTTATCAATTTTGTTTATCTTCTCAAAGAACCAGCTTTTAGTATTATTGATGTTTGCCATTGTTTTCTTTGTTTCTATTTCATTTATTTCTGCTCTGATCTTTATGATTTCTTTCCTTCTGCTAACTTTGGGTTTTGTTTGTTCTTCTTTCTCTAGTTCCTTTAGGTGTAACGTTAGATTGTTAAGATTTTTCTTGTTTCCTGAGGTGGGCTTGTATAGCTGTAAATTTCCCTCTTAGAAATGCTTTTGCTGCATCCCATAGGTTTTGGATCGTTGTGTTTTCACTGTCATTTTCTCATCTTTGATTTCCTCTTTGCTTTCTTCAGTGATATCTTGGTTATTTAGTAACGTATTGTTTAGCCTCCATGTGTTTGTGTTTTTTACATTTTTTCCCCTGTAATTCATTTCTAATCTCACAGCGTTGTGGTCAGAAAAGATGCTTTATGTGATTTCAGTTTTCTTAAATTTACTGAGGCTTTATTTGTGACCCAGGATGTGATCTGTCCTGGAGAATGTTCCGTGCACACTTGAGAAGAAAGTGTAATCTGCTGCTTTTGGATGCAGTGTCCTATAAATATCAATTAAATCTATCTGGTCTATTGTGTCATTTAAAGCTTCTGTTTCCTTATTAATTTTCTGTTTGTAAGATCTGTCCATTGGTGTAAGTGAGGTGCTAAAGTCCCCCACTATTATTGTGTTACTGTTGATTTCCTCTTTTATAGTTGTTATCAGTTGCCTTATGTATTGAGGTGCTCCTGTGTTGGGTGCATATATATTTATAATTGTTATATCTTCTTCTTGGATTGATCCCTTGATTATTATATAGTATTCTTCCTTGTCTCTTGTAAAATTCTTTATTTTAAAGTCTATTTTATCTGATATGAGTATTGCTACTCCAGCTTTCTTTTGATTTCCATTTGCATGGAATATCTCTTTCCATCCCCTCACTTTCAGTCTGTATGTGTCTCTAGGTGTGAAGTGGGTCTCTTGTAGACAGCATATTTATGGGTCTTCTTTTTGTATCCATTCAGCAAGCCTGTGTCTTTTGGTTGGAGCATTTAATCCACTCACATTTAAGATAATTATCGATACGTATGTTCCTGTGACCATTTTCTTAATTGTTTTGGACTTGTGTTTGTAGGTCCTTTTCTTCTCTTGTGTTTCCCACTTAGAGAAGTTCCTTTAGCATTTGTTGTAGAGCTGGTTTGGTGGTGCTGAATTCTCTTAGCTTTTGCTTGTCTGTAAAGCTTTTGATTTCTCCATCGAATCTGAATGAGATCCTTGTCGGGTAGAGTAATCTTGCTTATAAGTTCTTCCCTTTCATCACTTTAAGTATATCATGCCACTTCCTTCTGACTTGTAGAGTTTCTGTTGAGAAATCAGCTGTTAACCTTATGGGAGTTCCCTTGTATGTTATTTGTTGTTTTTCCCTTGCTGCTTTCAGTAATTTTTCTTTGTCTTTAATTTTTGCCAGTTTGATTACTGTGTGTTTTGGCGTGTTTCTCCTTGGGTTTATCCTGTATGGGACTCTGTGTGCTTCCTGGACTTGGATGGCTGTTTCCTTTCTCATGTTAGGGAAGTTTTCAACTATAATCTCTTCAAAGATTTTCTCGGGTCCTTTCTCTCTCTCTTCTGCTTCTGGGATCCCTATAATGAGAATGTTTTTGAGTTTAATGTTGTCCCAGAGGTCTCTTAGGCTGTCTTCGTTTCTTTTCATTCTTTTTTCTTTATTCTGTTCTGCAGCAGTGAATTCCACCATTCTGTCTTCCAGGTCACTTATCCATTCTCCTGCCTCACTTGTTCTGCTGTTGATTTCTTCTGGTGTATATTTCATTTCAGTTATTGTGTTGTTCATCTCTGTTTGTTTGTTCTTTAATTCCTCTAGATCTTTGTTAAACATTTCTTGTATGTTCTCGACCTTTGCCTCCATTCTTTTTCCGAGGTCCTGGGTCATCTTCACTATTGTTATTCTGAATTCTTTTTCTGGAAGGTTGCCTATCTCCACTTCACTTAGTTGTTTTTCTGGGGTTTTATCTTGTTCCTTCATCTGGTACATAGCCCTCTGCCTTTTCATCTTGTCTCTCTTCCTGTGAATATGGTTATTGTTCCACAGGTTGCAGATTGTAGTTCTTCTTGCTTCTGCTTTCTGTACTCTGGTGGATGAGGCTATCTCGACTGGGTGTTTATTTATTTATTTTTTTAAGATGTTGGGGGTAGGAGTTTATTAATTAATTTATTTATGTTTGCTGTGTTGGGTCTTTGTTTCTGTGCGAGGGCTTTCTCTAGTTGTGGCAAGCGGGGGCCACTCTTCATCGCAGTGCGTGGGCCTCTCACTATCGTGGCCTCTCTTTTTGCGGAGCACAGGCTCCAGACGCACAGGCTCAGTAGTTGTAGCTCACAGGCCTAGTTGCTCCACAGCATGTGGGATCCTCCCAGACCAGGGCTCGAACCCATGTCCCCTGCATTAGCAGGCAGATTCTCAACCACTGCACCACCAGGGAAGCCCTCGACTGGTTGATTTTTAAGGACTGAGGATTGAGGAAGGAATTGTGTGTCTTCTATCTGCCACTGCCACCACAACAATAACAGCAGTAAGAACAGCTACATCCACAACACACCTCAACAACAACAATAGCTAATGCTTATGTAGAAGTTTCTAAGTTCCCAAACAGTCAGTCCTTATTCATTCACTGTTTATTGATCATCTGGTACATGCCATGCGTTGTGCTATAAGCACCGGGAGTAAAGCAGGAGCTAAGGCAGCCGTAGTCCTTCTCCTTATGGAGCTTGCAGTCTAGAGGAAAAGGTTAAATGGAGCGTCTGAGGAACCCAAATCTGGTCTCCAGAGATGTCAGCTCACCTTTGGAGGAATGAGCCTCAGCATGGTCCTCTCACTCCCAGCCTAGCTGGGGGATGTCAACTTATGTGAAAGCTCCACCCCTTCTCCTTCCCTTGCCTCTCAGACCCCGCCCTTAGGGAAGGGGTGTCTTTATTTAACCTCCCTCTGGGTGTTGCTGCACATCACTTCAGAGGGACCAGGAGTGCCTGATAAAAACCTTAAGGTCATCGGTCATGAGACCTTCTGTTCTCTTTGCTGCCCTGACCTATTTTAGGGAAAAGCCCTAAACATGGAGAGGGAGGCTGGAAAGACACAGGCTGAAAGAAATATTTGCCTCTTTCTTTCTCATCCCTCATGGTTTTCTCCTTCTTTGTCTTTTGTGTTATCTATTTTATGATTTTATTTTTCATTTTAATGCTATGAGTGGGCTTTTAAACCAGAGCCAGAAGCACACAGGCATCATATTGGGAAAATAATGAGAAGGCAGGTGGAGGACAGAGCTGTGAGTAAAGCAGAGTGCTGGGAGGAATCAGCATTGACTGTGCCATGCTCATGGGGCTAATGGGCCTGCAGAAGAAACGAGAACAGTGCAACCATAAGTACAGATTAGAATTGAATACAGAATTAGAATTAAAAGACGTGCAGCGGCAGCAGGAATGCAATGCGCTTATTACATGCTGTCTGTGCCTCTCTTAGAGTCTGCTTGCAGACACCAGGCCTCCACTCTCCTCCCCAGATCCTGTTCTCAGTCAGAAAGTCTTCATCACAAATCCTCACTTATTCGATTCCCATCTGGATTAACACAGGAGGCGTTGTCCTTTTTCATCATTTTCCTTCTTCCATGACCTTTCCTTTTACTGTTTTCCTCCTGTATTAATTAGGAATGCCTCCAGCTAAAAGTGGTAGAAAAATCAAAGAATGGTAGTTTAGACAAGTAGGGATGCTTTTTTCTTCCGTACCCCTGAGTTCCAAGCTTTGCAGTCCAGGGCTGCTACCACAGTCCAACAATGCCACTAGGGAATACATTTTTTTTCAGCCCATCATCCATAGCATGTTGACGTTTATCCTCCAGTTTTCTGCCTCATGCTCGCAGTGTGGCTCCTGACATCCAGGCATCACGCCCTCATTCCAGGCTGGAGGAAGGAAGGAGAACAAAGAACTTTCTCTGAATGAGGCATTAGCAGTCCTCCACAGCAAACCTCTCATGTCTTATGAGCCCACCTGTTCATCCTAAGACCAGTAATTGGAGGCAGGGTTGCAGTTACTCTGCCTGGTTTGCACCAATCATGCTTCATCTTCTGGGGGTGGGTGTAGGTAGGGGCCTACTTGCTCTGAGAACAAGGGCCCTCCACCCCTACCTGAACAAACCAGGGTTCTGTTATCAGGGAAGCAATGGCTCTTGGACAACACCTGCCACCCTTCTTTTTTGAGGCCCTCCTTTTGCCTAGCTTTGGTGCCCTCGAGTCTCTTAATTTGGGGATCGGTGTGGGAAGGGGTGTCTGTTTATGCAAATATTTTTGATGTCCAAAAGAAGCTCGTGTGCAGTTTCTGACATACCATTGCACTTTGGAATTTTCAGAGCCCTGCCCTAGTCTCTGGATTACAATTCTAGTTTTGGAAGCTTTTCTAGGCTTGTTTTTCCAAAAGAAACCATTTGGTTAAACTGAGCCCATTTGCCTGAATGAATATCACTCGATGTCTTGCAGCTTAAGAACGCAGGTAGTTCTTCGTTCTTTCTCCTAGCAGGAAGTGATAAAGCATCTGCTTGTGTAGAGAAGCATTGAGGATCTGTGTGTCCCTCATCAGGATAACCAGGCTGCAGCTAGCAATTGGCGATGACCATTGTGCGTTTCATAGCAGGAGGAAGAGGATACAATGTTTTCCCCCAAGAAATCTGGGAATCCTCATTTTCCATCCATACTGAAGAGTTCTAGTGCAGAATTCCCTTCACCCTGACTTGTTCCTCTGCCCCTCTCTACTCTAACAATAAGTGGGAAGATATGATGGAAGGGAATGAACCCTTTACCTCAGAGGAAAAGCATCAACATTTTATTTGGTTTGGAAGCCAGAGCAGAGGGTGAGAAGCTGACCAGGATTTCCAGGAAGTAATGTAAGTAGTTTTGGAACCCTTACCTCGATCTTTACAAAAGCACATGTTGCCCCTGGATGTATGTGGTGCGTCCTCCTCTCATCAAATTGAGTTTTCAAAGGGGCTGTTTCCTCATGTTACTCCCTGTGAGAATTATCTAATTTAGCCGGCTTCCCACAGGAACTGATGGCATCTGGTGATTGTTTACTTCTCAGTCTTGATGTAGAATGGCGCAGGAGTGTCTGAGGAAACAACATTTTTGGACAGACCAAGATGCCATGGGAGGAAACACACACACATGTCGGTGGGCATCCATCCCAAGCCCACGAGCTTTCTCCAGGTGGAAGGCGGTCACGCCACAGTCCAGTAAATTGTTGCACGTTAGGTTTTGGCATTTTCACTGTTCGTCCCCAAGAGCTTGCATTAGGCATTAAATAATAATAGTGAGGAAATTCAATTAGAAACCATTTCAGAGCTCTTAGAGAAGGTAATGACTATAAATAAGAAAGGGAATAAGGCTTATCACCTGCTGAATGTACATTGCATAAATAGCTTGTTTTGCTTAAACATTAGTTAAGCAACATTAAATTTAAAGGGCGTTTCCATTAGCCAAAGGTATGTGTTGGGTGATAGAGTGATTACTGCAAATTTGACCAGATTTTCTGTTGGAGTAAGAGAAAATCTGGCCAGGGTATGGCTGACAGGTTGATCACAAATTTCTAATGTCCATCAAAAGTGGACTTACGGGGCTTCCCTGGTGGCGCAGTGGTTGAGAGTCTGCCTGCCGATGCAGGGGACACGGGTTCGTGCCCCGGTCCGGGAAGATCCCACATGCCGCAGAGTGGCTAGGCCCGTGAGCCATGGCCGCTGAGCCTGCGCATCCGGAGCCTGTGTTCTGCAACGAGAGAGGCCACAACGGTGAGAGGCCCGCGTACCGTGAAAAAAAAAAAAAAAAAGTGGACTTACGACTTTATAATGAAGACCTGCCTTTAACTATGTAATACTATTCTTATCCCATTTTACAGGTAATGAAAGTTTACAGGGAAATTAAATTTTAAGCTTCTCCATATAATAAGTTATCACAGGAAGTGCTTTCCCATAGACTCTGAAGATAAGAAAGCTCTTCTTTTAGCTGTAACTCCTTAATTTTCTACTTCTTGCAAATAACCATTTAGTTAATTAACTTAAGGGACCACCATTAACGAATTCATTACTTAAAGTCTAATAGTCCTTTTATTATCAAGCATAATCACTTCTTTATTTACATTGAGCTGTATTTAGTTTATTGCTTCTAGCATTGCCCGAGAGAGGAGGATAGATATTTTGTCGTCAGGCTTATGCGGTAGAGTGTAATTTTAATATCATGGGGTTTAAAGTTAAAAAAAAAAAAAGTTTGGATATAAACTCAGCTTCCTCATTAACTAGCCTGGCCACCTTTCTCAAATGATTATAGCTTCTGAAAGCCTCAGTTTCTTTTTCTGAAAAATAGGTTATCTATTCTGCTTACACGTGTCAGTGACACGAGGAAAGATGATCTTTCCGCAGCCATTCTGCCCTGTCTGGTGTTCACCTTGTAGAATGTTTTGTGTGAATTGGGCTAAATAAAGCCCTTAAATGTTGGTATTTAATCGGTTTAATCAGCATTCCACCATCAACCTGTTACTCTTTGCTCTCTGCATAACTTCCTAGGGGATCTCTTTCACTTGCATCATGGGGTCAACTTTTGTCTATCCAGCTGACTTCAGGTTTTATTCCCATAGCCGGCATTTCCCATGAGCCTCAGACACACAGATCTGCCTGCTTACCTGACATTTCTAACTAGATATTTCACAGTCAACTCAAAAGAGAATTCTCATCACCAGATATCTGAGAACGATCCATAGCTGAATGTCATTTCTTAAGACTAAATCACTAAGTATGTGTGGAGTAGAGATGGGAGACAAAGGAGAAAACAAAGGCAAAAGCCAGATTGTGGAGGACCTTATGTGCCAAGCAGAAAATGTTCATTTTTATTCTGAAGGCAAGGAAAGGATCTTTCAATGGAAGGCTTCTTAGCAAGTATGTAACATGGTCAGATTCAAAACCTCAGAGTTGGGAGGGCCTTCTTCATAAGCTGGTAACATTTTCTTTTACAAAGTAACAGATACCCCAGCATTTCTCAGCTTGCCCAAGGTCACTCAGCAGGCAGATGGCAAACACCAGACTGGCATCCTATGGTCCTGAGATACAGTTCTGTGGGTTTGCCTTGGAGAAAAAGAGAATTTCAGTTGTCTATTTTCATACATTTTTACATGGCAGCTTTGTTTTTTTTTTTTGAAAAGGAAAAAATTTGGAAGGGCTTTATTTTGGCGACATTATTTTGCCCATTTTATAGATATGGGTTTTCGGGCTTGAGGAGGTATGACTTTTTTTTTTTTTGCATATAAATTTTTCTTTCAAAACATCTGATCCCAAGAATGTCTTCCACAATAAGTGATTGACAGTCATCAATAGGATATTCTGTGGTGACGTTTTCCACAAGGTACCCCCCAGTGAATGGCAAACCTGTCCCTTAATGAACTCAAATCTCTTAATTTTAACTCCTATGCATTTTCCATGATACCACACTGAGGTAGGTTCCTGCTTTTCTGTTCTTGTATGCAGCTAGGACTGTACAGAGGCTTGTAGACTCAATGGAAGTTACACACAGAGATAGAGATATCAAGTAAAAAAGGCAAACTGGGAGATGCAGGATGTCCACAGGATGCCTTATCATGGTGACTTCTTTGTGGCTTCAGCCCAGTCAGCAGTCTTACAGAGTCCGAATCCTGGTTCTGATCACCAACAAGTCTTGGTCAGTACATCCAGAGTGGCTTCATCTTCCAGGCATGAACCCACATTAGTTAAGCTCCAAGAGACTGATGTATAAAACCATAATGTCAGTTTACTAAAGTACAGTAAAAAAATAGATTCTCAGATACACCTAAGGTTGCCTGTTGGCATGTCTTACACTTTAACTGTACTTTCTTTTTCTGTAGAGAAGGTAAATTTTAATCAAAAAGTTGCTTGGTGAACTTGGAATTCAAAAAAAGGGGTTTAGGTCATCTTGAGCAGTTTTCCTCAGCTGAGGTAGCTTGCTGCTGCTATCTTTCTGAACCTTGTCAATAGCGCCAGAATACTAAGTCTGCTCATCAAGATGCTATCTCCTGTGGAGACAGAAAGCCCATCAGTGCCGGCTTTGCTCACTGTCCCTTCACCCCCTCCATCTTCCATTGCTGACCAGCTCCCTTTCTGATCGACACATCATTTCTTTAGATACATTGATACTCTCCATAATATTATCATGGAGTTTATTAGACTGGGAAACATTCTATTCCTTTGATCTACTTTGTCTATCTTTGCACTGAGCCTTTGTGTGTTAGTTTATAGTTGTTTTCTCACGAATAGTCTGATTTCCATTATATCTATGTTTATCAGGAGCCCTCTGCTTTTGGCCCTTTTTCTATAGACTCTACAGGGTATGGTGCCAGGCACAGTGTTTTCTTTTATAGTATATGCTGAAAGAATCAATTTTTCCATCTTTATTGTCATCCAGAGTAACAGGGACACTTAGTAGCTCCTTTTTGCATCTCAACAATTGATTCTTTTTTGCTTAGATTAAAACGTATTTGTTTTCCAAGAGTGTGTATGTTAGAATGAAAGTAGCAGGAGTTATTGAGTCAATTGGAACTGGGTTCAGAACGTAGTTCCAAGATTTCCTCAACCTCTCTGAACCTGTTTCTTCCCTGTAAAGATTGATATAACTACCTTATGGGGATTATAAGGCTTAAGCAAGATTAAGTACACTAATTTATTTAATATACATAGTAAGAACTCAGTCAATGCTAGTTTATTCCCACTTAAACTTGGATACTGATTTTTGAAAGGGGGATAAATGCATTCTGGAAAAGGAAGGGTATTGATACGCTCTGATTCTGGCAGCTCAAACTATAGGCCATGGCATGTTAGAGAAAAATGAAAGGTGCCCAAGGCTCATTAGATTAAAATGCTGCCAGTGTCCTCTAAGCTGTAAGCTTATTTTTGCCCACATTTCTGAAGGTTGGTTTCTAATGGGGTCAGAAATGACATAGGTTGATGGCATCGTCTCTGTGCCACAGGATTCCCAGGACACGCAGTCATATTATGTTGGGTTGCTCTAAGTGAGAACACACAGAGACCTTTATAAATCTCACAAAGGCATGCTCTTTGCCTGGAGCATGTAACTCTGTGTGTGTTGACCTTTAGTCGGACAAGTTCTTACAATGGAGCTACTCTGGGGACGAAACCTCATGACTTTATTTTAAGAAGATAACACTGTTGATTGACTTTACAAACCCACTCTGGGTGTCTTGGTGTGTCAAAGTGGGAGTCTTTGAATACACAGGAAATTCATAACACCCTAAGTAATTGTACAAGATAACCTTATCTAAAAGAACTGAGGGAGTCCTTTCTATTTAAGGAAAGTGGGAAACATGAACTAAATAGGGAATTCTGCAGTAGAGCTGCTGGACCACTCATGGGTGTGCTTACTTTTACTTGTGCAGGGTGCTTGCACAACCCCATCACATTTGCTCTCCGTACCCTGTTCGTACTCTGTAGCTTAGTGAAGAAGGGGCTTGGGGGAGCACATTTTCTGAGAGTAATGCCTTTTCAACACATTTTCCAAGTAATTTGTTGAGCGATTGCTGTTAAGACTATGATGAAAAGATAATTGAAGAAGGCAGACTGTGACACACTCGTCAAGGTAGGTAAATCCTGACCCCCCTCTCCCTTGTCGTGATCCTTGGATGTTAAAATCTGGTTATGTGTCTGTTTATAAGGAATATGTGGGTGGACAGGGCAGGTGTAGGCAGTCCACTTTAGAGAAGAGGAAGGCCAAGTGCCAGGGATGATGTTAAGTGAGTTGGCAAGGCACCAAAACTCATAAATGGCAGAGCCAGAACTAGGGGTTGAGAGTCTAATGTCCTACATTCCACCATGACCTCTCTGGCCAGTGTTGTGTGTGAACTTCAGAGGCCAACAGACGAGCTCAAATCCTTATGTAAATTTCATCCATTTTCTTAACCCCCCCTAAGCCTCACTTATCTGTGATGTGGGTGTCATAAATCTACTTTTTATGTATATGGAGTGAAATAACATATGCAAGTGAGGTATCCAGTAATTGTTAGTTCCTTTGCCTTCACCTTTCCTCATCAAGGAAACCAAGGTGCAGTGAGCTTTAGTGACCTGATGAGGCTATGTGGCTGTATATAGTAAGAGAGAAGATCAAGAATTCAACAAGATTTTTCTGACCCCAATTTTATATACTTTGGTGGTTATACAGCCTAGTCCATGAGTTTCTTTCACTTTGTTCCTGGAGAAGTTGATTTCCATTTTCCAAATTCCTCCTAATTTGAACTTAGAGCCTCTGCTTTTCTCCTTCCAGTCTGAGAAGTTGCAGGTTCTTTTATGAGTTCCAACGAGAATATGGCGTTGCACCCAGGCTTAATTGTAGTTTTGAGAGCTTCTTTACTTCTACATGATAACCACCATTTTAGCTGCAACTTCTCAGTCATCCCCTGAAACACCATTCTCATACTGTCACCCTCTCCTAATTTCCAGGCTGTTTCTCCTTCAGCTCAGAGATCTGTTCTGCCTCCTTTAGTTTCCCTGCTTATACATACCCCTCTCTTCTCCCTATACCTTGTCCTGCACGTTGTGGGACTTTCTCCCAGTCTGTTTTGGAGTCAGGCACTTTTCTATTCTAAATGTACTTATTCAAGTACTTTCATTTTCCACAGTAAGAAAGCCTCTGGGTATGAGGGAAATGACTGATAAAGCCCACACTCTGGGGGAAATGTGATTGAAGGGTATTATACATCTTATCTTTCCCTCTCACTCTTTTCTATTTAATTCCATAAAGGCTGAGGACTTTAAAAGCTTCGGTGGGGCTTCCCTGGTGGCGCAGTGGTTGAGAGTCCGCCTGCTGATGCAGGGGACGTGGGTTCGTGCCCCAGTCTGGGAAGATCCCACATGCCGCGAAGTGGCTGGGCCCGTGAGCCATGGCCGCTGAGCCTGCACGTCCGGAGCTGGTGCTCTGCAACGGGAGAGGCCACAACAGTGAGATGCCCGCGTACCGCAAAAAAAAAAAAAAAAAAAAAAAAAGCTTAGGTGGCTTCTTCTCCTCTCTGAGGGCCAGAGTTCCCAGAGCTCAAGGAACCAGCGCTGACCCTTCCTCCAGTTTCTGTTGATAGCTCATTACTCAAGAACCCCAGAGGAGCAGTTTTCCAGAATCTTACCATGACAGTTTCACTATATTGAATATATATTAAGCTGACATTAAGAGTGACAGGCATAATTCCTACCAAGGTGGGGAGGCCATTTTGTCATGCAGCTTAGCCTGAGGAGAGAAAGTAAAAGCTGTTAGGCTCTCTGAAGTCTCTAAAACAAATCCTTGGCTTTGCCTATAACACCGGTTATGCTCTTGTCTTTTTTAAAATTATTTTTTGTAATACATTCTTTACAGTTTCACAGTTACTGTCTACACTGTGGTCTCTGTGACCCGGAGACCCTACAAACTGGGATTCGGAGAATGCTTGAGTTACTTTGGTGGGTTTAAGGTGTTAAAGGGAAGTCACCTGCTCTCCATGGCATCCCTGGTGTTCTGAGCAAAGGAAGTGGAGCGTATGTTTCGCCTGGGGATAAAGTCACTTTCAGCTAATTAAAGTTGCCCCCAGTGTGGTGATGCACATTTGGGGATAGACTGGCTCCGGGGGTGAGTCCAGCTGCTGCCTTTCTCATGTTTTTCCCTCAGTGTTTTTCCCTCCTGGTGCCACCGCCTTCTTCACCCCCTTAATTCATGTAGACCATGTCTCCTGTCACTCTGTTTTTACAACCAGTGCTAGTCTAAAATCACAGTTATTAGACCACATTAAGCTCCTGAAAGTGGGTGAATTGGCTGTGAGTGTCTCATTAAGTCCTGGACAGAAGTGGTCCTGCCATCCCTCTCCTCTAATTAAGGGATTTTTGCTCTCCCTCCACTCCTGGCTGCTTCCTGGGGAATGTGCACCTGCCCTGGGGGGATGGAAGTGGGCAGTGAGTGAGGAGAGTGCCATGGAAGCTTCTCCACGATTGAGGACCTCGCCCAAAAGTGTGGCCCCCTGAAGCCACAGCAGCACTGGGGAACTTGTTAGAAATGCAGACCCTGGGCCCCACCCAAGACCTATTCAGTTGTGTTTTGCAGTTTAATAAGGCCAGTAGATGATTCATAAACACCTTAAAGTTTGGGAAGCTCTGGGCAGGAAATAGATAGATGGGTGTTATGGGCTGACTGTTGGCGTCCCTCCAAAACTCTTCTGTTAAATCCTAACCCGCAGTACTAGGAGGTCTGGCCTTTGGGTGGTGGCTGGGTCATGAAGGGGGAGCACTCATGAATGGGATTCGTGTCCTTATAGAAAAGATGGTAGAGAGCTCCCTTGCCCCTCTGCCATGTGAGGACACAGCCAGAAGACAGCTATCTGAACCAGGAAGCAGGCTCTCACCAGACACAATCTGTTGGCACCTTGATCTTGGACTTCCCAGTCTATAGAACTGTGAAAAATAAGTGTTTGTTGTTTAAGCCACCCAGTCTACAGTATTTTTGTTACAGTAGTCAAAATGAACTAAGATAATGGGTGAATTCCAGGACTTGAACTGAGAGAATCCTGGGTATTAAGAAAACTATGAGCTTCTCTATAGAAAGAATTCATCTCTGTAGAAACTGAAGTCTCCAGTGGCAAATAACCAGTACGTATGCATGACATGCCTTAGCAACTGTGTGTGTGTGTGTGTGTGTGTGTGTGTGCGCGCGTGTGCGTGCACACGCATACTTGCATGTGTGCACATGTTTTGGCCTTGTGAAAGGATGAGAATAATAATGTCATTGGACGAATATTTATTTAGATCCCCAAGCATTAGAGGTGGATTCGAGTATAAGGCAAACCTGGTACCCCTCTTGAGGAATTTACAGGGAAGGTGTATATTGAATAAATATCCCTGAGCGGGGCTCTGTGAGGATTCTTAGGCACTGAGCTCACCTCTTGGAAGAAGAGATGTTAAGCTGAGACTTGACGTACGGACAAATGTAGGGGTTGGGAGGGTGTGCCAGGTGTAAGAGGCAGAGGAAGCAGTGGACAAAGGCACAGAGACTGTCCTCAGGTCCAGTGCAGATTGGCTGGAACGTGGGGCCCGGTTGGGGGAGTGTGAGATGAGGCTGGAGCGGCGGGCCAAGGTCACTTCATACAGGGGTTTATAAGCCTGTTCATTTAGAGCTTTACTGTAAGGATGTTGGGAAGTTGTTGAGGGGTTTGTAACAGAATTTTGAGCAGGAGGTGGGCAGTGAGAGAATGTCCTGACCGTCGTCCACAGGCTGGACATTGACTCAGCATTCAACGAGGTCCAGCCCTCCCGGGCTGTGGGGATTGGTGTGGGCACTGTGCAGCTTTCAGGGAGACAGTGTTCCACTGACTACGCTATTAGATACAGTGACCCCAGCCATCAATTCAGAAACAACATGTTCACACATCCCTCTCTCCTTGAGTGGTGGGAAATTGAGGAGAAACGGGAGCTGGGAGTTTTGGTGATGGTGGTGGAACGAACTGCCTCCAAATCCAGCCGACCGTAATAACATGGAAGGGTTCCCATTCGCACTCAACAAATAAGAAATGAGTTACAGACGCTCTTCTAGGTACCTGGGATGTGACAGTGAGCAAAACAGAAAAAAGAAAAATTCTGTGGAGCTTGTATTTGGGGTTGGGGTGGGGAGCAATATTGATTTCTGCTGTGAACTCTTAATTTTGTGGACCCTGAAACTGCTTGGGTTTGGGGCAATTTAGAGATTCCCCTCTCTTCCTTTGTGGTTTAAGCTGTTGCCACCTTTACAGTAAGACAAGTTACCGGAAAAGGCTTTTAAGAAAGTTAAATATATTTTCTCCTGCCCTGTGGATATAACAGTGTGTGTGTGTGTGGGGGGGGCGGTTCTCAGTGAATAACGATGATAATGGCAGCTAGAATTTGAATGTTTACTCTGTGCCAGACAGGGGTCTAAGTATCATACATGATCAGTTCAGCCATCCTCAAAAAACTTATCCGAAAGGAATTATCAGCATTTTACAGGTGAGGAAACTGATGCTCAGAAGGGTGTGTGACCCATGTAGGCTGTAATTGGCAGAGCTGAGATCCAAAGAAGAGACATTCAGCACTGATGGTGTGACAGTGATCCGTTCCCTAGAGGAAGTCAGAAAAACTTTTCAGAAATTGAGTGATCTAGTTATGTCACCTCATCGCTCACCAACAACCTTCCTTGGCTGTCCAAGCCTCGCTGAATAAGATGTACCTATGGTGGGCCTGTGAGGCCCTGCAGCAGTTGGCCCCTGCTTCTCTCTTCAGCCCTGGTCCTGGGCATTCCCCCACCCACTCTCCTCCGGGCCACATAGACCGCCTTCTTTCAGTCCCCAGTTCTTGCCCTGCTCCTTTGCCCACAGGGGCTTTGCACGTGCTATTCCCAACGCCTAAAATTACTTCTTCACTTTTTTCATTTTTGTGCGTTTTCTCTAACACCAACTAAGATCTCGTATTGAAAGTCATTTGCTTTGGGAAGCCATCTCTAACTTCCCTCACTAGATCAAATCCCCCTAGTATAGGTTCTGTTAATTCCATCTACCTCTCCAAGGCAACACTTAGGAAAATCATAATCTTCTACTTATTAGTGCAATGATCCTCAGCATATCTTTACATCAGCAGCGTCAGCACTAACTGGGAACTTGTTAGAAGTGCAGATTCTTCCACTCACCCCAGACCTACTGAACCAGAGACTCTGGGGATGAGGCCCCGTAACCCGCATTTTACTGTCTGGATAATTCCAACATACACGCGTTCTAGAACCACCGTTTCAGCGTCGTTCTTTAATTGACGTCTTTATGAGGAGCCTCATAGGCTCTTGATTCCATCAAAGCAGAGCCTGAGTTGTGACTGTGTTTCTTCACTTTCTATCTGGCACACATTAGATATTCAGTTAACAGTTTAGTGGATAAATGAATGAGCTCATTTGATTTTTGTACCAACTTTTAAAAGAGGTGTTATTTTCAATTTTACAGATAAAAAACTGAAGCTTTGGAATTCTAGTGGCTGCTAGGCATGTCCAGTGAATTTACAGGTTTTCCCTTTGGAGGAAATATCAAAGATGTGACAGCTTTAGGTACAAAACTTCTTTGAGTAGATTCCGTTGATATTTAAGGGATCCAGTAGGGGAAACGTGATAGTGCCCACCTGAAATAAACCTGCTTTGCTCCCTTCCTTACTCAAGTGTTTATTGAGTACAGTATACTAGGTGCTGTTGGGGTTACCCAAATGAGCACTGTCCTCAAAGAGCTTCTGTTGTCCATATGTCTACCTGTCGATGGTTTGTGTGTGTGTACATTCTGTATGCATGCACGTTTTTATAATAAACTGCTAGGTAGACAGGGATGTATTCTAGAGAACGATAATCAGATGAGAACAAAACACTTCCAACTGAAAAATATAGATTGCTTTATGGACTTGCATGATGTTTTTGGACATGGAAATTATGAGAGAGATTTCTCACAAGGCTGCTTGTAGCAACTAAAATAATATTAGGAGTATTCTATTTCCCATTGAATTATTTGCCCAAAGCCATTGGCTACCCCGGGTAATATTTATGCATTTTATGTGGGAAGTATCATATTCAAGGGAAACTATTTCCACATTTAACAGTTCAAAATGCTCAGACGTAGAATGAAAGTTTGGCTGTGTTTGCTCGTCTAAATCATTTATGCCATTTCTCTCTCACTCCCACTTTTAAAACTTGCCTTTGTTAAAAAAATAAAAATAAAACAGCTGTACTTGGCAGCTGGACTCATGGCCTTGGGGAACTGGGGAATTTGCACAATTCACAGCTATATATAGATACCAGCTCCAGGATGAGAATGTTCAACGGTGTGCCACTGTTTAACTGTGGTCCATGCGATAGACTTATTAAAAGCTTATTTACACTTCTTCTAAGTTCCTACAGCTCCTGATTTTCTTCCTTAATTTTTCATTTGGTGGGTTGTCAGATTTGGTGGAAGGGAACGCTGATGCTGTTTAAGTGTTTAACAGACTGTTTTCTCTTTCCAGCTGGTGTCTGTTATGTTTCGTATTCACTCTGCGTTTGAAAATTAGCTTTGCTGTGTCAGCCAAAATTGTTGCTACGTTTTTGAACATGCTCCCATTCTACCTTTTTAAAAAATATATACTTACCTGAATTTTAAGGCTGATGGTCCAGATTTTCATAATGATGATTAAAACAGGGTTTTGTGTAGCTAAGTTCATCAACAAACATCATGTACTTCCAGTGTGCTGGGCAAAGCTAGGCATCAGGAAAGGCTTGGTGTCTGTCTTCAAAATACTGAAACTCTTAGTTTCACAAAGGAGGCACAAAGGATCATTGCTAAATAATGTGATACACGGAATGGAATTTTAAATGCTATGTAGTATCCTGGGTTGGATCCTGGAACAGAAGGAGGCCATTAGTGGAAAACTGGTGAAATCTGGATAAAATCTGAAGTTTAGTTAGTGGTAATGGGCCAATGTTAGTCTCTCAGGTTTGGCAAGTGCACCATGGTTACGTAAGATGCTAACATTAGGCAAAAGAGGGTGAAGGGCATGTGGGAACTGGCTGTGCTAGATTTGTAAGTTTTCTGTAAATCTAAAATTATTCCAAAATAAAATGTTTATTTTTAAATGAAAGTGCTAGGATTTTAGTAGGAACTTAATTGAAAATTCCTATGATATTTGTGGGAAATAGTTGTTCTCAGGAAAGCACCATATTCTTGCTTCCTCTTCCCTGAGTCTTAGAAGATGTGTGAGGAATTGACTGACCATCGGAGAATGAACTGGCTTTTTGTGGATCAGGGCTGTGCAAAATGACCATGGTCTTGTGAAGCAGCACTAAGGCTTGACTTCATGACCCTGACGCCTGTTTGCCACTTTGTAATTGTGTAATCTCAGTTCAGTTAATCCATCTGAGCCTTGGGTTTTTCATCTGTATAATGAACATACTGTTTTGCTTGTGCAGGTAATGGGACTACTCTGCATAGTGAATTTCAAATGAAGTAGCGCCTTGAAAGTGCTCTCATTATTGTGCTCTGGAAATGTGGGAAAGGTACTGGAAAACCATCCAGCCATGGCACAGGTGACTAATGACAGCTGAGAGCGGTGCTTCCCAGACTTGCGCCTTCAACAACCGAAAGCTGATTCCTTATCGAAGAGAGACAAGGCCTTCCTTGGAAAAATGGCCTTGGAAAAAATGTGTGCTTTATTCTCTTCCGGTGGATGGCCCAAGCACTGCATGCTCTTCTTGGCCTTTGGTGTGCCAGCAAAGGGCAGCTCCGGATAGGATGGCAATCTTATGCATTTCAGTAGCTCTGCTCTGTAATTTCCACCTTGGGGCAGCTCCATGCTTTTTTTTTTTTCTTCTTATGGTGCCTCAAATGGTCTCATGACAGCGCTGTACTGTTAATGTGTCATTTTCTGAGAATGCTCCAATGCTCCCCCCCTTATACCTCCAGGGTTGACTTTGTCACTCCATCCGTTTCTGCTTTATTTCAGCATACTTAGCATAAAGCCTATAGCAGTGGGACGCAAAACCTTAGCTTAGCTGCATTGTGGTCTGAGCAGCATCCTTCACAAAGAGGGATAGCCCTGGATTTTCCCTTCAGGAGAAACCCATCCTAATATTCAGTTTTGTCTTCTTTCATTTTGCTTTCTGTGTAGCAGCAAAGCAGCAGTGCCGGCACAGAAATGAGGAACTTTTCATCCATTCATTCACTCCCCACCCCCCAGCTTTGAATTTCCTCAGCTGGGTACAGGAGCAAAGGCATTCTCCCTCAACTTCACCTGCACCACAGGTACACTTCGAGGACCTGTTCCACCAGAGCGGGCGTCAGGCACTTGAGAGTCTGAGGGCTGCTGCCTGGGAAGACAGGGGCAATGCATAAACATTCTCGCAATGTAAGGCAGATGTAAATCAGTGCCCACTTGGTGTTATTACCAATTGGTGATATAGCTAATAATAATAATAATAAAACCATTAAATAAGTTCTTACTGTGAGCTGACTTCTGACTAGGTGCTTTACATGCACTATCTGATTTGCTATTCCTAATAATACTGCAGGATATTACTCTTAGGAGTATTTTTACAAATGAGGAAACGGGGGCTCAGATAAATAAATTACCCAAATATAACCTTAAGGTTATAGGAAGCAGGTGAGAAAATAATTTTGGTTATGCAAATACATAGCTGCACACTGACACACTACTTTCACTACTTCATATCACACATCACTCATTTTTTTTCCCCCTGGGGATTCTGGAATTGACCTCACATTGCTTCTTAACCCTGACTCTAGGCAGTCATCGTTTATTGATTAGGGTTGATCAGTCCTATTTTCCACCCAGTAAATAAATGTTTGTCGAAAGAAAGGAGGATACAAATCTCTGGGCTGAGGCAGTCAAGGGAAAGCTTCACAGAGGAGTAGAAATTCAGCTCAGTCTTGAAAGGAAGTTGCAGGGCCTGGATAAGCAGTGAGCTATGATAGTAGCTTAATTTTTGAGTGCTTACTGGCCGTCAGCTCTTGCCCAGGACTGCTGTGAATTCATGTAAAACCCATGGCATTTCTAGGAGATACATACCATTGGTATCCCCATTTCACAGAGGAGAAATAGAGTAGAGAAAGGTTAAGTAGCTTGTGCAAGATCACACAGTCCATTGAAAGCAGGGCCAGGATTATAACGCAGGTGGTGTGGATCTAGAGCCTGCACTCTTAGTATAGCATCCTGTTGTAAGTGGGCAGAAATATCTGATCACTGGTGTATCCTAAGTGTCTGGCACATAGTAGGCACTTGCTATATAGTGAATGGATGAACACCTTTTTCCTTTGGTCAAATAAAAGATGAAAGGTGTTCCAGGTAGGGTGGGGGGAATAGCAAAAGCAATGACACAGAAGGGGAAATACCAGTGATGTGCTAGCGATGAATGGGTGTCTGTGTAGCGCAGGGATTGAACATACATTTGGCAAGGCCGACTTTAGCCAGCCTAAGGCGTTTGGTCTTTGTTTGGTTTGCTTGTCATCAAGGTCATCGCTTTGTGCCTGTCCAGGTTTGCACAAATCATCTCTGCTATTTTATGGTTCCATATGGTGAAGATTGTGTAATCACCTAACGGTGACTCGCAGCAGTCTAAATAAAAAACCGTCCTCAAGTTTTTCTCATAAGCGCTTTGAGTAGTGGGTCAAGAGTAAACGGATGACATGTTTGTGGAAACGGAAACGGTTATAATTTTCCGAGGAGAATGTCAGCATGAAGAAGTGGGAGATATCATGGCCTGGAAAAGAGTAGGTGAAATACCTGGTTCTAACAAGGTCTTGGTTATTAACCTCTATTTCCTTTGCTTTTCAAAGTTCTAGTAACCAAACAGAGCAGTTTAGATCACTTTTAATAGAGTATTTGGAATTTTCTGAGCAACTCGTATTTTATGTAAATTGAAGGTATTCCAATGCATTTTATTATGTGATTACCCTAGAATGCCATATCTGGAGCTGGGGAAAGTTAATCATCAAAAACAATCTTCACTGAGATTTCAGCTGCAGGAAAAGACAGAAATGAACCCAAATCCCTCACCATCATTCTTCTCCCTCCTGACCATTTACAGTGTGTCTTTCTTCTTAAGTCCCTGGATATCCTGAGAAAAATCCTCCGTCTGAGAAAATGGAAATTAATCCAGGTAGTATTTGGATCCTTGCTGATAATAATGTCAAGAAAAATGACTCCTGGGTACCAATAGGCTGAGAGTGTGAAAGTCAAAACCCATTTTAAAAAAACCAGGGGGAATTGTCTGTGAAATAAAGCGGCTTTGTGAATGCGTGGGTGGCTTCGATTTCCAGGTGGATTGTGCAGTCAGTCAGTCTCTCTGAAGATAATTTAGCTTGTTTAACTCAATGACATTTTCACTCATCATTCTTTTATTTCTCATCTCAGGCAGAGTAGACAGTATCAGTTCTGAACAAAACTGAGGTTGGACTTTTACTCTACTGTGTTCTCCCATCTATAAACTCTTATCAGGGTTATAAAACTGGGAATGAAATCTAGCAGTTGGAAAAAAAAAATCATTTCACTAATGAAAGTCTGTGGCTGGTGTAAAATACACATTGGGGCCTCATTTGAAGAATTAACCAAGGATTAAGGAAAAGCTGCTCTTCGTGGGAACTCATCTCAGGAATATCTTTGTGTAAACATGTGAGAAATGGATGCCGATGGACACTTTTTGGACAGCATTTGGTGTAAACCCTGGGAGAGAAATGAAATAACAAGGATGTAATGGCATGTAGAGGTTATTCAGGTATTTTTGTGTACATAATCTCATGGGAATCCTCATAACAGTTCACATCAAGTTGGGGGCATTGTTAACCTTATTTTACAGATAGGGAAATTGAAGTTCAGGTGGCTTAGGTGACTAGCCTCAGGTCATGCACAGAGAAAGTAGGAGCAGGGATTCAAAGTCAGAACTGTCTTTCTCCAAAGACCATTCTCTTAACCACTGAACTATTGATGAATAGTGATTCCCAAAGGTCTGTTTCCTATGAAAGCATCATTGTGCATGCTGGACCAAGCCTTTCTTCTCGGGAAGTTGTGATGGGTTGATGGTTCCTAATTTCTCTTCTAGCATATAACACATCTCCCTGAGCCTGCCACCTAATGCAAAACACAGCATTCATTCATTCATTCTGTTCTTGCATGCTTTAAAGCTGAAAAACATTCGTTTTTATACCTAGCATGAGGGACAGGGTTTGGTAAGGGAATGGACAAGCGTAGACCAGCTATGACTCTGCCTCTTGAGAAAGTTACCTCATCTCTTTGAGCCTCAGTTTCCTCACCTGAATGATGGAACTTATACTGGTACTGACCACATATTTTTTGTATGGATAAGTGTGGTAATGTCTGTCACCTAGCCCATTGGATATGTCCACAGGTGGCTGCTGGATAAAAAGAGAGATGTGGGTGAGACAGTCTCTACCATGAAGAAGCTCTTAGTCCAATGGACAGGGGAGCAGATGAGCAATCTATGTCAATCCAGTTTCCTCAGATGAAAAATGAGGGTAATGACATTACTTATCTCTTAGGATGATGATTAAATGGAATAAGGCATGGAGAACACTTAGAATAGTGCCTGGCTACACAGTAGGTGCTCAGTAAATTCTAGCTGTAATAATAGTAATTACTAAGTGCTCAAACATAGGCTTTCACCAGTGTTATAGCTGTTCAGAAGAAAGAGGGTCAATTATTAGGTTAAGTCAGAGAAGGCTTTGTAAAAACAGTAGCATCTGAGCTGGGTCTTGATGAATGTGGAAGAGCCTTCCATGATGTCCAAAATTCTGCTCACTGATGGTTAATTTTATAATTAAGCTTTAGTTCAGTGGAGCGAAAGTTGGTGACCACAGGACTGCTGGCAGGTGTTGGCGTAAGGGTGGAAGGGAATGCAGTATCATTGCCAAGGAATCTCAAAATTTATGAAAACAAAAATATCTAGCAAAGTACAGATTAAAGACAACACTGTCCCCTTTGCTGCTGATCCACTATGTTCATAACAGCCTTTATTAGGAACCTTAGCAGATGGTTGGGAGCAACATTCTTTGGGGTTTAATTGTAAAGAAAGAGAGATATAGTGGAACAAAAACAGACTTACATTCAGATCCTGCCTTATGACTAACTGGCTGGGTGATCTTGGCATAATTACATTGCCTTTCTGAGGTTTCACTTTCCCAAATCTTCAAAGGAAGTCATAATTACCTACCTTGAAGTATTGCTGTAAACACTTAGATACTACACGTAAGGTACATGACGTATTGGTAGATTCTCAGAGAAAGAAAAATACTATGTATTTATGATTATAAATAAAATGATAATTTATATTTACATACAAGTATATTTTTATAGATTTACATAATATATTTGATATATATTATAGTTATACTTCTATTTGTAATTATAGCTAAGTGCTAAGCACTGTGCTGAGGACTCTATAGGAAATACCTTCTTTAATTTTCTCAATAAATACAAAAAAATAAGTAAATTCATGGGTACATATGGATATTATCCTTATTTTGCAGAGAAGGAAATTCAACCTTAGAAAGTATATGACTGTCAAAATGGGATGGTGACATGATTGATGCAAAGATGCCAACACGCTCAGTTGAGGATATAAAGTTTCTTTAATGACAAAGGTTGCAGCAGCATACAGAGGTGGTATAGTGGAGCTGCTGCTTTAAAGGCTGTCCGAGAGAGATGTAGCTTCTCGGGTCTCCTAATGCCCCTTATGGAGCATGCAGCTGGGGATGCCATCGCCTGCCTGACCAAAGGGTTCTTTTGGGTGCAAGGAGCTCCCTTTGCTGTTCTCAAGGGGTGTTTATCTCCTGACACTCTTCCCTCCACATTTCACTGTTCTGGAAATATACTCTGGCCGCTACCAGCTGGCCTGTACAACAGCTGTGAGTAGTGAGTGCCAAGCAACCCCAGCACGTTTCTGAGAGTTGACTGTGACACTGGATGTCAGTTCCTCAGGAGCATTCCCTGTGGGAATGGGCTTTAGGTCTGTCTAAAGCTCCCTACAGCAGAACTTGCTCAAAGTCATACAACCAGAACATAGGAGAATTAGAGCTCACGGGTGATCTCTGTGACTCCTGAGCATTCCTAGTGATCATGCCTCTTCCCAGTTAAGGTTGTATTATGCATATAATTGGCAAATTAGTTAAGAGTAGAAGGAGGAAAGCAAAACATCTACTTCCAAAGCAACAGAAGTTAGATATCTCAGAAGAAAGTTATATATTTCCTGATGCTGGTAGAAGTAAGGATCAAAGGAGTTAAAGAAGAGAGCTGACCAAGGGCTGGAATGACTGCTGAGGAGAAGGTACATTCCAGGCAGGCCAACAACTTCCAGGAGGGCTTACTACCTCTCCTAACACCATCAGGCTTCCTGTGTTCCAGCTGAAATACAACCACTAGCTCTCACTTTCCGCTTAACATGAAGCTGCCCGTCTTTCACACTCCAGAACAACATGTGGGAAACATATTTTTAAACAACAGCTTTTCAGTTTTTTCTTCATTTATCTTTTGTTTTTACTTTTTGTGATTGATTTGCTCTGGCTCCATAAGGAATAACAATTCCTAAGCCTAAGATATGTTGTAAGAATGTGAAGAATTTTTCTCCTGTTTTGCCGAAGTGACCACTGGCTTGAGGGTGAGTTTGGAATGAGTGGTGAGAAGCAACTTAGCAGAGACAAGGAAGTAATCATTTCCTGAACACAGAAAATAATGAGAGAACACTCAGGGTTGAGATAGTGCAAAAAGGAGATGGTGAGTTAGATCACGCTTCCAAGAGTTTTCACAAGGAGAACACCATTAGACCTCACTCAGCCAGACACCTTCCAAGGTCCCCTGACTGGCTCTTTGGCATCCAGGTGACTGTACCAGCCTGCCCAGCTCTACCGAAGGGCTTAGGGGTCAATACCTGGGAGGTACATGTGTAATCCAGTCATGACACACAAACTAGGAATCAGACAAAGTGTGTTTTGCTACTGAAGGGAGTGGGTAGAAGAATTATTTGACCTTCAGCTGGCTGCCCACCTGGCTGCCCAGCTAGAGAGAGGGAGCTGAGTTCATGCTCTGGGTCACCTTAGCTGGGGAAGAAAGTGTGGCACATTGTACCTTCTTCCAAATTATTCTCCCCCTTTTGTTTACCTGGCATACTTTTAGTCATCCTTGAAGACCCGAATAACTACTACTCTTGGAAACGGCCTTCCTCAGGCACACTTTATAGCTTCCACATTTGTCCTTGAATGGATTCCATGTGTTACAGTGATTCCTTGACAAGTCGATTTCCCCTACTGGGGTCAACGTGGGATGGTGAACAATGGCTTGCTCATCTTTGTACTGCTACTCGCCGGTAGAGTGCATTTATCGACTGAAGTGTTTTCAATGAATGCTTATTGGACAAATGTTGAAAGCTGTAGTCTTTACTCCACTCACTGATTCTTTGGGCAAGGTCACCTGACTTCTTTTTGTTTCAGCCTGCATACTAGGCTCTGTCTATCACTGGTTGAAGGGTTCTCTGAGCTTCTCAGTGGTTATGACAAAAAGAGCTTTAACAGTCTGTAACTATGCCTGGGAGCCATTAGGCAGACTGAAATACCTCCAGCTGAAGGAGATAGTGTTTATGCAGAGACCAGGACCCAGCCCATGAAACAGTCCTTGGTTTGGTTTAGTGCCAGAGGTACCTCCAACTGAGAGGTAACTCAACCTCGGTTTTGAGATGTTCTTCCCCTGCTAAAGATGACATCTTAGTAGAAAGGAGTTAATAATCATGGATGTTCCTTGACAAACATCTGTTGCTATAGGACCTCTAGTTGTCTTTACCTTGAACAGCTTCTTATAAAGCAAAATAAGGGAGAAAACAAGCAATGGGAAGGAAAAATTGCATTAGGCTGCACAAGCTAAATAACTTCTCTGGCTTATACTCCTGTAATTTGGTTTACAAAAGGAGAATATTTATAGTAGTCTACCTACCCAATTACACTGCAAACAAATTTAATTGCTTTTAAGGCGCTTTTAAAAAAAACTTTCCTTTTCCACTGCCATCACCCATATCAGTAATTTCTAGCTTGTGGTCAGTGTCTAAAGGATAAGAATCTCCAGAATTGATTGCTGATATCTGAATCGAATTGAATTACATGTGATGAACCAACTCTTGAACTCCCACATTCCCCTCATTGCCTTCTTCCTAGGATTCAATGCCTTGTCTTTGTGGGTTCTGAAATGTAGAGAAGCAGTCACATGAGATGGGGCCAGCACTGCAAGGAAGGGGGCATTATCTAACACAATTTTGTGATTTCAGGTCAGCAGCTTATAGTGTCTTGGAAGGAACATGGGCTTTGCAGTCAGATAGACCTAGTTGAGTTTGAAACCCAGCTCGTCACTCATTCTCCTTTTACCTTGGGCAGGATTCCTGAACCCTCTCTTCTCAACTTTCCTCATCTTTACAATGAGGTCTGTAATTCCTCAGAGGGCTGCCATGATGGGTATCTAAGAAAAGCCTCACTGGATATCAAGATTCTCCACACTCAAATTGCACTTATCCTCTAACATAATTTCCCAGCAACTCCCTCGTTAGCTTTCTCTTGTTGCATAACTAATTACCACAGACTTAACTGCTTAAACCAACACAGGTTTATTACCTCACAGTTTCTGGAGGTCATAAGTCCAGGCATGGGTTGGTTGGAACCCAACTGCTTTAAGTCCTCACAAGGCTGCAGTCAAGGTTCAGCCAGGGCTGGGATCTCATGTGAGACTTGGGATCTTCTTCCAAACTCACATGGCTGTTGTCAGGATTAGGTTCCTTGCAGTTGCAGGACTAAGGCCTTCAGCTTCTAGAGGTTGCCCACAGTTCCCAGACATGTGGCCCTTTTCATAGGCAGTTAACAGTTCAAAACCAGTTTGCACTTTTGAAGCCAACGGTAAAGAAAGTTTTTATATATTTATTAACATAATCACAAGAGTTATGTCTTATCACTTTTGTTATATTCTGTTGGTTTGAAGCGAGTCACAGGCTCCACCCATACTCAAGGAGAGGGAATTACACAAAGGTGTGAACACCTAGAGATGAGGGGTATCGGGGGTCACCATAGGATCTGCCCCCCACACTCTCAAAGTGCAACAAGCCACAGTGTACCCTCCTGTCTGTGTT
Organism: Tursiops truncatus; assembly: GCF_011762595.2. Classification (NCBI taxonomy): domain Eukaryota; kingdom Metazoa; phylum Chordata; class Mammalia; order Artiodactyla; family Delphinidae; genus Tursiops; species Tursiops truncatus. The sequence goes on along the minus strand of NC_047035.1, from coordinate 24,361,792 downwards.
GGTTGCTAATTGTTTCAGTGAAATTAGTTTCATCTTTCCCAAGAAATCAGAGATGGCAAACAGTTGGGAAAGTGTGATCTGTTTTCACATTCCTCACCAGTGTAGACAAAGATAACTGATGCAGAGCTTCTGTTTCCTGAGCGTTCAGACTCAGTCTCAAAATTCTTTGAAGGACAATGCAAAAGATAGAAGCTACCATTTGATCGGTGCTGGGAAGTGTTACAAAACCTATTTGCCATCCTTGAACTGTACTGTACATCCTGGTGAGCTAGACCCATGGATTTGCCCAGCATAATATAAAGGGAAGTGATAGCCTGGTGCCTGAGGTCCTTAACACACCAGCACTTTTAGCAAGGACAACGATAATTCATGTGGAACTAACAGGAATTTCCATATATAGAAAGTGTCCTTTACTCTGTTCCCTAACAGGAAACATCAGAGAAAAACCTTAAAACCAACTGGATGACAATGCAATAGAACACAATTATGCTTACAAAGGGAAAAAAAAATATAGGTTGTGTAACTAGAGAAATTGTTAACACAACAACTAAGAAACTATATGAGTTTGAGTCCCTTGGGAAAGAGAAATGTAGCTGTAAATAAGTTTATTTCTCTGGCAATATTTGCTTGTCTTTGTATGCCTCTCCATGTGCTGAGAGTTTTCTTATCATGCCTTCATGATTATATGAGTGAATTACTAGGAATGCTATTATTTTCATTGTATTCTAAGCCTTATAGGAGATAAAAGAACACCCTGTACCTGTCCTTGGGCTCAATTTAAGTTAGAGGAAAAAAAAATTCTCTGTATAAGAAAAAGTTTTTTTTTTTTCCTCAGTAAAACAGTTTTTAATCAATTATAATAGGCTTACCAACCATACTAACAATTACTTATACAACTTTAGCTTTTGCTGTTCTTTTTTTTAATTTTTATTTTGAAATTTTTTTTTGGCTGTGTTCAAGAAAAAGTTCTTATAAGATGGCAGAGACATACTATTGATGTAAGGCTCATTTGTTTTAATAGAGGTCCTTAGTCATGGATTATCAGTGGAAAGCATTATATGGTGAGTGCAATTTTAAGCAAGACCTTGTCCTTCTAGCTGCATAAGGGATCTCTACAGAATAAGAAAAAAGAAAAGATTATTTTACTGGCAGAAATGGAGAAAAGATATATATATATTTTGATAGAAGTATGTACAAATATATATAAATAGGTTACTGTGGAAAGAAACAGAGCCTGAATATACCTTCCACTCTTAAAGTTCGGACACAATATATCAATAGGTACATAGTAAGCATATAATTAATATTTATATATTTCAGGAACAGAGTTTGACACTAAAATGACAATATTTGGGTATAGTCATTTGATCCAGGAGAATGGAAATTGTCAGCAAACCTCCAAACCAGTGATGCTAAATCTATAACCTTATTTTAACCCTGGAGACTGTGGATGGTGATGCCACAGTCTATTCTGCAGAACTGAATGTATAAATGGTTTGTAAATAAATAGTTATGGACCTATTTTACTTACTTACAAGGTTGAGACTTGTGGAGACGTTTCTTAGAATCTAATTACGAAATAAAAGGAATTGTTAGATCTGTTTCATATCATCTGAAAAATATATAATAATGTAATACTGAGATAATTTTAGAAAACTACACTTCAAGTAGGATATTGTCTTTTGAGCCATGGGGAATATGGTAAATGGTTACTATATCAGTTACTTAGGGCAGCTATAATAAAATATTTAAAGTAAATAAACTGGGTGGCTTAAAACAGAAGTTTATTATCTCACAGTTCTGGAGACTAGAAGCAAACAAATCTTGGCATTAGCAGGGCAATGCTCTCAAAGGATCTAGAGGAGGATCCCTTCTTGCCTCTTCCTGGCTGGTTGCCACGAATCCTTGGTATTTCTTGGCTGGTAGACACTTCACTCCAATCTCTACCTCCGTCGTCATATGGCAATCTTCCTCTTTGTGTGGCTGTCTCTGTGTCAAGATTTCCCCTTCCTTGTAAGGAGACCCATCATTGGATTAGGGCCAACCCTATCCAATATGACATCAATGTAACTTGATTACATCTATAAAGACCCTGTTTCCTTCCAAATAAGGATCACACTTATAGGTACTAGGAGTTAGGACTTGAACGTATATTTTTAAGAGACACAGTTCAACCCATGACAATTACTAATTGGCTTCTCTTCTTCGGAGCTACCCTGTGATTGAAACTCAGTGATTCTCTCTAGAGATAAGTACTTTGAAGATATATTCTATAATCAGAAGGTCCCAGTTGCTTTTAGGTCTAGCCTACTCACTTTAGTAGAGTTCACTTCCATGCATTATACTGAACCCAAGGCAAGACCCCAGAGAGGTTCAGAAAGCAGTGGCAAGGGCACACATAACTACAGTGGAAGGCAGAATAGAATGAGTACAACACAGATGAAGTAGGGTGGAGATATAGAAAAGGGAGATGACCGAGCTGCTGAGGAGGTGATTGCGGGAGGGCAGTAGCAATTTTGAGGGGCAGAAACAGTCTTAGCAGAGGCACAGAGATAAGGAAACATAGGATAGGTTGCATGGCTGACTGCAAGGTGTCCCATTCACCTGGAGCATAAGGTGAATTTAGAGGAACAGGGGTAGAGGGGTATGGCATCACAGGTTTTCATTGTCTGGGTAAAAGAAAAGGAACTTCATGGGATTTTCTTGTCTATTTTTATTGCTAGTGGCTAAAGGCAGGACATCTCCAGACATGTGTGTGTGTGTGTGTGTGTGTGTGTGTGTGTTGCCCAGGGATCTGTATGTGTACAGGTATAGTAACAATAGGATTTACCGACACTACTGGGTGATGGGTTTCGATATCAAGATGTTAATTCTTATAACAACACTGTGATTTGGGTTGTGTTGATACCCCCATTTTGCAGATGAGTAAACCGTGACTTAAAACATTAAGAAACTAATTCAGGGTCACACATCCCTGGTAAGCATTGGGTGTATGTATTAGGCAGGGTTCTCCAGAAAAACAGAACCAATAGGAGATACACACACACACACATATATAAACACACACATAAACACACACATACATATACATACAGAGAGAGAGAGAGAGAGATTTATTTTAGGAATTGGCTCACAACATGATTATGGAGTCAAAGAAGTGTCATGACTTACTGTCTGCAAGTTGGAGAACAGGAAAGCTGGTGGTATAATTCAGTCTGAGACCAAAAGCTCTGAGAAACAGAGCACTAATGTCCAAGGGCAGGAGAAGGTGGATGGACCAGTTCAGGCAGAGAGAGCAAATTTGCCTCTCTTCTGCCTTTTTGTTCTGTTTGGGCCCTCAGTGGATGGGATGATACCCCCCCACATTGGGGAGGTCCATCTACTTCACTCAGTTCACTAATTCAAATGCTGACCTCTTCTAGAAACTCGCTCACGGACACGCCCTGAAATAATGTTTTACCAGCTATCTTGGTATTCCTAAGCCCAGTCACGTTGACACAGAATTAATCATCACAGTCTAGGAACTGAACCCCATTCTGGGTGGTCCCAGAGCACACACTGGTAACCTCTACAGCACAGCTTATGGTTGGGCTCAGGGAAGCCAGCACTTTGGTGCTGTGCACCTACCCGTAATTTACCTCAGAGTGAGTTCTCTGTGTCATCTTGGGACTAATGCCTGTGTGTTGGAGGACTTTTGAAGATAACAATAACATTCATGCACTTGGTCACTGGATGAAACTGTGTCTTGGAACAGAGATGTACAAAGGTGGCTCTTCTCCATTCTTGTTTATAAAAATTGGTGGATTTGCTGATTGGGGAAATAGCGGCCGAATGACTCAAGTAGATAAGAGCATTTGAGAGTAAAAAAAATGTTTTGGAGACCTTTAGATTATTTATTTTCTAGATAAAGAATAAGAAATTAAGAGACTTGAAGTGACTGTTCTTTATATATAGTGTATGATACTTAGTAGTTGATCAATAATTTTTAAATAAAGGATAAAAATGTTCAAATCAAATGGGAAATTAGTGGCCAGGTAAAGACTATTTGAGGCTTTCTTACTTCAGGTTCAGTGTATTTTCTACTATATTTTAAAAAAAGGAAATTGGCAAAGATTTGGAGAGCAGGAACAAAGTAAGGCAGGGACATGGTGGATATGAGGGAGAGATGGAGGGAGGCTTCTGTTAAGAAGAGCATACAGATTTCAGGAGGTGCTAAAGGGAGCTGTTTGGAATCATGGCAAATATGCTTCACTCCAAAAAGTGCAGTAACTGTAGTCATTAGAGGTAATGCGTTAAGAAGGGAAATAACAATCAGAAAAATGCAGTTTCACGGACGGTCCTTTATAGAACACCCCTATGGTTCTGTGCTGTCATTAATACTCGCCTCATTCTGGTTTCCTGGACTGCACAAATGCTTCGTGCCACTGAAGTAAAGCCATGGTTGCTAATTGTGCTGAACACCTTCAGAGGTGGCATCGTGGAGCACGACCAGGCAGACCCAGCCCTAATGGACTTGATTCTGGTCTCTGGAGTGAAAACACCTCTTGAAAGCTGCTGCAAGACAGCTATAGGGAGGCTTGGTGGGAAGATTTAGTGCTGCAATTTGAGGGAGTGATTCTAAGCTATTCAGTGTCTCCTGACACCCCAGATAGATTCTAGGTGGTTCCCAAGGTGGTACAGATCTAACCATCATCGACATAAATTTATCTCTCTCTGAATAGGGGCCCTTCCCTGTCTTATGAGAGCTCAAAGTCTAGTTTTAGAGGTAGGACAAACACACACAAAGTGATGAATGAGCATTAACTGCTGGGTTGCATACTCCTGATGGCCTATTCAAGGTTCAGAGACAGGAGTTCCAAGGGGGCAACAATGCTTGGAATTGAGGAGGTGAGAGTGGCAGAATTTGAAGGCACTTGGCATGCTTTGGAGAAGCAGACAGTTGGTATCAGGGTGGATCCTAGGGCATGGGAACAGCCTGCAGGTGGGAATGAGGACTTGAGTAGAATGGAAAATGTGTGTTTTGTTTGATTATATCAAGGAAAAAGTCAAGTTTGTTTGTTTTTAACACCCCCTAACCCTTATTAATTTCCTTTATTTGCAAAAAGATATCAGGCCTCGGGCTCAGTCTTTACAGACATTATTAACATTCTTTTTATTCTATTTATTTTTATGGTTAACTTCTATAGACAAATTATACTGGTTTTCCATTTTTAGTACAAGTATAAATTTATTTTAAAATACAAATATGCGAAGTAAAAAGAAATGAGGCCATTTAAAGAAAAAGATGAAGTAAATAAGAATTCAGGATATATATATAGATGGGTAAATGTGTGACATTGCTACATCATTGACCAAAGTTTGGGAAAAGTGCCGTTGACAAGTGGTGGCCATTGCGGGATGTTGATCCTGGTCTTCAAGTTTCTCATCCTCCTTCCATTACTCACCATGCATATTCCCGCAAAATAGAATTGCTGCACGTTCCCCATAAAACATTCACGCTTTCACCCTTACTTATTCCTGCTATCTGCCTGTCTTCAAAGTGAAAATGTTTTCTTTGGAACATTCAAACCTGGCCTTGCACTAAGTAGGTCCCAGTAAATATTTGATGAATAAATGAGTGTAAGAATGAGTCAGTAAATAAATCAGTTGTGACTTCTCAAAAAAAAAAAAATCATCTTGTAATAGGGTCTAAACTAGAGTAATGGCAATGAAAAGCAAGAGAAAGGGGCCAATCCAGGTGACACTTGAAAGTGAAAAATGAGAGATCAGATTTAGGTCGCTGCTTCTTAGACTTTAATCTGCATACCAGTCATGTGGGCATCTTGTGGAAATGCAGATACCATTCATTAGGTCTGGGATGGGGCCTGAGGTTCTGCATTTCTAACAGGCTCCCCGGGGATGCTGCTGTGGCTGGTGGGGAGATATATGTTGAGTGTAAAGTTTTAGGTGACATTGGAGAGGGGGAGAAACAAAGTGAACTCCAATTTTTTTGTGGTACTTTAAAATGTTTAAAATGCTATTTTAAAGATGAAATTTGGGAAAAGAAAAAAACTCCTAAACATTCAAGGGGGTTCTTTTTCCTATAAACTTTAGCAATGTTTTTCAATTCTGTAATCTCCTGTTTTATTTCTGTAAGTCATTTTTGGTCATGTTTTGCTCTTGTTTCTCTTGAATATAGAGCTCTGATTGGCCCATAAGAAACACTGAGCAGAGGAGTGCTGTGAAGTATTATATAATCATGATCTTATTAAAGTAGGCTTGTTTGCACTTGAGGAGTGAAGCTGTCCAAGGCAATAGAATAAAGGGCAAAGCTGTTCCACAAACTCAGGTCCTCTGACTCTAAGTGGGCGCTCTTTCCCTCAATACTCACTGCCATCCAATAACAAAATCTTTCAACCTAAATTGTTACCCTAGCTCCTGGGACTACTGGTGGGAGATTCTGTGTGTCAAGGCTATTGAGTGTTGCAGGGGTGAGACTCTGGCTCCCCTCCTTTCTTTGTCCTTCAGGCCCAGTCCCAGGAGCACAGGGAAGGGAGCATGCAGTGTCAGCCAGGCACTCCCCTGCTGCAGGGAGCTGCCTACCAGCCAGAGCTTGGTAATTATTATTTTACGAAAGGACATTTTGGGGATGGGCAGATCTCTGACAGCAGGATAAAGGAACAACACAGAATTCAGTTCCCTCCCTCCCCTGTGGTTATAGACCTTACTTGGCTTTTTAAAATTTTTATTTTAGGTTTAGAAGCTTCAGTCAAGAACAACAAATTAAATTGTGTACCATAGTCTTCCAGCTCATATGCTGTCGCTAGGCTGTAATTACTGCTCGACACCCTTCCTCAACATTGACATCTTCACCAGCCTGAAAAATCAAAACACGATTATTTATTTGTTTTAGGTTGGTTTTCTTCCATTAATTTTAATAATCCATGTATTTTTCTTTATTAATTTCTTATTTGCATGTTTTATGCCTGCTATTACTTAGTTTCTGCAGTGTTTCCCAGAAATATGGAATCAGTTATGCTGGATACTCTGTTCAGAAAACTCAGTAGTCACACAGCATTGTAATGGTTAAATACCAGGGCTAGTAACTAAGCGCTGCTGATGTAGAGACAATTTGTGATAAAGGATCAGGACCTGAGTTCCCTTGGGAGAGAGGGGATATATCTCTAAATATCTATCTATAAATATATACAAATTTATATGTATGTTACTACATGTGTGTTTATGTTACATGTATATATGTATGTATATAAATTAATAATAAACTCAGCATATGCCCAATTTGAAAAAACTGGGAAATATTGAAAAAGAGATAGTAAAAGATAACTATTACCCAAATTTATCAACCAGAAATAACTATAATTTACATTTTAGTATAGTAAGCATTTTCCTATACATAGGAGAGAGTACACTTAATTTTTTGGATACTTCTGATTTTAAACCTAACACTTTATTATAAGCACTTCCCTATGTTGTTAAAAAACTTCGGCCTTTTTATTATTTTAAATTACATGTATTTTTTTCATCGATTATCAAATTAATGGACGTTTACTGTAGAAATTTGGTAAATACTGAAAATTTTAAAGAAAAATAAAATAATCCATAATTACACTACTCACAGTTAACAAGCGTTACTCTTTAGTATACTTCTCTCATATATATACACACATACATATATATGAACTAAATAAAATTTAATAATTTCTAACAAAACTGAATCATATTACATTTACAGCACTTTAATCTTTTTCCACTTAAGTTTTAGCATGCGCTTTCCCCGTGTTGATAAATGTTCTTTAAAATGATTTTTAAATGGCTGCATAATATTCCATCATGTGTTAATTAATAATAAATCATGAGAATCTAATACCCAACTAAATGAGATCTAGTTCATTCAGTCCATGTCTGTGTCTGAACAAAACGAATAGTTTGATAGTTTGAAGGATATCATAGTTCTTTTGAAGTTGTGTAACTCAAATTTTAAAATATATCTTAAATAGATCCCATGCTATAAATATCTATTATTATTATCATTATTAATAGCTATCACATATTGATCTATAAGTATTAAGCATCATGTACATTATCTAGTCAATATTTGCAACTCTTTGAGGTGGATACTGTTATCTCTGCTTTACAGTTAAGGAAACTGAGAGTCAAAAATAGAGGTTAAATAACTCATTAGTGGCTAAGCTTAGATTCCAACTATCTATGTAATTCCACCATCTATGCTCTTAACCACTAGACTGTGCCCATTTAATATTAACAATAGATGCATTTGTACCTTTCCTGAATGTATTTATTTTCACCCTATATACCTCCCAAATAACGTGATTCATAATCAGCATTTTCATTCTACATCTAATGTGTGTAATGCAGTATGCTCAGTTCTGCTAAGAAATACATAGAAACAGAAGACATAGTATTTGCTCAAGAGCTTCTCAACATCTCATTAGGGGTGCAGTGTCTACATGTGTGCAGCGTTTAGATTCATGAAAGACTTAAGCATGAATACAAGTTAGTAGGATAAGAGCTAGCCCATAGTAGTACACAAATAATTTCCAAATCGGTATTATGGTTCAGAGAAATGACATGCCATTGTGGGATAGAGTAGCCTGGAATATTCTACTAGGCCAATAAGTATCTCTGATGCTTACAGAATAGATAACTGCTGCTAAAAAAATAGAATATATTTTTTAAATTTGAAGACATGCTCCTTTATTTTGCTATTCCTGGCTTTGCTAAACAAGACCATGTTTGATGTCTGTCTTTTAAAATGATTCTGTTGGATAGTTATTAGATTCTGTTAATCTCTAGGAATTCACCAAGAACAATTTTATATATATGATCCAAGAGTCCATTTTAGCTAGTCAGGTACCCACAGCTAAGACTGCAGATTTTGGTAAAATACGGTCTGAAAATTATTTTATGGGGCATAGTTATGTGGTTATGTTTTATGAACAGTTTTGCAAACACACGTTAATGTAATGCTAACTATATTTGAGGGTGCCAGTTACCTTCTAGAACCTTTCCACATTTCAACTCTGATTTTCAGATCAGTTGTGAAACCAGAATTCCCTTTCATCACTCTATTCTGCCTCTGATTAAATACCTTCTTTGTATAGATCCTTATATAACACAGAGGCAGATATAATCCTTCTAGTGGTCTCAAAATTTTGTATAAACCCGACCAGATAATCATATAGGGGAAATAGGATTTAGGGAAATTCATTTTGATAACTATGAGACAAGATTTGTAGGTCAGTGTGGCATTATATTTAATCCACTTTCATCTTATTACAAATTTGGCTCAGGACATAAAATGTGTACTGACATGAGATCTGCGCATTAGGTAGGTGGTTATTTTCCTTTGAATATTCCTCTGTAAAACAAAATGTTGGTGATGAAAATGCTAGCTGGTTAGTCTTATTTGCCAGGATTCGTGACCTGCATTGTGAAGGGCTTAACCGTATTAGGAACACTGAACTTCGGAGCTGGAAGGGATATCTGAGCTTGTTGAGTCTAGTGGCTCTCAAACTTCAGTGTGTGTGAGTTCACCTAGAGGGCTTAGTATAGCACAGCTTGCTGGGTTCCCCGCCTCAACGCCTCTGATTCAGGAGGTGAGGCCTGGGAATATGCATTCTAACATGTTTCCAGGTGATGCTGATGTTGCTGATTTGGGAGCTATACTTTGAGAACCACTCTTCTAGTTTAAGGCTTTCTTTTTACCAATGAGAAAACTGAGGACACAAGAGAGGTCATCCATGTACGTGTATAAATCACATCCTGTTCCTCTGCTGCTAAAAGCCCTTCTGTGGTTTCTTGTTGCACTTGGAATAAAATCTCCAATCCTTATTATCCAGAATATCCTGAATGCCTGGTCCCTGCCTGTCCCTCCACACCACGGTTCCCATAGAGATTTATTGCACTTCGTTCCAGTTATTCAAGGGCCATGTCCTTATTTCAGCATAAAAAGCAACTAACACGGCGACATGGCACAGAGCAAGGAGTGAAGGATTGACTTCTAGAGGCTTTCAGTCCCATTTTTCAATGCTTGCCATTTGCTTGGGGCTCCAAATATAGTTAATATTAGCCACATGCTTAGTGATTTATCAGTGTTCACTTCCATGCAATAGGTCCATCTTGATTTTTCTATATATTTTACTTGGCAGAGAAGCTGATTCTCATAATAATAGCTAACATTTATTAGCTATGTGCCACATACCATGCCAGGTATTGAACAAACATTATATTTAATCTTCATAAAAGCCATATAAAGTAGGTATTACTCATATCTATTTTACTAGTGAGGGAACTAAGGCTTAGAGGATTAAGTAACCTTTTGAATGTCACAGTGCTAATAAGGACAGTACTGAGATTTCGACTCTGATTTCTGGGGCTAGAATCTCCATTCTTGGACTGTAAACTATACTGCCTCACAATTTTATCGTGAAATAACTACTGTGTTCGTCTAAAGAGCCCCAACTGGCCAAATGATGACAACCCCTTCTCCTGGATGCTGTTTTACTGACTATCAGAAAATCAGGTGATGCCTTTGGAGGGAGAAAAGGGAGTTTTAGCTTGAAAGGGACTTTACAAATACATATAAAGTGAGTAAATTGGGGTTAAGCATGGTCACATTAAAACAAAGTTCAGTACCTCAAAGTGTCATGTCTTTTATCTTGATAATTGAAGAGTTTATGTGAGAGTCAATACAAGAGAGGCATTCGGTCTACTTTACATGCTATTTCTCAACTGTTTTTGAGAGTGGTTTATCTCTCCTACATCCACGATAATAGAAGAGCCTAATACACTGAGATTGCTTTTAAGGCTAAAGGAATTCCAGAGGCAGCCGCCCATAGGGTGAGAACAATAGAAACTCCTTTAGCCTGAAGTTACAAAAAGACACCAGGCAAACACTGCTTCCTCCGAGAAGTTATTTGTGATCAAGACTCAATCATTGGTCAAATGAACAAATGATCTCTTTATTTCTGAAGGATCAGAAACATATTGGAGCAATCTTACTTTCCTCCTGAAGCAAGTCTGAAATGAGTTTTACAGAAGCAAATTCCTTCAGTGATTTTTTTTTTCATTTGTTTCCTCTTAACAAACTACTTTACTTAAAAGTATCATCACTTTTTGAAATTTTGCCTTGAGAAATTCTTTTTTTTTTCTTTCTCTTCTTACTTTATTTCATTTAAGCATTAATTCCCTTATTCATTCTACACATAGTTATTTCACACTTACAATGTGCCTGAGTTTATTTATTTTAAATATTAAAACCCACTAGAGCTGAAGTTTAAATATGGGACCTCTGTAGTGGTGAGACCACCTGTCATGAAGAGCTCGGTGTAATTCAGAAACTGAATCAACATGGATGGAAACCAACACAGGCCCAGTTTTATACCATTATAGTATCTTCCATTCCAAAGCACAATTGTATGTGCATTAAATATATGCTTCTAATAAAATAAAAGACCAGCAAATATAATACGGAATTATTTCCATATTTAGAAAAATACATCATAAACAAGGAGGGATTTTCTTAGGAATGTAAGGATAACATCAGGAAATATATTAATTAAATTTAATATAAGATAGTAATAATGATATTAAAGATAAAGGTGGAAAACCAAAATAATTTAAATAATCAAGGAAGTAATTGATATAATCAATATATATTATTAAAATAATCTGAATAACCTTAGATTGGAATAGAATTTTTAATCTTGATAATGGGAAGTTATCAAGAACCTATAGCAAATATCATATTTATTCAGGTTAAAAACAAAGCAAGGATGCCCACTATCATTTCTATTTATTGTTGAAATAGAGAAACTAACCAATAGAATAAGAAAAGAAAATCAGATACATAAAGATTGGAGAGGAATATACTGAACTTTCCTTAATTTGTGGAAAATCCATGAAGGTCCATTGGCAGACTATTAGAGCTAAAAGTGATTTCAGCAAGTTTGCTAATTAGAAGATAAACATATAAACCTAATTAGCTTTTCTCTGCAAGTATAATTACCAATTAAAATGTAGAACAGAAAAAAAATCCTGTATGCAATAGCTACAACAATATAAAGAAGCTATAGATCAATCTAAAAAGATTCATGACCTTTATAAAAAAATGACAAATGACAAAATATCATTGAAGATTATAAAGTTCTGAGTAAATCGTCAATATCTGTCATTTCATGAGTACACTCAATAACATGAAAATGCCAATTCTCCCTAAATTATTCCATAAATCTAACACAACTCTACTCAAAATCCCAACAGAAGTTTTTATGTAACCTGACACAACTGACCCTATAAAACTCATGTGTAAATGCAAGGAGCCAAAATAGCCAAGATAATTCTGGAGGAAGAAAAAAAAAAGAACAAGAGAAAAGACTTGTCCTACCAAATATCAAGACATTTTATAGCCATAATAATTACGATAGTGTGACACAGGCATATAGACATATGGGATAGAATAGAGCTCAGTGACTGTCTTGTGCAATATAGAAAATTCATACATGGCCAGGTGGATGTTACAAATCAGTGGTCAGTGGACAAACTAATCAGTAATGGTGCTGGGATAACTGGTTATCTATATGGAGAAAAATTAGATTTCATCTTTACATCAAACATGAAAATAAATTGAATACTTAAAAATTTAAATTTAAAATGCAAAACTTTAAAATTTTTAGAAGAAAATAAAGGTGAAAGGCTTTATGACCTATGTGTGGAAAAGATTTCTTTTAAAAGGCCAGAGACAAAGCATATACCATAAAGAAAATGTTGATAAGTTTTTCAAGGAAAAACATGATAAAAAACATAAGCCACTGACTGGGAGAAACTATTGGCAATGCATATATGTAATATACGAAGGATTGGTATTACAGGTTGTATAATGAACTCCTACAAGTCATCAAAAGAAAAAGAACCCCACAAAAAAATGAACAAAGGATATGAGTAAGCAAATCATAGATGCCAAAGCAAAATGGATTGTAAACATGTAAAAGGATGTACAGTCATAATAGTAAACCTGAGACTGCAAATAATATTGACATTACTTCAAACCACCAGATTAGCAAAAATTAATAATTCTGATGATACTAAGTGTTGTAATTCTGATGATACTAAGTGTTGGCAAAGAGGAGGAGCAATGAGAACCCTCATATACTAAATAGTGGGAGTGTGAAATAAGGCCACCACTTTGGAGTGCAATTTAGCATTGAAATGGAACATGACATTTGACCTAATAATTGTACATCTATGTAAATGCTTTAGAGAGACTCTCTAACAAATTTGTATTTAGGTAATTACTAGAAGGTACATTGGAACACTACTTGCAATTTAAAAAAAAATTAGAAACAATCTAAATCAGCACGAGAGAACGTAAATAAATTGTAGTATCTCTATACAATAGAATCCCATCCAGCAGTGGAGCAGAACAAAGTCGAGCCGCATGTAACAACATTGGTAAACCTCAAATTCATAGTCTCGAATGAAAAAAGCAACTTATGCAATAAAGGTACAGCGTGATCCCTTTATGTAAAGTTTATAAACATGCCATATAATCCAAAATACTTTATGTACAGATATACATATATAAAGAATAAAAAAAAACATGCCTAGACATGATGAACATCCCAATAAAAAGGTTACTTCTGGGGAGAAAGGTGGGACTGCTATAAGGGGGATTTACCTATGTTTGTAACATTCTGTTTCTTCAAAAAGTATCTGAAACAAATACACCAGAATATTGAGTTAAAAAAGATTCAGATACACATATATTTATTATATTATTATTTCTGTTTGTTTGAGTGAAACATTTCAAAGTTAAATAAAGAACCACTTAGCCTTACTGAGGTCATGGATGCTGAGTGCTCAGCCAGGTTTATTCACTAAGTTCTTCTACTTCCTGCTCTCAATGGGACTGATTACAATTATATATGACCACATAGCATAACTCTTCAGACTCTTTGGGAAAATGTCAAAATTGTGAATGTTAAATTCTGAAATGTCAAGGGCCAACTATAGACATACAAAACCAGCTAAGGACTAAACGGATAAAAATGAAAACAACATAAAATAAATGCTGTTTGACATAAAGTTGAGAAGAATATATAATCTCTCCTTCCCCCCTAAAATCAGCCCAGAGGATTGGCATTCGCCCTCCTGAAGGATTATCTGTCTATATGAGCTAAGCGCCAGCCTGAAAAACTACACAGGGTGATATAAAACAAAATGAAACAAAACCTGCTCATGTGAAGGGAAAAGAACACTCCACAAAATGGCTGCGCCTTCCCCAATACATCCTTCAGCTCCCCAAACAGCTTTCCCATCCTTGACCTTCTCTTTAGAAGCCCCTCCTTAAGCAGTTACACACAGCTCTGCAAATGTTAGAGTGACATTTGGACTGGGCTTGCGTGATCAGTTCGCCCGCGTGTCTGTGCTCCCCGGGGACCTGCCAAGCTTCAGAGCAGCGGTATTAGCCTCACCCCCCAGAGCTAGCAATAACATTTACCAGCTACAGTTCTCTCCATCTTCAAATATTTCCTCTGGCCCACGAGAAGGTGATCCAGCCCCTCCATAGACTGGGACCTAAAGAGAGTGGTTGAGAGGGAGGTGACCCCTCCTTTAAGAACTTTTAACATTTACCTTTCATTAAAGATTGTACTTGTATTTTAATTGGGCTTCCCTCCTAGGATTCTGATATGTTTGGAAAAAATTAATTACTGAAATTGCATACCTGTTAGGGGCGGGGCACACCTTTGATGGAAACTCTGCAAAAACCTGGCTCTGGCTGGTGAGGAATGGCATCTGAGTACTCACTGAAATCCATAAAAGTCCAGAGTTGGCAAGGAAACCATACAATTATTAATTATAACTTAGAAAACAGTTTTGGAGCCCTGTATGCTTAATATACGTCTAGGACTGGGCTAGTCAAGACTTAAGTCAAAATGATCTCTTTTGTTTGTTGTATCTCCAGTGCCTGAATGGATGGATGATTGAACTGATGAGGAATGAATTGAATATCCTCCCAACAGTCTAATGAGTTATGTGCTAATCATCCTTATTTTATTAATGAGGAAACTGAAGCTCAGAGAGATTAACTTGTTAATCTTTGTTAATCTTTGCAACTTGTCCAGTTGCAAAGCTAGCTCCTGTCAGGCCTTGTATACAGCCTGAGAGCATAATTGCTCTGCTATAATCTGTACTTATAGAGGCATATGTGTGTCAGAAATGTGATGATAAGCATTCGTAGGGAAGTTAAAAGTGAATAAGAACACAATAGAATTCTAATTAACAAATGTGGAAGGAAAGAGGGCAAGAGGGAATCACCATTAGGCAAATACTGCAGTAAAAAATGTTGCAGATACGATCCACTGATGGATGGTAAAATTAGTGGATGAAAGTTTGAGGAGAATCAGAATTTGCATAGGCTCAAAGTATCTTCCACAAGATATTTATCAAGTACAAAGGAAAAGACAGGTATTTAACTTTTTTGCTTAAAAGACCTGGGAGATACCAACTTAAGTAATCAAGAAAACATCACTAGTAAAAAGACACGTCAACATCATGAACACCTTGATATAATGCACTGAGAAGGACACAGTGTCATTTTCATGGTATTCTTGCCTAAAATGCATAACCTCACTCCAGTCATGAACAAACATTGGAAAAACTCAAATTGAAAATATTTAATAAAATATCTGACCAGTACTCTCCTTTTTTTTTTTTTTTTTTTTTTTTTTGGGGTACGCGGGCCTCTCACTGTTGTGGCCTCTCCCGTTGCGGAGCACAGGCTCCGGATGCGCAGGCTCAGCGGCCATGGCTCACGGGCCTAGCCGCTCCGCGTCATGTGGGATCTTCCCGGACCAGGGCACGAACCCGTGTCCCCTGCATCGGCAGGCGGACTCTCAACCACTGTGCCACCAGGGAAGCCCCTGACCAGTACTCTTTAAAATGACGTGAAAAGCAAGGAAAGATTGAGGGGCTATTATAGACTGGAGAAAACTAAGGAGAAATAACAGCTAATGCAGTGTAGGATCCTGAAACAGAAAAAGAACATTAGTGGAAAAAGTCATAAAACTGAAAAAGATCTGAAGTTTATTTAAAATATTGTGCCAATGTTAACTTTCTATTATTTAAAATCATGCTATGGTTATGCATTAGGAGAAATAGGGTGAGAGGTGTAAGAGAATGCTTGATATAGTTTTTGCAACTTTTCTGTAAGTATGTAAGTTTGAAATACAAGGTTTATAACAACAAACAAAATGAAACAAAAAATGAGCAGGAAGTACACTTGCCTTCAGATTTGCTTGCAGCTTGAAGAGAGAAGCAAACTTGTAAACTAAAATGAAAGGCACACAAAAACAGTCTTGTAGGCATTGCCTGTAATATATGTGCACCAGATAGAAAGGGGCCATGGAGAAGGAGTGGTTGATCTTATCTGCAAAGGGAGTGCAGGTAGCCAGGATAGACTGAACAGAGAAGGTGATGCTTGAGGTCTTTTATCTACCATCTATTTTACTGAGAACCTGCTGTAGGCCAGGCACTCCTCTAAAAAGAAGCTACATGGTAGTAAACATGAAAAAGTACTGCTTTCATGGAGCTTCCATTCTAGAAGGAGGTGTCAGATAAACACATGAACAAAAACCTGACATTTTAAGTGCTGGGATGAAAAATAAATGAGCCAATGTGATAGAACATGCTTGGGGGAAACGGGCAGTTAGATAGGGTGATTGGGGAATACCTTTCTGAGGAGCTGATAGTTAAGGTGTTAGGACCAAGGTATGAATGAGAAGGAGCAAGCCATGCAAAAAAAATCAGGGAGCAGGTAATTCCATGATGAAGAAAAGGTTGGCTGAATGCCCGACCACAGGAACAAATTGCTGTGTCCTATTCAATAGGACAAAAAGAGGCCAGCATGCTGGGCTATAATGGATAAGGGGATAATGGTAGAAGATGAGCTGTAGAAGTAGGTTGACCACCTGGCTTTAAGTCCAAACTGACATACTTTTGAATAAAAGGTGGTGCTATTAATAATTACACCAGGACAATAGAAGTAAAATGGAACTGTCTGGGCTAAACCTAGACATACGATCACCCTATAGAGAAGAAACAAATCGTGTAGGACTTTGTGAGTCAGGCAAGCAGTACAAATGTATTCTAAGTGCATTAGGAAGCCATGGGAGGGTAGATCAGGGGAAGGAAGTGATTGCTCTGGCTGCCAAGTGGAGAATAGACTATTGAGAGTGAAGAATGAAAGTAGGGGGAAGATTAGAAGTCTAACTAGCAGGCAGAGAATGGGGCCTTGAGCTAAGGAAGTAGACACGGAAAAGGAGACTCACTCAGTTTTGAAGGCAGAGTCAATGAGCCTTGCTTACTCTTAGCAGATAGGCCAGGATTAGCCAGTTGTTTAGGGACTGTAGAACATTCCATACGAAGGTAGTGGCAAGAGCAGAGTCACAGGAGCAGGTCATATTCTAGGAGCCCATAGTGTATTCTATGGCAAAAGTGAAGGGGCACAGAGGGGACAGGCAAAACTGTGTTGGAGATATGACCACAGGCCAGATCATCAAAGACAGAATCCAATGCTAAGTAGTAGATATTGTGATGCCATTGAAAGTCCTTGACTGGAAAGTGACATGATTTGTTTTGTTTTTAGAAAAATGACACTAGGTCAACTATGAGGAAAACAAAAGAGCAAAGGAAAACCCCCCATGAAAACAGATAGAGATACCTTCTGCTAGTTAGAAGAATAAACAAGAAACCAGAAATATTTTGAGGGTGGTATAACAAGGTGAGGGGCCTTTCATTTGTACTAGAAGCTGTCCACCTGTTCATCACACGCACCCTTGATTGTCTAGTGGTTTACAGTATAATTAACTGTTGACTCAGGGACTGCTAGATAGTGTCGCTGAGTCATAAAGAAGCTCCAAGAGGAAAACTTGAGGGACAAATTAATGTCATGTACCATGTCACTTTCTTCTTCTGCTCCAGTGCTGTTCTTGGCCCACTCATTTCTAAGTTTTAGCAATGTCTCTCAGACTAGTGTGCCTCACATGCAATTTTGGCAAGCTAAGCACGGTGGCGGAGCCAGATAACTTGTTCCCTGTAGACTTAGAAACTCCTGAGCTGCGGGCTGTAATATAATTTACAATACAGTTAGCCAGCCCTGTAAAACAGCGTTCTGTTTGCAGGGGAATGGGGGCCTGACAAGAAGAAGTGTTTATAGCTTAACTTTAGCTGTGTTCTCCATTGTTACATGGTAGCAGCCTGCATATGATGCATCCTAGTCATCGGTCAGATAGTTACAACTTTTCTTTTTTAATTTGGCAAGCTAAGCATAACATCAGGCTTTGCATAATAGCCGCCCCAGTGTCCCTTACCTTAGGAAGTGGTAGCCCTAGCATGCACCCCCATCTTTTAGGACAAAGGAATTGAGACATAATTGTTAGATATTCCATGGCTGTGGCTTATGCCTTGATAAAATTATCCGATGTCTTACTCTTCTAAAAGTCTTATACCATGATATTGATAGAAGACTCGCGAATAAGAAAATCTGAGCGATGCCTGTTGATTTTTTTTTCTCCCTAGTGTGTTACAATAGCTAGTTGCCACTTACATCACTCAACTAACAAGGTTACTTCTATTCAGCCATTGCCCCTAGGAGACTATAGCTAATATTAAAGCTCCACAGGTGGGGACTTTGTCGATTTCTAGATCCCCAGTCTAGCACAGTGCCGGAAAACATAATAGGCACTAAAATAATATGTTTTGATTAAATAAGCCCAACTATTAGCTTAAAAATGTGCCCTAATGACTTGGAAATGAATACCACATATGATGTAGAAGAACATATTCTACTGAGCCAGAGTTGACCAGGGGGTTGATGAACTGATGTATCAACCTGAGACACTACAAAGGATCCAACATTCACTCTAACAACATTCTGAGTTTTGCAAAACTATGTGGAATTCAATTCCAAGGCTAGTTTATTAACCCGGGCAACTCTAGATTCTACTGTACACGAATGTAGAGTTGTGAGATGTCCCTCTATTAATGCTCTTAGTTACACCCGTTAGAAAAAATATCTTTTAATTCATGTCCATCGTGAGTTGGGTGCAATGTCTGGCACTGTCACAGTTCTTCTGTACTTCCATTCCATAGTTAACTCTGCTTAAGTAGTGTTGGAAATAGCTTGTATACATATCACATATGTCATATATATAACATATATCTTATATACATATGATATATGTATATCGTATATATCATATATATGTATCAACAGTACTCTGAACTAGGTGCTTCAATAGATCTTTAAGTGTGTGTGTGTGTGTGTGTGTGTGTGTGTGTGATCTATTGATTCACCTGTTTCAGATCATTACTGATTTTGTGCAGCCTGATTTTGGAAGCAGGATCCCAAATAGGAAAAAAAAGAAGGTCTTTAATATCTCCTTAAGAAAAAAAAAAGTCAAAGCTTTTAAATATTACCTCAGTCTCCTCAGTTTTGAAATAAAGGTTTGAATGCAGGTAAATTTTAAGTTTTGAACTCTAAATTTCTCTGCAATTCAGAAAGAGTAATTTTACAACTTCTGTATTCTTTTTTTTTTTCTTATAAAAATCACAAGAGACTGATTCTACTTTAATCAGCTAATTAAACTTCTGGCCATTTCTTCATTGGTTTGACTTTTCTAGGAAATGTATTTTATATTCCTAAACAATTTGATTTTGGTTCATGTTGAAATACTGGCCCTGTCTCTCCTTATAAGAAATCTGTACATAACTGAGGTTGGTTGAGCTGGTACATTGCAGAACAGTTGGCAAGTAGAAAGTGTCTTCTCTTTTGCTGCCCTGGAGAACTTGTTTCTCTGGTCTGGCCTTAGACAATAATGGAGCAATCACATTTTGGTGAGCACAGCTGTATGCAGAACAGTTCTCTGAGCCTTCATTCCAGTCATTTGGGACTGAAAACATCAAAAACTAGCCTGGGAAACACAACCAGGACAGGCTGCAAGTTGGCCGTTAATCACTTTACTGTGTCTGCTCAATGCTATTGTCTAACAGTGTTCTAGAATAAAGTAAAGGTGATAAGTATACAGATCCATTCAATATAGTTCCATACCTGCCATCAGTCATCCTTGTTGATGGATCAGAGGTAAAACTTTTTTTATTCAAATTTTTTGTAACCGATCATCAGTGATAATGAGAGAGCAAATGTATTCTCTGGAATACTGACAGGAAGAATATGACAGAGTGAGGCAGCAAGCTTTGGGCAAAAATGAAAGTCTACAGAATAGTGCTGTCTTGTTTTTCAGGATGGAAATCGTAGCTGGGTGTCAGGTTCAATCACTGAACATAGTCTGCCTATGACCGTAATGAGCCATGCTTATTATCAAAGGTAAATAATAGGACTCTAGTGTTCTTGAATGCAATCTCTACCATTATTATGAAAGTAGACCCATTGTGGAGGGAATTTGAGAACAGAAGAAAGCAGAATGTCTACCTTATTTCTCTATTTAACCAAAGTAGACTTTATAATAAAGAGGAAGACTAACAAAACACTTTAACCACAATTACATTCCACTTTATAGTTTGCAGAGCTCTTTTAAACATATTTTCTTATATGACTTTTGAAAATGATTGAAGATTTACATAAAGGAAAAGGAAAGTCAGAGAATGTGCAACTTGCCTGAGGTTGCGCGCCCGTAAGAGGTGGAGCTGGGAGTGGAGTGTTGGCCTCCAGACACCTAGGCTCTTTTTACTGATCAGTGCTGCCTCTAATATGGAAGTGTCTGCACGTGAAAGCAATGGGTCATCTCCAGACATCAGGGAAGTTAAAACACGTGTGTGTGCACGACACATGTAACATTCATTGAGGACCCATTAATTTCAGACATTTGGATATCTTCGCAGTCATTCTCTTGGGCTCACCTTTGTGATGGATAGCTTTTCTTTGCAACCCTGGATCCATTCTTCGCCCTTCTTCATACTTTTTTACTCAGCTTTGTAGCCTGGAAGGTTATCCTATAGGGATTGCATTAACAGCCTCTCTTACCCTTTTGTATTCCAGTTGAATTTGCCCAATGGGAAGCATGCAAGAAAGATGAGAAGGAATGATGAGAATGAGGTCTGAATATTTAATTTCTTGTCTGTGATATGGCTTCCAACTGGCTGCACCCCTTGACATAAGGTCACAGTCTTGTGAGGCACTCATAGTGCACCCTTGTTCTCTCTCTCCCTCTTCCACTCCCCGCTCAGGGTTCTGGCAGTTGACCTTCTGCTTGCTCTGTCAGGCCTAGACATAGTAATAATATGGGTCTGCTTTTACTAGCCCTAAATACCATATTACCTCTGGAGGGTTCACTATTCCCTACCTTTACCATTGTAAATATTACTTTTATTAAACCTTCATCAAATGGCATAATTCGAGTTGGCCGTCTATTTCCTATTAGTATCCTGGCTGATTCAGTATTATTATTATACATGTTACAGATGGGGAAACGGAAGTCCAAGAATATTTCACAGTTAAATAACTTGCAGATCTAAGACTTCCCTGGTGGTCCAGTGGTTAGGACTCCGTGCTTCTAATGCAGGGGGCATGGGTTTGATCCCTGGTCGGGGAACTAAGATTATCCCACATGCTGTGCTAAGATCCCACATGCCAGTGAGGCCAAAAAAATAAAAATAAAAATAAAATAACTTGCAGATCTAGGACTCTACCCGAATTCTCTTAACTCCATGCTTATATACTCATAGTGACAGCACACTGAGCAATGATTCTGAATAGGTGTAATTACATATGTGTAATTACAGCTCTGCCCAATAGAGCTTTCTTGAATTGACTCAAAGAGTCAGATCAATTCTAAGAAACATACCACCATCATTTATAAATATTGTTTTGAAATTTCATAATACGTTTGCAAAATAAAGCAGCGGCAATAGTATCTGGAGGAAAATTGGGTAAGATTGCATCTAATCTCTTACCATGCCATTCTGTCTTCCCTGCAGCACCACAGTTAGCCTAAAAAGCAAGTCTTATCGTGTCATTTCCTGTCTTAAACACCCTCTTATGTTAACTAATATCCAAACTTCCTAATTGTGCTTATTAGCTCTTTTATAATGGACCCTCTGCATCTCCCTTCAGTCTTAACTTTATCACTCCAGTCCATATACTCTAGCCCATATGGGATCATCATTGTGGTTCTCACCTGGGCTGGGGGTGGGGATTTTTCCCCCAAGAGGCATTTGACAATGTCTGGAGATATTTTGGGTTGTCATGACTAAAGAGAATGCTTCTGTCATGGCTTTAGAGTGCTTTAATTGTTTGGGGATGGGAAAGCAATCGAACTGTATGTAATGGCAGCACGATGTTGAGAATGTGAAAAGTTAGTTCTTCTCAGCCTTGTCCATGAGAGGGAGGACATCACCTCATATCAGTTTTGATTCCCTGGAACTGTTGGCTACTGTTGGGTCTGCTCAGACCTAGAAATGTATGTTGCTCCTGCTGCTGCAAAATACAGAATTAGAACATGGTGGGCATTCCTGCATAGATTTGCACAGTGTTTAAGATCAGCCCAGTTTGGGTAGAGAGGAAGCAATCTGTGTGTTCTGGAAGCTTTGTTAGAATAAAACACACGTAGGGAGTGTATGAGGCCAGTGGCTGCATGAGTGAACAGGAGGATGTCTTGAAAGTACAAAAAGAGAAGATGGTGAGGCGGGTGATTGTTTATTGGTACTTTGCTTACAAGGCTGGCTGTGAGAGTATCTTCTCTCTACAGTAGATGGCTTAAGGGCCCGTGGGTAGTGCTAGGAAGTCTGCTTGGTATGCTAAGTGCAAAGTGAGACCTGAGAAGTCTACTACATGAAAGCACATTGCTAGTTGCTCATAGTACTGTATCTATGTCAGGGGACCCCTTGCATTCGTTAGCAGCATTACATCGATTGTGTTGTCTGGTGCTTTTGTTTTATCCCTTCCCTGTCCATGCCTACCAATCTGGCTTTCTCTTTTAAAACTGTAGGAAATGTAAATGGTATCACTTCCAAGTTTGTGTAGGAAAGAAGAACTTCTCTGTACCATTTACTTTCTACAGTCAATTTTCTGTATAATTTTCACTTATCTTCTTGATTAGGACCTCATAACATCTAAAACAACATATGCTTATAATAACATTAAAGAACCCTCAGTTTTGATTATTTCCTATCTGTTCCTTTGGTGTTAGATGCAATAATTTGATTATGAAAAGAAGTACGAAGATGGTAGGGGAAAGTTGCCTACCAGAAACTCTCTTTCAAGTTAAACAGAAAAGGGTATACCAGCCAAATAATTGTCAGCCATAAGTAAGGAAAGAGGCACAACTCAGTGTCGTAAGTCTCAAAAAATAGGAGCAAGATAACTGATTTCTGAAGCCAAGTTAAGAGGAATGGTCAAACGTGATGAGGCTGCCAGCCCTGCCTGTGTTCCTCAGATACAGTACTGTCCAGTTGATAAAAAAATATTGAGAATTATCCCTAAAATACCTTTATAGGGGGAAATAAATAGATTGAGTAGATGTTCTTATCTGAGTGAAGAATAATGGGAATGTCTGTAAGAGGTAAATACATGTAACAGAAACAAACAACAGGACTGAGGATCAAAAGAGATGTCAGCAGGACTAAAGGGCTCAGAAGTTCTAATGTATCATTCCCACCACCATGGCCTTGGGATACACTCTTCAACCAGGTGGGCTGTCTTCGAGTAGAGGACATTTAACAAAGCTTCAGAAATGACAGCACAGCTCTGAAAGCTAAATGAAGGTTACACACAGTCTCGGCTGAGCTCTTCATTTCTCCCATCCATTTCCTTCCACATTGCTGTCTCTCAGCCTACTGGAAAAAAAAAAGTACATAGAACTAAAAATATGAAGCCATTAAACTGTAGATGACTCTGGGAGCCAGTAAGTCGCTGAAACTATATGTGAACAACTAGAAACTCTGGACAGAGCCACCTGAGTATGAGCAGGAAAGACAATGACATGACAGTGCAAATAGAAAACATCAGGCAAATACAATTTCAAAAAACATAGGTATAGCTTAGAAAACTGAAGGAATTTGATCTAGAAGAAAACAAACCAAAGGACAGAAAACTTTCCCATGAGCTGTATAGTTTGTAGCTCATTTGCACTGTAGAATATTTTAAGAGAATTTAATTAATGGTATAAGAATTCAAAGAAAAAGTAAAAACAAATGAGTGAATGGAAAAGAGAGACTGTATATGGAATATCTGAGAGCCAAAATATGATCACATAACTTATTTGAAATAATTAGTAACCACAGGGGTGCAGATAATACACGGCTAAATATTGATGTATTGATAGAAGGAAAATGCTTCACAGTGAATGCTGATGAAAAGTCAAAGAGCCAAAATCCATAATAAAGAAACTAAGAGATATGAGGACAGACAAGATAATTGGACCTCAGAAACAGAAAAACTGAGTACTTTAACAGAGATTACCTAAAGGCATCAAACCAGAAATTTGTTCTTAATATAAAGAACTGACTCCATAAAGTTCAAAATAGCATGATGGGTTCTAAGAAAATCAGATATAGTATATTCAACACTGAGATGTGTATTGATTATGTCATTGGGCTTCAAGGAATAAAATAATAGTCTTTAGGCATTTATACAAAATTTACATCATTTACCACCTATGAGAGGAAATGTTGGCATTATACAATCTCAAGAACAATAAATCGAGGTGTATAAAATTCTGCATGAAATGAAGGGAGACTCAAGAATTACACACAACCACAATGTAATTCAAATATCAAGAGCACAAATAGACTTTCACAAACATGAACAAACTTTGGTAATAATAATACTAGTGAGTTCTTTTTAAAAAGGTGTTACCATACACTTTGTGACCACCTAGAGGGGTGGGATAGGGAAGGTGGGAGGGAGACGCAAGAGGGAGGGGATATGGGGATATATGTATACGTATAGCTGATTCACTTTGTTATACAGCAGCAGCTAACACAACAATGTAAAGCAATTATACTCCAATAAAGATGTTAAAAAAAAAAAGAAACTGATGGGTATGTTTAAAACAAAAAACAACAAAAAATAAAATAAAAAAGGTGTCACCATAAAATCCAAGCACTTAAAAGATGAAATAAAATTACTCAGAAATGGAGAAACTATGACAAAAGGCATGGTGAGAATAGTGACCATCTTTGAATATACAACAAACACATAATGATCGTACGCATTATGAATGCAGAACAAAGAATACAGTTCATAATATCCTTGGGTTCCACAGCCATGGACTCAGCCAACCTTAGATCAAAAGTATTTTTTAAATTCCAGAAATTTCCAAAAAGCAAAACTTGAATTTGCCACACTGGCAACCATTTACAGAGCATTTACATTGTATTTAACACTATTTACATAGCATTTATATTGTATGAGGTATTGTAAGTATCTAGAGATGATTTTAAGTATATGGGAGGATATTTGTAGGTTATATGCAAATACTGTGCCATTTTACATAAGGGATTGAGCATCCGAAGATTTTGTTGTCTGCAAGGGGTCCTGGAACCAGTCCCCCAGTACACTCAGGACAACTGTATGTGGGTATCAGAGGTCCCCAGAACCACTCTCAATTTGAATATTTCTCTAGAAGGACTCACAGGACTCGAGATATTATATTCATGGTCATGGTTTATTACAGCAAAAGTTACAGAGTAAAATCAGCAAAGGGAAAAGGCATGTGGGGCAAAGTCTGGAGGAAAACAAGCCCAAGCCTCCAAGAGTACTCTTCCAGTTGAGGTGAACAAAACGTGTGCTTAATCTCCAGGAGTGACGTGCAACAACAAATGCAAAGTGTTGCCAGCCAGGGAACCTCACCTGAATCTGGAGTCCAGGAATTTTATGGGAAAAGATATATAAGACATTTTTAATAATCAAAATAGGGAACTCTAGAATGGCTGGACGAGGAACTCAGCAGATCTCCCCAGTGAAACAACCATTTAATTGGTGAAAATTATTAAAACACACACAACCATTTAAAATCTCTGAAAATTGTTCTAAGGACATACAACAAATGGAGAAACATTTATTTAAGAGATCTACTAAATCTCACTAAGAGAAGTGAGAGCTATGGTATTTAAACCACAACCTGCTCCCTTCTCCTACCCCAACCCTGCTCCTTGTTCTGGAAGCTTCATTCCAGGTGGTTGTGGCCAAGAAGACAGGATCTCCCTCTTCAACCAGTTACACTAGGACTACAGTTTCACCTCAGATGGTCAGGCTACTGGTGCCTCTCAACTCTCCCCAGTTCCATGTTGCAGAAGCGATATTCCTGGTAGGCACAGCCAAGAAGAGGCCTCACTTGTCCTCCTAAATCTCCATTCATAGAGCAGAAGCTCTATCCCAGGTTTGGCATGTCAAGATTATAGGGGCTCCAATTGTCCCTGCCCCAGCTGAGTCATGTTTCATGTTAGGAGGGGCAAGCTGAGAAGACCAGGACTATCATCTTCCTCCCGTGCCCACTTTTAGAATGGGAATGTCACTCAGGGGGAGTGGGCCACTGTTTCTGCACACAGCTGGTTGTGTAGTGGCACAGAGGTTCTGCTCTGGGGTAGGTGCAAGTTATTAGGACGCAGAGCTCTACAACTCTGCCTGGCTGTTTAGAACAAGGATTAGAGAAGTTCATGGGTAAAGGGCTTTTGAAAATAATGGTGATCTTGGTCACTCTCAATTTTGAAGGGACAGGTAGATCTATGATACTAGTAGCAATGAGTGAAATGGCATACCAGAAGTTTGCTAATGTCAGAAGTTTAGCAAAGAGAATCAGAGGTAGAGAAAGCCATGGAGGTCTAGAGGGTTGTACACATTTGCTGGGATACACTCAGAGCTAATTAGAGGAGGAGATGGGGAAGATTTGAAAGTATTACCAAGCTACACATACATCCACCAGTAAGAGGAAGAGCCTATTGGCTCAAGGGGCTTAAGGTACAACCTCTTAACTGACTGAACGATAAGCTGCTTTTAGCCAGGGGATACCCCTAGGAGACCAGGCTTAAAGCGAAAACCACACTTATCCTTGGTGGGCTGGAGGACTGTGCATGTTCCCAAGACTGCACCGACTCAGGAGTGACAGGCGGGGCAACTTCCAAGTACTAGTCCCTGGCTGAACGTGAGGCAAAGTCTTAAACTTACTGAACTGTGAAAGCAGTCTCCAAGTCACACAAATCCACCAGATAATGAGTAAAAATTAACTGACCAAGGGGGCTTAGGTATAATAGTTGAGCAATAAGTGGCTTATACCAACCTAGGAACAACACCTAGGAAGACAGGCTAAAAGATAAAGAATGGAAAAATATCTGAACAAGGACATCAGAGCCTTCACACTGCTGGGAAAATATGTCACAGAATTAGTTCAGCCAAGTCATTAAACAAATAAATGAATGAACAAACAGAAAGAAGTAGCCCTGGTGGTGGTCACGGAGGGGAGAGCAGTATCCAGACGTGCTACAATCTGTTATCTGAAATGTCCAGTTTTCAACAGAAAATTGTGAAACATACACAAAAAAGGAAAGTGTGACCCATACATAGGAGTACATACAGGCAATAGAAACTGCCCGGATGTTGCACTTAGCAGACAACTACACCAAAGCTCTTATAAATATTTTCAAAGGGATTTGTGGGAATTAAGGGAAACTGTGCTTAAAGAATTAAAGCAAAATAAGATAACCGTGATTTATCAAATAGATAATGTTAATAAAGAGATTAAAATTATATATATTTATATATCTATTTTTCAACTTTTCAATTCCAAAATTTCTATCATTTGGGGAGTATTTATCTATCTACCTATCTACCTACGTACCTACCTATCTATCCCTGTCTCTCTGTCTGTCTATCTATCTATCTATCTAAAATGCTTGAAAGCACAATAATCTAAATGAAAAATTCGCCAGAGGGGCTCAACAGAAAATGTGAGTTAGCAGAAGAAAGAATCTGCAAACTTGAAGATAGATCAGTAGAGATTATACAGTCTAAATAGAAGAAAGAAAAATGAATGAAGATAAACAAAGCATCAGAGAAATATGGGACATCATTAAGAGTACCAACATATGTATGATGGCAGTCCTGGAAAAAAGGAGAGAGAGAATAGGACAGAAAAAATATTTAAAGAATTAATGATTGAAGATTTCCTAAATTTGAGGAAAAACACTAATTTACACATCAGTGAGCTCTAAGTAGGATCAGTACAAAGGAATTCGTTCACATCCAGACTTATTATAATAGAAATGTTGAAAGTCAAAGAGAAAATCTTGAAAGCAGCAAGAGAAAAGTGGCTTATCATATACAAAGGCCCACAATAAGATTAACAGCTGATGTCTCTTCACAATGTAGGCCAAAGGCAGTGAGTTGACATTGAA
This sequence comes from Tursiops truncatus, assembly GCF_011762595.2. Lineage (NCBI taxonomy): Eukaryota > Metazoa > Chordata > Mammalia > Artiodactyla > Delphinidae > Tursiops > Tursiops truncatus. Next base: position 24,333,364 of record NC_047035.1, on the reverse strand, counting down.
AGTGCTGAAAAAAATATAACATCAGCTAAGAATCCTATAGCCAACAAAAGCATCTTCAAAAGTGAAAGTAAAACAAAGATGTATCCAGGTAAACAAAAAAACAGAATTCATTGCTAGTATACCTGCCTTATAAGAACTACTGAAAGAAGTTCAGGAAGTGACTGCAGACAGTAATTTGAATCTACATGAAAAAACAAAGAGCTCCAGTTAGGGTAATTATGTAGGTAATGATAAAAGAGTATAATCACACATTTCTTTTTCTTTCTTCTTTTAACTGATTTAAAAAGCAATTACATAAAACAATATAAAATTGTATTGTTGGGCCTATAACATAGAATTGTAATATATTTGATAATAAAAAATGAATGAAGCTACATTGAAGAAAGGGAATGACACCAGATGGTACTGCTAATCCACAAAAAGAAATGAAGAGAGACAGACATGGTAAATAATAAGCTTATTTAAAAAAAACTCTATAAATATATCTGAGCTCTCCTTTCTTCACTTCATAAGAAGAAGTTTTTATAAAACAATAATTATAACAATGTATTTTTGAGTTTGAAACATATATAGACATTATATGAATAACAATAATAACACAAAAAGGAGGACCAGAAGAAAGCTATGTAAGAGTAAAGTTTCTGTATCTTACTGGAATTAAGTTAGTATAAATATGAAGTAGATTCTGATAAATTAAGATGTATGTTGTAAGCCCTAGACCAACCACTAAGAAAGTAGCTCTTAGTTACTTGGTTATTTAGTTAAGAACCATCAAAGGAATTAAAATAATATGCTAGGAAATATTCACTTAAGACAAAAGGAAGTAGTAAAGGAGGAAAAGAGGAACAAAATAGGAGAACTGGGGATTTCCCTGGTGGCACAGGGGTTAAGAATTAGCCTGCCAGTGCAGGGGACACGGGTTGGAGCCCTGGTCCGGGAAGATCCCACATGCTGTGGAGCAGCTAAGCTCGTGCACCACAACTACTGAGCCTGCACTCTAGAGCCTGCGAGCCACAACTACTGAGCCCACATGCCACAACTACTGAAGCCCACGCATCTAAAGCCCGTGCTTCACAATAAGAGAAGCCATGGCAATGAGAAGCCCGTGTGCCACAACGAAGAGTAGCCCGCTGCTTGCCTCAACTAGAGAAAGCCCGCACGCAGCAATGAAAACCCAATGCAGCCAATAAATTAATTAATTAATTAATTAATTAATTTAAAAAAGGAGAACTGTGTAAGTACTATTATGTCAGCATTTCATGATGTGGTCTTTCAACACTCAATAATCTGATAGTTTTTAGATCAAATAACTTTCCTTATTTAGACTTATTTTCCATTGAATAGTATTCCATTCATGGTACCCCTTGTGTTTGAAATCTTATAAGCAAATTAATATGAATTCTGAAACAAATTTTGTTTCAGCTGATTCCTATATTAACTCTTTTGCTTCATCACCCTCCCCTTAAAAATACCATGTTAATAGTAGAACATACTCACCAAGATACACACAAAGGTGTACATTGAGATACATACTTTATTTTGTACCATTAGGTGTTTAACTACATATGCACCTGATATTTGTTCTCTGACACTACCAATATTGACATAAAGATACATTCATTTATGCATATATTCTGCCACTGTACATATCCAGAGAGATAAAAGTGGCCATTAGTTTTGGAATTATTTAAGTTGAATGCATCAGAACAACCATCTCATGGCTCACTGAATACCCTAACATCTTTTAAAAAGGAGTGTATTTTTGTGTGGGTGTCTATAGTAGAAGGTACACAGTAGTAATTAATGGTGTTCATAATTACACAAACACACAGCATTGTGCCTAGTAATATATAACAATATATTATTTAGAAATACACATCATCTCTATATAATTGTATATGTTCATAAAATACAACTTTAAATAATGGCATATATGTATATATATATGTGCACACGTGTGCATGCATGTGCATACACTCACACACACACACAAGAACACCACAGTCTGCCATGAAGCATTATAGATGTACTTTATGTGCTAAGAAACATGGGTGTGCTCCTAGTATAACTCTCTCACAATTTGGCAGAATCATTATGTATACAGCCATGAGAATCGGACTGCCTACATTTAACTTCCAGCTCTGCCATTTCTTGGATGTGTGACCTGGTATCTATAAAATATAATAATATTGTCTTCTTCACGAAGTACTTGTGAGGATTAAGTGCCATCTTAATGCATGTAAAATCCTAGGAAGCACCAGGCAAATAGTAAGTGCTCAATAAATTTTAGCTTATTGTTACTGATCTTTTGATTCTGCTCTTTCAGGAGATAAACGTTTCTTTTACATCTTGAGCATGTGTTACATTTAGATAATGCTTCTCATCTAAGAAGAGATCTTCAAAATATGTTTTTCATTTTGATGGTGTCTGTAACTGTCACACCTTTGTTTGTGATCCTCTTGGAGTTTGCACATTATAATATACAACTATGAGCATGTCATGGATTTTACCCAGGTGAAGGTTGATTCCCAGGAATGACTGGTGTATTTATGTTTTTTTCATGGACCTTTTGTGTGTTGTGTAAATCAGGTTGGGTGTATGATGATGACGTACTATTTTGAGAACTTTCCACGTGGTCTGCCTTGTCTCTCCGTGTTCCTATGCCTTTTATGCATGAGGACAGAAGATGTTTGTTTCTTTTGTTCACTGTCATGTCCTCAACACCTAGAAGAGTGCCTGGTATATAGTCACAAATGAGCATATTGTGGTACCTCATAATCTAAAACTATTCATTTACTTCCCAGTATCTACCAAAGTCCATTGATTTTATTCTAATCTCAAAGCACCTTTGTATAACTATTCTTAAAATATGCTTGACGCTTCTGTTAAATTGAAGTTTGTTATTATCTGAGCATACCCCTCTTCTTTCCTTTTCGTGTATAGAGATACTGTTTTATCTACCTGTGAAATCTGATGCCATCACTTCTTTCATTAAAAACCCCACCCATCTATCAAGACCAGCTTCAGACTTTACCACATCAATTCTACTCACCTGCATGCTATAGCCTCTCTCTTCTGAATGCTCCTGGCTTTATCAATATATCTTTGCTGGGTCATTTAGCCATGTTTATATTCTAGTAGTTATTTGTGTGTGCTTAGTCTCCCTTCAGGACAGGGGCTGTTGTCTGCTTCACCTTTGTACCCTCCATAGTGCATATTGGAATGTAGCAAATATTTAGTAAGGACCTTTTCAGTGCCAGGTGCTGAGTTCAGTGGCAGTTGGCTTCATAGGAATGTGAGTGATACTCTCTTCCTGTGTTCTCTAAAATATTTGCTAAACAAATGATTAAACAAATTCACGTTTTGAGCCACATGGTGCTACATAACAGGCCCTGGACTTGGTATTGGATGTACCGGGTTAAAGTCCAGACTGTGGGGCTTCCCTGGTGGCACAGTGGTTGAGAGTCCGCCTGCCGATGCAGGGGACACGGGTTCGTGCCCCGGTCCGGGAAGATCCCACATGCCGTGGAGTGGCTGGGCCCGTGAGCCATGGCCTCTGAGCCTGCGCGTCTGGAGCCTGTGCTCCGCAATGGGAGAGGCCACAACAGTGAAAGGCCCGCGTACCGCAAAAAAAAAAAAAAAAAAGTCCAGACTGTGTGACTTAGGGATGATAACCTACTCCCCCTAAGACCCTTGGTTTTCTGTTCGAAAGTAGGAATGGTAGAGCCACGTTGTGGCATTAAATGAGATAACATATTGGAGGGGGTGGAGGGCTCATAACCAAAGTGTTTGGACTAGAGAAGGTTTCAAATAAAAGTGAGCTTCCTCCTTTCCTATAAAAGTGCTATTTGGATAAAAGTAAAATGTCTGGTTCCCGAAGGTGTGCTTAGCTTTTGTTGTTGTTGTTCTGGCCCTGGCTCCATCAATCTTCTTTGAACAGGCCAAGCAAACTTCTACGAGGCCTGGCTGTGCTGCTGCTCTTTTCTTTTTCTAGCAGCACTCTGGCAAGTATGTATTTGTTCGCTGTGGTGATTATAAACTGCTGCTTCCCTCCTGTTCTTCATGAAATATTTACAGGACTCAAGTTTTGTTTAGTGTCTTGTTTTGCTTTGTCGTGTCTACAGCATACAGAATTACTACCATTTATGAGGGCATTTTCACTTTTGCAAAATGCCTTCACATCCATTATTTCATGTGGTACCATTGACAAGTCAGTGAGCATGGTAGGGCAGGGACCAGCGCCATCAGATGCCTTTTACAAATGAGGAAGTAGAACCTCAGAGTTTAAGGGGTCTGCATACAGCTTAAAAGCGGCAGTGGAGGTCTAGCAAGCACAAGCCACCTGTCTACTAATTTGGTGCCCTCTCCTTCTACTCTGCTTACCCTGGAAGCAAAGGCAGACTCTGGCATCCTTCCTCCTGACCATACCCTCTTTCTTCTTTGCAGAGGCGTCCATCCTGAGCTACGACGGCAGCATGTACATGAAGATCATCATGCCCATGGTCATGCACACCGAGGCAGAGGACGTGTCCTTCCGCTTCATGTCCCAGCGAGCTTACGGGCTGCTGGTGGCCACTACCTCCAGGGACTCTGCCGACACCCTGCGCTTGGAGCTGGATGGGGGGCGCGTGAAGCTCATGGTTAACTTAGGTATCGTATGAAGTACCCTCTGCCACTCTGTTTGGGCTTGTCTTCCCTTTCTTTTCTGATTTTCATTGGTTTGACTGAATTCTTTGTTTGTTTCTTGAAATCTAGCTGCTCACCTCTTGTTTAATAGGCCAAGGATAAATCCCAACAGCAACAAACACCTTCTTGTTTCTGCATGAGGTTTTGATGTCAATTTCTGGTTTCTGACAGTGGTGGTTTCTTTACTAGAAGATTTGTTTTCTAAGTTTCCTTTCTTGGTTTTTTGAATCGTTTAGCTTTGTGTAAAACACGCTACTTTGGTCCATCTTTTGATCAAGCACATTCCCATTAAGTCCAACTCCTTGGTCACCACTCAAAACAGTCAAAGCAGAGGACAGGGACAGGGCATGAGATGGAAGCAAAATGGGAGGGTGGTGTTTGAGAGGACGAAGCCATGTGAGTGGGATGAGAAATGCATTGTTTGAAGCTCCGCAAGGACTGTTCCCATGGGAAATTCTGGTGGCCTTGATGACACTAGTATCTCCTTATATTTACTCTCTCCTAGTGGGGAGCACAAGTCACATTACTTCTGTTGTCCCATCGGGGAAAACTTCTATAAGTTTAGAGTCTCTGACACATGGAAGGATGGTGTGGCTCTTGGTATGCTTCCCTTCCTCCTTCCTGACATTCCTACCCTCACTAGACGGCCCTTTTGATAAAAATTATTAAGTCACACTGTTACCAGTTACTCTGTTCTTATATAATACATATGCATTTTTCCTTAGTGTTGAGAAATTATGACAGTTTCAAATTTGTAGCTTGATTGAGAGAGGACCTGTTCTTCTACTGTAATTACCTATAATGATACTTTGGAAATCCCTCTTTTATGGCCTCACATCCTCTCAGGCTGCTGACCTTCTTGGCTGGATTCTAATCAATCTTCTATGGAGAGTGAGGACCTCTTGGTTTTTGGAAGGAAAAAAAGCAATCTCTATTTCTGCTGATTCTACTCAGTAGAAAGTCCGTGCCCTGTGTTGACAGGATTGTGATACAGCTGCGCTCAAACTTCCTAAGCCTCTGATTTGTTTGGCTATGTAGAATATGTTTAGATACACAACTCCTTCATAAAGATGTCAGTGGAATGGTTTGTCAGAGGCATGGAGAAGACATGATGGACAAATGTATCAGATGCAGGACGATACACAGCCCTAGATGGCCTGGTGGGAAGGTGGGAAATCAATACCAGTCTTATCTGCTGTCAGGTCAACTGGTCACTCTTGAAAAATGCCTATATGCGACAATCCTAAAAATCTCGAGGACACAGAAGACTGTTTTGAGCAGTGGCTTGTTTAGTTGTGTGTCCCTTTTTTTTTCCCCAAGTTGCAGCTTTTACAACACTATGCCCTTTTTCTTTTCCAAGCATATTTGATTTCTGTTGTCAGTGTGTCTCTTGGTTTTTCTTTGGTTTGCGTATGTGTGTGTTTGGTTATTTTGGGTTTTGTTTTTCTCTTTTGCTAGATCTTTGTGGGTGTTCTTGAGTTTCCAATCCTCCCCACCATCAGCCATGGTAAATCAAAAGATGGTATTCAACCCTTCAAAGGCCCAAAGCCTGCGGCCCGCATAGCAAACAGCCTTGAGAACAGAGTGTACTGAGCAGCCTGCAGGGACTGGCATTCCCCTGTCCTCCTCACCTTCCCCTCCCTACACCATCCTGCCCACCTGAAACCAACCAACCAGAGTGCATACCTGAAACCACCACCAGTAGCCTACTGTCAAGTTCTCTGAAAAACAACAGAAGAAATAAAAATTTAAAAAAAACCCTCCCACAACTAAAATGAAAACAAATGTGACCTCCTAACTAGCTCACAGAAAAGAAGATAGGGTCAGTTTTTAACTCTCTATTTCAAGGTAAGAGAGAGCCAGAGATATAAGGAATATTCAGCCCTGTGGGGTCCTGGGGAAATGCACATTGCCTTTAAACAGACAACTTTTTTTTTTTTCCTTTTTAGATGTTGTTTTGTAAGATTAGAAGGCCAACTATGACAGGTCTCACATCTTAGAAGGAAAAATGGAGGTGGAGGGAGATAAAAGGGGATGAAGAAAGAGATGAACAGGTTCTCTCTCTCTCCTTCTCTCTCCCTCTCTGTCTCTCTCTCTCTCACACACACACACATACACACAGTCATAGATCCCAGGTGTATTCCTAGAAGCATTATTTTTGCATTTTAAACTGTCACGAAAATCTGGGAGGCGTGTGTTTTTTTGTTGTTGTTGTTGTTTTTTCCGGTACGCGGGCCTCTCACTGCTGTGGCTTCTCCTGTTGCGGAGCACAGGCTCCGGACGCGCAGGCTCAGTGGCCATGGCTCACGGGCCCAGCCGCTCCGCGGCATGTGGGATCTTCCCGGACCGGGGCACGAACCTGAGTCCCCTGCATCGGCAGGTGGACTCTCAACCACTGTGCCACCAGGGAAGCCCCAAGGTGTGCTTTTTTAAAAGACTCTGCTTTTGCCTCCTGACTCCTTTCTGCACATGATCAGTGTAGCTCTCCTAAGTTGAGGCATCTTAGGCGAAAGAGCACTGTGCTTCTCTAGAAACAGTGGTCACTTCTTTTTTCCCTGAAGGGTATGGTTCACCACAATTACTGGTTTGAATTTACTTTCTTTCAAACCTAACACAGAAAACTGAACTTAAATTCCTTGGACATGTGTGCACAACTGTTCATACTCATGCTTTGTTTGAAGGTTCTCCTACCCCCCTCCCTAGAATATAGCCCTTCATAAATGCTTTTTTCCTCCGTGTCATGAATTCATATTACCCTTTTTTCATTATAGTAGAAAATATCTCCAAGCAGAGTGTGCATTTACGTACACAATCCCCAAAACTAATTTCAAAGGATCCCTCCCTCCATTTAAGTTGTGTCTCTTTTCTAGCACAGGCACGAATGATATTCCAGTTTATTTCAAATTGTTCACACATAGAAGGTCATGATATAAATGTCTGTATTTTTCTGATGTAACGTGTCTCTTAAATATCAAGGGGACTAGGCTTTTCCAAGGGCCTTGCCTTCTGAAGATAGCCAGCCGTGGCAACAGCAGCCACGAGCAATGTCCAGCTACACACAGCACGTTTTTAAAAGCTTTGAGGTTGGCCATTGACCAATCATATTTTTATCTCTTAGTATTAAAAGATATAATAATAATTTTTACTATTATAGTATTTTTAAATATTTTGAAAACCTTATTTTAATCTCACAGTAACTTTCTGAGATAAGTCAATAGTGTTTTTATGATTGCTTGATAGATGTGAAACAAAGAAAGTAGGTCACAGAGGTGGGACTACCCATGTTTCTAAACTACTCAGTCATCATGGGTTATCCGTTACCCCCACAGATCAATACTGTGGATCAGTGATGTGACAGACTTAATGACTTCTAACTGCTTTCATGATGGTCACCTTTTAAACATGCACGGAAGGCATCTTTTTCTTAGTGCTTGGTTTGAATTGAGCCATACAGCAGAAAAGTCAATCAGTATTGGTACAGCCTCATTCACGGGCCTGTAAGAATCCTCAGCAGAAGGCAGGCAGCCCTTCTTCAGTGGTGGAGGCTTGTAGGCAGTGCCATGCAGCTTGGTTAATTGCATTCAGATTCTCCAGATGTTCTCTCTCTGGAAACATGGACTTGCAGACTACTGTTTACTGTATGCATCACTGAAGACATAAAACACCTAGAAACATTCACCTCTTCCGTGCTCAACCTGAAGCTCACCAATATAGAAAATAATAATTTCCCCTTATTTACTAAAATTAAATGAAACAACTGAAACAGAATGAACAGCACACACACACATACCCACATCCCTCAAATACCATGCCAAGGCTCAGGCAGAGAGAGGACTTCGGCTGCTACTGGAGATCTAAAGGAAATTGCCCTCCCAGGTCAGTTCTTCTGATTCATTTTTTCATTAAAAAACAATACATCGGGCTTCCCTGGTGGTGCAGTGGTTGAGAGTCCGCCTGCCAGTGCAGGGGACACGGGTTCGTGCCCTGGTCTGGGAGGATCCCACATGCTGCGGAGCGGCTGGGCCCGTGAGCCATGGCCGCTGAGCCTGTGCGCCTGGAGCCTGTGCTCCGCAACGGGAGAGGCCACAACAGTGAGAGGCCCGCGTACCGCAAAAAAAAAAAAAAAAATACATCATCACTATCAAGACCACCCTCTCAGACCCTGTGAACAAGGAACTGGGGTAGATTTTTCTCCTCAAACTTATTCTTCAAGTAAAGTAGCAAAATAATTTTTCACTTCTTGACTTAACATACCCAATTGTCTGCTGTCTTGAAAGCTGCAAGTCCTCACATTGTTTTAAAGACACCATTCAGTTCATGGAATCACTTGAGTGAACCCAGAAGGACAAGCCCAACCCAGCACCTCTGCCTAGACCAGGTCCTTGACTAAGAATAAATCCTCAGCAGCACAGAAACCAAAGCAGAAAACCACTTCTTGTTTAAAGTTCTTGGGGTTGTTGCTTTAGGCTCACTCTTTCCCCTTCCTTCTCTGAAGCACGCCCATACTTCTGCTTCCCCTCTTTCTTGAATCCATCAGTGAGGGGCATTTCTCCAGCATTTCTCCAGCCTCGGGTGATGGTAGGCGAACCGGCAGCTGAGGCCCCACTTCTTCCTCCCTCCCTGCCCTCCCCTTCCCCAGTCCTCACCAGGGGCATGGCCTCCTCTGTCCGGTGATCGTACCAGTTGCTCCAGGGCTGTTTGCTCCCACTTTTCTGTTGCGGTTGACGACACATGACAAACCTAACCGCACGAAACCAAACCCAGATTTTTCTCAAGAGATGTTCTTCTGGGGAACAAATAAGCTTCCTGCCCGCTTCCTCAGAACGCTTGGGTGTTATAAATTGCTCCTATCTGGATTCACGTAGTTTCATTCTGCCCTGTCATTTGCCACTGGTTTCTTTCTCACGTGCTTAAAATGGTTTACTTCAGGAAATTCAAATCGTGGCATTATCTTCCACAAGTCCTCCAAAACTATTGGGTTAACCTTAGCTAGAAGAAAAGCACAGTTTCTAACTGTATTTTTTTCCTGTAATTTTCTCCTTTCTTTATCATTTTACTTCTACCTTTTAATGTCTGGCTTTAAACAAATTCTTATAGGAATTCCCACAATTGAAAACCAAACTTAGGATCAACTGGGAAGCCTGGTAACAGTTAACCTGAGACATTTCTCTGACCATTCTTCCCAACCCCTACTAACACCCATTGACTCTGCTCTATACCTTTTATGCTGTGTGTCCCTGACTCCAAACAGATATTAATAAAAGGATAGATACTCTGATCTCTGACACAAAATACCTTGTCTGGTGACCAGCACAAGAAAATTAGCCACCCTTTATTCCCTCTCTTTCCCATTAAAAAAAAAGAATTTTCTTTCTTCAAGATGCAGGATCACAGAGGGAAATAGGTAGGATGTCAAAGGTGCCCAAGACCTCCTCCCCATGTGCCTGTCTCGCCTTCTCCTCAAATGCTGTGGGCGCTTGATTCAGTCTGAGCATTCAGGCAGGAAGACGGAGATGGGCTTCATGAGGGGGTTGGTCTGGGGGCCTTTGAAACTACAGCAGAGACCCCAATCAATTATGATAATATCATACAACTCCTTTTAGCCAGCACCCGAGCCCGCCTCTCTAAAATCTGGGATGGGTGTTTGTGCGGTTAGCTGTTTGCAAGTGGCCATTTTATGACAGAAAGTGACCAGGTGGTGTTAACCCTTTCCTTACCTCTGAGGGTAACGGCAAATCTGCCTGCATAAATTTCTATAGCATTTGGGGCCTGACCTGAGGAGAGAGGGTGGAGGGAGTTTGGTTTTAGAAAAAGAGAAAGGGTTAAATACTGCACTGAGAAACTTCATGGACAGATTTGTTAAAATGATACGATATGTCAGACTGGTGATATATCTTTGAAATACTAAAACAAAAATTGTCTTGATGGTACTATTAAAGATAAATTTTAAGAAAAACCAGTTGTAGAGAGAAACAAACTAAAACCTACATTTGGTGGGGAAATTTTTGCAGTATTTTCCAAGTTTAACAAAATTAATATTTCAAAGTCCAGTTTTGAAATACTTTATATAAGTGAATAGGATTTTTGAAAGAAAAAAAAAGCCTACTCGGTGTCTATTGTGGATATATATGTATACCAGTATATATCTCTATACATACGTGTATATATATATGTGTGTGTGTATATATATATGTATCCAACTTTACTAAACAATATACTGTACATATACACCCACCCTTAAGCTTGTGCATACTGTATATATATATATAAAATGGCCACATTTCTTGCGTGTGTCTGTCCCCGGAAGGGTGGACTGATTGTTTTTGGATGTCTGCAGCTGTTACCTTGAAGGATGCAATTTCATCTTTCATTTATTTTTCCCCATCTAGACTGTATCAGGATAAACTGTAACTCCAGTAAGTTTTCCCTCAAGTTTCATTTTGTTCTTTAAAAAAAAAAAGAAAACTGACTTTATTTTGTTTACTGTTTTATGAGCTGTTTTTTATTTGAATTATTTTATTTTTTGACAGTGGAGTTGGGGGGAACTGGGGTTTACAAGCTGAAGGGCTGGGGTGATGGTTTGGGCTGAGTGTGGCCCAGGGTGTGGTTTCGGAATTGCGGCAGGTCCTCTCTTCTTTCCTTGCATTTGTTCTATATGCGGAAAAGGAGGAAAGGGTACCTGGATAATGACTTTGAAAATGAATTGAAATGGTAATTTGTTGTTTTGGGAAAATAACTCTCAGGGGTGGACAAAAAGCATTAGAGCAACCAGAATGCACTTCTCCACTACCAAAAGCTTCAGAAAATGAAAGCAAAGTTCATGACCCACAGGGTGGCTGCCAACTCTGACATTTGTTTCTTGGCATTTATCGCTGTAGGTTTTTTTTTTTGTTTCCCCCTAAGGAGGGTGGGCAAAGCATTGCTCTTGGTAATAATGTAACATTTTAACCAAAGACTTGAGATACATTCTAGCTCTTCTGAATAAAGAATGGCAGACTATTATTTTTACCTTATTCCATTCAAATATTCCACCTCTTGAAGAAGGGTCTTAAGGAGGAACAGGCTGAATACTACTCACGCATTTCTTCCTCTGTCTCAGAAGTGCACATTAACTGGAGTCATGAAGTAGGGCCATAGGAGGAGAAAGAGGAAAGATGGGCATGAGGGAAAGAGTAGAACTAGGTGATAAAAGGAAGAAAGGAAGAAATATACTTTGAGCTCTATAGTGTGTCATATTAGTTAAGGCAATTAAATAACAATTAAGCAACTAGGATAATTGGTTAGGGTGATAAGCTACAACAGACAATCCCAGCATTTCAATGGCTCAACAAAAAAGGTTTCTTTCTTGTTCGGGCAAAGTCCAATGCCAGTTGAGCAGCGCTCCTGGTCAGCTCTCTTCAAAGAAGTAATTCAGGCAACTAAGATTCTTCCATGAGTTGGGTTCAACAACCTTGGAGTTTTTCACCTCTCGTTCTATCCATAGGGAAGAGAGAGAGAGCTTGGATAGTTATGCAATATGTTTTATTGCCTTGCCTGAAAATGCCATACATCGCTTCCGCTTATATTTTGTCAGACATGGTTCCATCTTAAACTCAGAGGAAACTGGGAAATAACAGTCTCCCGTGGACCAGGAAGACAAAACTGGATTGACTGAGCATCTAACACACGTGATTCGCAGTATTGTCTCCTGATTTTCTGCTGCTTTCCTTGCTAGGGTCTTTCTGTAGGAACAAAAGAAAAAAGAAAAGGAGATAGCCTCTTACATTTCATTTACTTGTTTGTCCCATCCTTCTAAAAATTTTAAAGGTGTTAGCTGGTTTAACCTTCTTTCTTGGGAGATACATTATCAGGATGACAAACTAATGAAGCCCAAATCCACTTCTGGGTGGCAAATGTTCCATATAAATGAACAGCAACAACAAAAAGAAATGTAAAAAATTGATATAAACAACAACTTCCTAAAGTACAGTGCTTTCTGCTTGTCCTGGCATCACTTTCAGTTAATTTAAGCAATGTCCTATATTGCTGTGTTTAAATATTTCTAATTAGACAGAAATTTCTCATGATATTTAGATCATTACAAGTCTAATTGAAACATCCTTTTTCTCCGAAGACTGGCATTTTCTCTTTCTTTAAGCAGCTTTATTGATATATAATTTCCATACCACAGAGTTCATCCACTGTAAGCCTACAGTTCAGTGATTTTTATTAAATTTCTAGGGTTGTCCAGATATCACCATATTCACATTTTAGAACATTTCCAACACTCCCCAAATTTCTCTTATGTCCTTTTGCAGTTAATCCCTTCTCCTGCCCATACTCCTAGACAGCTGTTGGTCTGCTTTTGTCTCTATAAACCTGCCTTTTCTGGGCATTTTGTATAAATGGAATCATATAACATGTAGTCATCTGTGTCTGGCTTCTTAAAAAAATATAGCATATCTATAGAAAACTTTTTCTTTTGCATTAGTTTCCAGAAGGAAATAAGATGAAAGCTGAGCATGAAGGTGGAGAACGTCTTCCAAAGTTGAAGCTGGCACCTTCTGGCTTCAGAGACTTATTTGCAGAACAGAGAACTGAGGGAGTTATTTGATCAGGGTATCAGGGCCTGCTTTTTGTGTTCTATCCATACTTTATCTTACATTTAATTCCATATATTCCATCTGATCAGCCATGGAGAGTCATCATAAGACAAGTTCCCAAATTCTTTCTCCTGGGAATACAGTGACTCTTATCCAGGACACAGATGCCAGCAGATTTTCTAAGCCTGAGAAAAGATTTTCTATTCAGAGCCACCAGAAGCAGCATCGAGAGGAAATGCACACGGCAAAGATGCGTTCCCGACTTCGATCACAGCATAGAAAGAATATAACTGGCTTAAATCAATATTTAGGTAAAAAGCCAAGATTGGATTTTGAAAAATCAATTTTGAATTCTCATGATAAATCTTTAACATACTACGGAAGTTAGTTTTGGTGAAAGCATCAGAGAAAGAATACATAGTGCCCACTAGTTGCACAGGGGTTGAATAGAAACAAAACAAAACAAAACAAAACACAAGCTCTTCAAACTAATCTAAGTCCTTTAATGCTGAGGTGTATAGATGTGTACCCAGGGTACTGTAGAGTCACAAAGTATATGTGATACATTTTCTTGAAGTTAATTGTTGATTTGGAGTAAAAACTTGAGTTGAAAGCAAAGTGATATATGATGCAGAAGAACACAAATAAACATGAATCTTATTTAATAGATAAATCTTATTCTTATGTTTTAAGAAAAAAACATAAGAATTCAAAGTCCTGTCATTTTTATTGTGTATCTTCTCTATTCCATTCCCACCATTATTGGCACTTGGGTAGAAAAGTTTGAGAAGACTATACAACTAAATTAGGAGATAAAACAGGTACAGGTGACTAGAACTTTTAAACCCCTCTTCTCACATACCTATCAGAGTTCATAGTTCAACCTGTTATAGAATCTCAAGTTGTTTCTGTAATCTCAAGTTGTGCGGATCCTGCCTCTTACACAGTTTTTCACTGGAAGAGTACAAGAAGTAAGATTGATTTGCAGCCTGAGTGTGAGAGGGAAGGACTTTCCACTTACTCCTGAGCTCCAGCTGGCATTTCAGTAGCTGTCATAGGGTGTAATTGCTCAAGTTGCAACACAAAACTTTTTTCTCTTGAAGGGACATAGTGAATTAAACTTTAAGTTTGTATATAAGTTCATGAATTTTTCCAGTTAATTCTTTTTTAGAATGCCTGTTCTGTGAAAAGTCAGTCAGGTAACATACTGAATGACATCATCTGTTTGTTTTTTTTTTTTTCCTGTTCATCTGCCTCAAAATATTGTTCGTTCAGGGAAATGGCTATTTCCAAGGGTTTGTGTGACTGTCTTTTTAATGGCAAGAAGAACATGAAGAAGGACCATCTTCCAGTGTGAGGAGAAAATAACTGGACATGATAGAGGGCAGTGATCACAAGACAAAAGCCTTTTTCCTTTTGGCTTTCTTGGCTGGCCCTTCTGTCAGTAACTGACACAGCTCCATGACAAGGGTTTCCAAGAAGCAGAAACAATTTTCTAATCAGGTTCTCTGCCTTTCTCCCTTTCTTACTTTCTCTTTTCCAGTACTTTGTCTTTCCCCATAATATCTATGATATACTTATCATTACTCATTCCAAATATTACTACCCCTGCTCTCCAAATCCTGCAAGGTACCACACCATAAACTCTTCTCAGGCTGTTATCACCAAACATTTATTAGAGACTGTGCCAATCAAAGTCTTTGGTTGAATTGGGGATATGCTGTGTTTGATTCATCTGCCAGGGATATTTCAAAATAAGTAGTAAGGAAATTTCCAATTTAGAACTGACTTTAAAACTGCGAAAGAGCAACAGAGTTGGCAGTCATCATGGTGGATTGAACTCCAGGGTGACCTGGAGCACAGCTAAAGAAAACAGGGCTGCTTTCTGGGAATTTCTGGAGGAAATCACTCATTCCTATGGTTCCAGTTCCATGAGGCTGGCAGTACCTAAGAGGCATGCAGTTCTGAAAACAGGTATGAACTTCTTGTTGATCTCGTGGGTGTTTGCTCAAATGAAAGTCTGTAAAATGGTTTGTCGTCTTGAACCTTGTCTGATTGTGACTCTGCCCTATGATTTCCTAGCCCCTCCTTCATCCCATCCCTTTTAAGCTGTGTGCTGTATGAATGAATACAGTGACCTCATATTGATTAAATGAGTATAGTATGAGTGAATATAGTGAACACAAATTAATGAATGTCAGTTTCCCGCTTTTTTCCAGTCTTTCTCTCTCAAAGGCTAATTCCTCTGTGTGTGGCCATTCTCTCAATCTTTCTGGAAAGGAGGGCATATATCACATGAAAGTTGTGAGGAAATCGTGAGTTTTGTGTATATGCCTGACTATTTAGGTATATGTAGAGCTCCCCCCAGTTACTTTGAACTTGAAGCCTTACTAACTTACCTGTGATAAGATTAATGTTTTCCTTCTTTGACATACAAAAATATACTGACCTTAAGACAGGGAAGTGCCACAATGTAGTCATTTGTGTCTGAGAACAGCTTTTATAATCTTGTCCACTTCCCACAGACTCTGTTATCTTTGAATCATAGAGATGCACAGTAATATAAGAGCTGCAAGAAAATAACATCACAAGGATGTTCTATATCTCCAAATCATACCTCTGAAAACTACTAGTGTTTACTAAATATTCCTTCTCTCGCACTTGCTCTGCCTTGCACCTGTTTTTTGCTTTTTGCCTTCGCTTCTCTGCTTTGGGTTTCCAGGCAGACTCAATGCCAGTGTTTTGGCAAAGTCAACAGGGTGTGGGTGGTTCTTGCTTAATTTAGGCATTAAAATTTATTACACTAGACTTCTGGTTTTCTTCTCTTTTTCTCTGTCTTCCCTGTCTGTGGTACCAGAATAAGTGACATCATCTTTAGGCCTGCTTCATCTAGAAATCCCAGAGCTGACTTGTTGAGCTTATCCCTTTAACTCAGAAACACTTACCTCCTCAGGTCAACCAGGAGGCTGACTTCTTCATTATTAAGTCTCTGCAAAGGAAACTGTAGAACCTCTCTGGTATCCATTCCAAGATTTGGATCACCATTGCTGTCAGCCTGATCATACTACTTCTCTTAGTAGAGTTTTAGTGAAGATGGAAAAAAATCACAAAGCAGAATCTTATATCCAATAATGTATTATTCTTTATCCAACTATCAACATCACACCTGAGACTTTGTATTTCTTTATGGAATGATTATGGTGTACTTCAACTTTTACCAAAACCTGAATTTTAAAAGATAACACATAATTTTGTTGCTCTTTGGAATGTTTTATATTTCTTGTGACATATAAAATACCTCACATGTAAGTTTATTCATAGTATCAATAATAGGCAGATTTGACTGTGATAGTAGGATGCTTCCTAAATAAACATTGAATATTACAAAGATAGGCTGGGTTCAACCCTTTCTATACCACTAATGAGTTTTGTGTCTGTGGACAATTTACTTTAACCCTCAGTTTCCTCAGTTGTAAAATGTGCATAATTATAGTATCTGCGTCTTTGAGTAAGAACAGAAGCTAGAACGTAACATGTGCTAAATGTGTGGTGATGGTGATGGTTTTGGTGATGATGAGGATGACTTGTACTAGCAGAGTATTTCAACTGAAAAGATGATCTTTTGAGAACTGTTTTTGTTCAAGAATGGATACCTATGTATTCTTAAAGCCTTTCTTGGTAGCTTAATAGATGCCTGTAAAATGAGCATCCTACTTCCTTCAGTCTATTACTCAGGGCAATAATAAACTCTTTTCAAGGCCATCAGAGTTGCATTGGATTCTGCATCAATAGCATTACTAATACTGTTGATGAGAACATCACATTGGCTTTTTTTTCCCCCTCAGTGCATTATGATAAACAAATACTTGATGTTAACCCAGAACTAATGAAAGTATTTTGGTTTCATGAGTTCTTCTGTTTTTGTCTTGGAGACTCTGATATCATTTTAATGAAAGCTTAATAGTGTTCTAAAATGAAAATATTATCTTTAAAGTGCACAGATATGATTCAATGATATCATATTTGTGACTTTAATATCTTCTAATATCAATTTTGTATAATCTAAACAGGAACTAAAATAAAAGAGAGTCAGAGAAATAAGAGTTTTTGCAGCAAGGGTACAGATTTCTGGCTAAGAACATTACTGTCTGTCTGGCTTCCTTGGTACATTCCTGGCATGGATTTAGTCAAGTTTATTCAGACCATTGTGAGAAAGGAGGGCTAGATCACCAAGAGGAGAAGAGAGTCATCCCCTTCTTAGGAGATCTTGTATTTTGGTTTCAACCAGTTTGTTGAGGCATAGCATAAGTCAGTATGTTAAGAGATTCACATGTGGACCTTTGGGTAATTGAAATTACACATATTCCATACACATACACAAAGGCTGGTGGTTCAGGCCTTATCAGATTTATACATGATGCCCAGAGAAGTAGAGAATTAATGACCATTTAGCAGTTAGAACTACAGTACCATCCATCCCCAAATTCTGAGAATGTCCTTTGAGCACAGGTTAAAATAGAGAAAATCAGAAGAAGGAACGTCTCTTTCAGTGGCTTTAGCTAAGACCACTTTTTCTGTGATTTGAAACTGATCCCTGGGCTCTAACATGCAAATCTATCACTTTTTGGTCTGCTTCTCTTATGTACAGTGGGCTCCTGGTATGGAAAAGTCCACTCAGGAAGGTATTTTAACATTTGTAATCCATCTGGATTTTAGAAAGGATAAAGGGATTGGGATCAAGCACCCAATTAAAGAGTAGATAGAAGTGAGATTGAAGCATTATATTATAAATAAGTGGCTTCCCAAGGAGAGTGTTTTGTCTCATAAAAGGAAGAAGCAGAGGAAATAGCAAAGGAGATGGAAAAAACAAAGAAGTTAAAAACACACTTCACGAAGTATATAGATATAAGCAAAGTTGATAGAGTTACTGAATTTTAGAAAAGGTTGATAAATAAAGGCGTAAAATTTCTCTATCTGAACATCCTAAAAAAGAGCAAACACCTTGCCAATTTAGGAATGATCTATGGTGAACTGAACTGTCTGGCAAGAGCGGCAATATAGACTCCTAGAACTGTTTACAATCACAGTTCAAGCCACTGTACTTTTCCATGAAATTAGTGTACATAGTTTGGAGATATGTACATACATATAGTGATATCTTATGTCAACACAGCCTCAAATTTTTATGCTGATATCTGGCCACTGTAGGATTTTCATGACCTGAAGCTACCTTGGACATAGTGTATACTTAAAAAATAATTAAGTCACTGAGGTAATGAATTGTACCCATTTCTCTACCTTAATTTATTATTTTTACAAATACTCTTAGGGATCGATACAGAGACACAAGCCAGAAAAATATAAACTACAGCTCTTTGTTTTGTTGTCATTCTAAAAGGAAGAAAAAAATAACTGGAGTGAATTTGTTCTTTTATCCCTAATAATCTGAAAGAATAAATATTATTTCCTCTGTAAAGCAGGGAATTTCAGACAAAATGAAGGTTTTCATGAAATCCAATTTGTCCAGGCTTTGGTTGGGTCAGAAGAATTTCATGAAGGAAGGTGAATGTGTATCAGTAAATATTACATGTTGTCACTCTTTGTTCACTTATTCGATGATCATTTACTGAGAGTTAACTGGGTTCCAGGTGTTGATGTCAGTTTTAGGGATTTATACTGTGGATTTCCAAGGAAAATGCAGAAGGAATCCTCATAGACTAGGCACACACCCATTTTCCCCTCGTTTTCTGTTTCTCTTAGAGAAATTGAAACTCAGATGTATGTACCTTTAAAATCCAGATGAGTTTCTCATAGATTTTATTCAGCAATTGTTCATTTCAGTATTCCATTCAACATAATGGTTTCTTTTTTTCACAATGTATGTATATTCCTAGTGCTGAGGCCCTGAACACTGGGTCTCCTTAGTCACGTCTTTTTCCTTATTTTCCTTTTTCTGTTTTGGCTTGTCCTCCTGCGTCTGACCACCTGCTTAGAGCCATACAAAACGTCAACAGCTGATGTTTCAGGCGCTGTAATTTTGACTATAAATGGTGTTTCTGTTTTTTCTTCTACGGTTTGAAAATGTCTTTTTATACTCTGATCCATTTTATTTGTCTAATTGCCGCAGTAAGGTTTACAAGGTTTGCTATATACAAGTTCGCTAGGTATTAGGCACAGTTTATATTTAGGAACAGTTTATATTTTGAAAATTAGGAAGGATCACTTTATCAATGAGGTGTAGTACGTGTAGTAACCATTTGACAAGTTAACATTACCAACCAAACCCTTTATTCCTGTTTGATAACAAGATAAATGCATCAGTGAATATACTTCTTTTTTGTTGCTTTTCACTAGATAGTATATATAGTGCAGCAGGTTTCACTCATACATTATTTAGGAGAAGATTATAATTTGAATTATAGAATTTCTGGAACAGTTAACCACAAAGTGCAAGTCTCCCTACTGATTCAGAGCATCTCAGCAGAGTTTATCTCAGTTTTAGAATCAATTTTGGGAAGAAAGCTTAGACACCAGGGGATGTTGCTTCTGAAAGAAACAGAGTAATTTTCTGGCTGTTCTATTGATTAAGTGACTAAAATCACAAGGCTTTCTAACTGGATGTTTATTAGAAGTTGGAGAAATAAATCTTAAAGGGGATGTTTACATTTTCCTTCTGACAATGAAGTTGTTTCAGAGTAAATCTGATTATACAATATTTGTATACAAAACAATTTTGCTGTCATCCCAAAAGCCTTGTGAAAGCAAGAGGTATATGGTGCTTAGTTATAGTAATCTAAGTCTTCCTGAATGGCTGACATTATATTGCAATAGGAAAATGTTAAAAAGCATGTGTTCTAAAAGAGAGACAAAATGTAATAGAGATCATATCCCCTGAAGCAAAGTCTCTGAACGGTTATGAGCTCAGGATCCTCCCAGTAGGCCTGTCAGGGGCATATATTTAAATATTAACATATTATGAATGGGGAAGCCAAGGCTTGTGGAAGGTGCGTGCATTGCATAAGGTCTCAGGGTGATCAGTGGCAGGCATGAGTCTTCAAAAATTTCATTTTCTGATTCTTAATCAAATGAACACCATTTGTCACCTAAGTTGTAGTCTTTTAGTGATGCTACGAAACATGATTTTCTTCAGAATTAGTTTTAAAAAATGCAGGGTGGGGGGGTAAACCACTGCAAAGATACCAAATTAGGAAGGATATGGTGACCTAAACTCTTGGTTGTTGGGTGAACAGCATTATGAATAGAGTGAGGTTTAGTTCTGAAGTCTAAGAGATGACAGAGAGATGAAATTCATGTTACCTACAAGTGTGGGCAGGATAAAATCTAAAACAGTAAACGGGGGCTATTCCTCTGTTCTTAAGAAAATAAAACGTAAGAAAATTAGAAATGTTCAAGGTGGAGAGAAGAAGGGCTGTCTATTTCCTCTGAGTGGTTTTCCTGTGACAGTCTGTCAGGAAGCCCTTTTCCTTCCAAGGAGAAGGAACTACCCCACTGACCGAAAGGAGGATGCCCCCAGGAGTGGGGTGGTGAGAGAAGCAGAGACAGAAAACAGGAAAGGAGCCGAAGCAGCAGGTGGCAAGAACATAATGTGTGCAAAGTAGGCAAAGACCAAGAGAAAGGACACACATGAGTATTTGTAATGGAGTAGCATAAGAGGAATGTGTTCTATCGCTGTAGAAAAATTCTGTATCTTTCTGATCTCACAAAGAAAAAGAAAACACAGTAGAAGGTGAATAAAGACAATATGGTGAAGCCATTGGCCTAGGGGATGGCTAGAGAAGGCTTGCCATCTCCTTATAAGAAGAAATTCATGGTTGAAATTAAAGTCATATTGTATACCTGTCAATAGTTGGAATGTTTAACTTAACTGTTTGATTCACTGATTGTTATTTACAAGCAAACTCCCTATTTGATAAAAGAACCAATTAAAAAAAAAAAACTTGCTGATTATCAGAAATAGAAAAGCTAGGTGTTCTATTACCCTAATGACTAGGTAAGTGCCCAGGTACTTATCCATGACTGAGTTTATCCATACCCCTACATACCTGGTAGAATGAGAATCTCATGATTGACATCTCAAAGGCAAGAAAATTGAACACTAAGTGAAGACACAACCCCATTCTTTCCCCTTGACAAATTTTCCCTGAATGCTTTTCTTCCTTTGTTACAGCAAAGATGGATGCTGCTAAGTCCATATACAAGGACATTTGCAATAACAAATTTTAAACCTTTGCTATTGTTATATAAAGTGATCGACTTTACAAATGGCTACTAGTTACAGTAAAAATTATAGCCAAGATTGTTTTCTGCCTGCCAGGCTCTGAGATGAGCAGTTTGCTTGCATGATCTTGTTTAATCTTCACCATGGCCTTATAAGGTGTTATTATCCTCATTTTAGACATGAGACTTAATCATGTGAAATGCTTTGCCTGGCCTCACCTTCAGTATATCTGACCTCAATGCTGTGCTCCTCACGACCGGACATGTTACCTCTCCAGCTCAGATGCTGACATGTTGAGGCTCAAATGAACGCAATCAGCACTCCAGGACAAGGGCTAATGGTCCCCACGAAAGACGCTGCATCTAGTCACTAATAAATCCTATTTCTTTAGCTTGTCTTTCTGTAACCTTGACCTTTCCGGAGTCAGGCTTCCTCACCTCAGCTTTATAGACATATTAGTGTCCCGTTCTTATTCATAACTAGTCTCTAAGGCACTGCTTAATTCTGTGACAGGAAGGTACTTGGCATGTAGGGGTGCATAGAGGATGAATTAGGAATTATCACAGACATAGGGATGACTAAGAAGAGGGTAGTGTTGGAATGCCGTAACAGCTAATTGCTGAGTCATCCTCCATGTGCCTGATGCCTAGTTGGTATTCCTTGTCTTTTATCTCTTTCCATTAGACCCTAGTGCTCTAGTCTCAGCAAACAGATTGTGGTTACCCGACTTCCCCAAACTCTCTTATACCTCCGTTTCTGCATCCATGCTTTACCTTATGTGGACCATTTCTGTCTGTATCTCCATAGCCAACTGCTTCTCATCCTTCATGACAGCTCAGGGGTCACCACTCTTGCGAAGCCTTCCCTTCCTCAGGCGTGTCAAGGTTTGTTCATCTCTAAAGTTCCAGAGCACCCTGAATGCACAGCTTTCAGAAGTCTCATCACATTTGTGTTGCTTTATTTGCTTACATGTGTACCTCCTGAACCAATCTTTGGATTCCTCACAGTTTGGGAAAATGTCCTATTCGTCATTGTATCTTCACTGTCTGGCCAGTGCCAGACATATAGTTGGCCTTAATGCACATTTATTGAATTAATAATTATAAGCCTAATGACTTGAAACTTTGGATGACAAGAGAAATCTCCATGTATGAATACAGATTACTTAGTAAGAGGAAAATTGTTCCATATTTAACAAAGAAGGAAATCTCAGCAGATCCAATTAGGATACCATAGATTAACATGTTAAGGATATTTGTCCAGGTCCTAAAGAGAAATATGTTTTTAGAAATCCTTACTAAATACTACTATGTTAGAAGGCTGACATTTAAAATGAGGAAATGTGATTTCAAATTGATCTGACTCTTCTTTTGATTGTTCAAAGAAACATCGGAAGCACAAATTGCTTTTGGGCAGTATTGTTCTGTACATGTCAAATTGTGTAGGTTTTATGTCTCACCCACCCTGGATAGAAATCTATACTCTTTCCTGTATTATTTTTATAGGCCCCTTTAAGCTTCAAACTGATCCTAAAGAGAATGAGGAACATTACTCAGAGCAGAAAAACAAAACAAAAACAAACAACAACAGCATGGGTGGCAGCGTTACCTGGTGGGAAGAAAAGAACTTGTGGGTTCAGTTATACCTGCTCTGCTACTCATTAGCCCTTGTCCCTAAGGCAATTTCTCTGAGCCATCATTATTAGTAGTAATAGCTATAACATCATTTGATGAAGAAGAAAAATAATTGAACGGAAGCCTTGCTCCCAACCATGTGATTTTCATCCCAGCATTTAAACGGGCACCAAAACCCGCTGTCACTCCTGTGGCCCTCATGTCTCACAGCTTGGATTGCTCGTTGATCATTTGAACTTGTAACAATAGAAACATCAGTTACCCGGGCCTCCTGGGTACTTGCCTAACCTTTCTGATTTTTCAAAGGAAATTGCTTCTTTTGTAAAATGTTTCACAGGAGATAGGACAGGAATCAGTGTTTGAAGAAGCTGAGTGTGCCCGAGATAACTTCCAGGGTTTTAATGTAGCAGCTGGTATAGAATCTTGTGCGAAATGAATTCAGGGCTTTTTCTCTCACTCCAAGTAAGGTCATATTATTAAGAGTGAGGATCCTCATCTAGCAAAGTCACGGGGATCAAGGGTTCAGTTTAATGCCAGAGAGGTTAAGCTGTCCTTGGTAAAGCTGAGTGGTACAAGTGCCACGCCTTTATGTTTGCCTATGAAGAGATATATACAGAAGAAACAAAAACATCAAAAATGGGCCAGTGTTCAGTGAGCATTTATTTTGGGCCATGTAATATTTTCAGTTGTTACATATATTCTGTAATCCCACAATAACTATATGCAGTAGGCAGAACCGTCTATATAATTTGTGGAGCCTAGTGCAAAATGAAAATGTGAACCCCTTGTTAAAAAAGGAGGAAAGAAGCTTACCCTTTTCTTTAACACTCTGTCTTTCTCTACCTGTGGTGGTGTTTTTCTTTCCTTTTACTTAAATTTGCCATCTGATGTGCTCCCTCAAGCATGAGGATACTCATGGGGTGAGTGCAGACCCTCACAGTCACACAAGACTCCACCCAACGGCTCAGCACAAAGGGCAGAAAGTAGCAGCAGTTGTTTTCTGGGTGGAGGTAGAAAAGAGGGTGGCCAGGCAGTCATCCTCAGGGCCAGGAGCATGCATGAATGAAGGCTCCCTTTCAACATCACTTAAAAAAAAAATTCAAAGATAAAATTCTTCTTTATTTTTTTTAAATTTTATTTTTTTTTATACAGCAGATTCTTATTAGTCATCAATTTTATAGACATCAGTGTATACATGTCAATCCCAATCTCCCAATTCATTGCACCCCCACCCCCACCCCCCTGCCGCTTTCCCCCCTTGGTGTCCATACGTTTGTTCTCTACGTCTGTGTCTCAATTTCTGCCCTGCAAACTGGTTCATCTGTACCATTTTTCTAGGTTCCACATATATGTGTTAATATATGATATTTGTTTTTCTCTTTCTGACTTACTTCACTCTGTATGACAGTCTCTAGGTCCATCCACGTCTCTAGAAATGACCCAATTTTGTTCTTTTTATGGCTGAGTAATATTCCATTGTATATATGTACCACAACTTCTATATCCATTCATCTGTCGATGGGCATTTAGGTTGCTTCCATGACCTGGCTATTGTAAATAGTGCTGCAGTGAACATTGGGGTGCATGTATCATTTTGAATTATGGTTTTCTGTGGGTATATGCCCAGTAGTGGGATTGCTGGATCATATGGTAATTCTATTTTTAGTTTTTTAAGGAACGTCCATACTGTTCTCCATAGTGGCTGTATCAGTTTACATTCCCACCAACAGTGCAAGAGGGTTCCCCTTTATCCACACCCCTCCGGCATTTGTTGTTTGTAGATTTTCTGACGATGCCCATTCTAACTGGTGTGAGGTGATACCACATTGTAGTTTTGATTTGCATTTCTCTAATAATTAGTGATGTTGAGCAGCTTTTCATGTGCTTCTTGGCCATCTGTATGTCTTCTTTGGATAAATGTCTGTTTAGGTCTTCTGCCCATTTTTGGATTGGGTTGTTCGTTTTTCTAATATTTTTTTTTTTTTTTTTTTTTTTTTTTGCGGTACATGGGCCTCTCACTGTTGTGGCCTCTCCCATTGCGGAGCACAGGCTCCGGACGCGCAGGCTCAGCGGCCATGGCTCACGGGCCCAGCCACTCTGCGGCATGTGGGATCTTCCCGGACCAGGGCACGAACCCGTGTCCCCTGCATCGGCAGGCAGACTCTCAACCACTGCGCCACCAGGGAAGCCCCGTTTTTCTAATATTGAGCTACATGAGCTGTTTATATATTTTGGACATTAATCCTTTGTCCATTGATTCATGTGCAAATACTTTCTCCCATTCTGAGGGTTGTCTTTTCGTCTTGTTTATGGTTTCCTTTGCTGTGCAAAAGCTTTGAAGTTTCATTAGGTCCCATTTGTTTATTTTTGTTTCTATTTCCATTACTCTAGGAGGCAGATCAATAAAGACCGTGCTGTGATTTATGTCAAAGAGTGTTCTCCCTATGTTTTCCTCTAGGAGTTTTATAGTGTCCAGTCTTACATTTAGGTCTTGAAAACACATTTTGAGTTTATTTTTGTGTATGGTGTTAGGGAGTGTTCTAATTTGATACTGTTCTAATTTGATACTTTTACGTGTAGCTGTCCAGTTTTCCCAGCACCACTTATTGAAGAGACTGTTTTTTCTCCATTGTATATCCTTGCCTCCTTTGTCATAGATTAGTTGACCATAGGTGCGTGGGTTTATCTCTGGGCTTTTTATCTTGTTCCATTGATCTATGTTTATGTTTTTGGGCCAGTACCATATTCTCTTGATTACTGTAGCTTTCTAGTATAGTCTGAAGTCAGGGAGTCTGATTCCTCCAGCTCCATTTTTTTCCCTCAAGACTGTTTTGGCCATTCAGAGTCTTTTGTGTCTCCGTACAAATTTTAAGATTGTTTTGTTCTAGTTCTGTAAAAATGCCATTGGTAATTTGATAGGAATTGCATTGAATCTGTAGATTGCTTTGGGTAGAATAGTCATTTTCGCAATATTGATTCTTCCAATCCAAGAACATAGTATATCTCTCGATCTGTTGGTATCATCTTTAATTTCTTTCAGTGTCTTATAGTTTTCTGCATACAGGTCTTTTGTCTCCCTAGGTAGGTTTATTCCTAGGTACTTTATTCTTTTTGTTGCAGTGGCAAATGGGAGTGTTTCCTTAATTTCTCTTTCAGATTTTTCATCATTAGTGTATAAGAATGCAAGAGATTTCTGTGCATTGATTTTGTATCCTGCAACTTTACTAAATTCATTGATTAGCTCTAGTAGTTTTCTGGTGGCATCTTTAGGATTCTCTATGTATAGTATCATGTCATCTGCAAACAGTGACAGTTTTATTCTTCTTTTCCAATTTGTATTCCTTTTATTTCTTTTTCTTCTCTGATTGCCGTGGCTAGGACTTCCAAAACTATGTTGAATAATAGTGGCGAGAGTGTACATCCTTGTCTTGTTCCTGATCTCAGGGGAAATGCTTTCAGTTTTTCACCATTGAGAATGATGTTTGTGGTGGGTTGGTTGTATGTGGCCTTTATTATATTGAAGTAGGTGCCCTCTATGCCCACTTTCTGGAGAGTTTTTATCATAAATGGGTGTTGAATTTTGTCCAAAGCTTTTTCTGCATCTATTGAGATGATCATATGGTTTTTCTTCTTCAATTTGTTAATGTTGTGTATCACATTGATTGATTTGCATATATTACAGAATCCTTGCATCCCTGGGATAAATCCCACCTGATCATGGTGTATGATCCTTTTAATGTGTTGCTGGATTCTGTTCACTAGTATTTTGTTGAGGATTTTTGCATCTATATTCATCAGTGCTATTGGTCTGTAATTTTTTTTTTTGTACTATCTTCCCCTGGTTTTGGTACAGGGTGATGGTGGCCTCATAGAATGAGTTTGGAAGTGTTCCTTCTTCTGCAATTTTTGGAAGAGTTTGAGAAGGATGGGTGTTAGCTCTTCTCTAAATGTTTGATAGAATTCACCTGTGAAGCAATCTGGTCCTGGACTTTTGTTTGTTGGAAGATTTTTAATCACAATTTCAATTTCATTACTTGTAATTGGTCTGTTCATATTTTCTAGTTCTTCCTGGTTCAGTCTTGGAAGGTTATACCTTTCTATGAATTTGTCCATTTCTTCCAGGTTGTCCATTTTATTGGCATAGAGTTGCTTGTAGTAGTCCCTTAGGATGCTTTGTATTTCTGCAGTGTCTGTTGTAACTTCTCCTTTTTCATTTCTAATTTTATTGATTTGAGTCCTCTTCCTCTTTTTGTTGATGAGTCTGGCTAATGGTTTATCAATTTTGTTTACCTTCTCAAAGAAGCAACTTTTAGTTTTATTGATCTTAGCTATTGTTTTCTTTGTTTCTATTTCATTTATTTCTGCTCTGATCTTTATGATTTCTTTCCTTCTGCTAACTTTGGGTTTTGTTTTTTCTTCTTTCTCTAGTTCCTTTCTGTGTAGGGTTAGATTGTTAATTTGAGATTTGTCTCGTTTCTTGAGGTAGGCTTGTATAGCTATAAACTTCCCTCTTAGAACTGCTTTTGCTGCATCCCATAGGTTTTGGATCATCGTGTTTTCATTGTCATTTATCTCTAGGTATTTTTTGATTTCCTCTTTGATTTCTTCAGTGATCTCTTGGTTATTTAGTAACATATTGTTTAGCCTCCATGTGTTTGTGTTTTTTACATTTTATCCCTGTAATTGATTTCTAATCTCATAGCATTGTGGTCGGAAAAGATGCCTGATATGATTTCAATTTTCTTAAATTTACTGAGGCTTGATTTGTGACACAAGATGTGATCTATCCTGGAGAATGTTCCATGCGCACTTCAGAAGAAAGAGTAATCGGCTGTTCTTGGATGGGATGTCCTATAAATATCAATTAAATCTATCTGGTCTATTGTGTCGTTTAAAGCTTCTGTATCCTTATTTATTTTCACTTTGGATGATCTGTCCATTGGTGTAAGTGAGGTGTTAAAGTCCCCCACTATTATTGTGTTACTGTCAATTTCCTCTTTTATAGCTGTTAGTATTTGCCTTATGTATTGAGGTGCTCCTATCTTGGGAGCATATATATTTATAATTGTTATATCTTCTTCTTGGATTGATCCCTTGATCATTATGTAGTATCCTTCCTTGTCTCTTGTCACATTCTTTATTTTAAAGTCAATTTTATCTGATATGAATATTGCTACTCCAGCTTTCTTTTGTTTTCCATTTGCATGGAATATCTTTTTCCATCCCATCACTTTCAGTCTGTATGTGTCCCTAAGTCTGAAATGAATCTCTTGTAGACAGCATATATATGGGTCTTGTTTTTGTATCCATTCAGCAAGCCTTTGTCTTTTGGTTGGAGCATTTAATCCATTCATGTTTAAGGTAATTATTGATATGTGTGTTCCTGTGACCATTTTCTTAATTGTTTTGGGTTTGTTTTTGTAGGTCGTTTTCTTCTCGTGTTTCCCACTTAGAGAAGTTCCTTTAACATTTGTTGTAGAGCTGGTTTGGTGGTGCTGAATTCTCTTAGCTTTTGCCTGTCTGTAAAGCTTTTGATTTTTCCATCGAATCTGAATGAGATCCTCGCCGGGTAGAGTAATCTTGCTTGTAGGTTCTTCCCTTTCATCACTTTAAGTATATCATGCCGCTTCCTTCTGGCTTGTAGAGTTTCTGCTGAGAAATCAGCTGTTAACCTTATGGGAGTTCCCTTGTATGTTATTTGTCATTTTTCCCTTGCTGCTTTCAATAGTTTTTCTTTGTCTTTAATTTTTGCCAATTTGATTACTGTGTGTCTCGGAGTGTTTCTCCTTGGGTTTATCCTGTATGGGGCTCTGTGCGCTTCCTGGACTTGGGTGGCTCTTTCCTTTCCCATGTTAGGGAAAATTTAGACTATAATCTCTTCAAATATTTTCTCGGGTCCTTTCTCTCTCTCTTCTCCTTCTGGGACCCCTATAATGTGAATGTTGTTGCGTTTAATATTGTCCCAGAGGTTTCTTAGAGTGTCTTCATTTCTTTTCATTCTTTTTTTTTATTGTGCTCTGCAGCAGTGAATTCCACCATTCTGTCTTCCAGGTCACTTATCCATTCTTCTGCTTTAGTTATTCTGCTATTGATTCCTTCTAGTGTATTTTTCATTTCAGTTATTGTACTGTTCATCTCTGTTTGTTTGTTCTTTAATTCTTCTAGGTTTTTGTTCCTTAATTCTTCTAGGTCTTTGTTAAACGTTTCTTGCATCTTCTGGATCTTTGCCTCCATTCTTTTTTCTGAGGTTCTGGATCATCTTCACTCTCATTCTGAATTCTTTTTCTGGAAGGTTGCCTGTCTCCACTTCATTTAGTTGTTTTTCTGGGGTTTTATCTTGTTCCTTCATCTGGTACATAGCCCTCTGCCTTTTCATCTTGTCTATCTTCCTATGAATGTGGTTTTTGTTCCACAGCCTGCAGGATTGTAGTTCTTCTTGCTTCTGCTGTCTGCCCTCCCCCACCTTATTTTTGAGCCTCCGATATTTCTTAACTCATATCTTTATTTCAGCTGGAAAATCTCCCTTCTCAGATTCTCACACTGAAGCTGCTTTTGATGTTCAAAGATAAAATTCTTATGAATTTTAAGACAGCGATTGCCAAGCTTTGAACCCCAAACCAACAGGGCTCTCTGTGACTCTACTGGTTTCATGCCTGTTAAGTTGGCTCTAGAAATAGATAAAATTATTATTTGAGTTTCATAGATGAGGAAACTTCAATTATCAGAAAGAAGGTTTGTTTTCTTGGTGGCATAATTGTCCACCATTTAATTACTAAAACATATTATAGACCACTTGACTTGTTCTAAATTTTGGTAGACTTTTAACAATGCATATTGTAAGTCCTAATTGCTCCTGGATGTCTTCCCTCATGGCCAAGGACACATTATGAATCATATTAACTATCCTTTCCGGAGAGGCTTGCACAATGGCATACAACAATGCATCACATTTTCCTGGCCAACACAGACATGCTTTGTTTTGCAATGTCAGTGTTGAAGGGACTGAAGTTTTTGGCATAATTTTGTTAGTAAAAATCAGTTCTCCCTGAGTGGGTGTGATCAGTAATCACACATGCCCTGTTATGATGTCTTCACTTCCCTTTCCTAAGGATTATCTTCCTCTGGTGCCCAGTTGTGAATGCAAGGTCAAACTATGAGTCCAGTTTTACTGAACTTCAGCCTTTTAAAGCCTAAATTACCATTTCATTGCTCTGGTGGAGCATTAGTAACTAGGAAACAGAATTTGGAGTTTATCACACTAATGTACCATTGCTACAGAAATCCCTTGGACTAAAGAAGAAGGAAAAACGAGAAACATTCTAGAAATAATTGACTATTCACCATCTTTAGAATGATGCTACCAGTGCCTTGGTTTCTAATTTGTTATTCTCTGTTCACCTTTACCTAATCTAAGATGAATCAAGTAAATCCCTTCGAAGGGAATGGATGATGAAAAAACTATTGGGTCCCATCAGAATATTTTAAACAGAAAGCTTTGTCTTTTCCAACAAGTACCACAGAATCTTTGGAATAGAACAAGAGCAAATTGGTTTCGAGTTAATGAAGGTGAAACACTTGCTGTGGCTATTATGACTGCCATTCCTAAGGGCCACCAGGCCATGCCATTTTTCACTGTCTTTCTGGAAAGAATAATTTATGTAGGCTTCCACTGAGCAGCTGGCTTGCCTTGCGCCTGTCTTCCCTGTGTTCTGGGGCACTGCGGTGGGAGCTGACATGCTGAGCTATCTGGCTATCTCAGCCTCAGGCTAGCTCTTACCCAAAACAGTGTCGGGGAAAAGACAACGTCCCTTCAGGGAGGTAAGCTAGATTTCTTATAGCATTTGTACTCATGGAAGAGCATTTCCTCATACCTGCAGTATCCTTTGTTCTATGTAACAATATACTTAGTTGTGTCTGATATTATTGTCACCACCTTTGAAAACACATATTCACTCTCCTGGGAGTAGTAATATCCTTCCACTCAAATTGTTTTGTACCAGGGAACTGGTTTGCTTAGACCCTCTGTATCCAAGACTGATGGTTTATTGCACAGTCACCTGCAGACAGCAAGTGTTTATTGATGAGGATTTCATCAGTTTTTAATGTGATCATATGTTGGTTTCGCTTTCCCTTCTAAATTACCACTTAATTTATTGTTCAGTTATTATTGATACAAGTGCTATCAGTGAGTAATTCTGTTGATGGCAAGTTCCATGTTTGGGAGGCAGGTTAAC
This sequence comes from Tursiops truncatus, assembly GCF_011762595.2. Lineage (NCBI taxonomy): Eukaryota > Metazoa > Chordata > Mammalia > Artiodactyla > Delphinidae > Tursiops > Tursiops truncatus. The sequence goes on along the minus strand of NC_047035.1, from coordinate 24,301,989 downwards.
TTTCAAACTCACTCTCTTTTGGAGAGAATCTTGCTTCAACTAACAATAATGAAGCTCTTCCTTAAATATTTGTCTCACAAATGAGAGTCTTTGGCATTGAATAAACTTTACCTCTGAATATTTCCATCAAGACTTAGAAACTGGTGGTCTACTCTAAAAGGTCTAGACAGAGGTTGGCTAACTTTTTCTATAAATGGGCAGATAGTGAATATTTTAAGCTTGTGAGCCATATAGTCTCTGTCACAACAACTCAATTCTCTGTCACAACTCCGTTTTGCCCGTGAAGTACAAAAGCTGCCCTAGATGATACGTAAGCTAATGGGCAAGGCTGAGTACCAGTAAAACTTAATTTACTAAAAGAAGCAGCAGGCCAGATTTGGCCTGAGGGCCATAATTTGCCAATCCCTGTACTAGAACCAAAAGAGAGGTACATTTGTAGAAATTATGTTTGGGGATAATTTCTATCTGGGATTCCAAACAATAGGGCAAATGGAAGTTTGAAAAACTATTCATTTAAAGCAATTTTTATTGTAGATGCTGGTAATGCAGTGCTAAACGAGACCAATGCTGCCTGGTCTCACGAGGTTTGCATGCTGTTTGAGTTGTTTGTGAACATATGAATACCTAAGTGAGTTCAGATAGCGCCAAATGCAATGAATAGAATGATATAGAATCAAGTACATGCCTAGAAGTGGGAGAAAGTACACCTTTAGGTAGGCCCATCCTGGAAGGCTTTATGAGAAAATGATATTTGAGCTTTGGACATTTGAAACTTGAATGATGAGAAGGATTCAGGCTTGGGAAGGTTTAGGGAAAGAGCATTCTGTGCAGAGGCATTCACAGAAGTCAAGGGCTTATGAAAGGAATATATTTGGCTTGAGGAACAGGAAGACATCGTTGTGATTAAACTGTAGCAGGTGGGGCAGAGGGAAAAGGACTGTATGTCTCTATCTTAAACTGGCCCCATTAGACTGATCTATAATCACAATTTTGTGAGTTAAGGAACTCACCTTGTGATTCACAGTCATCCTTTGTTTGATTCTTGTTTATTCCCTTGGGGAGACGGATTCACAGGTATATAGAGTAAGTGTTCGTTGTCAGAGTATACTTTTTAAAAATTCAAATATACAATTATTAAATTAGAAGCAAGCCAGTGCTTCAGTTGAGAAATAGTTAAATCAACATTTGAACCATATTTAAAGAAATGATGAAACCAGGACATTAGAGGTAAGACTTGTGGGGTTAAGAAACTGTGCATCAGACTCATAGGTCTAATTATTTGGGCAATATAGAGGATTTCACAATAGTCAATGATCTTTGCGTAATTGGGTAAAACAGCTCAACCATTGGTAGTTTCAGTACGCATGCCTAGATGCTCCAAAGTCACCAGCGGATTGGATACTGTAGACTGGAAAAAACCTTATCCTACCCTAAAATAATCACATCAGTTTGTTTCACAGAAAATAATGCATCTGCTCTTGTACTATGTAGTAATTTTGTGAAACTTTGGAAAAAATTATTTTTAATCCATTATTGTTTGGGGCTGTGAAAACACTTATCTAAGGAGAATTGCTTGTATCTAAATAAAATGCCTTGAGTTAATTTGACTCAAAATCAAGTCCTTCGCCTCAGTTAAATAGAATTTGAGGAAATGGTTCGAAAAGAATTAAGGCCAGCTCAGGGAAGTTAATTAGAGTGTCTTGCCTTGAAAAACAAGTTAGTTTTCTAGGCAACGGTGTTCGACAACAGTGCTTCAGATGAATGCTAAAGAATTCTACATTCTGGTAAGAATTACTAGAAGAGACTAACACAGTGAGCAGTAACCTATTATAATTTCAGACAGCCAGAGGGAGAAGTCATTCTGAATTAATGAAAGAGTATATCATGGATTTTTTAAGAAATAAAATTGCTTTAAGAAGCATGCAATAACTAGACCAAGATATGTGTGTGTGTGTGTGTGTGTTGTATATCTTCATCCCAATAAATGATCTTAAAGAATATATAAACCTGACTTACTACTGCCATTTCAGTTAATTGAAATATTTCTTCCAAGTTACTTGTAGCATGCTTAAAATTATTTTATTTTTGTAAGAAGGCAAACAGGCTCAGCAAAATTGGTTTGATATCTTAATTTGCTTCACATACCTATTTTTATGGATACTATAAAGGTACATGTTAACCTAGATTCTGCTGCAAATTTTAAATTTTTGTGTGATTCTGAATAAGTTTTATTGAAGGTAGAAGTGTCAATGCTGCATCTCTGCTAACATAATATAGGATTTCCCAAAGTTAATTGGTCGGGAGAATGAAGGTAAGAGATTATATTTTGTAACATGGGATTTTTTTTCTACCTTGTCTTAACACAAAATATTAAAGGAATTAAAAAAACTTTTTTTAAATTTAAATCAGGATTAATATACTCACTTTTTCCTGGTGTTTCATATGTGTAACTAGAATAATACACATGCCAGGGAGCAATAAAGAAAATTATTTAACAATAAAATATATTTGGAATTTCAGGTTAATTTTTTCCTTTTTCTACGAAGATATAACGTATTCCTTTAAGTGTACTGAATCTCTTCCCTGGGAGTTGGCAGCAGCAGCTGTTATAAAGGGAACATTTTTGAAATATGGATCTTAATCACATCTAGTGCCATATCCCTCAGAGTTGCCATTTTGTATGGCACGTTCCTCTGACAAACATGAAATAATGCTACTTTAGCCATCTCTGGGAGTTTTATTGAGCATCATCAAACGCTTAGCAAATATTTAAAATATTTCACATGTTCTTACAACCAGGAATCACATATTGAAGAGTGGTTCCTGGTTTGGGAACTTTAATGTAATGAAAAAGGGAGAAATATACATGACATGGAAGTAGAATAAGCTGATAACTTTACCAAGTTGCTTGATACTTTTTATAGAAAAGATAGTAGAAATATTATTACTTTTTATAGAAAAGATAGTAGAAATATTATTTTTCCTCTAAACCATTGGTCATGGCAAGGGCCTGTGACTCACTCTTGTGGCTAAAGCTGGTGATTAGGCGTAGCCTTTTGGTTTCCAAACTATAGCATGCAGATATCAGAAAATGGATAAAGCAAGCCACACTTCTCACTGCAAATGGATAGGACAATAACATGTTCAGTTATTTGCAATTTTAGCAGAGTTTTCATGGGTGAATATCAACATCTCTTCCTGCATTTCCTGAAAAGTCCTGTGGTTTGGAATGCTAACATCTTCACAATTCACTTTCTCTTATGCTTTAGTAATAGTGAGCAAAAAATAATGTAATTGTCATTCACATTTTACGTTTGATTGTTTCATAAATAGTGGAACCATCACTTAAGTGGGTAAAATTGTTCTGTTTCATTCTTTGCTTCTGTTCAGAATTACATATGAAATTGTTTTTCTGCAAGGTAGCTTTCCACTTACCTTGGCCTTGAAATGAGATATTCTTTAAAAAATGTGTGTGTGTGTGTGTGTGTGTGTGTGTGTGTGTGTGTGTGTGTGTGTATTTTAGAAAACTGTTTTTAACCCAAGGATACTTAGCTTTGGGTCCAGGATCAAAAACCGTTATCAGGTTTTCCAGTTGCATATAATTATACCTGTCAAACAGCTAATGAAGGCTGCTTCAAGAAGTCCACACAAGGCCTTGGCACAGTCAGCTGCCCTGTTGAGTTGTTCTTGCTGTGAATCCTTCGAGATTCCAGGTGTTACTACTTAGCTGGATGTTTCACTTCATAAGGAGGCAGTCATTTGTGAAAAACAGCTGTAATTACACAGCATTCAGGTATTTCATAATTAAACTAACAGCTGATTATAACGTGGTACGTGGCATGAGAATTTGCCACTAGGCTAAGTAGGAAGGAGGCTATACCTTAGTCTTTGTTCCCCTTTTGCCATTGCTTTGGACGAGTCCTCCCCGTGCCTTGATGCCCATCAGTGGTCAATACCAGCTTACTTCCCCGAGGGAAAAGAGAGGAGGATGAGGGCATTAATGGATAAATGAAAGCACCTAGACCAAAGGCAGGCACTACTGTAAGCAAAAGGCATCTCCTTGGACATTTTCCCCAAACTTTTGAAAACTAGTGGATCTCAGATGCGGTTTAAATAACGTGATGTTAAATGCTGGGATCAGAGAAAACTGAGTGTTCTTATCAGTAGCCCCGTGACTCAGAGATTTCAGTCCTTTAGAGGACTAATCTTGTTATGTAGAACTTTGAAAAGGAGCCCATGTATCAGCTGGAAAGTGTTGATTCTGTTGAATCTGCACTAGGCACTGTGTAAAGATACAAGAGTTGTAGTCATGTCTAGGTCCTGATCACGTGGAATTTACAATTTAGTTTCATACACTGAAATAACTCCCTGGGGAAGAGATTAAAATATTGCCCCTGAAGGTTTGTAACCAAGGGGTTGGAAATGGACTTCTGTGAGGCTGATCTGCCCCCAGCTCCCCCCGTCCCTGAACCCCATGCTGTGGGAGAGCTGCTAAGCTAAAAATAGCTGTGTTGCTGCTCATTTCTCTGCTGCTCTCTTCCTTTATTTTTTTTTTAACATCTTTATCGGAGTATAATTGCTTTACAATGGTGTGTTTCTGCTTTATAACAAAGTGAATCAGGTATACATACACATATGTTCCCATATCTCTTCCCTCTTGCGTCTCCCTCCCTCCCACCCTCCCTATCCCACCCCTCTAGGTGGTCACAAAGCACCAAGCTGATCTCCCTGTGCTATGCGGCTGCTTCCCACTAGCTATCTATTTTACGTTTGGTAGTGTATATATGTCCATGCCACTCTCTCACTTTGTCACAGCTTACCCTTCCCCCTCCCCATATCCTCAAGTCCATTCTCTAGTAGGTCTGTGTCTTTATTCCTGTCTTACCCCTAGGTTCTTCATGACCTTTTTTTTTTTCTTAGATTCCATATATATGTGTTAGCATACGGTATTTGTTTTTTTCTTTCTGACTTACTTCACTCTGTATGACAGACTCTAGGTCCATCCAACTCACTACAAATAACTCAATTTCATTTTTTTTATGGCTGAGTAATATTCCATTGTATATATGTGCCATATCTTCTTTATCCATTCATCTGTTGATGGACACTTAGGTTGCTTCCATGTCCTGGCTATTGTAAATAGAGCTGCAACGAACATTTTGGTACATGACTCTTTTTGAATTATGGTTTTCTCAGGGTATATGCCCAGCAGTGGGATTGCTGGGTCATATGGTAGTTCTATTTGTAGTTTTTTAAGGAACCTCCATGCTGTTCTCCATAGTGGCTGTGTCAATTTACATTCCCACCAACGGTGCAAGAGGGTTCCCTTTTCTCCACACCCTCTCCAGCATTTACTGTTTCTAGATTTGTTAATGATAGCTATTCTGACTGGTGTGAGATGATATCTCATTGTAGTTTTGATTTGCATTTCTCTAATGATTAATGAAGTTGAGCATTCTTTCATGTGTTTGTTGACAATCTGTATATCTTCTTTGGAGAAATGTCTGTTTAGGTCTTCTGCCCATTTTTGGATTGGGTTGTTTGTTTTTTTGTTATTGAGCTGCATGAGCTCTTGTAAATTTTGGAGATTAATCCTTTGTCAGTTGCTTCATTTGCAAATATTTTCTCCCATTTTGAGGGCTGTCTTTTGTTCTTGTTTATGGTTTTCTTTGCTGTGCAAAAGTTTTGAAGTTTCATTAGGTCCCATTTGTTTATTTTTGTTTTTATTTTCATTTCTCTAGGAGGTGGGTCAAAAAGGATCTTGCTGTGATTTATGTCACAGAGTGTTCTGCCTATGTTTTCCTCTAAGAGTTTGATAGTTTCTGGCCTTACATTTAGGCCTTTAATCCATTTTGAGTTTATTTTTGTGTATGGTGTTAGGGAGTGTTCTAATTTCATTCTTTTACATGTACCTGTCCAGTTTTCCCAGCACCACTTATTGAAGAGGCTGTCTTTTCTCCACTGTATATTCTTGCCTCCTTTATCAAAGATAAGGTGACCATATGTGTGTGGGTTTATCTCTGGGCTTTCTATCCTGTTCCATTGATCTGTATTTCTGTTTTTGTGCCAGTACCATACTGTCGTGATTACTGTAGCTTTGTAGTATAGTCTGAAGTCAAGAAGTCTGATTCCTCCAGATCCGTTTTTCATTCTCAAGATTGCTTTGACTGTTCGGGGTCTTTTGTGTTTCCATACAAATTGTGAAATTTTTTGTTCTAGTTCTGTGAAAAATGCCAGTGGTAGTTTGATAGGGATTGCATTGAATCTGTAGATTGCTTTGGGTAGTAGAGTCATTTTCACAATGTTGATTCTTCCAATCCAAGAACATGGTATATCTCTCCATCTATTTGTATCATCTTTAATTTCTTTCATCAGTGTCTTATAATTTTCTGCATAAAGGTCTTTTGTCTCCTTAGGTAGGTTTATTCCTAGATATTTTATTCTTTTTGTTGCAGTGGTAATTGGGAGTGTTTTCTTAATTTCACTTTCAGATTTTTCATCATTAGTGTGTAGGAATGCCAGAGATTTCTGTGCATTAATTTTGTATCCTGCTACTTTGCCAGATTCATTGATTAGCTCTACTAGTTTTCTGGTAGCATCTTTAGGATTCTCTATGTGAAGCATCATGTCATCTGAAAACAGTGACAGTTTTGCTTCTTCTTTTATGATTTGGATTCCTTTTATTTCTTTTTTTTCTCTGATTGCTGTGGCTAAAACTTCCGAAACTATTTTGAATAAGAGTGGTGAGAGTGGGCAACCTTGTCTTGTTCCTGATCTTAGCGGAAATGGTTTCAGTATTTCACCATTGAGGATGATGTTGGCTGTGGTTTTGTCATATATGGCCTTTATTATGTTGAGGAAAGTTCCCTCTATGCCTGCTTTCTGCAGGGTTTTTATCATAAATGGGTGTTGAATTTTGTCGAAAGTTTTCTCTGCATCTATTGAGATGATCATGTGGTTTTTCTCCTTCAATTTGTTAATATGGTGTATCACGTTGATTGATTTGCGTATATTGAGAATCCTTGCATTCCTGGAGTAAACCCCACTTGATCATAGTGTATGATCCTTTCAATTAAAATACACTAAGAAAAGCAGTAAGTGAAAAGAATCTCTTGAATTTCTTAGATTACCTATGGGAACAAAACCAACTATTCAGGCCAAGAAATGCCCATCTAGCTGTACCTAAAGGATAGATGGACACACTACGATCCCCACAGAAATGGTGCTAGGAAACCGTGAAAATGATTGTTACGTAAGCTTTGCAAGACTAGAAATCTTGGAAGCTTCCTGACATATATAGGCTGGATTTTGTTTGTCTGCTGTTCTCTTGTTTCTATAGGTTGGTAACTAAAATGGTTTATTTTAATACTCTTTAGCAAATTCTGCAATTAGTATACTATAAATCATTCAGTGCTCCTGGTTATCTCATTTTTCACTTTTTGCCTAAGGTCTCATGCCTTTTGAGTGACCTCTCCCTTCAGTAACCCTTGGAGCTCCAGTCTCACTAGCCTATACATGTCAGGAAGCTTCCAAGATTTCTAGTCTTGCAAAGCTTACGTAACAATCGTTTTCATGGTTTCCTAGCACCATTTCTGTGGGGATCGTAGTGTGTCCATCTATCCTTTAGGTACAGCTAGATGGGCATTTCTTGGCCTGAACAGTTGGCTTTGTTCCCATAGGTAATCTAAGAAATTCGAGCGATTCTTTTCACTTACTGGTTTTTTGTGTGTGTGTGGTACGCGGGCCTCTCACTGTTGTGGCCTCTCCCGTTGCGGAGCACAGGCTCCGGACACGCAGGCTCAGCGGCCATGGCTCACGGGCCCAGCCGCTTCGCAGCATGTGGGATCTTTCCGGACCAGGGCACGAACCCGTGTCCCCTGCATTGGCAGGCGGACTGTCAACCACTGCGCCACCAGGGAAGCCCATCACTTACTGTTTTTCTTAGTGTATTTTAATAAGAAAAGCATCAAAGCACCTTGGTCAAGAGGAGGAATCTTGGGTCAGGAAAACTTATAGACATACTTGGAATGAGCATTTGAAAAAGACTGAAAGATTTTGAGTTATCAGGGTAAAAGAAAGCTATTTCAGGTGGTAGGGAGTGGCCTTCAAAATCTGTAAAAAAAAAAAAAAATCCAAACATTAAATATTTACTGTGTTTCAGGCACTGCGGCCAACACTTTATGTTCATTTTCTCATGTAGTCCTCTTAACAACACTGCCAAGGAGGTATTATCATTCGTCTTTGTGGTGAGGAAACAAGTGTATTCAATAATATTCATGCAATATTTATTGAGTGCCCATATTTCTAAGTGCTGATAATGTAGCTCTGAACAAGACAGCTCGTATTTTAGAGAAGGGAGATAGGCAATTAGCAAGTCAACAAATAAATAGCATAATTTTTCTGGGGCAGTATGTCATGAAAAAAGTCAGATGAGGCAACGGCGTTCCTTATGAGTCGGGGTAGGAGGGTGGTCAGGAAGGCCTCCCCAGCAGGGGACACTGATCTGGAGCCTGAATAAAGAGCAGGAGGCCGCCTCGTGGGCATCTAGGGAGAAGGGTCCAGGCAGAGGGTCTTGTGAATGTGGGAACACAGTAGGTGTGTTTGCAGGATAGAAAGAAAGCATATGAGGCTGAAGAGTGAACAGGTGAAGGCAGATGGTAAGAAAAGAGGCATGGGCCACGCAAGGGTCTTGCAGGTCAAGGCAAGGAGTTTGGATCTTGTTCAAAGGATCCTTTGAATAAGGATCTTATTCAAAGAGGAGCAGGAAGCTTTGGGGATGTTTTAGGAGATGAGTGATGTGATTCAATTTACATATTCTCGTGTTCTCTCAAGACTTTGAGTACTTTGTTCAAGGGGAGACAGGTACAGAGGAAAGAGGGAGGGGGTTGAATCGCTCATCTGGACCTCAAACCCAGGCCCTTCTGCCTTCAACACACTTCCCAGCATGCTGTACTGTTTTACTTCATCATTGTTAATAAGAGACTGAAAAGAAAGAATGTAGACAATGATAAAGGGGAAAACCAGACTATAAACATGAAATCCAAAGCTTCCATTATTTTAAGAAAATGTAACAGGGCTGTTAGTGCCAACTCCTGGGCATCTGGGGGTCAGCTCGCCTTTGAGTGCTGGGTCTGTGTGTCCCTTGCTGTGTTGATCTTCAGCCCCTGTGACCAGGTCACAGAGGGGAGGCTCCTGTCTAAACATTCCACTAAGAGGAGCAAAGCTTCACTTCTGAGTCTTGGGGTACAAGCGGGGGAGTTGGTTTGGGTCTGCTGAAACTCCGTTGCTGAGTTTTCTCTTCCTTCTTGCTCATAACCGACTCTCTAGCCACTCTTGTGCTCACCAGCACATACTAAGCATAAAGAACAGCGAACTTTGGAAGGTTAAGGGGCAACTTGTCCATTGCACTCTTTGCCCTGCTAAGTCGAGAACCCCATGCAGCATGTGGTGCGTGTGGAGGAGAGAATGCTCCTTAAGAATTTTGTATTTTGTTTTGCAACCTCCCCTTCCCAACTCTCCTCCCCCCACCCACCCCCAGTCCATCTGTGAAGCCTGAATTCTTACACAGGCTATCTGTCTACAGATGCCCCAGCCTTAATCACGTCCTCTGTATTGTGTATGGCTCCTGAATCTATCTACTTATGTCAGTTGTTTACCAGTTCCCTTCAGCTGTCTGCTCTTTATCATATTATTGATCAGTCACTCCTGGGTGTCTCAGGTTGGGGAAGAGAGAGACAGGAGGGCTGGAAAAGGAAAGCGGGAAGAGAGTATAGCAGAGGACTGTCAGTTAAGATGGTTCCAAAAATAGCTCAGCCCGGCTGATGATAGCTCTGCTTACAGCTGCCCGTACGGGACTTACGCACTTTGCTGAGATTCTCTGCTGAAATGTATTCCACCAGCTGCTCCTGCAGTTGGTGGCAGCTGGTGGTGACAGCAGTGGGCCGGCCACACCTTCAGAGAAGGAGGAAGCAATAGGTTGGGGGCACGTGACAGGCTCCCACACAGGGAGATGAGATTTGTCATAGCCTGTTAGAACTCCCCAGGCATCTGTGTTCTTTTTAAAGTATGACCTGGGCACTTGATATCCAGTTTTTTTTTTTTCTCCAATCTTTTTTAATGAGTTGGAGAGATGAGTTATGAAAAAACGGTTATATGTCCCACCCACGGTATGTCTGTCTGTTATTTCGTCGTTGTTGCTACGGTTTATTGTATACATAGACTTTGTTCTCTGTTGCACTTTCTGTTGGGAGATTCAGCTACACAAAGCACTCAACCTTGTAACACTTTGGTCTTATCCAGGGCCTTCGTTTACCAAGGAACCTCTGCACAACTACTGGGTCTAATAGTGTAGTAAAACTAAGTGCAACTTTTATAAAGGGCCCTGCCCCTCAAATATGCTAAGCCTGTGGCATGTAGAAAATGCAGTGTGCCTCACCTTAATCTGATCTTAATGTGATCTTAATCTGATCTTAATATGACCCCTTCTCAGAATGAAATGCTCTTTCACGGGCTCTCGGAATTTTGTACTCGTTTTCCTCCAGCCACTATACTTTGAATTCTAGTTTTTTGCATCCGGGTTCTCCCCTGAGCACTGTAGGGGTGCCCCTGTAATTTGCTATACTTGTGGTCTTGCTCTGACACACAGCACACCCTAAACCAGTTTTTAAGCTCTCTTGTAAAATTTGTCTACTTCATCCAAAATCTCTTAAGTATTAAAGTTGTATGCACTTGAAAAAGTTAAGATGTTTAAATTTTCCAGACCAGGCAGTCTTAGGAAACAGGCAAGGTACAAAATAAAAGGAAAAAAGGAAAGAGTGTGTTACTTATTCTTTGATACAGATTCTGTTATCTGTCATGATATGGTGGGGAGAGGGGAGAAAAACAGCTTTCTCCTTACAAATTCCAGCTTCTGCTCCTGCCCTGAATATAAATACTGTTATTCAAAAAGGCTTTTTGCCTACTTCTTGGTAGGCTATTCAGTGACGTATCAGATATGAAGAGCAATTTTATTGCCTAAGTGAGGGGCTGGTTAAAATGTGTTTTCCTCCTATCCAGGCTCTGAACATCTGATTTACTAGGTCAAGATGGGACCAAGAATCTGCACTTTAATAAGCATGCTCAGTAATTCTGATGTAGATTGCCTGGTGACTACCATTAGAGAACCCTAGTCTAAATTTTGATAGAATTTTTTTCACAAGTGAGGGCTATAATTTGGAACCCTTGAGAAGAGAGGAAATTGAGGGAAAAGAAATCAGCATCATCTGTGTTTTCCGTGATAGTTTAGAGGGCTCCAGTATTAGTTTATTTCACGACATGTATTTTGTTTTGATTTGTTGCAAAATTACTGCCTTTTTATGTATATTCCATGTCAAGGTGTGAATGGGACAATTTCCATTAGTGGAAAGGCTTTCAGCATTAGCAAAAAGCAGGGAGAAATGACTGTGATGGAGGAGAGTTAGGGCCGAAGTCCTACAGTGCATCGAGGAGGCTGTTTCCTTGTTGCAACCCAGGTTAGAGACACCTTTGCTTCCTTTGTGCATACAGAGTCCCCTGCTCCCTCCCCTGAAGTCTGTCTGGATTCAGTGAAGTCCGTGTTCAAGTTCATTTAACCTACATCGCCACCTACTGTCCACCTCCATCCCCATCTAAGAAACGTTTGCTGGGGTTGGGTGGAGATGAGGTATGAGAGGCTGTACCTTGAGTGCAAGGGGCGACTGTGAATGCACCCCTGTGGACCCCTGTTTAGGATGCCTGATTTACAATGCTTTATTCAGAATTACAGCAGTTCTATCCTTATTTCTAAATTCTCCCTTTATTTCAATCCAGAAGCAAATTTGGGGTTAGGAATGTCAGCCAAGCTCTGATTGAAACAAAAGCAAACCTCTCTCCACCTAAGAGAGGGCCTAAGGCCCTCTTTCTTGGCTTTAAAATTTTTATTGATTTGGGAATTTAGTGTTAGGTCTAACTGTGAATAATGGCCACTTTGGGCCTTTGGAGTGCTCCTGGCAGTTGTCCAGCTAATTTATGGAAGGAAATCTGAAAATGCTTTGCCCTAGTCCTTTGTTTCTTTATTTTGGTGGATTTCTTTTTTCTATCCTTGAGATTGTTTCCTACTTAAGTTGAGCAGGGAATACTCTCCTATAGCACCCTTCTCTGATTCGCTTAGAAAGAGCAAGTGTCCTTTGAGAAATTCCTACTGCTGGTTGTTGGCCCTTTGCTCCTGTCCTGGCATCTCTAGAGCTGGAGATGGAAGTCATCCTGTGGGTTTCTCTTGTCTTATGCTTTGGCTGTTCTCTTCCATGTGTTTGTTCTTCTCTTAATCTTGTATTGAAATCCATCCATTATCTGAGCTTCCATCTTTAGTGAAGACCCACTTTTGCGTGTTATGTCCTAGGATAATATTCCAGAAAACAGATAATTGCATAGATATAAAATCTTATTTTTATAATCTTTAGACTTAGGTTGGGTTAACCAGCATCTTCTCAGGTAGATTTCTTGGAACCTAAGGCAGAATATCTGTATTTGAAGTGCAGGGAAGGCTAAGTAGAGTTTTCATTGAGCTATCTTAGATATAGAATAATGTTAGGTATTGATTAGAATTAGTGACATAGGTTAGATATTTGATATTTGGTATCAGATACAGAGTGATTACCAAGGAGAATAAAATAGGACTAGCACAGCTCCTTTCTTTTTTCCCCTAAACCTCTACTATCTAGGATTATAATAGACGTTTTATAACCAAGAACAAAGTCTTTAACTCTCTTTGTTCCTCTAGCAAATTTTCTTCTGTTAAAAAAAGTCATTAAAGTATCTCTCTATTTTAGAAGTTCTTCATAAAGTCTATCTTAAACCATGCTATGCTTTTAGATCATTATAAGATTAATTAAAATAATTTTTTATAGGCTAACAGCCTTACTTAAGAATATTACTTCATTCTTGTAACGTGAATTCTTACAGACCTCTTTATTGTCTAGGAGAATGTGGATGCATTGCTATTCCTGATAACTATATTTATAATGTGGAATTGGTTTCATACTCTCAAATCATATATTAAATGCGTATTATATATATATTAAATTATAATATTAATATTGGTTTTCTATATAGCTATTATTTATATAGCACTTGCTGCCTACCAGGCCTTTGGACTATGCTGTTGCATCCATTATTTTACTTAATTCTCCAAATAACAATGAGAGCTCAGTACTATTCTTTCCATTTTACAGATGAGGAAATTGAGGCGCATAGAGACTGACTTGGCCAACAGCACACACTTCGTAAATGGCAGAAAATGAACTTGCATCTAGGGTTATCCTCCTTCCAAAGCTCACATTCTTAAACTTCTGGCTCAAATTCTTCTAGTGTTAAGTCTCTCTTGAATTCACAAGTTCATCTCTGCTCATTTTCAAGAGTGTCGTTGTTGAATTTTTTCTCCTTAAAAGTTACTGCAACAAAATAGCTCTGTTTGAAGATTTCAGTCTTGCTTTACAGCCTTTTGTTCGTTGTTTGGGAAGGATAGAGGGACTGCAGCTGCCAGGTGAGCAGGATGGATGAGTCATTGTTGAGGGAAGAGGGCCACTTCCCTGCTGCATAACACCCTTCACGTTTCCAGTTGTGGGCCCCTTGCTCTGGTCATCGTAACGCATTTGCCTGTCCCTGCAGGAGGGGGAACGTCTACTCCTTTTGTGCGCTTCTGTCCAGCCCCTCCTGTGCATTCAGTAAGACCTGGCTCTTTGGGGCTAGGGGTCTCCAAAGTTAACAAGGAAGTCCACATTCTCCACTTCCTCAGTACAGCCCTGTGGCAGTCCTTCTTGGATATAAGGTCCTGGAAACCACAGAGCTTGTTAGCTCTAGAAATTGCATTGACCTGTGCATTGCTCTTCTCTTTCTAGAAAGAGCGATCACAGTTCCCAAACCTTTAGCCAACACCTGGAATAGAGGAGCTGAGTTTTTTGAAAAAATTCCCTAACCCAGATGTTCCCAGACCTGAATCATCATGAAAAACATGGAGCCTCTGGGGGGAAGAAACAAAAGGCCCTCAGGATCCAGAAGTGTTATGTTTCATCAGTGCCTCCGGGAGGATATGACAGTCAGTGTTAGGTTCACACTCTCATCAAATTCTAAGTTTTTCCAGGAAGAGAGTAAAGGAAAACTTGTGTCTTTCTTGGCTGAAGGGTTAAGGTTTAATTCCTCCCTCTGCTTTTGGGACTCTCTTAGCCACATTCCAGTTCAGGGGACAGCTCCTTTTAAGTGGGTGCTCCCAGTGAATGTGCTCTTCAGTGGGAATTCTGGCCAGGAGTTGTCCAAGGACAGGCTGCCAGATCCAGGCTGGCCAAGGCCTCAGAGAAGCAGGACGTGGGTTACGCCGAAAGATACAAAGCTCATGGGTGTGCCGCACTCCATACCTTCCACTAGCTCCCTTCATTTAACGGCTGTTTGGTGAGCACTGTGTGTGTCCGGGAGAGTAGCTGGTGCTAGAGATTCAATGGCGAGCAGACAGACATCGCTCTTCCTTCATGTAGCTTACTAGCTAGTGTAGAGACAGACACTAAACAAACATCCTGGTGCACAGTGAAGAACTTCTCTTCCTAAGTGCCATGAAGGGGAATTTCAGTGTGCAAAGGTGTACGGCCAGAAGGCCTGTCCTATTCCGGGCTGGCTGTGGTGTGTCAAGGAGGGTTTCCTGAGCAGGTGACATTTGAGCAGATCTTAGAACGATGAGCCGGGTTTAGCTAGCTGAGTGAGGGGGCATGAAGAGGCCCTTCAAAGAACACAAAGTGAATGTGGCTGAGGCCAAGTGAGGTATGGGTAGAGCGGCAGCAGGCAAGGCTGGAGAGGAGGGGAGGTCAGAGCATGTGGGCCCTGGTTGGTCGTGGTAAGCATTTTGCAGCTGAGCTCCCGTCCTTTCACCTTTCACCTTGATGAAGCCAAGTCTGCAGGTTTCTCCTCAACCTTTTTCTGCTTCTCATCTGTTTGTGCTGGTCACCTGAGCCTCTCACTCATCCACAGCCTCATCTGGAGTGAAGGAAGTGCTGACAGGCAGTGAGCGTAGACCCGACCGTGGGCTGTACGCCGGCTCTGCAGACCATTCTTGGAGTAAGCAAGGGGGTGCAGGTGAAACGTTGTCTTCTCTGGGGGCTGCGCTCATTGTCGCACCCACCCTGATGCCCACTGCCCTCCCTGCCCACCTCTCCTCGCCCCTTTAACCTGTCCAAGGCAGGCTGACCAGCCTTGCCACTCTGGCCACTGATTCGCCCAGATGAAGCAAGCAGGATCTCATGTCTTGTGACGTTGGAGGATTCTGCAGGAATGAAGAGAGCACCCCCCACTCTGCACGCACAGACACTCCTCAGCCAGCTTCTGCTTCTCTGAGACATGCAAATAGTCTCTAAGTGTTTTTACGCATCAGTGCTCCGATAAGGGAAACTTGTACAAAGACTAATTGTTTTTTATGCTTCCTTTATAGAACATGAACACATTCGAGTTTTTGTTTCTTGTTCTGGAACATTAATGCAAGGCTTGGGAATATCAGCTTTACAGTTTCGTTTTCCTATTCCCAGAATAGGTTTAAAACAGAGAGCAACATGCCTACCTACATAACTTCTTCGGTGACAGTTGTTTTAAAAATACATAGCTTTCTTCTAAGAGAGCTATTAAGTAGAGAGAAAGTCAGAATGGACATTAAGGGATTATCATGAAGATAGCTTTATGATCATGACTGTCATTGCCATTGTCAAAGAGGCATTTATTAAATGGTAAATCCTGTTTTGTATTTGCTGCTATAAAGAAAATTACAAAGTCATAGCCTTTGTCCTGGGAAAATTTCAAGCTATGGAGACAGCCTTGATTTATAAATATTTGAAAAGGGCATAAAGGTAACAAGAACCAAAACAAGAGATTGCAAAAGATTGGGTCAATAGATAAATGGACTTCAGGTATTTATATTACTTATCCATCGACGGTCACAACCAATCTGGGTTGCTATTCTGTTAGTCAGGGCAGGGTGGCTTGTGCTGTGGTAACAAACTCCATACCTAGTAGCTTAACACATGGAGCTCATTTCTCAGTCCATACTTCATATTCATCACAGAATGCCAGGGGCTCTGCTTTGTGTCATCACTCTTCAGGGAGCTAGGCTGGCGGGCCCTTCACCGTCGGGCATGTTGCTGGTTCCCCTGGAAAAAGGGAGGACATAAGGGCTGTTGTGACTGGCATTGAAGTGTTTCTGCCCAGAAGTGACACTTTACTTCCACATACATTCCGTTAGCTCAGGCAAATCACATGGTGTTATGTAGCTCCAAGGCAGCAAGAAAGTACAGTCCTCCTTTAGGAGGAAAACCAGAATGTTGATGAACAGTGAGAAACTTCTGGTCAAATTTAATAATTACTCTAGCCACAGTAATTGATCAATCAGCCTGTCAAATGATAATAACACGACTACTTATCAGTAATGGAACACTTCCTATGTACCAGCGTCTTTGGTGAACAATTCACATACATCTAATTACATCTAATTCTTTACCAGCCTCTCAGGTGGGTTGTATTATTATCTGTTTTCCACACGATAAAATTAAAACTGGGAGTCTTTAAGTAACTTGCCTAAGGTTACACAGCTAGTATTTAACAGAGTTGTGATTCAAACCTACTTCCTCCTAATTTGAGAGTCTGAGCGTTTCTCCAAGATTCCTATCATGTAAGTGAAGTCTCTTGACTTCCTGTGCATAGTGCTGGAAGGAACAGAGTAAAGTGATTTCTGACCTAGTTACTTAGAATTGCTAAAACATGCCTCTGCTTTGCTAAAAATCACCTCTGGCTTTGTTGGTCTTTAGAACCAAATGGATTATTTTTCTTTTTGTAAACTCTTCTCAGCCCTATTCTGCTTAGCTTCCTGTTTTTATGGTTGGTAAGATAATTTTTCCTTCACATGAGTTCCTTGAGAATTGGCTTCCCAGGCACTTTCACGTTTTTCTAGCATCTAGCATTACTAGGGCTTAGAACATCCTGTGATCACCAAGACACTGTTAGGGAAGGCTCATAGCTGAAGAATTCTTAGAAAACGTAGTCACTTTTTTAAAATTCACTTACAAGCATGTTCCCCAAAATCACTTATTTTCAATTCTGTTTTAGTTTTCTCCTATTTGTGAATTAAGTCTCTCCCTTTTGTTTTAGAACATTTTATTAGTTCATTATTTTCTTTTCCATTATATCTCCAGTGTCTAGCAAAATGCCTGGCGCATATATCTTAAAAATGAAAGAAAGAATCAATGAACTGGTGGATTTCATGTTCAGGTTCTTCTTCAACTGCTCTTCCTTGGTTATCTCCTTCACCAATGTTTGGACAGATAGCCACTCTGCTCTTAATTATTCCATTGTTTACTGTCTGTATGATTTTGATAAATTTTGTAACCTGTTCTCTCACCTATAAAGTGGGGATAATGGTGTGCCTACCTCTTAGACTTGTGTAGTGAGTATTAAATAGTTTCATGCTACAAAGAACTTGGAATATTACCTGACACAGAGAAAGTACAATAATGATCTCTTTACCCTTTGTCTTGGGAGTCAAAATTGTCCTTCAGATTTCACTTTTCAGGTTCTTTCTTACACTGCCTTATACCTAAAATTTCATGTCCTTTCTCTAGGAATTCATCACAGGGAGTTTAATTGTATTATTGCCATAGAGTTAGTTCGTGAGTTACTCCTTTTAATCCAATCATTTATAATCTGTTCAGGTTATTTCCCCAGAGCGTGATATTTGTGTAAGACATTCATTCTTTTTGGCTTAAATATTAGTTATTGAGACACGATGGGCTTGAGTATTTGGGCTCCATGCATATAGCCACATACTCATTCATTGATTCCTTTATCCATTCAACAAGTATTTATTGAGAATAATTATAGATATGCTTAGAGGCAGAAAAGAATGTTAAAATCTTTTAGACCAGACCTACCCTCGTTTCTACACATTTAATACTAAGCACCTAGAAGCTGCAGTGTCAAAGTTGTCTCACTGAGAACAGTTAAGTGAAGGAGGATTTCAGTTTGTTCTCCTTCTTGGGCAGTCCCATTCACCGCAGGAAAGACACTCACATGAAATCATGAACTTGTGCTCCTGTATGTTTTCTTTGTACTAATGGGAACATTTTGAATCAAATATGAAGAACACTAATTCATATATAGTCTGAAGAACCTCAGTTTTAAGTCTGTTATGGTTGATCCCAAGTCTGTACGGACCTAGGGAGAGTCTAGAGTACCATGTTTTGAGGTCTTCAGCCTGGCAGTCTCACATCAGGGAACTTGAATGGGGTTGCAGAAGGATGCCAGAAGACCTCCTGTATCAGTTTCCTGTATCAGTTTTCCATGAAAATTACCACAAACTAGTTGGCGTACAACTATATACGTATTTTTTCTCTCACAGTTCTGGGGGCCGGAAGTCTGAAGTCAGTATGCTTCCTGGAGGTCACTGCGGCTCCCTCTAGAGGCTCTAGAGGGTCCCCATTCTTGTGTCTTCCAGTGTTTATGGCTGTCGGCGTCCCTGGACTTGTGGCTGCATCACTCCAATCTCTGCCTCCATCTTCTTATGGCCTTCTCTGCTGTGTGTGTCTGCTCCTCTTTGTGTCTAACTTATGATGATACTTGTGCTTGCATTTAGAACCCACCTGGCCAATACAGGATAAGCGCCTCCACTTAAGATGCCTAACTTAATCACATCTTTTGTTGTATGCAGTAACATTCACTCTTTTGCCATTTAAGGTAATAATCACAGGTTGTGGGGATTAAGACATGGACATATCCTTTCATGGGGCTGCCATTCAATCTACCATACCTGGGTTCAAGTCCTTGTTTGACTAACTATCCACAATTAGGCAAGTTATCACATCTTTCTGAAATTCAGTTTTCTCATCTATAAAATGAGATATCAATGCCTGGTTTACAGAGTTTTAATGAGAAACAGAAGAGAGAATGTATGTGATGTTCCCTAACTTAGTTCTCAACATAATTAGTTGCCTTAGTTCCAGGTACTCAGAGGGTAGAACAGATTTTAAACTGTTTTACTTTAAAGAAAAAGGTGGCAGGGCGGAGGGGGCGCAGACGGTGCTGGCCGCGGGCTGTGAGCAGGGGGGCTGGCGGAGCGCCTTGGGGCACAGTGCAGGGCACTCGCGAGCCCAGGGCAAGGTGTCCAACGAACAGACGGCGCCCCGGGAGCCTTGCCGACCGGCAGCAGGACTACAGAATGGTACCCCTAAATGGAGAGAGATTGCAGGGCTGATCAGAGAGGGCGAGAAACAAGGAAGGCTTCTGAAGGAGGGCATCCTCCGATTCTTCCCCCACCTGAATCCCTGTTGCTATGGAGACCACCAATGGGACTGGGACCTGGTATGAGAGCCTGCACACTGTGATGAAGGCTCTAAATGCCACTCTTTACAGCAACTTGCTCTGCCGGCCAGGGTCAGACAACCTGACTGAGGAGAGGCGGGCCAGCCTACCTGGCCGCGATGACGACTCCTACATGTACATTCTCTTCGTCATGTTCCTATTTGCTGCCTATTTGCTGTTCATGTTCCTATTTGCTGCCACTGTGGGCAGCCTCATCCTGGCTCCCGCAAAGTGGATAAGCGCAGTGACCCCTATCATGTATACATCAAGAACCGTGTGTCTATGCTCTAATGCTAAGAGGCCAGGGATGGCAGAAGATCAAGATTCCTGAGGATTATCTTGTGGGGCCTCCAGAACTCAGCTATGTGTTACATCTGGCCTCAGGGTTCTAATCTGTAAGATCAACAAGAAACAGTACTAAGGGAAGTCATCATTGGGGAAGGAGGAGAGGATCTAGCAGACCTAGGCCTTGTGGATAAGGATTTTTTCCAGCAAAGATAGACTTATAGACAGTAGGAGCCCTTTGAACAAATATATAAAAGTGGCAGGAGTTCCCTGGTGGTGCAGTGGTTAGGACTCCGTGCTCTCACTGCCAAGGGCCTGGGTTCAGTCCCTGGTCGGAGAACTGAAATCCCACAAGCCATTCAGTGTGGCCAAAAAAAAAAAAAAAGTATATGTGTGTATATATATATGTGTATATATATATATATATACACACACACACACACACACACACACACACATATATGTATATATATACAAGTGGCAACATATAATGACAAATGAGTGTTCTAGTGGCAGGAGTGTTGGGGGCTAGGGGCTAGAGGAAGGAAAAGAGGAAGCTGTAGCAGAGGGAAATGAGACAGGAAAATGCCCTGAGGACACATGTTTTGATGTGTTATCTTCAATAACCTGAGAAACAGTGATGATTATCCCATATCACAGACAGGAAATCTAAGTTATGTTACTTATATTTTTTCACATTTTATGTTTTTCAGCCCATTTAACATTTGTGATTTTACCCCCTGTGAGGGAAGCAGAGCAAGTGCCGTTCTGCCCATTTGGGCCAAAGCGGTACCATGACTGGAACCCAGGTTCTCTGGTCACCTTGCCTAGTGCTTTGCAAAACTGTGTGCTACCTAGGAGTGGATCTAGGCCTGAAACTTATATAATTCTGGGGGACCCTCCTTAAGAAAAAGAACTTTAAAATATTTTTGCAAGTATTACAAAAACATATCACCATGTTAATACATTGTTGGGGCCCCTCCTAAGATCTTAAGAAGGAGCCATGCAAGTGCAGAGCCCTGACTGTCAAGCCTCATTAGCTCCATGGTCCCTGTGCCCTTCCACCCATGTCCCACTGCCTTTCCCAGCCCCATCTCCAGTCCTGGGGACTTCACTACCTCTAAGGAAGCCTCTAACGTTTTGAATGAATTCTGTGAGTAATTTTCTGATATCAAGTTGAAATCTGCTTCTAGAAGATTATTATCACACCTAGAAGATTATCATATTAAAAGAGGCAGGTACCTGATTCAGTGGAAAGAGAACCAGCCCTGATTCTACTACCAGTGTGGTGTATAAACTGGCTAGACACTTAAAGAAAAGAAAAGGGAAGGTTGACTTATATTTAGTCAGAATTTGTTAAAGTTTTATGACTTGGTTGAAAAAATATTATTGAGCAACCACAAAATGGTTTTATATTTAGTTCACCATTATGCATAGAACAGCCAAAAAATGGTTTTATATTCAGATACCATTATATGTTGGCTGTGCCTCATTTAGTAATAATTCCTTTCTGTCTGCTTTCTGCTGCTTCCTAGCCACTAGCATATTTGATAACATATTACTATGTGATGTCAAATTCTTTAAATAATAATGAGTGATAGTTGGAGTAACCAACCAGTGATGTCTTGCTGTCACAGGCCTGCAAAAAAAAATCCGTTGAAACAATCTTTGGCTGAAAGAAACTATAAGGGCAGTATAGAAGTTATCATCCACATTTTACAGAATTCTTATTTGAGTTATGTACTTACAGATTCATATTCCAGGCTCTTTCTTAGTCGAACTGTAATTTCTACATCTACAAGTAAAAACACTCATCAAAAAATATGACTAAAATATAATATCTGAGTTTTGTGGTAATACATGGCATTGATTTTATTGAGTTGTTTGTGATTTGGAATAGCTCTGTCTCTCTGAATTAGGAGACAGCTGAAGAAATTTAGCCAACATTCACAGATAGGTATAGCATAATTAAAGTCAAGGCGTTTTTCAAAATTTAACCTCAATGTGTTCCTCTGCAAATTCTTATTTTTAGTAATTTTAATTTCTGCAGTCACCCCTTTTCAGTAACTTCTGGTCTCATTCTTTCTTTATCTTGCTCATACACTTTGGCCCCCTTGGCATCTGCTCCTTCTTGCTTATGGAAAGAATGTTGACCTTGAATATGCATAATATTTCATTCTGTGAACTATAGTAAAGTTGATGTGACAATTGGAATAGGCAGGAGGCAACATAATGGGCCAGGTGTCTTCCAGCTCTAAAATCCCATGAACTTACATTCTTCTGAATATTAGCTCCTAAATTAAAATCTCACACTCTATAGCTGAATCCTATCACTATCCTGTCTATCTCCTTTCTCCAATCTAAAGGAAGAATTTTTTATTATTTCATATCTTGGTTTTTTTGGATTACTTTGAGTTATTTTTTTTAAAAAGTAATGAAGATATTAAGTCCAAACTTTCCAGAAGCGTATGAGCATGTTATATGTGTGTGTGTGTGTGTGTGTTTGGGTGTAAGAGACTGAGATTTTTGCTTTTACTCAACCAACCCTTTAGAGGTCTTCAGAGTTTCCAGGTGAGTTTATTTCTTTAAGACACGACTGCTTTTTTTTTCATACAACCATTTCACGTCTTCCAAGAAATGACTACAAGAACATCTGCTTCAGTGTTCATACACATCTTATCTGATCATCGTTTCCATTCTTTTCCAACCCCCATTCCAAATCACATCCAAAATGGCGAAATATGACTTTAGACGCCAGTTGTGTCCTCTCTATGAATGTTTTCCGTATTTGAAATGGCTGGGGAATTATCTTGCCTCTACCAATAGTAATTTAGAATGAGAGGGATTGGATAAGGGTCATTTCCTCCATCTCCTGAGATTTCAAAAGCTCTGTTTTCTTTTATACCTGATCGGGTCTACCAGTTGCAAAGCTGTACGATGTAGTGGAGAAGTGCATGCGGTTAATTATGACAATTACAATCAGTTCTTTACAATCTTTGCTTCTCTTATGGGGTTGAAAGACTATAATGTATGTCAAAAGGACAAAATAATGTTTCTGTGTTTTCTGCTTACAGCTGCTTTTATGACTGGGTTTTGCTCATAAACAGGTGGTTATAAGATGCAATCCTTCCATTAGTCCATTTATCCTACCTGTCTTGTACCCTGGGTTCCCTGGTATGTCATTAAACACAAGTGTTGAGATTCCCAACAACTCTGAGGGAATCTCAGGGCCTGGACAGAATCCCTTGAACATGTTACAATGAAAATGAAACCACTTATGGTCAGTGGAAGTAGATAAAATGCATTTAGTTAATTTTCAGAAACTCCCTCGCTACTCTCAGACCTCTGCGGTCTGCCTTCCTGCCTGCCCCCCTTCACCATCTCTCCACTGTTTTTTTTAATCCCTGCTTAATCCCCACTCTTTCAACTTTGCCCCAGTGAAATTCTGTGCCCAGTTTCTTCTCACCTTTTTGGTCTCAAGTTCATAGCATGTTGTGAAGAGTATAGCCCGTGGAAATGAATTTCTGTGCTGTTGGCACAGTTACTTTATCTCTGATGTTGTAAGTCGAATCCTCACAGTGTGCACGTTGCCACCTCATCTTGCCGAGGGCAGCTAGGAAAGAGGTAAGACAAACTTTTTCTCTCAGCACACCTTCCTTCTCTGCGACGCTCACCCCTGCCTGAGAGGTAGGTATGAAGAGGTAGAGGTTCATGGCGAATGAAACTCTCTGAGCCTTTTCCCCCTTGAGTATACCTTGCTTAAGTAGCATGTTTCCAGTTAATGACCATCTGGTAAAGCTGACAGCCTCAAGTCCTCCTAATTCTTAACTGTCTGAAAAAAATGTGCCCAACCTGCCATGGCTTATGACTGAATTATATAAACCACGAAGCACAATAAAGTCATTAACTTGCAACATGTCAAATTTGACTTGAATTGCATCCTGCCCAGAATTTGATGGCCTTTCCCCAACACTTAAGAGAGCAGGCCTGTGTACTGTTCAAAAGCACTTTGTCACTTCTCAGAGAACCAGTAGCTTTGCGTGGCTGTCTGGACGTGCACGTCAGCAGGTCTGGGAGAAGGGGAATGTCTAGTGAAGTAAAGAGCATGGAGAAGCAGGTGTGAGGTCCACTAGGGAGAGGCAAAGCATCTCTTCCCAGGAAAAGGGAAGAGAAGAAATATTCTACATTTGGGTACTGCACGTTTATCCTGAAAATAACGATTCACTTTGCAGTGGGGAAACTTTGGATGAAAGTGTGTGCTTTACAATTCTGATTACCCTTCCCCCTTTGTTCCCCACTATCAAAAATAATCATATTCTATAAATGTCAGTGGAATGTGGTTAGAGTGAAGCTACATTTTTGGAGAACCAGGTGTCAGCTCTGTCAGATTTCTATGAATAGGTACATTTATATACACTTTTTCAAAGAAAGAAAGGCCACTCACCACCCTGCTTGTAAAACTGTCAAGGATTTAGGAAAGAACTATGGTAGGCTGTCTTCACGTGGGAAAGGAAATCTGGTTCTCAAGATATTTGGGGCATTGCAGTGAATAAGGGATATTAATAGAGTTCCACCCCCAGCCTCTCTGGCTAAGAACTGATCTGCCTAGAATTTAAGAAGGAGAGGCATCTAAAGGCTTGTCCAGTGCTCAGCCCTACTGCCATATGAAGGTGTCATCCTGAATGTGGAGGGGAAAGTGTGGGCTTTGGGATGTATTACTGGTGTACTATCCCCCCTATTCCCATCCCTTCTTGTCCCTGAATTCCCATCTGTTTAGTGAACATACTTAAGATGGGATGGTGTTTGAGGATCCTCTTCTTTCTAGAGACTAGGATAATGTTGGGTTCTTTGTATTATGGCATGGGTGGTTGGATGAAGCAGTGTCACCAAAGCCTTTTTGCAAAGTAGATTTTCAGATTTCTGAAGGCTCTGGGTCAGGGGCTGGATAGCCTTGAAAAGAAAGGAAAGCGCGCCATCTGGTGGTCAGTCTGCAGAAATGCATCAGCTAACCCCCTGAGATAAGTTTCAGGCCCTGCTATCAAGTAGAGAAGATGTCAACATTAGTTGGGTGAGTTTCAGAATAATTTATTTATCCCAGACTAGAAGTGAGGTTATTGATGAATCTGTCACCCCGAAGCATTTTCAAAGGAAATAAGACAGAAGCGTCCTTAAGGTATTCGGAATCGTATTCTGAAATTGTTCAGCCTGTTTGTTAAACTACTGCTATGGGGCCAGGGGGGCGCCAATAAAAACTCAAGCTATCAGTTACCTTGTAGGTGAGATTACAGTCAACCTGAGAACCCAGATATTAAGAATAATTATTTAGCAAGAGTGAGTAAGCCGTTTGTTTCTGTTGGCAGAAGAATTGTTGAATTGAGTAGCTGGGAGGAGTCCCTGCAGGTGATGAAGTTAAGCCAGGCCCTGAAGGGTGGGTAAGATTAGAATAAATGAGGGAAATGGAGGTGAACATTCTCATTATAGGGGCCGAGGGAGCTGGAATGGGTTTGTTTTTGAAGTCAGTAGCAAGCAAGAGTGGAGAGTTAGCAGTAAATAATGAGACACAGAGAACACTTGCAAATAAAAAATAAATTAGGTAAATATTTAAAGTGGTTTAATAAATTGAATCAAGGGGGCATTTTCAGTACTCATTATGAAGATAGAGACAGTATAGCCTCGGGACTTAAGGGGTGGGTCTAGGCTCATATCCTAGGTCTGACACTTATGTGAGTCCTCAGGCAAGCGACTTAGCCTGCCTGTCCCCATTTCCCTCCATCTGTTAAACTGGGATGGAAATAGAATATATATTTTAGACTCAGAGATACACAAATGCTGTTTAGATATAAGATGTAAGAGTTGAGTACAAGGCAAGCCTGCGTTGTCCCAGAGCTGCCTCTCCTTCTGGTGGTGGGTTTCCAGCTGCCGGGTGGGCACAGGCAGAAGCTGAAGGACCCCTTGACAGAGGCATCATGGAGACTTATGGATCAGATGGGTAACTGGACCAGGTGGCCCCCAGGGGCCCTCCAACCTAGAGACTTGGTGATTCTGGAAAGTCCACGATGACCCACAGAAACCTTACCGAGATGAGCAGATAGTAACGACCATGTTTAAATTTGGTTCAAGATGTTCTATGTAAAAAATACCATCACTTTAACTGATGCAGCCTATAATTGAAACAGCTACCTCAAGCTGTTCCTCTCCAGCTCGTCAAGAGAAGGAGTGGAATAGGGGGTGGGAGGGGGGGAGAAAGGCGGAGGGTCTGGAGCCAATATGTCAGCTCGTCAAAGTGGCTGTAAGAAAACTGAACAAAGATCCCATCCTGAGTGTGAAAGGGGGCGGAGACTTCGGGGAACAGGAGGCTTTAAGTGGAATTCACTGCCTTCTAATTATTTGAGAAGCGAAGGGTGGGGAAGACACGTTGACAGCAGAGGTTTCAGGGAGAACAGGCGCAATGATGCCGTGTACCATAGCACCGCACCATTTTAGGTACTGCGTGTGGAGATGGGAGGTAGAACGTGGAGTTCAGAAAGGTTTAAAAGGCAAAACGTAATCACTTCCCTTTAATTAACTCAAACAGTGCATGGCAGGTTATGGTAACATGCCTGTAGCTGAGACAGAGGTTGGCAGGCCACCGCTGAGACTTTACAGAGAGAGGGTGCCTGGGATGCCAGAGCAGGAAGGGCCTAGAAACCCTGTAGAATAACATTATACATGAGAGAATGATCCTAGCACAATTACAGAACCCACCCAAGGTTATGTGGTGTCCCCAAATCTAGGGTAACACGTCAGGTCTTTACCTGTTCAGTATTCTCTCCAGGACACTGTGTATGATGGAGTCTGTAGTGACTTCACATTAGCCCCAGATGGTCAAACTGACCATAGTACATTTGTATACAGGTTAAGATTTGGTGCATTCTTTTAACAAAAGCTTGAAAGAAGAAAGGTAAAAATTAAGAAGGAAACTACCTGTATTTCAATCAAGGTTTTCTTTTAAAGTTGCCTTAGAATATTATTATTAATTCCAATGGCTGTTTCCATGCAGCTGTTTTAATTAAAGTGTTATCTTTTTTGTAAATGAAGTGATGGAAACTTCTGCTTAGAGCCCTGTAGGAGGCTGAGTAGGGAAGCGTCAGAATTGCAGGCAGAGCAGGTACTCTGTAATTTAGATCATGTGACTGAAATACCAGCACCGCTGTGTAGAATCTGCTAAAATTGCAGCTTCAGATTTTTCAGGGGTGAATACCTCTTTTATAAAAAAGGAGGCTATGCATTAAAGTTATAAAGTCACATAAAATATTACAGGAAAGATGAGAAAGTAAACTATTTTTCTCTTGTTTTACTTATTTCAAGGAAAAGAGTTTTATGAACAATTTCCAGAAAAGTTTTAAATGGTTGTAGATTTTATTTTGCTTTACAGTCTGGCCATTCTTCAAGGTTTTATATTTATTCTCTTTTTGAGCTGAGACATACAGAACTAGACAGATACCCTTTTAAAAACCTTTCATTTCCCTGATGATTGGGAGAAATAGCAAGTAGAAAATCCTCTGGAAATTGTTGGAGATTGGGACAGTGCAGTAAATGGTACCCCCTACTGAGTTCATTATCAACTGAGGTGAACACAGGAGTTAGATAGGTGAAGATTATAATATGTCTTCCATTCGGTGGTATCCTGGCAGGTGGCTAACACTTGTGGGGGAGGGGCTGGGTTTTAGTGTCTGTAGATTTCTGTGGTGTAAGTACTGCCACTTTGGTCAGGTTCAAGCTACCAATGTGATGCCACTGAATTCCATAAAGGCTGTGTTATAGAGTGATGCTCAGGTCTCATAGCTAAGCAGTCTTGTTAATACTACTCTTCAGAATTAGGCAGACTTAAACCACAGTTCCTTCTTTGGGGGACTGCCAGGAGTGTTGCATGTATGGGACATCTCTCCAAATGGAAGGAAACAATGAAAATGGGGAACAAATGTTACCCTTAGCAGAATCAAAATTCAGTATGATTCTTTTTTTTTTTTTAAATAAATTTATATATTTTATTTTATTTATTTTGGCTACGTTGGGTCTTCTTTGCTGCACACGGGCTTTCTCTAGTTGTGGCGAGCAGGGGCTACCCTTTGTTGCGGTGCACGGGCTTCTCATTGTGGCGGCTTCTTTTGTTGTGGAGCATGGGCTCTAGGCATGCGGGCTTCAGTAGTTGTGGCATGTGGGATCAGTAGTTGTGGCTTGCGGGCTCTAGAGCGCAGGCTCAGTAGTTGTGGCGCACGGGCTTAGTTGCTCCGTGGCATGTGGGATCTTTCTGGACCAGGGCTCGAACCCGTGTCCCCTGCACTGGCAGGCAGATTCTTAACCACTGCGCCACCGGGGAAGCCCAGAATGATTCTTAGAAGACCTTTACAGCACTAGTGTCAACAAGGAGGTTGGAGGCGGAACTTTAAGTCTTTATCATTTTGGTGAATAGCTATTCACAGCAAAACCATCTTTGATGCTGGGCAGTGGCAAGAATTTTGGTTATCAGAAAACGGAATTTTTGGGTGGCATTTAAAAATAGATACAGTAGTATACCATAATGCTTTTCTTTATCTTGTAGGAAGATACAGAAGAATAGATTCCTGTTTAGTACCTTGAAATTAAATTATTTTGCCAGCTGGGTGCGACTGAAAGAAGCAGGGCAGACATAAGAACTTAAACAACTTAATTGCCTCAGAGCAGATGATGGACTATTTTAGTGAATATGTGAAATGGTATCTGGCAAAAGCAGAGCCCTTGGTCATCTCAGTTCCTTCTAGCTGATGTGCAAGAGTCCCTGCATCCAGATTTATACCTCTTTGCTTACACATCCATCATTGTTAATACGCCTGTACTCTGAGAAAGTAAGCCTGAGGTTGACTGCATGAGTCTGTTTCTTCCAGGTACAGGATAGTTTATCCTTGTTGCTATTGTATTGTTACTTAACGTGTGATGGTTTTGTAATTAACAATGATTATAAATTAGCTTACTATTTATAACAGCTTGGGCCTAAGTAGTCTAATAATTGATAGGTTACTTTTGGGTGTAAAAATTCTGGTTATAAGTCAGGTGTCTGAAAGCACTTTTGTTGCTGTCATCATGCTAGAAGAGAAATTCTCAGCTCTGTAAGAACCTACCTTCTCATTCTGTTGCCTGTGACATTGTATAAACATGGATTTCATGTTCATATGTGTCTGCATTTGCTCCCCTTTGTCATAATGTGTGACCAGGGTCCTGACTCTGCCATTTAACAGACAGATTAGCTAATCCATCCTAACCCAAGCTTTCTCAGATATAAAATGGGAATGCTAACAGACCCAGCTCACAGGGCCTAGTGTATGTAACACACTTTGTACAGGGCCAGCTGTCGACAAGTGTTGGTGATTATGGCATTCATTATTTTAAAAACATATAATATTGTAAAACAGGTATAACTTTACATTTGATGCACAGCTACTATTAGTCCATGTTTGAGGACTGACTCTCAAACTGGCAGTACTTACATTTTCCAAGGAAAGTCCTACTAATGAAGGAAAAGCCATTAATAGTTCCAGTCCGTAGCTTCTCAGGTTCATATCTGTCTCTCTCCTTTGTCACTCCCCTGCCTTCTACCCTTCCCTAGTGCCCAAGGTCCTCATTTATTCCCCGTTCTTTCCCATGTAAAAGTCTGATCTAGGAAAATGATATAATAAATTATTACATAACAAAGAATACATTATTAATAATTCAAGGCATTGCAGCAGAGATATAGTCTAAGAGTGTAATTTCAGCATTGAGGCCTGGGTGACAGAGGTATTTATTTGGCAGTGGGTTCCTTTTGATGCCTCTGAAACTACAGTCATATTGGTAACTAGCTACTCTGCAGTGCATATGGCAGTCTTTAATTATACCTGTTGGAATAATCCACTTAGCCAAGGTCAAGCATCCTCTGATGATATGTTCTGTTGCTATTTCCTAGTTGTTATATATCCTTGGAAGTTGTCAGCAGCCAAGTTTGGTCTTTCTAATTTTTAGTGGCACTCATCCTGTCCCGAGTTTCCCCAACACACGTTTCATCCTTGTCAAACACGCTTTGTTTCAACTGAATTAGTCATCGTTCTGTGGACCTTACCTTGTGTGCTAGTGGCCACATGCCACTGTAGGTAGTCTCTACAAGTGATTTCAGCTCCCTCTCCTAGCTTTGCTTTTTCTTCATTTCACAAAATTCTACGCAGCATATCAATCAGCAAAAACATCTGCTCTCTTCCTCCCGAGACTGGGCCACATTTCAATGGGAGGTGAATTCAGTCCATTTCAATCTAACAGTTATGTTTGGAATGCCAGCAATGAATGAATTAAATTAACATTTTTTGAGCACCTATAGTGTTACAGTCTTAGAGTCTTTTGCTTAATTATTTGATTATATACATTAGCTCATTTAATCCTCTCAACAGTCCTGTGAGATGTGCAATCTAAGAAGATGAGGTCTTTTCAGATGAGGTCATTGAGTCTTGTAGAAGTTAAAATATTCTGTTCAAGATATGTGGAATCTAGAAAAATTGTACAGATGAACTGGTTTGCAAGGCAGAAATAGAGGCACAGATGTAGAGAACAAATGTACGGACGCCAAGGGGGGAAAGAAGAGGGTGGGATGAATTGGGATATTGGGATTGACATATGTACACTAATATGTATAAAATAGATAACTAATGAGAACCTGCTGTACAGCACAGGGAACTCCACTTTGCTGTACAGTATAAACTAACACAACATTGTAAAACAATACCCCAATTAAAAAAAAAAAAAAAAAAAAGATTTACAACTAGTCAGTGGAAGAGCCAAGGATTAAACTGAAAGTTTCCTGGCTTCAAATTTATTGCTTTTCTCCAAAACTAGGTTTTTACTATGCACTAGGTTAGATTGAATGAAAAATATAAAAGAAGTACAGGTCTGTAACGACAGTCCCTGTGTTCACATAGTTTATAGTTTCTTAGGTTAGAATGATCTTTATGTTTTCCTACCAGATGATTTAGGGTTCCTGTGGAGACAGATGTTTATGATATTATTATTTTGGTAAAGATAAGTAGAACAGACAAGACAAAAACCTACCTGCTGGAAGTTATGTTTCAAAGATTTGTTCATCTCTTCTGGTAAAACTATAATGAGTTATAGGAAAACATTGGGAGGAAATTTTTCAGCTTTACTTTTAGAGTAAAAAAAAAAAAAGTCATCCCAAAGCCTAGTGGGTGTGTCATACCTGTGCTTTCCTGAATATGTCTGTGAACCAGCATTTACTGCTAGAAATTGAAATCATGAAAAGAAACAGTTTTAGCACAGGAAAACAAAGCCAGTTTTCTACCAAATTCTAAGATCCCAGAGATAATGAATGCTGCTGTCAAAAATCATTTGAACGCAGTGTATCAGGAAGTGTTTTTCAAATTTAGCAGCAATATAGGTTTTAGTGTGGGGTATTGCTGTACTGGAGATTCATTCACTATTATATATCTTCCTAGAACACACAGATATCTCTTGTAGCCCTTCCAAGGAGAGCTTGTTATTGAAATGCCACAGGACTTTATAGTCACAGTATTTTATCTCTAATCTTTCTATGGACTAGGTCCAAAGATTGTCCTATAAAAAGGGAAGAGCCCAGAGATGGTATTTCTAGTCATGATTCAGTAGTAAGTAGCTGTATGACCTTGGTCAGGCCTCTTGACCATCTCCCTGAGTCTTATTTGCCTTTTGGTACAATGAGAGGTCAGAGTAGTTGAACCCGATGTCTCTTCCCAGTTCCACCCGCGTTGCTGTGCACAGCCCTAATCCGTGGCTCATGACTGTTCTATAAAACTTTCCAACCACGTTGTGCCTACACACCTCCCCTAGGTGATTTGTTTTAGGTTTTTCGCAGTTGCAGAATGATGTTTCCCGTGTGGAAAGCAGGACTACATACCGTGTTGGTTCAGCATGTTTTTCCTTATGCTGGTAACAAGACTGAAGGCATGAAAAAACATAGATTTTTTTTCTTATGATGTCCACCTCAAGAATTTAGAGGATATATCCAAAGTATAGCTCTTCTAAAATTAATAACCATTTTTTGTTGTTGTTTTTGTTTTTGGGGGTGTTTTTTTTGCGGTACGCGGGCCTCTCACTGCTGTGGCCTCTCCCGTTGCGGAGCACAGGCTCCGGACGCGCAGGCTCAGCGGCCGTGGCTCACGGGCCCAGCCACTCCGTGGCCTGTGGGATCTTCCCGGACCGGGGCACGAACCCGTGTCTCCTGCATCGGCGGGCGGACTCTCAAACACTGCGCCACCAGGGAAGCCCAATAACCATTTTTCAAGTAACTATAAGTAGCTATCCATCAATTAATCTGAATCCTTCTTGAATCTCTAGTGAATTTATGATGCGTATTTTGAGTACTTGGAAACCTGGAATATCGATTATTTTATAAACCCTTTTGCAGTCAACAGCAAAGTAAGATTATTGATGCCTATTTACTCCTTGTTGTATCTCTTTAACCATCTTGAAAGCTGGCACCTCTGAAGCTTTTCCAGAGGATGCAGTTCAGTGCAGTAACAAGATGGCAGGTGTATCTGTAGACTTTTAAGGTCCCTCTTCCGATAGTCAGTCTGCCCTGTAGCGTCTTATGGATAAATAATATTATCTCTAAAGGTGATACTCAACTCTCCTTGTGCTGTACATGTTTCTTTTTCAGACCCATGGCTACATATGCTATTGAATAAAAAATGTTTTCATGTTATACATTAAGTATGAAATTGTTTAGGTAAGACTTGTGCGCCTACAGAGGATCATGGTAACTGTGAATTGCTTTTCTTTTTTTCAAAGGGATAGGTTAGGCATATTTGCTGTCTTTGCCAAACCTTTTCTCAATTTGTAGACTTCTGAATATGTAGATTCCCCCTCTTTTTTAACATTCACATTATAAAATGAACAAAGTTAGGATGAGCCAAAAAAAAAAAAAAAAAAAAGCCCTGCATATAGCAATGCTGACGGAAATTATTCAGGCAGTTTTAGGGCTAAAACTCACAGTCCTTAGAAGCAAAGAAGCTGTAGAGCCTTGAATGAGGCTCTACAAAGACTGGAATTTTTAGAAATTTGACTTGTTCATACTTTGTAATTCCTTAAAGGAAATCCAAGCTCTCTGAAACTAGAAAGGTGAAATTAACAACTCACTGAGTCTTTGTGTGTCTGTGTGGTTCATATCTACAAATAAGTGCCTACTCTACAAAACATCTTGGGGGATATAGGCGTTCGCTAAAATAATTAAGGCATTATGAGGAGAGAGGGAATAATAATTTAGATTGTTGGGACAGGGCAGTCAGATGGATATGAATGGGGAAGCACTATTCCCAGCAGAGATATTATCTTAAGATCCCCAAAGAGGAAGATTCCATGTGTGCATGGGAAGAGTGACTGCAACTTGAGATGCATTATAGATGGTGGGGTGGGGAAGAAACAAGGGACATTCCAATGTATATTAGGTAGAAACTGCAGAACGGTAGGTGGAGGGTGGAAGGGGGAAAGTATAGTGGAGGTTACTGAATACTGAGACAAGGAGAAACAACCTCTTAGGTAATACGCTTACCCAAGATTCTGAATTAGTTTCTCCTACTCAGCCTTTTTTTTGGATGGTGTGAGCTTCTGTGGATGGGAGGTGGAATGTTGTGAAAAGAAGGTAAGCTTATGAACGAAGGTTCCAGAAAACTAGCTTGCTAGTGGATTCCCCTGGTGGTAGAGAGTGTTTATACCGTGTGTCAGCCTTCCTCTCCATATGAGGTACATAGGGAATTCGTCTGCACAAAGCACCTGACGGGCCAGTAGTGCTGGGAAGGCCTGTGCGAAGTAATGGAAGAGCAGATGTCACTGACAGGGTGACCTCTGACTGTGGCCGTCTTGGGGATTTTAACTTTAGAAACAGTCTGCAACTTGCCATGTGGATCTGTTCTGACACTGGAGGATTTCCGTTGGTTGGGAGAGAAAATGGAGAGGTGGCTTTTTGTTTGTCTGTTTCTGGGGGGTTTGTAGGGAGGAGGCGGGGGGTAGGTGGTAGGGAATGTGTATGTGTAGATTTTTAGCCTGGTAGGTAGATGTTGGAATCACATGCTACCTTCAGCAGAGCAATTGAGTTCCTCTTCACCTGAAAAGAGAGGCAGGGATGAAGGCTGTCCAGGGAGTAGGGGTCTCAGTGTTGCCCTTTATTTGGACACTTACAATCTTGAGACCAACAGGACTTAAGTGAAGCTAATTAACAAAGGGTACAGTCAACTTCATTTGGGGTTTATCAGTTCCTCAGCTACTTCGGAATTCTACCCTTTCTCACCCTGACGTTGGATCTGTGTATTTCAGATCTGGTTTTATAAACATTTAAGTTCCTGATTGAGTCAGGTCTTTGGAGGCCATTTTTTGTTAACTTCTGATTGAGCCTTTATTCTCCTCCACATGGCTCCTTAACTAGCTCATTTGAAGTGTTTGTTCCCAGGGGAAAGTCAAAGTCAAATATGTGAGCTCATTTTCTCCCTATTAAGTCAAGTCTTCAGAGTTTGCAGTTCCAGGTATTCAGTGTTTCATGCCTTTGGTGCTCTTTTAGAAATCTGTGTATTTTTGTACGTTTTCTGTAGGCATAGGTGATCCATAGGATCAAATCTGGCTTATGTAAGTCTGGAATAAAGAGTAAGAAAACCCAAAAGCCAATAATAACGTTAAGCCATCTCTTTTCTCCCATCCACAATGTGGCTCTTTAAATGTTCCGTTCTGACGAAGCATGGGGAGCTCACAGTTTACCTACATCTACCTGGTATGAGCCCCATGTGGTTGAGCTTTCGTAGCCAGGTTGAGATGATGACAGAAAGAAGAAAATGGAATACCTCTCCCCAGACCTCCCCCTACACCTTATAGTACTTCACTGTTTACCACGTTGTTACTTACTGATACAGTTGTTAGTGCTTAGCCCTCAACGAAATCATAAGCTTATTTAGGGACTGTGATTTTGCCATACATATGTCATCTCCCAAAGTACAAGGATAGCTTAAGAACCTAAATGTCCAATAAATACCCGTCTACCGTTGTATTGTCTTGACAAGGAATATAGAATGCCTTCCTTTTATTCATACTTGGATCTGTAAAGGGCATGGAAGGAGTGAAAAGACACAGGGTCACTTCAGACACGTTTCCTTCCCTCTCTCTTGGTCCCCTCCCATTGTCACTTCAATCACCCATTTCTCGCCTTTCCTCTAAGAATCTTGGTTCTCTGGGAAGCAGGGACTACTGAAGATCATATACTAATATTATGATCCTAAAACTCAGAACTTTGTGGCAGGGAAAAAAATGTGTGTGCTTAATGCCTTTCTCTTTGACTGTCTGACCCAATTGGGTGCTCAGGAGTACTATGCTATTACTAGCTAGGAGATGAAAATCTCAAGGCTGAAATAATATTATTAGCAAAGCATTTAACATTTAATTAAATGTTTTATGTATAAAGTGCTTTATGTGTAAATGTTTTATATGCAAAGTATTATGCTGAGTGTTTTATGTGGATTGTCACATTTAATTCTCATTACAACTGTGTATCAGCTATTTTGCAGATATTATTATCATCCTTCATTATATAAATGAGGGATGAGGCTTAAAGAGGTGAAATAACTTGCCCAGTGTCCCCTAGCTCTTAAATGGTGAACTCGGGATTCAGATTCATGCTTAACTTCTACCCTAAACCACCTTTATCTTCTATAACCTTTAACCCAAGAAAAATCAGTCTTCTGTGTACTAACCACCATAGATTTGATAGTTGAGGCGAACAGATATTTTTCTAATCACACTCTTGCAGTCCCCCGTTGGCATATATTTTAGAGGTTGGAGCTTCTGTCTACCAACTGCACAGTAATCTCTTAGAATTGTCATTTTGGGTTATGACAATTACGATGCATGTCTTTTCGTAAAAGAAGTGGAACTGGGGGAGAACATTACCACCATTAGCATTTTCCACATTGGTGATGTGAAGGACATTGTTCTAGGTGATCATTATATATGTGTGTCGTGTATATTATCAGATGTTGTCTTATCGGTAGTTCCTACTTATTTGCATAAAATTCCCCACAAAGCTAACGCAGGATTGAGAGTTATATTAACTGTAATTGTAGAATAGGATCACAACAGAAGATACAAGTTATGTTGTAGGGAATATAGCTTTTACAAGTTATTTTACAAGTTATATGGAATCACAGAAGTACGGGCTTCATTATTATGAAAATTAATTTTTGCAAGCCAAATAGAAGATTTATGCCAGGAATTTTAGTATCTTTACATACTCTTTCTATTTATTGTGTGTGTATATGTGTATGTATATATATATATATATATATATATATATATATATTAGTAAACACTGATACGTATTTAAACATTAGAATTTTTGGTCTTAACTGAATGAAGCTTTAAAAGAGTTTTTTTTTTTTTTTTTGAATCATGCTGAATATTCTCGAGAACAGACTTCATGCTTTCTTAAAATTTGCTATGAGTTGCTTTGGTAACATTAACATGGGTATCAGAATAATACAAACTCAGGAGACAGACACATGACTTACCAGCTCATTTCTCAGAGCCTTGTCACATGCACTTCTTATTTCATGTGTATATTGTAAGTAGAAGTGCATGATCCTGTATTGTCACAGAAAAACAGTCTGAATGTTCATTGCCTAAAGGAATCCTGTGTGTGTGTGTGTGTGTGTGTGTATGTGTGTGTGTGTGTGTGTGTGTGTGTGTAGTCTTTGATAACTACTCTGAATCTAATTTTGTTGTAACCATGCTCTTATAACCTAACATCAGTAAAACCAAGTATAACATTACCCCCATGAGTAACCAATGTCTCACTCAGATTTTCTGTCAATTCTTATTTCTTCTAGATACTAGACTTGCTTTTCAATCTATAAAGCCAGTATAGGGCAGCTTTACTTATTCATTTATTTAACAAATATTTTTTGATAGGCACAGTTCTAGGCATTGAAGATCCAACTGTGAACATGACAGATAAGTTGAGTTTGCATTCTAGCTGAAACAATAAACAAGTTAAAGTTCCTAAATAAGGTAGTTTAAGTGAGTGATGAATGTCGAGAGAAAAATAAATCAGAGCAATGTGGTACTGGGATGGAGTGGGCATGCTATTTTATATTGGCTATTTAG
Organism: Tursiops truncatus; assembly: GCF_011762595.2. NCBI lineage: Eukaryota > Metazoa > Chordata > Mammalia > Artiodactyla > Delphinidae > Tursiops > Tursiops truncatus. Next base: position 24,265,158 of record NC_047035.1, on the reverse strand, counting down.
GGAGGCCTCTCTAGTTGGTGACATTGAACTTAGACCCAGATAAGAAGACGCAGTCAGGCATGAGAATATCTGTAACAAGATTGTTCAAAGCCAAGGGCACACACATCAAGAGTACACACAGTAAGGTATGAACAAGTTTGGCACATTTGAAGAACAGATTGACCAGAGAAGTTTAGAGAGCAGATATTTGCAGATAAAGATGTGTCAGTGTTGATAGTTGTGTAGATGTTCACATAGTTTTAGGAGAGAAGTGACTTTAGCTTAAGGTAAGTAGAATATTCTGTGCCAGCAATATGTCCCTAGGGGATTCTTAGAAGTTGGATTAATGTCTAGTTTGATCAACAGACATACCAATTAACTTTTGTCATATGGTTTATTTGATTACATCTCTTATCTGTGTTTATATAATGTGCCTTTATAATTTACCGGTTATATAGAATGGCCGCCTGTTCATTACTTCATTCAACAACCATTTACCAAGGTCCTACTATACGGCAAATTGAGTCTTTAGTTCTGGGTATGCAAACATGAATAACACCCTGCAGTTACGGAAATAAATACAGAAATAGGATCCTAAGTATATTTACTGGGAAATACATTTTCTCAATTTTAAAAATATGAAAAATAGTAAAAGGGACTTCAGAAGAGAGTGGAATTGATCAATAAAGGTGATAACAGCTGATGTGTAGAAGGGTAAAAAATACTTTGGCGGTCTAAAAAATCTTTTGACGTGTACTTATACAACTGGATTAAGGCTTTCTATGATCTCTGTTATGGTGGAGTCCTTTATAAATTTAAATTAATATCACTACTAATGTATCTCTCTGGGTAATAGTGCACTTGTGATTTGCAAATAGGGCCCCAGACCTCAGCTAAACTCCTGCTCAACATACAAGATGATGAAGCCCTTTACTTGGCTCTCCAGCTCTGTTAAAACCATGGGCATCCCCATGGGTCTCCAAGTCAGGCAGGATGACAACATCTTTTAGTCTGACAAGGAAATTAACAGATTTTAATTTGTTAAAATTTATATGAACTAATCCTGGTTTAAAATCGGTTATGTACTTATTTTAACCTATTCTGAGTTTCGACGTTTAGAAGTCTACACTTAAAACGTTAACTGCCCAGCCCCCCAAAGAGCTATCCAAGGTGCTGAACATGTACTGGAGAGTCAGCACCCTTAGTCTTTGTGCTTGAACTATTCTTTCCTGCCTTTGCCTATCCAGGTTACCTGCCCTGATTACTCTTTAATTGATCTTAGCAACCATGTGACACATTATTGTCCTGACTCCTGCTTGTTTCACGTTCTAACCTACTGCATTTTTCAACTTGCGTTTAAGCAGATACCAATTAAATTTCGCACCTAGAGCCTCCCACACAAGTGTCTTGGCTCACAGTTCTGGTTGCTGAAAGAATGTGATCATTGATTTTACCTTCAATTATAAAGTGATTTAAAATTTTTATTTAAGTCCACAAAAAATAGAAGCTCTAAAAATAGCCTTGAAATAATTAATTCATCTAATAATCCATAAAATTAATTGAAAATATAAGCATGATGTATCTTTTCCTTCTTTCTTCTTCCTCTTCCCCCATCCATCCTCCTCTATTTGTTCATCTCCCTTTCTTTTTCCTCCTCCTCTTCCTCCCTCTCCTTCTCTCTCCTCCTTCTCTTTCTCCTTTTCCTCTTCTTGTCATTATCATCATCATTATAAATATAATAAGTAAGGATATTTTAACTGGTGCAATACTTATATAAAATGTAGCGTTTTGCTAAAAAGTGGGTTATAAAACAATTTTATGACAATTTAGGCTTAATCGTTTAAAAATAGAATATATATAAACATAAGTAGTTTCCTGTGAATATTTTATCTTTGAACTTAGTAATTTAATTATTCTCCTTAAAGCAAATGGAGACCAGTCCTTACTAGATACCTCTAATTTCTTTTAGGAAGGATCTCTTCCTTGCTAACTGGAAAACTCAAAACACATTTAGTTAGAGAGCTGGGGTTAGTGTTGTCAGTCAATGATTAGGGCAAGGGTTTTTTTTTACACTGTCCCACCTAAACATCATTCTATAACTTCACCCATTGTAATTTAAGAAGACTGGCATGACTAGACTGGTTAAGAATCTAAGCATTTTGATCAAGCAGTCTAGATTATTATTTTAGATCTAAAATTTCTTAGCCATATGATCTTGGGTAAATATCCAACTTACGAATCTGTTTTTCCACCTGTAAACTGGACATGCTAAAACATCCTCACACTGAAGATTGCTATTAGGATTATATGAGATAACATATACTTAAAAGTTTAGTGCAGAAACTGACAGACGTCAGTAAACATTCCATAAAAGTGAATTATCATTGTCATCACTATCATAAGCCATTAACCTTAACCTTTTTGTGCTTTGCCTGACCTTAAACTATATGGAAAATTAAAAGTACCCTATTCACTATGGGTATTTGACATTTGCTGAGAGTAAGTTGGTAGTAGTATCATACGTGGCACCCAGTTAATGTCTCAACTTGAAATACTGTGAGCTATGAGGAAGGACAGGGAAGGTAGTGGTTACCCATTCATGAACAACCATTCTTACCTCACAATCAACCAGTTGATTACAATTGATCTGTTGCCCATGCAATCATAGTGACATTTAGAATATATTACATTACCATTTCTCTTAACATGGTGGTTAAAATTCAGTAGGCAGATAATGTAATATTGACATAATGAGTAAAATAATGATTGATAGGGAAGTTGTAAAAGTAAGAAGGTTCAATGTGTTTGAAAGTCACAGAACTTTGAAAAGTGCAAGAGATAAGGAATACTGATGAATAAAATGTGACAACTTGACACTTGCTGTGAATATAGAAATGAACCAAGGAATCTATTAAACTAGTCATTCTTAAAGAGTACAGCCTATAGAAGTGTAAATATAGCTAATAAAAGTACCTTTTAAATTTAAATATCTATCAAAGCTTCCAGAGGAAGAAAACTGGATTTGTACTTCATGGCTTGCTCAAAATCATTGTCTTTCCTAGCATCATCTACAGTAAAGTAGTTCTAGTTTAAAATATATTAAAGTGGATACTTCTAAAATTAGGTTTTTTTGGAATTAAACAAAAGGGACTACGTTTTTCCAGGGACTGCTGTAGATGTCACTTTTTAACAAGACAGATAAGGCAGTCAATATATAGAGGTTTTATTTTATGGCCAAAGCTAACATTTATTCAATCAGTGAGAGATGTCAATTAGAACAGCGCAACTTAGGCCATGGGGAAATTGCAGAGCCCCTAACCGGAACATGAGCATTACATTATCAGATAGGTTACAGTTGTTGCTTCCATAATGACCCTTGCTCTTTAATGCAGTGTCAGAATCCGGGGAAAGAAAAAGCCAAATGGCAACTAATTTATCACCAGATTTTTAGCCAAATTACCAAAACTTGGAACTAATCAGGTCTGTTTTACAAATGAATAATGATATTCAGGGCCTCTTTGGTTATACAGATGCTTAGATTGCTGATGTCCTAAGAATTCCATAGTCTGTGCTGGCTTTAAAGTTGACATCAAATTGTTCTTATGTGCCCAGGGTAGCATAACTCTAAGATGAAGGTGTTCTGGGGAAAGAAAAGGAAAAAAGAGCATTTTTTATCTTCACACTGAAGAAGTCATTGCACTGAAAAAGTGCCAACAAACCCTAAATAATTTTGTGTTGATTATACTAAATTAGAATAGTGATAGCTGTAATCATTTGATCCCCGAGGCATTAACGAAAGTACAGCATTATTTTGTGTGGAATAGGTATCATTACCCTTGAGCTTAGGAATGAATGATTATTAGTAAGTCTGATTAAATCTGGAAGCAGTGACACAAGCTATCTTTAACCCACTAATGACAGGGCCATATTGTAATTTTATGATGAATGAATACAGTTTAGCATTTTTAGCACTTGGTGGGGAAAATAAGAAGTCTGCATTCATTTTCTTGATTAGACTGCAAAGTAGTACAGAGAAGCTCATAAGGAATGCTGCTTAATGAAAGTGTTCCTGCTGGTTGATTAGCCTATCATAGCTCCCAAAACCCACAGGATTGGTTATCTTTATATGATCAACGATATTATTAAACAACATTCTAGAGATCATGAATTCCTAGATGCAGGAGTACAAAAAAATAAAAATACTATCACTTTGCAGGTGTATATTCCCCTTATCTTTCCAAATGCTTTCATGTGTATTTTATGGTTTAATATCATAGAAACTGTTAGAGTGAGTTAGACTTTTTATTACTTGTTTTATGAGTAAGAAGAGCACAATACAGTTTAGGTACTTCCTAAAGTCCCATAGACTGTCAGAAAAGACCAGCATGGGAACCCCAGTGTTTTGGATCCAAGTGTAATATATTTTTTTGGCCTCTGTGGAAAATTAATTTTATTTTATAATTACAGACAAATTATTTTTTTTGATTCTCTCTTTTAAAAAGGATATCTGTTCTGTATGCATAGATACTATTAGAGATTCTTACTGATCAAATGGGTAACAGCCCTGGCTTAATTTTTAGTGCTAGACAAAACTGTTTGTACAATCCCCAGGCAGTTTAGGACAAGTTCTGATCCCAGCATAGCATCTGACGCTCAGTGGTAGCTTGGTAAATATTAGTTCTGTCAACTGAAAAAAAACAAATTCACCATGTGAGAGTTGTGAGTTAAGTTTTATTTGGGGCAAAAGGAGAACTACAGTACTGGAGACGGCATCTCAGATAGCTCTGAGGAACTGCTCCAAAGAGGCAGGGGGGAAGGTCAGTATTATCTATGATTTTAGTGAAGGGGGTGCCTGCAGTGAGGCACACATATTGGCCGAGGCTTACTGCTAGTCACGAGGAACAGATGTCACTGATGATTTTAGTGCTTTTCTGTAGATACGAGGAGATGCAAGAATTTGGGCTCATAAAATCTTCTCCTGAAAATATCTAGCTCTCTGAAGGCCAGTTCTGCCAGTTTTTCCCAGAGCACAGACTGCCTCATTCCTGATCTCCACCCTGAACTCTTTTCAGGGTGTGTTAAAGGTCAGCGGCTGTGGTGGCTAGTGACTTAATCCTTGCAGAGGCAGATGGCCAGTGCCAAGTCTTAGTTGGTAGTTCCTTTTCTTCTAGTTCTTTGTGTGACCTTCTGTGGTCTAATGAAGGAACTTTTCAGTCTTCATTGACCTAAAAACAGTGTTAATGACCTACTTGATCTTATCTCTAAAACTGTTCACAGGTGATTACTCAGTAAAAATATAAAAATTAGTGACAGTAAAGCCAAACTCTGCAGGGCTAGAGGGAATTAGTATTTAGCTTCCCTCAAAGCCAAAACATTTCTACTTGAAACAGAGCTTTGCAGATGAATGGCATTCCCTTTCTCTAAATATTAGCATCATAATGGCATTCAGTTGAATAGCTTGCATTTAGGACAATCAGAGGCAAAAATTTAAGAAGTCCTGCAGGTCTTGCTTGGCATGTAACAGATCAGGTTCTTTGGGGAAGATAAATGGAGAAATGAATCATTGTAATACAGTGAAATACACGGTAAAAAGGGTATGGATAAGGGGCAATGGAAGTGCCTAGGATAGAGAAAAAAGAAATGTCTTGGGAGTGGGTGGGAGGGAGGGAAAACTATGAAAGGGACATTTGAACATCAAACGAAACAAAGCCAGAAGCCTTGGGATTATCCCTGGCACTTTCTTTCCCTTACCCTGCAAATATTCTGCCGATGATTTCCGATTTTACCGCTCATCATTTCCCTGCTCTATGTCCTTCTCTTCACCCATCACTGACCTACATGCAGTTCTCATCATCTTGATTTAAAATGGGCTGGCTTATTTGGTATTCCCATTTCCAGGCATATCACCCTCAAAACCGTCATCCAGACTATTTAAAACCTTAAAGCTTAGCACTATCTCCCCCTTGCTTGAAACCCTGCAAGGGTTTCCCGCTGCCTATAGGATAATATCTATCCTGATGATTCCCTGTGCTCTGGCCTCTCCCTACCTCTCACGATATGTTTATGCTGCGGAATTGTCTGTCCTTTCAAGAACATTACACTCCACTTCATGCCTCCATGCATTTTCCTCTTTTTGTAATACCTTTTCGTATCCTTTCCCAACAGGGTAAGTTCTATATGCCTGTCGTCCAGTGTCCCTAATCCAGTAAGATGTTGCAGTTCTCTCATCTCAAATCTCCACTGAATCAAGTGCAGTTCTCTGTTTTTTAGAGCACCTGTGCACACTGTATCTCATTCATGTTTGTATTTCCCATTAAGTGCAATACTTGGCACATAATAGTTGCTCAACAAATGTTGGTTGATCTGATCGTAACAATAACATGGATAGATAAGTAGGTAGTTGCTAGGACAACAAGTGTAGAAATGACAAGGAGGTGTAAAATCAAATGGCATAGTGTGATAATTTTCTGTTGATGAGCAACATATTACCACAAATTTAGTGGCTTCAAACAGCATCCATTTATTATCTCACAGTTTCTATAGATCACAGGTCAGGGTGGGCTTGGCTGGATTTTCTGCTCATGGTGTCAGCTTGATCTTAGGGCTGAAATCAAGGTGTTTGTTGGATTGAATTCTCATCTGGAGATTGGTGAGGTAACAGCTGCTTTAAAGCTTCCTTGGAGTTTTGGCAGAATCTATTCCTTGTGGCTGCAGAAGTCATGGCAACTTGCTTCCTCAAGACCAACGGTGGAGAGTGTCTCTATTGCTTCAAGTCTCTGCCTCCAGGGAAGGCTTAGGCTGTCTTTAAAGGGTTAGCCTGGTTAGGTTGAGCTCATCCAGGATAGTCTTTCTTGATTAACTCAGAGTCTTTAATGAGGGATCTTACTTACATCTGCAAAATCCTTTTTTTTTTTGCGGTACACGAGCTTCTCACTGTTGTGGCCTCTCCTGTTGCGGAGCACAGGCTCTGGACACACAGGCTTAGCGGCCATGGCTCACGGGCCTAGCCGCCCCGCGGCATGTGGGATCTTCCTGAACCGGGGCACGAACCCATGTCCCCTGCATCAGCAGGCGGACTCTCAACCGCTGCGCCACCAGGGAAGCCCTGCAAAATCCTTTTGCCTTTACCATATACCATCACATAATCATAGGAATTATATCCTATCACCTTTGCCATATTCTGTTGTCTGGAAGCAAGTCCAGGTTCTGCCTGCACTCATGGGGAGGGGATTATCTTAGGGCCCATCTCAAGATCCTGCCCATCACATGTGTAGTTTAGAATGACTTGAAAAATAGATTTATGTGGGTAAGTAGAGGAACATGAGACTAGAAGGAAAGGTAAAGACTATGTCAGGAAGTGCCTTATGTGGCCTTCTAAGACATGTATACGTTATCATGTGGGGAGTCATTATGGGGTTAAGAAAGATGATCCTTTAGAGCATAACTTTGGAATAAGAAAGACTTGGAAAATTGGAGGAGGAAGATGGTGTAAACATGGAAAATAGGAGGTATTGAGAGGGCAGATGGAAAGTGGGGAAGGATTAAGAACTGACAGGATTTGATAGCTGATGATTCAGCAGAGGGTAAGGAAATATTCAAAGTCAATGTTTCAGACTAGAACCCCTGGGTGACCAAAATGGAATTGGTCTTGAGTGGTCCTGAATGACACTGAGGTGGTAACTATTTCTGGTGTAGACAGTGGATCTCAGTCTCTTGTTTCTGTTCTCATACTCTCTCTCACTTGCCTTGTCTTGTTCCAGAAAGGATCTAGAATGGCTCACCAGTTGAACTCTGCTGTTAAATACCAGTTTGCAATGACTTGGCATAACGCCTTTAGGGGAGAATGGTTTATTTCTAAATAGCTGGTGCCCTAGGCAGAATTATGTTTTCTAAAGTTATCTGAATCCAGGAGGTTGGCAGCAGTTTTAAAGGACAGTGACCTAGCTTTCAGTTCTGAATTCCAATTTGGATCCATTATCTGACAACTCAGGCTGTTTTAAATCTAGCCTGTCTGTGTGTATAATGCAATTAAATAAAGAAGCGAATGCACAGTGTTGGAATACAGGCAGGCAAAAGTATCTTTTGCTTTTCTCTCTACATCCTGTAAATAAACTCTGGACATCCTTTGTGATTTGTAAGTTAATATTTCTGAAAATATCTCATTTATCTTATGTCAGCCTTTAGATGGGAAAAATTAATATAGCAGACCATATGTTATCTTTTCTTAAATAATCACATGATGTGAAATTCATAGCTTTCCTATTCATGTTTTGTCTTCAAAATATTTGTCTTTTTTATGCCCAGTGAAAATCTCCTTTTTGGTTAATGTAAGCCTTTACTTTAGAGATTTGTATTTTTGCCTGAGGTGCTACTTTGTTGGTTTTAAAATTTGTGATACAATTGAATTCAGTACAACAGTAAAATTTGTGTGGATTGATTTATGCCCTTTGAATATTATATAAGATTTACACAAATAGAATTGAGGCATTCCAGTAATTGGAAGTACAGTCTTCCTCTTTGTTAGAAATCTTGGCTTGGATTTATGGACATCCAGTTTCTACCTAATCCGATGATATGCTTCTCTACTGATCTTGTCAGACTTTTACATTGTTAGTTAGGTCTGAAAACAAAACAAAACAACAACAAAAACCTGGTTCTTCTACTCTACAGTACTTCGGTCGCCAGATGTGTCCGTTTTTTTCCCCACACTAAGCAGTTCTTCAAATCTTGGTGGACCTCAACTGGGTGTCCTACAGTTTAACTGAATTCTGACACTAACTGCCTGGACTTAATGCAGACCCCACAGGTGAAGGCTCAATCCCACAAGACTGTCCGCTACTTCAGATGCTAGTTACAAGCCCCAAGTTGTCATCTGCACTTCTGACCAACTGGTTATACATAAATCAGGAGTTCCACAGCCCTCTTCTCAGGTTTAATAATGTGCTCTAGGCTCCCAGAACTAGTTTATCATATTTACACTTACTGGTTTATTATAAAGGATGTAATAAAGGATACAAATGAAGAGGTACACAGGGCAAGATACAGGAGAGGAGTATAGAAATTCCATACCCTCTCCAAGTGCACCACACTCTTAACACCTCGGTGTGTTCACCACCTGGAAGCTCTCTAAACCCCGTTGTTTAAGGTTTTTATGGAGGTTCTGTTACTTAGGCATGATTGATTAATTCATTGGCTGTCAGGTATTAATTCAGTCCCCAGAGGTCTCGGAGTGGGGCTGAAAGTTCCAACCCTCTAATCACATGGGGTTGGCTCCTCTGGCAACCAGCCCCCATCCTCCAAGAGTCACTTCATTAGCATAAACTCAGATATGGTTGAAAGAGGTCTGTTATGAATAATTAAAGCTGCTTCTCTTACCCTATCACTCAGGAAATTATAAGAGTTTTAGAAGCCCTGTAGCAGCACCTTGGCACGAAGATCAAATATATACTTCTTATTATATCACAGTGTCACAGATCTGTTCTCTATGTTAAGTTGAAATCAGACTCTACAAAAACTACTTCCATTTGCTTACAATCTGTTGACTGTCTCAACCAAGTTACATATTTCTGGGTCCCACTGAATTCCTGTCTTTTTTTAAGTTAAATTTTCATGTTTGTTTTAACAAACTGTCCCATATAAATATATAAAAAGTGTTCCTGTATCAAAGCTTATAATGAAAATAATAAGACAGAAAAATATTGGCCTAATTCCTCCCCACCTCAATCAAGAGGTATCACTTTTGACTCCTTTAGTTTTTTCTTCTGGTTTTACATCCATATTTCTAAATTATGTGCATTATTTTTTGTTTCGGTTTATTTACATTTTATACGTGAATGCTCATTTTAGCCATCTAAAATTTTTTTCTAAATATCCTCAATTTTATCTTCCAATCTTTCTGTTAAATAAATCTCTGCTAACAAATATACATAAATATAATATTTTTTTATTTTCTAAGAGCTTTGTGCTTCATTATTTTTCATTTTAATAGCATTCAGTTTGTGGTTTTTAATAGATGCAAGTGATCTCTGTTAACATTATTAAGAATGAGGCTTTTAAGATAATTATTTTTCTGTTCCCTGCACTGTCTTTTTAAATCTTTTTTTCTTTTTTTCCCCTCTTATCTTAATCTCTGGCTTTCACGTTTGTGTCACAGGCTATCTTACAATGTCTGGTGAATTGTGGCTATTTATTCTCAGCTAGTGGTAAAACTCTAACAAGCCAATTAGAAGCTATAATTATGGGCAATGTTTTTTGTTTTTAATCAGTTGTAAAGTTAGAACATAAATAGGTGGGGACCTAGCCACTTTGTCAAAGGGCTGCCCCTTAAAAATACCTATTATCTCTAGATCTTTCCTCTCAAGTCATTTAGTTTCTCCAATAATTCAGTTTCTTGAGTCTAAGTCAGTTTCTCTGTGTGTGAGTGTTTTATGTGTGTAGGTGGGTGGGCAGTGTCTAGAGAACTGAGGAGAGGGGGCTTAGGGTAGGTGGATTGGTCTCAGGGGTCAATGTGTAAATTTACATGTAACCCTCCTATTTTCATTATGACTTCACATACCTGGCACGGCCTGAGCCTGGGTCCCAAATCCAAAGCGCTCCTGAGTGTATGTGTTTCCTTGCCACAGTGGAGAGGGTATCTATGGGTCCATTTGATCCTTGTATAACTTCCAATCAGTTCTCCTGTTTTCAACCCTGCCCCTCACCCCTGCTTTCAGAAATATGCAGTGCCTCCAATTCCTGTATCTTTCCAGGGTTCTATAGCAAATATACGTTTGTGTACTATTGGCTTCTTCCTCTGAGCCACTTGACTTTCACCTTTTTACATTATCACCTTTTTACATCATCATGTCCCTCAGGGACCAAGTGTCTTCCGTTTGCCAATACTTCTCTTCGTCCCTCCTTCCCCTCCCTACCACCAAGTTACCTCCCATCAACCCTTACTGCAGATCTACCATACCTGCTTCCATTTTCCCCACCTTTACCTTCTCCCCAGATCACATCTACTTTTGAGCCTAACCTGTTCATTTGGCAGACTACCTACCTTAACCCTGGACAACACCCTCATTTTAATTTTTCCCATTTGCTCCGTGCCACTGCGCACGTCCACACCTAAATCTCCAGTTATCCATTTGCTGTCAGGGAGCAAGTTCTGACACTGATTTGGCCTGGGTCACGTCTGGGATTCTGAATCAAGAGCCTGGGCTTGATGGAGGAGAAATGCCAGAAGGCTTGGTTGAGTGGCACAATGCAAGGGAATAATGCAAGAAGAGTCACCTCATGGAGAAACTACACGCTTGATAGTCTGTCCCACCTGACTGCTGAGGCTAAGAGTGAGAATCCACAAGTGACACTGTGGGATAGACTTCAAAGAACAGAGACTTGAGCATTGGGATAGGGAGACTTGGTCATGGAGGAAATTCCCGAGCTGGATGAACATAGTTGGAGGAGCTTTGAAGAGAGTAGGGAGTTCCCTGGACTTCTATTGAGAACAGGAGATAGGAGTTGAGAATCCTGACCCAGCTTGGAAAACACTGTTTTGCTGAAAAGTTTAAACTAATTGAGGTATCTGTTATTGCTGACAAACTTTAAAAGGTTCTAGAACTGGCAAACCAGCTAGGCCTGAGCTAAGTTAAAAGACTAGCATGACCAGCTGGGACAGCAACACAGCAAACTTGCTAATTAGTCTAGAGGAAGCCAATTGCCCACATTTTTATGGACTGCTAATTGCTAAAGTAGCAGCTTGCTCTGAAGACAAAAATAACAGCATGGTAGTTTCTTGAATATAGTATAAAGTGGTGTTCGGGATATAGTCTACATCAGCTTTAAAAATATTCTATAGTTCTTAAACTTTAAGCATGCACTGTTATTAATAAAGATATACTTTGGAAGTCAGTTATTTTTTTTTCTTAGACTGTAAGATGAGAAATTATAGAATATGTGAGACTCTAGTTTGAGCATCTGTACTAAGGATTTTATTTTAAAGTCACTGATTTTCCATTTGAATATCATTTCTCAACCCATTTTAAAACATTTCCCAATAAGAGAGCTAAATAAATAATTTTAAAACATTCTTTATTCTAAATAGTGTGAGATTTTTCCTAAAAATGCTCTCTTTCAACCCAGTTATATTTGGGAAAAGATAATGTATTTAAAGAATTTACCTCTATTTTTTGCAACATTGCAGGCATTCAGTAAGTATCGGTAGAAAGAAAGAATGAATAAATGAACAGATGCAGAAAGATTCGTGTGCATTAGAATGATAGAATTTCACATTTTAAGGAACAATAGAGTACAGTTAGTGCCCTTCCATTATTTTACAGATGAAGAAACTGAGGTAGAGAGATGAAGTGGGGGGACTGCTGTGGGGTCTCATTACTGTTTAGTGGCAGTCCAGCACTCTTTTTCATTCTAAGTTAATTTTCATTCGACTTAAGAGAAGAATGAATTACTTCTGCAGGGCTGATTCTGACCCAAATCAGATTAACTCAGTAAAGCCTGGCTTTGTTAAAGACTCAGATGCCAAATGACAAAAGTAAAGCATCTTTTAAAACAAAAACAAAACCAAAGTAATTGGTTTTATTAAGGAGTGAAGTTTTCAAAGGCAAAGAGGGGAAAAAAATTGGAAACTGTGTGCCACGGACAGAGTGAAATTGAAAGTGTGAATGTCAGACCCGATATAAAGGAGAGGTAAGCTAGCCCTGAGGAGGTATAACTGCATAAAAGGTAAAAGCGGATTTCCTTCTCCAGTGAATCAATAGAAGTTCACGTATCTGAAAATTTATTTGTCTGTTGCATTGGTAACTAAAATCCTCTGATAAGATTGACAGCTGACTTAGATATTGCATAATAATTATATATGGCAGAACAAATTTAATGAAGATGCAACTAATTAGTAGATGAATATTTAGACCCAGCAATACCACTGATCGCTCAGATACCAGGTAACATTTCTTCACAAGTAGAATTTATTAAGAAGTAGATGTGAATTGTTTGTCTTCTTAATTAAAGGTTTGGTTGCATTTCCAAAGGGCTGTTAATAAACAATGTGCAGTCACTTATCAAATGTGAGACTCTGCCTAAGTTATTAATTATTCTGAGCCTAGTGTTTCTTATTTGTACCAATAGGTTTATAATGGCACCTACCACTTGGAGCTGTTGTGAGGATTAAATGAGAGCATGCATGTAAGGTTTCGCATAGTGCGTTCCACATAAAAAGCACTCAATAGATGTTAGCTATTATTATTGTTGTCAGGCACTCCAGGGAAGCTATATTGTAAAAAACCATACTTCTGTTGCTGCTGCACTGAAACCTCAGTAAATGATTGTTCTCTCACTGGCCTACTATATAATTTTGTGGATATTTCTACCTCAAGATCCTCCCCAAGGGGGCAATGCAATGTAGTTGAAAGATCTATCACTTGGAATTCAGAACATTTGGTGAAAATCCAAAGTTCACAAGTACAACTTGTGCTCTCTATTCTAGAACTCCCAGGAAGGTGAGGTTCATTCATTTGATCACTTTCGGGCTGAACAAACGTGTATCTCTTAAATTTTCTTAAGTCATTGAACGGTTTCTAAAATTGAGATGATCATACCCATCTCACTGGGATGGTGTGAGGATCAGATGAAGGTATCTAGTGAAAGTTCTCATTTGCAGACTCCGTAGTATTGAATGAGTATCGGTTATTGATATTCTCTGAAGGTCCACATTCAGTTACTCCTTCAGGACCCAGGATAAAAGCTCCCTCTTCTCTGAAGCTTTTCCTGAGCTCCCCAACCTCCAGATGTCATGTCAACGCTCCTTGCTCTGCACTCCCATTCCATGTCAGCTGATCTTCCTTGGTATTCAAAGAAAGACTGCCTTGTAGAGCAGTAATTTATATTCTTTTATTCCTGCTACAACACCTTCAGAAGAAAGCACCCATATCTAATTGTCCACATGGCCCCCCACAGTGACAGTATCTTGCTTATAGTAATTGCTCAACAAATATTTGATTAGTGAGTAAACAAGCTTTTATGGACCCATATGCAACAACACTAAGTTCTGTAAGTTACATAGAAATAGTAAAAACAAATGGCTTAATTACAATTTTATCCTTTCAACAAGGTGACCAAATTCTGTAGGATTTGAAATTAATTAGAAATTAACTCATCTTTTATTCATTCATCCTGTTAATCGATAAATAAACATATGTTGAGCATGTTCTAGGTGCCAGGTACTATGGTGGTGGGCAATAGGAATTCAATTTAACAAAACAATTCAGCTTCTACCCCACAGAGCTTGCAGCTTATACATAATAAGAAATAAGAAGGAAATAATAGCGAAACTTGCTTTGGCAGACTAAACATTTAGACCTTTCTTTGTTGAAAGAGGTCAATAAAGAATTCCAAACTACTTTTTCTATCCGTTATTAATTCCAACAATTTGGTCACTGTTCATTAGTAAGATTAAATTTGGCTACTGAGAATAGGTCAGACAAATCATTTTTCTGGTTAAAAAAAATTATAGCTGCTGGGTGAAATTTGCTTTGAATTGTTTTTCGTAATCACAAGTAATTGGGCATGTCCTATTCAGTTAAAAATAAATATACAAAGGTACATTGATCTACTTTGCTTGATAACAAGTTTTGAAAACCATAGCTATATTACTTAAACTTACTCTTCTTCACTTACTAAAAAGTCCAGGGGGCACAAGTAACCTTTACAGAATATTTCCACATAACAAGACAAAATTATTTAAGGAGACTCCTGGACATATATTTTAATTGAAGAATTATAAGCAATCCTCCCCTGACACGGAGCCAGCCAATATGATGCAAAATGAATTTCTCAGTTATTGTATTGTCTGGTATGTAATTTGAGTGAAAGGAAAACTTGCGTTCCAGGAGAAGCCAGTGGAATGTTACATTTTAAAGATGAGGAGTGAGTCTTCTCAAGGTTGGTTAACTCCCCACGCTGCTTCCTCACCCCTCTGCGTGTATCCCTGCCCACACACACTCACCTACACCAACTCTAGACTCGGCTTCCCTAGAGCTGTGACGGCTTTTGAGCAAAGCAAATGAAGCGTAGAGCGTCTATGTGCCTCTTTTCCCACATCAGATCAAGGAGTTTATGGGTGAAAAACACGCAAACTGATTTGCCTTTTATATCAGTCAGGGTCCTGGTGGGAAAACTGGTGACACACAAACGAGTAGTATGATGACCCTTGACCTATTTACAATGACGTGGGCAGGACAAGTCTGTGGTCAGAGATGCCCGTGGGGTGTGAAAGCGCGCCCTTATAGCTGTTACCACGGATAGGCCTAGCAGGGAAAAGGAAGGAATAGTTCCTGGAGCCACGAGAGAGAGCTGTGGCTACAACTAGCGGAGGGTCTGCGCACTTCAGCAGAGAAATGCAAGTTCCGCCAGCCTCTGAGGCCTGGCTGGGAGGGAACCAGGGGTATTGATACCACAGTCCCGCTTTCCCCACTCCCCAGCTTCCTGCCAGTGCCTCCCACTTGATGCAACCCAGAAAGATGAGCTTCCCAGAGAGCGGGGGCAGGTGGAGAATGAATCCAAAGGGCCAAACAAAATATCAAGTACACTCTTTATGTAGTAAGTAACATATATGTATCATACCTGTGGTGCAGATGCTCCACAGGTATGAAGCAGTGAGAAAGCTCTCACTGCTTTCAAGAAAGTTTATAGACATTATTCAGTTAATGTTCATAAAACCCTTTTGAGACGAGCATTATTATTCCCATGTGATGTAACAGAGATTAATGTAAATGTGTTCACAGACACCTTCCTTATTCCAGCTCACCAGCTCAGTTCCCTCTTTCATCTTTTCTAAAGAGGAGAGCTTCTTTCTTGCTGGAAGAGAGACTAAGTTAATCTAAATAATGAGTGAATGAGAGTGTGAGGGAGTTTCTCAGCAATTTTAAGAGCTAAGGCACCACAGCAGTTTAAGACTGTGAGGGAAGTAAAGAAAGGGTAGGAAAACAGGTTACCTGTATTGGATTACCTTTAATACCCTTCAAGAATCTTGAGTGAAGAATGTAATTACTTTTAACATTTCTATTTGTTATTGGACTGCAGTTTTGAACGAGGTGTAGTTTAGAGACTGAACCACATGGAGTTTGCATTTACTAGGGTTACACTCACTTCACATTTATTTAAACTGAGAACTAAAATGGTTAAGAGTCTTGCCTAAGATCACACCCTCAGAAAGTGCAGAGTTGTCACTCCAGTCCAGGTTTGTTGATTCCAGATCCATCAGTCTCAATTCAGCTTTGGCTGAATTTACCTTTGCTGAGTTTGTTGAGTGATAAAGCTTTCTGGAGGAAGGATTTCTTTTAATACCTGGTTAGTATATAGTACACCCCTTATTAGTTGGAGAGATTGGCCCTTTATACTCCTTGTGTAAAGAGGCTTGTTTAGTAATGGTCAAGTGTCCTTGAGTCATTCAGATGAATAGTTCCATGATTAAATTTTACTTGCCTCATTTATTTTTATAATGTCAATATACCCTTTATTTTTTTAACATCTTTATTGGAGTATAATTGCATACAATGGTGTGTTAGTTTCTGCTTTAGAAACAGAGTGAATCAGCTATACATATACATATATCCCCATATCTCCTCCCTCTTGCGTCTCCCTCCCACCCTCCCTATCCCACCCCTCTAGGTGGTCACAAAGCACTGAGCTGATCTCGCTGTGCTATGCAGCTGCTTCCCACTAGCTATCTATTTTACATTTGGTAGTGTATATAAGCAATATACCCTTTAAAATAGGAACTGGACTTATTGTTTCTTCAGTCCATTTAGTCATGACATTGTTATTTCAAGAATGCTGTTCTGATGATTTCTAATTGCTCTTAAAGCCCTGTTTGAATCCTACTACAGACCATTGTGTTACATGTCACCTGTGACCCACCTCTATTTGTTTTCATTCACTGCCTGTCATAATCAGAAAGCATTTTTTAATCAGACGTTTTTGTATATTTAAAAAAAATCAAATTGAGTTTTGTTTCTGGGATATGAAAGATTAAAAAAAAAATCCATGTAGGTAGGTAGGAACTACTGACAGCAGAATATCTGGTAGATATATGACCTGTCAACTGTTTGCAAACTTCTGCCCCCATCAGCTCCTTAGTAACTCTTCCAACTCCCTGCCTGAGATCAAAATCACAGAAATTTCCACTGCTGCTCACCTTTGTGATTCTGTTGGGGTTGCTCTATATTAGATTTCTTGTTAAGACAATCTACTTATCCAACTTGCATTTGTGGTACTGTATTTTCCTATTCTAGATTCAGGAATTGTTTAAAGAAATTGATTACATAGTGATAACAATGACTGTAATGATACCCAGCATCATTCTGAAATAAGAACAAGTCTATGTATTTTCTTGAATCAAAGACACATTAAGACACCTTATTGCAGTTAGTGGAATGGTTAAGGGAACAGACTTTAAAACCAAATAGCCTGTATCTGAATTCTAGCTCAACCACTAACTAGCTATGTGATCTTGAACAAGTCACTGAAACTCTCTGGGCCTCAATTTTCTCACCTGTATGAAAGAGACAATGTTAGTACTTATTTCTTAGAGTTGTAGTGAGGATTTGTAAATTAATAAATAGTATTTAGGAGAGTATCTGACACAGAGCAAACATTCAGCAATACTGACTGCTATTATTATTTACCCCTGACCTAACATGATGGTGTAAGTTTTCAGTGAAAATTTATCTTCAGTTAAAATTTCAGTAAAATTTACCAGGCACTGTGAAACTTCAGTGTCAGGTAGCCCTAGTTCAAATTTCAGTTCTTCCACTTACTAAGTAGGTGAACTTGGTCAGGTAATTTGACATTTAGTAATACCAATTTTCATGTTTATAAAATAGGATGGTGATGTATCTATTTTAGAGAGTTGACATGTGGCATAATATGAAGTTTGGCATATGTAAACTAGATAAATATAAAATACATATGTGAAAAGTACATAGCCAGGTTTTGACTCATAGAAAGTGTTCATTAAATGACACTATTATTTTTTTCTTTAATATCTTCATTGGAGGATAATGGCTTTACAGTTTTGTGTTAGTTTCTGCCGTATAACAAAGTGAATCAGTTATATGTATACATATATCCCCATATCCCCTCCCTCTTGCGTCTCCCTCCCACCCTCCCTATCCCATCCCTCTAGGTGGTCACAAAGTACCGAGCTGATCTACCTGTGCTATGCAGCTTCCCACTAGCTATCTGTTTTACATCTGGTAGTGTATATATGTCAGTGCCACTCTCTCACTTCGTCCCAGCTTACCATTTCCCCTCGCCATGTCCTCAAGTCCATTCCCTATGTCTGTGTCTTTATTCCTGTCCTGCCCCTAGGTTCATCAGAACCATTTTATATTCTAATTCCATATATATGTGTTAGCATATGGTATTTGTTTTTCTCTTTCTGACTTACTTCACTCTATATGACAGACTCTACATCCATCCACCTCACTACAAATAACTCAATTTCGTTTCTTTTTATGAATGAGTAATATTCCATTGTATATATGTGCCACACCTTCTTTATCCATTCATCTGTCTGTGGACACTTAGGTTGCTTTCATGTCCTGGCTGTTGTAAATAGAGCTGCAACAAACATTGTGGTACATGGCTCTTTTTGAATTATGGTTCTCTCAGGGTACATGCCCAGTAGTGGGATTGCTGAGTCATATGGTAGTTCTATTTTTAGTTTTTTGAGGAACCTCCATACTGTTCTCCATAGTGGCTGTATCAGTTTACATTCCCACCAACAGTGCAAGAGGGTTCCCTTTTCTCCACACTCTCTCCAGCATTTATTATTTGTAGATTTTTTGATGATGGCCATTCTGACTGTGTGTACCTCAGTGTAGTTTCGATTTGCATTTCTCTAATGATTAGTGATGTTGAGCATCCTTTCATGTGTTTGTTGGCGATCTGTATATCTTCTTTGGAAAAATGTCTGTTTAGGTCTTCTAAACCCATTTTTGGATTGGATTGCTTGCTTTTTTGATATTGAGCTGCAAGAGCTGCTTGTAAATTTTGGAGATTAATCCTTTGTCAATTGCTTCATTTGCAAATATTTTCTCCCATTCTGAGGGTTGTCTTCTCATCTTGTTTATGCTTTCCTTTGCTGTGCAAAAGCTTTTAAGTTTCATTAGGTCCCATTTGTTTATTAATTTATTTTTGCGGTACGCGGGCCTCTCACTGTTGTGGCCTCTCCTGTTGCGGAGCACAGGCTCCGGACACGCAGGCTCAGTGGCCGTGGCTCACGGGCCCAGCCGCTCTGCAGCATGTGGGATCTTCCCTGACTGGGGCATGAACCCGTGTCCCCTGCATCAGCAGGCGGACTCTCAACCACTGCGCCACCAGGGAAGCCCTGTTTATTTTCGTTTTTATTTCCATTTCTCTAGGAGGTGGGTCAAAAAGGATCTTGCTATGCTTTATGTCATAGAGTGTTCTTCCTATGTTTTCCTCTAAGAGTTTTATAGTGTCCAGTCTTACATTTAGGTCTCGAATCCATTTTGAGCTTATTTTTCTGTATGGTGTTAGGGAGTGTTCTAATTTCATTCTTTTACATGTAGCTATCCAGTTTTCCCAGCACGACTTATTGAAGAAGCTGTCTTTTCTCCATTGTATACTGTTGTCTCCTTTGTCAAAGATAAGATGACCATATGTGCATGGTTTTATCTCTGGGCTTTCTATCCTGTTCCATTGATCTATATTCCTGTTTTTGTGCCGGCACCATACTATCTTGATTACTGTAGCTTTGTAGTGTAGTCTGAAGTCAGGGAGCCTTATTTCTCGACCTCCATTTTTCTTTCTCAAGATTGCTTTGGCTATTCAGGTTCTTCTGTGCTTCCATACAAACTGTAAAATGTTTTGTTCTAGTTCTGTGGAAAATGCTATTGGTAGCTTTATAGTGGTTGCATTGAATCTGTAGATTGTTTTGGGTAGTATAGTCATTTTCACAATGTTGATTCTTCCAATCCATGAACATGGTATACCTCTCCATGTGTTGGTAATCATCTTTAATTTCTTTCATCAGTGTCTTACGTTTTTCTGCATACATGTCTTTTGTCTCCTTAGGAAGGTTTATTCCTAGGTATTTTATTCTTTTTGTTGCAGTGGTAAATGAGATTGTTTCCTTAATTTCTTTTTCAGATTTTTCATTGTTAGTGTATAGGAATGCAAGAGATTTCTGTGCATTAATTTTGTATCCTACTACTTTACCAAATTCATTGATTAGCTTACTGGTAGCATCTTTAGGATTCTCTATGTGAAGTATCATGTCATCTGCAAACAGTGATAGTTTTACTTCTTCTATGATTTGGATTCCTTTTATTTCTTTTTCTTCTCTGATTGCTGGGCTAAAACTTCCAAAACTATGTTGAATAACAGTGGTGAGAGTGGGCAACCTTGTCTTTTTTCTGATCGTAGTGGAAATGGTTTCAATTTTTCACCATGTGTATGATGTAGGCTGTGGGTTTGTCATATATGGCCTTTATTATGTTGAGGTAAGTTCCCTCTATGCCCACTTTCTGGAGAGCTTTTATCATAAATGTCTGTTGAATTTTGTCAAAGCTTTTTCTGCATCTATTGAGATGATCATATGGTTTTTCTCCTTCAATTTGTTAATATGGTGTATCACATTGATTGATTTGCATATATTGAAGAATACTTGCATTCCTGGGATAAATCCCACTTGATCATGGTGTATGATCCTTTTAATGTGCTGTTGGATTCTGTTTGCTAGTATTTTTTTGAGAAGTTTTGCATCTATGTTCATCAGTGATATTGGCCTGTAGTTTTCTTTTTTTGTGACATCTCTGTCTGGTTTTGGTATCAGGGTGATGGTGGCCTCGTAGAATGAGTTTGGGAGTGTTCCTCCCTCCGCTCTATATATATACACGTATATATATATACGTGTATATATATATATACGTATATATATATATACGTGTATATATATATATACGTATATATATATATATATTAACTAAGTGATATGTTATTGGCTGCATTACGTCTTCTTTGCTGCACACGGGCTTTCTCTAGTCGCAGAGAGTGAGAGCAACTCTTCATTGCGGTGCCAGGGCTTCTCATTGTGGTGGCTTCTCTTGTTGCGGAGCATTGACTCTAGGTGCATGGGCTTCAGTAGTTGTGGCTCGCGGGCTGTAGAGCACAGGTTCAATGGTTGTGGCACGTGGACTTAGTTGCTCCATGGCATGTGGGATCTTCCAAGACCAGGGCTGGAACCCATGTCCCCTGCATTGGCAGGCGGATTCTTAACCACTGTACCACTGGGGAAGTCCACTCTGCTATAATTTGGAAGAATTTGAGAAGGATCGGTGTTAGCTCTTCTCTAAATGTTTGACATAAATCACCTGTGAAACCATCTGATCCTGGGCTTTTGTTTGTTGGAAAAGATTTTTAATCACAGTTTCAATTTCAGTGCTTGTGATTGGTCTATTCATATTTTCTATTTCTTCCTAGTTCAGTCTTGGAAGTTTATACTTTTCTAAGAATTTGTCAATTTTTTCCAGGTTGTCCATTTTATTGGCATATAGTTGCTTGTAGTAATCTCTCATGATCCTTTGTATTTCTGCAGTGTCAGTTGTTAATTCTCCTTTTTCATTTCTAATTCTGTTGATTTGAGTCTTCTCCCATTTTTTCTTTATGTATCTGGCTAATGGTTTATGAATTTTATCTTCTCAAACAGCCAGCTTTTAGTTTCTTTGATCTTTGCTACTGTTTCCTTCATTTCTTTTTCATTTATTTCTGATCTGATCTTTATGATTTCTTTCCTTCTGCTAACATTTTTTTGTTTGTTTGTTTGTTCTTCTTTCTCTAATTGTTTTAGGTGTAAGGTTAGGTTGTTTATTTGAGATTTTTCTTGTTTCTTGAGGTAGGTTTGTATTGCCATAAACTTCCCTCTTAGAACTGCTTTTGCTGCATCCCATAGGATTTGTGTTGTTGTGTTTTCATTGTCATTTGTATCTAGGTATTTTTTGATTTCTTCAGTGATCTCTTGGTTATTTAGTAGTGTTTTGTTTAGCCTCCATGTGTTTGTATTTTTTACAGTTTTTTTTCCTGTAATTGATATCTAGTCTCATAGCGTTGCGGTTGGAAAAGATACTTGATACAATTTCAATTCTGTTAAATTTACCAAGACTTGATTTGTGAACCAGGATATGATCTATCCTGGAGAATGTTCCATGAGTACTTGAGAAGAAAATGTATTCTGTTGTTTTTGGATGGACTGTCCTATAAATATCAATTAACTCCTTGTTTAATGTGTCATTTAAAGCTTGTGTTTCCTTATTTATATTCATTTTGGATGATCTGTCCATTGATGAAAGTGGGATGTTAAAGGTTCCCACTATTATTGTCTGCCTGTTGATTTCCTGTTTTATGGCTGTAAGCATTTGCTTTATGTATTGAGGTGCTCCTATGTTGGGTGTGTAAATATTTACAATTGTTGTATCTTCTTGAATTGATCCCTTGATCATTATGTAGTGTCCTTCTTTGTCTCTTGTAATAGTCTTTATTTTAAAGTCTATTTTGCCTGGTATGAGAATTGCTACTCTAGCTTTCTTTTGATTTCCATTTGCATGGAATATCTTTTTCCATCCCCTTACTTTCAGTCTGTATGTGTCCCTAGGTCTGAAGTGGGTCTCTTGTAGACAGCATATATATGGGTCTTGTTTTTGTATCCTTCAGCCAGGCTGTGTCTTTTGGTTGGAGCATTTAATCCATTTACATTTAAGGTAATTATTGACATGTGTGTTCCTATTACAATTTTCTTAATTGTTTTGGGTTTGTTATTGTAGGTCTTTTCTTTCTCTTGTGTTTCCTGCATAGAGAAGTTCCTTTAGCATTTGTTGTAAAGCTAGTTTGGTGGTGCTGAATTCTCTCTCTTTTTTTAAAAAAAAAATAAATTTATTTATTTACTTACTTATTTATATATTTTTGGCTGCATTGGGTCTTTGTTGCTGGGCACAGGCTTTCTCTAGTTGCTGCAAGCGTGGGCTACTCTTTGTGTTGGTGCACAGGCTTCTCATTGCGGTGGCTTCTCTTGTCACAGAGCACGGGCTCTAGGGTGCGCAGGCTTCAGTAGTTGTGGCACATGGGCTTAGTTGCTCCACAGCATGTGGGATCTTCCTGAACCAGGGTTTGAACCCATTTATCCTACATTGGCAGGTGTATTCGTAAACACTGCACCACCAGGGAAGCCCATGCTGAATCCTCTTAACTTTTGCTTGTCTGTAAAGGTTTTAATTTCACCGTCGAATCTGAATGAGATCCTTGCTGGGTAGAGTAATCTTGGTTGTAGGTTTTTCTCCTTCGTCACTTTAAATATGTCCTGCCACTCCCTTCTGGCTTGCAGAATATCTGCTGAAAGATCAGCTGTTAACCTTATGGGGATTCCCTTGTGTGTTATTTGTTTTTCCCTTGCTGATTTTAATATTTTTTCTTTGTTTTTAATTTTTGATAGTTTGATTAGTATATGTCCTGGCATGTTTCTCCTTGGATTTATCCTGTATGGGACTCTTTGTGCTTCCTGGACTTGATTGACTATTTCCTTTCCTATGTTAGGGAAGTTTTCAACTATAATCTCTTCAAATATTTTCTCAGTCCCTTTCTTATTCTCTTCTTCTTCTGGGACCCCTATAATTGGAATGTTGGTACGTTTAATGTTGTCCCAGAGGTCTCTGAGACCGTCCTCAATTCTTTTCATCCTTTTTTTCTTTATTCTGGTCTGTGGCAGTTATTTCCACTATTTTATCTTCCAGGTCACTTATCCATTCTTCTGCCTCAGTTATTCTGTTATTGGTTCCTTCTAGAGTATTTTTAATTTCATTTATTGTATTGTTCATCACTGTTTGTTTGCTGTGTAGTTCTTCTAGGTCCTTGTTAAACGTTTCTTGTATTTTCTCCATTCTATTTCCAAGATTGTGGAACATCTTTACTATCATTACCCTGAATTCTTTTTCAGGTAGACTGCTTACTTCCTCTTCCTTTTTTGGTCTGGTGGGTTTTTACCTTGCTCCTTCATCTGCTGCATATTTCTCATTTTGTTTAACTTACTGTGTTTGGGGTCTCCTTTTTGCAGGCTTCAGGTTAGTAGTTCCCATTATTTTTGGTGTCTGCCCCCAGTGAGTCAGTTTGGTTCAGTGGTTTGTGTAGGTCTTCTGGTGGAGGGGACTTGTTCCTGTGTTCTGGTGGGTGAGGCTGTATCTTGTCCTTCTGGTGGGCAGGTCCACTTCCGGTGGTGTGTTTTGGACTGTCTGTGAACTTGGTATGATTTTAGGCAGCCTCTCTGCTAATGGGTGGGATTGTGCTCCTGTCTTGCTAGTTGTTTGGCATGGGGTGTCCAGCACTGGAGCCTGCTGGCCATTGGGTGGAGCTGGGTCTTAGTGTTTAGACGAAGGTCTCTGGGGGAGCTCTCGCTGATTGATATTACGTGGGGCTGGGAGGTTTCTGGTGGTCCAATGTCCTGCGTTTGGCCCTCCCACCTTGGAGGCTCAGGCCCGACACCCAGCTGGCTCACCAAGTCCCAGCCAGCTACGTGGCTCAGAAGAAAAGGAAGGGGAAAAAAAGAAAAAACTAAAACAAAAAAATGGACAGACAGAACCCTAGGATAAGTGGTAAAAGCAAACTTATACAGACAAAATCACACAAAGAAGCATATACATACATACTCACAAAAAGGGAAAAAGGAAAATTAAAAATATATATATATATATATAAAGGAAGAGAGTAATGAAACCAATAAACAAATCCACCAGTGATAATAAGCTCTAAATGCTAAACTAAGATAAACATAAAACTAGAAACAAATTAGTTGCAGAAAGCAAACCCGAAGTCTACAGTTGCTCCCAAAGTCCACTGCCTCAGTTTTGGGAACATTCATTGTCTATTCAGGTATTCTTCAGATGCAGGTACATCAAGTTGATTGTGGGGATTTAATCTGCTGCTCCTGAGGCTGCTGGGAGAAATTTCCCTTCTCTTCTTTGTTCACACAGCTCCCGGGGTTCAGCTTTAGTTTTGGCCCCGCCTCTGCATGTAGACCGCCCTCAGGAGTCTGTTCCCCACCCAGACAGGAGGGGCTTAAAGGAGCGGCTGATTAGGGGGTTCTTGCTCACCCAGGCCAGGGGGAGGGAGGGGTACAGTAGTCATATTTGGAATGTGGGGTGAGCCTGAGGCAGCAGAGGCTGGGGTGACATTGCAACAGCCTGAGGCATATCCTTTGTTCTCCCGGGGAAGTTGTCCCTGGATCTGGGGACCCTGGCAGTGGTGAGCTGCAAGGCTCCCGGGGGCGGTGTGTGTGTGTGGATATTGACCTGCGCTTGTACACAGGATTCTTGGTGGCTGCAGTAGCATTAATGGTTCATGCCCATTTCTGGGGTCTGAACTGGTAGCCATGGCTTGTGCCCGTCTCTGGAGGTAGCTTAGGTGGTGCTCTGCCTTCTGTGGGCAGACAGGGAAGTAATCCCGTCTCTGCACACAACACAAAACAAAGGTCTCTTGCCTCTCCGGCAGGTCCAGACTTTTTCCCGGACTCCTTCCCGTCTAGCCGTGGGGCACTAGCCCCCTTCAGGGTGTGTTCATGCAGCCAACCCCAGTCCTCTCCCTGGGGTCTGACCTCCAAAGCCTGAGCCTCAGCTCCCAGCCCCCGCCCGCCCCGGCAGGTGAGCAGACAAGCCTCTCGGGCTGGTGAGTGCTGGTTGGCACCGATCCTATGTGCGGGAATCTCTCCGCTTTGCCCTCCGCACCCCTGTTTCACTCTGCTTCGTGGCTCCAAAGCTTCCCCCCCGCCCACCCCTCTTCCCCGCCAGTGAAGGGGCTCCCTGGTGTGTGGAAACTTTTCCTCCTTCGCAGCTCCCTTCCTGATATGCAGGTCCTGTCCCTATTCTTTTGTCTCTGTTTTTTCTTTTTTCTTTTGCCCTACGAAGGGATTCCCTGTGTGGGGATTTTCTTGGGCTTTTGGGAAGTCTGAGGCCTTCTTCCAGCTTTCAGTAGGTGTTCTGTAGGAGTTGTTCCACATGTGTATTTTTGATGTATTTATGGGAAGGAAGGTGATCTCCATGTCTTACTCCTCCTCCATCTTGAAGGTCTCCATGGTTATTATTTTTAGAAGAAATTATCTGTAATGTTACTAATAAAAAAAAGCACATAAAGTGGAAAGGGAGAGAGTTTCATGTTCTGCAAAAGAAGTGTTGATTAAAAAGTCTTATATTTAAATCTGCAAGTGAGGCTAAACTCATGGTGTTTTGAAATGATTTTACCAACCAAAAGAATTGCATGTAATATGTAATGATTCCTTTATTCTCCCATTAAAATAATTATTGTCAAAGCAAGGACACCTACTTTGACCACTGTCCGTGTGTTGCAATCAGTCCACCACTCATGTCTCCAAATTTCTAAGACATCATTGGCAGTTTAATAGAGCATCCGAGCAGAATATGCTAAAGAGCATTACTATGCTAACTTTGCAGAAGTCTAGTTCAAAAGCAAAGAATCTTGACACCTTAGACGGTTTGATTTTATTATCAATACACGTAGGATATATCTCAGGCTATCTGCAAATTGAATTTAGATTTCTAACTTGAACAAACCCCCAAATCTCAGCAAACTAACCCAAAAGAAGAATTTTCTTTTAGTATTAGTTTTGCTCATTCACATGTGGTCCAAGCAGTTAGAATCAGTGAAGGAAAGTGAGGTTCTGTTCCACATAGTCACGCAGGACCCAAGCTGACAGAGGCCCTGCCGTCTTCCACATTGGGCTTCCAAGGTGGTTCTAGGTATCAGAAGTACCTGGAAGTGGCAAACATCACTTTTGGTCACATTTCTTTGGCCAGAGGTTAGTTCCAAGGTCCCACCTCTAGTTGCAAAGGGAGCTGGGAAATGTAGTCTCTGGCCGACATTGCTTAGCTGAACAGCTCAGTGCTGTGTCAGGGAGCACAAGTATTTGGTGGACAGTGAATGATCTCTGCCATACCCTTATTACAGTAGAGTTATAACAATAGAGTTAGTCTCACTTTTCTCTCTCCTCTTCCTTAATTAAAAAGAAAGGGGCTTCCCTGTTGGCTCAGTGGTTGAGAGTCCGCCTGCCGATGCAGGGGGCACGGCTTCGTGCCCCGGTCCGGGAAGGTTCCACGTGCCGCGGAGTGGCTGGGCCCGTGAGCCATGGCCGCTGAGCCTGCGCGTCCGGAGCCTGTGCTCCACAACGGGAGAGGCCACAGCAGTGAGAGGCCCGTGTACCGCAAAAAAAAAGAAAGAAAAAGCATTGAATTGGATGTGCTTGTTTAGAATAAGAACCCTATTTCACCTATCATTGTACCTTTGGTGCCTGACTTAGAGCTTAGCATGTATTAGATATTCACTAAGTATTCCTTGAGTGATCGAATGAACGAACACACACTCCCCATCTTCTTGCCTCATTCTTCCTTTCTTTCTCCTTTCCTTCCTTCCTTTGTAAATCTCTCTTTTTTTCTGATTTCAAAGGCTTTCAGAGGCTTTATTTTCTGCTAGACACTGTGATGAGTGATGAGGAATCAAAGACAAATTTAATCTTGGGGAAAAGGCATATCAAAACAAGAATAAAGAAAAAGACATCGATGCAACGTATTAGTAAACATTTCAAAATTGTTAGTTTCATGAAAATGTTTACCAGAGTTAAGAAAGACTAAATAATCCTCTGTCAAACATGGATATGCTATCCTAGGAAGTTTACACTCGGCTCCATCTTTAACTTGTGCCAGTGAGACCCCAGCCTTAACAGAATGCTGCCCTCGGGGCCCAGTCTGTGGGATCCTGCATAGGTGAGACCTCTTCCACTTCGTGGTGAAAGCCCTCTCATGCTTTGCTGGGAATGGTAGCGTAATCTAAGATCTGTGTTGTGGTAAGCTGGCCATTCTAGTGGTAGGGATTGTCTAGGTTGGTTTGTTTTTCATAGAGTTTCGAGTTTTCTTATATGGCTCTTGGTGTTTTTCTGTAATTTAATATGCTCCAGTCCTACCTGCATCACAACTGTGTTCCTTCTGATGGTGAAAGTGGTGATGGCATGGGTCATTTAATCAGCATTAGCAACTATGGCTTGCCACTGCCTCAGTCACATTATAGATATTATTTCTTTCACTCTTCACATCAGCCCTGTTAGATAAGTCTCACTGTACATATTTAGAGATTTGGGAAATTATGTTCAAATAGGTTAGGTAAATTGTCTAAAGTTATCCGTCTTAGAAAGGAACAGAGCCAGAATCCAAATACACATTTGCCGGACCCCAAAGCCTGTGCACCCAAGCCCTCTGGCTGCTGATCATTTGTTTAGGCTATTAAGGGTGAAAGATAATTTTATCCTCTTTTCCTAGAAGGAGAGATTTACACAGACATTACAGTAACTTTTTCAAAATGTAATATGAGGACTAAAACACAAGTGTATGGGCTCCTGCGTATTTTTGTCCAGCGTTCAAGAAACCCAGGGTGTTTCTGAATGTGCTACAGGAATTCCAAGTACCTCTTGAATTTAGGGCATTGTGTTATTATGAAAATTAAGCCCATAGGGTATCAGATTTTCAAGGCCTATGACCTCAAGAAGGTTAAGTGCCATGTTCTCTTCCTGAACATGCAAAGATATGCTTGTCTGACTAAAGGCTAATTTTCTAATTTCACAAATATGGTAAGGAATAGATTCCCGCCATAAATGAGTGAGTCTTCAAGAAATTACACAGACTTACAGAATATGAGTAAAGTTTTTTTAAAAGCAAGATTTTGTAGCAAGCTCCTGGCCTCTGTGGAGCCTGGAAAGCAGAAAGTGTTGATGTTAACAGAGAGGAGAGGAAGACTCACAGCTTCTTGCTGATTCAAGCCGATTGGAGGAGGAAGTGGTGTAGCTGGCAGTGGCAAGGTTATTTCATATCTACGTGTCCTGAGGGAACTGGGGACAGGGCTGGCTGTGGTGGCCGAGGGCTCTGCCTAGGGTCTCAGGCTGCGTACCTGTAGCACCTGGGATCAGAGGTACCTCCTATTGCCTCTGGCTTCCTGGGGGGGCCTTTGGGTCCTTCTTATTCCTGGGGTCAGATAGATATGGTCCTGGCTCTCATTTCTTAGCACTTAGGAGTAGACTGACCAGGGCTAAGAAGCCAGTAGTCCTTTAAAAGCAAGTTATGCACTGACGTTTCAGAAATAGCATTTATGTCTAAATTCCAACTGCTACATCATAGTCAACATTCAGCTTTCTAGTTCAGGCTTTGATTAATTAAAGGAAAAAGGGGATCATGATTCACCACAGAATGGCAGATGCAGGGGAGCCCATGTCCCCAGAAGGAGATTTCCTGGGGACCGCTAACAATCAAGAGAATCTGTTCTCTTTCTAAGCTGGTAGCAAGTTATTGAATTTTGAGTGTCCAGCATTCGTTTTGGGGGTAAGCTGGGTGAAATGTGGACACTAACTGTTTATTAATGTAAGACATAATTCCTGCCCTTTAGAAACGTATAATTGGTCAATATAGTTAGCACCAGCATGGGAACAGTACAAAACATTTTGTTAACAAATGCTAAATGTTATTCTGATTTAGTGCAATTCAAAGTGACACATTTTTAGAACAGCACTTTTCCTGTTTCCAGGAAAAGTAAGTTTTCCTCTTCTGTGAAGGCATAGACAAGTTCTGAGCAATGTGTTACTTTTCCTCTCTATTCCCCATTTCCTCCTAAATGCGGGTCTAATTTTCTTCCTATTGCTCTTTATTGGAATCCATAAAAGTTTTCCAAGATTATTCTCAGGCAGACTTTTGTGAAGAAAATTAAATCTTTATGAGTCAGATTTTAAAAAATATTTTGTAATGTAATTATACAACCAGGCATAAGAAAGTACCTGGTAGAATCACTGATGCAGAAGTCAGATCCCTGAGGGAGTCTGTAATTGAGGGGGGAGAAGAATCACACACACACACACACACACACACACACACACACTCACACTCACACTCATGTACACACACCCCAGATTTGGAACCAGAAAAACACCGTTCATGTAGATGCCTGCCTGTTGTCACTCGTGTCACCTTGAACAAGTCACTTAATTTCTCAACACATGTTTTCTTGTCTGTATGACAGGGGAGATATCTGATTTCAGGAGACTATTGGTTATGTCAGATGGAATCACACTTGAAAAAATATCTTAAAAACTGTGAAGTGTGATGAAAATGTTAGTTTTCATTATCTAAATCATATTTAGAGATGCAGGAGGACAAGTTTATTTTTTCATTTTTAGAATCCGATTTTCACATAACCGACTTCATTTTTTGTGATGTTTAATCTGCCAAGCAAAAGATCTTGTTCAAAGGGGAAGGATAAATAAGATTAACTTTCCGTTAATCCTTTACAAGTTTTATTATTCATCTTTTCATTGGGGAAACGTCAGAATGCGTTTTCCTTCATGGAGCCTTCTTTCTGTGAGTGCCCATTGAGCTGCTGAGAGCAGTTTGCTTTCAGAGAAGCATTGTGCTTGGTGTGAAGTTTGAACCTGGGATCATGATCTTATTATCATTTTTTTCTACTCTATTGCTTTACTTCACCAGCTGCATCCTGGCTCCTAACACAATCTATGGCTAGCCCTTTTGATGGTTTTTGGAATGGCCATCCCTCCACTTCTGAATATTTCCCCAATATTTTTGCTGCTAAACAATGCAGGAGTTGTGATGATGTTCATTCATTCACTCAACACACATTTAAAGAGCACCTAATATGAGCAGGTACTCTGAGTACTGAGCATGGAGTACCTGCTGGAATCCCTGATACAGGAGACAAATCCCTGAACTCAAGGAGCCTGCAGTAGAGAGATGAAAGACACACCCACCGTATAGCAAGTGTAGGGGTTGAATGCTGCTCCCCCAAAAGATATGTCCCATGGAACCCGAGTGTGATTTTATTTGAAATAAGGAACTTTGCGGGTATAATTAAATTAAGCCTTTTGAGATGAGATTGCCCTGAATTATCTAGGTGGGCCCTAAATCCAGTGAAAAGTGTCCTTCCTTATATGAGACATAGAGACATATGGAGGCCATGTGAAGAGATTAAAGGGAGGCAGAGATTAAATGGTACAGCTGTAAGAAATGATGACAGACACCACAGACACCAGACACTGGAAAAGGCAAGGAATGGAGTATCCCCTGGAGCCTTCAGAGGGGGTACTGCCCTGCTGAATTCTGGATTTCAAACTTCTGGTCCCCAGAAGTATGAGAGAATATGTTCCTGTTATTTTAAGTCACCAAATTTTGGGTAATTTATTAGGGCTGCCCTAGAAATCTAATACAGTATGGAACAGGGTAATCTACACAATACATAAAATGACACAACACCACCAAAGTTTACTTCTTATTGGAAGGATGGTCTTTACTGTACAATCAGTCTAGAAGCATGGAGTTACGAAAATAGCATTGCCTGGTATGCATCAATTATATTGCAGTAATAACATTGCACATAGCAAACCAAGCACAAATTGTTTGCTGTAATTTCAGTTTTATGGCCACATCCTATGTTGAAGTTTAATTCTAAATTGCCATCGCAGGAAACAATTACCAGTTTCTTGTGGAACCGTGTTCTTCAAACAGGAGAAACGCAGCTCCCGGCCCACATCAAGCTGCAGTACAAGTGACACCACAAACAGAAATGACCTCTGCGTTTTCATGGTCTCTTCTTAACTTATCCGACAATAAATGTGTGTAAACTTGAAAGAGTTCACGTGGACACGGTTCAACCGTGTTGAAGCCTCAGAGAAGGGCGGGCCCTCTCCTATAGATCCCGCCAGGGATGTTAGAGAGGAGATCAGGAAATTTAGATGAAGTGGAATTTGTCTCGTAAGCTGGAAAGCCAAAATTATCTTTAGGCATCCATACTTTTAGTCTCATATGAGTTAGGGAGTTTTGGAGCAAAATGGTTGTTGTTTGCTGGTGGTGGCTGTGGGATCTGAGTGGTGGTATCCATCCACTGAGGCAGCACTGTACTCCCCATTCAAAATGTGGCGACCATTCCCTTTAGTTTTCAAAATAGCTCAAAGTAAGGCAGTAATGTTAATGAGTACTATACATAATTTTTAAGTACTGTGAAAGTTTAAAATATTAACATTTCCATTTATTAGCTTAGTTGGTGGTGACTCCAGATAACTGGGTGAAATATGATTTTGGGCCTCAGAAGATACAGGCCAGTGGGAGCCTGGTGGGAGGCTGCCGTATCTGTATTTATACTGTACAACAGCACTAACAGCGACTTCTAGGTCGTGCCAGGGTAAACGTTTCCCAGGTACTTACTCCTTCGGTCTTCATGACAATCAGGAAGTACGTATAGGATTATTGTCCATGTTTGTTTCACTAATGAGATAATTGAAGCTTAGAGCAGTTAAGCAATTTGTCCAAGGCCAGACTCTTAAAATGGGCAGAGCCAGGATTTGAGCCCAGGCAGGATGGCTCTAGCATCTGTACTCTTATGCCCTTTTCGTGGGTAGAGGTGGTCTGCCAAAGAATGATTAAGTATCTGGAATATGAGTCAGGTCTACAGTGATCTCAGGGAGCTGGCTTTAAATCCAGGGAATGAGAAATGAATATCCCACGCTGCCTTGTCTTGAAGCTGAGGCACCAGATACCATGGGTTAACCGGATATTCAGGCAGAATGAGAGATTCATTACACTTGCCGCAAATGAACACAGATGGACACTCTTCAAACAGAGATTCATATTGAATTTTAATGGTGCTCTTCTGAAGAACACATTTGCAAAATGGATCATAGCATATTCATACTTCCTTTCAGCTTTTGCCAAATGAGAGATGATTAAGAAACCTGCTTGTACTTTAAATATTCTCACCATATAGATGCATATTTCAAATGTATATGTCTGCAATAAATATTTGTTGAATGAATATGAATGTATATACACAAACATATATGAAGCAACATGAACACGTACATTTAATTTGACAAATATTTGTTGCGTACTCACCGAATGTAAACTTGGACTGAAAGAGTGGTGGAAATCACAGATTTATTTTCTGCTCCCAAGGAGCTTTTTGAGGGGAGGTGAGACACACTCACTGTTATTCTGGGAGTGGTTTTCAAAGCGTGGTCTCTGGCCCAGCAGCACTGGCATCACTTGGGGGCTTGTTAGAAATGCAGATGTTTTCACCCCACCATAGACCTCCTGGATAAGAACGCTGTGGATGCAGGCCCAGCAATTTATGTTTCTAGAAGTCCTCCAGGGAAGTCTGGTACACATGAGAGTGTCAGAACCACTGGGCGACAGGAGAGCTTGAATGTGCCGAAGGAAGCTAGAGATTACTTTCGGATGGGGACATTTGAGAGGACTTGAAGGAGGTGGTATTTGAGCAGAGTCGTGGAGGACAAGTAGATTTTGGCCGATAGAATGGATAAGAAAGGGAATAAAGTCAAAGAGAAGAGCATAGGTCAAAATTAGCTTGTTGCCTATGTGCAGGCTGCCTGTGGCTGAAAACCTGGATTGAAGTCAGGCGAAGGCTCTGAATGACTTGCATGGGTTTAGACATTATTCTGAAAGCCATAGGGATTCATTGAAGGATTGAAAGTTTCTGAGTGGGGGCTGAAGTGTGATCAAAGCTACCTCCCCCCCCACTTTTTTTTTTTGTACCCA
The DNA here is from genome assembly GCF_011762595.2 of Tursiops truncatus. Classification (NCBI taxonomy): domain Eukaryota; kingdom Metazoa; phylum Chordata; class Mammalia; order Artiodactyla; family Delphinidae; genus Tursiops; species Tursiops truncatus. Next base: position 24,231,511 of record NC_047035.1, on the reverse strand, counting down.
GTGAATGTAATTCAGCAGATGTACTGAGCTAATAGAACTTCACAGTCTCAAATCAATCTTCCCCCCCCCCATTAAGAACACAAACATTAAGAATTATTTATGTGTCCTGGCTGGAGCCATGACAATCTCTGTTCTTTTTTGACTGCTTTGACAGATGCACCTTAATTTCAGTAACTCAGCAATGCCATGGGTCGTGTGTGTGTGTGCCTGCGTGCATGTGTGTGCATGCGTGTGCTGACACATGCTCTCTTTGCTTGTGGGGAGTCACACAGCTGCTTTTGAATTCAGCTGAGCTTTAGGAAGCTGCATAAAGACAAAGAAAAATGTTGCCACCTGCTTGTGCTTCCTTTGTTATTTGGCAGTCAGAGGGGTGACTGTGCTCTGAAGTGGTGCAGGTGGCCTCTCCCGATACTAATTCCAGCATCTTAACCAGCATCACAAGAGAGTTCTCTGGAAGGGAAATAATTCTGTCCCTATCCCTGATTACTTCTATTTGTCCGGTATTGTGGGCACCTGCTTGGCCACCCACCTTCCTTTTCTTCATTATCTACTTACGTCATCTTTCTCCTTCCCCAGGTCAGCCTGTATATTTCAGTCCATCCACACCCTGGATGAGCTCATTCATTCACTGGCTTTCTCCTTGGAGTCCTCACTGTGCCTTCTTTTGTTGGCATAATTGATCCTCTGCTTTGCAAGAGCAGGTGGATGGATTGGTTTATTGCTTAAAAAAAAATCTTTCCTCATCTCTCTTTTATTGTACCAATCTTTAGTCAATCTTTGGTTCAGGCAGCTCGTTCTCCCTCTATTGACTAATCCTTTTGTGTATCCATCATGCTGGTGGTGAGGGAGTCCATGCTGGGTCTCCTGTTGAGTGAGGAAGGTAACAGCCCACTGATGAAATAGCTGTGATTCATATTCAGGTTGGGGAGGGATTGAGTAAGTCACAAAGGCCAGAAGTACTAGTACTGATTATCATTTACCTCGTCTGCAGAAAGGGCCTTTTATTTTAGTCCCTAATGGGACCATTCCAGCTATCCTTCCCACATTTCTAATGGAATTGCAGGATTTCCTGGCAAAACTGTTACGTCTTCCTGAGCACATTTCATCTAACACTCCAGGAGCCTTGCTACACACATTTGTTTCCTCAGTTTTGGACTTCCTGAGGGTGTGAATTTACTTAGTCCAGGATTTTAAAAGGCCTTTATCCAGTCTAGTTTTAAGTGATCCAGATACTAGATTTCTTTTCTATCCTTTGAGGAGGCTTTTAGACAACAGCTAATTGTATGGCACTGCCTAGTAATCTCATTGTTAATTAATATGAAATTATATAAGGTCTCAAAAGGACATTTGGCGTCCACTAGAAATGTCAACATATTTTTGTTTCAGCACAGTACGCTTCTCTCTTCCATTCAGTAAAATAATACTAGCAATAATAATAATAATGATAGAATCAGCTAAATATGATGATTATGACAACATTTTATGATTCCAATATTTTAAGCAAAGAGGCCCTTATGTATTCTCTAATATATTCAACTCAACATTCATGCTCAAGATTCTATGTTGGATGCTCTGAATTTAATAAAGGTGAATGGTATGTGATTACTAGCCTCCAGAGGCTGAGAATTGAGGGAGGAAGAGATAGAATGTGTGTGTGTGTGTGTGTGTGTGTGTGTGTGTGTGCGCGCGCGCGCATATATATATAATATATATAAAGTCTACAGAAGCCATCGGAGGAAATATGAATAACTGAGGATATTGATAAATAGAGAAAAAGAGAAGGGACATTCTAGCAGAGTAAAGGACATGGAAATGGAATAGTACAGGGAGTGTTTGTGGGTACCTACCTCATATTTGGGAGGGACTGGTGACTATGAGAGTCGGTGGGGTATAGTTTAGAAAGGTAGACTGGGGAAGGAAAGGTGACATAGGATTTAATTTGGCAAGCAGTGAGGAACCACTAATGATTTTGAGCAGAGGTTGGCGAACTATGGGCCACAGATGAAATCCAGCCCACTGTCTGTTTTTGTAAATAAAGTTTTATTTGAACACATCATACTCATTCCCTCATCTGTTTATTGTCTGTGGCTGCTTTCATGCATCAGTGGCAGCACTGAATAGTTGTGATACAGACCATCTGGCCACAAAGCTGAAAATATTTGTCATCTGGCCCTTTATAGAAATCCAGCTGACCCTTGATTCACTTCCATGAAGTAAAACATTCTTTTATGCCAGGATAGGCAATCCATGGTCATAATGGACAGTGGTGAAAACATAGATGCTTCTTAGAGCAGCAGTTTTGCACTTAGAGGTTTAAATATTTACATGAATGAATGAGTGAATATATATTTCTGTTAAGATATCATGGTAACAGTAGGAGGTTTTGCTTTTTGTCTGGACAAAAGACCAATGTGAGAGTAGTTAGAGGACAGAGTTCCTTTTGGACCATGTTCAGTTTTTCTGGGGAAAGGCATCTGAAGACACCTGGGCAAGTTTGTCACCAGAAGTGATTCACAGAGGGTGAAGCTACAGTCTTGATGGACTTTGGCCATGACACTTTTCAAACATTCAAGGCAGCCCTACCTCTGCTTACATTAACTTTCCACCTTCTCTCTGCCCTAGCCAGCGCCCAGCCCTCAAACACTACACGTTTCTCACAAATAATGCACTCGAGCTTCCTTCTCTGCACCTATCAATTATTTACCACTTGTGGATGGGGGTGGAAGGAGGAAGACTTAATCTGGGGTTGTTTCACATGTGCTAATTCCTTGTTTGGTTTTGTTTCATCATCAGCAACTTCTTTGGCTCTCAATGGATGGTGTGTACTTTATTAGTTTATACTTAGTGATCTTTTAAAAATAATTTCTGCATGGTTAACTCACTTAAAAGTTACGGCATTTAGCTCACGTAATAACGGCTTTGTCAGCTTTCAGCGGCAGAGACTATATTCTGCCTTTTTAAAATTCAGCAGTGGGATCAAGAGGTCCTATTTAAGGTGCTTCCCTGATGTGCACAAGGGCTGAGAAGGAGCGCCTGTCTTCTCCCCTGCTTTGTAATAAATATAGTACTTGTAGCTAGAATAATCATGGAATTTCATAAGGGGGCCAGCATGGTGCCATGAAAGGGTGGTGACCTATTTATTAGGCACTTGGAAGTTAAACTTCTGGAGAGCTCTCAAGCTAATCGGTGCCCCTTGTTCAGAACTGGAGACTCTCTGTTGAGAGAATTCAGAGGATGTTTAGGTATCTATATAAATGCATTAAAAAAAAATCTAGCCTTTAATTTAAACGAAGCCCTTGAAGAATGATACAAACATGGCTAAACTTCCCCCAGAGAACCTGCAGCTGTGGTGAGAACTCCCCAGGGGCAGTAAGGGTATGAATGGTGTTGGCCTTTTATTACATTTATCTTCAAGGAGCAAGAGCCAGAAAGGAAAGATGGCAGGAGCTGTCCACGTTAAGCAGAGACGCATAAACATCTTCAGGTGGCGCTGTCCAAAGCACAGCTGGTTTGTCGTGTGTACGGGTGTGTGTGCATGTTTGTGTCTGAAGATGTGGCTTATATATTGTGCTGTAGGTTATAGTCTGTGGATTCATAGTCTCCTCTTCTTTAGTTTTCTCCATGTTCCATCTCTGGTATCTTTCTAACAAATGACTCATTTTGCCCACCTATTTTTGTAAGCCTATTGTCTTGAGTGAAAATAATTGGATGATTGATAATTATGTAACAACTTCAGTGCCTTTTCCTGTTCGTTTATTGTAGAATTTCAGGGGAACATCTTGGTCTACTGTAGGTGTTCTCAATTAAAATATTGAGAAAAGTTGTGAGGTATTTTAGCGATGTTTGGAAACGATTTTTTTTTAAATTACAGTAAGTTTTCCAAACCTCCTGCTCTCGTATTCCAGCATGCTTCCTGCAGTGGGAGTCGAGGGCCAGAGCGAATGGCCAGCCAGAACGCTGGCTTTGTGTGAGAGAGTGCATTCCGTCTGAGTGAGCATCGTTCCTCTGCTGGGAACCAGAGGAAAGGTGGCAAGACCTTTTCCTCAAGGAAATACAATTCCAAAAGTACGATAGGATGCTGCTTTGCAGATGCAGCAATGGGACAACAATTACCCCCTAGCAGCAACTTCTTTTACCCTTTGTTTTGGAAAACCAGGGAAGAGAGAAAAGGAATAAAGAGAGGGCAGGAGAAGGGGAAAAGGAGAATATTACACCACAGTGTGGGTACGCACTCCCTGAGAAATCAAGAAACACATCCGACGGGGAGCCTCGTCCCCTGGTGATGCCCAGCCCCAAATATAAGAATTGGTTCTTCCTTATGCTCTAGGTTGTTTCACCTGGGAAGATTTTACTCACCTGTATCATATTTATCAGATGGGAAGTGTGACATCTGCCACATGGCATGTAGTAGAAATTCACTAGAACGTGTTGGTTTGCTTGTGTGGGTTCCAGGGGCGATCGCTTCCCCACCAGCCCAGGTCACATTCTTCTCCTGGGAATCTGCAGTCTTTTTAGTGTTTGACACACTGGAGTTGGGAGACTGAAGGGTTATTATGCTTTATGGATGCCCATGATTTTAATGTAATATTCAGTCTTTACAGAATTGATGCAACATGTTCACATTTATGAGAACAAAGAGGACATCGTAGCCGATGCGGTACCAGTTTGCATCTCATATAAATGCATATTGATCAGCACAATCATCTTTATGAACCTAAAGTAAAAAACTCTGAGATTTCCCTATAAAAGTACTGATGCTCTAAGTTTTATTTTGAAAAGAAAATACGTCAAGTTCTTTTCTACCTTGATTTAGATCAATAGACCTTTCATTTTCCTTTTCATTTTTAAGGAAGTGATATTATTCCTTCAAATGAGACAAGGTGGAACTTTTGTCCATGATTCCCTTGTGTTCAGACCTGTCTTCTCCTCTCCCTTCTGTCTTTAAGGAGCTCTGGGAAACCAACGTGCAAACATTGTTTTCTCGATAATTGTCATTATCTGTTTTCCCTTTGATTTCCTCCAACTTAATTGGTGAAGTACTTTTTCTCCCATCTAAAAACAACTAAACTGACTGCCATGAACATTTTCGAACATTTAGTTTATGCCAGTTTCCATGCTTAGTTCTCTAAGTGGTCTAACATTTCTTCTTTGTCATCATGATAACTCAAGGAGTGAGTCCTCTTATCATTACCGTTATTGCAGATGAGGAAACTGAAGCTTCAAGCAAGCCCTTAGTTTGTGGTTAAGATCTCAGAAGCCTGAGGGAATTTGGCCTCCTGAGACCTCTGCCTGCTTCTGAGTCCAGTGGGCTCATGGCTTTAGCCCCACCTTTTACTTTCGGTTTCTGTCCTCTTTCTCATTTGTGAAGACTCCATCTTTTTGTGAAGGCAGCATGTACTTTCATTTCTTTCTTTTTCTCTTTTTAATAACTATCATTATCATGTTTGGGGCAGAGTTGGGGCCTCTAAACATGAACTTAAAATACTCCTTTGCCTGGAAATCCTGTGCCCTTTCTTCTTCAGTGGGGTATCTGCAAAGCCTGGGACACAGGTGAATCCATGCAATATTATTTAAGAACTTCATTAGTCTGTAAAAAATAAAATAATAGTATCTATGTTTTCATAGATATTACTTTATGTAAAGTTTCCTTTACTTTAAAGAAAACTTTCCTGAAACCTAAGAATAAAACTAGCGTGTCCCCAGGTTTGGATTGACCCCGGGAGAAGGGAGAAGGGCTGGGGAGTGGAGGGGTGAGGATGCCTGCTGATCACTACAATCAGTTACTTAAATGGCACTATTTATTGGTGCCTGTTCTTGCTACATTATCACTCAGAACAACTCTGCCGGGTAGATTTGATAAGCCCCATTGTAAGAGACACAAGTTCAGGGAGATTAAGTGACTTGCCCAAGGTCACAGAGGCATTGTGGGTGGGGTGGAAATTTCCAGACAGGTCAAGTTGGAAGTCCCAGTTCTTTCCCCCCACATATGGTCACGTTGCCTCTTGCAATAAATATTCCATCCCTTCTCTCATCTACCTCCCAGATCCACCTCTAAAAGAATGACTTATAAATGTTCTCTTCCATCTGCTAATAATACTTTTAAAAAAGATCTTTTTCTCAATTCATGGCCCATCTCAAGCCTGGGTGCCCTTCCAGGGGAGGATTTGTATCTAATTTTCTCTGTGTTTCCTGAACTATCTTTCTTTACAGGTGTCCATATTTATGGACCCAACCTGGAAGTATTTTTGACCATTTAAACTCTCTCTCATTCTTCTTTTTTATGCCATGTACCACGGCCCTAACTCATGTGCTAATTCCTTTGTCGTTCTATTCAAATATTTTGCATGTCTGAATTTTGTCCTACCAACTGAACAGTTGGTGTTTTTAAGGGAGATCCTATGAATTTTTTGTTTTCTCTCCCAGGCTTGATGTTATAGTTTATGAAATGAAAGTCTAACTATAGGATCTGGGTAAAATGTATTTATTTTGAGAGAGAATGAAATGATCACCACCAAAGTTAACTGCAGCTCATTTTGCTGTTGTTTTCATATTGAATGACAAACAGTTCACGGTCCTACATCCCCTTCAGCCTCACCCTCCAAACTAGAGTTGGGTGTGGGCACTAGGGAGCTCCTGGCCACTCTCCCCTCTTCTTTCAGTTCCAGATCTAAGGTGTACAAGATGAATGGGGAAAACACGCTGCTTTCCCTTCCCTCTATTGGAATTGCTTTTAGCCATCCTTGACTGTCCCAGGGTGCTTCGTTACTTCTAATTAATCTCTGGTTCCTCATTGATTTATAAAAGTCTGAGCTAAGAATTTTCCTTTCCCTAGATTGTTATTTCATCTTCTTCTTTTCCTTTCCTCTCCTCATACTCCCCTCAGATATGCACGATGGAGGTGACACTTGAGTCTGAGACAGCAATCCATCTTACTCAAGGCCTGTTTGAAGGATGTCTCACATACAAAGAGGCTCGAAATAGGGACTGAGACTTTGATTCCAGCATGAAAACCAGGCATCAGTAATGATCCACCTTTTGGTGTGTTAAATAGACTCTGGCATCAGCTGAATTATTTCTGCAAGACTGAAGTATTTTGATCAAAATAGACAAGCAGACAAAGGGATTTGCAAAATAATTCTGTTTCCTGGTTCACTGGCATGCTGGTAATGAGGCCTTGTGCAGACTCTCACAGTCTGGCTCCCTCTAGTGGCACCATCTAAACATGCCTGACTTTGTGTGGCCTAGTTGTTCCATGAATAGCTTCTTATGTGACATTAAGACTTTATTGCCAATTTATGTTCTAACCTAGAATGTGTTTGGTCACTTCTTATGTATTTATTTTTTTTATGTTTATTTAATTTTGGATTACCTGTGGTACAGTGGTAAGTTATGACAGGCATTTTATAGTTACTCTAAAATAGAATATTTAAAAATGTCAGGGCTTCCCTGGTGGTGCAGTGGTTGAGAGTCCGCCTGCCGGTGCAGGGGACACGGGTTCGTGCCCCGGTCCAGGAGGATCCCACATGCCGCGGAGCGGCTGGGACCGTGAGCCATGGCTGTTGAGCCTGCGCGTCCGGAGCCTGTGTTCCGCAATGGGAGAGGCCACAACAGTGAGAGGCCCGCGTGCCGCAAAAAAATTAAAAAATAAAAATGCCATTTAATGTTTTCTTGGAGGCATTTAAAGTAGTAGGAGTAAAGAAGAAAAAGGAGAAGCAGAAGAGGAAGGAGGCGGAGGAGAAGAAGGAGAGGTTTGAGTGCTGAAACAAATCAAAATTAACACCTAATTCTAAAACATTCTTTCTTAATCAGAGAACATCGATAGTGACCACCAAATTATTTAATGGTTTCCTACTGACTGTAGAATGAAATATAATATTTTTGCCTGATATGCAAAGCCCTTTACAATCTAACCCTTGCCTACCTGAGTCCAGAGTCAACCCTACAACTGCCCACCTTGAATTTTATGCTCCAGAAACACACACTGTTACAATTCCTTGAATAGATCAATGACTCTCACAGCTATGATTGTGTATTCTGTGTGTTCCTTCCATCTGGAACATGTGCTCTGTTCTTATCCTCCCGTGAACTCAGGCTCAGCCTTCAAGTCTCAGCTCACCTGCCTCTCCCTCTGTGAGATTAGCCTTGAGTTCCCTGGCGAGGCTGAAACTACTTTCCCTTAATTTCCCATAACACTGTATTACATTGAGCTCTTATTTTGTACTAGCCATTCCCTTTCTCCTCTCTAGACCTATGTTCTGAGGACAGAAACCATGAAGTTTCATCTTTCTAGTCCAGCTTTAGCATGGGGGCCTAAGAAATATATATTACACAGCATCTTTCCCATTTCCTGAAATGTCAAACTAACATGAAGCACACAAAAGTTAAAATCTTTTTCAGGTGATGCTGAAATTTCTAACTCACCTAAAAAATGACCTTTTATTATGACTCTGCCTTTTAAGTCAGTACACACTTTCGGCTTTCTTTTAGAGAAAAATCACTCCTACTGTTGTCAGTGAAGAGCTATGTCAGGTCCATGTGACCTTTTGGACCCTGGGGATGTGTGACTGATGTATAAAACAACATATAATAATAGATGCCATTTGTTGACTGGCTCACTTTTGTATTAGGCCCTGAACAAAGTGCTGTTTAAAGAAAAACATGCATTTCTTGCCTTGTCAATAGTCATCGGGCCTCTCTGCCTGCCTAAGTGAATGGCGAATGACCTCAGAGACAAAGACTAGGTGATGTCTGCCGTTTATACAGCACAGTAACAGCTCCCATTTATTGTGTACTCACTTGACGCCAGGCACTTTATCTGCATCATCACAGTTTATCTTTACTGCCCACAATATGATATAGGGACAGTTATTATCTATGTTTATTTGCAGATAAAACTGTGGCGCAGAGAGAATAAGTGATATATCAAGATTGTTCAAATAGTCAAAGGCAGATTGGGACTCAAAATCAGGCACTCTGGTTATAAAGACTGGCCTCTCTTTAGGGCAGTGGTTCTCAACTGGGGGTGATTTTGCATCTCAGGGGATATTGGGCAATGTCTGAAGATGTGTTTGATTGTCACAGCTGGGGGACGGGGTGTTACTGGCATCTAGTGGTAGAGGCCAGGGATGCTGCTAAACATCTCAAATGCACAAGACAGTCATCACAGCAAAGAATTATCCAGCCTAACATACTGAGAGTGCCCAGGTTAAGAAAGGTTGCTTAATAGAAACAAACCAGGTAGGAACTCACGGCAACTGAGTTTATAGGCTACAGAGATGATTTCCAAAATCAAATTTAGATAATTTATAAACAGAATCCTGACCTCTCAATAGAATTCTGACTTCTTATTTACAGCTCTCAGGAGGTCACTTTATTGGAATGATTTTTCCCACAGTTCCAGCCCAGGATCTTTAAATTCAAAGTACCTGTCACTCCTTATCTCTCCCTTTGTGGCTTCATCCTTTAAATCAGAGCGACTGTTTTCTCCTTGGCCAGGCTGGAAACTTGGATTCATTTCCTCTTCTCTTTTGCACTGTTCTTTCCAATTTCCCCGTCACTGCATCCTCTCAAATTGGTAACTGAATACTGATGACCTTTTCCTAAGCTGGTTTTTACAGTTTCTGTTTGCCTCACCGTAATCCTGATCTAGGTCGTCTTCATGTCTTGTGACATTACTGTAATAGTCTTGCAGCTGATCTCCCTGACTCCATTCTTTTTCTCATTCAATATTATCTTGCACAATCATCAGGTTAACTTCCCTAAACTAACTCTTTGGCCCCATGTCCTTTAGCATTGCCTTCTGTCATTGGTACAGTGCAGGTTGCATCTGGCACTTAAGATCCCTCAGGATCTACCCACACCTGTCTTTCCACCCTGTCATCTTCATCTGAAGTACCTCCTCACCTTCTCCTGAGTGTCCCATGCTCATTCCTTTGCCCACACTGTGGTCTCCAGATGGATTGCCCCAGTTCCCCTCCACCTACACAAAGCTTTCCTATTCTTAAGACTCTTACGATCATTTACATTTCCTTTTATTCTTCCCCTTTTCTATACCACTTATGTTGGCTATGTTCTCCCTTTGAATTTTCATTTAAATAGTTTATATGCTTGTATTGTATCACTCCAACTGGACAGTTATTTTTTTTTTCCAAAGGAAAACCTGTGAATTTTTCATTTTCTCTCCCAGGACCTGATATCATAGCTTATTGAATAAAAGTCTAACTGTGTGATCTGGGTAAAATGAAATCATTTTGAGAGTTAATCATCTATAAAATGATAAAAATGACATAATGTGTCACTCTTCTACAAAGCATATTAATATTCTACCCATTTGAAAAATTATCCATAATCTGTAAGGTTTATAGAGAATACATAAAAATAATGAAACTAAAGTTGATAGAGTTTATGTATTATATTAAAAATCAGTATGTTGGGGGACTTTCAAATTTTTTATGTAAGCTAACATAAACAAATTTTTTAAAAAACCAAGATTTGGTGGAAGGGAAAATTGAAACTATGAATGGCAATGGGGAAAAAATAGGATCATTCATGTTTTATAAGAGGAATGTTTAGGTAAAATTAAAAACAGTTATATTTCCTATGTCATTGATAGACAATTAAGCCATAAAAATCAGGGCATTGTTTGTTAACTTGACTGATTTGTTGAACTTGATTATGGCACAGTTTTCCTTGTTATTAGAAGATGAAACTTCAATGATAGTAACAGTGGAGCTGGGAGATCTGTTACATTGTATAATTATAACTTCAGTGAATCAAATTCAAATTCATTGAAGGCTGTTTACATTCTGGCCCTGGTCAAATTTTCCAGTTTTATTTCCCGGCATTTCTCTTCATACTGTGTCCTACAAACCAACCAAACCAGATGCTAACTAATTCTCCCTATGTTCTCCCATCTTTACTGCTTCTCTTGTTTCTTCCACCCAGAGTGCTCTTCCCAATAGTTTCCCCCATGTCTAAACCCCTTCCTGACACTACTTACATATCACCTATACCACCAACTCACTTTCATTGATCGCTAGTAATAATCAGACCCTTCTCTGAACTCCCTTACCCATTTATTATTCTTTTGTGGCACTTATCTTCCTACGATGTCCAGTTGGTGCAAATGGGCATGACACAACTTTTCTACCTAATTGTCTCCAGTGCATCTTATCCCCCTGACCCCATGCAGACCCATGGCCTTAACTACAGAAAGGGCAAGAGTTGAACTGGCCTCATTGACCAGATTCAGAAACTTCCATCATTCAGGACCCATTCGTTCATATTCTCTGTCCCCACTTCTCTTCTCTTTGCAGTTTGGTTTCTTTCTTTCAGACCTGCTGTCCCCACAAGACTGGAGCCATGGCCTTGGCAGATTCAGGCTTACATATTTACAGCCATATTACCAAGGAAAAAGAAATTTTTTCCTGCTAAATCCACTTAGGGAAGGACTTTGATAACCTTGACCTGGGGCAAGTATTCATCCCTGGGACAATAACTATGGCCAAGCATGGTGTGTGCAGTGATTGTCATGGCCTGGGTCATGGTTTTCCTCACAGTCAGGGAGTAGTGACAGGCAGTGATAACAGTAAGACATTTCCTTTAAGTCTTTTTTCCATTCGTTGTTGAAATTGGACTACATACAGTCGTCCCACGGTATCTGAGGGAGATTGGGTCTAGGACCCCCTGTGGATACCAAAGTCCACGGATGCTCAAGTCCCCATATTACCTACACATATCCTCCTGCATACTTTAAAATCATCTCTAGATTACTTATAATACCTAATACAATGTAAATGCTATGTAGATAGCTGTAAGTACAGGGTAAATGCTAAGTATTGATAAATAGTTGACGGAGCATGGCAAATTCAAGTTTTGCTTTCTTGAACTCTCTGAGATTTTTTTTTCAAGTATTTTTGATCAATGGTTGGTTGAATCTGCAGATGCACAACCTGCAGATACAGAAGGCCACTTGTATATGGTTTTTGGATCTTGTTTTCTTATCACTATAAAGTCAGCATTGCTCCGTAGTAAACCCTCCGTCAACCTATGGGGTACTGTGGGATCACACTTCCTGAACACGCCAGAGGTGTCACCAGGAAACACATTCGACTGTTCTGTCTCTGTCACACTACAGTTCCTGAGCTGTACAGGAACTGTTTTTAATAACATTTCTGGTTAAATCCAATGTGTTCTTTTATGGCTTCCATTATAGAAACAAGGAAGGTAGAGTTGTAAGAGGAACTTGAATTTATCTAGTCCAGTGCTTCAGCTTTGCAGAAGTCCTTATGCAAACCTATAACGACGAGTCATGTTTTCTTAGTTTAAATATGTACTATTATAGGCTATGAGGACCTTGCCGTCCCACCAGAACATAGTGTTGTAGCTCAGATTTCTGGATTGCTGGGACTCCTTCCCCTGACCAGTCTTTGCCAGAATCTTTTGTCACCTACTGTCCTTCTGTTGATCATATTATTTTCTTTTAGAATTATATAAAAATGTTTTTTGCACACTTCTTTCTTCCTCCTTCTTCTTTCCTTTCCCTCCTCTCTCCCTTTCCCCTCTCCCCCTCCCTTCCTCCCTTCCTCCCTCCCTCCCTCTCTCCCTCCCTCCCTCCCTCCCTCCCTTCCTTCCTTCCTTCCTTCCTTCCTTCCTTCCACCTACCTATCATTTATCTATACAACTTTCTTCAAACACCTAAATAAAGCTATCCTATCTTCCTCTTGCCTTCTCTCTTCATGTTGCTGGCCACATTCAGATCTTTTAGTCATTCCTGGTGAGATAGTTTTCTTACTGCTGGCCATTCCTGTTCCATTTGTTTCTTTTTAAAATAGGCCATCCAAAGTAAACTATTCCTGGGGACTTGCCTGGTAGTCCAGCAGTTAAGACTCAGCACTCCCAATGCAGGGGGCCCAGGTTCAATCCCTGGTCCGGGAACTAAGATCCCACATACCTCAACTAAGCCCGTGCGCTCTAGAGCCTGCCTGCTGCAACTAGAAAAGCCTGCGTGCTGCAACTAGAGAAGCCCACACACCACAACAAAGACCCAGCACAGCCTAAATAAATAAATAAATAATAAATTAAAAACCAGAAACAAAGTAAACTGTTCCTGCCAAAGGAGAGAGTCCATCAGGCCTTTGCTCACTGTGATGTGCAGTTACTTCTATTCTGAGTGTGTCAGGAAGAGCCCAGTGGCCAGAGCCCAGCTGCGTGGACTCATATTGTGGCTCCACCTCTTTCTGGACAAGTCCCATCCTCTATGCACATGGGTTTTCCCACCTGTCGAGTGCAGCTATCAGTCAGTGGTAGCTACCTGGTAGGGTTATGAAGAGAATCACATCCTTGGCCAACAGGGAGCCCTTTGTTCTGAATATTTTCTCTATCATTATAACCTAATTCTTGGTGATATTTTGACAACCAAATCATGACTGTTTATTTTCACCTCCAGGTCTTTAAACCTGTGGCTTTCCCCGTCTAGAGCATTCTTTCCAGGATAGTCATAGTCATCTTATCTTTTCACAGCTTGAATATCATGTCTCAAAGACCCTCTCCCACCCCGACTGCTGTTTCAAAATGTCTCCTCTTGGAAAAGGGAACCCTCTTGCACTGTTGGTGGGAATGTAAATTGATAACAGCCACTATGGAGAACAGTATGGAGGTTCCTTAAAAAACTAAAAATAGAACTACCATATGACCCAGCAATCCCAGTACTGGCATATACCCTGAGAAAACCATAATTCAAAAAGAGTCATGTACCACAATGTTCATTGCAGCTCTATTTACAATAGCCAGGACATGGAAGCAACCTAAGTGTCCATCAACAGATGAATGGATAAAGAAGATATGGCACATATATACAATGGAATATTACTCAGCCATAAAAAGGAATGAAATTGAGTTACTTGTAGTGCGGTGGATGGAACTAGAGTCTGTCATACAGAGTGAAGTAAGTCAGAAAGAGAAAAACAAATACCGTATGCTAACACAAATATATGGAATCTAAACAAACAAATAAACAAACAAAATGGTCATGAAGAACCTAGGGGCAAGACGTGAATAAAGGCACAGACCTACTAGAGAATGGACTTGAGGATACGGGAAGGGGGAAGGGTAAGCTGTGACAAAGTGAGAGAGTGGCATGGACATATATACACCACCAAATGTAAAATAGATAGCTAGTGGGAAGCAGCCGCATAGCACAGGGAGATCAGCTCGGTGCTTTGTGACCACCTAGAGGGGTGGGATAGGGAGGGTGGGAGACGCAAGAGGGAAGAGATATGGGGATATATGCATGTATAGCTGTATACATACATATAGATGTATGTATACATACATATACATATGTATGTATACATACATCTATATGTATATATACATATATATATATATGTATATGTATAGCTGATTCACTTTGTTATACAGCAGAATCTAACACACCATTGTAAAGCAATTACACTCCAATAAAGATGTTAAAAAAAAAAAGGAAAAAAGTCTCCTCTTGCCCTGGTCACTGTCTATCCCTGTGCTCTAGTTCACTTTCTTCACTGATGTTATCACTGTCTGACACTGTCTTCTTCATTAATCTGTGTAATTATTAGTTTATTTTATCTCCATTGGAATGTGAGAGACATGAGGCCAGAGATCTCTTTTGTCTCATTTACTGATTGATGTTCACAGCCCCTAGAATCATGTCTTGCACATACTGAGCACACAGCAAACTTAGTTGCATAATAGCTTTGAGTCCATGAAGACTTCCAGCTACTTTTCAGATGATTTTTTTCTAGGATTGATCTCCCGCATCCCATCTCATTGTAATGAATTTTTAAAACCTAAGTCCCAAACCTGTATTGATCCTTAATAAATATGACTTCTTGCTTTCTATGTAGAATTCTAGTATTCCCGTAGTGTTTTGAATTTGATGCTGAACTTTTTAGCGACTATGATCATTTTATGGTAACAATAACGTTATGCATGTGTTGAGTGCTTACTGTATAAGAAGCACTCATAAACCTTGACATAGTGTCTTATTTAAAATATTGGGTTGGCCAAAAAGTTCATTCAGTTAGTGAATATGGTGTTCAATAAAGTTCTTGGTGAAAATGAAAAACGTGTCTTTTATTTTTATTTAAAACCGAATGAACTTTTTGGCCAACCAAATACATAAAACAGCCCTATGATGCAAAAATCGTTTTATTCCCATTTTAAAAATGAGAAAGCCAAGGCACAATGAGGGCTGGTAACTTGCCAAAGTTGCACAACTAGTAGGTCATAGAGCTGGGATTTGAACCCAGGAAGTCTGACTTCATAGGCTGCATGTTCATCAGTGTTATAAATAACCTTCTTCTGAGCTTTGTATTATTTGCAAATTTGATACGTGTTTCACCTATACAGGTTTCCCCCACTATCCGATACAGCATTCCTGTGAAACCTTGCATAAGCTGAAATGATGTGAGGTGAAGAAGCAGCTACCTTAGGATGCATCTTGCTAATGACTGTACAAAATAAATCGAGGTAAAGCACAGATGCTCACAGACACAGTTCAAATCTATGGCCCCTTGGCGGTGAGATGCTGAATGTAGTTCTAGGGGAAGGAGCTTGGCGGTGCCACTCTTGGCCACTTGGGGTGTGCGCTGCCTCTGTACGGGCTCATGGCAAAACAAATGCTGAAATCTATTTTCACTTTTCTCCTTTTCTCATAAAAACAAAAATCTTCTTTGGATTTCTTTTGGTTAGTGGAAACAGGTACTAATGTAGGTCTTTTGTAAAAGTGAAGTGGCATAGGGTGAAGTTTCACAAAGTAGAGGAGACCTGTATCTGTGTTCAAGTTGTGATGATTAGATGCCCAAGCCAAGACTAAGCCTTCGTGACACTTCAGTGCCTTTCATACTGAGCCAACAGTCAATACCTTTTGCTCATGTTGTCAATCAGCTCAGTATCCATAAGGCTGAACACATGATGAAGTTGCTGTGGGGAGGTTGGTAAATGATTAATAAAAGACAAGATACACTATATGGCATTTCTGTGAACTACAAACTAGTATTTCTAGCGGAAATATAATTTACCAAACCTATTTTGCTGTAGTTTGAAAAGCATATTCTTTTCTGCGTGTTCATATCTCATCTTATTTCCCAGAGGATTTGCAGTAACTAGCCACAATAATATATTCTAAAATAATGATGTTGTAGGTAGGAATAAAAAATCAGGTCAGTGAAAAATAAATAAAAGTAAAACACAGGACTCTGGGGTGGAGGATGGTCTGAGAGATATATAAATATTCAGACCTAAAGGAACCACACACAGTTGCCTTGGTTGAACCTCAAATTTCTATTTTTTTAAAGTTGCCTGATAGCCAATTAAAAAAAATAGTGACATGATCAGTTCTTATTATCAGTGAGGAAAACTCATGCCAGTTATTCAAGGAAAACACAATTTTCCAATTTCATAGCTTGATAATACATTTCTGCATGGGCCCGTCAGTGATAGCATGAACAAAGACTTCTACAGCATACCTACCATGAACTGTTTGGTTTCATGTGACTCCTTCTTGTCTTGTCCCTTGGTAAAAGCTGAGAGTAAGACACTGAAGAATTATTCAAGGAAAGCAAATGTAGAAGGAGTGGAAGACCCAGATAGTATGGTCAAAGGATAGATAGAACTTAGAAAACTATCTATTCTTCCAACAGTCCTCCATTTATCAATACATTTATCTTACTTGGGATTTTGAATCAGCTGTCTGGGCAGCAGAGAGCTCAGAGTAGGATTGTTCGGAGACTGTTTGAAGTGTTCTGGATGGTTTACTGTTGGATGCATGTATTTTAGGAAATGGATGAGAAGATGTAGAGAAGATGTAGAGAGAATGACAGACTTTTCTGGAAATTAAAGATTTAAGCAAGTTTTGTTTTTTAATTAAAAGTCCCTTTTCAGGGACTTCCCTGGCGGTCCAGTGGTTAAGACTTCACCTTCCAATGCAGGGGGCGTGGGTTCGATCCCTGGTCAGGGAGCTAAGATCCCACATGCCTCGCGGCCAAAAACCCAAAACATAAAATAGAAGCAATATTGTAACAAATTCAATAAAGACTTCAAAAATGGTCCACATCAAAAAAAAATCTTAAAAAAAATATAAAAAGTCCCTTTTCATATCTATATGTAAGAGAGAAATTAACTTTATTGTAAGAGAGAATTAACTTTACCTCTGCTGTTTAAATATTCACCCCTTATTCCTTTATTCATTCTTTCAACAAATATTTATTGAGCACCTATTATGCCTTGGAAACCTGGGTTGTAGCAGTGAATAAGACAGATATGGTTCCTCTCTCAATAGATTGTACATTCTAGCGGGGAGGGCAAATGTTAAACAAGATACTACTTAATTATTTAGTTACAATTTTGATAAGATCTACTGAAGACAGTTACAGGGTTAAAAGTAAGCATGTAAATGGTAGTGCAGCTCACTGCCTAACCCTTTCTGGTTTGAATAGAGCATCTCTACATTATGGAAGCTGTTGCCTCTAAGATATTAATAGCCTTCTAATCACAAATGGCTTGTTGTATTCTTTACAGACTTTATACCTGTGATAAATAGGAAACATAAAAATCTGAATTGCTCTCGTTTGGGGTTGGGTTATGGGTAGGTGGGAGCTCTGGATCCTTGGACTTTTCCTAGACTCGGCAGTCCCATGATCACCTCTTTATGACCCTGTGGCACTAGTTTGAAAACGACTGTTCTAGAAATCTCAACACTATCTAGCCTTTCCTTGTTTATTGGCTTCCCAATAAATAAGGGGACAGAAATAAGCTCTGCAGACAGTGCCTAAACTGCCCAATCCCAGCACTGTTCCTAGTTCTGTGCTGGATTCTCTGAATGCTTCATGTACTGACCCAACCCAAGAAGGAGACTCTGGCATCTTCTTTGGATTTGTGCAACCAAAACTGGACCTTCTTCAGTTTCTGTGGTTCCCACCAATGATTACTCTCACATTCTCACTTCCTACTCAGGTTTCTTAACCACCCACCTCTTAGCCCAGCTGCTGTCCAGGCATGGTTTGGTGAAGGAGACTAGAAAGGATGGTAATTGTATCCATCAATTCAGTCAGTATATTTTGAGCTCCAAATATGTGCCAAGCATTGTCCAAAGAGCTTGGAATAAAACAATGAACAACAATAACCAAAAATCCCCTTCAGATCTCTTGGACCATATGTTTTAGTGGAGGTTACAGACAATAAACGAATGCAGAAGAAAATAAGATTAAAACAGATGGTGTTAAGTTCTTTGGAGAATACTGAGCAAAGAAGGATAGGGTGCGTCGGGGTGGGGAGGGTGAAAGTTTACCCTTCCAAAGAATACCTCTCTGAGAAGGTGAAATTTGAGCAGACATGAAGGAGTCGTGACATGGCTGTCTGGGAGAAGAGTATTCCAGAGAAAGCAGAAGGTGTGATGTTACTTAGCCAGGTGCCTGCGTATTTGAGAAACAACCAGGGGGCAAGTGTGGCTAAAGTAAAGTGAGTGAGATGCAGTCAGAAAAGTAGCAGAGAACCAGGACCAACATTCAGTGGTCCACTTAGGTCATGAATGATCTTGTAGCTGTAGTTGAGACATTGGCCCGTACTATGAGGGAGGGCTGTGTAGAAGGGTGGCATGTTCTGACTTTGGTTTTAAAAGGATCACCCTGTCTGATGTGTGGAAAATAGAATGAAAAGGGCAAGGGCAGGTGCAGGGACATCATTTGGAAATGGTTGCCACAAAACAGGGGAGAAATAAAGAATGTGGATGGGGGATAATTTGCTCAAGTGGGTTTCTCCCTTTGTTCCATTTGATAAAAGAATGGAAGAACTTAGTGGATAGGGTGTTAATAGAGATGAAAGGAAATAAGATGTCAGAATTATCTGAGATAGTAAACAAGTGATGATGTAATGATGGAACAAGAAGTATATTGGAAAGAGATGTCTGTCTAAGAGCAGCATGTAAAAGATGATCCTGAGAAACAAGTGTTTTTCTATTGCCAATTGAGTATGAAAATGTAAATTAAAGATGCTAGAATAAAAGTAGAGGGAAAATTCAAGGATAGAGTTTTTCAGTTTGAGAGTTACAGATATATGGAATTCTGTATGGTTCATAAAATACTTTTTTTTTTTTTTGGCTGTGTTGGGTCTTCGTTGCTGCGTGCGGGCTTTCTCTAGTTGCAACAAGTGGGGGCTACTCTTCGTTGCGGTGCCCAGGCTTCTCATTGCGGTGGCTTCTCTTGCTGCGGAGCATGGGCTCTAGGCACCTGGGCTTCAGTAGTTGCAGCACGCGGGCCCTAGAACATGCAGGCTTCAGTAGTTGCGGCACACAGGCTCAGTAGTTGTGGCTCGTGGGCTCTAGAGCTCAGGCTCAGAAGTTGTGACACATGGGCTTAGTTGCTCCGCCGCATGTGGGATCTTCCTGGACCAGGGATTGAACCCATGTCTCCTGCATTGGCAGACAGATTCTTAACCACTGCACCACCAGGGAAGTCCTATAAAATACTTTTATTTAATCTATTTTATAACCATATGAATGGCTGAGCTACCTTTTCCTCCACCTTTCCCCAAATCCTACGGTATGTGGAACATGAAAAGGACATGAGTTTAGAAGAGTTAGAGAACGTTCAGTGGTCCATTTCATACCATTTATTGGGCATCACTGAATGTCCACCATGTTATGACAAATATTCTAGATACTAGGTACTAGATATATAAATATGAGTGAAACAAAATTATTCTTAAGGGTAGCCTATAATCTAATAGGAAGTATATAGAAATAAAGAAAGAAATTATACTATAGTGTTATACACAGAAGGGGATTGGCTAATTCTTGTTGAATTGAATCAAGGAATTTCCCTCTGTGCAGTGCCTTGAAGGATGAGTAGGAGAGCCAGCATTTGAGGGTGTGGTGGGTAGGGAGAGAGAGGAAGAAACTTCACTTGCCAAAGAACAGAGGGGTGAAATCACATGGCTCATTTAGTTTTCTTTTTTTTTTTTTTTTTTTCATTTAGCATTTGAAAGCAGAGGTGCACGGAACTTAAGAGAGGGTCTTGTCTCGGGAGCTGAGATATGTCATCTAGTGTAGAAAAGAGCTCAAACCTTTTAACGACTTTCAGGATGTATTTTTATCATTTTTTATCCAAATCAGGACAGTTTTTACTTTGAAAGGGGGTACTTTTAATAATTACACTGGAATAGGTATAAATTAGAATTGTGCTGGCAAACCCAGGCATATGGTCACCAAATGATATCTGTTTTTCTTTGCAAAGTGGTCATAATTATACCTGTTGATGGTGCAAATTAAATTCCCTGATTTAAAAAAAAATGTTATAAAGAAAATAAACCAAGAAAGTAGATACTTCCTTGGTTTTGGTAGAAGAGATAACTACTTTATTTTATTTATTTAATTTTTAGTGAGTTTCTTATAGAATGCATATAGTTGGGTCATCTTTTATTTTTTTTTTTATAAATTTATTTATTTTTATTTTTGGCTGCACTGGGTCTTTGTTGCTGTGTGTGGGCTTTCTCTAGCTGTGGCTAGCGGGGGCTACTCTTTGTTGCAGTGCGCGGTCTTCTCATTGTGGTGGCTTCTCTTGTTGCGGAGCACGGGCTCCAGGCGTGCGGGCTTCAGTAGTTGTGGCACCCGGGCTCAGTAGTTGTGGCTCGCAGGCTCTAGAGCTCAGGCTCAGTGGTTGTGGCACATGGGTTTAGTTGCTCCATGGCATGTGGGATCTTGCTGGACCAGGACTCGAACCCGTGTCCCCTGCATTGGCAGGCAGATTCTTAACCACTGCACCACCAGGGAAGCCCGGAGATAGATAACTACTTTTAGATAGAAAGTCAAGGAAGGTTTTTCTGAGCAAGGACTTTTGAGCTGAGATCTGAATGACAAGGAGCAGTCCGTGGGGAGATCTGTGGCCGGAGTGCTCCAGGAAGAGTACACAGCAAAAGTCCTGTCCTGGGAGTCAGCAAGGCCTGTTAGAGAAAACTTGTCCAGTTGGAAAATGAGATGAGCTCTGAGATGTAGGGAGAGGCTAGTTCACGTTGGGCCATACACGTAGGTATGGTGAGGAATTTGGATTTTATGCTAAGTGTCTCATGTATTTAGTTTGCTAGAGCTGCTGTAATAAAGCACCACAGCCTGAGTGGCTTAAACAATAGAAATTTATTTCCTCACAGTCCTGGAGGCTAGAAGTCTAAGAGCAAGGTGTTGGCGGTATTGGTTTCTTCTCAGGGCCATGAGAGAAGGATCCATTCCAGGCCCCTCTCCTTGGCTTGTCCATCATTGTTTTTTCCTCCTTTCTTCTCATTGTTTTCCCACCCCCCCATATGTGTCTGTGTGTCCAGATTTCCTCTTCTTGTAAGGTCATCATTCATGTTGTATTAAGGCCCCTCTCTAATGACCTAATTTTAACTTAATTACCTCTTTAAAGACCTTATCTCCTTTCGGTCACATTCTACAGTATTGAGGGCTAGGGCCTCAATATATGAATTTTCAGAGAGATGTAATTCAACTGATAACACCTCAATAAGTCTGGAAAGAAATGGGGGGGGGGAGATTCCATTAACTGAATAAGATATTTAAACTCAATTTTAAAGGGAAGATGGATAAAGACAGTTATGTCTCTATTTGCAGTTAGCATGGAGGTCATGGTGTAAAATAGAAAGAAGCTTTGTGTAGAGGATAGTATTCAGATTTCTTAAGGGCAGACATTATTCAGTTGTCTAGATGTCAGACCAGTCTGTGCGTAACAGAACACGCAATCTTGAATGGTTGTCAAAATAAGGTATATAGGAGATCCTGGTGGCACCAAGGTCTGGAGTGGTAGGACCTAGGAATGGCCAAGGATGACTGTCCTTTGTTCATGGGTGATAGAACAGAAGGAAAAAGGAACTATACATGGAGGCACATGAGGAAGGTCACCTGCTTGTCCAAATTCCAGGTACTGGAGTGTGAAAGCACAGACATGAGAGCGTCACCCTACTTGGTGGGGTGATGTTTACGTGAGATATTTTCCTAATGTCTATTACAAAGTTGATCCAGGAGCAAAGTCTAAAAGTAGTGGTTACCTTAAACTCTCTGAATATTTTCTGGATATATGATTCTATATACGTGTGTGTGTGTATGTGTGTGTGTATGTATGAGTTAGAAAGAACTAAATGAGAACATTTGCTAGCTTTAATTTCTCAGAAGAATCTTGAAAGCTGTATTCTGGTCATTCCACGATAAGCAAGTGATGAGGCAAACAGTTATTCCAGAAAAACTTTTGATGAATGTGCGTATGGGTCAGGAGGTAGAAGAACAGAACAGAGATCTTGGACAACAGTAACCATGACATCTTAGCATTTAGTAAAGGAAATATTGACATCTGTGTCTTGAAGTTGTCTGAATCAGTTTAGGGAAAAGAAAGAATATTACGACTGAACCCTATTAAATGAAATAATGTTCATACAAGTACCATAAACAAGTTTCTTCTGTCAGAGTTGAGCTGCTTCATGTTCCTTCTCTTGGTTCCACTTTCTACTCAGGAACTCAATTTGTTTTACTTCATTTGTATATACCCTTTTGAACTTGATGTTTGGGCTGCCCCTTTAATACCTAAGGCTCCTTCACCAAGAGCACATCCTCATTTTTCCTTTGCTCTGGGCCTTCCTTCTGTGCCATCCCTAAGCCATTTTCACCTTTTTGTGTCCTGGAGTTCCAGGTCACATAGAGTTATAGACTCTCTGCTTGCCTAGAAGTGGAATCTAGATAAAGCAGAAGAGGCCCTTCTAGAATCTGACCTCGGACAATGTGGTGGTGGATATCCTCACTGAGAAAGATGATGTGACTGGAAAACTCATGGTGAAACAGCACTGTAGAAGGAGGAAGGAAAGACATTTAGTAGGTGGACAAAAACAAAAGAGAAATGCATGGCTGTTGAACTAAGATCAGAAAAGCTAAAACTCCAAATGAATTGACTTTTGAGAAGGCAGAAGGGAATTAAAAACCTATTTAAGCATAAGTCTTGAGCAATAAAGGATAATAAATTGAAGCTTAAATAAATAGTTTGAAAGATGACATGATGATAGGTGATATGAGAGGGCAGTTTATCAATTATAATTTTCTTTTGAACTCACTGTAAGATATGGTCTTACCAAGAAATATCAAAAAAATTACAAACAAGATTTCATGGAGCAGGAGGCTTCGGGATCAACCCTGCTGGCGGGGTGTAGGGAACAGAGGGAGAAAGCCTGAACAGAATAGTGTGAGTTAATGCCATGAGGGCAAAACTGAAAAGCTGGTTTTTGAGAAAGGGTTAGATGTATTGGAAGGAATCGTGATAATCAAGGTGGAAGCTAGCTTGGGAGTATGTCCTCTTCCTCTTGTCTCTGAAGCAGTCCTCAACTAAATATTCTCACTTGGTGTAAGATGCAGCTCTCAATGGCTCCTCCACCTAAGTTCTTGTTTCCAGTCTAAGGGACACATCTAGTTCATAGACCATTTGCAAGGGCTAAGTGGTTAACTGGCCCAGTCCTAGTCCAGTGATTGGAATGGGTCTTCCTGGCTCTGGTCGTCACCAGCACCCACTGCCTCAGGGCTGTCTCACAGAGAGTGATCAGCAGAGATTTTAGACAATTTTAGGTTTACAGGAAAAACGATTAGTCTAAACAGTGGGAACATGAATACACATAATTTCCATCAAGGGAAACCATGTAATTCCAAAGATAGTTTGACAGACTTTTATTAAATTTAAAAATGTAGTCTTTCTCAGCATCTGTTATATATGAGATGCTTGTTTCACATCAAATAGAACACACCAACTACTAGTTTTCCTTTATTAGAACATTCTCCATTAAAATTTTTTTTTGCCTGCAGGGAATTGAAATAGTTGACCTCCAAAGGTCCATCCCGTGCTAATACCCATGCTTCTGTGTATTACTAATAATTGGCCAACTGCCTGGAAGCAGGGTAACTTTTTTTTTCAATTTATCACAACACAGAAATTTTGGAATACAGTTGTTGAAGAACGGCACCAGAATGCTAAGTTATCTCATGTAACTTTACCTTAATGTTGGCAATTATTTTCAATATCTCTTTTCCAGGGAAGGAGATGAGTTGATATGACCAGATTAGACACATGGAGAAGAATTAGATTTTAAATTTAAAAAATTGTTTTAGAATATCAAATGGGCATTTAAACTGAGGTGGGATAAAATAATTCCTGTGGATTTTACTAGACGGAATCATAAATGACAAAATCCCTTTTCTTCTGTTCTCATCATGGTAAACTGATGCTTTAGCATTTACTGCTTCTATATGTCATCTGATTTTCACATGGGTTTTTTCTCATGTATGATTTATATGTTTTATAGATGAGCAAACATGTCAGAGAGGTTAGTGACTTATTCAAGGTCACATATGTAAACATATTAAACATCTGTGTGGGAAAAGATAGTATAACTTATTTGACCTTATTACTATATGGCTCATTAGAGTCTCTTAAAAAAATCTAGCTCTGTTATTGATATATATATTATATAATTTTAATTTGCAGTTTTCAAATTTAACTCTTAATAATAATGATGATAATAGTTAATTTTGTTAACCACTTATATTTTAGTCACAATGTGCTAAGCCTCCCATATTCATCATTTAATTTGCTCAGTTTGAATGCATGCCGTTCTCTGAAAATGCCAGTGTTCAGTTATACTTATTTGCAGCATAGAATTCAACATTCTAAATGATGAAATACAGAAGTGGGAAATGTTCTCTGTCAGGATGGGCTAGGATCTTCCATGATAACAAACAACCAACAAGTCTTACGGCTTAAAACAACAAAATTTATTTCTCACTGTTACCGCATCTCCATCTCTGCTGTGCTGGGAGCTCTGTCTCATGTTGTCCTTACTTACAGACCAAGGCTGACAGGGCAGTCACCATCTAGAAATGGCTGGCCACCATGATAGAGGGAAAGAGTGGTGAATCATACATTGGTCCCTAACAGTTCTGCCCAGAGGTGATGCTAGCTATTTTAACCAAAGCAAGTCACATGGCTACACCAAGCATCAAGGAAGTGGGGAGTGCAATCTTACCATGTGCCCGAAGGTACAGGGAATATTTGATTGCAAACACTAATGCCTGCCACAGATGGGCAGTGGGATAACAAAACAGACAGCACTTGTCATTTCTAGAATTACCCTCTTTACAAGAAATAGGCATTTAATTTTTCCATCTGTAGAATGTCTTTGTTCATTCAGCATTGAGGGCCTACTATACAAAGAGCTATAAAGCATAGCAAAGTGTCAAGGCATACAGGAAAAAGTAGGATTTGGCTCAATTATTCTGAACCTGAAACTGCAATTTTATTTCTAAAAGGGCATAGATTTGATTTTACTTATTCAGTCAATCATTTGTTCAACAAATAAATATTGAACACTGTGTTTTTTCTGATGACACCAGTTCTCCAACACCAACTAGGTGTCCAACAATTTTATTCAATTCTGACAATACCCGAAGTTGATGCAGACCCCTTAGGTCAAGGGCTCAGTCCCTCAAGACAGCCCCACCCCTGCCTTCAGATACCAGCTGCAAATGGGGTGTCCAGGCTACACATACTTCAGCCTAGTCAACTTCACATTGGAGGATCCCATGATCCCTGCCTTTGGTTCAGTAATTTGCTAGAGTGACTCACAGAACTCAAGCAAACACTTAATGATTTTTGGTTTATTTTATTTTATTTTATTTTACATCTTTATTGGAGTATAATTGCTTTACAATGGTGTGTTAGTTTCTGCTTTATAACAAAGTGAATCAGCTATACATATACATATGTTCCCATATCTCTTCCCTCTTGCATCTCCCTCCCTCCCACCCTCCCTATCCCACCCCTCTAGGTGGTCACAAAGCACCCAGCTGATCTCCCTGTGCTATGCGGCTGCTTCCCGCTAGCTATTTTAAAGGATTCAACTCAGGGACAGCCAAATGGAAGGGATGCAGAGGGCAAGGATGGGAGAGGGAGGGTGGAGAGCTTCCGTTCCCTCTCTGGGCATGTCACCCTCCCAGCACATTGATGTGTTCACCCACCTGGAAGCTCCTCAAACCCTATCATTTAGGGGTCTTATTGAGGTACCATTATGCTGACATGATCGATTGAATTATTGGCCATTGGTGATTGGACTCAGTCTCTAGCCTGTCTCCCCAGTGTGAAGGTTGGAGGTAGAACTGAGAATTCTAGCCCTAATCTAACAATATTTCTGGCCACCAGCCCCACCCTGAAGCTCTCTAGCACCTCCTCCCCCCCATGAGTCATCTCATTAACATACAAAACAAGCAATAAATTCTGAAGGTTTTGGGCAGTCTGTGCCCAGAACCTGGGAGAAAGACCATGTATTTATTTTTATTGTACCACAGACATCTACATGCCCAGCTGGGTGCCCTGGGGATACAGTGATGAATGGAATAGACAGTCCCTGTCCTTGTGGACTTCAAGTTAGGCAAACTCACTGAAGGGGAGATCAGCCTAGAGAAGTGTTAGTGAAAGTTGAAAACAGACAAATGAAGCATAACCTTCATTCTCATAAGCGTTTACCTCCATATGTGAGTAAGGAGTAAACTGGGAGCACGGAGGAGATGCTGGGTGTGGGATGGTGATGAAAATTGGAGAAGCTGACACCGAATTTCTTAGGACCTGAATCACTATTAATCCCATCTGTTAGATGTGGTCTAAGGTTGGCACATTTTTCTTATGAAAGCACAGACATGCTGGATGGAGGGGCCAGGAAAGTATAGGCAAATAGAGAAGATGCTTTTAAGTACTACTGCAGGGTGCAGTCTAGGTTATACAGTTCATGCAGAATAATGCATGCATGTGCAAATACATACATGGATTAATGAACACATGAATTGATAAATTCTTTAAAAATATAAATTAATAGATTATTGCATATAAGTTAGTTATGTGTAGAACTATATTAGATTGCTTACATTTCTTTCTCTGAATTTTGAATTTAGGAGAATTTCAGTGTGAAATCTTAATGGAAATCTAAAAACTTCCTTTGAGAATCATTCAAAAAAATCCTTGAAAAGGCATACTTTTCAGAATGCTCACATCTTGTTACTTTTGTTCTTGTTCTCCTTACCCTTTTTGACTTCTCCACATCTCTAAATAGGAATTTATTTAGTTAGTTCTGCCGAAGTTGTAACCCTGATGGTTTCATTGAAATCGATCTACTCACGACTAATTTTTCCCTATGATCACACATGTAAGAACATAGAGGTTTTCTTTTCACTCAGTAAGGAAGAGTGCAGCTAGGATATTTCACTGCCCTTTATGGGTATTTTACACCTTTTGAGTAAACCCTTCCCTCAGTATCAATATTCATAATGAGGTTGAATCCAATTGAGTCAAACTTGTGAGTGAAACAAGATGCTCTAGTCTCTGGTTTAAACATTTTGAATTTTCTAGAATGTAAGTCTGGAATCTATTTATCTCAGAATCTTACTTTGTGAATTTTTTGAATCATAGTTTCTAAAATATTGTCTCCAATTTTGAGGCCAAGATCACGAAACAGAAAAAAAACAAAACAGAAAAAAAAAAAACCCAAAACAGTTGTGCATCAAAGGTAAAGAGAGCTGTGTTTGTCAGATCAAGTTCATGCTGTTTATGGGCCTTCAACGAATTTAGACACAGCTAGCGTAAGCATCTTTGAATATACTGCATTACTATTCAGCTGGTTTCTCCAGTTCATAATCGTGTTCTCTACCATCTTTCACGTAAATGGGAGTTTTGTCAGCATTGCTACAGCAGCCCCCTTTCCAAGTGGCACTCTCATTTTGTGGGCAGCGAAAAGGGGAGAAGCATTCTGAGTTGCTCAGGGTTACAGAAGAGTGAGGCCAGTGTTGACTTCCACGCAAGGTGGGCTGAGCTCTCTCTCATGGGTGTGATTGTGTAGCTCTAAAAGCTTTCATAAACTAAACATGTAGGCTTTTAACTAATATTAGAATAAGAGTTTAAATCTATTCACTTTTCTCTGTAGTGAAAATCCTGACAGACAAGTGTAAGGGATTTTTTTCTCTTGTAATGAATTTATTATAGCGTCTCAGTTCTTTGAGGAATAAACATGTCATGGTTTTCTTTTGTCTTTTTTTCCAGTAATCTCTTTCAATCATAGTATGTCCAATATTCACTTCTACTCCTTTAGCTACATCTTGAACAGGTTCCACAATTTCTCATTCATTTCATTTATTAAAATTTAGTCCAGGGCTTCCCTGGCAGCGCAGTGGTTAAGAATCCGCCTGCCAATGCAGGGGACACGGGTTCGAGCACTGGTCTGGGAAGATCCCACAGCCTGCGCTCTAGAGCCCGCGAGCCACAACTACTGAGCCCACATGCCACAACTACTGAGCCTGCGTGCCTGGAGCCCGTGCTCCAGGGTCCCCGTGGTGAGAGGCCCATGCACTGTGGCGAGGAGTGGCCCCCCGCCCGCTTGCTGCAACCAGAGAAAAGCCCGCATGCAGCAGCGCAGACCCAACACAGCCAACAATAAATAAAATAAATTAATTTAAAAAAAATTTAGTCCAGTATAGTCTGTGTTCCTCTCTTACCTGATGTAAAGCTCCCCTCCCCCATCATAGACTAGACTTGTGACTTAGAGGCTGATTTCAAGGCCAGGTTCCTCAGGTGTGGAGTGCTTTAACCTGGAAGAGGTCTCTGTGGGAAGTGCACAGTCTTCTTAGGGTTCATACTGCTTATAGAAAGCGCCTCACTCTTAGCCAACTTGAGTCTGTTCCACTCACTGTGGTTGTGGTGATCTGCCTAGGTGGTATGTCCTTTCCCAGAGTGTGGTGGTCAGGTTTGTCTTGGCCCCTTTTCCTCTGAAGACCCCCTGAGACAGGTCAGCCTAGTTGACCCTGAGCCCTGCCACAATCCCACTTGCAGCTTCTCCTGGTTGGGCAAACCTGGTTGCTTGACCTAGTGATGGCCAAGGGCATTTTTCTCCTCTCACCTTCACACTCCTTGAAGTAGAAATACAGGAACTACTGAGAGTCTCTCTGGGACCCCCAGAGTCCCTGAGGAATTGGGATGGGGTTGCCTCATCTTTTAGGCTTCAGGCTTGGCCTCTCCAAGCTCTATGGGCACAATCTACTATGGCTGGCTTGAATCTTTCAAAATTTCTAGACTGGAAATAAGCATCAGTCATAATTTTTCCATATCCCTCCATATTCCAGGGGACAGTTGCCAAACTCTTTAAGAAGTCTCTTATTATGGCTCTTCCCGGAGTAGCAGTGGGTGCCCCTGCCGGGCCCAGCAAGCATTTAGTCAGGGAATGGGATGAAGATGCGTCCTCCGTGAGTGATTGCAAGTGAAGGCTCCCACTGCTCCTTACTAAAGCCAAGTGTTAATTGGGGAAGGGAAGAAGACAGCTCTCTTCACAAAAGCCACATTTCCCGTAAAAATCCAGTTCCCTTCCATCCACCTGCAGTCTGGCAGTTGGTGGTAGTTGGGTAGGTTCTGTTCCCTTCCAGGAAGACCTGCTCGTGGGAGGTGTCTGTCTCCAATTTGTGGCAGTTTATTGGTAGCTCTGTGTGGGTCTTGGGCACAATCCTCAGGCATCAGAAAAGTTCTCACTTAACATCCTGCTAAATACTTTTTTGTTACGCATCTCTGTCCCCAGGCTAGCAACAGAAAGGAAACAAAGAGAGAAGTAATCCATCGTTGTATTTCCTGTTCTTGATGTTGAACGTGGCGGTCTGTTTTCTGAAGAGCTGTTTCTAAGCTTGCCCTGGCTCATCTTCGTGCGTTTCCCCCTGTGTGGGAGAGCGTAGTGGCTGAGGACACCTTTGCTGGTTCTGTCAGTACGTCCCTCAGCCTGTCTTGAGGTCACTTGAGGACAGTTTGTGAACCAGCAGCTGCCTCTGTCTACCTGCGGGTGTTTGCCAGCCACGAGAGCCTGCTTTGCCTGCTCTAGACAGACTAGAAGTGCTGGAAAGACGGGCCTCTCTTGGAGGCTCCCTGGTGAGACCACATCCCAGTTGTCCACAGCAATTACCTGGCTTTTAACCTCATTTCCTCCCGTCCCTGTTCCACTGCCTGACTTCCTCCCCGTGCTTCCTGGGATCCCCTCCCAAATTAACTACCTGCACTCCAATCCTTGTCTTAAGGTCTGCTTTTAGGAAGGACCCCAGGTGAAGGCAGTACAGATTTTAGAGCAGGGCTGCCTTTTGGCAAATTCTGGCTCTATGACTTACAGTTTTTCACTTAAGGAAATGATTAGACATCTTGTTACTTCAATTTCCTCATCTCTGTAAAAGGTATAGTTATAATAACTGAGTTAAGCTTCTATGAAGCTTAACTGAAATAATTCCAGTCAAGTGCTTAGCATAATGCCTGCCACATTAGTTTTCAATAAACGTAGCTTTAGTTATTATTGTTATTATTATTAATGTCGGTTTACTTCCCATCATCTCTAAAGAGATGGCGTGAACAGCTGTAGACAATTATAGGTTTTAAAAATTCTGGCAGCTTTCTCACATCTGTGTAAACTTTTGGAGCCTGAAAGTTCTTCAGGTTCCTCCTGGCCTGTAAGTTATAGACTTGCGCCGTTGGAGGAGATGTGCAGACTTTAAGAAAGGACTAAGCTAGTGGGGTGAAAGGTCAGGCTTCCTGTGCTTCAGGGAAGTCTGATGTGGGCGCTGAGTGAAAGCCTCATGAAATACAAGCAAAGTGGATTAACAATGAAATTCATGTTCCTGGCACACTAGGGAGATAGATGGTTTTCCAGAGCTTTGCTAAAATTTTGAAAAATTCTGTCAGTAGTGCCTCTGCTTAAGTATGACATGGTATGTTAAGAAGGAATATTTTAACAAACCTCTGTCGAGTTCCTCTTATTGTCCCAGACATTCTGTTTGATACTCGGTATTTAAGACAAATGTGACTTGCTTCCTGGTTTCAAGTCTGGTCAGGGAGACAGACACATAGACAGGTAGATTACAGCCCAAAGTGCCATGGCTGTACTGAGAAGGGAGAAGAGTTCATTTGGGCGAAGACAGGGAAGAAGGGAGGAAGGGGATTTTTATAGACTTTAATGTGCCCTGCAGATAGCTTGGCAGATGACGAACTGAAGCTCAAAGAACACATGCACGTTAACTACGGCCCACAGCTGCTACGTGCGGGGCGAGACCAGCTTTTGAAACAAAGTTTTCCTTCTCCAGGGCTCTTTACATCATGCCTGGCTCTAGTAGTGATGGGTGGAAGGACACAGTGAGCCATATCCTAGGTGTGTTCTAGCCGCCACCTGTCCCCTTCACAGAAAATCCTGGTGATTCTCTCAGTATATGGTCATAGAGCTCCAGGGCATGTGGCACGTGGAATTTTCTTTTTGTTCATTGCACAAAAAATATATGAAACTGGTGGGTAAAGGTGGTCAGAAGGTAAAAACTTCCCGTTATAAGGTAAATAGTGCTGGTGGTGTACAGGTGGTGGCTAACAAAATTTAAAATATATACATATGAAACTGGGGTAATTCACACATATGTAATTTGAGTGGAAAGAGAGAAAGCGATGAAGTATCTGGATGCCCTGCTATTTACAACAGCAATAAAAGGAGAATTTTGTTTCCTAAGCAAGATCTAGAGCGTAAGGCATAAGATGAAGGAACTGTGATCAGGCATACCGTACACAGAAGTTTTTTGTCTTTTGCCCTCTCGTTGATTCACAACTTGAAATGGTCTCTTTTTTCCCCCCTTAGGTGACCTCCACTACAAGGCAGACTTAATCAGCCCCTGTGATTTATCAGATAATCTGGACATAGAACTAACGAGGTTTTCATTAAAAAAAAAAAGTCAAGACCTCGGGGTTGTAAAGCAGGATTTGGGGAGCAGGCTGATTGGTGGGGGTACCGATGTAAAGGATCAATAGCATCTGGTGTCTAAAATATTAATTAGCATCCTACCAGAAATACGTGATGGTCTCTGCTCTTAGATCAAATGAGAGATAAGAAAATATGAAAAAAAAAAACAACCCAGGGATATAATCAATGTCCAATAATCATAGAACTTTATGATATTAGATAAGAAAACGAGTGGGATTAATCAGAGAGGAAGTGAGGATAAGAAACCAGCATTTATTGAATGCTTGCTGAAGGTTTCCATGCTGTGGGTATGAATAGTCCCATTTCACAGATGGGGCATTGAGAATCAGATATTTAGTGTTAAGTGCCTTACCTGAAGGGGCAGAAGTGAAACTTGAACCCAGATTCAGTGCTGAGCCCTGAGAAAACTGTTCTCTCCACCCTAGACCATGTTGTTTAGGTGAAAATATCCCAAAGGAGCTGGCTTGGGGTTGCAGTTTCCAAGGAGGAGAGGAAGGTAATGCTGCAGTTGTCTCAAGAACACTGAGGTTCACAAGCAAATTCTTGGAAACGGAAGAAGACTGTGAGCCGGGAAGCCAAGAGAACCATTTGACTAGAAGGGAGGGCGGCGTGAGCTTGGCAATTAGGTAAAAATGGGAGAAGTCAGGCTCTTTGGTGCTGGCTGGTGGAGGAGCTCGCAGTCAGCACATGGTTCTGGTTGAATTCAGTGATATTTTTGAACGCACATTTTTTTTGGAGTCAAGTTCTAGAGAACAAAATTAAGGCAGGTCTCCAGCCTAAGGAAGATGGCAGTCTAGTGCCTTAGATTTTAGCCCCAGGCCCTGTTGAAAAGGGGTCTGATTTTTCTGTTTGATCTAGAAGAGGATGAGGTGGATTAGTGGCTTTATTGAAATAGTGGATATGGAATCCGAGTCTGCTTGCAAAGGATAAAATATCCCAGGATCACCGGATGATACAACTCCTGCAGAAAGAATGCTCTGATGATATAGATGTAGGGCAGTCGGGTGGACAAGTATCTTGAGGGTAGGAAAAAGGAGTGAACACATTTGTGAACTGTGGCTGGAAAGTGGTGTCTGAATTTAGCAACTTAGATGTGACCAAGAGAGGCAAGCAAGGAGCATATGCTTGTAATTCTTAACGTTCAGCTCTAACTTCCCAGGCATCAGGCAGATGCAGGAATACTTTTTGACATATTCCTTCCAGCTTTATATGTTCTTATTGTCAAATGATGTAGAAACCAATTTAAGAGGAGTTCAGTGAATAGGTTAAAAATCCTGGGTACCTTCTATGTGTTCATCAGAATTCTTGGAGATAGCTGGCTTGTACAAATACGAGCTACCAACTCACCCTGGAGGGACTCAAAATCTAGCTGTGGGGCTGGAAAGATAGCCCACAAGCAGCTCCGGAGTTTGCAGTATGCAGCATAAAATATTTGTGATTTGAATGATCTGTCCCTCCCTTGTGATGGGCAGACGGCCAAAGCATTTCTCTATTATAGCAGGTTTTACTTGTGCTGAAATGTCAGGGTTACTTTTCTGTCTTTACCACTAGACTGTGTGTTTCCTGGGAGCGGGAACTGTATCTTCCTTTTTGACTTCCTAGCACTTAAAACAGAATGTGGTTCATAGTTCAAAGTCAATAAATATCTGAATGAAGGAATGCGTGAAAGAATAAATGGTGGACTCTTCCTTTATAGTGGTTGTTGCAGTTTATAAAGTAGGTACAAATACAACCCAAGCTAAAGAAAGCAATTCAGCAATTCCCTATAAATTTTATATAATAAAATATACCAAAAAGGCTTAACAGATTTCCTTATTTAACTCTGTGGCTAATGGACCTTCACTCATTTGACAGATATTTTTTGACCACCTACTTTATGGCAGGCAATGTGTTAAACATTAGGGATTGTCTTCTACTGTTTTAAAACAGTGTTGATATGGAAACGTATTTGTTGAAACAAACTGAAGCCTATAGGATATGGTCATGTGGTCTTTTTATGCTCTCAAAGGAAGAGTCATTTGTACTTGAACTTACTTTAAATCAAGTGTTATAAATCTTGTAAATCAAGTGTTATCTGAGAATAGAACACAGGAGGGCACCAGAGAACAAGAAACAAAACAAAGCAAACCACTGAACTGCTGGCTTTGAATAGGGACCTTGCTAAATTTATTGTCCCTCTGCAGTCTATTTCTAGCTCAGGCAAGTGCCTGTGCATGACAGGAAGGGGACACATGTGAAGAGATCCCAGAAAGTGTCCTTGCACACATGATGCTCTAAAGCATTTTAACGTCCCCCCTTGGCCCAGCAGAGTGCTATTTCTGGGGAGGAAGCTCTGGGGCAGATCACAAACCGTGGCAGCTCCAACTCTTCTGGGGATGCCTTCCCTCCAGGCTCCTCAATCCACAGTAGGTTATCGTGGTGGTGGAGATCCAGGGGTGCTGGTTGAAGAAGAGAAAGACAGTGGGATTAAACATCGACTCACTTTCATGTACTTCCCCGTGCCTAAGTCTCCCAGGTACCTAGGAAAGGTCCGTCAGTCACTGTAGTTTTGAGACAACAGTGCTTTATCAATTTCTGCCTTGGGATCTCTGATAAGAATTTGAAAAACACCAACCATGGCTCCCATGACATCATTAGGCACAACTCATGATGCCACTGGAAGGTTTTGGCAATTTGTAGGTGACAGCGATCAAAGAAAACTAGTTCAGACTCAAAGGGCTGTGGATATGTGTATGCGAGTATGTAAGCCCTCATCCTCCCCATCTGGCTCTGGAATACTGGGCTCACATTTCTGATTACTTCCTAGTCATTCCCACACGTATATCCCACAGACTCCGGACGTACAAAATAGAGCTCATCAGTGTTTCTTCCAAACCCAGATCTATCTTTCTTTGTTTCATCTAAAATAAGTGGCAAGACCAAGTTAAGCAGGCTGGAAACATGGAAGTAATCCTTCATTTGCCCCTCTCCCAGCCCCCAACCCTGTCACCCAGCTGATCACCTAGCTCTCTTTTCTATTCACACCCTTTACTTATTTCTTTCTGCTATAGAGTATTTTATTTTTATTTTTTTATTTTTATTTATTTTTTTGCGGTACGCGGGCCTCTCACTGTTGTGGCCCCTCCCGTTGCAGAGCACAGGCTCCGGACGCGCAGGCTCAGCGGCCATGGCTCACGGGCCCAGCCGCTCCGCGGCATGTGGGATCTTCCCGGACCGGGGCACGAACCCGTGTCCCCTGCATCGGCAGGCGGACTCTCAACCACTGCGCCACCAGGGAAGCCCCTATAGAGTATTTTAAATTCAGGATTATTTACCTCTTTTCTAAATTCAGTGGTCTCTCTGTAGTCTGTCTGTTCTGGTCTTCATCTAATCCACTCCACTCTCTTCTTAATATTATTATTCAATTCCCCAAAGGTTCTCAGTTGTTTACAGAATAATGTCCAGTTCCGTAGCATTATACATCATCTGTTGTCTTTCCTACCTTAACTCTCACTTCGTAAGTCATGTTCCCTCTGCTCCCCAATGCACACAAACACAAATGCCCTCCCTACTTTGTCTGGCCTCCAGCAGTCCTATTGTACCTCCAGGGACCTCTGCTGGATGGGGTACAGCACAGAAATAAGCACATGGGCTCTAGAGCTAGAGCAGCTGCTGACAGACTACAGGCTGCAAGTCAAATATGCCCCACCACCTCTTTTCACAGAAGGTGAGCTTTTATTAGAACAAAGGAATGGACTATGTTCACACTCAAAGATGCCAGAAGAAAAACAATATTGTGCGGTTCCATTTATATAAATCTAGAAAATGCAAACAAACCTATGGTGACAATGTAGACCTTTGGTTGCCTAGAGAGGGGCCTGAGGAAGGGGTAACAAGCTGGTACAGGGAAACTTTTGGGCGTGGTGGATATGGTCCTTAACTTGATTGTGGTAATGATTTCATAGGTCTATTCATATGTCAAAACTTATCAAATTGATCACCTTAAATATGTGTGGTTTATTATATGTCAATTATACCTCACTCTAAAAGAAAACATTCCTGGTAACATTCCCATCAGGCGTTTCCATAGTCTCAACCTCGGTTACCCTGAAGAGTTACTCGTGTCTTCATAGAGAGGCCACTTAAGCGATTTCCCAGAGTCCTGGGCCCAAACTCTGTTACTAGTTCTAAGGATTTGGGCATGTCACTTAACCTTTTTGTGCCTTTGAACCCTCGTCAAAGATAAAATAGGACTGGACTGGATCATCTTCAAGTCACCTTCTGGATTTCTAGAGTTCTCTCATCTCGATTTTACAGATTCATTTCACAGATATTTTGGCGGTACCTATACTTAAGTAGTATGTTAATGGCGTGTACCTACCCTTCCTTTGTTGTAAGTGATGCCTTGGCTGTTCAACATGCTTCTTTCCTATGTATTTCATCCCTCTTTGAAACTGCAGGGGCTCATCTGGTACAATATTCCTTTACAGTAGCAGAGAAATTGGGCTTCTCAGTTTCCTTGTTTGGGTAAATTACCCATCTGAATTGCACATCGTATCATTTAGCCTCGCAAACTCATCTTCTCCTTTTCACAATTTAACAAAAATTGGATGTTTTTAGTTAGGTTGAAAACCCATAATTTTAAAAAAGAAATGCAAGAAAAAATGAGAAATAGAAGGATGTTCTATGAGACTATGATAGACTTTAAAATGGAAGATATCACTGGGAAATTTTCCATCTCTGAGGCACTTGTAAATGATACTGGCTTCACACAGTGGCCTTGAAGTTGAGTTCACAGTGAGAGGAATTTGTAAGCTTCTTAAGACATCCCAAAGCTCACGGCTGAACAGTGTTCCCCAGGGAGGAGAATTTGCTGGAGTTCCTCAAAGCCTAAGTGCTTAAATCTAAATGACCCAATGCTAGCCTTGGTTATCTCTAGAAAAGTTTCCTTAGCAACATAACATCAGTGTTAGGATGCTTAAAGGAATACATTTTTAGCATTGGGATAAACCAGAGATTGAAGAAATAAGAGTACAACAGTCACATTTAGACAAGCTGGACACATTCGTTGTGCTATCTCGTATGTTTTTTACCATAGCCCCTTGATGGAAACGATTGTTCTTACCAGTTTCCAACTCTAAGACGTTAAGGCTCAGAGACATTTAGGTGTGTGTCCAAGGTCACACAGCTAGTACTTATGGAGCAGGAATTTGGGAAGCCAAGTCTGGCTAGCTTGAAATCCAACGTTCTTTGCCATGCCCTCCGGCTCACCACTCATTGCGAGGCATTTGAATTATCGTTTGGCCATTTCCTTCACCTGGTGTTTTTAGTGTGCTGGTTTCAGTTTCTTCGGGGTATCTTGCCGGCCTGCAGGAGAGATTATGGAACTGTGTTGTAATCGTGGTGGGCCGTTAACTCTGCAAGCTCTCCTGACACCATCTGTGTACCAGGAAGGGTGCATAACCTTGGGTGGATGTGGAGGAATCTCAGCCTTTATTTGACATTAATTATTGTTTCTTTTTTTCTTCTTCTAAGTGGTTTTTGTATGGACTTTGTGGTGTTTTAGGACTTGAGTTTATTTTGGTTTAACAGTAAAGATTTGGGGTCTTCCGGACATTTTCTTCTGTGCTGTGGGACTAGAGCCTCTAGTTCTCATCTAACCCTTGCTTTGTGAAATCTGAGTTGCGTTTCATTGGCTGGCAAAGGGATTCAGGAATTGGTCTCTACCTCCAGCCTCACCCCTCTTCTAGACTTCACACTTGAAGGGCCAGAGTGATTTTTCTAAAACTGTAATCTGATCGTATCAGTCCCTGTGGCATGTGGGAAATCATCTTCATACTCCAAGTATTCTCAGGCAGGCTGCCCTAAGGGTCATGGCACAGAAATGCTCATAGACCAAATTAAGATGTGTAATCACATGGTTCATTAAATCACTTAAAGTGCACAGCAAAAAGCAAGGGGAAGACGATCAGGCAGATGGTCACACTTAGGACAGTAAGCAGGATGGTAAGACTGCTCTATCTGGATCCTTGGTCCCACAGTGTTCATATAGTTTGTTCCCTCTCTGCCATATCAGCCTTTCCTGCTGATGGGTGGTTACAAGGACCAGAGTTGAGCTTAAGATAGGGATTACAGCAGCTGGAAGGCAGCTGGGGTCATCACACGCTTGCCCTACTGGAGACACAAGAGCAAATAGGTCTGGCCACTATAGCTATAGCTCACCAGTTAGCCTGACGACCACATATATGTTTTATCTGTGTGTCTCAAGTGGAGAAATAATGGGGCCATAATGAATGTCACTAATGAGTTGACCAATTTAGGGGTGATAGCTGTCAATCAGACAAGGTCTGAGCTTTATAAATATATATGGTTTACTAGGTACTTCCATCCCTATCTATGGGCAAGTACCTCTCCGGTCCATCCATTTTATCTTTGTTTAAAATACATATGCTCTCTTTATTTTCTCTTCGTTTAACAGGTGTCAGAGGTTACCATTTGCTCTCTATACTAAATACATTCTATAAGTTTTATTAGCCCTTTGCTTTTATTGTAATCTATTGGAAAATTGAATAATCCTAAATAATACAGCAGACACACATTGCAGCCTAGTTAAGATATTTTAAGAGGTCTTTTTGGTCTAGAAAATAAAATAAAAAATCTTATTTTATTTCATGTTATTGCATAAAGGTCCTTACAGTCTACTACTCTTTAGACTCATCTCCTACCTCTCATTAAAGTGCCCTCCACTTCCCTACCACATAGAACACCACATACTCCCTGAACTTGCCAACCTCTTGCAGGTCTGCCTATGTGCAGAATGTTCTTCCATCTCTGGTCTACCTGGAGCACTAGTTCCTGTCCATCCTTTACGCAGCATAAGCATTGCTTTCTCTAAGAAGTCTTACTTGACTTCTCTCTTACTTGACTTACTCTCTAAGCTGTCTTCTTAACTCCAAACCCAGACCAAAAGGCAAACACGTGTACACACACATACCCGCTCCCTCTCACTGTGCTCCTAAAGTTAAGAAGCACATGCTACTATGAGAGCACTGAAAACATCGTATTACATTTTTTACACTACTCTGTCCTCCATGAGACTCTGAGTAAGTTTTATTCAGGGATTTTTTTTTTTTTTTTTTGCGGTATGCGGGCCTCTCACTGTTGTGGCCTCTCCCATTGCGGAGCACAGGCTCCAGACGCGCAGGCTCAGCGGCCATGGCTCACGGACTCAGCCGCTCCGCGGCATGTGGGATCTTCCCAGACCAGGGCACGAACCCGTGTCCCCTGCATCGGCAGGCGGACCCCCAACCACTGTGCCACCAGGGAAGCCCTATTCAGGGATTTTTAATATATTTCTCCTTTTATCCCCAGCCACTAGCCAAAGCCCTGCATATTAAAAATGAGTGGTATTTGCCAAGTTATTGAGTTAATGAATATTTAATAAGAAAGAAATGAATGTTACTGTGCAACCATCGGGGGGATATTTGTTCTTGAAGTGAGGAGGATTTTTACACTTGTCATTTTAAAATTCAGTCCTTATGGGACTTTCTTTCCCTTCATTTCTTCCTTTGAATGTTTTATCCAAAGCACTTTTTATTCCTGTTACTTGATTTTTAAAAATCACTTAAATATGTTTTTATAAATGAATAATAACAACAAGTAGCACTAATCTATTGGACACCTGCTGTGTGCGAACCTGTATAGTAGAACTTGTCTTTCCACCGGTCCCAAGGGAACTGGATCAAATCACAGCACTGTATGAATCGTAGCTAGGATTATGAGGCAGTTGGAGTGTAAGTTACTTCAAACAGGATAATTAGATGTAATATCACATAACCACTTTCTCCCCTATTTCCATGTTAGAGCATGTTGATTGATTCACTGTTTGAATTTCAGTGTCCATAAGCTGCATTTATATACATTCATATAAGTGCGTGTTGAGTAATGACCACATCTCAGCCTTGGATGAGAACTTAAAAAAGGTTGGCACAGTCTCTGGCCACATGGAGTTTGCAGCCACCCACTGACCTCAAAATCATTGGGAAATAGAAAGGTTATTGAGACCAGAGTGACCCACCTCAAATCCAACTGGAGGGGACACTCTTGAGTTCCCACAAATATTAACACATGTCCTAGTCAATGTAAATTCACTGAATAATCAAATACCCCAATATGCAAATGTCCCTCCCCCAGAAGCATGATCTAAGGCCCACCGGCATTTACCTTTTCCCATCCGTGTCCCTCCTTGGGATTCTCCTGCTGCCTCACCCACCTACTCACCCTCATTCTTGCGCAGGCTGAGAATCAGTTCAAAGAAGCATTTCTGGTTCTCCTACCAGGGTGCATCCCCCAACCTCCACTACTACTCCTGCAGGGCAGCATTGGTCATTACACGTGGTCCACCTTCCACTCACAGTCATCATCCACCCAGAAGGCAGTTTAGTATAAGAATGAAGGCTTGACACTCAGATAAACCTGGCTTTGGATCTGCTTATTAGCTGTTCCTTAATTTTCATCATCTGTAACATGGGATCACAATGCTTACTTCACAGTACTGTGAGAATTAAATATTAAGCCCCAATACAAAGTATAGCAGTTATTTCATGCCCCATCATCCGTACAACTCTCGCGCAGCCCTTCACCCTAGCAACCCTATGCCGTCTCTGGGACTGTCTAATCACCCTCTGAAATGGACAGGGACCCTATTTCAGTGCTTTGTATTCTAACAGACCCACTATTAGCAAAAGGGGTGTAGAAAGGACGCATCGTTTAGTGTTAGAAAATCGGAAAGAGCTTGCTTTTGGGTCAGAGAGCAGTACAGAGAACTGCGAGGCTGTGTTCTAGCTACAGGGGACCAATGTTGGTCCAATGTTGACCAAGGAAAAGGTCATCTGGGTAGACAGTGTGATTAGGAGCTGATAGGGTGTGTGTAGCTCTGGAGCTAGTGCATAGGTTTGTCTAGGAAGAGTCACCCCAGTAGGACAGAGCTCCTTCCTCCAGTCATGGGACCACCATGTACCCTGCAAAGCTCTCTCCCAAGTCCCTCCTAGTTCCTCTCCTCAGAACACCCTTTCCTCCTCCCTCACCAGCTAGCCTGTCACCAGCCTCCAACAGCCTTGTGACTGATTCATCCCAGCTCTCCCTGTGACCTTCAGCAGCCCTGTCTCTGGCTCTTCCTGTCTTTGTATTGAGCCTCTGTCCCCAGCCATGGGAGCCACAACTAGTAAATGAGACCTGGAGAATCTCTGGTACCCATATGGCAGATGTGAAAGGTTGGGAAAAAAAGGGATTCATAAGCACACTGAATTATTCATTTGAAATGATTTTTTCAAGTGAAGTTGGTTCTCCAGAATTTTCCAAATATATAAGAATGGGGGGGAGAACTCCTAGTAATGGATTAAAAGAAACAAAAATCAGTATCTTGAGAGGATATCTTTAAAACGTCTCTTTGCCAAACACTTGTTGATAAGGGTATACAGTATTATAAGAAAATGATCAATAGCTCTAAATGCTCTATAAGCAATATTATTTTAATAGCCACTGAAATTTATCTCAAGCACTAACATACTGGCTAATAAAAATAATTGGCTCAGGAAAAAGTTGAGGTGTCTGAATAAAGCACTGCCGTTGGAGTCACAGAGATACATGTCTGAACCTGGTTTCTGCCACTTTCAACCTAAATGACCTTATTCATGGTGCTTAAACTCTCTGAGCCTCAGTTGTTTTCCATGTAAAATAGGATGAGAAATTCAAATTTCAGGCAGTATTAGATAACTATGCTTATGAGAGGTAAGTGG
This sequence comes from Tursiops truncatus, assembly GCF_011762595.2. Taxonomy (NCBI): domain Eukaryota; kingdom Metazoa; phylum Chordata; class Mammalia; order Artiodactyla; family Delphinidae; genus Tursiops; species Tursiops truncatus. The sequence goes on along the minus strand of NC_047035.1, from coordinate 24,189,881 downwards.
GATATAGAAAATTGTGTGCTTGGTCCATACTAGGTAGCCTGTAAACAGCAAGTGTTTTTGGTTCTTCTTCAACCAATAATGGAGACGGAGGAAGGGAGGAGGGGGAGAGGGAGAAAGAGAGGGGGAAGGAGAGGAGGGGGGAGAAAGAGAAGAAACTTTCATGAAATCCATCGCTTTGCTTGCAGGTGTCATGTTCCAAGTTGATTCTGTGATGGGACGGCGTTGCATTAACCATGTCTCCCATCATACGATACTGTTCAAATTTCAGTTTGCTGTGGGCTTCTACTTCAGGCCTTGAATGTGGGTTTCATAATAACATACATGGTAGGGAGAAAGATATTTACGCCATCGCTAAGATAGGTAATGTTCCCTTAGCGTGTAGTAGGCACTAGTCACTATGAAATGTTTTACACATAATACCTTGATTCATCCTCACAAAACCTTGTGAGGTAGTTACTATCCTTTACAGATTAAAAAAAATAGAGTTATAGTGAGTTTAAGGAATTTGGCGGGGAGGGCTTTGGTGTGGCAATGTTTTAGTTAGGTTCTGAGAGTGCCTAGGGTTAAGCTGATGAAATAACCAGGTGCAAGGTGGTGCAGTTGGTGTGTTATATTTGCTGTGAGAAGTGAGGTTATAACAACTTATGCTGGGGCCAGATCCCCAAGGACTGTGTATGCCTTCACTGTACCTAGACATTTAGTGGCCTTTGGGGATTTTAAGTAGGAACTGGCATGAAGAAATTTCTGTTGAAGGATAGTAGTTCTGACCAGAGTGTGAAAGGTTGATAGATAGGTATTGCTAAAGTTGCCCCCTTAAAGGGGGAACAGAGGGAGACCAGAACTCGGGCAGCAGGGGTGGGAGGTAATGGAGAGAATAGACTCAGGCAGTACCTGGGAGATAGAACTGCCTGGCTTGGCTATGATTTGGGTGCAGAAGGTGAGGTAAAGGAGAGTCCAGGATGACTGCTAGCTTAATGGCCTGCAGAACTGGGTGGTGATGTCCTTAAGAGGTCATTCCTCTTTACCAAAGGAAAGAAGGGGTTGGGAAAATAAGGTATGTCTAGGAGATAACCTGGGAAAAAAATGAAATAGGAAAACAGAGTTGAGGAGAGAAATAAAGTTTGGCAAAAGACAAGCAAAATGTCTGGAGTCCCGGAATCTGAATTCTTAACATTATCCACAGATGCTTCTTACCACATTTAAAATGTGAGATCCACTGGCCTAAATTATTTCCTAACAGCGCTGGAGAATCTGAAAGTTAAAATGACAGAACCGTTCCATGCATTTAAATGGCATCCCCCTGGGTGAGATGTACCTCTTGTCATCCTGTATAGATCACAAACAGAGGAGTATATTTTATTAAAGTGGAAAAACCCAGATAATTTCCAAAAACTACATGCTTCTAAACATTTTTGTTTGTTCTGTGTTCTGGCAGCATTTTAGAAATAAAAAAATCTTAAGAGTTTTATTTTTCCAGAAGAGAGATTTGCCTCTGAGCAATTTGACAAACATTGAGATTTCTCTTAATCTGTTTCTTTCCTCTGTCATTTTCTCTGTATGTTTCTCTCTTGTCCCATTTTATTTTGCCTCCTTTTTCTTCTCTGCCTTTCTTTGTCTTCTGTCCACCCAGAAATTAAAGTTGTTTCCATTGTATGCATTGATTTAATAGTTTTGTATTTTTTTCCTCGAGGGCATGTGTAGAATGTTTCACTGTGAGAATTCATCCTTAGCCATCCTTAGTTCTCCCCTTGGCTAATAGAGGCTGTATAGTGTAGTCCTTAAGGGCAAATGGAACCAGGCTGCCATATTCAAATCCCAGCAGTGGTTACTTATGTGGCCCTGGAGAATTGACTGAAATTTTTTCTGCCTTGGTTTCCTCAAGTTCAAGTGTGGAAATTGATAGATCAGCTCTGCTCAGTTATACTTCAGCCAAAAACACCTCCCTGCATCATCCTGGCTCTGTCCGTCATGGCTCTGCTACAGCTCAGCTTCACGTCCTCTTCGTTTCTGGACCCTGGCTGAAGAAGCAGCCCTAATGTGTCACATCTTGGATTTGTGGCAAAGGGAAAAGAGAGCTTATGATGTGATGTGATGGCTCATAAACCTTCTGAGCGGCCCAAGACACTTCTCATGTTTCTTTGGTTATAAAGCAAGCCACACGAAATGTCTGACTTAATGGGACAGGAAATATAATCCTCCAGAGAGGATGGACCTATTTAGGAAAAGGCTGATAGGAAGGGGCAGCAAATATCGTCAACAATACAATCAACCACAACAACTTTATGTGATTAATGTATTAATTCATTAGTAAAACACTTAGACTGGTGTCCAGTGACCAGTGTCCGGTAAATAAAATATACATATTAGCTATTATTAACAGAGTCTAATACAAGTAGAAGAAGAAGAAGAAATTTATTCATTCACTCTTCAACTTTGAGGATCCACTGTGCATGCCAAAGATAGTACTATTTAGAGTTGAGAATATAGAAATGAAGGTCTTGGTCTCTGGCTTATATGATCTGTATGGTCCTGCATGAACACATGTGAAGAGAAAAGCGTAGTTAATGACTCAGATTTCTTGATAGACTAAGCACCCGACCACCAGGGTACCCAGGGCAAACCTCTATACCCATTCCTCCCACACAATTGGTTTTTATTTGTTCAACTGCTCCAGTAGGCTCTGAACTCCTTGGTTACAGTGAATGTGTCTTTTTCATCTTTGCACCCCCAGAAACTTCCACAATGCTTTATAGCACGTAGTGAACCTCTCAATTAAACTTATCATCCTTTATACAGCCTGGAAGTGGGGTGGTGATTTCACCCTCTCCAATGGTAACAATTCCTTTTGTTTGCTGCCCCCAGTTGGGTCAGGAATTCAGGGTACATGGATAAAGCACTCAGCAGTCTGAAGTTCATGTCCATACCATAGCCAAAGCATTGCACAAAGGTGCAAAGACAGCCCAAGGAAATTAGTCATGTTTGCCAGGGTAGCCACTTTGCACGTCTGACCCAAGGCCATGCTTGCTGCATGAGGAGTCTGTTGCATTTACATTACTTAAGGGGAGACAAATACATCTGAATTAAAATACTCAATCTATTTTTGTTAATGCTCTTGTTTTAATTCTTTTTCCTCTCTGTGCTTGTCTTGCAAGTTTTATTTTGGTGAGTACCATAAAGAGATGATATTTCTAGTGAGATGGGGAGCTGTCATTTCTCATGTTTTCAAACCTACATACACATTATTTTAGGGGGGAAAAGGATCATCATCTCAGTGAACTGGGACCAGAGTAGAGTGATCTCTCTGCTAATGCAACCTCCTGGATCCCCCAGTTGCACAAACCAGATGTTAAAAGGATAAGAGGGTCCACCCAGTTGATAGGACCATTCTGTGTTGCAGTTGCCCGTGTCCACAGTGGGTGATCAGCTAATGTCATCCATCTCATAAGCCAGTAGACCTTGTAATTATCATTCCAAGGAGATAGGCTGGAAATATCATTCCTTTCCTATTCTTACCTTAGATTTATTACTTTCTGTTGTGGGAAGGAGGTGCTGCAGACAGGGGATTGATATGGAAATGCCATTTCACAGAACTCTTTGTTTTGGGGATACTTTTTAAAACCCAGTGACTATATCTTTATATTTAAAATAAAGTCCACCACCTGGGATGTGGTAATTATTAAAAACATAGAGCCTGAAGGGACTGTGGGTATGGAGACCACATCTCTTAACTTTTATCTTGAACAGACCTAAGCTAATTAGGAATGATGGTGACCTCACCTTCTCAAAAGCCCTCCATGGTCCTTACGGGTCCTCATGGGTCCTCACAGCAGAGAGCCCGGAGATGGTCCTCAGAGACCTATGCTACTTTCTCACAACCTCAAGCATTTGGTCACTATTTGCTAATTTACAACCATAGCCCCCAAGTCTGCCCTCAGTGCTGATAGCAGACCACTGTCCCCTGTCTTCCCTGGACTTCAAAGACTTCAGGCAGCTAGAGGTTAATGGAAAGAGCTCTATCCGTGGAGTCAGGAGGCCTGGATTCTTGATTTAATAACGTCATAATATAATAGCCTTGTGACCTTGGGAAAGTCACCTGACCTTTCTGGAGCTCATCATGTAAGTGGTATCACCCACCTCACAGGGTGGTTGTACCATCTTAAGTTACTAGGGAGGAAGGGATCAAGTGCTACATGTTTCATCGTAGTCTGCGTTCCCTTGGGAGCAGAGTCTGAGACAAGGACTTGGGTCAGGTGGTTTATTTGGGAGGGATCCCAAAAGTAGGAATGAAGGAGCAGAGATAACGAGCATGAAGGAAGAAACACCAATGCAAGCGTCCATGGTCAAGGATTCTGCCGTGAGCCACATGGAAGTGGGGCAGATGGAGGGTGTTGTGATGAGCACCTCCAAGAACTGTCTGCCTGACTGGGATGTTTATCCATGAGCTCCATCCCCCTTGTTTGCCGGCCCCACTACCCCACTTTGCTGCTCTTGTGTGCAGATAAGGAAGGCTTCAGAGAAGCCTGAGAAGACCTGAGAGCTGGCCCTGCTTGAGGTGGGGACTGTCAGACTGTGTGTGAGACGGTGTGTAGCAGTAACTGCCCGCTGCCTCTGTGGCTGAGATCTGAGGTTGGCTCAGGACGCGATGTGGGACACCAAAAGTGTCGCTTGCTGGTGCACCAAAATACAGTGGCATATTTACCCTTCACTTACATTTCCAGTGTAAACTTTTAACTTCTTTTGGTTTTATTAGTAGGTCCTATATGCTGGGACTAGATCCTAGCCTTGGAAATTGAAAAAACAAAGCGAACTCAGGTCCTACTTTTCATTAAACCCCCAAATTAGATTTCCGGTTTCATATTAGGCAGTGTTCTGATTTTCTCCATGTCCTTTACCTGGGCTCACCTCAATCCTCCTCAAATACCTGGACTGAGAGGACCCGGGAGTGTAACCTTGATGGAGCTGTGAGAACAAATGAGGCTCAGTGGAGAGATTTTGCAGACGGACTGACTGGGGGTTGAGTCCTATAGCTGTGTGACCTTGACCTTGTGGTGCTGTGCCCTGCCTCTTTATTGTAAAGTTGGGTAAACTGTATCAGCCTCATATTATGAACCTAAATAAGATCGTGTATGAATGTACTTGGTACCTCCTTCATCCCCATGTGAGTTTCCCAGAAGTATGCATTGTCTTTTGGCTGGGGGGGGAAAAAAAAAATATATATATATATATATACACACACATATATATATATGTTTAAAAGGAAAGGTAGTGTCTTTATTTATATCTGTTGCCTGGTGTCTTTTAGCTTCAGATTTGTCTAATTCACTAATTCACAAAATGCAATGTTCAGGTCTCTTATGCTCCTTTCCCCTCCTTCTCTTCCTCTACCTTCAACAGATTTACTCTGTTATTTATTTGTTCATTCAATTTTACGTATTCACTTCTTAATTCAACTAAGTGTATTTATTTCTGTACTGAATATCTTCCTGAATTGGTCCAATTCACTATATTGCTAAAATAATTTGTAACTCTCTTCAGCTCCCCTTCCATTTCTTCTCCCTCCCTCAACCTGTCTACTAATTTGTTATTTAATTCATTCAATTCTATTTATTCACTCACTAGTTTTTGTTTTTTTTTCTAGTACGTTGAACACCTCCTTGGTGTAAGATACTCTGCTTAGCTGTTGGGGATTACAAAAGTAGCATGTTTTTTCTTAAAGGAAGGAAGGGAGAAAGGAAAGGAGAAAAGAAGGAAGGGAAGAAGAGGGGAGACAGGGAGACAGACAGAGAGACAGAGTCAGAGAAAGAAAGATAACATTAACCCAGCAACCTTGTGTCAAGGTTGCAAGCAGTGAACTCTGATTCACACTTCTCGTCAGTAGGAAGCTGGCAGGAGATGATAACAAGTGTGACTGATGCTAGGTAGGAAAGACACAAGTAACAGAGGTAAGCTCCCCTGGCTAATAGGATCAATCAATCATGTCTTGCTTCTTCTGGAATCGTTCTTATCTCGGTTGAAGGTGCCTTCGTCACCCAGGCTCCCAGACCAAATCTGGGAGTCATCATCGATTCTTCTCTTTCTCTCTCCCACTTCCAACCCACCTCCCAAACCAATCTCCAAGTGCTGTCGACCCCACCTCTGAAATACATCACAGACCTCACCACTTCTGTTTCTACTGCTACCTCCCTAGACCAGGTCACTTTCATTTCCTGCCTTTAACAGCCTTTTAGTACATCTCCTCGTCTCCGTTGTTTGTCTCTTCTGGGCCAGTGCATCCGTAGCATCCAGAGTGAGTTTTCAAACTTAAATTTGGTCCTATGATCCCCTTGCTGAAAACTTCCCAGTGGCCTCCTGCTGCACTTAGAGCAGCATTCAGGTTCTAGGGCCCCTAGATCTGGCTTCTGTCTACGCTGCCATCTTCTCTTCTGTCACAGCCCCTCTGCAGACATAAGGGACTTCTTTCCGCTCCTTCTCAGATGTACCATCTCACTTAATAGCTCTCCGTCCAACCTGGTACAGGGCCAGAAGAGAGATGTCACCTCAGAGAGGCCTTTCTGGAACGTTCTGTGATGTAGCCAATCCTCTATTCCCACTCCCACCCCAATTACTTCTCATCGTATTACCCTGTTGTATTTTCTTCATAGAACCCAACCTATCTGAAATGATCTCATGTTCTTCAATTTGTATTTTATCCTTCATTGCCCCCCCCCCCCCCCCCGCCCCAGACTAGCCTGTGAGCTCTAAAGGGCGAGCACCTGGTCTGTCTTGTTCGCCTCTTCATCCTTCACACCTAGAATGGTGCCTGCACCCAAGCCGATGCTCCTTTACCATTTGTTAAATGTGTGAGTAAACGCTGTGATATGTGGTTGGTGTTAGTAACAGGACTCTGTCAGAACCTGGAAGGGCAGAGTAGAGAATGAGCCACAGGGAAAGGAATGGCAGCCCAGAGACGAACATGTTGCATGTGGCAGGCCTGGTGGGACATGGACCTCTTCAAGCCCAATACATATCGCTGGTGTCTTCAGTGGGTTTTAACTAGACGCAGGCCTCCAGGAGGGTGTATGGGCTCAAGCTGAATGATTGGCTCACTTGTCTTTCTCACATACTTCACTGGGAGACTTCTTAATACAAGGCTTCCAGAGAGCCTCCTCTGCTTTTTGCATCTATTGTAGGAGAGATGACAGCTCTTCCTGAGTCCCGAAGGGTCCAGTAAAAAATGAAATGATCTATTTGAAATATTTCACCAAACAGGCTCTATAAGTAAATATGATTTAATTTTTTTTTTCAAAGAAAATGAATGCTTTTGACAAAAATAAGTTTTATCAAAACAAAACAAAACACTCCTCACTCTCTGTTGGGTTGTCAGCCTGAAGAAAACAAGCACAACATGAAATTTTGGGGGACAAATAAAATGCTTTTCTCCTACTTCCCTGCCACCCTCCTTATTCTTTAGTCCCATTCTTTTCCTCCTTACCCCTGCTTTAGTTGCTGAATCTATTCTCTCTGGAGAGGAAGACTCATAAAATATATGGTGCTATATATAGGCTTAGTAAAATGTTTGTCACAGCTCAGCTTGCCCGACCTAAGGTGCTGGTGGAAATAAGGTAAGTTTTCTCTTTTTAAATATTTTTGGTGTTCTTTAAACCTAACATGGTCCATCATTTTGTGTATTTATTTGCCATGTCATTTAGATGTATAATCACATGCATTTCACTATACCTCTCTAAAGGAGTGAATTTCATCTTTTTTAATGCATTGTAGGAATTTTGATTCATGTGAAACCATAGTTCCAAGAGAAATCAAGTTTTCCACTTTCCCTTTTCCCTTCCTGCACAAATAGGAAGATGTTCAGTGATTATGGTGCAGGTGTTGCTTCCTTAGTCCCTCCTACCCCTCCCGCCAAAGTTTCTAAATGGTACCCACCCACTTTTAGAAATAGCACTTTGTGGAACATGGAAGGAATTTCTACTCCCTGCATATGAGCAAAACCATCTGGTTTAGTTGGTTTGGGCAGGTCTTAGAAATATATTGACAGATTATTGCGATACGAGATATTTGGGTATCTTATAGTTTTGCCGGTTATATTGCTCCTGGGGGGAATAACAAATTCAGGTATTGTGAACAGTCTGTTTAAGAAAAAACACACAACTAAATAGCTTCAAAATAATTAAAATCCAAAGTCCACCTTGTGAAGGTGGGTGCCTTTAGTAGTGCTCAAATGTAGATTTTTCCCACATACTTCCATTCCCTATCTGCCGAAAGAGGGAACACTCTGCTCATATCTCAGTGGCATCTTCCTCCAAGCAATCAGCAACGATTTCTCTCTCAAAGGGTACTTTTCTCCTAATTTTTCGTTTTGATCTTATTCTTAGCTCCAGCTTCCATGGGGTTACTGTAGGAGAGGTCAAGAAAACAGTCTAGTTTGTGTCCTTCTTCCATGATTCTCATTCTCTATCCCCTGTTCATCAGAGGATCTTCTGTGAGACCAGCCTTAACTAAAAAAGATGATACTACATGAGTTTGCAGTGAGGCTGTGTTGAATGGGCATTTGTGTGGTGTTACCCAGAGGATTCATTGAAGGCTCTCTGTTCTACAATAGCAAATGATTCAGTGCTCCACTGCTACAGACTGCTGCATCCCAGAAATCTTCATCTGCAAGTTTGCTTCTTTACTCCAGTCATGGGTGTCATTACCTGGGAAATTCGACTACAGGGTGTCAGACAACTTATTAGTTTTCTGTATTTAGATCAAAATTAAGAATCTAAGCAGCCTAACGGGAATCAAAGGATTGTTTTGTGATCAATCTTGATTACTTAAACTATAAAAGAAGGAAACATGCATCTAATACATGCGTCCAATATGTATCCAATTGCAGATCATAATTCTCCTAGCTACTAAAAAGAAAAAGGACGGTGCTGGATAATTGATAGCCTTGATAATATTTTTTTAAGTTCTCACCAGTTCCCTTTTAAATCTCAACTTACAAAATGATTTCCTCCTTCTTACCTGGACCATCCTTTACTTAACAGCAAAGAACTCTTCACATTCATTGTTTTACTGATGCTTTGTGCTTGAATCTTCCAGAGGAGTTGTTCCAAACTGAATCCTCTTATTTCTAAAACCTATCCATCTGTATGTTTCAACTTTCAGCTTGTGTCTGCATCTTGCATCACTTATCAATCCATTTTTATGCTTAGGCTACAGATTAGATTTGCCCTTCCCCTCTATCTGTGAACCTTTCCAGCTGAGTTTAAACCACATTTTCCTTCTAGTAGGACAAATTGACCTTTTCGCTTGATTAAAGATAAATGCCATTGACTCTCCACTTTTGGAGGCTGAGAGTTTTCCAGAAGCTCACTGAGATTTCTCTATTTATTGCTTGAAAATAAATATCAAACAATACTCATTTCCCTGCCGTTTTATGGAGATGAGTGTGAATCTTTTTTCTACTCTTAGAGTCATGAGGGTTAGTGGGTGGGAGGTCAAGTGCGATCAAGCAGTAGGGTATGAGAGGTTTCAGTTCTTTTTTTTCACATTTTTGGTCACAGACCATCACATCCTAAAGTTTTAGAGTCAAATTTCCAGTCTGACCATAGTGGACATTTCAAGGAGCCCAGAAGTACCTGCAGAATATCAGCAGCATTTACCACACCTGGGCTGAGGCAAGGCTTGTTTTTCCATCTCTGTGGCTGATACGGCACTAATGTAACAATGTCCTAAAACGGATTGTGTTTGTGTTAGTATTTTTCCCTCTTATCTGTTCCCAATCCTAAAAATTAAGCGATGTGTGAAAATTGTCTAAAGAACAGATGCCACCTATAAGAGCTCTTGAAATAGCCTATGTTTGTAGCAGTTCTGCCTCCGTAGCCAATATTTTCTACATCTTTCTTTACTTTCTTCCTTCTTATTGAAGCATTTGCATGTAGAATAAAGAGGATAAAAACATTAAAAAACAAAGGCAGATTTGTTTCTTCTGAGAACATCTGTTCTTGCTTCAAAGTACCCACAAGATGTGGGTCCATTTTCTCCCAGTGTCCACCCAGTGTGCTGCTGTTGTTATCACTCATAGACCTGAATTTAATGAGATGAGGAGCAGTGCTATCTAATCAGTTGAAATGTAGGGAAAAGCCTGTTACAGTGTATACATTTTAGATAATACGAAAGACAGGAATGCCCACAAAGAGAAGCTAAGATTGTGTATTACATCTTTTGTTGTAGAATTGTTTTTTTCATTGGTCTCACGGCATCATTACTCAGTTCTGGGTGTATTTGGTCCATTCTAAGTTTCTTCACAGAATTCTCAGGAGTTTTGTAACTATGGATTGCACGTGGGGTATAGGTACATTCTGAAAAATATTAAACACAAATTACCTGCTGAATACATTGTGATTGAAAGAAATATTTCCACTTTGAAAGACTGTTTATTTTTCAAGAAGGAAATTTCCCCAAACTTCAGCTACTGTCATAACTCTTATAACCAACACTTAATAGAAATACTAATTACTGAAAATTAAAGGATCCAATTTAAAATGACTTAGCTTAAAAGATCTCTACCCAAATGATACTCTTTTTTCTTTTCTCCCCTAAACGATATATAACATCTTCAGTCTTGGAGGTAGAGGAGTGGGGAGAGTGGTTAAGGAAAGATATATAATAAAAGTTTCAAAATTACTTAGATAAAAGTATACTGACCTTATTTGATGGTTTCCAAAGAAGTAAAGACATAGGTAGACATCAGTTGTTCAACAAGCACTCGTTAAAGCACCTACTATGTACCTGGCCCTGTTGGAGCCAAGTGTGTAGTCTTCTGAAATATTTCAGATGCATACCATCCTTGGAGATGTATTGCCCAGTTACCTGTTTCATCTTTTTGTTTTTGCAAGTTGTTTCCAGAAGTAAGGCTTTACATATATTGACCGACTAATGTAGGAAGATTTAAGCAGTATCCTTCTGCATGCGATCAGCTATCTATGTAGAGAGAGCAAGCTTGTTCTAAGTTTTCTGGTTCTATGCAATCTTCTTTGTCTTTTCAACTTAAATCTCAGTTCAATGGCGAGTGAAACATAATATTCCACTCCCCCTCATTACTAAGTGAAATGTTTCAATGCCTCAGTGTTCGTCTTGCCAACTTCTGTCCCTAAATACCCTAAGTCCTTGTTGCACCTGATTCTTCCTAGGGTTCACTTGAACACCATCTTGAGCATCTTGATCATGGATCTTTTGAGGCAACTTGGTTTATTCCTTTATTTAGTGGCACGTTTTACTGAATATTCTTTTGACCTAAACAGGTTCAATTTTGGAATTTTGCATTATTTCATATTTTAAGTCTTTGGATCTTTTTGGAAGATGATGAACAATGAATAAGCCCTGGGGCCCATCATATTCCCTTCAGGAGCATTATTTATAATGGGGTTTAAGCCTTGACATTATTATTATGGTAACGGTTACTGTCGTGATTTCTGTGGTCACTGAATTCTGGTAAGACCGTGGGTTAATGGAAATGTCAAGTTAAAAGCATAGCTCTTTTCTCATCGAATTGATGGATACTCTCCAAAAGCCAGACTGGTGTATTATGCCTGAGTGACCAAATGATTCTAAAGGAATGTATGATGAATTTCCTATATCTTCAAGAAATGCATCTGAAGTCTAAGACTTTAGGAAACAAAATGACAGCTGACTACTGTTTCCTGTAAATGTTGGCTTATTGCCATTGGCATTTTAAGTATCTTGCACCTTTAGATAAAGGAGGGCACTTATTTGTTATTGTCCATTATGATTCAGTTGAGATTGTGCCCTGGGGACTGCGTGGAGGACCCTGTTGGATCAGTGAAACTCAGATGGGCTCTGGGGGGATACGATTCCTTGAATGCTGCTGGGTCATGTGCACCAGTGTGGCTTTGACAACGCTGAGGCCGTGAACACTACTTTTAGAATTGATTCTAACTTTGGCACTTACCACTGCCCTTAGGCAAAGGACCAGAGACCCTGTATGCGGGGCAGAAGCTCAATGACAACGAATGGCACACCGTTCGGGTGGTGCGGAGAGGAAAAAGCCTTAAGTTAACCGTGGACGATGATGTGGCCGAGGGTGAGTACAGCTGGAGTGAATTTGTCTCTCTTTGCTCTCAGACTCCTCTTGGTCATTCAGTGAGCGAAGTGTTGTGTTTGGAAACCTTGTATTTTGCTAAACAGAAGTCACATGTCTTGTTCTCTGGTAAGACTAAGGCTCAGGTAAGACTAAGAAGATCTTCCTCTATATTTTCATAATCCCTTTTCATTGATCTGTATTACAGGACTTACCCCTATGGTGGTTACATATTGATGGGGCTCTCTCCTTAGGCATAGAGTATGTGTCTGGAGAACACACGTAGAGTTCTACAGATCCTTCTATTATTCAGTTACTCAAAAACCGCTTATCAGTCATCCTTCAAAGTGCCAGTCCTTCCCTTTTGAATGAGTCTCTCTCCAGTAGAGGGAGACGGATAAACCAGAAATTCAGAACATTATAGGTACAAGTAAGTACCGAAGTGAGTGCATGATACTTAGAAGGTGCTGAATAATTATTCATTTATTTAATACTTTATTTAATCATTATTAATTGAATACCTACTCTGTACTAAGCACTGCTTTAGAAGGCACTGGGAATGTGGTGGTGGACAATTAGGCAAGTCCTTGGTCTGGTGGAATTTACATTCTAGGAGGGCAAGGAGTAAGTGAGTGAATCCATACAGATGTAAAGGAACATTCAGACCCTCACACAAGCAATAAGTATTTCTTGACAGCCTGTTATATTTCAGGAATGTGCTAGGGATTGTAGAAGATAAAAGGGAAGAACAAAATTACCTGTTTCCTTCAACAATGAACCAATTTTGTAGATGAGATAGGACTCGGGCATTTGAAAATAAGACAAGGAATATATAATGAGATTCTAATTTGGGTGGGTAAGGTTATAATTGTCAATCGGAAGGTAATTTTCTCAATTATCAGTTTGGGCTGGAGAAATCTGGAGTGGTTTAGGGAGGTAGATCTTTGGGCAGAATTGGATGGATAATTTAATAAGATCTAGGGCAGAAGAGAGAAGGCATCTTTCAGTGCATCTTACATGCTGCATTCTAAAATTTTTACTCTCCAGTATTTGAGAGCAGTGCATATCTGTTATGCAGACTTCTTGTCCATGTGGGAAGGGAAAACATGGGGCAGGATGGGGTATCATGCAGAACGCTGTTGGTGTCAGGACACCTGGACCCTGATGCTGATTCTCTGCAGGATGTTGGGAAAGTCACTTACCATTTCTGGACCTGTCAAATGAAGTCAGTGGCCTAAGCCATGTCTACAGTTTCTTCTGTGAATAAGACAGGTTAGAGTGAGGAGCCTTCGGGTTTAACAGTCATTGTCACTAAAATGCTTTACACCTTGAAATTCAATTGTTGCTAAGACTATTTTCAGAATAAAGTTTCTGCAATTTTGGGTTCTGTAATTTAATTTTATAATCGTGAGCCTGAGCTTCTGTTCTCCTGGAGTCAGGAATTATAGTGAGCCATGTATGTATTTGTGCAGGTGAGAGTGTGTTTGTGTGTATGGGTGTGCGTGAGTCAAGAAGGAGAGTCTGGGAGGAGCGAGAACAGCTCACATATAGCCAGTGCCCAGCTGGCATTAGGTGCTGGGTTAGCCTTGTACACATATTGACTCCTGTAATCTTCTGGAGCGCACCATTGCCTCGCAGCTTAAGTGTTCTTATTGTCATTTTACGTAAGGGCGGCACGAACTTAGAGGGAGTTGTGTGCGTAAGCTCTAGATTCATGTCTATGTGATGTGACCAAGTCAAGCTGCTTGTCAGACTTCCCAGTTCATCCTAAGAAAATGATGTGTCTTACACTGTAGGTAAAATACAGTGGACTGGATTGGGGTGAGGTGAGGAATACATTTCGGTAGGTACACAACAGTACCCAACCCCTTCCCTCCTAAAGAGAAGACAGACAACTACAGTGATTAGCCAGCACCCTCCAGTTGTACATGGACATAACTTAGTAGTGGGAGATAACAGTTGCTGTTCTCTATGCCTGAAGGGTAACTTAGATTTATGTAATGAAAATAAGCAGAATGATTGTAAGCTTTAGAACCCACAGCCAACCTGAATTAATTCTTCAAGAAATCCGCATGAGAGAATGCAGAGAGCAGCCTGCAAAGGCAGCAGTGATAACATGTCACGTCCCTGGGTGCCTGCTCTGGGATTAGCCCAGTAAAGCCAACAGTGCTATTTGCAGCGTGTTTTCAATCAACAGCCACTAGATGGCGACCTCACCCTGCTCTTTCCAGACAGCAAGTTCCTTTTCTTTCCATAGGGAAATTATATACCATTAAATCTATAGTCATAAAGAACTGCAGGACTGAGGGTACAGGAATGTGTAATGCCTCCCTCAGTCATTATTCTTTTTTAGAAGCTTTACAGTAAAGGTAATTATAAGTGTGCTTTCTCTTACCACTAATAATTAAAAGGCAGGATTAAACCATGGATGCCCAAGTCATCCAGTAATTTGATATTTGAAATGAATGAAGCTGTTTCGTACTCTGCCTTTCCCCCTACTTTGCTGCTGATGGAAAAAAAGCAGCCAAAAGGATAAAGAAACTTGGGAGAAGAAAAGAACTATTTTGCTTATGAGCCACAACCTTGGATTGCTTCTTACAGTGATAAGGGGTTTGGGAATTTTAATTTTAGCTCACAGAAGTCATAAAATCAGGCAATGAAACTAAAAACCACATAGTCCTCAGGTTATTAAGTAGTGTCTTATTGGCTTATTTAGTAATGCCTTTCATGCTGTTTAAAGTCGCCCAGGAGGTCAGATTTTCAGCTAGTTTGTAGAAATGATGCAAAGAATAGGTCAGATGTATAAGAAATCTAAAGCAAGGAAAGAAATAGTCCTCGGCCTGGCAGTTTTCATTTATTGTAATATAACGTGTTCCTGGAAAAATATTAAGTTCAGTTGACAGCTAAGGATTGATTGATTGAGCTGGATTTCTATGATTAAAAGTAAATTAAAAGAATACCTCCCTTGGGTTAGCTCCTCAGCATTAGGGCCTGACACTGCAGGGACCACCCGCGCCACCTAGAACTTCTTGCTGGTACA
Organism: Tursiops truncatus; assembly: GCF_011762595.2. NCBI lineage: Eukaryota > Metazoa > Chordata > Mammalia > Artiodactyla > Delphinidae > Tursiops > Tursiops truncatus. The sequence continues at coordinate 24,174,759 of NC_047035.1, read as the reverse complement.
GAAATTCACCTCTCTTCTGACTCCTCTGGTCCATGTTGACTTTTTCCTTTCCTTCCCTCGTCCTATATAGCATGTACAGCGTCAAGCTGTAAAAATCATTTTCCAAGAAAAAACTTGTTTCTCACGTTAATTATAAAAAAAAAAGGGATGAGATCAATTTGGAAAATGTTAGGTTAAACAAAATGAAGTGGAATTCTTAGTTGAAAGACCTATTAGGAGCCTTTAATATGCTAATATACGTTGCTCATCATCAATAATTACATATGCAGTGTTTGCCCAATTTATTTGGCACCAGAACTTCTTTTAAATTACTAAAGTATGTTACAGTATGTACTTTTGAAGAATGTTGATATCGAGGAGAGAAGGGTGTGAGAGTGGTAGAGCTGGAGGACTGTGGGCAAAACGTGCATCCTTTACTAAGGCTTTTAAGTCTTCAAGTCTTCTTAACTTCTCTCCCCATGTCTGTGAGCCAAGGGAGGTCAAGTTGCCTCCTCTAAGCCTCTCCCGGTGTCTTTGCTGAGCTCTCAGTGTTGGCCTGCTCTTAGTGGTGACTCCAAAGCAGATGTCTCAAGTACAGCCTCCTTCCGCAGATGTGAGGGATGCTTGCTGTGCCTGGGCTCCTTTTCCAAACCCTGTTGGGCATAGAGAAGAGGCAAGACGTGGTCCCTACTTAAAAAGAGCTTGTGTTCTGGAAAAAGGGAGAAAGCAATAAATGAAGTCACCAGGAAATTCTTAACACACTTCAGAGAAAGGAAAAGAAATGAAAGCTGCATAATTAGTAATAGTTAACAGGCACTGTTCTAAGTACTTTATATGTACTGATACATTTAACCCTGATAATTTCCTCTTGATTTCACAGGGAAACTGAGGCACAGAAAAGTTATGAACCCAGGCAGTGAAGCCTCAGAGCCTACATGCTCATCCACTATATGCTAATGCCTTGTGGGGGAAGTTACAGCTTGAACTTGGCCAAAATTTTGAGTGGGTTTATGTTCTCAACAACCTTCAATACTCTGAGTCAGGCTGGTCTGTAAACTGCTTGCTGGCCATCAGTGAACTATGGAAGTGAATGTGTGAATAGGAGTCAAGGCAGCATGGCTGCTCTGGGGAAGGGGCTGGATACATTACCCATGAGTTAGATGGAATGACACTGTAATACTTGGCCACTGAAAAGGAGTGTGAACTCATCTCAGTTTCTGCATAGAAATTTCACCAGTTAAATTCCACCTACAGCTTTTCTTGGGCAATAATGCAAGGAATGAGTCAAGCTTTTTCTCCAGAAACAGTATAGTGTACAAGATAAGATATGGGCTTTGGACTGAAACATGCCTGTGTTCAATTTGGGGGTCTACCATTTATTACCTGTATGAACTTTGATAGAAGTTTAACCTCTCTAAGCAAAGCGTCCTCACCTCTAAAGCAAGACAATGGTGCCTCTCTACAGTTTTATTGTGATAGTGACATTTGATGGTGGTTATAAAGTGCCTAGCATGATGCCTGGCATATAGGGACTATTCAGTAGTCTTGGTTTTTGCTTGTTATGTTTCTCCCAAGTTACTCGTCTCTCCTCCAGAGTTTGAAAGCAGCTGCTGTGAAGTATGCATACATTCTCCCCTTAAGTGGAAGTTCTAATTTAAGACAGCATTCAGAAGAGATGAGTGAGGTGAATCAGTCACATGTATACACATATCCCCTCTTTTTTAGATTTCCTTCCCATTTAGGTCACCACCCAGCATTGAGTAGAGATTCCTGTGCTATAGAGTAGGTTCTCATTAGTTATCTATTTTATACATAGTAGTGTATATATGTCGGTTCCAATAAGAAACTCACACAACACTGTAAAGCAACTATACTCCAATAAAAATTAATAAAAAAATAAAACAGAATTATAAAGGGACGTCTCCTACAAATAAATAAATTGATTGATTGATTGATTCATTCATTCTTTGGGAAGCAACAACAAAAAGCAGATTGGTAACACCTGCCTGAGAAACCTAAGAATATTATAGAGAATAATACAACTAAATTGATGGTGTTATTATAACTTCAACATTACACACTACACCATAATAAAGATTATTTTATTGAAATGACTAAAAGAAGAAGAGATGAGTGAAAAGGTTCCCGGTTATTGATTTTGCTTAGGTCATACACAGATTTAAAAAGGCACAGGTTTCAAACTTCAGCAATCTCTTCAGTGCATTTTCCAGGTGCAGCAGCATACATCTTTTTTGGCATCTCTGTCTGCAGCCAAGGGAGTTCCTTTAGCACACAGTGAAGCTAGTTCGTTTTCTAATTTGGCCCCTTTCTAATTTGGTCACCTTCTTCACTCCCCTGCCTGCCCCCCTAACCCCACCAACTTCAAGTTGAAGCTCTCTGAGTTATCCTGAATTTTAAATCAGTCTGCATCCCTGGGCTAAATTCTCAAATGTCATTGTTAGCTTCCCTTCTCTTACTTGTCCAAGCGTTTCTTCAAGCTCTTCTTGAAAAGCTCAGTCAACACTCTACATGATTTTCTTGCTTTATGAAATTCATGTTCTAATGAGCAGAATTTCCTAACCCCTCAATTCTAGGGGCCGGTTTATCTATAAACTTATCTGTTTTTCTCTAAAAGATCCCAATTAACTTTAAAGTTGTCTCTTTGAATTTTTTTTTGAACTCCAGTCTTCACCAGGGATCACCCCTTTATCACTTTTTAGTTCTCATCACTGATCTTTTTTATTTTTAACGCTAAAATAAGAATGAGTAGGACTGCCGGCATCATCATAGTTAAGTTCCTGTGTCCTTATCGAGACTGACTGTGGTTTCCCCTCCCCATCAGACTCCAGCCCCAGCTTTCAGCCTCCAGCCCTGGTATGAACAGCTGTAGCCAAATTGACATAGGGTATTTGTTTCAGTCACTTCATTGTTTTTAGATCATGTGAATTTAGGTTATGCTAGTTTGATTTTCATGACCAGTCCAATTTTTAATAATAAGTAATTTTATACAGTGATTCTTTCTTCCAGTTATTCAATTGTTAGCAGATTTATGTTGTATTTTGATTTTTGTTGTTACAGTTTTATATGTAAGTTAACCAACATCATTATTTTATTTTTGCTTATATTAAGAGAACAATTTGTCATTTAGCTGTCAGAACACCACATAGAAGCTCATAAAATGTAAATTTGATTTTTGTGCTTATGAGCGATTCTTTGAATTAGGTCTGTGTATGCTCCCAAAGGGATGAAGTTAATCTTGAGCGTCCAAGGGTGTGATCTGGTTGAAGCTCCCAGATACTGCAGTTTAAGGACCCAAGAAAATATGATCCCCTCCCCTCCTTTAATTTTTGCCACCTGAGTTGTATACCAATAGAGAAAAACAAATGCAAGTCTGGTGGAAATGAGGTATTTTTATTAGTGATAACACTGATGTTTAAACATGTGGTTTACATGTACTGAATTTCAGAATTAGAATTGCCCACTCAAACACTTAACTAATTCAGGACTGGGGTAGGACTGAAGCAAGGCCTGTTCCTCTAACACCCATGCTGCGGATGAGTGAGTGACGTAAACTGGTGTTTCTTGAGGGCAGCTTGCTCCCTTAAAGGACATGCCGGAGGCTGAGCTATGCACATATGGTTTCTCTTTGCAGACTGTCCTTAATAGTTCTGATTTTGTCACTTCCTTTCCTCTGGAAATTGACAAAAGAGGCAGTAAGAGATTCTAGGAGTGTCTTGCTAATGGAATTTCTTCAAAGTGGAGGGTAGCAACAGGAGAGGGAAGGAAGAGGGAATTCCCCTTCCCTACCTTCTACCTCTGGGGCATTAGGACGTGGTTTGTTAAATTTTAATATGATTTATCCAAATAAATGTGAGAGAGCCACCTTCTGCTCTGGCCATACTAACGCTATTTTCCTTGACTTTGTTACTAAAGTTTCCAGTCTCTTTGTATTTATTTCAAGCCCACCTCATTACCCTTGCCCCAGCCTCTCACTACTTCTGGGTAAACCAGGTAGTGAGTGGTCTAATATTTTATTTGTATGAGCTGGAGATATTTTACTTGCACATGTCAGACACCCATCTCAAATGCTTTAAGCATAAAGGAGAATCTATCGCCATGTAGTTTTTAAAAGTCCAGATTTGGCCAGCTAGATCCAGGTCTTCAAATGACATCATCCTGCCGAGCTGTTCCTCTCCGTTCTGTGGTTGTCTGCTGGGTCTGCTGTCTCACCAGGGAGGCCCTAGCCCTCCAGTTATCACGTGGCCTCCAGCGGCCCTGGGTTTTCTTCTTACCCCTTCAGAAAGCCTTGTTTGCAAAGAACGTCTCTTTCCTAAGTGTTCCAGCACAAACCCTGGGGGAGTATTACTGGACCAACTAGGGTTGCTGCTAATCCAGTGTTCTAAGGGGGGGGGGTCCCTAGACCAGTCATGTAAGCATCACCTTGAAACATGTTAGAAATGCAGATTCTCAGGCTACACTGCAGACTTTTGAATAATAAACTCTAAGGGTGGGGCTCAGTGAACTGTGTGATTCAGATGCATGCTAAGGTTCGAAGACCACTTTGTTAGTCCGTAGACCATACTCAACGGCTAGAGAGAGAAAAATACACTGAGTGGTTCTGCCTGGGTAGATTGATTACTTCAGGGGCCGGGATGGGGTTGTCTTCATCCAGCCCAGTTGGTTTAAGGGTGAAGTGAGGAGGGTATCTTCCCAAAGGAAGATTAGTTGTTATTATCAGGAAAAGCAACGGTTGCTGGCCAGGTAAAATTAATATGTTCTACAATAGAAACTTTTCCACAAGTACTGGGTGGTGAATTATTACACCAAGAAATAGTAGTAATGAATGCCTAAGGCTCGCTTATTTTATCTTTATAAGGGTTAGAGCAATAGAAGTTTTCCTTCTTATTGTATGTACTGGTACCCAATTATTTTCCTGATGGAGAAAACAAATAGTTTCATCCTTTAACTTGAGTTGCCCATGAGCTTATATTTTCCTTTATAAGATGGGACATTCTGAGCAGCTGCAGGAGCGCACGGGATGCAGGGCGTTTAACTTGGGCTGGGACAGTCATCAGCTCCCCGACTGAAGCCAAGTCAGATATCTACTATATTGAGTGTTTTGTTTTCTGGAACTGAATACTTTGTGTGGAAACAAATTAGACCTAAAAGATGTAGTAAGGGTGCTATGACAAAACGTGGTAACTTCTCCTGTTTGTATCTCATCTGTGACTTTTCACAGGTACAATGGTGGGAGACCATACCCGCTTGGAATTCCACAACATTGAAACTGGTATCATGACCGAGAAACGTTACATCTCCGTTGTCCCCTCCAGTTTCATTGGCCACCTGCAGAGCCTCATGTTTAATGGGCTGCTCTACATTGACTTGTGCAAAAATGGAGACATCGATTACTGCGAACTGAAGGCTCGTTTTGGACTGAGGAACATCATCGCTGACCCTGTCACTTTTAAGACCAAGAGCAGCTACCTGAGCCTGGCCACCCTCCAGGCCTACACCTCCATGCACCTCTTCTTCCAGTTCAAGACCACCTCCGCTGACGGCTTCATTCTCTTCAATAGCGGTGACGGCAATGACTTCATTGCTGTTGAGCTCGTCAAGGGGTACGTGGAAGAGATCGCCTAGTTTATACTAAATGTCTTAGCTCAAACCCTGAATAAAATATGCACAGAAAAAACTGTCTGTTCTACTCTCTACCCTCTATTCCTGATTCATGCTCTCATCCGCATTGATTAAAAATATCTTTGTAATCATTAGGACTGGAAGGGAGAGAGATTCATGAGTTTGTTTAAAGATCTTCTTCTATAACTCAATACTGTCAGGCTTTTTAATCTGAAACGTAGTCCTTTAAACCTAAGGGAAAAAAAGCTTATTTTTGCAAAAGAGGGATAGGGTATGTGTTGCATCTATCTCTGGGGCAGTATAGTCTGCAACCACCAAATTTATAGGAAGAAATGAAATACAGATATTTTCAGTACTACCATTAGCCCATATATGCAAATTTTAAAAAGCTGTTCTTGCTTCAAGATATTTTACTACTGTGTGTTGGGAAGTAGTCAAAACAAAAGCAAAAAATAGAACAAAACCCAAAAAACAGATCCATGATTGACTGTGAATTTAGATGTCGCCCCCTAATGTTTTGGAGTGTACCAGCTGTACTGCTGTGTGTCTCTGGATTTTTACTAGGTAGTGTTAAAGAAATGGATTCAATGAGTATAGAACTCAAGTGAAGTCTGGTAGAATAGGAACTGATTATTTTTATGTTCTTAAATCAAGCTTTTAGTTATTCTTGCATGATGCCAGTCTAGCTTGGGGGATTTGAAGCCCCCAATGCCAGTTATGTACACATTGCCTTTAAACCACTGCAGGGAATCTCAAGTCATTGGGTGCTTGTGGTTCCTCCTAGGTACATACACTACGTGTTTGACCTTGGAAACGGCCCCAATGTGATCAAAGGCAATAGTGACCGCCCCCTGAATGACAACCAGTGGCACAACGTCGTCATCACCCGGGACAACAGTAACACCCACAGCCTGAAAGTGGACACTAAGGTGGTCACTCAGGTTATCAATGGTGCCAAAAATCTGGATTTGAAAGGTAAACCTTGTAAAGAAGTTTCTCCTTTTTAGAGCTTTCAGTGGAAAGGCTGTTTCCAGAGGTAAACTACAGTTTAGGAGCGCCATGCATTTTTGATACATCATACATAACCTATTTTAACAACATTGAATTATAACATGACGCAATTTGTTAGTTTTTACTTCTACCACTCCTTAGGGATGGTTTGTTTTCTCTGTAAACCTGGGGCATGTGGGAGCTGAGTGATGAGGGGATAAATGTCAAAATGTGGAGGGATCATAATACAGAGGAAGGCATGTAGGTTTTGGAATCTCAGCTGAGTCATTTACCGCCTGGGTGACTTTGGTAAAATTTCTTAGCCTTGTTCAGCTTCTATATACTTTTTTTTTTTGCAAAATGAGGATGATAATTGTTACTACCTTTCTGGGCTATTAGGAGTTTGGATGGAATAGTGTCTATAATATCCTCAGCATACTATTGGTAACAAGCACATAAAAAGCACTCAGTAAGTGGTTGCTTTGTTGAAAATGTTGTTAATCTTTACTTCATCATAAAATGGGAACAATACCTACCTCATAGAATGGATATAGTGATTAAAATTTGTGAGATGTTTTGTATAAAATGAATGACACATAAGAAATGTTAGTTTCTTCTTTTTACAATGTAGAAACTCTGGTAATAATTTTGTTTATGCTGTTCCCCCCCAGCTGTATTGCCGTTATCTAGTAAACAGTCTAATGTGACTTGGCTTTTGTTGACGTGGTTTCCATACCATTTACCCATTTGCTTTTACTACCTATTTTCCTTTCCAGGTGACCTCTACATGGCAGGTCTGGCCCAAGGCATGTACAGCAACCTCCCAAAGCTCGTGGCCTCCCGGGATGGCTTTCAGGGCTGTCTGGCATCAGTGGACTTGAATGGACGCCTGCCAGACCTCATCAACGATGCCCTCCATCGGAGTGGACAGATTGAGCGTGGCTGTGAAGGTACAACCTTTTTCTTTTTAAGCTACATTCTGTCGCAAGCCTCTTTGCTGCCTCTGCCAGTGCCTCCTTCCTTGGTTTACCAGTCCCCTCTCATCCCATTCACCATCTGACATTGCATCACCACTGATGTCCTCCTGTCACTGGCTGAGTATGTCAAGACATGTGGCACAGGCTCCAGGAATGTACAATATGTTGGCAGATGTCTTTCATACTTGCCATAGAGGACCTTTCCTGGCGTTGACATCAGGCTTCTCCTGACTTGGTGCCTTTGCTTCCAGCATGGCTGAAAGGGTATCAGGGACTTTTATTTATATCTTAATACACAGGGAGGTACAAATCAGAGACTTTTATGTGAGTGTCACCATTAATAAAATATTTCTTATGTTGCTAATAGTGACTGCATCATTTAATGAAAACTGAGCAGAAGGTAGGAAAATGATGTCAGAATGCCGTGATGGAGGAAGGGAAGTGACAGTTACTGAGCACTTACTAGATGTCAGGCGTCATTTGGCGGTTTCTTGGTGTGGTGTAGTGGAACAGCATGGGCTTTGATGTTAGAAAGACCTGGATTTAGGTCCAGGTAGTAGTTCCTGTTGGCTGTGTGACTTTTGACAAGTTACTTAACCTCTCTGAATGATATCTTCCTCATCTGTAAAATGGGACAATAAAACTTACCTTGGAAGGTAATATATATAAGTCAGAGATATATATAGAATGCCTGGTACATATATAGTAGGTACTCAACAAGTGGTAGGATTATTATTTACAAACATTATCTAATGTGAGACATTTAATAGCATTGCATGCCCACCCATGCAGCACAACAAACCATGCTCACCCTCTTTCTGTAGATAATCCACTGTCTCTTGAGATACTAACTGAATTTTATAGGTCATGTGAGTCCAATAGCTCTTTACAATAAAAGCTATCTAGTTTTAACCAGCAGGGGAGAGCAGACACATTTTCAGCCTTCCCCAGACTCCTTGGGTAGGCTGAAAAGGTGACTCGTGTCTAACTTGAAAGGCAAAGAGGATGATCTGATCAGTCACCAGGACCTATGTATTCTTTTGTCTGCTGGAGCCTCATGGTTTTTTGTGCAATATACTGTTTTCTTGTATCCCTCATTAATTTACCACATCCAACCTGTTCATTCATCTTCTAACTGTTCAACTTCATTTATCACTCCTGTTCTTAACCAGCTTCAGTCCTTCACTTGCCATCATAAAGCACATTTTAATAAAAGCTTCTAATCAGCTTCCCAGGCTTATTTGTAGTATGGAAGTCATTTTCCTTTGCCTAAGGGTCAGTTTCTTGTTACCAGTTTGCACTAGTAATAAGGCCGCTTGTCCCTATAACCCTCTCCAGTTTTCTTTTAGCCAGAAATAGTTCTTAAATTCTGTTAGCCAAATATGTTGTGTGTGTACAGGAGGGACAGGAAGTTGGGAATCACCAAGCATTTAAAGCAGCCGCTTTGCTTTCTTCTCCTGAAAATGCACAGTTTCATTCAACTCAAAAGTTTTTGTCTTATTGGCCTGCTCTTAGTTCTTTTGGGTGTTAAGGGAAGTCCTGATATTGATGCGCCATTTGAGAATTAATTTGAGTATACTAGTTTAGGAGATTGTGGAATGACAGAAATTCCAGTTTTCCTGGAATAATCAATCACATCTAGTAAAATCATAATATAAAAGCACATATTCAAAAGTATAAGGCTCTCTTCAAATGTTAAATATTTTTATCATGCCATCAGTTTTGTAGATTTAAAAGTCAACAGGAATCATCCATTTAACTCCATTGCAACGTCGCCTGATAGAAATATAATGTAAGTCATATACGTAATTTTAAATTTCCTGGTAGCTGCATTTAAGAAAAAAGATACAAAGTAACAGGTAAAGTTAAGTTTAATTTTACATTTTATTTAACTTAACCTAATATATCCAAAATATTATCATTTCAGCATATAATCATTATAAAATTTTTAGTTAGACATTTTATTTTCTTCAGATGAGCCGTCAAAATCAAGTGTGTATTTTGCACTTGTAGCACACCCCAGTTCAGACCACATCTTTAAGGTACTCAGTAGCCACATGCATCTTGGCTACTGTATCGGAGGCACAGTTCTATAGAGTATAAAAATTGGGGTTGGGCTTCCCTGGTGGCGCAGTGGTTGAGAGTCAGCCTCCCGATGCAGAGGATACGGGTTCGTGACCCGGTCCGGGAAGATCCCACATGCCGCGGAGCGGCTGGGCCCGTGAGCCATGGCCACTGAGCCTGCGCGTCTGGAGCCTGTGCTCGCTGCAACGGGAGAGGCCACAACAGTGAGAGGCCTGCGTACCGCAAAAAAAAAAAAAAAGAAAAAAAAAAATTGGGGTGTAAGGCAGTAAAGCTGTAGCATTTGATTAAAAGGAAGTCTAAACCAACCTTTATAAAAGTGGATTAAAATGTACAGTGTAAAGGTGGAATGGACTCCACTTATGAGAGCTTTAGGGGAAGTTGTGGGAGCATTAGGGAAAAGAAATTACCCATCTGATTGGAGAAAATGTTCCTATCCCTACCTACAGCTCTATGTGCAGTTTGGCATGACTCATCACATGCATTAGGGTGGGTTCTGACCTTCCTCTGAGTATGGGTGATTGTTCAAAGCTGAATATTGTGGCTTGCTGGCTCTACCATCCGCATCTATGGCAAGTCCTATGGGCCTAATAACACTGCACTCTATTGCCATGGAGATAATTATGATGGTTACCCATGGAGCATTATGACCACCCCACTGGGTGGCATGAAGTGGAGGATGAGTTCTGAGGGAAGAAAGCCCTTGTTTATTGTACACAGATGACTTGGATAATTAGCCTAAGTGGCCAGGAAAAATGGCCAAAAAGTGGGTTAAGGCATAAATTACTGTCATTGGAAGTTTGCACTATTGTGAATAAGCCCTTGTAAGAGATACCAGGAGCTTTTTAGGGCACTATGGAAGATGATGGGGAGGGAAATGAAGGGCACGAAAGCTTGGAAAGACTGCAAAAAAGTATCATTCTCATTGTGACTCTCTGTACATAGTACCGGACCCTCAGGAAGGCCTTTGACAGTTAGGCAAGTCATAGGAAACAGAACACAATTCTTGATTTAACATTTCTATGCCTAGAATAGGAAACAAGTAGGGGATAAGGATTCATTACTAAGAACTAAAACCTGAATCTTGTCACGATGGTGAATGTGTTTTATTTTTAACATATTTGGGGTACACAGGCTAGGATATATCATATGTTCTTATATGTGTCAAAGTCATTGATAATGACGCAAGATCCCTAAGTAGCAATTGGATTACTTTCTGTATTGCATCTAATCCCAAAGAGTCTGGAATTATTTTAAAGACACATTAATCCACTACTCTTTGGCTCTTGATTGTTTATAGTAAGAAAGAAAACAAATACTGAATTAGGTTTTTATTTTATGTTTCTAATCTATGCAGAGTATATAATTTAGAAATGAAGTGCAGTTTCTGGACAGCCTAGCCAACATCTAGCTGTGACTTGCAACCTCTCAATTTGGACTAGGGCTTTTTTATAATGTCTGATTCAGTACTTGGCTGGCAAATATCTCTTTCTATCTTGAGGCCAGCTTTGCTGCAGAGACCAAGGCATGTATTGGCTAGAAATCCGATTCCACAACTGCAGACGGTAAACATCTGAGAGAAGCACACGTGCTTCATTTTGAGACTGGTGTAAATAAATAAGAAGGACATTGGTTTGGTGCCATTTTGCCCACAGCCATTTGGGTTTGGCTACATTTTTATAAATTAAGCCAACTGAGATTGTTGGTGTTCCCAAATCACCTTCATACAAATGCCCAATTCTAGTGCCAGATTCCTTGGTGGCATTTTCAGGAGGTTACAAGGAGTGCTCCCAAGCGACTCTTCCACGCGTAACTCCTAAATGTTCAGAATTATTTTTGTGGGCTCCGTCTGGCTGTGCATACGTGTCTTTCAGTCTGGCCATGTACTACCCTTATTTCTTGATGTTTATCCTGACTGATGGAAAATCATTTTTCTGGACCATATGCCTTGGGATTGCCTGTATGGTTGTGGGAAGGCTCTTGTAACCTGCCTGTGCTCTGTCCAGTCCAACGTTTCCCTGCCCCTGCTCTGCTGATGTGGCTCTGATGAGGCCTGCTCCACCCTGGTCTGTGCATCCCCTGTCTGTGCTGTCTCTGGAGAACCTGTAGAGCATTTCAATTGTCTGTTCGAGTGATGCTGATTATGCCGATTGTATTTTCATTTCTGTAATGTTACCCTGGTTTGCTGTACCTCTTACTAACCTCTGGTTATTGTTTTCGCCTTTTCTGTTCTTTTGCTAACAAAGTTGCGTTGACCAAAGCTGACCTGAAAGGTAGAGAAGGTTCTTGTTCCCATTACCACTTTGGACTGAAAGATGTCCTGAGTAACCCTTGGTATCTTATCTTTAGAGGACTTCAAGCTGTCACACCTCTTGGACAGCAGCGGTTATGGGGAGGGGGCTGAACCCTGTGTTCTTTATGAACAGTGGCAGAAAACCCAAATCACTGCATGAAAAATAACAACCAAGGCGAGGCGTCTTGGGGATGGGAATATGATTCCATTTTGGGGGGACCAGAGAGGTTTGACAGCATCCTATATTGTGACTACCCACAGGCATATTAATCCACTTCTGGAAATGCCTCTCCAAGTAGTTGCCATGGAGGGATTGGCTCCTTTTAATTTGTTCACTAGAGACACAAGACAGCACTTGGAAAATGAAAAAAAGAAAAAAGCCCATTTGAGTTCTTAATTTATTATTTTCTGGGTCAGGGAGGTCACTTCTCAGAGCAGGGCTTTTGAGTGCTTAGACGTTATGAAAGATAATGCCATTTTCTCTTAACTCATTTTAAAGAAATCTTTTAGGCATTTGGGAGATATTAATCTCATTAAAACATTCTAGAGTTTTATGTCTCCTATTGGGGATTTTGATTGAGCACTTTAATTTCCTGTTTTGTGATTCTAAAGAAAAAAGTACTCTTGGGGAAGAAGAGGATCTATCGATCTATTGATTTTACCCTGAATACCCTTTAAAATGCCTGCATGTTAGATATCAGTGAATATCTACTGCAGATACTGCTTCTTCTACCATTCAAAGAGGCACCTTGCAAAGTCTGTAATGGTTCACCTTTCCTGTCGTGTCAGGCTACTTTGACTCAGAGTAGCAAGACGAGAACCTGCATTTTAGGTATCTTTCAGCCGATAGTTAAGGGGAGAATTGAGCCTTGGATGGCCTCTGCGAATTTGCAATCAGCACAAATTGTAAGAAGTGGTTAAGACAAAGGTACTTTGTCTTACTTTTTCACCTAAAAGATTATTTACTTTGCAGTGACTTGTTATATGTCATGAAGGTAAGCAGTACAAGTTTCTCTCTCGGGTGGATATTAACTAGATGAGGTCTCTCTAGCCATTTTACTATAACTCTTCTTCATCCCCTCTTAGCAGATTCACAAATCTGCTAATATCTCATAAAATTAATGAAAGGAACATGCACTGG